>NC_134914.1:13585000-14835000 GCF_051014615.1 Bombus vancouverensis nearcticus | reverse complement strand
TGAAGTTTCACCTCTTTGTGATTTTAATATTCGTGAAAGTTTTTCTGAACTTTCTCGAATGGCTTTACATCGTAATGGAATGGAAAGATTATGGAGATCTAATAAAGGTAATGCATTTCAATTTTTGCTATAATAATTTTTTTTAAATCTGTTACGAATACCAATCTGATTTTTAGTTCTCAGTCTTCAAGAACTTGCATGTCGTGCAATAGTTGCAAGAACAACAGTTTATGGTATTGATCAGCTTCCATTGCCTAAATCCATTAAATCTCATTTGAAATCTTACGCAATGACAACTACATCTCAATTACGTTATAATGGAAATAGATCATTGAGCTCTAGTAAAAGTCTAGGTTCTCATCACCGAAAATTACGTTTTGTTGGTGTAGGTCATAATGGACTATCAACTCCAGGTAGTTCACCTGGTAGTATAACAGATTCTCGTACCAGTTGTGTCGGTCGTAATTCTTGCACAATATCTTGAGAATAATTTTATGATTATAATTGTAAATATATAATATTAATTCTTCCTTCCTGTCTTGATGTAAAGAGTTTTGTTAACATGTGCCATCAAAAATAATAAAACATTGAAATCTTTCTTTTTAATAGTAATTATAGCATGAAATATTAGCAGTAAAATTTAAAAAAATAAAAAAAATGATTTATTTATAATTACAAAATATAAATAATTATAGCGCTTCTATATTTAATTTTATAGTTATGTAATATTACAATTTTTTTGTCATATTTCTTTAGTAGTTTTACAATATTTGAAATAATAGTTTAACAACTTTTGTTAATGATTCAAAAATTTCATTATCATTAATGAAAAAATTATGAATTTTATTAAAAGTGTAAAGATATATAACAAATCAAAAAGTTCTTACTGTCTTTTCTTAAATTTTGATGGACAATGTTTTTTAAAACGAATCTATATTAAAGCAGGAAAAGATGAAGCAAAAAGTACAAGTTCACTAAGTCTACAAAGGTTGTGGTGTAGACTAGAAATAATGTAAGTTGAATAGTTTAGAGCAGCTAATTGGATAATAATACATAAGGACAAATCCAAAAATGTATAATAATTTAACAAATTTTTTAAAATATTATTAGTTTCCATGTTACTAGTATTCTTGTTCAGTAATAATACGAGAAAATTTGTTTTACTGTGTCACTTTTGAAATATTTTAATATGTATTTATATACAAAATCAATTCTAAATTTATATTACACATCTAATTTTTTCTTTCTATTACTCTTTTCTAAAAATTAATTATGCAAAATTGAATAACATTCTTTATAACAATGCAAATATTACACCTTATTTAAATATTTTAATATAATTATATATTATTTTATTTGTACAGTGTAAGTTTATAAAAATTATGTTGTGTATTGTGTAAATATAAAAGAACTCATTCATACTATACTCATATTTTGATAAATTTCACTATAGTAGATTACTATGATTTTTTAATATCAGTAATACAATAACAGCAATTCTAATCTAGCAAATTCTTTTCTTAACTTTTTGCTCTTAACAATTACTTTAAAAATTCCATGAAAAATAATTGTTATTATTAAACCATAGACATCTATCGTATGAAATTTATCAAACTGTGATAACGATTTATACGATAGTTTTTTTAAAGATTACATGATATCAAGAAAACATATAAGATGTATTTATACTGTGTAAAATTCAAATTAAATTATATGTGTATATAAAAGCAGCCATTATTAATTAATATATATGATATGATATGATATGATATATACATATATAAACATAAACGAAGGGGGAGGGGCTCTTGCTTGTCCAGAGGAATATATTTAACGTATGTATATTATATGATACTTACAGAGTAATATTTGTGTTATTTTAAAATGAAATATGACATTACTTATTAACCTTTTACCAATTTATCTTTTTCTTGCTAATTTATGTCATCTTTTTAATTGTTAATACATATATTTTAACAAAAAGAGATACAATATAATGTAAAAGAGATCATTGATTTCATCATTGCTGTATATATATATCACTTTAAAAGTTTTCATAAATATTGAAATTGTGGAGAAAGAAAGGGGCCATCTGAATAATTGAAATCAAGTAAAAAAGTTAGTTTCTTATTTGTTAAATATTATAAGAAGCTTGTTTATGTTTATATCTAATAAATAATTTTGTTATAAAATATAATGTGATATATATCACATATTTAAACACATTTCCATTTTAGTATTATGTTTTGTAATATTATAAAATGCATTATAAATGCAAAATACAAATTTCTTTCAACCTATTAATGAACGTAGTAGAAGTAATTACTTCTAAAAAAAATATTAATGCACTTGTGATGGTCACAAAATTGATAAGAATATAACATAATTTGACATTTAACTATCTTATATATAAACAAATATTTTAAAATCACATCAAATGTAATATTGTGCTAATTTTGTCTCTAATCACAAAGAATTTTGTATTATAATAATCGAATACAATTATACAACAAAAATACGACGATTTAAACAACAAATTATAATTAGAACCCTAAATTTTATATACTTTAGAATTAGATGACATTATATTTTATTATATTTTTTCCACGTATGTACAATATAACATAAAAATGATCTATTTTATAAAATTTAGATACTTGAAAATTGAATATGCTATATTTAAATGTAAGTAATATATTAGATAGTGTTTTAATTTTAGTTTAACATATAATTATAAAAAATACTTACAATTTTAGTTGATAATAAATAATAAATTGTTTTCTACTAAAAAAATAAGTTAAAAATTGTATTATACGTAATAATTTATTCATAGATATTCTCTGGGTAGTCATTATAAAATCAAATTTTGAATACATATTAATATCAATTTCCATTCAATAAATTTATATGAATGAAATAAAATTGCTTTATTGTTATGATGCATTTGACTATCCTTACACAGAGTATATCATTAAAAAATGTTCAATTGTTTGATAAAAGACTAATGCAATCTAAATTTATTTCAAGCATCTATTTTTATATTTTCCAGTTCTTCTTATATAAGCTTTGCAGACAGATTTAATCTATGTTTATTTAAGGAATATATTTGTATAATTAAAAGAAAAATTAGAGAGAAATGACAACAATTGATGATATATCTATGGTTGAAGACAATGCTTCCCTTCCCAGTAAAAGGAATCTCTGTGTTCCTCAACAGTTATCAGAAGTAAATGAATTATTAAAGTCAATCAATAGAAGACTGGAAGATTGTGCTTTAGAATGGCAAGCAGAGATTTCTCGCAAACAATGGAAAATTTTTAATTCTAATGGCACTGGAGTAACTTCATCTGAACGATCTATATTAGCAAGAACATATTTTACAGAGAAAAATCTTGATGAAGCTTTCCAACATTTACTTTCTTGTAATAAAATCTTTTCAGAATATTTAAAAAATTTTATTGGTAAGTAAATTAAATATAAGTATTTATATGTTTATTAATAAATGCTAATAACAATATGTTATCAAAATTTAAGCTATTATAATAATCTATTATTAGATCTTTTACAAGATGAAGTATCTGTTTCAAATGTCAAAGAAACATGTGATGTACAAAATCAATGTTTTAATAAAAAAAAAAGTTGCAAAGTATTGGATATCAGTAATAGAAGACCAACACAACTTTCTCCACTTTTAAATGGGGAAGAAAAAGTTCAAGATTATATTGATAACATATTAACAGTCCAGAATTCATTTACTGATGTGGTAAAAGCTAAAATTAACTTTGATACAAAATTTTTGGGGTTTGAAGCTGTATTACATAAAGCTACATCTACATCAACTGATGCAGTTTGCCTTTGTCAATATTGTTCTAGTATTATGGTAATATATTTCACCTGTATTATATTTTACTATTGTTATAATAATATACCTATATATTCAATTGCATATTTTAGAAAGCTACACATGGTACACACAGAAAATTAAGAAGTGTAACTCTTAATCAAAGAAATCGAACAGTTGCAAAACCTAAACGCCTAATTAAGTCTAAAAGAACATTATCCAAAAAGAAAAAAAAAGAAAAATCATCCACAGTAGTTGATAAAATCAACGATCAATTACCACTTGAAACACATACAGGAATCTGTTAATACAATTTTGTTATATTGTACTTATTTCCAATTAACCATTAAATTTTTGTTAATTTTTGTGGATATGAAGAATTTAAACTAAACAGTAACATATACACCCAAAAAGATAATTTCCATAATTTACTAGAGGAATTCATTTATTATCTTTTACATTATTAGTACATTTCATTTTAATGTTAAAATTTTCCTAAATGATAAATAATCACTAAGCGATTCACTATTTCTAATTTTGAAAGCTTTATTAACTTTTAATTAAACCATTGGAAAATTTAAACATTAAAGTGATTTGTATCAATTTTATATACTTCTTATAACTTACAGTTTTGTTTCTATATTAAAAATATCATATAATAGTTTTAATAGATATATTATATTTAATAAGCAATTTACAATACAACAAGGATCTATACACTTTTATGCTTAATTTTGTAATAATGAATTAATACTTTATCATTTGTTTTAATATTAAAGTAATTACAATATACATGAATTCAGAAGAAGCATTAAACTCTACTTTTTGCAACAAATGCTGTTAATATTATGTAAATATCATTTTATTAAACATGTACATGGGTATTTAAAATTCTATTTTTTAAATATTCGTCATAGTACGCCATTAATTGCTAATATCGTTTTGTCTTATTTGTTAATATGCTAATTTGGAAGAAAATATATTGTACAAAAATGTTTTTGATTTTACATATATATTACATAAAAATATTACAATAATTTGCCAAATAAGGTATATGACTTTATATATTACATTTTCCAAATTTTGCAAGTTGATACTTCAAACAACATTTTTTTTAAATTAGCAATTTATAAATAAATGTTAATAAGAGATACTTATAGAAGTTACAAACATTTATTGTTACAAATTTCTACCAAATAAATGATTAATTTTTAGTTATATTTAGTTATATTGAAATTAACAGCAGCAGAAATGTATTAATGAATACAATAAAGATATTTTAATACAAATTACACATAATTTTTAGATATTTTATCTTGGAGTAAATATGTCTCTATCCTACATTCTAAGTAACGAATAAATCTAGATTCTAGGTAGTAGACAAGTTTTACTATTTTGGTAACATTAAAATTTTTTTAGTAATCGTTAAAAGAATAAATTTTACATTCGTAAAAAGAGATTCAAAATTAATAGTATTTAGTTTTTAGTAACTTACTGAATAAATACATCAGTTTAAATTAGTCTAATCAATGCAATGAACCATTATAATGTCCTATGTCTATAACAGATTCAATATTTCATTAACATTACATTACGATTTCTATGAACAGCCAACTTGTATCAAATTTCTTCTTCCATTAATATTATGAATATCCATAAAAGGTTTCTTGTTCACTTGGCTCATTAAAATTGTACCACTACAGGGGAATCTTATGAGGAAAGACTTTCTTTATTTGGTATGTTTCTGTGACTGAGAATTTATTAGCTGTATTGAACATACAAAACAGAATTAATGAGTAAATCAACTGACTCATATGGGTAGAGTAAGAAAATCCTTCCTAATAAAATCCTCCTTAAGTGGAGTGATTAATCTGAGTTTACCATTTATTTAATCTGTATCATGCTGATACAAGAGAATAATATCAGCATGAAATTTTGACATCTTAAGATAATATTAAAATTACTTTCATGTTCCAGTTTGATTTTTTTTACTACATTCACTTCAATCCATTCAGTCACCACCGTTATTTCAGTTGAGGCAAACAGATCTCATAAATATATGAATGAGTAATAATATAAGTAAACCTTAAATTTCTACAAATCTATGCAGTCATTACATCATATAAGTAACTCAAATATAAGTATATGCTTTTAATATATTGCCACAAGATTTTTTTATTTCATGTTTTCAAATATATAATTTACTAGAGATTTTTTATAATATGCGTGTATTATTCATTGAACTTAAACAAAAAAACAAAACCCTATTCATACTATAGGGTAAATTTGATTATATATAATGCTAATAAATGATATTACAATCTTATAATAGATAAAAATACCAAATAATTAACAACATTTTAATTGACAAAAAACATCAATTAATTTATTTCGATAAAACATCTTACAATGAATATTAATAATAACTAATTTATAATCAAGCGTATCAATGACTGCAATCCTTGTCACTTTTTCAATTATGACCTTTCTTTTACGAAATCTCTCTAATATTTATATAAAGTAAATATATAATATGCACCATATATATTATGTACTACTATTTAAAAAAGAACCTAAGAAATACCTTATTGAAGTAGTTTATATATATTCTTTCAAGTACTTTACTTTTAACATAAACAATTTAAAAGTTGTTGGTTATTCAAATCGATTGAAACTACTTCAAAGATTGATTTTTATGAGATCTGTAAGCTAAGAGAGGCAAAATATGAATTTCGAGAGATAAATGTGCGAAAGTCATTGATTTCACCTGAACTCGTAGATTTGTATGCTATGTTCTGGGACGTGTTTCAAATTTAAAGATTGATACCTAAAATAATACAAGTATGAAAGAAGAACAATTTTTTTAACATAATTTTCTATCACATACAAATATTAATTTCTTAATGGAAAATGTATAGAATTAAACTAAAATATTACTTATAATTGTAAAGGTTTGTAGTAAGTAAAGTTTAGGATAGAGGGAAAGAGGGGCGGGCGGAAGAGAATATATTTTGTTACATTATATAAATATATCAAATAATATTACCACTCTGAACTACGATGATAATAAAAGCCTTCAATAGTAGCAGCAGATTTTTGAAAGCAAATATAGTAAAATCCTGCAAATGAGGCACCGTTGATATCTTTTATAGTATGATCAGGAACTAAAAAATGTTCCTTCCACCTCATAAAAACAAAATCAGTTCCCTTCAAAGCCTCGTAATCAAATGTGTCTGAATTAAATGTTTTGGCATACTGGCGAAAAGATTCAAATTTACTCTATAATTTTAAAAAATGGATTAGACCTGTTAAAATAAAAAAAATATGCAATAAAATACAAACCCAATGTTTTCTATCAACATCTTCATCTGCATCCCATTTACGAGTTAAAAATGGATATTTCTTTGATATAATTTCACCATCAAAGAATGTAGTTAAAGTAGGAAATTCTTCCGTAAGACCCTTAATTTTTAAATAGCCACATAAATAGCTGTTCTCTTCATCTACGTGCTGTAATAGAAAAATCCTTATAAAATAATAGTTTGTACATGTATGTGTGTTGTATTTTATTTGTAAAATAAAAGAAATATGCTACAAAAGATACATTACATACATTTTAAAATATATAACTTGTATATATATATTTATACATATACTCATTCTTTGTAAACATTACAACTAAAATTTTGAGTTCAATCAATATTTATTACTCAAGTACTATCTACAAATTACCGTTTTATTATATATTTTCATTTTCATAAATTTATTCTAATAAAATAACATTACCTGTCAAACAAAATTACGGATTCTATATTGCCAAGATATTTATAAATAAGCTAAGAAGTATAAGGAAAATTTTTTTTAATTCTCGTAATAGATCATTTTAAATTCAGAACTATTTGGATATGTAAACAACATAGTTAACTAATCTAAGATTGTAAAATATTTAAAGGATAAAAGGCGTATAATCAATCATTACGCAGTAGACAGATGTCAAAGGTGTAATAGAAATTTGAGATATTTGTGGCGCAATTTCCAGAAAGGGGGAGAACTAACCTGCAAAACTACTTCTACGTCGTAACTGTTGCCTTTAGACTTTTGAGAACCTTGAAATCGTGAACCGTTGTAGAGTAAAGATTTTGTGACACCCGGCTGCTTTGAGTTTGCGGGCGGTGGTGGTACTACGTCAACTTTCACCGGCATTCTCGGCTCAAGTGAACGTTCTTAAAATTTGCCCTCCTTGGGCGACAATTCCTTCATCACAAAACTCTCGCAATGACTGCCGGTAATTTTCAGGACGTAGATGTATTTATGCAAAGCCTCGAACCCAGACACACCCCCGGCCGTAATTTTTACGCGAACGTTCAATTCGACGTCCCTTAAAAAGATCTTACTTTTCCATATGAGTATGGAATTTTAATTATTTTTAATAAATATCAAAGATAACCGTTCACTAACAAAACAAAAACTAATATTTTCATTTGTTTCGTCAACTTGCACGTATCATGTCCAACAAAATTTAGTTCTATTTTGCCGGATGTATAGATACTTACATGTTACTTATCAACAATTTAAATATTAGATTTCTTTTATTCATTTAAATCTTATACTTATACCATTGATTACATTAATATCAGTATGCTACTACCTTATAAAATATACGTACCAGAATTTGTATTTCCAATAAATATAAAGAAATTATTATTTATATTTATCTTTTTTCATAAACAATGATTCTAATTTGCTTTCCCGCCATAAAATAACAATTTTGATAGTGATATTACGTATTAAATAGTAGCAAAATGTATTAACAATTCAAACAAAATATTTAAATTTGATCTGAAAAAATAGTTTAATGTCACTTTCAATTTCGTGAGCTTAATATTAAGACACTGATTTGATTATGTCACAGAAACCTATGAGCTGAAAGTTGCGTGTGTTTCAAAGCAAATATGGAGGATTTCAGTGACACGAATTCGCACGAAATGACAGAAAATCATGTTCAAAAACGGTGTAATAATCAGTGGGTTCGATTAAATGTTGGTGGTACATATTTTTTAACGGCGAAGACTACTTTAGCTAGAGACCCCAATTCATTTCTCTATCGATTGTGTCAGGAAGATTCTGACCTTATCTCAGACAGGGTTAGTTGATGTTTTTAAATAACCGCGAATTTTAAAACATTGTCAAAAATTGTTAAATATTTTCATCTATATGAATATTTTTTGTGTAATTAATAAGAATATTTTATATAAATCAATTTAGGTAATTATTTTTATAAACCTTTTACATTAAAAGATATATAAACTTGAGTGACATAGCAAATTTTGTTTATTTTCTAATATGATATATAGCATATGTGTCATTATATTGAAATAATTATACATTAATAATTCATAATGTATATAAATATTAGTATGAAATCATAATTTGTAATTTTACACGAATTATGTATTGTTATAAAATATGTATCATTTATGAAAAATTATTTGTATACTTCATTGTACAGGATGAAACTGGAGCATATTTAATAGATCGTGACCCAACATATTTTAGTCCTGTTTTAAATTACTTACGTCATGGGAAATTGGTTATTAATAAAGATTTAACAGAAGAAGGTGTCTTAGAAGAAGCAGAATTTTATAATATTACAGAACTCATTCGGCTAGTGAAAGAAAGAATTATCTTAAGAGATACCAGACCATTAAGAGATTCAAAGAAACATGTTTATAGAGTCATTCAGTGTCATGAAGATGAATTAACTCAAATGGTATCAACAATGTCTGATGGATGGAAATTTGAGCAGGTATTTTATATGTAAAATTAAATATATTTTTATTTAATATATTAGTGTTTTATCTTTTTTAACATACATTAATAATACAAGAACAAATAACATGCATTGTTAAATTAAAATTGTACTCTTATTTATTTTAGTTAATCAATATAGGATCTCAGTATAATTATGGAAATAACGATCATGCTGAATTTCTATGTGTGGTCAGTCGAGAATATGGAGCCAGTCAACTCAATAGTAAGGAACAAGAATCAACGGATCGTGTTAAGGTATCATTATTGCATTCAAAATTCTTATGTCACTCTTTTAACCAAAGCAATTATACATAATCTTTGTTCATAATTTTATTAAATAATTATGTTACTTTCTTTCTATTTCTTATTTATTTTGTCATAATTGTAACATGAAATCATATTACTAATGTCAACAGTTATGTTTATATTTTATTACCAAAGATTATAATTAATAAAAAATTGGAATACATATAAATAAAATATGGAATTATACCATTTCAAAAAAAGCGTTTATAGTTAGGAAATTTTTATAGTTTTATGTAAATGAAGTCACATATATTTAAATCTCTATCTATAAATCTTTTAACTAATTAGGCACACATTATGAATACTTTGTTTTATGATGCAAGATAATATAAAAGTACCTTATAGTTGGTATTAAATATATGCTACTAAGTTTTATAAAAAACATTTTATATTGTTTTTATATAAAAATTAAAAATATTTATAGATTTATCCTTTTTTATGACTTAAATTTATTTAAATTATAATATAATACTAATTAATTATTTATATTTTTCTTCTCAAAACATATATCATTAATTCAGGGGCCAATTTGCATGAGCATGTTCTGCCTCTGATATTTGCTGTATGTATTACATCATGGTTTTTTTGTACTGCATGCTGTACACTAAATAAAGAATTTTTTCTTTTATTGGTTTGGTTACTTTCTACCCTGTTGTCCTGCAACATTTATTAATGCATGTGTTTGAATTATATTTTGAAAGTATTATATTTACAATAGAAATTTTTTAAATTGAAAGCTTTTATAATATACATTGAATTTATAGTACAATATTTTTAATAATTAAATAATATACAAAATCAGTTCATATAATAAGGTTTCATTTATTATTACTCTATTGTATATTAATCAAAATATTTTCTTCAAAATATGAAGATATTGTGTTATTATAATTTATACAACAAAATGCAGAGGCTGAACAATGCTAAAAATAAATGACATTCGCATATTTTACTTAAGATTTTACATTCATATTTATATTTTTTTTCAATGGAATATAATTTTTAATATGAACCTCATAATATAATCTTACTAAGCTTGAATCATTAAATTATATTTTAGGTTCTGCAGCAGAAGGGTTCTCGCATGTAATCTCTAAATCCGTCCTTTTCTTTTCTTGCTTCATTTAATTAAATCAACTGTGCAGCAACAAGATGAAGACTGTTTTTATTTCTACATGTAAAAGTTTAAGTTCACACAAGATCTTCATTGCTTCATTTTTCATGTACAGTGATAATAACAAAAAAGAAAATACAAAGGTATAATACCTTTTGTAGATACATAGTTATTATGCAACAACACAAGGTGAAGCTTTAAAAACCGAAAGTATCACACATTAATAAGTGAATCATTTTATCTTTTCCAATCATAATTTTAATTTATCGAACATTTAACGAGAATGAATATGGATTGTAGTGGTAGAAATAGTGCTTAATCATTCCATAAGGGATCATACATTTTATAATGAAAGAAATTAATACTGAAGTAAAACTTTTTATCCCACTTATAATCTGTGACACTCTCCTTTTAAAAAAGAATGTACCAAATATAAAAAATATTAATACATATATACACGCAATCACTAATATTAATATGCTATGAAAAGAAATTGTTATTTAGTAATGTTTTAGTTCACTAAATAGTTTAAAAGACAATAGCATTCATAAAGGCAATCTTTTTCATACAAATTTCTACAATGAATATAAATACTCTCTAGTAATAAATAGTTTATCTTTTTGTAACAAGTTGTATAAAAATAATTTTTTTTCTAATCGTATCTTTGTCATAATATTATCTAAATTACTTACCTTCGCACTGCCGCTATAAAACATAAAATAATATTTGTATATTTAGCATGATACTTTTGATTATCAAATACAAAGTTATAACTACAAATGTAAAACTAATTTTGAGATGTAATAACGTGGATGAAAAAAAAGAATGAATGTAATTTTTAACAAAAGCAATTTATTATATCGTTTATTGATATACGATAATATATAGCGAAAAGATTTGAATACAAAAGTTTAACCCATATGAAACATTTAAAAAAAGCTGAATAATTCTCAGTTACTTAAGTATTATTTTCTATATGCATATAATTTCTATTTCATAATATTTCATTTAATGCAAAGCAATTAGGAAGGTAGACTGTAAAATTATGTATGTATAAAAGATACATATTATTTTATTTTCCTCTTCTTTTATTTACAGTGCATCTACTTTGTTTAGATAAGAGTTTCCATTTTTATATATATTTAAGACTACAACAAATCTCTATTATATAATTATAGAATTAAAAACACTTTATAATAGGCATTAACATAAGCTGTCAATTGTTGAAGGCCTATTGAAGAAGTGTTGTAGACAATATACTTGTATTTAAAAGCATTATTCATGAGAAGAAACTTACACGTAGCTAAACTGTTATAGGTAACGAAACTAAATTGTTATAGGTATTGTTAGAATTATGTTATATATGATATATAATAAATTGTATATTATATATACACATATACAATAATTTCATAAAAAAGATTTTTTTCTAAACATATATAAAATAATTTAGTGATATTATTAGTTAATTACGATTCACATTCACAATATGTCACTTGGTAAACATTAATACATGAAAATTTAATTATATAGTTTACAATAAGAAATGTAACAATATGAACACTTATAATGAAAATTTATTGTTTGGCTAGTAATTATTATTTTATGTACTCAAAATAACAGGAAAATTTTAGGACCAATGTTAGTCATTTTGTGCAATGTATAATGTAATTCAGTGAACTTGTGTTTAACTTGTATGATTAATCTAATTGATATTAGAATTATCATATTATACATAGGTATATATAACTCTATATGTAAAAGAGTTTGTACTTTCATAGATATATTTCTAAGTCTATTAAATGTTTGATGTTTATTGTTAGAAAAGAAAGTAATATTTATATGCATCAAAAGTAAGTTTTAATACCAATAAATATTTCAAATTACATAGAAGAAGATTATAGGAGGAAGTATATAAATGCAAATGAAATAAATAAAATTTATAACATACAAATTGTGGATTTAAAATAAAAGCAATTCTATTTATAAAGGACATATACATCTATTAATTATTTTTAACATTACATATGTTTATTAATGTATATGAATGTATGAATTTAATATTTAATTTCTAAATTTTTTTAAAGATTGTCTATGTAGATATTTTACATTATTAAAAAATATATGACATATTTCATCGATTACAATAAAATTTAAAACTTCATTTCTATGAAGTTCACAAGAATATTTTTAAAAATGCTACTAACACTTGATTTCAAAGCTAGATTTATTTTCTAAGGGTATCACATTTTTATAAATTTTAATATATAAATGATTACATAAGTGTTTTATTAATTGAAAATATATTATTTACAAGACAGTACCAAGTATCTTTACAATAAATTATAAACATTAAAATATAAAACTAAATTTTACAACACAATTGGGTATATGTTTAAACATTGATTAAGGCATATTTGCTATTGTTTTTAGTGGTTGATCAAGGTATCTTGCTAAAGCTTGTGCTTTTTCTCTTAGTAAACCAAATCCCACATTTTCTTTTGCATACAAACATAACAACAAATTAGCGACTTCGGTAATAACGACTTTGCCCTCCTAAAAGAAAATGTTTCATTAAAAAACATGTTACAAATGTATTATTTCAATATATATATATAACATATAACCGTATGTTGTTTACAACTTTTCATTAATATGCAACTGAAATTTCTGAACAATAATTTGCAATAAAAACTAGTAACTATATACATATTATTTTACTAAAAATATTTTTGCAGTACATTGCAAATATTTTTATTTGTAATCAATTCGTATAAGATATTAATAAAGCCATTTAATTGCATAGAATTTAAGTATTATATAATTAATTACTTGATAATCAAATCTATTAATATTTGATCATTACCACACAATCCATTAATACAAATTGCAATTCATCTTCCTTAAATGCATTTCGTCCATTTTTTTCATAAGCTGACCAAATATTACTTGTAATAGCAGCAGTTACTCTTGCATCTTTATCGCCATAACCACTGTAAGCTAATAAACCACCATCTCTATTTAATAATCTGAAATATATTTTCATTTGAAATATTTGATCACAAACTTTTGTTTTCCTAATTACAATAACGATAAGAAAAATATGTAAATTTATATATGTGATTTCACTTGCATGTTTATTAATATTTATATATCTTATAACATTATATAGTTATTGGATTATATTTAAAAAAAAACATGCATATAAATCGTGCTTAATTTAACGAAAGAAATATTTTACTTACAATGTATTTTCTACGCCGCCGGTATTAGCTTGACTAAGTACTTGTGTTAATGCTTTTGGTTTCAACATAGTTTCACAAGTAATACAAATTTCTCTTTCTTGTTATCTTCTTTAAATTACTCTCATTAAACTTTATCATGAACCTAATATAAAACACCAACAAGGTATGAGCATTATTTTTTAATACTTGTATTCTATAAAACAAAGGATAATATCTCTAGGACAAAAAATGTAGAACACAAATTGTAGGATACCAATTTTTCACTAGAGAAAATTAAATTTCTAGCATATGGACTTTTCATAATCTGTAACTATCGTATGAAAACATGTTTTAATATTGATAAGGGTACAAAATAAATATTGTTATTCTATTTTAACGCATTGTAATCAAAGACTACACTGATGATGTGATATTTACAACAAGCAGAAGTTCTGCGACAGTGTTGCTATTATGGACTTACTTTATATATTTAAATTGGTAATAGTGAGCAATTTGGTCAGTATTTCCAATTTCTTTCTCAAACTTTGATATTGTTAAAAGGTCTGCTAAATAAACAAAATATCACGAAAAAAAATATTGCAATCAATTATACATATTTGTAATTTTACTTCAGAGCTAAACCTAAATCTAACCTCAATCTAGGAAAAGCCCTAGAAAATTTCATTTTTATTTTGCAATGTAATGTATAAACATTTTACTATTAGCTACTATTACATATGGGCGTATTTACATAATCGCAAAAGTAAGATAAATAGCACTGAAATGTGTTCCTTGTACAAAAGTACTTAACGTAGTTAAAAGATGATAATAAATATTATCGTAAGGAAATTGTAGAGTAGATTAATATTACACATGGAAAGTAAGTTGATGAATACTGATATATAATAAATATACATATATATATAAACGAGTCTTTGAACTGGAATTTTACAGCTATAGTTTATAGTTCAAAGTAAAGGATATTAAGTAATATTGAACAACTTTAGAATTATATATAACACATTTAGAATTACAATAAAACAAATTAAATTATGTTTGATACAATAAGTTATTATTATTATTGTAAATTGTGATATAAGCGACAGTTTTATAAACATTTTATTAATTATGTATGTATATGAAACAAAATACATTATTGACATTATTTGCTAAATTATTAAACTGAAGAAAATGCTACAACAACGAAAATCACCACTACTTTTCGAAATATTTTACGAATGTCAAACTACAAAAGCTAGAACTAGTAGGATGACTCTCATTCATCATCATGTGGATACACCAGTATTTATGCCAGTAGGTACACAGGTAAGTTAAATATAATTAAAAAAAAAAAGATTAATGTTTTATGACATTGCAAATCATATTTGGCATATCATTAAACTTGTAATAAGATTTAATTGTTTATAAAATATTCTATTACTTACAGTCATATTATAGATATATATAAATCAGTCACATTATACATTTTAATAGCAATATTAATGTTTTAGGGTACTTTAAAAGGCATATTACCTCAACAATTAGAACAATTGAATTGTCAAATTATACTTGGAAATACATATCATCTTGGAACAAGACCTGTATGTAATATATATAAATATATAAAGCATAAAGCTTTTCTTTAATATTTCTTCAAGTTATAAAATAATTGAGTTACTTATATTCAAATAAAGTGAACAAATATGTTATTGATAAAAACTGGATTTTGTAGGGTCTTAATATAATGCAGAAAGCTGGTGGTTTACATAACTTTATGAATTGGAAAAGAGCATTATTAACAGATTCTGGTGGTTTTCAAATGGTATCGTTACTAGAACTTGCTAAAATTACGGAAGAAGGTGTCAAGTTTAAATCACCATATAATGGTAATCATTGTATAAGAACAATATGTACTTATATTGTATTATGTAAAAATACAAATAAAATACTTTAATATTACTTTACAGGAACAGATTGCATGTTGACACCTGAACATTCTATACAAATACAAAACATAATAGGAGCAGATATAATTATGCAACTTGATGATGTTGTTAAAACTACATTAACAGGACCAAGAGTAGAAGAAGCAATGCATAGGTAGAATTGCATTTATATATATAATTTATAAATAATATTATTGCATTTACGTATATAATATATTATTAATTCCTATCGAAATAATTTTTAATACTCAATATATTATTTACAGAACAACTAGATGGTTAGATAGATGTTTAAAAGCACATCAGAGATCAAACGCGCAAAGTATATTTCCAATTGTACAAGGAGGTCTTGATCCTAAACTTAGATCAGAATGTGCAAATCAATTAATTAAACGTGAAGTGAATGGCTATGCTGTAGGTGGATTAAGGTAAAATATTAATTTAGATGGATTAATTTAGGGAAAGAGAAAGATTATTTTATGATTAATAATATTTCTAGTGGTGGAGAATCTAAAGATGATTTTTGGAGAATGGTACACCTTACTACAAATATACTTCCAAAAACTAAACCACGTTATTTAATGGGTGTTGGATTTGCTATTGATTTAGTTATTTGTTGTGCTTTGGGAATAGATATGTTTGACTGTGTATTTCCTACAAGAACAGCGGTAATTAATTACGGATAATGTGTTTGAATTAAAGAAGAGTATACACAAAGTGCAACAAGCTGGTAAAATGAAATCTATTAATGCATATATTACTTTTTTAGAGGTTTGGTTGTGCTTTGGTACGTACTGGTCAATTAAATTTAAAACAAGTTCAATATCGTAAAGATATGAGGCCAATAGATGAATCGTGTGAATGTAGTACATGCAAAACATACACACGTGCTTATCTTCATCATATTGTAACGGTAGAAACAGTTGCATGTCATTTACTATCTGTTCATAATATTGCATTCCAAATGAAATTGATGAAAGATATTAGACAAAGTATCCAAGAACAAAGATTCCCAGAATTTATACAGCAATTCATGTTAGATTTGTTTCCAAACAAGGAATATCCCCCATGGATAGTTAATGCATTGGAAGCTGTTAATGTTACATTATTATAGTAATAATTATTATTTATTTTCATAATAAAATATGTCTTGTATAATTTTTTAATGTCCTTTATAGAAATAAATGTTTGAAAATTTTATATATTTTATAGTAATTGATTTCAACTATTAATAATACTAAGGTATGTAAATTATCATTTATATGAATATCTTACATAAAATAAGTACTAACATATTAAAATACATGATTAATATTATATTCATTTACTTACTAATGTATGTATTAATATACATATTAATGTTCTTAATAGAATTTATATAAGAGAAACCCACTCAATGTTAAAAATTGTTTTGCAATTTGTGCAAAACTTGTACTTCAATCCAGTTTTAAAAATATTTTAATTAACATTTTATTAGTTTCAACATTACCTTGTTATTTTAGATTTTCGTAATGTTTAATGATAATTTTCTTTTAAAATATCAACCAAATTTAATTTTGAAATTATATATGCTTTTTGTTTTAAATATATTCATCTATTATTCCAAACTATGGTGAGTAGGCAATCGAATTACGAATAATATTAATAATTTCATCACATAAAATCATCTGAATCATATCCACTATTTTCTACATTTGATGTCATATTAGATGTATTAAATAAAGAATTATAACTTCTGTAAAAAGTAGAAAATAATGTTAAGTCTGACGAGATTAAACAATTTATATTTGTCAATAATGTACCATAATTTTTGTCTAACCTCATTTCTGCTTCTTCCTTTCTTCGTTTTTCTTCTGCCTTTTCTCTTTCCTTTTGCTCTCTCAAAAGTCTCTTTTTATCTTCCCGTTCATTTCTGTCCCGTTGTTCTCTTTCTGATCTTAAATTTACTTGTTCTGAACGTTTAGTTTTATTCAATCGATTAACAACAGTATTTATTCGTTTTGCAACATGAATTTTACGAACATCCTTATCTTTATGAAAACCAACTTGTCCTATTTCCATACCTGGTGTTTTTTTCAGATTAGACCACATTGTGTATACTACATCGATATCATTCATTTTATTTCCTTCAATACTATTTGCTTTCACTAATTGTGCTGCATCTTCTAAAACTACACTAGGTATGTCATCTATTGTTTGACCCTATAAATCATGTATTCATATATAGATACGCATATATAAGTGTGTAAAAGAACATGCATGTTTTTAATAGAAAATATTTACAAGACGAAGTCGAAGGTATACATGTGCTGAAGAATATTTGTCAACATGAAACCAAACATCTTCTGGCCAACCCCACTTTATGAGGTCATCATCTAGAAAAATATATATTGAAAGAACGTATCTTATACATTATAATATATTTTAGAATTTTTCACTTACTTTCATATTGGTCGACTCCCATAAATAATGTCACCGATGGTTGTACAACTATAATTAAAAATTATAATTATCATTCTAACCTTACTGCATATTATTAGTTTTTTTAGTAGTAAAATGTATATGAGAAAATTTAAATATACATTAAACATGAAGCCAGTGATAAATAATAATACCTTCACTTGTAAAATAATAAACCATTATTACAAAAAATATTTAGTTGAAACACGTGGTGTGATTTAACTGTCAAATTTCAAGTCGATACTAGCGACAGTAAACCGTACTTCTTGGAACTATTTAACTTTCTAATACGTAATACCAGAGTTGTAATACTCTGTTTCATGTATATTTTTCTAAAATTGGAAAAAATATATTATGTCCATATGAATATATACTCAAAATTAAAAATGTAATGTTAAAATATACATATCATAAAATAGATTTTTAGCAATGTTAATAAAATTCATGATTCATGAATATAAGTCTATTAAATATATCTAATATATAACCATAATAATAGGCTTCATTAATATGCATGCCTATTATAGCATCATTTAAAACATTTAGAAAATCTTTTGCTACAAGCTTATGATATTCATTTTTTATTTTATTATAATTTATATTATTATTATATTGTTCATAATATTAATATTAATTTATTTTACAAAATAATATTTAAATCAGAAATCAATTGCATATTTATTGATATGAATCGTATGTTTTTCGACATGATATATTGATATAATGTGATCCAATATTGGTCCTACTTCAGGATCTCTTATTCGTTCACTTATAGTTACTGGTGATTCTAACAGCGATAAATACACTAAAAATTTCATTTTTACATTAATTATTGTATTATCTAATTATATTAATTTTTTTTTATTTTTATTATTTATTAATAAAAATAATCTTACCAAGTAACATATTAGGATTTGTAAGACTAAGTTGAATACGTGGATCATTCATGATTACTTTATAAATTTGACTACCTGGATCAAGTTCTTTATCTAAATTTTGTAAACTACGCCTCCTTTCTCCAAGTAACCATTCACACTGAAAAGAAGAATATATTTGAAGTGTAATAAAATTAAATTTATATAGATTACTCACAGCATTAATTTGATTGTTTCCAGTAATTTTTAGTGCCTCAATAATATTCTTTTCTTCAAATCCCATCTCTGATAATGATTGTACTGCTCTAGAACTAGGTTTGAAATCCATCTTCCTATAGTAACGGTAACTTTTTAGTAAATGATCTACTATGCTGAATACATTTTCTTCCTTCTTCAAATTTTCACATCCTACATATAATTATCAATTTATTTGTATACAATTATAAATCAACATGTAATAATAACGTATAATTTATCATAATTTTAATCATTTTCAATTAATATGTTTATTACATATATTATTATTTTATAAATCCAAATATGGGCTGTAAACAAATTTTTAATATTTCTGAAAAGAAGTGTTCTCTTTGTGAAGTTTTATTTTTAATTGTAATATATTTTAGTTTTAACAATTATATGGATGATTTTAAATATGTATGAATTAATGTATGAATGTTTTAAATATGAAATTGAATAATTTATAAAGAAAAACTACATTATGATTATATAATATTTATAGTACTTTATATATAGCAAAAAATGAAATGATTTTTCAAAATATACGCTTGTCATAATTTAAAATTTTCTCAAGAATAAAATCAAGAAGATTTATTTGTACTTGACTTGTATTAAATATTATCTAAATAATTAGCTCTTTCAAATAAATCAATACCTGTTTCCCCTAAGACATTTTTGATATATAAATAAATGAACTGGAAACTGCAACATCTTTATTATTACCTTTTTCAATAGATATCAAATCTAAGTAATCATCATCATCATCTTCTGGATCATTCTGATGTTCTGCTAACCATTCTAATGCTTCTACTATATTTGATCTGTAATAAGTTAAAAATCAGAGCATAAAATATTACTTTTAATTTATTAATATTCCTGAACATTAAATTAAATAGTAGATTGCGTACTTTCGTAAGTGAAGAGCTTTCAGAACCTTTTTTTCAGAAAAACCCATTTCTGTGAGAGTTTTTGCAGCATTTGTATTAATATTTGGTTTACAACTTGCCTCTAATTTTTCTTTTAAGATATCATAAAACTTTTGTGCTTCTGGGCTATACGATATAATCCTTGCTGATGCTTTTACAAGTGTAATAAAAATTTTTCGTATTTCATTCTGAAACTATAATATAAAATATATAACGTAAATTTTCTCAATACAGAAAATGCAATAATTATACATGTATGTGTATATTTACATCTGCAGGACAAGAAAGAAATGGAATAGGTTTAGGTGGATTACGTATAGGTAAATCTTTTGTTATTTGTAGTACTACTTCTTCATCTGGACCTTTCAAAATTTCTGCAGATAAATTTTCATTTATGGGTATTGGACGTATCTTTATTAACATTAATTCATCTGTAATAAAGATAATCATTTTATTTTGCTTAATATATCTGCTGATGTAGCACAGAATTTTAGCAAATTGTTTTACCATTTTCATTAACTTTTTCATTAATTACACTATGATCATCTATAAGCCATTTGAATTCAGATGTATGAACTAAACGAAAGTTAGTTGGACTTCTTGATTTATCATCACCATAGAAATGTTTTATTGCAATATTTTTTATGTTATTGATAGTCATATCTGACGTCACATTAAACCTCATGATCATTCCTTCAAGACTAAGTAAATAAATTATGTTTACTAATAGCTCCCAGGAAGATATTGATAATATTTAATAATATTCTACCTTATAATATTCAAAACAAGTTTTGAGTTAGACATTGTATAGTTTTATAATTATTTATTTTAATAAGATGAATCATCAGATTGTCTTTTGCTTGTTCTTGCTAAACTTTTTGCATCCCAAGTTTCACCAAGTAATTCTTGCAATCATAGAAATATTAGTTATACCTATAACATAAAGATATGTTATCATTTCTCTTATTATATATGATATAAATCAACTTGAGTATCCTTAAAATAGCTTTGTATTTATATACATATATATGTATATATAATTTTTTATTTTATAATATAAATATTATATTCACTTTTAACATGAAATTTCTTAAGATGTGTATTTTAATTAAAATTTCCTTCGCACTACATTGTCATAATTTTCTTGATATAAAGGTTAGAAATGAATTGTAGAAACATTTTCAAGTGTCACTATGCTAAATGTAATGAATAAACCATGTATAGTTTTTAATCATATCGTATATGAAATAGCGTATATGACACGTATTTGTAAATGTTTTGTTAAAAGTTACAGCACTTAATCAACATTTTTTATCAGCATAAAATTTAAGTTATATATAGGTACATAAATGCCAGTTACCACTTATCAGAAATTGCAGATAATCAGATGATTTGTTTGTATATTATGTGTATGTCAAGATATACAAAGTACAATCGAAAATATATAATCATGAAAAATTAATTCTGTAACTGTTTATTTTCATAAAACGTTTCTTTCTCAATTTTTTTTATTCTTTGAAGGAAAAGGAAGATTATACATACAATAAAATATATTTCGTAGAAATGCTTTTATAATTTGGAGGCAATACATTAAAAACATTACAATACTATGTACTTTAGAAAAAAAGTCAATAAACAAAACAATTACTAATAACATAATTGTGAATGTGTAATAACATGTTTAAATTATAATAATATTTTTGATGTTAGTACAATAAAAAATATCAAGTTTAAAAAAGGGTTTGGTTAGATCTATTGCGTATGTATATAGAAGTATTTAAATATCTTCTTTCTTCTGTTTCTTATAAAATGTCATTTAAATGTTATTTAAATTTAGGTATTCATTGATATATATAAAAATTCTACAAATATCTAAATTTAATAACAACAAGAATATAAATTTTGATTAAATTAATGAATTTTTCAGGATGACTGAAAAGTCTGGATGTGGTGAATTGCAACAATTGGTTCAAGAAGAAGAATGTGAAGAACCATTAAGTCAAGGTGGAGAAGCTACACCACCTTCCACACCAGCAAGATCTCATCATCCAAGTAAAAATGATACACATAGTTCTCATATATCGGTATGAATTTAGTATTAGTTACCTAATTTTGACTACTAAAACATAAATTCAAATGTATCATTTCAAAAAAATGGATAAATAGGTGATTTAAATAAAACAATAAAAATAGTAAAAGAGTTTATTATTTCAGCAACAAGTATTATGGGAAACTAATGTACAAACATCACCAATTATTAGTAAAGGAAGTTCTGGTCAGGCAACAAGTCAAGGATCTATGGTTTCTGGCCGTGCTGTGAATCTTTCAAATCATGGTAATCAGTCACGTCTAATGTATATGAATGAGAAGGAAAAGCAAAAACCAAATCGACCAGAACTACCAAAAATAAATCGTCAACATAGAGGTAACTTTGTACTTCATAGTAACATTTAAAAATATTATTTAGAATATAGTAGTAAGTATCCTAAAAATATTTACAACATTTAAATAATATCTTTTTATTCAATTTTCAGTTATATAATGTCACATATTATATTTAATAATACGAAAATTTATATTTTTGTTAATTAATAATATATTATAATCTTTTCATATATTTTTCTGTTTTAAGTATTGTTATGTTTTCATTATATTTTTTGGTTGTGTTTTGGTGTCATTAAATAAAGCTATGGCACCATGCAAACATCATTGCTTTTTGTCAGAGGTTCCTGATGTTCGTCGTATGGAACAAGCTTTATTACAACTTCTGGAAGATTTCCATAGTGGTAATTTACGAGCATTTGGTATGTGAAATATGCTTTTCAATATAGCAGAATAAATATAAAATTGGAATAATATGGAATTGAAATACAGGAAAGGATTGTAGTATGGAACAAATGACAGAAATACGAGAACAACAAGAGCAATTAGCTAAACTTCATTTTGAGTTAGGTCAAAGACAAGGAATTGGTGGAGAACAATCAGGTTTACGACATTCAAGTGCTAATATGAATAATTTGTTGGAATGTCTTCAAGAGCTTAGTGTTTGTATTGAAAAATTACATAGCAAGTAATTGTAAAATATTTATAATATATACAAAATTTATTTAAACATGATATTTAAATAGAAACATGAAAATTAATTAATATAAAAAATAGAATATAATGAAAATTTATGTACTTTATAGAATGTTTTCGCATTTTGGAAATATTTCACGATACTGTTTTTATATAACCGTAGATTTAACTTTTCCAATAATGAAATAATTATATTTCTTGATTACAATGTTTTTATTTAATTTAGAAGTTCCTCTTATTATTTTTGTAAATTTAGTTTTATCAAATTCCTTGTAAAATATAAATATATAGTAGTAGCTATTTAATAATATTTAATAAATGATAAAAAGTAAATCACTATGAAGTAGTCATATAATCTAGTGAAATTGCATATTTATGTTTAATTATCTATGCCAAACATCTTTTTATAGAAATATTTCATTTCATTTTACTAAACATTTTAACAAATTTATATCAGTGCTTATGTTTATGTAATACTCTAAAACTGTAATTTGTATATTTAATAAAATGACGTAAGTTGTACATTCAAATATACTAAATAATGACAATATTAAAAATTCTTGTTAAAAGTTAGGAAACAAAATTTTTAAAACTTTTCTAAAATTCAATTTTAGTTTTGTATTATCTAAAATGTTAATGTAATTTAATGGAAAAGAAATAAATATGGTTCCTGGTATTTATCTGAAAAAAGAATGTATCTTTTTTCTACGTTGTATTATTTATTTTATTAACTGTTCCTATAATATATTTATTCTCTGTTAAGAAGAAATCCATTTTAAAATATAATAAACTAATCAAAATTTGTGTATCAAGCAAGTGCATGAAGCTAATAATATTTTCATAATATATAAGAAAATAATACATAGGTTCGACGATAAAGGAAATTTATTTAAAATAATATTGAAAGTGTTATGTAAAATAAGTTGTTTTATACATAATTAAATTGTATCGTAAAATAAATGAAGTACGCATAAGGGTCGCAAAATAGTTGTTTTGAAATGCGATTATTAATCCAACAATCTAACTATAAAATAAAATCTGTTGTTACACACATAATATAATCTCGAATTAGGGAAAATATGTATTTTCCGAAAAAATCTCGATGTGTTTTACGCAATCTTAAATCTAATCTCAATTGATTTTAAACATTCGGAAGTTTATATTGTAGATAGCAGTCATTTCCGTTACCTTGCAGCATTAAAACTATATTTCGTATAGGAGATATTGATGTCATGTAATTTAATCTTTTTGGATATGCAACAAAACGTTACTATCAGTTGAATTTAGTTTTATTTAAAAGTGTTATACTTCCATTTATCTTATTACATGTGTTAAATATAGGGTTGAACTGCAATGTTTTCTTTCCAACCTCACAATCAGGTTTGTATTATCATATTTATATAGCTACAAAAGTTTCCAAAATTCATAGATAGCTTATTAGATAGTCTTTTACATTTGATGACATAACAAGTATATACATGAAATTTATATTGTATATCTTCCTTAAAAATGTCTTTAAAAATTTCCGTTTTATAACCTTATATGTCTATTACATTAATACAAACTTATGAAATTTTTGTCTATTTCATGTCTGTCTTTAGTAAAAGATAATTTCCTGGATTACAAAATAAATTACTTTCTATATGTGTACATTTTTATTTTATTCAATCTTGAAAATAATTAGAGCAAAATATTTAAAATTTCTTATTTCTAAAAAAGAGAATTATTTCTAGGTGTTATATCATCTGACGCAATTAACTTCAGTAGTTAGTCCAAAATCTACATCATTTTCAGTTAAAGTTAAAAGACAAAATGAATTGAAAAAATCTATGAATGATATCTCTTCTGGTAATTTGTCAGACGTAAGATAATTTGGTAATGTATTACATAAAACTATAATGATGCAAATTACTAAGTTTACTTTTTATTTTAGGCTACTAAAAATTATATTGATACATTAATAGGCAAATTAAACATGTCTGATGTAATTACAATGTTTGATATAAGGACAAATAACGTTATGGTAGCATTAGATCAAGTTTCTATGAAAATTTTTAAGAGAAATTTAGAAAAAAATAATAAGTGGAAAGTCTATGCATCAGGATTAAATTCCACAAAAAACAAACACAAATATCTATATAAAAGATGTATGGAAGAAATTATTTTACCTGCTATGTATTTACCATCGAAACAATATCATACAACATTATGTACCTTTTGTAACAAAAATTCATTTAATCACTATGTACAAATTCGTAGTTTTAGAACAAAACGTAATGTCTCTACTGAATTAGAAAAACAATCATCATTTATAAATAAATTTAAAAACTTAGTTGGTCATTTCTCTGGAACAGTAAGATCATGTATTATTTATTATCTATATTGATATTTTATATACTTTGTGAATAACTTTCTTACTTCATAGAATACAGGATTAGTACATGCTCTGAAAGAAAAGGACTTGGCAACAATAAAAAATTTATTTAATAGTCAAACATCGACAGAAGAATATAAAAGAATTATATTAGCTTTTATTGAAGGATATGAAGCAGGACTTAGACGCCAAACATATTCAACTTTTGGATGGTTTAAAATATTATGTAGTTTATTAACAGGAACTGTATTATTAATCTTTTGGTATGGAGGTATGTATTATAGAGGTATAATACAATTTCTATCATTATTTTCTTTGATAACTTTATTTTAATATATTTTTTTGTAGTTACTATCTGTCATTAGCATTTTAAAAAAATATATGTTAATATTGAATATTATCGATTATTTCAAATAAATAATCATAATAATTTGAAAGTCACTGAAAAATTATTTCACTAAAGAAAGAAGAATATTTTTAATATTAACTGTATTATATTAACTATATAATATTAAATATTAAAGTGATAGAGGAGCATTAAAGGAGTATTTAAAATATATTAATATGCTTTAGATTACTAATAATGATGTAAATTTTCTTATACCTTTCATATTGCAGTTTATGTTGTAGGAAGTGGATTACGATTTCCAATGGATGGTGTTAAGTTTAGACCAGAAATAACAGACATAACTTTTAATGATGTTAAAGGAGTAAGTAAATTATTTAAAAGATTCTAATATATCTAAAATCTAATAAATTCTAAAATGAATAAAATCTAATAAGATTTTTCATTTTACTAAATACTGTATATTCATTTGTTTATATACAATTAGGTTGCAGAAGCTAAACAAGAATTAAGAGATATAGTTGAATTTTTAAAAAATCCAGAAAAATTTGTTGCACTCGGTGCAAAATTACCTAAAGGTGTATTACTAGTAGGACCACCAGGAACAGGAAAAACATTATTAGCTAGAGCAGTAGCTGGCGAAGCTGGTGTCCCATTTTTTCAAGCTGCTGGACCTGAATTTGAAGAGATTTTAGTAGGACAAGGTGCACGAAGAATGAGAGATTTATTTAGTAAGTTATAAACAAAATATTGCGAACACAAAATAAATATTAAAGAAACATTCTAAATCATACATTAAATAAAACAAAAAAAACTTCTAAAGAAATATTATTAATGGTTTTCAATTTTTTTTTCTTCTACACTTTTTCTTTATTATAATTAATATATATTGATTATTTATAAGCCATATTAGTTCGATATATGTACTATATATGTATATTAGGAATTGTACATGCTATTTATATTTCAATGTTATGATCACAACATTCTAATGCTGTCGTTAATGTTGTCTATTTATATTCTTTTTTTTATCTGTATCATGATTTAATGAGCCTTAATTAGCAAGTGTGTATTACCTCAAAAAAATTTTTTATTTTGGGAATTATAAAACAATATGCCCTACAAAAGATATTCATAGTTATCTTCATTTTGAATAAAAATTTAAAGAGAAGAAAAGAGAATTTATTTTGATATCATATGTAATTTATATTATGATGTGCAATTTCAATTAAAGTGTCCTGAAAATTTTGTATTACTTATTCATGATCTGTTATTCTTTTTCAGAAGCAGCAAAAGAAAAAGCACCTGCCGTAATATTTATAGATGAAATTGATTCTGTTGGTGCAAAACGAACAAATTCAGCTCTTCATCCATATGCGAATCAAACAGTAAATCAGTTACTTACGGAAATGGATGGGTAAATAAAAAATTTTACCTCTTTATCCTGTAGAATATGGAATAATTCTGAAAATTAATATAGGTTATATGCGAAAGCAAAGGAAATTAATAGAAGAAAAGATAAAGAAATTAATGAATATCTTTTTAAATTTTTTAAAAATAATATATGTATTACAAGTTCAACAATTTCGTATTACTTTCTTAATGTATTTTCTCAAGATATGTTTTTATTTCATGTGCATTAAAACTAGGAGACTGAATCTACAATATAAACAATATGTATAATATAGTAAGCATATTATGTTTCCTTATATTAGAGTTAAAGAAATGAGTGTAGGATGGCAAAATAGTACTAATTACATTCATTCATTTCTTTCTCCTATTAATTTTCCTTCTTCTTTTTCTGAAGAAATAAAGTTCAAATTTTAAATTTTGTTACTTATAATTTATAAATTATGACCTTATATATCGATTTTATGTACATTTATTATCATTAATAGTTATATATTTCTTTGTACTTACAGATTTCTTCAGAACGAAGGTGTTATAGTATTAGGTGCGACGAATAGACGGGATGATTTAGATAAAGCATTAATGCGACCCGGTCGTTTTGATGTTGAAGTTCTTGTTGATATACCAGATTACTTAAGCCGGAAGGAAATTTTTGATTTATATTTATCAAGAATATTAACACAAGAGGTTGATGCAGACTATTTAGCAAAGTGTACTCCTGGATTTACTGGAGCTGATATAGAGAATATGGTATTCATTTGAAAATAAGTATTAATTTTAGATCAAGTTAATTTTATTATTATGAGCTTAATTTTAAAAGGTAAATCAAGCAGCTTTAAGAGCTGCTATAAATGATGCTGAATATGTAACAATGAAACATTTAGAATATGCTAGAGATAAAATAATCATGGGTCCAGAAAGAAAACAAAAAATTAAAGATACAGAAACTAATACCATTACAGCATATCATGAAGCAGGACATGCATTAGTTGCATATTATACTAAAGATGCACCACCTATACATAAAATTACCATCTTGTCTCATAGCCATTCTTTGGGACATGTAAGTGTTATAAATTAATAATTGTATTTTTTATTGATATTACATTTCAGTACTCTTTTTGTATAGACCGCGTTTTTATTTAACGACGAATATCATACAACGAAATCCAAATTATTAGCTCTAATGGATAGTTCAATGGGTGGTCGTGCTGCAGAAGAATTAATTTTTGGTTCTGATAAAGTAACAGCAGGAGCATATAACGATTTTCAGGTATTTTGATATAGTTCATATTTATATTAATAATATCTTATCACATATGGTACAATAATTAAAAAATAAATTACAAGAGCTTAGGAAACAAATTCTAAATACTAAAAATATTCCTAATTTTATTTGCAAATAGTGAAAATTTGAAAATATTACATTGTAATCATTGATAATATTGATAATCATATTTCTTAGAGGGCGACTTCCATCGCAGAAGAGATGGTACACAAGTATGGTATGTCTGAAAAAGTTGGTTTTGGTACAATTCGTAGAAATGGTCAAGGGGATGGATTTCAATTAGGACCTAGCACAAGTGATCTTGCTGATAAGGAAGTGAAGCGCCTTTTACAAGTAAATTTTATCACCATATAATGTTAATTCTATCATGTAATATTATTCTTTAACCTTTTACATCAAAATTACTATATTTTCTACTTAGGAATCATATGAACGAGCAAAACTGACATTACAAAAACATGCGAAAGAACTTAAAAAAGTAGCAGATGCTTTACTTAAGTACGAAACATTAAGCAGTAAAGATGTAGAAGCTATTATTAATGGAGAAAAAATTCCACCTGAGACTTTGAAGAATCAACCACGAATTGTAGATCCGACTGAACATGTATTATAAGTAGCATATCGAGATATTCAGTTTAAGATGATAAGTAAAATAAATTATTTGGTGCAGTATCGCAATTTACAATCATACTTTATATTACTTTATTATAAGTAATTATATTTTACAATTTTCAATTTTACAAATTTAATTAAGATATATCAGCTTTTTCAATTGAGAACTTTGTAATACATAACTTCTATTTCATTATCTAATTACTTATTTCTTTAATAAATTAAATTTATATAACAGTTCATACAAATTTACTTTTTGTAACCAATTAATACCTTACAGAGTCTCAACTGAAAATAAATTAAGACAATATACAAATATATCAGAAAATAACATAAATGTGACGAATTATACATAATTACATAAAAATACCAAACTATACATAATTATATACCAAAACAAAATTTTTACATTACCTAAAATTTGAAGTAATAATCGTACAGTTGGAATTTTTATCAAATATAATTCTGCAAAGGAAATTTTATTTTTCATTTACAGAAAATATGTCAATACTATTATTATTGTTACATAAATTTATTGTATGCAATATTGAACTGAAAATATCAATGATCTATTTTTACAATATGATTGTATTCCTGTTACTAATATAACAATAAATTCTTTTTTTATGTTAGCCAATTTTCGATCTCATGTTGAAAAAATAAATTATTGTAAATTCTGCACCAAAAATATATAGGAAAATATTATTAAGTTGATTATTTTTTTATATATTAGAAAAATGCATTGTTTTAGTCGGAAATAAACCATAATTTTATTCAAACTAATATTTACTAAATAATGCTAAACATTCTTTAAAGTATTATATTATTCAATTTTTAACGTGGTTAACCAATTGTTTGGTTGAAAGAAAATATTTTTATTTGTACAAAATATTCAAACAGATTAATAACATTTAGGCCATATAGCATTAACATTTTATTTACTACATAGATATTATAAATTATACAAAATTATATATGTATCCATATATTTCATATTTCGTATAATCCCTATCTATTCCTTCATCATACGATACAGATCACGCTATTATTATTGCATCTAAATTTACTTCTAATACATTACTATAATTCATTAATGCTTACTCCTTTCGTTTTGTTTAAAATTTAATGACATTGAATTTAGCAATTAACAACGTGTAATATTATTTGACAATGTTTTTAAAATAAAGTTCTATAAAATTCAAATTCGATTGTGTGTTAAATAAACAATTTGCATAAAATATACTATACATATGTGAGCAAATATAAACCACGGAAAATGATCTCTAATATAAATCTATAAGATTAAGATTATATATGTACAATAAACGGATGTACAGGAAAACTCATTTATAGAAGTATTCATACAAATATCACAGTTTACTAACTTTGAGAGAAATCATAACAGTTTAAATTCTCCGAATAATTAATTGGTAATATACTTGATATTAATTGTAATATATATGTGAAAACCGATTCAAAGAAATTCTTGGCTTCAAATAAATTTTTTCAATAAAGAGGTGAATACTATCATTTAAGTAATATTGAAGATTGTTATATATTCGATAAATTTACATGAAAAAATTTTTCTCACTAAAATAAAATTTTCATACACAGTTAAAACTTACATTTTTTCTTAAAAAATAAAAAAGTTACTTTCACTAGCATATGCTGATTGAGTCTTACAAAATTTATATTGATATAATACGAATATATCATAACATAAAACTAATGAATAAAAAAAGAAAATAGTTAGAAATATTATTAAAAATACTTTAGTTACAAAAGTACTACTTATAGTAAACATATAGAACCTTTTTAAAGATTCAATAAGAATAAATATTTTTAACATGTAAGCTAATTTAAAATATAAAGTTCTATATGATATATAAAATTTCATAACATTAAACTTAAAAAAGAAAAATATCTATGAAGAATTAATAACGGGAATTTATTGTTATCTTATAAGGAATAAAGAGGGAACTGCATTTGTTATGTTTCTCTTTAATGACTTTTTTGCACCTTTTTTTACTAAAAAAGAATTTTTATTTACAAAGCAAAATAAATTGCCAGTAACACTAGCACACGCAATGGGAATACCGCTTTCCTATTGCTTGATTTAGTCTACCTGACATTCGATCATACAAAATAGGTAGAGAAATTTTTGTTTTTTGTTTTTTCTCATTAACGAAGCAAAAGTATCTTGAAGAATCAAAAAAACGATCCTTCGAAGATCTATAAGCCTCAGAAACGGCATTAGAGCCGCATAATATCGCCAGGTCTATTTTTTTTCCTTCAATTGAAAGTAATACAAAATCTTTGACAAGAAACAAAACGCAGATCGTTTTATGTGGCAAGATTACGTATATTATAAATATATTTGACGGAAAATAAGCAAGGCGAGTTTTTTCTTCTCTTTTAAAAATTACCAATAAAATCAATCTGCAAGCAACAGTACTTTGTTCACACTTTCTTATTATTTTTCTTTTTCATGGAAACACATTTCTTGTATTTTTATTTTGTTTGGCTATGTAGGATAGTATGTTAATTCATGATGACGTTGAAGAACAGAAAACTCGAAATCAGTAAAATTTGAATGATATTTTACAAATTAAAAAGAAGATCTTTGTGATAATCTATGATCGATGGATCTTGTTTTATGAAAATTATTTCATTCTACGTATTTCTAATCGTGATGACCGATAAATTATTGCATTCTACGATTACGACATATAATATTTTACTGATCTATAAAATTGTCCTACCCCATGCAGTATTGTTAATATTCGAATAATTATCCATTTGTACTCCATTTTTTCTCCGTCGAAATTTATATTTCAATTCGAGAAAAAAAGATCAATTATTAAACAACACAAGGCAATATTTGTACAAAATTTTTGTTACAAAGGAAAATATATTTCTTTATCGTGATATTAAATATTAACATGGAATATAGATAAATAAAATATCAATAAAAAAAAGAAAATAAACAATTCACAAATCAACAAACTTCCGATGGAGGGAAAAAATACAGTGCAAAGTCCAATTGTATGGTAATTTAGTTATACCATGCCCATTCAAACAATCTTGTCCCATCAGCGTATTTTCATTTTCCATTGAAACAATATAGTATTCAAAATGATGCTCACGATTTCCTATGCAGACAAGATCGCCGTTATTATTACCTTTTCGTTTAAATATAACTATATCTATTGACTGTCTGTGTAAATATGAATGTATATATGTTTCAATATAATTTATTTCCGCTATTTTGTTTTTAATTTTTTTTCTTTTTTTTATAAATCGGTGCTGTTACATTACAGATGTCTAGATACCAGTATCAATTTTAACGTTTCGCATTTATTCTCGTATTATTAATTTGAGCCAATAATTTTACAATATTAATCTTACTGTTCTCCTTTTCTTTGTTTGGCAAATAAAGGATAGTACGATTATTGCACATTGTTAACTGTTTCATAAAAATGTTTCACATATTTTTCATGAATATATCGATATCCGCATCTAGATAAATTCAAATTGTAAATCAAACAGCACAGACAAACCCTGATTACACGATAATATCGAATAATTCCTACCTAAAATCTTTGTGCGTACAACAACAAGTAATATCGTAGTACATATACTTTTTTTTTACTTACGAGTTACAAATAGCAGTACTGTTATAGAAATTTCCAAGATCTTCGATCATTTGGTCAAGTTAATGAAAGTCATTTATTCACGTCTAAGAACTTCCTATAATTGCTCGGTTCATATTTTCCATTAATTTTTTCTTTCTTTCTCTTATTTTTTTTTTTTTTCTTGTCATTTCACAACCTATGGAAGGTCGAGTCCTCTTTTCTTTTCGTCCATTTATTTAACTGCTAGTTTCAAATCACTACTTGGTTCGTCGAATGATTCTCTTTTTTTATGTTTGTACAATTCACAACTCGCCTTACAGTAAGATTACCGTCTTATTAGTTTTGTTTTAATAGTTTAGAATATTTGAAACTACGTTGTAACTCATTTCATACAAAGAATGTGTTACTCTCGCTGTATTTCAGGCTGCGTGGGAAACTAACGTTTTCTTGTTGCTTATAAATGTGTGATGCAATTACCAGAAATATTTATTAACCTTTTGAAGTATTGCTGATTTCCACTTTTTTTCTATATCTTTTTCTTTTTTCTACCTTTTTATTCATTTTATTCTGTTTAAATTTGAATCAATATATAAAAATACGCTTAATAGGCATGCTCATATAAAGTATCTTTTAATATCTTCCAAGAAATCTCGTTCGATTCTCTATTCTTAATTTGTCATTTAAAAACTTTATGATATGCCGAGAGATTACTTTCGTCGAAAAGTTTTGTTCCTTTTTGGGTCATCGTATTGGCTCGATTCATGCTTCAAAAGGTTAATAGAAACGTGCAGGTTACAAATTCAAAACCATGATTACATGCGTAACATTCTAGATTTATGGAATTCGAAATTCTTCGAATTCCCACATACGATTATTTAGTTACGGTATGTGAAATGGCGATTAAAAACCGGTATTAGCAATGTAGTGCCTTTATATGGCAATAGCACAAACCAAAAAACGTATTCAAAATATACTCCGGTTAATCGTAACGTTACGAAAAAATTAGACATAAATTCACACAGAAATTACTCTTGTAGATACAAAAACATAAATTTTAAATAATTCGTTATTTTTTAACTTATTTCATTCCTTCTTCTTTGTATTTTTTTATTGTCATAATAATTGCTTATTTGATTATTAAAATGTTAATCGATTAACAGAAACACGAGATTTGGTTCATGCTATTTAGTACGTCAATAGTAACTCTCAAGAACAAGATTTCACAAAAATCATACTATATATTTACATGGTGTTAACATTCGCAACGCCATATAATCCTTTACAGAATGATAATATAGAATTCTTGCAAATGTCGTGTGTTCGTGATCATTTGCGAGTAAATAACGTTTACCCCATATTTTTTATAAAAATCTAATATTTTACGATGTTGAAGCGCATCATTTTAAGACTTCGACGTGAAAAATAATTTTAAGTGATGAAATTCATACAACCGCGATCATACCATACATTTTTGTGTGGATTCTCTACAAAAAATTCTAACTTTTTCTGCTTTGAAAGCTAAGTAACCACGGTAAGTTAGGAATAAAAATCGGTTAAACAACTATCCAATTCATAAAATTCTCGATCAAGAACGCCGTAGAAAAATATAAATTGGCGGTGTATTTATGGTAATTCGGATTTCATTGATGAACAAAACGATATACCAGGAAGACCCGCCATAGTAATAATTATTTAGCAGTATTATCGATGTAGAATCCAGTACGGTACATAAATATGAAATTTTATGTCTTTCGAAGCACAATTCTTTTTCTTTTCTTTTTGCTTTATCTTTTATTTAAAACAAAAGTGCTCAAACTTCAATTACCCAAATTATACGAATTTTGATCAATTTTTGGTAGATCATATTAATATTTAAAAATCATATCCAAAGTAACAATTTGAAGTCATATTTAAAAAGATGGTAACCGTGAATGTAATAAATTTATTTATATTAATAATAAAGTTTAAAGCACGTGACAGGACAGAATAAAAGGAAGAGAAATGTAAAAATTAACAAACAGTAATAGTGATTTTATGAAGTTTGAATACTTCTGATCTAAAATGTGATGTTTTATCAATCAAACGCAAATTTGACAAATTTATATAGATATGAGGTAAAATAAAACATTTATAAATTTACATACTCGCTTTTTTGCCGTCACTTTGCCGGTCAGAAAAAGCGTACTACATACTGGGTTCAATACCGATTGTTATGTAAAAAGAAGCTCACCAATGTCCAGCAGGTGATCGTAAATATTTCTTAGAAACGCTTGAGTAACAAAGTCGCAATAACGCGTTCTTAAATGACTTAGAAACAAACGTTTCAAAACGACGAATATAAAGTATTTATATAAAATCAACTTCCACTTATTCGAATCTCAAATACTTCACAGCGACGATCGCTCTATTTGAGCAACTTCTTCGTCATATTTTTCACACTTGAAAACTCAATGTTCCACCAAAGACACCTAAGACTTCACTGAAGACATTTACACTTTTTAGTTTCACTAGTGGCAAATTCAAGAAATATATAATGTTCGAAGATTATATTTGCATCACAGTGATTTCTTTCTCGCTTTACTTACTTTAAAAAATAAGAAATACAAGTATAAAAAAAATACCATTGGCAGTCACTCATTCTGCTCTTTTATATTGAATTGAATTATGAATACTTATAACTGCGTCAAAATTATGTTCAATTCAATAGTCAATATAGTATTCAACTCTTTTAAAGACATCTTTTTTATATTTGAATTTTCTATCATGAGCTCCTCTCATTATAATGTATGTTAGTACTGTAATTGAAAAGATAAATTAAAGACATTAATTCTGGTATATTCTTGTTATCATGTATGTATTACCTAAGCAGTAGAGATTTATTTAATGTCTCAATAAACGGTAAAAAATGACAAATTGACGTAAATTATATTCATAAATATAAAACAAGAAAGAATTCTTTATTCCAACAAAAACTCAAACTGATGCATCTTTATGTGATCACTGTGACATGTATTATTTGATATTAGCACAAGGAACTAGGATTTAATCGTTAATCCTTTTATACTGCCACTATAATGTTTTGCATATTAAAATGGAATATTTATGCAAATTACTATCATTATAAAATGGAGTCATGCGAACATACAATTTAAGAATTATTTTTCCAACCTTTGGTAGATCACTATGCAAAATCACAAGAAATCCATGAATTACTTTTGTATATGCTTTCAACGATTAGGCTCTGTCACTTCATTAAACAAAGGTGTCAGTGAATCAACATCTTGTAATCCATCAAAATTACCAAGTGGGTCCAAATCATTTGTTTCTGTATCAGCTTCTCCAAGGAAATTGGCTTCAAGCAAATCCACAACATTCCTACATAAACTGCTAGAAGTAGACTCGTTAACAGTTTCATTGTGCAAGTTTAAAGAATTCAGAGTAGGACTTGAGAGCATCGGTTCGTTAGTATCCTGATACGTTTCTTGCGATTGAATTGTATGTAGTGGTGTCGAAGGATATGATCTAGATCCATTACTATCTTCTGTGTAAGATGGCGTATATGTTGATACTGGCACAGGTAATGGTGTATTAGGATAGGAGCGTGACTGTATTATTTTCTGTAATGCTCCACCTACTGGAATATCAAGTACATTTGATGGATCCAACATATCCTCTTCTGACAAGTTTAAATTTGAATTTGGTAAAGCATCCAACACTATTGAATTGTTTTCTATCAAGCCTTCTTCTGCAGGTTGTTCCGGTAAAATTTGCAAGCTTTGAGTTCCTTCTTCATCCAAAATGTTTAATATATTCGTTATGTTTTCAGGTGTAATTTCTTTGTCACCCATTAAGAAATTTTGGTCATCTGATATAAAATTTGGATCAACGTCATCAAGTAAATATGTTGAAGGTCCTTCTGGTTGACCCATTGATCCAAAATCATTGAACTCACTAGGTACTGGCGTAGGCGCTATGGAACTGCTTGTAGATGGATTAAAACTCTGGCTTTGAAAGGATGATAAGCAATGTTGCGTTGAAATAGGTGACATCAATGCAGGATTAACCATTCTATGTAATGGAACTGATTGCGACCTATAAAGTTCACTGGTAAATTGTTTATTGTTATGAAACAATTCGCTAATTTCCTGATCAGGTTGACTTTTTTGATAAACGTTTTTAATTTCTTGTAAATTTTCCTGACTTGGATAATTAATGAGTAATTGTTTTTGCGGTGCTAAATCAGAAGATAAAAATGCAGCACACTGTGATCCTTGTCCTTCTCTTTTTGGTGTAACTGAAATTTGCGTTGTACTACTATCCACCTGCACTTCCGACGACTTGGTAGAAATCAACGGTAACTGTGGTGTAGATGACGCTTGTCTAACTAATTCCGGACCACTTGTGGGAACAACAAAAGTATCATTCTTGCTAGTATAAGGCATACTGCAAGATATTGAACGCGATAAGGATTTGTGAGTACGAGCTCTGGAACTACTTGCTTGTAAATTGCTTCTCGACCGTGGCACAGGTGTATTTCGTGGTGAAACGAATGGGCTAGCGTTTGCAGAATTAGATTTGGAAGCGCGACCATTAATAGGTGAATGTGGGCCAGGCGATATTGGCGTAAAATTAAATATTCGACGTCGTGTATTTGGGCTCTGTGGAACTGTATTAGTAATAACATTCGAGTCTTGAACATGTTCTACAACATTCGTTTCAAAACTGACTCTACGTCTGGTATTATTTTGGTTCGAATGGTTTAGTAAAGTTGGTAATATCAAATTGTGTTTTTGAGTGATTTCACGTTTTTCAACATTCTGCCTAATGATAGCAGCAGGTAATACATCAACAGGTGCATGTACAGTCCCTCCTTTCAAATTCTGTTGTAATATTAATCTTAGCTGTGAAACTTTATCAGATCTTGATATTTGTTCATCAATAGCAATGGTATTTGCTTCCACATCTGAACTTGATGAATTGCTTTGTTGAAAATACTGTAATAATTCCTCCTCTTGTTCTTGAGAGTTGTTACCTCCATTCAAATAATCATCTAAAGCATCCGAATCAATAGAGCCAAGTTTCTCGGTTTTACCTGCAAGATTTGAATTCTCTTGCAATAATAGAATCTGGTCTTTAGTTAAAACTGTAGATTCCTCTATTGCATTTGAACTAGACTCAAAAGTGTTGGGACAACCATTTACTTTAATGCAACTTTTGGAACATGTTGATGATTCATTATCACAGTTTTTGGTAGGCTGATTGTTAACAGCCTCGTTTGTTTTGCACTTGGTAGGCTTCAGATTACTAGCTAGTATCACCGAAATTTTCCCGGGACGTTGTATAGATGTAAGCTTAGGCAACAACACATTGGAATGCTCTACATTCTCTTGTATTTGCTGTTCTGTAAGTTTTGTCTGCTTCTCAGGACTTGTCTCTGATGGTTGATTCAATACAATTGGATTGGCACGCTTTCTGGAATTTTTGGGTTTGATATCTCGCTGTGTATTTACGCAGTTGGTCATTACTACACTAGGGTTGCTATTATTCTGTATGTCTTCAATCGATTGTACCACTATATTATCACAGTTGGATTCCAGGGAGATGTTACATGGCTGACTACTAGTAGCTTTAAAAACTTTCTTCTGCCGATTGGTTACTACAGCAGATGAACTCAATTTCGTTAATGCATTCTGCTGCCCACTCGATACATTTGTACCTTGAGATGACTGATTGGATTTAGTTTTCTTATTTCCCTTATTTGCCCCCGTTTTATTATCGACAGTCTTCTCTTTGTTCTGGTTCTGAAACATTTAAGAAACATTACATTTACTGTTAGTTACCTACATCTTGTTACTTACTAAGAAAATATTTTATACCTGTATAACAGTATCAAGATGACGGTGTTTTTGATCCCTTATATGTTCTCGCTGTTGTAGCTTTCGTTGCAACTGTAATTGTGCTTCTCTAAGCTTCCCAGATTTTCCACTAATAGGTGTTGCACGTATATCTGTATTTGTCTCTGAATATATAAAATAACTTATAATATACAATCAGAAAGAATGCTTCTGAAATATATGACAATCATCAAACCTTTATTTGTCGATGTATTCGAATTTCCTGAAGCACATAATATGCACACAGCAGATAGAGATCGAGTATCAACACACAGATTATCAACAAGATGACGTGCTAAGGCACTCAAAGTTGGAAATTTCAAACCAAGGAGGCTTTCTGCCCATTCTCTGATCAATGTAGATGCAGCTCCCAACATTTCTTCAGTAATATTTTCATCTACTTCATCACCCTAAAAAATTTAAAATTTAATTATAATACAAAATATAGTGTGTGTTTCGTAAAATATAGAGAAAATATACATTATATACAGTTTTTAAAACAATTTTGTGTCTTACAGTCTGAGTGCCAGATATATTAGGCAATGTTGGAGGATCCAATTTAACTCTCTTGCGCATTCCAGCATAACAGTAACGCGAATTGCCTCGTGTGCCTAGTCTACGTGGTCGAACTCTTGGATATACTTGTTTCATAACTTTACCGAAATCAGCAGTTGATAAGGGTTTCATAGAATTTCGCATACAATACATACTGTAAATAAATTGAAAACAGAAATGTAAAATAACAAATAACAATAAGATACTCAAAGTTTAATTAATTAATAAAAAACTTTTAGGACAACTTTTAAAACATGTCATATTTAAACTACTTACTTATATTCATCATAAACTTCTTGTTTTGGTAAAGAAACATCTGGATCTTCTTCTAAATGTGTTTTAATCCACATGATAGTTTGATGAATTTCATAACGATTTCCTAATGGATTTAATGGTTGTCTCAAAGGATCAACAGTTCCTCCAGTATTAGTCAATGATAGTGGAAGTTTCAGGTACAACAATAATTTTTCTTCTATTTTCAGTTGTTCAATTTGTGAGAAGATTTCTTGAATACGTGTTTTTGATTCTTCACTGTATATGAAAATCAATAAAGTTGATTTGTATATAATTATATATAAAACACACTGTATATAAAATTTATCGAATGTACATTGTTTAAAATAATACTTGAATGGAAACATATTTAAAACCGTGGTAATATAAAAGCAAAATTTACATATTTATTCTCCATATATGTGTTTATAATTTACATGTAGTTCTGTTTTAAATACTTATACATAGAATATAATTTCTATAAAAGAATTATAGCATATAATCAATAACGTTTTTATGCGCATATGAAATATGTAATTTTTCTGTAAGTATTAACATAACATGGTAAAATAAATTTAGTAAAGTATAGCTTAAAATAGAATTTGTTTAGTTAGCTTGTAAATTTAAATAAAGAATTATTTTATTTCTATTTCCTCCGAAAATTATATAAATACATCTTTCCTTTTTTTATTATTAGCGAATTACATATATATTTGTCTTATTATAGAATCTTCAATTTCATTTGCATATGAGAGCATAAATTTAAATTAAGTTGAAAATATATTTCAGACACACAATTAATATTAAGTTGTTTCAATACTTTCTCAAAAATGTATCGGCTTATGAGTATTTTAGATTATAGATTTCAAACAGAATAACAATGTTTCTCCTTTATTCCTAATTGCTTGATTTATATAAAGATTATTACTATAAATGGTACTTTTATTTCAAAAGTAAAGCAAAGACATTAAATACTTATCCTAATTTATTTTACAGTATTCATTATTCCATAAAGATAAAAATATATATATTTATACAAAATTTTTATTCAAATACCTTCTCTTCATTTGAAATAGAAATATGTAACAGTGTGATTCTACTTAAACATATACCTCTTATTTAAAACTTTAGGCAATAGTTGAAACTCTGTTTTTATTTATAAATTCAGTTGAAATCTTTGTGCTTATTATACATTGCATTAAAAAAAGATGTTTGAAATAACTTTAATATTACAGTAATTATTATTATAAATAAAGAGAAATAAAAGAAACATTGTTTTTATTTAGCATAAACATTGAAGAAAGTATGTGTTAACAAAATGTATTAAGTAACTTCAATTTCACAATTGCAAACTAAATAAATCATTAAAGAAGAATAAAGAGAAATATAAAAAGAAGCATATAAACAATTAAATTTTTTAATGCAAAATTTCTTTTGGATATTATCACCTAATTTTCTTCAACTTATAATAGAAACATTCAAATAATTGAACAAATCGCAATTTTGGCCAAAAATTCTACAAATTCATTAATGTAAAAGGAAAAAAACATGATACATTGAGAATAAAAAGAAAGAAAAGCCTAGAGGCAGGAGAAGAGAAAATGAGAGAAAAGAACGGGAAGGAGCGAGAGCGAGTAAGCAAGCAAGGGAGGGAGAGAAAGAAAGAAAAAGAGAGACAGAGAGAGTGAGTGAATGAGTGAGAGATAGATAGAGAGAGAGAGAGAGAGAGAGAGAGAGAGAGAGAACAATTGAATTAACCTGATGCTATCTTCGATCATGAGCCGAATTTTGTCGTACTTGGTGGTTGTGCCATGATTTGCCAGAGCCGTGAACTTGGCCGCGATGATATCCTGAAGTAGGTCGTCGTCGTGGAAGCCGTTTGAAAATCTGCCGGCAGCCGGTCGCTGACTCGACTGTAGTTGCTTGTTAGTATCATTAATGCCGGCGTTGATGCTACCGTCACCATTCTCAAGGGAAACGTCAGTTCGTTCCTTCTTAATTCGCCTGCCGTCGAACGCGCTTTCGTCGGCATTAAGCTCGATTCTTGCGGGTGGTTTGCTGACGCAGGGCTTCGTTTGATCATGGTTATCAGTACTCATCGTACCCCGTCAGAGCGGAGGCGCTTCGATTATGTGTGGAAAAATTGATCACCTCCCGTAGGACGACGCGAGTACCCTACCATTTTGTCAGAGTCAGCTGGACTACTTGTTAGCATTGCACTCCCGGTGATTATACATGAGCGCCATTCGAGACCCTCCACTCGCGCGGACCCGACAAGTCGCCGAAGCGCATACAATATGAGAATAACCACCGATCCGTCATACCGATCTCACGAGCAACATTTTATCCATGCCTTTTGGCATAGTTCATTTTGGCGGAATGCTCTTATGCGCAACCCATGACCAACTTTAATATCAGGATTAGTGGACGGTCTACCAGGCACGGAAATCCGAGCACTTTGCGCGTTCTTCAATCGTCATAGATCTTGCGCTTTGTCTTGTGAGTATGTCGCTTCATGTCGCTTTCTCCTACGTGTTAAGTCGTATTCTCATCGAACTTGCGTTTCCCTTAAAAAGATCACCAACTATTGGTAAATAGTTCTCGAAATTCCATTGAATTTATATATTTTTATCGTATATCTGTATAAATATTGTATGTATTTTATTGTTAATGAGCTCATACAATTTTCAACTTCATAGATTCAACGGCAAAATGTCATTATATTTTTTCTCAACGATCGTTCGTTGCAATTCTACCTATTTTATTTCTTTAATGTCAGGTTTCTTATTGGATGTTTATAATTGAATACGCTTAATTATTGGTTGATACGCTATGGTTTTGGAAATACTAGACACAATAATATGATTGGCTAGCGTTAATACTTTGTAATTAAAATTTAAAATATATCTGAATGAAATAAAAGTTTAAGTATATGAAATAAGTAATTTTATATTCATGAAAAACAAGTTTTTTTCAAATAGTAATAGTTATAAGTTTATATCTTAACAATTTTATATTGGTAGTAATTCTTAATAAATAGATTTTGCCTGCCTAGTTATTTGTACATAATCAAGGCATCAAAACAAATAGAAGAAAAATCCTACCATCGTACCTAATGCCGAGAATGAATATCTAAAAGTTATATGTACGTTATAAGAGCTAATAGGTAAGATTATCGTAATATAAAATTATTTAGTTGATTTTTTACTTTAGACTGTTACATATTTAATATTATATATAACTATTACCTTGTAATTACAATTATATACTATCACGATTTGTAATCTATTATCAGTTACAAAATGAATTTTGTCTTCTGTAAATTTTCGATATAATCATTATTAATTAATATCATTATATAATTACCATTTAATTAAATAATCTACTATAAATACTAATTATTGGTGATTATTACATTAACATTCATCGTATTAAAAAATCATATGTTATGAATTATTTTCAAATTTAGAAATTAAAAAATTTGTAAATATTGTTTTAAAAAAGATATAACATTATCTACACACCGAATATCTAATTTTGGTGAGTGATATTGTATAAAATGATATTTTTTTTTAAGATCTTTCACTATATGTTATTCAAGTGGCATAAGGTAATAGTGATTAACCTTTTACAGATTGAAGTGCTACAGAATCATGTTGAAGATGTTGAGTTTGCCACAAAATTCTTATTTACGTCAATTTGGATTGAAACACTATTTGAAATATCGCAATTTCCATTCAAAAAGAAATGTAGCATTTAGTGCTACAAAATACGATAGAAATGTAACAGAAAGTGATGTTAATAAATTTAAAAATGGACAAATTATTCATGGTTTTATAGTAGATGAAATTGCAAAAATAGATGAAGTATATCTAACTGCAGTGAGATTAACTCATTTGGGAACAGGGGCACAGTATTTACATTTAGCCAGAGATGACAGTAATAATGTATTTTCAGTTGGATTTCGTACAACTCCAAAAGATTCTACAGGTTTACCTCATATCCTAGAACATACTACTCTCTGTGGTAGTGAAAGATATCCATGTAGAGACCCATTTTTTAAAATGTTACGGAGATCGTTGGCTACATTTATGAATGCTATGACAGGACCTGATTATACCATATATCCATTTTCTACACAAAACTTGAAAGATTATCGAAATTTACAGTCAGTGTATTTGGATTCTGTATTTAAACCAAATTTAAGAGAACTTGATTTTAAACAGGAAGGATGGAGATTAGAACATGCAGATGTTAATGACAAAAATTCCCCTATTACTTTTAAAGGCGTAGTTTTTAATGAGATGAAAGGTGTCTTCAATGAAAATCAAACAATATTAGCTGAAAAATTACTAAATCTTATTTTACCTAATCATACATATGCAGTAATTTCTGGTGGAGATCCTCTTGTTATTCCTACTTTAAGATATGTTGATCTACTCAATTTCCATCAAATTTATTATCATCCTTCTAACTCTCGATTCTATTCCTATGGCAATTTTCCTTTAGAAGATCATTTAAAATTTATCAATGATCGATACCTCTTTCTAATGGATAAGATAGATACATCTATGTCCAAAGTTCCTTCAGAAAAACGGTGGAACAATCCAAAGAAAGAACATATTACATGTAGGCCAGATCCAATGGCACCAGATCCTAGTCGACAAGGTAGCATAGCTATTGGTTATTTGTGCAATGATATCACTGATATACAAAAGAATTTTGAAATAAACATTTTATCTCAACTATTATTAAAAGGTCCAAATTCAGCATTTTTTAAAGCCTTAGTAGAATCAAAACTGGGAACTGCTTTTGGCCCAATGACAGGTTTTGATTCCCAATGTAAAGATACCATGTTTGTTGTCAGTTTGCTTGGTGTTAAACCAGAAGATTTTGAAAAAGTAGATAAGACTTTTAATGAAACTGTACAGAAAGTTGTTGAAGAAGGTTTTATGGAAGATCATGTTGAGGCTGTCCTACATAGTATTGAGCTTCAACTAAAACATCAAACTTCCAATTTTGGATTGCAATTACTTTTTAGCTTAACACCATTATGGAATCACAATGGCGATCTTATACAATCAATGAGAATCAATAAAGCAATTAGGAAATTTAGAGAAGGAATAAAGAACAATCCTAAATATCTTCAAGAATTAGTGAAAGCATATCTAATGGATAATAATCATAGATTGACATTAACAATGCTGCCATATGAGAAATATGATCATGAAAAAGGAGCTGCTGAACGTGAATTGTTAGAATCTAAATTAAAACAACTTTCCAAAGAAGAATTAGATCAAATTTATATAGATGGAAAAATTCTTCTTGAAGAACAACAGAAAGAAGAAGATGTGAATGTCCTTCCTACTTTAGAAATAAAAGATATAAAAGAAGATGTAGAACGATATAAATTGGAGGATATGAAGGTAGTTGGTGTTCCTTTACAAGTTGCTACTGAACCAACAAATGGTGTTTGCTATTATCGAGGAATTCTTGGTACACAAGATTTAGCACAGGAATTAAAACCATTGTTGCCACTTTTCAATAATATTATTTCAAAAATGGGTACAAAAAATTATGATTATAGAAATTTTGATCAAATGATACGATTGAAGACTGGAGGTTTAAATTTTATGAATCACATTGTAGAACATAAAAATAGCTTATTGCAATATGAAGAAGGAGTATTAATAGAATCTTATTGTCTAGATCGTAATGTAAATGATATGTGGAAATTATGGTTAGAATTGTTCAATAATGTCCAATTATCTGATATTGAGAGATTTACAACATTAGTTAAAATTAATGCTGCAGATTTGATTAACGGTATTGCGGATTTAGGGCACACTTATGTAATGAGTAGTGCAGCCAGTTTGGTCTCACCAGTCACTAAATTCAAGGAAACTCTATCAGGATTACAATATGTCTCAAACATGAAAAAAATAACACAAATGTCAGATTTAAACCCTGTTTTAAGTCAAATGCAAGAAATATCTGATTATATTTTAAATAAACAACATCTGAGATCAGCAATAAATTTATGTACAAATAACAAAGACATGATATTAGAAAGTATCAGTGAATTTTATAGTTCATTGAAAGGTACACCACAAAACACATATACTTTTACACATGGCCAAAATATTGAAATGGAAGATAGCGCTATCCATTATGTATTACCATATGCTGTAAATTATGCAGCTAAAGCAATTCTTACTGTACCATATACAAATCCTGACTTCGCATCATTACGAGTACTTTCTAAATTGATCACATCACTTTACTTACATCCAGAAATTCGTGAAAAAGGTGGAGCTTATGGAGGTGGTGCTATATTGTCATCAGATGGAATATTCACATTTTATTCTTATAGAGATCCTAATTCTACTCGTACTTTAGACTTATTTGACAAAGCTTATGAATTCTTATTGAAGTATCCATTATCCCAAAGTGATATTGATGAAGCAAAATTAGGAATATTTCAACATCTTGATGCGCCAGTTTCCCCAAGTAATCGTGGAATGATTAAATTTAGATACAACGTAACGGATGATGATATTCAAGAACAAAGAAAAAGATTGAAAGCTGTAACTAAAGACCAACTTATGCACGTTGGTACTAAATATTTACAACCTGATCAGAAACATATTAGAGTAGGACGTGCGTTGATTGGACCAGTTAATCACGATTTATTAAATAGGCATTCAGAAAATTGGAAGGTTCAAAATCAAGAAGAAGAAATTCGAGCAAGAGCAGTCGAATGAATATTTTGTGTTAAAATAAATATTATCTATTAATTATATCAATCTACTAATTATATTAATTATGAATATTATTATCATATGTAAGCTATTTATTAAAATGAGCATCATTTATGCATATTCATGCACATACACTTAAATAGAACAATTTATGTAGTTACCATGAAATGTATTGCAATTCATTGTAAAATGTTTATATAATAAATGTTATAAAAATTACTATAATATATATGTATGCATGTATGTACAATGTAGATACAATTATAAAATATAATTGTAGTTACAGGCTAATAGTAAAGCTTAAAATATATATAAATTTATATATATATATTCCTTCACATATATTTTTTATATATAGATGGCATGTGTAAATAAGTGTATCGCAAATATGTATTTTTTGGATGCATTGAACTTATTTCATGACATACAGTGGCTTTATAATACTCCAGTTACTGATTTGTTAACTGAAGGAGTACTTGATTTTTTTCCAAAAGAATGGCTGCATGCTTTGCAAATTTTAAAAAATGAAGAACTTAATGATTTTGTTGTAAAAAAAATGACAAAGGTTGGTAAATAATTAACAGTAAAATAAAACAAACAGTAAAATATAAAATATACATATATGTTGATATAATATCACAAATACATTATTTAATTTTTTAGCCAGAATGGTCAAAAACCTTAATAGCTTTTGTTGAAAAGTGTAGATATATTGATCAATTACCAACTATAAACACTGTATTATCAACAACATTACCAAAGGACTTCCAAATAGGTCTTACTAGCAAAAAACAACATGAAATAATGCATTTGGCACATCTGGTACATATGCAATGTGCACCTCTAAATATTAAAGTTATTATTGATCTTGGTGCAGGTTTGGTAAGAAATCCATATTTATGTAATGCTATTCAGGAAAAATGAAATTTGTATTTCTTTTCTAAAAAATGTTTATACCATGCTTTCATTCCAGGGATATATTTGCCAATTATTATATCATTTATATGGATATAAAGTTCTAGGATTAGAAAAAAGTCAAGTAAACATAGATAATGCTCAAAAGAGACAACTAAAAAGGTTTCCTGATTCATTAATGCATGTTAAATATAATTGTTGTGATTTAAAATGCAATTCTGTTGAGACAATAGAAACTATTTTAAGTAATGAGTTTCAAGAAAAGTCAAATGTTTGTTTGATTGGTTTACATGCTTGTGGAGATCTTAGCATATATGCATCAAAAATATTTCGTGATATGACAGCAGCACGTGTTTTTATTATAGTTCCTTGTTGTTATCATAAGCTTTCAATATCAAAAAGAATAAAAATAAATGTATCAACTGAAAAACAATATTTTAACAATTTCCCTTTATCTAATTGTCTTAAAACTATAATTAATAATACTGATTTTGACATTGGTTTCTTCTTGAGGCAGCCCTTTTTACGACTAGCATGCCAAGAACCAGCAGACAGATGGAATAATATGTCTATTGAAACACACAATGAACATTCCTTTTATGTTCTTGCAAGGGCTGTCCTTCAATTATATGCATCTAAAAGTATGTGTCAATTTTTTATTTCAAATACTATTTACTTAACATTAATGTAAAATATAAAATGCTTTAGATGGATTTTTCCTTAAGAAACGTAAACAAAAAGGAACAAGAAAATCTCAATGTTGCGACTTCAAAACTTATGTTAGAGATTCACTAACTAGATACATTTTACAACCACAGGAAGAAGAAGCATTAAAAGAACAAGGTGATATTCTATTAATTTGTCACATTCTAAAAACTTTCTGTTGTTTTTATGACTCTTTTGGTATATTATATGTTACAAAAATACATTTTCACAAAACTATAATGAATGATTAAGAGGTTATTTTGGTTTTTAGATGTACAACTTAATCTTGATATGCATGAAAAAAACATCATAGAGCTATGGGAAAATCACTGTGATAAATTAAAGATTGTAGAAACATATACTGGTTTACAACTGATGTTGCAAGCATCAGCAGAATCATTTGTTTTACAAGATCGATTATGTTGGATGGAAGAACAAGGTTTAGAAGCAAAAATTATTCCTGTAATGAATAAATACTTATCCCCACGAGCATATGCAATTGTATCACAAAAGAAATAATAAATTTTATAAATTAGCAGTTTTATAAATCGTATTTTGCTATATAATTATAAACTGATCTACAAGTATTATATCTAACTATATCAAATATTTTATCTACATTTTTCTACGACAATAAGTAATTATTTGACTGGTTATGTATTAGAAGATAATAAATTATAGTAGAAATAACTTCTAATTTGAAAAATATACTAAGATTAATATGTTAAATAATAAATTATATTTTATCTGTATGGATGAATTTGTGATGCTGCTTTAATATTAGTTTTGATTGCACTTGGAGCTTTACTCATTTGTCCCACTACAAACACATAAAATATATTGGTTAATATTGTGAATATAAACATTAATGTTATAATTAATCAAATTAGAGTGGATTTGCTTACTAGATGGATTTCCTAAAGATCCTTGTCCTGGAGCTTGTTGTTGATTTCCAGGCCTACCTACCATCATCCCACTTGGCACAGAATTTACACCAGATTGAACCATTTGCACAGAATCAGACTAGAAGGTAAAAGTGCAAAATATAAGACAAAATTATTCCGGATATAATTTTACTCGTTGTAACTATTTTTTGGAACATTCACTTAAGATCACTGATCACTTTATATGAGATTTGTGTCATAGCTAAAGTATTAAAAATATTAACTTAAAAGAAATTTACCTTTAAACCTTTACCCATACCCACAGCTGCTACAAGAGCATGAGTATCTGCAGTACTACTTGTCTGGGCTTGAGTTGCTCTAGATCCAGCTTCACTTTCCCATTCCTCACGCGCCTTATTTGCTACATCCCATATATTATTAATGACTTTTGTGTACTGACCCATATGTTTCTGAAAATTATAAAATGCATACATATTTTATAAGAAAAATAACATTTAGTGTTCCACTCGCTAAATGGACCTACTATGAAATTTATAGTATTTTTAAACCATTAGAGGAAAATTAACTTTTGTATATCAAAATTAAAATGTTTATTAATATCAAGTTGTATTAATATCAACTTAAATAAATATGCAATCTACTACAAATTTACAATAATATTTTTTAAACATAAAAGTTAAGATTTCCTCTAATAGTTTAATATTAATAAAAAAGCATGTGTTGCTGCAATGTAAATAAATTATAAAATAATTTGAAATTTAAAATTGTACTGAAAAATATGATAATTTAAAGTGCTATTATAGGTAACTAAATACAAAACATGTTAAAATATATAAAGGATATTTTTGTCTTCAAAATTTGAAAATTATTATATGTATAATTTGTAACTATTTTAATTTCAGTCCAAAGCGAATGGAACTAATAAAAGCTGAAAGCTAGCTGATAGTAGCTTACATTGCAGTCCTAGTTGATGTTTAGTTAGCAGATTAAAAGAGAAATAGAACATCTTATATTATCTTTAGACTTATACAATAAGACAATAGAGAGATATATTATAATTTTATCTCTGTCTTAAAGTACTTTCAAGATTTAAACTCATTAAATCTTCTAATTATTAACAGGAAGTGAAATTTATATAAATATTCATAGTTAATTTTTAAAAAGATGTAATATATAAATAAGAAATGGTTTTTCTTACATGTGATGCTTCAAAATTTACATTTGCAGCTTTTGTTTCAAGCTGCATCATTTTTTGTTCTGCTTGAGGTTCCACTTTAGTTCGTAGATAATCTGGTACTAAATCATGAGCAAATGTGGGAATTCTACCTTCGGTTAAACGAAGCAATTCTTCATCTTTCTCTGGACTTAATCTTAATGGTAAAACTGTTAAGTTCCTTAAATTTGGTGCTTTATCATGTCCAAGAATTTTTGAGAGACTGGTCAACTATAAAAACAGCTTGTTTTAAATTAAATCATTTAAATTAAGCAAAATTGGTTTTATTTAAAAGTTTCAACTACATTAACTTACATGTCCTGAAATAAGTGCAAAATTGTCCAGAAAATTTGGCCAATTCAATGTTTCATATTCGTGTTCCAATTTAAATATCATTGCAGCAATTGCAGTCTTTAAATCATTTACTCTCATAATAATAGCCTCCAAAGCGGAATCCAGTTGCTTTTCTTCTCTTTGCATTTTCAATCTTGTTAAAATATAAATAAAGACATATTGTAATATTTTTACATGCATTGTTATTCATTATTATTAAAGTAGCACAAGTAATTGTGTATAAACAATATTATATTCATATTTATTTTATTAAAGATAGCATACTTACTATTAGACGTACAATAATCCAACAAAATTCGTAATTGTTTATTGTGGTATTCTTTTATTAATATTAGTCTTACATTATTACAGCATAAACATTCGTACGCATTTTGTACATGATCGTTCTCGTATCTCTGATCATGATGGATATTAATCATGAACATAGTAATACACGAAATATAAATCACCACTTTAGGCTTGACGGCGGGGGGGGGGGGCACTTCCCGGAGCGAAGAACATGGTCACGTGGTATTTTGCGGTCACATCGGTGATTGGCTCTAGCATAATTGCGCGAAATTTCAAAATGAGATCTCTGATTTGTTTACAATTATAGATGTACGATAAAATATTCTCCATAAAACGGAGGCACGAAGTGTTTTATTTATATATTGGCATACTGAAATGTTAATAGTGTCATATAAATGTTATCGTACATTATTGAGACGTTAGAATTAATTGGCTAAAAGTTAAAATCTACAGATATGAATCTACAGATATATTGTTTTCCTTTAGTATCTACTTTTGCAACTACCATATCCATGGGCAACTACGCAATAGATTCAGTATGTTTTTCAGTATTATTATGACACAGAGGAAATAAACCCGTCAACCTGTTACGGCAATTACACTGATTTACTTTTATTTGATGAAAATAAAATTACGCTTGCGCGATCACAACCAATCACCAATGCGGCCTCAAAGTACCACATGACCATAATTCCTGTTTTTCGGGAACGACTTCACTTCTCTTAGTTACTGTTCCGACGTTCTGAACATTGTCCTGAATCTCAATATTCCTATGTCGATGGTTATGGTGGAGTGTGTAAATAAAGTCTATTAGACTACTTAATAATTTTCTAAATGAATTAATCAAAATATATTATAGTAAATAATAGTAATATACAAATTTGAAAGATTTGATGTTGTACTTCTATTTGAAGTATTTTCATTATTTTTAAGTAAATAATTTTAAATAAATAATATATATATAAAGCAAGAGATTTCGATGATTTTTGATATGTGTAGAAATCAATGTTTAGAAGAACTTTTTCCTATACATATAACAATGGACGACCAATTATAAGCAGTATTTACTGTAGTGGTATCGACTGTTTTGTGCGAATAACTCAGAAGCTGAAATCGACCATCGGTTAAACGTATAAAAAAATGTTGTTCAAAATGTTGAGTTTTGCAACGTATAGAAAAATCATCGAGATCGGAGGGGAGGTAACTTCTCTGAAGTTTCAACAAAATAAGTTCCCTTTGCTTTTTGACAAATTTTACTTTTAATGACTGATAAGGAATTATACAAATTTGTAGGTGCATAAAAAATCAAAATTACTAATACAAAGTAAATACAAATAAGCAGTAAGAGTAACTCATATGAAAAGTTACAGAAAAGAAGATTTTTTAAATTCAATCACAAGCATCAAAATTGCTTTAAAAAACAGTATTATAATCTTATATACATAAGAGTAAAAATTTTTTATTTAGTATTTATTAAGATCAAGATACTCGGTAAATAACTTTTCACATTATCCTAAGGATATTACTGTGGCATGTTTCTAAGTTTAAACATAATTATCTTTGATATTTCATTTTTATATTTTTTAAATATACTATAATTAAAGCATTACTTATTTTTGACTGCAATAAATTTATTTGTAGAAAATATTAAATCTTTAATTAATATAAATCTTAAATATTAAATCTTTCATTACAACATTTTTATCATTTTGGTGAATTATTGAATAATCAATTTTGAGTGTCACTGTCAGGATTTGCTACTTGTCTTTTAAGCATTATAAAAACCAATGGTGCAACTACTTTCCAGCCAAGTTTTTTAAACATATTTTCAGATGTTGTGTTTCCTTTAACAATAAATAGTACTGTAGAAATCCCTTGTTCTGCAAACTTCTTTGAAAGCATATTTACTACTATTTTTGCATAACCTTTTCCTCTATGTTCCTCTACAGTTTGTACTATTGATAATCCATGCCAATCATTTTGCATGCACCAAGAAACTAAAGAATCATCTTCTTTTAAATATAGTCCTATTCCACCATTCATTTCTACCAGTGTACTTAAGTATTTTAGGGATAACTGTGGGTTCTCCACATCTCTGTGTGGCCATACAGAATGTATTAATGGAATGTTTGATTTATCCAGAGGTTTTATATAACATTCATTTGGTATCCTAAAGAAAAGCAAATAAATTATTGTATATTGGTATTATAGTGGTATACTGATAATATAATAACAAATATGAATACCAAGTCTTTGTTTTTATACACTCTTCAGCAGGCTTAAAATAATAGTTAAATGACAACACTAGATTTGTTTCTACATTTCTCAAATGTTTCAGATTCTCTAGTGCAGTCAGTACACTAGATATAAAACATTCATGAACTGTAACAAAGTTTACTTGTTGATTATAATCTATGACTTTGGTTTCTGTTAACACTTTATTTATAATATCACTGTTTGGATGCAGTGTAAATATTAGTACATTATATTCTGAAAACTATATATATAACTATATATATAAGAAATAATATTTCTTATAATTTCTTTTTACATTTATATATTCACATTTATATAAAATACTTACATTGCTTATCCCAAGGAAAGTTCCTTGTTCATCATCTCCATATGGGCAATACATTTGAATAGATATATTTGGATTCCTTTTTTTCCATACAATAGCATTTTCAATCCAGTAATAATACTATAAATAGAAAATTTTATTATGATTTACTGTGATTTATCTATAAGATTTATATTAACAACATTAGGATATGTATTGATTATAAATTGTTTAAACTGAAACTTACATATGCAAAATGTGGCCAGTTATGCTCTACTTTTTTTTTAATAAGAGACCATTTTTCAAATGGTAAAGGTTGTAAAATATCTACAGTAGAATTTTTTGACATTGTATAATTGAAATTTCTAACCGTAAAATGAGAATGTATAATTGCATATAGCTATATATTTTACTACTGTTTTTCAGTGTTACTACCTTGATCTCAACTATCTGAAATGTTGTCCTAGAGTAAATAAAAGAAATGAAATTGATAATAGTTGATAATTATAGAACTATGTAATATACGATATTAGAACATTAAAAGATATATAATAAATAATAATATATATATATATATATGTACATATATCAATTATCATTCTGTATTCTATAACTTTATATCAAAATTTTAAAATCGTAATAAATCATAAAAGTATATTACTATATTTCTGTATAAAAGAGAAAGAAAGTATTTCATACACTTACTACATTTATTATATTTAATATAAATAATACTAAATATATTTTAACTTAAAAATTTTATTTATATATAATATATAGTACTCTATAGTAGAATAGATTTAGATATTTAAGAAGAGAAAGAGAGGGAAAAATGATATTTTGCTTGCAGTTTACTGTTTTAGATAAATTGAATTCGTACAAAACAATTGTATTTGACCATAAATCATTAAAATAATAGATCTACAATTTTTCATTTGGAAATTTATTTTTAATTGAATAAGTACTTGCGGGAATTAGTTATTTCTTGTAGCCCTCTAATGGCGAATATCAGAAATATGGTTTAAACATACGTTTAAACTTTATATATTGATAGTCTTCATTAGTGTTTTTTTATAGTTGCAAATTACAGCTGATTGGTGTTTGGCATTCTGGCACCCCATCTCTCTTTACACGGTGCATCTCACTGACATTTCTCTGCTCAGATTTGCTTTTGATATGCCTACTAATACTTATTACAACTCTTTCTGGATATATCCTAGTGTTTTCTTTTGGTTCGTAAAATAAAATGTCGAAAATGAACTCCAAAGATAAAGATAATAAAACATTACATGATAAATTGAAACAATTCTTCCGCATTAACAAAGGTGATTTTATAAAGATTCAATTTTTATAATTAATGATTACATTGTATTATTGATATATTTTAATATCAAATAATGAGACACGCTTTTAATGATAATAAGCTTTTATCTTGTCCTAAGTAAAATAATTCTGTAATTATAATTTATAAATTATAATTGACGATTGCAGTTTATATATTATTTACAGAATGACATTCGTATATATTATTTGTAAACAAATCAATAATAAATTTATTTTTAGGTAATTATAAAAGTCGTGAAGATGTTACATTAACTCATGATCTTGAGAAAGAAATTAGTCCTGAAAGTCCTGTGCATCATCGTACAAAAGTAATTAAAGATTTGTGTGATGCAGTTCTTAATCAACAATGGGAAGATGTAGGTAGATTGTTTATTATAATAAATTTATACTAATATGTCTAACATTATCTATTAAATAATATTTCATAGTAATATGTTTAAAAATATTATTGATTTCTATTTTTTCATTAGAAAGCAGCTGAAAGATTATGGTATTTGGTACAAGATCTTCTGGAAAAGGATGTGCCTCGTGAGCACAGACATGTGACATTAAACTTTCTGCGATGTCTTGTTCAAGGTCAATATTCTAAATTATCTTCTCTTATGAGAGTGAAGTTCTTTATGGTTGTTAAGGAACACAATATTCCTGAAGATATTGGACCTAGGTAACTATTAAAATACAATAATTAGAAATTGTTTTATTTTATGAATATTTTAGCTAAGTTGAGGATTATTATGTAGATTGGACCTTTTACAAAGCTTAACAGAAAATGGAAAAGATATATTGCACCTAGAGGAGAGAATGGGACCTTTCTTATTAGATTGGATGCCTGTTGTAACAGCAGGAGATGGAAAAAGGGGGGCTGAGTTTTTATCGCTTCTTGTTAATGTCATAAAATTTAACTCAGCATATATCGATGAAGATATTATATCAGGCCTTGTTCAGTAAATATTTTATAATTTAATATAAGTAAATCAACAATTATGGTAGACATTATAAAATAAATACTTCATATTTTATATTCTTAGGTATATTTGCCATCTATGTTATTATAGCAATAGCAGTGAAGTTGTTTCTGGATGCTTAGAAGCTTTGGATGCGATTGTTTGTTACAGTAATTTACAATCTGATTCATTACAAACTTTTATCATAGCATTATGTGGAAGTGTTAATGTTGAAACATACTGTCAAATAAGTTGGAAGGTACATCACAATATTTTATGAAGTCTAAATAATATTAATTTAAATTAAAATTATAATTTAGAAATACTTCAATCTCAAATATGTATGACTTTTTGTAGATAATGCGTAACTTATTAGGTACACATATGGGTCATTCTGCACTATATACGATGTGTCGTTTGCTACAAGATACAAATTTTCAGAGAGATGTTCGTTTACTTAGAGGTGCAGTATTTTATGTAAATATGGGTCTTTGGGGGACTCATAGAATTCCAAAACTAGAATGTACTCCTACATCAGTTTTACCTTCATTTTATCAAGTAAGTAATAAAAATCTAGTATAATCTTTATATGTTTTCATGTAATTCACTGTTTATTGCTTTGTTATTTTATAAGGCTTTAAAATGTAATCATCCAATTGTTATGTATGAAGTCACATTATCAATTCAAAGATTAGTAAATAAATATGGTGCTGAGTTATGGGACCCTACATGGAGTATTATTCTTGATATTATTGAAGAAGTTATTTCTCATACAGGTAAAATTTAAAACTGTAAAATTCGATGTAAATATTAGGTTTTTATTAATAATGTATTCTGTTCTTAGAAACTAGTAATCAGCCTGCAACCAGACAAGTTTCAGTGAGTTTACATGAAACAATAAATAGCATTGAAAATTTATTGGATAGTAACTATTATAATGGTTGTATTCAACGATTTTATGATCTCGTTGAACGATGTAGTGATGCAAGACCTGTAATTATTATATTTTTAATGTAAATATAACACTAAATATTTTTTCTGTGCCAAAATATAAAATTATTTTTTTTAGGAAGGTTCCATTTTGAAATTAATCGAATATCGAGCACGTACTATAGGAGCTACACATCATCTATGGCAATCCAGATTAGCAAATTTGATGGAGCGTTATTATAAAATTGAAACGCGTACTAATGTTAGAATGAAAGTTCTTGATGTTTTAACAAACGTCGTTCAAGTTAATAGGTATATAAAATGACATTTTGTAAAAATTAAATAAATTTTGTAATTGTCGTTTCTTTCAATAGATCTAGATATGAAGATGAATTAATTGAGCGAATAATTGTGCCATATTTCCAACATGTCGATATGGATGCGGATATTACAATTCGTAATGGTGTTGCACATTTACTTGTTGACCTTTGTCTTGAGTGTGATACAAAAAGATGTTTAGAACTTTTAGATATACTGGAGAAGGTATATAATTTTTTAGATATTTATTTACATAAAACATTATTTTTAATATAACATATTCAAATCAAAAATGTATGTTAAGGTAATCAACAAACCATTCACTTCTGACACTCCAGTTACGAAAGATGTCGATATTAAAGATGTAAAGACTGCAATTGTTGGCGTGATAAAAATATTAACATCAAAAATTTATTATTTACCATCAAGTCATGCCATACGTGCTTACAAAGTTTTAGTCAATCATCTGGAGCAACATTACAAAGAACCAACCGTCTTCCATGACATTTCTACCATTCGATACTTGGTAATAAACATAAATGATGTAAATGATGTAATAAATACAAAATATTTTAATCTCTAACCTTTTAGTGGTAATACGTTAACATTTTAGTGTATCTTATATTTTAGTGTATCTTATTATAAAATTATTATGCATTTTAGATTTTTGAATGTTTTTTAAAAATTAGAGCGAATACGCTTTATCATCTTGGATTTCCGGATGCTCAAAATGCATCCGTGATAAAGTTCAGCCCATATCTAGTTTTAGAACATGCAACAACTGAACGAATGAATAGTGGAGGAGGTGGCAGTAGTCCTCCACCAGTTAGTCCAGCTCCATTACAGCATTTATCTTGTCAAATTACTCATATGTCATTGGCACATGCATGTAAAGCGGTTATTTCCTGTATTAAATCAGAAAAAGGTTTATATTATACATATTTTCAATTATTATATAATTATTTATTTATGAAAGTTGGGAGTTGAATTTAAAATTTATTGGCTTTACAGATTGGAAGGTTTTGCAACTTGTACTAAAAGAATTGCCTCAAGTAATGCAAAATAGAGCATTAATATTATCACGACATACAAACGATATTGACTTCTTTGCAACTGCACTTTGTTCCATGGTACATTATCTTATTTTCTTCCTTAAACATTCCAACAAATTTATTTTGATATATTTTTATAGGTCAGTGATAAAAGTTTGAGACTTCCAGAGTCTCTCTACAATGTTCCTCCAAAATTTACTCTTTCAGAGTTTCGCGTTCATGTTTTTCCAGTATTAGCATCATTAGCTTCATATCATGCACATCTGGAACCTAATTTGCAACAGCGTTTGATAAAGTGTTTAGAAGTAAGAAAATAAAATTCAATTCTTAAAATTAATACACTGATGCAATGTTTGTAGCTAGTTAAAATTTTTAAATATTGTCACTTTTTAGGTTGGATTAACAGCAAAGTGTGCAAGTCAGTGTGTTACTAGTCTTACAACTTGTATTTTAGAAATGCGTGATGCAATGAACAAACTTCTATCTGAAGTACTTTTAAATTTATCAAAAATTTCAGCAACAGTACATATAGCTATACCAATTTTGGAATTTCTGTCTAGTAAGTATTAAAAACTTTAACAACCAATAAGTTTAATCGTGAGATACATGTGTATTTATATATCTTTTCCTTGCAGCTCTTACTAGGCTTCCAAAAGTTTTTGCAAGTTTTATTGGAGATCAATACATGTCTGTCTTTGCAATTTTATTACCATATACAAATCCCTTCAAATATGATCATTATACAGTATCCTTAGCACATCATGTAATTGCTGTATGGTTTTTGAAATGTCGACTACCATTTCGTAGAGATTTTGTTAGATTTATTACTACAGTATGTACATTATTAACATGCTATTATTAGTCTATTGTTAGCTATTGTTCTTAATAATGAAACTATGACTTTTTTTTAATATACAGGGTTTGAAGGCAAATGTAATAGTTCCCTTTGAAGAGGGACATTTAATGAAATCGGATTTTAACTTCATAAATGAAGATTCTTCAAATAGAAAACGTAGTTCAAGCTTAACAGAGCAGGTATAAAAATTAATAAAACTATATTCGTTTATTATCGTTTTTTAATCCATTATTTACTGTTATATTTTTATTTATAGGGTAGTAGGGGCAGGAGAGAGAGACCTATAATGGCTAATCGTATGATAGGAGACAATAAGGTTTCAGATTTAAAGCCTCCAATTGATGAGGCTTTAATGACTTTTCATGTGGAGCTTACTGAAACTTGTATTGATCTTATGGCTCGGTATACATTTTCAACTTATTCAGCTCGACCTAAAAGGTAAATTTATAAATTTTCATGTTTTATTAATTATGAAATATATATATATGTCGGTGATGAAAGGACATCGAAGCCTCCCCTTTGGAACTTCGGGATAATCCCCTAACACCGTAATCTAGATTCTATCATAGGCGTAATTAAACAATTGTCGTCTTTCGATCCGATTGTATTTGTTCGAGATTTGTGATAATGAGCTTGGGCTCGAGGCGACAGCCAGTCGCCGAACGTAGCCGCGGTCACGGGATGAACGCTTTGTCTAACAAAGGTACGGAGTAATTCTATAGCTCTCCTTAAAAGAAATATGTATAGCGGCACGCGACAGTAAACATTCCAACGGTTTCTGTTCCATGGCTCGCCACACGCAGATCCTATTCTTCGGGTATGATGGTTACCAGATGCCGACGCGTCTCCACAGTACGTGATCAGCTAGCCCGAGGGCCGTTATAGACACTAAGATCTAGTTACCTGAAGTCCTTCAAACAGACAAACAGTCTTTGTCCCAACTACGGGAAGATAGGGGAGATCTATTTTTTTCAACGAACGACGTCTCCCACTAGCAACTTTCCCTCGAGAGCGGCTAGCATCTTTTTCTAACTACCGATACGGAGATTGACCAATTAGCAGCAACGTCAATTTCCCTTATTTTCCGAACAAAGGCTATCCCCGACGAATCCGATGATCTCGTGTCCTTAGACACACCTCATCATAGTTTTCCTCTGTGGCATCGTCGGAACGGAAAGTCATTCTTTCTTGCGGTCCCATTGACGAATAGAGTAACACCTTATGATCAGTGAATATTACGCGTCCGATTTAGATTTTGTGAGCACGTTCATCTCTCATCCCGTCGACTGCGGATTCGTTATTGAACCTAGGATCATTGTCATTAGTTTCTCGAGTATCTAATTACCACGGTTACTTGTCCAGTTTTATGACAATCATATTTGCACTAGTCAATGTCTTCTCTGTTGCATAACGACAACGTGTAATCCAAACGAAGATTCGTTTCACGCCCCTAACCCTAATTCTAATGTTACACCCGACATATATATATATATATATATATATATATATATATATATTACGTTATATATTAATATTATGAAATATATATTGAAATATAATTATGAAATATATATATATATTTCATAATTAATATATATATATAAATAAGTATAACTTATCTTTATTAGACTAGCAGCTGCCGATTTTCTACTTAAAGAGGGCCAATCAATGACATGGCTACTTGGTAACAAACTTATTACAGTAACAACAAGTGGTTGTAGCAATAAAGCAATGCGAAATGGACTTTGTGATAATTGTTGGGTTGTATGTAAACCTGGTCCTCAATCTCCTGAACATTCGAAAACATCTCAATCAACTTTAAGACGAGCATCGAGTACAGAGGTATTGTTAATATGCATTATTGATATTATTTACATAATTATTTTGCTATTAGTTACAAATTGTTCTAAAATATAAAATGATAATATATAATAGACAGCAAAAGAGGACAAATTGTCTAGGCAGTCCTCTGGAGGTCATGGGAGCTCTACTGCAAACACAGCTGCAAATTCCCCAACAGAAGAATCAAAGAAAGCATCGGAAGATTTAGATTTAACAAAAAAAGACCATTCTTCAGAAAAAATGGAAAAAGATCAAGCAGAATCATCAAAATTAGAACAAATACTTAATAGTGAGAAACAAGAAGAACATGTGCTCTGTGCTTGTTGGTGTCAGGGTTGGGCTGAGATATATGTACGTAGACCTACAGGTGATATGTCTTGGATAATGAGGATTCAGAACTCTATGCAATTTGAAACAAATGTAGACTTTCCTGTGTATGATATAATGGCTTTATATAGGCCAAATCAAGATTTGTTGCAAAAGCAGCAAGAATCTACATCAGAGTGTTCTGGAGATGAAGCAGAGGTAGTTTCAAAATATATTATTTAAAAATTATGTAAAAAGATGTACAATTCTTTCTCTCTTTCTATAGGACACTGCAGATAAAAGTATGGATCAAATACGATGTGATCATAATATTATGAAATCTGTGATATCTTCTGTATCATCAGGTCCAATCGCAATACCTGGTTCACCAGCTCGACCGAGTCCTTCAAGGCAAAGTTCACGCGATAGTTTAGAGAGTTTAGAGGATGGTGAAGATGGTATGATTAAGCCTTATTATACTTTAATTGTCGTAATAAACAAATAATAAAATCGGTATATTAAAAAGTAAAAATTATTGGTAGATTTACGTCGTTCTCGAAATCCCGTACGCAGATCAAATTCTAGTCCTGAAATGAGTGCTAATTGGAAGAATCCATTCTTGAATAAAGAAAAACTAAGCAATTTGCAACAAGTAGACCGAGATCTTTTATCTACAGATATAGAAGTCAAACTTGATGCAGAACTAAAAAAACCTGCAAAAACTACATATGCAAAAGATATGAGGTATTATTTGTTTAACAAATAATAGTGTATTCTATTATTTTAATAGATTTTAATAATAACTTCATTAGCTTTGTAAATATAATAATAAAGATATATTTATGCAGAGTTAGTTGTGAAGCTATACCAGAAGAGATGTTTGGCATGGGTACAACACCTCCATCAGAAAATGCATCAGATCATCCAACTGCATTACGATCTCAACGTTCTTATCCAGGTGCAACACAAGTCACTCAAATTATTACGACTACCAGCAATACTGTTCCTCCATCACCTACTACCATACAGGTATAGTATTATTTTTTTAGCCTCTCGGGCATGAAAAGCCACTTCCAGTTTATGTATTCAAGTAAATAAAGTTTGCAACATGTCTTAATTACAAAAACCTTTCGTCTATTTTTACAGGTTCAAGGAAACTTTTTGGGAGTACAGGGACGCACAACACAAATTCAGTCATCTGTTGCAAAGCCCCCACAATCACCTACACAAATTTATCCTCGTTTATCTAGTCTTGACTCTGGTCAAAAACAAATGCCATTAGGATCAGATAGTAAACCACCTATTGGACGCAATCATTTAGCTGATAAGGTATTGTTGATTATATTTATTCTTAAATACTCTGTTTTAAAAGGAAAATACATATACACACATCTGTTTGTAGCAAAAGGATGAGAAACCTGATCCTTCTATGTTACCTCCTTTGCCATTACCTTTTCGTGATAGAGGTCATACAATTTCTGTAATGAGCCCCGTAAAAAAGTCCCGTGGAGAATGGGATAATATTCGTAGAGGAAACTCGCCACGAGTAAAAGAAACACCTAAAACTAGTATCAATCCGAGGTAATGATACAATACTTTTAAATACAAATATTCGGTAATTATCTTTGTGTTCTAATGTAAAATTTATATTTAAATTATAAATTACAGTTTTGTGTTTTTGCAACTGTATCATACAGCACATTTTGGTTCGCCTTCAGAAAAACCTTTATTGGTTCCACAGACAACGGCTGTACAAAGAGCAGTAACAAATTTAGATAGAATACAACCATATGAAACCCATAAAATTGGGGTTCTTTATGTTGGTCCAGGGCAAGCTTCTAATGAAACTGAAATTTTAGCTAATCAACATGGATCACTTCGATATACAGAATTTTTACAACGATTAGGAACGTTAGTCCGATTGAAGGACGTTGATGAAAGTGTGTTTTTGGGAGGTTTAGATCGTAATGGTGAAAACGGAAACTTTGCATATATTTGGCAAGACGATGTTACACAGGTTGAAATAAATTTCTATAATTTTTGTTATTTTATATTTTTGATAATGTAATTTTATATAATTTTATCAGGTGGCATTTCATGTTGCTACGTTGATGCCAACAAAATTAAGTGATCCGAAATGTACATCTAAAAAACAACATATTGGAAATAATTATGTTACTGTTGTTTATAATGAATCTGGAGAACCATATAATATACAAACTGTAAAGGTATGTTTTATTATAGTATCTCATTGTAAAGTATGATATGTACTAATATTTGTGTTGCTTTCTTAGGGACAGTTCAATTATGCATGTGTTGTAATTCAGCCCCTAGATCATGGTACTAATCAAGTTACAGTTCAAGTAAAAGAAGAATTAGTTAAACATATTCGACACAGTGAACCAAAAATTATTTCTGATCAAAATTTAGCTATTTTATCTCGACAGTTAGCTCTTCATGCCAATGTAAGTTTTATAAAAAAATATACTAATTGTAATTATATTGTACTATTCGTATACTATTCAATGTCTTTCCGATATATAAAAAAAATTAAATCAACATTAGTTTAATACCGTATTTGTTTTATTATAGCTTTCTCTTAAATTATATTACAATGAAATTTATAGTTTCTCTTCTCTGTCCTAGCTTGCTTCAATGGTTTCATCATCATTGGAACAAAATAGTCACAATCCATATGCTTCTAACTGGTTAGAACGTTTACGACATATTAAACGACTTAGGAATCGTGTGTTGCAAGAAACAAACAATAATCCAGATAGAACAACTGATGATTTATCACCAAGATCGAACAAACGTATTTATATGGATGATTTTACTGAGTATACAACATGATTTGATTTTAATAAAGAAGTTATTTAATAATTGTAATTAATATGATTCATGTTTGTTAATGCGATAATTAAGTATTCTTTCTGTAAACTACAAAGAAGATAATTATTCTAAGTACAAATATTTCTCATATTTTATATTCAAATTTCAGTTAATTCATTAATATAAATTTTTAATTTTGTGATAAATAAAAGAACGAGTATGTAATATTCTAATATAATTATGTATTGTTATTTTAATATTCAATATAAAATGATATTATCTATTTAATGTATTTCGTTCTTCAAGATTATAAATAAATTCGACAAAATCGGTTTCAAACAAATCGTTAGGAAAAATTCACAATTTTAGAAAATACATTTATATTAGTAAAAATGAATTTTATATTTAAAAATAATAAAAATATCCGCTTGATATTATGAATATTTATTTCATATTGATTGGTAGAAATTTGCCGTAGAGGTTATATTTTATTTTGTAAGTTGGTAATACAAACAGCGCTTAAACCACGATCATATAAACAGATCTCTCGATATCCATACACTATACCCCAAGCCTAGGGAATATTCTAAAATTGAATCATGAAAAATTAACATGGAAGACAGGAAGGTTCTCGTTCTATGCATGCGTGAGGTGCCATAAATGTCTCAAATAGGGACAGAGATACTCTACTCATCTCTGTCTATCTCGCAGAACGAGAACTTTGTTGTCTTCCATGTTGACTTTTCACAATTCAAAAGAGGGGTGGTTTTCCCTAGCGAGTGTCTAGATACGATCGTAGTTCAGACTCTAGACCTGTTTATATGACCGTCGCAGCTTAACTATAAAGAAGTTCACGTGAGAACTACGTACAAAATCGTTGACAGATATAAGCGCCTCTGCCCACATAATTAAGAAACTCACGGGTCGATTTTCCGTACATCAACATCCTTATAGTACTGTCAGTCTCGTTTGGTCCTGTCAGCTGGTGAAGAAGGGGAGACTAGAACGATAAAAATGGTAAATGTATTTTCAATTACTGAAACTACAATTATTTGGACATATGTTATGTTTTTTTTATATTGATAGTTTATTGACTTTTTAGTCGTTCGCTGAGAAAATATCGTCGATTATGCAAAGACCAGGACAGGACCCTGTTGCCAAGGACGATGTACCTTGGTGGATGAAGTATGCTGGACGAGGACTCGGCACCGTGGGTAGTATAAGTATGTTTTGTAACATAACATGTATTGTGAGATATACATCATTATGGAATTAACTTACTGTCATTACTTTCTTTTACAGTAAACTTCTTATATTTTTTAGAATTTACATAAAAATGTATATAATAATTCATGTTTTATATAGACATATACAGTATTAACATACAATATGCATTTATGGTTTGTGATTTTTCTATATTTACAACTAATTATATAGAACTTAAACATCTTAAATCATCTATTGTTATCACTATAAACATTTTTATTACTTATCTTTATATTATGGACACAATAGCTATTTATGATTTTTGTCAATTTGTTATAGTTGCAATTATTCTTGGAGGATGGAATTGTTTATCAATTCTGATGGGTTCGGTAGATTGCCTAATAAGTGGTATGTGGCAAATGGTGGCTGGTTTTATAGTTGCAACAATAGAAGCACCATGTTGCTGTCTATTTATTGATTATGTACAAAACTTAAGTGATTGGGTGGAAAAGAGACCATATTGGAATAGAGCAGCTGGATATTGTATGTAAGTTTAAATTATATTTTTAATGAAATATTTAAGTTATAAATCTATATTTTTTTTCTATAGTGATGTGCATAGATAATTAAATGAGAATGCATCGTAATAGAGAAAATTTTTAACCGAGTTTCTTTTATGGCTGGGAGATAGAAAATTAACTATGTTATTGTTATATTGTTTTTCTTTCCTTTAATATTAATTTATATTGCTACTGTTTAGACATAATGTATTGTTTTACTTTTAGAATGGCAATTCCTTCAGTCCTCCTTTGTTTTGGAATGAGTAGCTTATTTGGCAGTGGTCTAATATTTGCGACAGGTGTAATATATGGACTAATGTCACTTGGGCGAAAGTAAGTTACATCTGTTTAATTTATTATTTTAGGAGATATATCATTCATATTAAAATTACATATATCATACAAATATACTTGTATAGGTATAAACAATTTATACTAATAAGTATATTGCTTTGTTTCAATTCTAAAAAATTAGTATAATTTCTTATACGATTATTTTATTCAGTTAAGGAAATAAATTGTATGGTGTGTTGTTATCATGTGTGCACATGTTATTTGCTTGTGGGTGGAAGACTAATTTTGTTACATTATCTCATATTTGTTTATATTTATGTTTGAATTTGTTGCTATGGTTTTTGGGTACTTTTTATAATACATAAATTAACTAACATAATTTCCATTTCATATTATGAAGTTCCATAAAGTATATATCATTCATACAAAGCAACACAAAATGTATCATTTTCCTTTTATTTAACATACGTTACAAGCTATGTACTATTAAAATATAATAGTAAAGTATATAATATTTGTCGTATGTAATACTTAATTTTTCGTTACTAATACACTAATCATAACAGAGGAACCAGGCCCGACCCAGCAGGAATGACGTCGGGTGTGAGTTCCCCACAGGGTACTGTACCTCCTACTACAGATCACCATACAACTCTCGTGGAAGATCCTGATGTCTGGAGGCCTACATAAATCATCAAACATTCATTGCACCACTTCTCTAACCAGGCAATAATAAATAAAATTTAATGTCATTTTTACACTTGTAATTTTCTAGATACCACATTTTTAGATACCACATTACATTTTTAGATTTATGGCTAGATTTTAATGTTATAATTATGATTAATATATTTGACAATATGAGTTTAATTTATCTAATACATTACAATGAAATTGTCATTTCTGTGTGCAATGGTTTTTTCGCTAATTTACTTGAAAAAATTGAATTATTTGATTTAATAATACATATATTATTTTTATTCTATGTAAGTTAAAACTCATAAATTAATTATGCTGCAATGAAAGGCTTATATGTGTGTATGCTTAAGCTTAAGAATATTAGTTCATAATTTTAAACAATTATTTACCTATACACAAACGTTCTTTTAATACTACGAAAATAACACACATAGCTTTGGAAAATACATATTTAGCTTTGGATTTCTTGCATTGGAAACACATGTTTGCTTTGTTCTTATATTTTTGAGATATAGTGTATCACTTATATTAATGAGTTGCATGATATTGCTAGCTTCTTTTACCTATAATTTTATATACATTTGGATTTCAGCACATTATTTTCAATTTTAAATACCATCCCTTAATACTTGTTTGTTAAATACTATTATTTATGAATAGTATAGGTTCTTTTTAGATATAGTTATAAAATGTTTAAAATAATATTGAAATTTTTGCTATAACGTAACATTTTATATTATTAAAGCGTCTTTATAGGTATGTGTTCTATAATACAAAATTTATATTTTGTATATACATATAACGACAGTAATAAATAATAATTAAATAAATAAATAAATTAATAATTTATGAATTTTTAGGGCACCACTTCGTGAAATGAGATCAGCAGCGACGAATATCGAGGTTCCTTCATCGAGTATGCAAGCTACACTTGTTGAAAATGCTCAACCAATGAGTTTTACCAATAGACCAGATAGTAATGTTTAAATTCACAACATTAATTGGCAAAAGAATTCATTTTCTGGTATGAATGGTGATGAATGTTGACTTGGTAAAATATTCAATAATTGAGCCTATGAATATGCATTGTTTGAAGCACTTATTATTTAGTCCTACTAATATTCTAATATTTTATCATCTTCAATTTATGATACTGTAAATTGCTTATATTATTTGTGCTGACATATAGGTGAAGTAGTTAGGTCATTTTTTCCTTTTCATACATAATTTTTAATTTAGTTTCAGTTGTGGACTTCGATATCAATAGAGCATTAGTGATATTAACACATTATTTACTAAACCATTATTATATATATAAAAGTTACATTATTTCAGTTTTTTATTTGAAATAATGCCAAAGTTAAAGACTGCTATAGAAATTATATTCTGTTAGTATTCATAGGCTTGATTTCTTGTGCTCCTACTTGTCTATTGTGTGTCATAATGTTCATAAAGAATGAAATTGGTGAGGAAAAAATAATTTTACGTTAGTTGATTTTGGATGTAGTTATCTATTTAAATTTTACATTTTAAATTGATGAAGTGTAATATTTTGAACTAAAATAACACTTCCAAAATCAAAATATCCTAAGACTTTAAGACGAATCATTCATAAGTTATAGAAGGTGGACGAGTCATAACTAGCTTTATTTTCATTTATTCATGTATTGTATACATATATATGTGGGATAAGTTATATAGTTAGAACAATCCTCCATTTGTTTATTATTTAGGATAAAAAATTAATCTATAAATTATGAATTGATCTAAATCCAATAATATTGCACTTCATTTTTTCTAGAAAAACAGCATTATATATATATTTTATATGAGTCAATCTTTTATTTTGTGAATGAAATTTGCAATATTTTGCAAAAAAGATTATTTTGGATAGATTTTTCTTCAAAATTGATATTTGATGGATGCAAGAATTAATTTATATAAAAAATTAAATATATATGTAATTTAAAAAGAGAGACATTGTTCGACTTCGGTGTATTATTACATTTAACATGAAAAAGAGGAAACAAAAAGATAGATTATGTAACTTTTCTTTTTATTATTTTATCCTACCTTGAATAAAGAAAATATATATGGAAATATAAGTATATGGATTACTTCGTTTATTTTTTCTGCGAAATTACTTGTACATATACATGTATACATACATACATTTGAATTTACTTCGTAATCGTTTCATTCGATATTTATATTTATATATATGGTATCTACTCCCATATGATATTCTTGATTCCAAAACTTCCAAACATAATTTTTTGTACCTTCTATATTTTTGTAGCTAAATCTGAATGATATATGGCAGAGACTATTACTGATCTACTAGTATATTTTAGTGTGTATAATGTAGTTTTTGTTCAAAATTACAAAATTGTAAATATATAATATTCTGATTATTTCGATAATGTTTATATCAGATTTTACTCTATTCAAAATTGTTTTAATCAGAATCAGATGTATCAATGACTTCCTCATTTTTATAGACATTTTGAACTTCTTTCCCTCTTCAATCCATATCATGTATTTTTAATCGAATAAGCATTTATTTCTTAATCGAAACTGTCAAATTACTCGACCATTATCTCTCCCTACATTCCCATTTTTTAATTAATTTATTTATTAAGTATACAAGACTCTAGAAATATTTAACCAGGTACCGATTTTTTAAATCTTTGATGATTTTAGTGTTGCGTTTGCCAAATAAATTCAGTTTAAATCCACTTCTAGACATATGTAAATTATTGTATTTATATAGTGCGTATTATAAAGTTATTGTTTATTGTGATTTTCGTGTAGCATTTTATTGTGATTGTTTATAATTAAGTACACTTTTAGTAATTTATGTTCATATATGATAAATAATATACTATATCATACACAATGTTAATTAGCATGCATTAAAAGAAATAGGAGCATATTATGTAACTTGATTATATCACATGTAGTTTCTGTACTCAATCTGAATCGAATATTTCTGATTTTCATATTTTATCATTTATGATTTATTTTAAGATTACAAAATGCTTCTTTTAAATTTAAATTACGTATTTTAAAAAATATAATGAAATCAGGGTATACTTACCTTGATAACATCATTAGTGTCAAATATTTTTATGTAATGTTTAATAGGAAAAAAATGATATAAAGGATGTATGATATTAGTGAGAGATTAAATTAGAAGCAAATATTCGGCGCTAACTAATTTTATTTTACTTTCATTGCATAAATTTTGAAGAATATTTAGCGTTTACACAATGAGAGACGATACTTGAGCAAATTCAACATGAAGAAAATAATATAAAAAGGAAAAAAAATGTTAAAATAAATTTTCAAATGAATAATGTATAAAATATACGATAAGTTACACGAGGCATTTTATTGTTGTTACTGGTAGGACAGGAATATATTTATAATAATTTTCTGTCATAAGGAAATGTGTTCAAAAGTATATGTCGCATGCGTATTTGACCAACTATTATTGAGAAGGATTAAACATTTATAGTAACATACATTATTTGCTATATAGGTTAGTGGATTATGAATAAATTTTAAGAATACATACTGTCTTCGAAATATACCAAAATATACATATGTAGATATTCAACTTCCATTAAATAGAAACCCAAACGAAATATTTATAATGCTTAATGCACTATCACGATTTCAAGCCAATATGATATGTATACACGGAAGAAAATAGACTTATTTTAAACATATGTCTATTTAATTAAAAATATCCTGTTATAAATATGTTTAATTTTGGGAGTAGAAATTTATAAATAAAAGGTTCGGATATACACCGCTATGTATGTATTACATTAATAATTACATGAATAAATTAATAAGCTTCGTTACATACATGTATAGTAAAATTGTCAATAAATATTAAAATTACATTAAAAGTATTATATTTGAATAATTTTAACTAAAGTGGTAAAATTTATTATAACTAAACCTTTTAAATTTCATTCTTATAATTCTTTTCTTTCGACAGTACTACTTATGTATTATATTTTACATGATTCTTTTTTTAAAAATCGCGTTGTTTATTTTAGTAAGTAAATTGTAAGTAAATTGTCAACCAATCATAAAGAAGGATTTGATATGACCAATGAAAGTATTCAAAAAATTTCGTGTTATTCGTTCTTTATACATTTTGTTCAAACGTGCGGAAATTCATATTATTTTATAAACGTACGATTAAATAAATTTTTTATTATTCAAGAGATTTAATTGATACAGTGTTTCTTTATGAAATAGATAAATGATGATGTAGAGTAAAATTCGCACTCAATTTAGTTTAGTTAATTTAGTTATGGTACGTGGAATAAATAATACGATAACGATATTGTGTAAAATTTCAGTGCATTTGTTTATTATCTTAATATTTGTCTAAAAAAAACATCGATATATATATATATATATAAATAATCTAAATAATATAGAACATTATACAACTTTTATATTTTTATACTTTATCGCTGAAAAAAAGACAATGATATTGTTATTTATAAAATATTATCATATTAATTTAATATCAATTAAAAATTACAATTCATATGTATAGAAACGAATGCTGAATGTGAGTGTTTGTAGTACGAATCGATGTGCTTTGTCTCGAAAAAATTCCAATAAAATCAAATCGTAAAGGTAAGGCAAAACATAAAAATCTGTTTCATATAATAAATAATATAAATTATAATTTAAATATTCTGAATAGAAGATGATTTTAACGTTAATCTATATTGATTTATACAATTTATATAAATCCGCCTGCGGACTCAGTTGTATATTATATGAAACTTTGCTTAGATTTATATGTATATTTATAAATTATGTTATTTAATTGTAAGGTTTTTACAATGCATTTAATTGCACGGTATGTCACAGCAATGATATTTTATCCGACAATTTTTAAATAAAATTTGATAAAGCTATAAGTTCAAGACATTAAGTAATTTCTATTTTTCGTACTATTGTTCTTATGATATTGTTTTTTACAGGATGTTCCACAAGTTTTTGTACAAACATTGCTGGTGTCTTGGATTCTAAATTTTCAGTGAAAATAAGAGAAAAAGAAGAAGGATACATTTGAGTTGTGTCCTGTAAGTACGTTTATGATCACTATCTGTGATACAATTAACTAATGAAACGAAATAAACATATACTTTACATGATATTTTTTATCTATAGTGATCTGTTAAACTCGTGAAAGAAGTGTGTTGAATACCTCACGGGACACCAGCATCGATGTAAGTATTTCTAAATTTATCCTAAAGAGTTGTGGTTAACTACAACTGTTTCAATATACATATGAATCTTTTCGAAATGTTTTTTGTACTTCGTGTAGAAAACAGTTTGTCACCTGATTTAAGTAGATCTACTTTCTGCATGCATTTAAAAAGTCATTGTTTATTTACAGTTATTTGTCATATCAAAATTTGTCACGATTTGTCATATCATATTTCTGTATACATATTTTTTAATTGCATTATCTTACGTATTTACTACCTGCATAATTTTTTAATATTTGGACCAATATCTCTATATCATAATTCGTAACGCAAATGCTTTAAAACGCACGCATAAAAGAAGATTTTATTTTAATAAGGCCAATAAGCACATTTTTAGTGAGGTATCTGTTTTATTACGTGTAATGTATAAATCCCTGTGATATGAAATATTAGAATGTAAAAACTAGACTATTTAATTATTTATTTAATAATCAGGAGTGATTTGAAGATTTTAGTTTTATTCTTTTATGAAAGAAAATAATTTCAATAATGAAGAACAATTTAAAATTGCTTCATTCATTTTTTTTGTACGTATTCCAGTCTCGTACATAAATCAGTCCAATATTATACAGGGTGGTTGGTAACTGATGGTACAAGCGGAAAGGGGGTGATTCTACGTGAAAAAAGAAGTCGAAAATATAGAATAAAAATTTTTCGTTTGAGGCTTTGTTTTCGAGAAAATCGACTTTGAATTTTCGCTCGGTACGCGTGCACTTTATCACGTCTCGTTATAACGGATCTCACTGTAGATCGTTGTCTCGATGGAAAAATTAAAAAAAAAAAAAAGAAATTTATTCTATATTTTCGACTTCTTTTTTCGCGTAGAATCACCCCCTTTTCGCGTGTACCATCAGTTACCAACCACCCTGTATAAATGAAACGAAAAAAATGATTGATTTTTCATTGAGACATTTTCCATTTATGTGGAATACGACTGAAAGTATATAGAAGGAAAATGAATTAATATAGAACAGAAATTCGCGTAAATAAATAATGGTAAATAATAATGTTAAAGAAATTTTATTTGTAAATATTAGACATGGAAATAAATTATCAAGAAATAATTAAAGAAGCTATTCAAACTAGGTGAAAAAAACGATTATTTTAATATTTTATTAGAATATACAATTATTAAATGTTCTTTAATTAGACTTAACTTATTGATATCTTATCGTGCTTACTATGAGTACCGTTTAGAGTAATAGAAACACGGATAATATTATTCCATTCAAAAGTCCGAAACTAAATTCTTTTTTTACGTAATATGTGCTTGTATCAAGAGCCATTTAATTTCTTTTGATAAGAGTTCAACGTACCAGCTACTGATCCGTAGTTATTAAATTTGCATAATTTGGTTCAATTTTCATTAGAGTTAAATTTTCATTTACACTCTTGAAATATCTGTTTTCTAGAGTTCCATAAAAAATCTTATTTTTATAATCGCGTTTTATTAGAAACGAACGGTATTAAATACTTTACTTCGTTATCAGTCTCGCTTGATGTAAGTACTTACTGTCTGTAACGTTCAGGTAAAAAAGAATAAGAAAAACAAGAAAGAAAAACATACGTATTTCATATTACACTTAAACGTATCGTATACAACTATTTAGTCTCGAAACCTCGATATTTGAATACGAGTATCTTAGTCTATATGTATACATTTGCGTATCTAATTTTGCGTTTGGCTTTCCTCTTAAATTCATCGTTTAATCCTATGTAAGTCGTAATGGTCTTAAGGCACGATGCGAATGTATTATTACGTAAGTGGGCTGTTCCCGGATTTTCCCGACAAACTGGGATTATTGAAAATAAGTAAAAAATATAGTACGAAATTGAGTTAAAACTGTTTTGTTGGAAAATTATAAGTTCATATTGAACACAACATGAATCAAGCAACGATTTTTCATTGCTATTTTACATTATGTTTTTCTGTTTTAAAACGATCCCGCTTAATGGACTCTTAATTAGCGAGTTCTGAATTTCGTTTAAAGACTCTTGTAATGTAATGTTTACACATTTATTGAAACTTATCTATGGCATTGAAATCTTTCTTCTATCATGGCAAAGCGTTCATAAACAAAAACTTCATATAATAACTTCTTCTTATTTTCTCTAGTAAATTATACTTTTCCAGTTTATCAGGTAACGCCGAAAAATCTTCATATAGTATTATTATAATACGTATAGTATACTGCTTATATATGTATGTATGTTTTATCAGAGAGGAACTTCGAATGTTCGTTTAATTTCGTGATCATTAACGTGATCGATTAAATTTATAAAAAGATAGAACAATATTAAAAATATTCTTTTCTCCTTTTTAATTTTTCGTTCGAACGACGATCTTACACGTGTTTTTAACTACATGTGTAAATTCTGTTGGTAACCTTCGACCTCGTTGTACATCTTCCTCACTGCATCTTTGGTGTTGTTCGGCAAATAATTTTGTACCGCCGGTGCAACTTTGTTATTACTTGATATAATTCCGTTGGCCAGATGTGCAACACCATTTTGCAACATGTGTGCGGTACCATTCGCAATACCGTTTTGCATACGAGCAGCACCGTTTTTTTGAACCTGTCTGGCGTTATTCTTTAATCCATTTGCGATTCGTACTGCACCTGTCAGTGGAAATTTTGATTAAATCTTATTCTTGCCCTTTGTTTTCAGTAATTATGTTCCATTAAAATTTAACTTATTTATTATCAAACTGCGAATGTTTCTATAACTTCATATTTTTGTAAACGTAATTAAAAATGGAATTTAAGCAGGGGTTAGCAACCATTAAATATTATATAAACGTATAAACATTTGCAGTGTATATATTATACATATGTACTTAGGTATAAGTAAAGTAAAATAAGAAAGAGAGAGAGAGAGAGAGAGAATATTGGTTACCCTGTATGCTGCGTATTCCATTCATATTTTTCGTAGCATTAACTGCTTGCTCGGCATTTAATTTACCATCGGTCATCTGCTTAGAAACACCGTTTGATATGATCGATTGATCCTTATTATTAAGAACAACTGTATTTAATTTCTCATTGTTTCCATTTTCTTGTACCATCTGTGGTTCAGGATTATGCAGATTATTCTCTTCTTTACGACGCGTTTGCGTCATTAATTGATAAAGTGCGGCCGCGAATTCTTGTTGCACGCTTGGTACGTCCGTGTCGCCATCAATCTGTATTGAAAACGATTTCACATTTTAGTATTACTACACTCGTACTATCTTGATTAATTTAATATTAATTTTACATAAAATTATATTTCTTTATACCTATCTAATGCCAAATTTTTATTGTATTATTGGTATTGTAGTATTATATTGTCTGAATCACAAGAAAGGAAGAATTTCGGATTACACTTACAATCGTTAAGCGATTTTCGTTGTCCAGGGTTTTTAACATAGGTAAAGATACTTCGCGAAAGAGTTCCAGCCTCTTTCTAAATGCAGATACGTTATCATCTATCCTTCCTCTGCCAAGTTGTAGTTTCGAGCAGTCTAATAATACTAACGGTGGCTGCTGGCCAAACTAAAAAGTTGAGAAATAATATTGGATATGTTCGTTAAACTTGGATAACATTGTAAAAACATGAGAAAAGATCTATTGTGTACACCGTTGTACATTTATTATCAAACTGTATGTATATATGGGCCATTGTAAATTACCTTATTCTCAAATTCTTGCACTTGATTCAAGTCCCTCGGATAGCCATCTATTACTATGCCATCCGTGTCGCGATTTAGCATAATCTGCTGTTCTACTACTTGCATGACGATGTCTTGTGGCACCGTTTCTCCAGAAACGATAGCATCGTTGACAATAGTATTTGACGATGCCATCGCTCTAAGCAAACCACCGATGCTAACTTGGACCCAGCCTGGCATATTGCGAACAGCCTGAGTGCATAAATTTTCTTTGTTGCTTCCTGGGCCACCTAGTAAAATAAAAATACCAATCTTAAGTGCTTGTAACGTTTTATTAAATTTCTTCGATCTAATTCGTTTGTTAACGTAGCTCTGATATAATTAGTTTTAGTAAGTTTTTATTTTCAAGCTCTATATGCCTATGCTCCTGGAACCTTTATGCTCAAATCTTACGTGTTCTAACAAGTAGAAAGAAATCACGCATACCAAAAAACCATTCTTTCATTTTACCGATTAAATTAACAACAATTTGGCAAACTTAAGAAATTTGTTAAGGCTAAAAAAATATTACGATTGGATTTAGAATAATTCAAGGAACAATTTTGTAAGGTGTATTTTTTCTTACCTATAACCCAGATGAACGCGGGTAATCCTTTTCTAGACTTGATCGCGGTTTTTACGGGTTTCACATTCACCTCGACAGGTATTTGCGTTAGCTGAGCCAACACTTCTTCCATAGGAGATGATGATTTTGGAATAGATTCTTTCCTCCTCTCGACTTCTACCTGTAATTTCAATATTCTACGTTGGACAGCTTGAATATTAACATTTTCACAGACGAATTTATCAAGTGTTTAGCAAAAGAGATCGTAAGCCGAAGAATAAATATATATCACCGGTTCGAAACATGGAAACTTACTTCTGTTTTTAACGGTTGAGAAGCATTTTTTCCTTGTATTTCATCGTTTGACAAGCCGAGAATTTTGAAAACCGCTTCACGAAAATCGACGTAAACCTCGCTCGGATTTCTTTCTCCGTTTATCTGTAATTACCATAAGCGATAATCAGACAATGCTTTAACGATTATCACGCGTTCAGGAAATGAGATCAGCATCAAGTTTCAAAAAGTATGTAGAAATATTCGCTTGCTTACCTCTAGCAACATTCCACTTTGATCGAAATATTCTGCGACGGGCATAACGTTTCTATAAAAATTATAAAGTTCCATTCTTGCTAGCTCGATCACTACTTGTCCAAGTTGTGCACCAAAATCGATTTGTCTTTCGAGAATCTCCTGTCTCCAGGACACGAGAATCACGCCGTTTACAATTTTAATCTGTAAATGTAGCAATTATTTTTGGACCTCTTTATAACATAAAGGATCGTTTTTCCTTTCTTAATGTAACAGTTTTAACGAAGTGTCGCAGAAGCTGTTCTATAAAACTTATGACACGATTAATTGTAACATTCAAACATGATTCTCAAAGGAAATCGATTTCTTTTCTACAAACGGGAGTTCAGAAATATTATGAAAGGATCAATCGAAGAGAATGTCCTAATTTGGTGATCGATTTTTGTCCTTTATCTGCTTCGTGCATGCTTCAATATATGTTTTGTTTACATATCTCATTTAAGAATTTGATCCGGATTATTCTTCTCTGTCGTTAGAAGAGGCGTTTTCGAATCAAAATATATCTATATAAAAATACTTACTTTTTCAGCATATTCTACTACGTCGCGCATATTACGTGGATAACCACTAACAAGAAAGACTTTGGAACCTGGAGACATCTTGATTTCCAGCATAAGAACCTCCGCAACTGTTTTACTGCTAAGTTGTCCGAAATCTTGCATATCTATCGTAAAAATAATATATCAACAAATAGGATATTTATATATAGGATATAATAAATAAAAAATATTAATATAATAATATATTAATATTCGCAAAATTCTGTTTTCATCTATCTTACGGGCTTTCATTAGCAATAAAATCATTATAACAATATATTCATTATCAATTTTATTTAGTAATTGTTACATCACTAATATTTATTAATTTACGTGTATAGTAATTATCCGTAATTTCTCACTTAATGATCCACTTTACAAATAACGTGTCTCCATACCATTTCCAAGAGCGTATTGTTGAAGGAGATCCATCATGTTGATATGCGTTATACCCTTTTTCTCTTGCATCAAATTATCACAATGTGTCACCTTTCCACTACCAGGTCCACCTGAAGATCGAAAGTTGTATCATGATATAGAAAGAATGATAAAACACCATTTCGCACTATAGACAAATATGGTACTTTGCTCGAATAACAGCTAAAACGCTGATAGCATTTTACGATAATAATCAAATTAACAGAAACTTTCTTATGTCAAAATTTGTTGAAATGTAAAAAAAATTTTTTACATTAAACTTTGCATTAAAAAGAGTCGTCCTAATCCGAAAGTTAATTCAGATTCTTATTTTTAACTTCATCCGAGAATCATGTACGCAAGGCGCGAGAAAGCAATTCAAATACTTTGCTCTTATTTTTCAACTGAATCGTATATGATACGAACCAAGCACAAATATGACAGGCACTTTTGGAACTTCGAATTTAACTGCACCAACGTTCTGTTGTGGAAAATATCCGCTTGGGGGTGTTGACAAGAGGCCAGCCTCTCCTCGCCATTTCCCCGCGCTTCGAGCATCAGCTTCCTCGAACACCTGCGATCCATTTTGTTGATCTGCGACCAAATTTTTCGTTAAATAACTTGAAGTCGATCGTTAAACTAGATTATTATCGGTTGAAATTATAAACTAAGTACTATAAGTTTGGAGAATGATCGGTTTATTCGTTAGCCGTTTTGATGTTCAATTAAAACTTTTTAGTAACCTTTTGTATTGGGTTGGCAACTAAGTATTGCGGATTTTATCATTAGGTGGTAATGACAAAATCCGCAATCATTTAGTTGTCAACCTAATACAACGATTGCTTATTGCAAAAGCAATTTTCATAGATTCCGATCAATTTTAATGTCAATTTAAATCTTCCTTCTGTTCTTTACACTTTTCTTTGTTAATTACCTGTTAACCTTACGTTAACTGTAATATTATTTTGCAAAATGTATTATATTTAGCAAGTGATGACATACTGTGAAGAACATGCTCTTAGAAAAATTATCTGTCTACACGATGTCGTAACGTTCAATTTTTACATTGCATGTGCTACGTAATATTGCGTGGCAATTTATAACATCACGTGCAGCTGCGCTTATGTACATTTAATTTAAATATTAACGATTACAAAGCAATGTCTTCATTAGGTTAAAAGGTCTCCAGCACCTATTTGTCTCTTCCTTTTATGAAATTTTCTTTATCTCTTGGTTTCCGCTTCGGAAGAAAACGAACGAGTATAATGATCGTATACATGTTAACCATTCTTGTTTTCTTTATATTTTTCGAAAATCTTTTCTAATTTTAGTAATTTATCAGGCACCATTGGGATTCTTTTCATTCAAACGCAAACACTGCTACGATCTTAGTTGATAAACGAAATAAAAATGTATCAGCGAGTAAAAATATAGGTATAATAATTAAACAGAAATATATTAAAGAGAGATTCTAATAGAAAAATGTTAAATACGATAATTTTTTTAGCAATTTCTAAACTTTATTTAATGAACGATGAAAGTATGAAAATTGTTATTAACGATTGTGATATGAAAACAATTTTTCCTTTCTTAAATACCAATATTTTATAATATCTGATCTTAGCTAAAATTTTGTATGTTACTACATTACTATTGTACAGTGTTTAATTTATTCATAAATGTTTCAACTCGATCACATAGGCACAGATCATACACGATATACATATATGCTTGTACATATAGAATGAATTATTCATATATGAGTTTATACTTCTATTAATTATTAACGTACATCTATAGAAATTTCAATAGCTTGACGAAGAACTGCCAGTTTAATTCCAGAAAAGATATATACATAGTTCAAACTTATTATTAAACGTATATGATTATAAAAACCACAAGAAATGAATTGTTCAGACAGAGATTTATTTTGACAAACGATAGATATGATTTTACTTAACAAAAAATATTTCATCGTTAAACAAAATTATGGGAAATAAATATTCAGTAGCTTTATTTTTTTTTAATTAAATATTTTAATCAAATTTTGCAATCTTTAATCGTTAAATTAAATACACCACCGTGGAATAATATATAATGTTATTAATTATTCAATCATTCAAAGAGGAAACTATGTGATAGTAACCGTCAAAACAGAATGAGATCGAGGAACGATCTCTAATCTTTTTAATTCTTCAATTTGATCGGTCAATAAAAAATCCGAAAAATAAAAAATCATCGCCGCGATTGCCGTCACGTTTGCGCGACTAATTTTTCGCGTAATTTACACGAGCGTTTTGCACTAATTTGCCGTTTCTCCAGTTAAAAATGGGAATCGCGTTCCGCGTGAACTGCTTCGTAGAAATCCACGCTATTCTAAAATGTAACGACAAATTGGCGCGACGGTGACGCTGTGGCTAATCGCACGTCTCCACCGTGCCTGTAGGCATCGTAGCTTTTGGTATATACGTATAATATCTATGTATACGTATAAGATCTATGAAACTGGAAACATTTGCACATTCTTGTATGCAATCGAAATCATTTGAATGCCTTTACGTTAACTGTGAAATTTATCATGACCGAACACCGTGTCACAGTGTAACGTTACTTCCACGATATCGATTAAACTGTATACGTAAACTGTGTATAAACTGTGTTCTTGCGGTCTCCTTTCGATTGTAGAGAAACAGGTCTAACGTTGAAGCATCTACGTGTCCATAAAGGAAAGAAACACACGTTACTGCTGTACACGTGGAACGATGTGTTTCTGTGAAAAAGGTGGCCACACGTAATGATCGGAGATCATACATTAAAAATTATGTTCAAGACTATAAGATTTTAATGAAGCGGATTCGCACGATTACATAGTTGTCTTCAGTAAACATTTTAATTCATTTTGCAGTAAGTGTAATTTGATGATGATATTTTAAAGTATGTTTTAACGTATCAATTTTCGTATACGGGGATGTGTATTTCAATAAATTATGCTGAGTTTAATCTTATAGTAATCGTAATGTTATATTCAGGTAATTTTGTTATTATTTTCAATGATAATTAGTAGCAGCCGGTACTATATCAAATAATATACGCGATAAAAGAACGATATCTTACTGTTGCTTCAACGTTTATAATCTTTGTGATAAGAATCGCTAACAAAAGGCCAATCGTAATAACTGCCAACGTCCTTTCACGGCACTTCGCAATCGTGGTTTTAATCGTAGATATAAAAAAGAAAGAAAGATATAAAAGATTATGTTTAAGATTTGATTCTCATCTTACTGTTTCCTTTACTAAGAAAGGGGTATAAACACTGACTAGCTAACGACAAACGTCATGAACTTATTTGCAATATTGATTCGTTACGTGACTCATGCCTATAGAAATTTCTTTGTTGCCATCGAGCTATTCATTTCTACGTAAACTATTAACTTTGCGGTAAACGAATCCTCGAAGAGAATATGATACGAAGGAACCATTGTAAACGAAACAAGCGTATCTCCTTTTCACGCTGACCATATATACAAAGAAAGCGTTGATTAATTTCGGAAGAAGATTAGATCGCAGTTGATATTTTCCTTAAAGATGAGTTTCAATCTCAAGAAAGTAATGAAATCTTAAGACAGAATTTACGCCATTTCATATTTTTATAAACATAACTAAACAAAATCTAAGTAGAGGTGCGTTCCATCTTTTAAATACTATAACGGCTTCTATACTTTGAATATTTTATATAGGGTGGTTGGTAACTGGTGGTACAAGCGGAAAGGGGGTGATTCTACGCGAAAAAAGAAGTCGAAAATATAGAATAAAAATTTTTCGTTTGAGGCTTTGTTTTCGAGAAAATCGACTTTGAATTTTGGCTCGGTACGCGTGCACCTTATCACGTCTCGTTATAACGGATCTCACTGTGGATCGTTGTCTCGATGGAAAAATTTAAAAAAAAAAAAAAGAAATTTTATTCTATATTTTCGACTTCTTTTTTCGCGTAGAATCACCCCCTTTTCGCTTGTATCACCAGTTACCAACCACCCTGTATATTTTTCTACACTCACTCTTTACATCTTTAAATTTCCTATGAATGTACAAACATCCGTAGCACGTTAATTATATACATTAAAATTCTTATTAAGATTTCTTGAATTATAGATTCGTTTATTCGTTTAAAAATTCCACAAAATTTTCATTTACATTAAAACCGTGAAAAATGTCTTTGTGTCGTAAAGCTTGGAGGAACGGTAAACTGAAAATAATGGAATCTTTCGTGTACATGTTCTGCGCGCTTGTTAATACATTTTGTAAACTTCCAAACGTGTTTCTATTTTATCGTCTTGCATAATTTAAGAGATACGTCGAATTTGTGATAAAAACGAGTTCCTGCTTTTCTTTTGGGAAATCGCTGGAAGACTTATTGATCGAGTAACATGTGTAATGTCAAGTACAAGGTATATATGGGTCACGCGTGTGTCTCGTTCACATTTGTGTCTTAATATTAAAAGCGAAACAAGAAACATTTTCTTAATATATATCGTTATTTCACAGTTTTTCCTCTCGAAAAATACCGTTTTACGTTCTATATATATAAGAAAGATTTTCTATAAAAATCCTACAAAGTATAATCTTCTTTATGATTAACAGCATAAATATAAGAGAAATATGAATCATCGCAACTAATATATCATTAGACATTCCACTTCTCCGTCTGCTTTCTAATATCATGTTTCAGGTTTTCAAATAAATTTCAGTAACATTTTTTGTTTCATATTTTCAAACACGATTGTCTTTTAATCTTTTTAATCTTTTAATTCTAATAAAACAAATTCTAATTGATTATCTATAGTTTCTTATTGTAAGCGAAAAGTTAACACTGTCGTTTGTACTGCTTAGTAACACTGCTCCTCGTACTTCATTTTCCTCTTTGTTTCTTCCAGATGCTATCACGAATAAATCGTGCTGTCTATTAAATGTTTCTCGATTTTTGTTTGCATCCCTGTCCAGTTTGAATGTTTGTTACCTTTCGTGTATTCACTTTCACAACTTTTTTCTCTGTTGACTCTATTCTATCACTAGCGCTCGATATTTCACTTACCTTTGTTCTTTCACCGACGGTGCCAAGTTCACTAACTAACAGTATTTTATTATTCAGGTATATTTATTTCTGAATTTTCACTTTACACTTATTTACTTGTGACCGATCGCCTGAAGTGCCTTCAGCTGGCTACTGACTGTGAACGATATTTATTATCCAAACGATTGCTCGCGTATACCACACAGAGATATTAATCGCGACGATATTATCTCAAGATTTAACTTCGATCGATCGTTTCGGTTGATACTGTCATTAAAAATAAATCGAGTCTCGGTCTACAGCCAATTTCGACGTTTCAATATTTACGCGAAAATTTGACTTTACAATGCCTTGAGATGCTAAAAATAAGAAGGAGATACTAAAACACTAGTTGGACTTAGAGATATGAAAGCTTCATTTCTATCGATTCTAACGAGTTCATACATCCGACAGTCAAACGTTTAACGTCACCTAACGCTCGCCGTGTCTTCTGACAAACACGAAAAAAAGAAGAAAAGAAACTAGGAAGTAAAGCACCTCGTAAAACACTTAATTTTATATAAATTTCAGTAAGAAATTATTATAATGAATTTCACGCGTGACGTGTATTCTTTAAATTATATCAAAGACGATCGTCGTCACTGCTTTTTTTAATTCATAAATCTATAACGTTATGTATAGTATATACACTGTAGTATTATGCTAAACGAAAGCTTTTCTTTAAATAAAAATAATGTTATCATTCGTTATTATTTGTTTACCATTAGCATGCGATAATATTTTGCAACATCAACCATCGATATGAAATATCAATTCACATGTACAGAAGATTTTATGATCTAATCAAAACCTATTTGCAGTTCAACCTGATAGCGTTGATATTTATCGTTCTTGTTATAGTTTTCATATTTGCCATTTACGAAATGCAAATATGTATTTTTTATTTTTAACTTTCCAGTATCTCTGATAACGGAAGCTCTTTCACAGTGTAATAAAACGAAATTCATTCAGAATGAATGATTCCAAAGATATTGTTATCTCCTCATCCTCGATGTTTCCTATTTCCCATTTCTCATTCCAGCTTTCCGGTATCACGTACAGATACTTTTCATAAGAGATAAATATTAACAATTGCGTTACGCATGATGACGTTTAGTCGATGAAATATATACCACTACGTTCTAAAGCACAATAGTATCAATGATATTTTCAACGAATACTTACCAGTGTCCAGGCAGATGCCCATAGTAGGTCGTTCGAAGGATGCCAAGATCCTGCCACGGCCATTTACTCACATGCTTCCAACTAACTAATTCACTTTTTCTGACACGTTCCTTCGAGAACCAAGTACCACAAGCAACAATTTCCTTCTCACATTAAGAATTCTTTTGTTCACAACGTTTTCGTCGATACTTCTTTCTTCGATTCGAACTACTCGAACTATTAACCGAGTTTTTTCACTTTTCATAAACGGTTGCGAATAAACTTCTATGATACTTTCTTTTCAGAAGTATCCAGTAGATGTCCTTACAGACGACTAAGATCGATCAAATGAGATTTATGATCACAGTCCAATAGATCGGTATCCAAAAGCAGGAGAAGGCTCGATTCGTAAAGTTTCCCTCGATGGTCGATTAAATCCCCGTAGTTTCTTTAGGAAAATCTTCAGAACGATGGTCAGTAGTAACACCATCCACATCGAGTCGATAATTTTTCGTTCAGCGTATGAGATGCGATGCACGTTGTTTCGTGAGTTTATCAGAGGGCACGTCCATCTTTAGCAAGAACCACTTTCAGTAGCGAACTATCCAAGAATCTGTAATACAAATAATCAGCAACGTTCGTTAACCCTTCGCAAGAATTTTGTTTGCTTATAGAGAGTTCTAGGAGTTATAATCGATTTATATTTCTTACTTCAACTTGGGCTAACTATCGGATCATAGGTAGACCATAGATTTTTATGTAATTGTTTAGAAATTTATAGATAATAGAAATTTATAAAATTGCGAGGAAAATAGAAATTGGCAATAAAGCGTGGTTTAAATAGAGATCAATTTAATATTTAATATGTATCGATTAAGTACCACTTATTTCATATATTCTGTTACTATGAAAATTTAAATTCATTCCAACGATATCGTTGAACCTTTGCTTTTCATTTTTCAATAATCCTACTTTTTAAAATTCCATCGATTCGCAATACCACCTTTGAAATTAGAATTTCTCTTTGAAAGTGCATTTTATTTCAACGTAATTCATTTGCCAATATTTCCACTTATAGTCGCTAGATTATTTCAATGTCGAATCGATTAATAGCAATTACTTGATAATGTGCATAGTGTTTATGCGTATATATTCATACTTTTAATTTTATTCGAGAGTTCAGAAAACAATATAGGAATGAAAGAACTAAAAACAAGGAGAAGTGCAACTGATCGGAGCTCTCTAAACATAAATTTCTATGCAAGTTTCCGCTTTACTGTTAATTTTCTACGGAAATAAGCATTTGCACAAGAGTCTACAATTTAGCAAGATGTAACAGAGTGATAAATAAAATAAAATTTGAAATACGTACATGGCCGTAATTTAACCTCAAATTTCCACGTTATAAACTAGAATATTAAACGTATTAAATAAATAAAATAATTTCATATTCATTTTAGTCCATATCGATACTGTATATTATTCGTATGATAGGGATTAGTCAATTTGTAAGCATCTATATAATACAAATGAAACTTAGTTTCATCGCTGTAGGATAAACCCTGTAACCTTTAAAATTATAATTTATTTTCCATTTGTTATTCCATTAAAGAATGACTCCTCCCCTCTTTCTGAACTTCTATCAAAACTATCAAGCAATCAGACAAAAATAAAGTGCTCGTGAAGGAACGATCAAGCGAATCTCTGACAATGCACAGAGAATCGTGGGTTTTTCGAAGTATTTTCGATTAAAACATATAACATCCACGACCGTGTTTCATCAAAGAAACATCGATTGAGTAATCTTCCAGGAAAGTGAGGCCACGCGACAAAACGGATCACCGCCACACGATGCTACTCTTTGTTCGAATAAATTCGAACCCTTTCACGAATCTCCCTCGATTCTTCCATTCTCTTCAAAAAATTATCGAAGAGGACACGACGTAAGATCACCAAAGTACCAGCCACTAATTACAACCGCACAAACTTACATAGTAAATGTCTCTGCGGGAAAACTGTTTCTTCTTAGATTTCTAGAAAACTTGTCCTTTTACGTTTTATAACGATGTCGAACCGTTCGAGAACTCTGTCGATCGTTGTGAATCGAGAAAAAGGAAGCGTGGTCTCAGCGACGAAAAACACAGCCGACACGCGAGACTTTCGGAACGGAACTTTCACGAGCAGAGGTTTTCTAGTCGCGGCGTGATAACACTGTAATGGATTGTTAGAAACGACTAGAGGTCGTAGCAAGAGTCAATCGTCACCATAGATACGCCCATGCGCACCTAATCCTTTTTCCACCACTGTCCGATACATACATGTGTTTTGCATACGTCTGAGTTAATGGCCCCGCTTTTTGCGTTGGTTACAATGTACGAAAGTGTGCGTCGGTGAGTTGCAGGTTCAATGTCAAGTTCTTGCCGAGCAGATGGTTCTCGAACGAGTGGATTAGCCATTGGCGAATTAATTAATCCCACCATATTGTTACAGCGTTTTTAATCTTCTATATAGCGAATTATGTAATTTAACTGTTCCTCTCACTTGCCGTTTGGTGAACCAATCGAAGTTTGTTTTTGACATGGGTGACAGGATTTTAAAGGGTCTTTAAAATATAGTAGGATTCTTCTTAACCGATGACCTATGAGACTGAATCTAAGTGTCCTGTAAGATATTTGCCACGCATGATTTCTCATTTGAATCGTATGTCGATAATTTTTTTCTAAATGTTAATAATCCTTCTCTCGGTTGAAAGTAAAAGTTGAAGCATACAGAATTCGGAGGCTACAGCAGGATTAATTTAAAAATATTTACCGTATGTTACATAAAAATTCAAATATAACGAAGATAACGTCTAACCTAATCACGTAATTATCTCGATTTAATTTCGCTATGTTCTGTGTGGCATTTTTAAAATGCAATCGTGGTCTTCTATTATTAAAAAATTCCTTAATTCCAAGGAAAATATGAAAGAATCATTGTTGATTTCTCGTTTCTAGAGGAAATGAATTGCAAAGAATCGAAGAAAAGTTTGTTGAAAGAAATAAAACGTTATTAGTTTGATACACGTGATGTGTACAAAACTTTTCTTATTGTTAAATGATTTAACATCGTTACGTATGTAAGTTTATATACTATATTTGTACAAATAGGTCCTTATTTTCAAACTAATAAACATACGTACATTGCGACTGAAAACTTTCAACAGTCACATATTACATGTGTATTTCATGTATACATACGTACTATTTGTTGTCTGCCTTATGCGGTGTATTTCTACTGCATGACTACTGTCGGCGTCCGTGTTTCTTCGTTACCTATAATTCACTTTCTTCGTGTCTTACAATATGTATCAAAAATGAAAAGCTTGTTTTTGGAAACTACTAAATTAAATAAATGATCACGTGTTAGGTTTATTTTATAAATTATGGTAAAACTGATTCTGTGAAAAGTGCAAAACAGTGTGTTATAAAAATGAAGGAAACTTTCTCGTACTTTGGAGATGATATTTAAAACGCTTTAAATTCTACAGTTGTTTAAACAGATATATTAGAATTTATTTCTCCGGTACGTTTGCAATCGATTAAGTTTCTAGAATGACTATTAGATGTGCGCAATATCAACATATACGAACATACATTATATTCGATTAATATCACTAGTCACCGTGTGAAAATATACTCTACTGCAGATATATTATTTTATTATCATCATCTATGCCTATCTGATAATGTACAGGGTAATTCACCTATCCTAGCCATCATAAATAACTCGTCAACTGTTTGTATGAAAAATTCTTTTAAACGAAAGTCGTGTAACATTAACAGGCACACACACTACAGAAAACAATTTTCAACTAATGATAAATTGATTTCTTAAAGGTGTGAAAGACAAGTGTTAGGAGATATTCTTTAGATTATCAAAAGTATGTATACATGATCATTATACTTTAGAAATTAAAGTGAAGAAAAGTGAAAAAAATAAAAAGATAAAATGGAGGTTATGTTCTTGCAAAAATAATTGCTTGGGAACAATGTATAGGTGGATCAATTAAGAGCCAGGAGTCAATCAATTCACATTTTCAATTGTTGTATTATGTTGCTTGATTGCCTGATGTTGCATCATCCTTGAAAATTTTTCAAAAATAATCCCATTGCGGCTTTCGCAGAAAGTTTACTTTCATTAATATGGAATGGAATTACCTATATATTTACAATCCTTTTATTCATTAAAATTTTGTTATCTTTACTAACAAAGATTGCTCATATTCAAGACAATAATTCGTACCAATAACATTATATGTTTTTATTTTAAAGAGAAAGTGATCCTATCGACCGATAGAAACATCCAAAAAAATTAGTTTCTTTTCTCTTGATAGTAAACCAATAATTCTTCTCGTAACGTGAAAAGTTTAAACAGCGATCATAAATCCTAGTTTCGTAAACGTCTCTAGCAAGAGCTATTACCAAGAAATTACTACTTGATTCGTAGTGGGCGATTACCCCCGTGTGTCTGCATTATTCGTTATTCAAATAAGCTCGAAGGTATAATCAACCACTCTTCCCCTGTTTCTTCGACGAAAATAATAAAAGCATTCGAGCATATATACTAAAAACTGTCAGTGATAGTTGTGATATCGATTAAATTATTTAGATACCCACTCATACAGCTGCTTAGCTCTCATACATTCATGTATAATTCTTACAAGGTAAGCCGTTTAGGTAACCACGCCCGTTTTCCAATGACATGCATCATCTCCGTGACAACGAATCACTCCCCTGAAAAACGTTTTAATACTAGCCTGTCGTTCGCTTTCCTTCACTTCTTTCACTCTTGTTCGCCTTCTTTTTTTCGGTCACATTGCCCTGAAATTGTATAGATTATTTTAATTATAATATATGTATTATAATACGACTCAATATGAGTTTTTAGTATAGTTTACTTTTGTACGATTGACAAACGATAGATATTGGAGCAATTCAATTAAATAAGTTGTTTCTTCGACGAATATCGACGAGGAAAGAACCAATGAAAATGTCATCCTATGAGAAGTTTCGATTAACGTTTAACGAGCGGAAATGTCTCATAGAACTTTCTTTTCAAATGAAACATAACATAAGTTCATTTATCTTTAATGCACAACTTGATTATTGACGTCTCATTGACAAGTAACGAGCAACCTTCGTCATTTAGTCAAGGACATATGACGTCGCCTGATGAATTGTCTCGTTACTTGACTGTTAATAGTGCACTAATGAATGAGATTTTAAAAGGATAAAAGAAGCAAGACAGTTGACTGCGATTATATTGCATGAAAGCAGTTAGAAGAATTTTAGATGGTTCAAAAAGTACAATTGAATATTTGGATAAATATTGGGTAAATTAAGTGGAAATAATGAATCATTTGGACTCTAACAGGAAAAATAAAAGTAGAATTCAGATTTCATTTTTTGCATATTTTATTACCACAAGAAAATAATAGTTTCGCTTTTAAAAATCATTCTAAACATTTTTTAGGATATAAATTTTTAGTTGTGTAATATTTTTTTAAATGTATACTATAGCTATTTACAAATTTCTGCAGATCTTTTTCTTTGAAGATCGCACGATCGTTTTACAAATATTCAAGTACATTTATTTAAATTATTTAGTAGTTTCCTTGACCTTGATATTCGATCGTGAAGACGAATATTCGTATGCAAATTTTAGGAAGTACATTCATAAAATATTGCCTTGCATTTAATGTCAGAGAAATATTCATACTGTCCTTCTAAAATTGGCATAAATTGGACTGGCAATGTTTTAATATTAAGTCCTATTGCGGAGGCATGTTAAATATATAAAATTGCTAACATAATTCATGTCAAGTATTTCATATTCGAGAAACAACATTTAAAAAATTATGATATATTATACACATGCAATAATACATTTATTTATATCTATAGTAAAAGAGATACAACAGTGAATTAAATTTAAAAAGTTTAAAGATATTGTCAAATATTTTTATAAGCATCTGATTGTTATCTTCGCTTTCATGTTTATCGGTTTTTTAAAAGAATTTTTAACACGCCATCATTATAAATATTCCAAAAAATATTTCCTATATATTGCTGCTATGCTTGTCATTACACTTGTTCATAAACTGTGTCTATGATTTATACAAGCTTCTTAGAAGCTTAAAAGTTGATCGCAGAAAAGCTTACTATAGTTTCTTAACGATTGTTTGCCTGTTAACTGACTAAATTGTCGGAAATGTTCTAACAATTTTCATGAATAATTTAATTACAGTTGATGAAATTATTAAATGATATAAATAGATATATTTCTTATCTTAATAGTATAATTCATATCACAATTTTTCTCTAATTCAATTAAAAAATCTGTATTTATTGTAACAGTTTATCTGATCTATTTCTATTTTTACCAATTTATATACACTAAATTCTTTGTCCAGTGATTAGTCTAATATCACATTTGATTAGAACGCTAGGATTCTCCTAGATTGTTCCAGTGTCATAATTGTTTTATTATGATAATATCAATGTCAAATAAAAATCCATAACTACTCTGTTTAACATTAAATGTTTTACTTATATTTTTCCATGAGGGTCAACTGCATATATCAAACGCATAATTGACATAGTTAAACACATTTTATTATTTACAAATTTCATATTATTCAGATATTATTGTAAATAAATTACAAAAAATAATTACAACTGACGCCGTATTCCTTTTCGATGTTTTTGACAAATTTATCTTTACTGTTTACTGATGTTCTTATTACAATTAAATGGTAAGAAGAAATACTGTTTCAAACGCAGTACAAAAGTCTCTTATCGTTTTAAATATATCGTTATATACATCGAATATCTTGTTACAAAAAGTGCACGTACTAAAATCTTGTGCATTAGTTCATACACTGTTTCATTTTTATGAAAATACATTTATAAATATACAAAATTCGCCCACATACTTCTTTAATAAGTACGTTCTAATTTAAATATCACTCGTTTTAATACTGGAGGCGTATACAAATAATTTATTAAAAATGGTATATAGCATTGCATTAAATTAATTAAATAATCTCAATACAAGGTAAAAAAGACTGAAAACACAGATCAGTATTTTCTCCTTCGAAGACACGAGATGATAAGTAAGTACATTAATATCACATAAAAACAATGATTAAATAATATTAATCATATATGAACGTTTAAAAATTTTGAGGGAACATTACCGTTTAATTGTTAAATTTTGAAAAACGTATAACTAATTATTCATAAAATTAACGGAGTTATCGATTAAACTAATTTATCTCTCGGCTCAGGTACTTCATTATTTGAACGCTTATTAATATCACACAGTATCGATTCACAATATTGACGCATTCGCAATGTTAAATACATCTGAGCTTTAAATTATTTAATAGCACGATATTACATAAACTTGTATTGTTGTACAGATTTGAGCAGACTGTACTCACATCATACCGTATCAATGTACATATTTCAAATGATCGGAAAGCAAATCACTTTAAAAGTATAGGAAGATAAGATTCTTATAATGGCAAATTAAGACGCGAATATGACAATATACAGATAGTAATTTCGGCAGTTTTAACAATTTCAATGAAATTTATGAATTGTAAATTGTTTATCAAAATTATTGGATGCTTTTAAATCTTAAATTCATCTTCCAAAGGATTTGAGAATTCGATGGTACATGTTTCGGGCTTGTGCTTTACTATTAACTTAACGTCTTGATTTCTTGTGCGCCATTGTTGCCACGACCTATAATGAAACCTAAAAGCAAAAATTTCGAACATCCGGAAAGATTTAAGAAGAGTAAAGTTTACATTAATTGATAGAAATTAATTTTTTGTTGAATAACAAATATACATAGATAATCGTGAGCCATCGATCATTTTTAGTGATTATCGATGATGAATTATACAATGTATAATCAGCTAATTTGCTATATTTATCGCTGTGTCTTTATGAAAAGTGACTAAGATATGATATTATAAACAAAAGATACACGATTTATTTTATCAATAATGTATTGAAAACCTTGATTCGAGATATAAAGCAAGAGGTAGATTTTCTACACTATTTCGTATCAAATAAATTAGTAGCTATATTTTAATAATAATGCAACAAATAAATTTTTCGTATGATGATCATAAGCCATACCTCATAGTGACAATCAACCACAAGCAATAAGTGGCTACCAGTACGCTACAAAGGGCAGTCAAGCCTGTTCCCTCCCAAAAACCAAGCTTGGTATAAGCGGATGCGCCAATTGCGCAGAAGTATGTTGCCGCGATACAAAGTGGAGTTAACAGTATCAGACACACTATATCGCCAGTTATACCTTGTGGTCCGTATCTGTTTCTAGTTCTCCACCATTGTCTGAAAGACTATAGTAATTTTTAGTAACGATTAAAGTTAGCCAAATTATAATCGAACCAACGAATTGAAATCTTTCTTTAATTCTTTATCAAAGTAACGTGAGTATGTAATTCAAGTTTATATACAAGAAAATTATTTTAAGAGAAATGTCTAAAAACTCACCTGTAATAACGGTTTATAATTCCTCTGTATCTCGAATGACAGGTTACAAATCTCACAACGATCGGTGTTCGACATGGACAACCATTTTTCCAAACAAGAAGCATGGATTAGGCCCAATGTACCGGAACATTTGCAAGGATCTATCAATTCTTCCGAACTTTCATCTATGAAACAATTTTGTTTCATTTAATAGAGGAGAACCCTATTTTGTAACATTGTAATAGTATTAATGCATTTATGACGGTATTAGATGCAATGACACCGAAATAAAAAAAGAAACAGAAGAAACTAATCGAAACAAAAGGTGCCGTTCCTCAATGATACTTTTAGATCTCGTATGCCGATAAATAGAAAGCGAAAAATGGCGGTTCTCAGCTGAGATATTTAACCACATCCGCTCCAGTCATCAGATATAACATAGTCCCATCATTTCTACATCATTTATTCTGACCCGTAGAAAACCGTTTAGTGAGTATTGCAAAAATTAATTTTGACGATACTGTTTCGAGATTTCGTCTTAATGCTTATGTATTATGAAAAGTGTTTGATTGGAAAATCTGCTCAAAAATTCGATTTATAAAATATGTATTAATCTTTATATCAAGGTAATTCTATGTTTGTTAATCTTATCGTGCGGCTTCTGCTCGTATACTATTTATATAGGTATTACAATTACGTATAAGATAAGAATTAACCATGCACATGAATTAACATTTGCCATCAATGAAAGAATATTTTAATAATTTAATAATTTTTATGATTTTTAATTTTGTTTAAATTTTATATTCGTTTGGCCATCACACCGACACGAACCATGTTCCACCACTTTTAATAATTAATAATCAGCAGTCAATAATCAATGATCAATAATAATCAAACATGTAAATAAATTAATAAGTAATACACATTATCACGTAAATTGCGCATTGTCTTACATTACAACAAAATATTTACATGTATCTATCCCTGCATATAAATATGTAAGTAGATACATGTATGTATACAGATATGCACGTATATACATACCTATATATGTATAGTTTTGTATTATATGTTGCGTGCACTATAAGGCTTACATGTTAAAGTTTACACGTAATCTATGCTTATCGTTTCATCAAAAAACGTAGTACCTGCCACAGACTGTGACTCAGAGAACATTTCGAGACGTCACTGAATTCTTTGTGGTAGTATCGAATCTATGATCGATATCAAGATTTCAGGTACTCGGAATATTAACAAAAATGTATGCAACATACATAATCACCAAAATATAAATAATCAATTATTATTAATAAAATTCATAGGACTAGATGTAAGAGATGTAAAATAAAAATAACGATAAAATCGGAAATATTGTCATAGAGGATACGTTAACGCTTTCAAATACTCCCATTAATCACGAAACTGAATCACTACTATACATACATATATATGTATGTTTCCCTTTTTTTAGGCACATTCCACAAATATAGGCACATTCCACAAATATAGGCATATTCCACTTTTTTCATTTTAACATATTTATTTTAATATACATATTTTTTATCGATATGTATCACCCGTCCTTATAAGGTTACCAGTTTAAATATTGGCAGAATTAATATTTAAAGACAATATGAAATCACACTTAGAATCATATCGAAATCATTTGCTATTTCTAACAAAAACTTATCAAGTTTCAACACACACTTCTATACCTTATTTATATTACCTCAAAAAATATTAGTTCACTTGCCAAGAATACCTTGGGTTATTACCTTGCGTAAACTACATCTTGAAACTAACTAGGTTCTGAAAACATTTCGTACGTAATCCACTTTCAAACTTACTATTTAAATCACAAAAATAGTCCCTGCTTAAATTATACGATTTTAACACTTCGTTTCTAAATCTTCAATGAACTCTTCCCCTGGATTACAAATTTATCATTTAAGCCTGGAGTATATTAGGACATACTGATACATTACACTTATATAAAAGAAATCATAAAAAAATATCATAAGCAATCTTCAATCACGTTGTCCAAATCATGAAACCACAACACTTTCTTCTTAGCATCTCAGTTTCAAATTCAAACCACTGAATCCTAAACAGATCGAGGAAACAAAGATCGTGCAGGATCGATGGATGAATATACTTAAAAGTGAATGAAGAAGGGGAGGAAAAATAGGAAAGAAAGAAAATTGTCAATATTGTACCTTCGTGACATATTCGACAGCAATTAGAGCCGGCACTTTGTTTATCGGAAGTCATGTTGTGTCGGTAGAAAGGCGAAGCGATTTTTGGCGTGTTGATGGTCGCAGCGTCGTCGAACGCCGCCGTCGCTGCACTGCTCTGATGAAATTCCATGGGACGTTATCGAGCTATTATCGAGGAATTATCGCCGCCTATGCGTTCGTTGTTGGATGTCGTCGCAATGTCATCCGGATGAAATCAACCGTTTTGTCACAGAAATCGGTACTTTTCGATCATCAATCAAATCGGTGTCTTTAACTTGACGTAGTCGTCATCAAAATGTTTTGATTCTTAGGGAAATTAACTATATCTACTGATATTCAAAAGTTTCGATTTGTGGAAATTAAATAATTATAAAATTGTAAAAATTGTAAAAATATATATATAATTGTAATTATTTGAGTATATTTTATTGAGTGTATCATTTATTTTTTAATTTTAATTTTGGTGTAATATTTACTACATAATAGTAGTTAATATACATAAACATATGTAGTTTGCGCAATATTTTAAAGTTGTTTAGGAAGGATAAATGAAAGGATGTAAATGAGCATTTTATTTGTATTTGTATTTACAATTTTTAATTGTATTAAATTATTTATAACTGTGTGGCAAGGTTGAGCATTAATAAATAGAATGTTAGTAGTTGATGTTCTACAATAATTTTTTTATTTATTTTCTTTACATATTTTTCTAATATACTTTTCTTAATAATATTATTGTTTTTTTAACGAATCTTGAAATAAATTTATACAAGGCAATAATATTTTATTTTAAGCTCAAACGTTTAATTTTATAAATGGAATGAATGAAATGTTTAATATATGTATATTATAAGATACGATATTTTTTAATTTTATTTAACTTTATTATGAATATTTATTTTATTAAATGAATTGCAAATTTATATTATACGAGTATATATACAATTAAAATATAAAAATATTATTATTCAATTTAAGTTACATAAAATATATATTTTTGTATTTTATAGATATCAAAGTTTATGAACCTGTAATTAAACAACTTGTGTAACCTTGTTTTCAGTATTCATGTGTTCAGTAAGATTTTTAACCTCAAAACAATACGTTGATTAAATCTAACCTATATTATATTACATATTATTATAATATTATTGTGATTACATGTTTTGACATGATATTATTTGTAAGTTTTATGATTTGAGGATAATAATACAAAAAAAGCAACAATGAGTACATCAAGTGATGTTAGTAATGAGAACTTAGAAGTACAGGATGGGAAAGATGAAGATACTAAGATTGAAGATTATCAAAAAGAAATTGATAGTGATGATTCCTATAGTGACATTCCAGAAGCTAGTAACGATGACAATGTAAGACTAAATTAACATTTTATATTTACTTTTGTTCTACTTTTATATTAATAAATATTTAATATACTTTTAAATATATTTAAATTATATAGACAGAAGATAATCAGAACAATGTAGATAATTGCCAAGAAAATGAATATGTGGGACCAGTTCTTCCTGGAGGCCATAGGTTTGACAAAAAGTTTATCTGTGTTAAATATCCTGGAAATGTTATTAATCCAGATAAAGCTGTAGAAACACTAGGTGGCATTCAAAGCATTTCTACGGTATTATATTATTTTCTCATAAGGATTATACGATAGTAATATTTATAAAACTAATAATTAACAATCCCTCTAATTAATTGTATGTGTGTTAATAGGCAGTAAATACACCAAATCGACGGTTGGAGTTAAGATTCAGACCTGATGATATTTTTTGTAAACCGACTTGTGGCGATAGACATAATACTAATGGTTTCCTGCTTAGAATTAGAATTAAAAAATCTAGAGTAAAGAAAGCAGAAGAAGCTGAAGCAAAACAGCAAAGGAAATCATCAAGAAGTACTGTGATTGTAAGTGATTCTTCGATCGGTGACAATGAAAATACTGAAAATAATGTGGATAAAGTGAATTTACCACAGACTAGAGACAATAAAGATCAACAAGAACAACTTATGACTGAATTAATCGATCAAGTACAAAGTTGCAGCTTTAATACTCCCAATAATCCTGTTCCTGGTCCTTCTCATAGAGTGTATTCTGAAAATAACGCGGATTTACGGGATCAATCACTAGATACAAATGAAGTAAATATATCAAAGAACAAAAAGGATATACCACCAACGTTTGATCGAAATAAATATGAAGATCTTTCTGAAGATAAGGATTATACATTGCCAAAATTACAAATCTTAGGTCGAGTTGACACAGAATTTAGATTTACAAGTATGTATGGTTTAAAATGGATAAAATAAAATTTATGTTACTTTTTTCATATATTGGAAATAGAGTTAAAGAATACAATATTTTTCAGGTCTTTGTGACTTTCAGTATTTACCTATGACACAAAGTAAGGAAAATCCGAAAAAGTTAGAATGTATATACCACAAGATTTATCCCAGTAATATACCACATTATTCTTGGTTAAAGAATGACGTACCTTACTTCTTGCCACCAGCTGCGTTTAGCAGAATGGATACGGTACAGCAATATGTACCAAAGACAGAAATTAATTCATATCCGGAAAATATAATAGGAAAGTGTCGAAAGAGAAAGATAGGATTTTCGAATTTCATTTATTTTTCAACATCAGAAGTTCCTTCTAAACCGCCAACAGGCATAGAAACTGCCATGAAAGTTAAATTCATTCAGAGTATACACTTTGAACAAATCCGTCAAATTTTTGAGGAACGACCAATTTGGTCGAAGAACGCAATAATATATAAAACTAAATTTTCTTCTGAACGATTGAAAATTTTACTACCAGCAGTCGCATATTATTTTGTAACTGGTCCATGGAAAATTATGTGGGTAAAACTGGGGTATGATCCAAGGAAAGATATTTCTGCTAGAAAATATCAAACTTTAGATTACAGATTAAAATCTATGCGTAGGTATCTTAAGTATTGCTGTTATTAATATAATATTCACACTTACTTACTTTGTTTTATTCAGATGGTTTAGGATCTACTGTAAAATGTAAAAGAAATTACTCAGAGTATACATTACCATACAAATCAACATCAGCTGCAAAACAGAAAACAATTGTACAAAGTGTGATTTCTAGTCGAGAGCAAAGTCCTAAAAAGGAACAAGATTTAAGCGAAGATGTGTATATCTATCGAGAAGGAATAGTACCTCCCTCGAAGCAAATGTTTTATCAGGTTTATTACAATTTTCTGATTATTACAAATTTTTATGGTTCTATACTTAAAGTACAAAATTTCTTTCAGTATTGCGATGTTCTAGTAGATGAAATACAAGAAATGTTAGCAAAGTTACCAGATCCTTTACCTGGAATTAGGTGCCACGAAAAAAGAGGCTGGTTACCAGTAGGTTTTGATGCACAGTGTAGAGAAATTATTAACAGACAAGTTCGAGCTGTTTTAAGAAAACAAATGAATATACCCGAAGATCGTAAGTATTAATATTTCTTTGTGTATATAATTTTATACTACAATATTTTATTTACAGATCCTACATCTTTACCTCGAAAACGTAAATCTGGAATTAAATTAAAGCTTAATAAACTGAGAGCTAAACAAAGAAAGAAAAAAAATGATTCTGTCTCTAGTGCAGAAGAAAGTGAGGGAAAATATGATCAATCTGAAACCAATGTTATTGCAATAGAAAATGAGTAAATTATGTTATGTATATGTAAGATTTGGTAAATAAATAGCATTTTATAAATACCTACAAATAAAGTTTATTCATAAATGTACAGAGTCTGTCTGCCAAATGTCTATTAATAAATATGTTTACATCATTAATTAACTGATACTGTAATTACAAATTAAACAAAACGTAAAATATAATTGATTTCTTTTGAAAAATGAGTGCAGGAAAAGTGCAGCGACGAGACACATTTTAATAATATTCATGAACGCTTAATAAATATTTTTAATACATGTATAACATGTATATATAATTAGTGTAACAACTTTTGTATTACATTGCAAGAAATAATTAAGTGCCTTTGAAAAATCCTGATCACAGTTCCTCGATAATATCTAAATTTATATAAGCATTTATATGTATATGAAACTTTGTGATCCAAAGAATTAAATTTATATAAATTGTACATTCGATGTAAAATATTCCATTTTTTTGCAGTCCAAATGAAAGGTAATGCTTTAATGCTGATAGGGAGCTAATTCACATAAATAATATAGAATAAAATGTTCAACGATTATTTTTCATTTGTTTCCTTTTTGTTTTAACTCGTGTTTCGTCTAAGCTGCAAGAGAAACGGATAAAACAGGTGCTGATGACGCGAATTATTCATTCACGAGGCCTTTAAACGCGGATGTTGGGATTGGTACTGGCCACGTAGCTCAAAAGTTCTTCGGAGTCCTCGCAGACGAATGGTTTCTGGTGATAGCAAGCCACATCGTGCCAGCTGATTCCATCCTTGTAAACGTTGTTTAGGATGGACATGCAAGACTCACTGGTGCCATTTATGTCGAATTCAGCGTTGTCCGGTTGTCTGACCTTCTTGTGTCCAGTTTGAGACCATGGATTGAAGGACCAACCTTCGGGGATTTGATTTGTTGGCGCCATCTTCTTTCTGTTGGCTGACCAGAACCAACCATAGAGGGCTTTGGGTTCAAGATCACGACGATTCTCGCAGCCTTTGAAGTCGCAGAGACGTCCAGATGTCCAGATGTAAGGAACATCGTCTATGAAAAAGTAATAATTTATTAATTTTTACGAAAGAAATGATTAATACATAACTTTATTATACAGATTATGCAATTCTCTGGTATATGTTTTTTCTGATAGGTAAAGAGCTGTAATCCTTTCCCGAAGGAAACTAATATTCAAGTGAAATCTATACCGTGAAAACTGAAAATTATGGTATAATATTTTGGAAACTTTTTTTTATTTTCAGTTTAAGTATATTCCAAGTATAATGAAATATCGAAAATTTTGCATTATTTTTCTAGAATCTTATAATTTTAGTCATAGATTTATGACTTTTGTAAGAAAGTACTTCATTCAAAATTTCTGTTTAAATCTTCTACAGGTCAGAAAACAACATAATTTATAAAAGGTTTCCGCTTTCCTTATCCAAAGGACAACCTTCGAAAAAATAACCTCATTTTAATATCGGTAGAAATGTTAACATAGACGAGTTTCAGATCATACTACTTCGTGGCAAGAGACATATGCGGTCGAAATGATTGATGCGTTCCGTGATGCAACTATGTATGTATATAAGAAGATGAGATTCCTCAGCCTCAACCCACTTAAAGATCCTTCGTTTTGCCTTGAAGATTCTGTTGTTAACTCGTTAACTCGGAGATTCTAACTTCTCGACAACGAATGGAAATTGTATCTGCACTTGCGAAAGCAATTAGTTGTATGCAAATGAGCAACAAACAAATTTCAACGCGCGCGCGCGCGTGTGTGTGTATGCATTAAATGAATCTTTTTATTGATTCAAATATTTCATCTGTGATGGGATAATCGATACACTAAATTCTTTCGATCCTTCTTTCTTGTTTCTCAAAATATTTGATTCAATAAAGAAAAAAGGGGGAATTATTTTATGATATTGTTGTAATACTTTTTTACAGACATGTCTATTATAAAATTTAAATATTTTGTTCTCGTTTTTTAAGAGTTTCAAAAAAAAAAAAAAAAAGAAAAAAGGAGAATAATTTTAACTACGGCGAAGTTAATTTGTGCATTTATAGAAAACTTTGAAGCACAACAAATATCCAGAATACGTATAACATACAAAGATATATAAAATAGCTAGAATAAAATATTTACTACAATATTTAGTCGACGATACAAATCTTTATTTAAATTCTGTTTCTTTAATTATCTCCACAAGAGACACGAATTTACATAAACATACTCAGTCCACATAATAATTAATTGCGTAATTGTAAGATTCGCCTTTATGGTTTGTTGAATAACCAATAAACTCTTCTCGTCCTCGTTCCGTGAAATATCCGTTCGATCAAAATATGTATTTTCACGACATTGTTCTTGTAATAAGTAACCATAAAACTGATTAGTCTTTCACTTTCTTCAGCCGTGAGGAAACACTATGGCCGAAGACGCGATGTTACAAGCCACTTAACGCGAAGTCGAAGAAGCATCGTCTCACGGCGATGGATCATTTGTTTCGAAATTTCTATGCTATCCAGCTGGCTAAAGAACGAAAGCTACGCTGGGTAATAAATTGTAAACGATCCTCACTGCTTCTGTGTTCCTTGGTACCGATTTTATCTCCGTGGTTGTAGAACTTTCTAAGCCTGACGTTAAAGAAATGGATTTATACCTTCCTACGCGTTTCTGCCGACACGTAAAATTTAATAACTATGTACATACCGTTGTATGAGATTATTATTAGGTATATCTCTCGTTTAACTTAACTACCGATTATTGCTCAAATTCACGTAATTGGCGATGGTATTCGTTTCTTGAATCCATCCATGCTGTTTTAAGGCGAACTATGTTGAAACTCGTTACTGGATCTTATAATTTATTTCGTGCAAGCAATTTTTAATCATTTTTGTCAAAATGATTTAGCTGAACGCGAAAATGAACGAAGTCAAAACGATGGTAGCTAAAACAAAAGGAAAAGTAAAATTGTCTGCTATAAAATAGATCAATTAGCAGGTTCGTTATACGAAAGCCACAAGAGAGAACATAAGTACACGTTTAGCTCTAAAATAAAATAAAATGTACAAGTTACTTAGGTTTAAGAAGAGTATAAAAAATTCCTTGTTGCTGTACGTGATCTTTTGTCTGAACTTTATCCTAAAGTTTCTCTCGAAGTATTAAAAATTTTGTTTACATAAAATATAAGAATTTTATTTGACACGCAATAAAAGTTCGAAGATCGTAGTAGAAAAGAAAACGTAAGTACTATTTGTTGATTTTCTGATTTTAGTGTTACCCCGTGACTAGATAATAGAAGTTTAAATATAACAGATTTGAAAAGGAAAACGATCTATCGTATGCAGACTCTTTTGAAAATAGCCGATGAGCTAGCACGACCAAACATATCGTTTCGTATCTTCAAAGTATTCGCGAGGGTTTCAAAATTTTCCAATCGAGTTCGAACCTATTCGTAATATACTTGATTTTATCTTCGTTTCAGACGTGACGTACGAGAATTGCTGTAATATACTTGAACTTTGCACAGTTTCTTCTTCCTTACGTTCCTGCGAATACGCGTGAAAGGATCAGAAACGTTACGAAATGAAAATCACGCGAAAGAGTGACAACAAAGAAAAAAAGCCGAAGAGAAGAGAAGAGAAGAGAAGAGAAGAGTTAATAGCGATGCAATTAGGATATATATTGAATCCGTACGAAACCGAAGGTAAACGCGTTTCGTGTTCACGCGTGAGTCGTTCGCGAAACGTGCCTGTGCTTCATGCGTTAATGAATCATTTTTATTCTTGTAATCGTTGCCTCGAGATTATTCAACCGATCGAATGGAACACCTCGTTTTTCCTCATGAATAAACAAGTACACGTCGATAGGAATTTTTTCTTCTGCGAATCGATCTTGCTCGTATCATAGCGAAAGAAATCTTTTGATAAGTCGACTCGAATACGAAGAAATTCCAACTTAGCTTCGAGATGAATTTTTATTTTATTTGTAACGTTTCTTCCTTCTCTTTTCTCTGTATGAATATTAACGACGTTTCAATTGTACGTACATAGGCGTGTATATACTGTATAATAACGTACATATAATAACTATACTATATATGTACATAATTATCGAACTGCAGATTCATTCGAAGGTGCAGAAATGCATATAAACACGTAAAATACTTGAAATATAATATTCGAAGGCGATATTTAGCAAGTAAAACGATTTTTCAACCGGATTTCATTACTTAAATTCTATTTATAAAAGTAGGAATTTCCATGAATGTCTGCAATTTAATAACCGTGAACGATCATGATTCAGAATAGTTTAGAACACCTGACTTCGTCTTTTTATTCTAAGCTTTACCTTGCGTCTTCTATTTTATAAAATATTTCAAGAATTTGTCTTATTTATCTTCTACTCGCGAAGCATCTCAAGAATTAAAATCGCTTACTTTGTTGAATGAGTCTGAAGATTAAGTTGTTCTCGTCTTGAGTTTCCATCGACACGAGGTCCATGCAGTACTCTCTGCAGATGTTCCTAGCGTCTAACCAATCCACCCTCTGGTTTGCGTGAGCCGGAACGTGCCCGCTATAGAAATAATTGTGCCCTCTGTAGTTGAATTCTCTCGGTCCTGCGAATTGGAAATAGAAAATTAATCCCCCGAACGAAAGACAAAGGTTTGTGAAGAGATCGGCTTTTATTAATTCTTATCAGATTTTTCCACGCGACACATAAGCGTGGTAATCTCGTACGATAAATTCTAACACTTTACGGTATCTTGATGCTTCGTTACGATCCTTTTATCAAGAAAAAAAAAAAAAAGTAAAGATATGAACTGATACCAAGAATGTTCCTCATACTTTTTGTCAGTTGTGTTTGATATATCAAGATTTGACTACATAGAGTTGCGGATTTTTCTTCCAGAAGAAACAGAGAAAGAGAGAGAGAGAGAGAGAGAAAAAAAAGGAAATCGTTCACGATATTCAATTATGTTTGTCGTGTATAATGTATATAAACGGCGTGGATCTGTAATCGGGGAATGTGATTATCGTCCGGTTAAATGTCAATGGTCTTACAATTTTTCACGTTACACGTTGATTATGCAGGAATGCCTCTCTCGTCGACGATTTACGACGTGCGTCTCATTATGAGAGCCTAACGTTCTGATTGCGAAAGGGTTGCTCGTATTCAACGGTAATATTACAGGCTGTTGCCTATTTCATCTATGTTCTCTCTCGAGTATCATCGATATTCTAATATTCTCAAATTAACCAATCCGTGATCTCTACGAATAATAATCAAGGATTTCTTTTCCATAGATTTACGAGTTATCGCGTCTATTGGCAAGCAGATCGACTGTAGTTAATTCGTATAATTTGTAAAGTTTGATGTATAACTTTATCAATTTTATTACCACGTCTGTCATCGTTCTTCGAAGGAATTTATCATCATCGATTATTTATAATTCGCGACTCGTAAAGTTTTGCTAATCGTGTTACATGCATAGAGCAAGAGAGGTCTGGGAAACTTGTTCGAAAACAATTTTTTCTTTTTTTTCCGCAATTTAAATATTCGCTTAAGTACATCGTTTATCTTGAATATCGCGTAGAATCCTGTAATTTACCTATAAAAGTGGAAGAGCGTTGCTGAAAAAGTCACTAGACCTCGTCGAATTATTGCCAAGACTAATATCCTAAATTCTAGCTATTAAAATCGATTATGTCAGAACCTGTTATTTCAGAAGTTGCAGACACACCATAGACCAGTGCGTATGTATTATTACGTATTTACTACGCGTTTCATCGCCTGTAATGCCGCAAGGAGAGGCATGATGGATGCGCGCGAACACGGCTCCTCTTCACCGACGTGTAATCCTGTGTAATCTCATTGTTGCAAAAATAGCCGTTGAACGAGAAGAACGAAAGGGAAAGACAAGAAAAAAAAAAAAGAAGAATTAACTAAATTGCACGTTCCTTCTGACATATCACGGAAAAGAAAAATCTCACGGTGAATGTCATGTGGCTGGTTTCTTCTGAATGATTCCCAAGCAGGAATCAATCGGTTGTTACATTGGGAGTCGAGGCTACGACGCGTTCCCCTTTCAGAAACGAACGATGATTCTAATACCTCTGTTAGAACGTCGATTGCCTTAACGTCGAAGTGCTGTCGTGAGTTTCGACAAGAAGTTTCTACGAGAAGATCATGATCTCAGCGACGCCGACGCGGATAGTCGAATAAACGTAGCAGCTATCCTTGAACATTTGGCATTTAACAATTCGTGGTTCCTGAGATTCTTGCTTGACCGTAGGGAACATGGATTTTTAATCGTCGATCAACTTTCGAAACGTGTAGCTTTTTCATAGAAATATAGATTTTGTATTCATTCTGGCAATGTATAGTTTCATCTGTATCATGCAGTTTTTGTAAAATTATTATATTACAAACGAACGCATTCTTGAACATTTAGTATTTAGCATTTCTTGGTTCTTAAGATTCTTGTTTAGTCTCAGGGATGGCTCTTTCTATGTTTCGTGCATTCTTTTCTTTTTGGTGAAATTACTACTATTTTATTTACTATATACTATATTTATATTATATTTACTGTACTATATTTACTATATACAGGGTGGTTGGTAACTGGTGGTACAAGCGGAAAGGGGGTGATTCTAGGGGGCGAAAAAAGTAGTCGAAAATATAGAATAAAAATTTATCGCGTCTCGTTATAACGGATCTCACTGTGGATCGTTGTCTCGATGGAAAAATCAAAAAAAAAAAAAAAATTAAAAAAGAAATTTTTATTCTATATTTTCGACTTCTTTTTTCGCCTAGAATCATCCCCTTTCCGCTTGTACCACCAGTTACCAACCACCCTGTATATTGGATTATTTACTACAAAGAAGAAGAGAAGAAGCTCTGCATTCGTTCTACGGTATATCGAACGAAAGGAGACAATTATTTCCAGCGTCAGAGTATGACTAATTGGTATGTTAATTAGATGCCTTTAGAATCACCTATCTGTAATAAGCATATTTTTAAATTCATATATTTTCTCATCTCGTGACAGTTCGAAAGATGTATCATTTGTATTTACGTAATTTCAGGGAATTTCGTATAACTTAATTGAAATATTTCGATGATGAAACTCGTATTACGCGTATCGTTAATAAATTTTGAATTTCACCGAATTAATTTGCATAATTTAATAATTTGAACGTATTGCACGGATCTAAATCGATTCTAAAGAAAACTTAATTCAGCCGATGTTATTCTGCGAGAAGATTAAAAAAAACCACATGTAGAATTTCAAACGAGAGTTGCAAATCAGCAAGGAAATATCGAATTTTATCTTGCCTCGAGTTTCCCTTTTTTCACGTGATTTTCCTGCGCTACGTTGTGCGATGAATATTGCTAACAACGAACGTAAAAACAATTACGATATCGTATACGATCAAGTCTATCGTACGTTTCATAATATTCGAGAAATTATTTCCGCTATTTGTAACTCGAGTTTTCCTTCCTTTTAGTTTCCCAATGGCAATGAATTTGTTTCATCTATGAACAATCGAAAGAAACGTTCACCTTTGTACATTTTATTATCGTCTCTATCATCTTGACGAGCGTTCCGCCTACCAACACGTTTTCCTGTGTCCACGTTTAAATTCCAATTATTTCGATTGCATCGATCGATATCGATCGAATAAACAAATTTTATCAATAATTATTTGTTGATCGAGATTAACTTCTTTAGAAGACCGATAAAAGTACTTGGCATCATAATTATCGAATGCATGTAGATACGTCATCTAACAAAATTAAAAATCATTCTATATAAAATAAATTAAATTATCAGAATTTTTGATAACGAACTTATTACTTAGCCTAAAGCGATCGAAAGAATACCAACAAATACGATGATAAATATTTAACACCGACATATGTATACAGCCGCGAAAAGATGATAAAACAAAGGTTAAACAAAAGTGACATTAAACAAAGTGCATTTCACAAGTTGTATTTCCTTGTTTCTATACGATCGCGTGTTTGCGTCTGATAGACGTCTACGAGAAAAAAAATTGGTCTCCCTCTTCGTCTTTCTTCAGTTTTCTCCTATACTCGCAATTAACGATCGTTATATCACCGTTCATTAAACATTTATGCGCCTTTAGAAACACTCGCACGTTTCACCATTGTGTCAAGGAACTTCTGACGATAATCGTTTGAATCGTCCGCGCAATTCTGTTGTTTTCGAGTCTACTAACGGTGTTTCTGCAGCATCAGTTATATATAAAGAATCTATTCCTGAGAATATAAGATCGTAAAAAATGTGCTTTTCGAATCGCATACATTACATAAAATATCGTAATTCGTAATTTTAATTTCTCGTCTTCGTTCGTTACTATCGACAATAATATTCAATATTATTCAGTGTTATTAATAATTGCTAAACTGATGTAATAAAGGCTCTATGATCTTTTTCGTTGGGAGAGTTATACAGGGTGGTCGGTAACTGGCGGTACAAGCGGAAAAAGAAGTCGAAAATATAGAATAAAAATTTTTTTTTATTTTTTATTTTTTTTAATTTTTCCATCGAGACAACGATCCACAGTGAGATCCGTTATAACGAGACGCGATAAAGTGCACGCGTACCGAGCGAAAATTCAAAGTCGATTTTCTCGAAGACAAAGCCTCGAACGAAAAATTTTTATTCTATGTTTTCCACTTCTTTTTTCGCGTAGAATCACCTCCTTTCCGCTTGTACCACCAGTTACCAACCACCCTGTATATCGAATTACTTCGTTCTTTCGAACGTATATATGCAATTATTGCATATGAATACAGATACATGTAAATATATGGTTTTATTATTTATTTCAAAATGGAATTCTTAAAAAATCTCTGGTTCTGATCTCATTTTTAATATTATAAGCCTATTTTCCAAACATCTTATTCAAGATGTAATTTTTGGAATTCTGTCTCCTTTGTTACGTACTAAAAAGACCATTAGTCAAACGCAAGAAGCGGTTCGTACAACGTTTCATTCATTGTCTAAGGCTAAGCACCTTAATGCATTAACATCCTCGTCATTACCATCGTCAGTAGAATGGTAACTCGCGAAATTAATTATGACCTTTCTACGGTAAAAATGTATGTGAGAATGAATGGTGTTGCTGAGTAAAGTTGGACGTTAGTTGTTCAAAGTTAATAACTCTGAAACACAATGTTAGTTCGTATAATAGCGAATCGCAATGGTAGATTGGGAAAGATCTAATGATTGATGAACGTAATCTTTCATAGCAAGTGAAGTTAATCAGAATACTACAGCAGTATACTGTTCATACATTAAGAGAAAAATGTAAAGCCGGAACTTCGTTCTAAGGCAATAAGGCGAGAAGTGTGTGTAGTAAATAACAAATAAATAATACTATTCTAAAGAGTTTAGAATTGAAAATATCCATCGTGAGGTTTTCATGAGAACGTTGATCAAATGTTTGAATAAAAAAATTAATCGAATTAAAAGAAGCAGAAGATGTGGCAGGGAAATCTGGTTCCCAAATTTTTCACTATTTCTATATCTTTTTTTGATAAATCTTTAAAGTGGTAAAATTTGTAAGCTACTACAAAATATACGAATTACATTAAAAAATATGTATCGTCATCGCAGTACATGCGACTATCCGTTTAATAATAGAAAACAGATTTATCTCATTTGGTTGTCAATCATACGCAAGTAAATAGCCAATTTAGGGCGGAGAAAGCGGAATTTATTAATCGAGGGACAGTAGAAATCTGTTATTTTTTACGCCCACTTCCGCCATGACTTATCGATCATATTTGCATGCCAAGTCTTTTGTTCGACGCCAGTACGATTTACGTTGCTCTTCAAACAGGTATTTTTTTTTCTTTTATCCATGTCAAAACTTGTATCTATTTAATTTCTCTTTTTTTATTTTTTTATTTTTTTTTTTTTTTTTGATCAGATAACAGCAACGAAGAAGATAATATTTTCAAAAATACTAAAAAATATGTTTTAACGCAATAAATTTAAATAAAGGAGACGACATTGTACACGGTTTGTCTGTATCGAATTTTATCTTGCGTAACGTTTAGAATTCGCAATAATTGCATCAGATCAAACACGATTCAACATAGCTATTTCAAAATAACATTTAAACGATCGGTAACATCTACGATTTCATGACACGGCTATACACGACTAACTGTGCTATTTGCCTCCTTCGGAATATTTATCCATGGGATTATAAAGAGAAAAAAAAAAAGAAGAAGAAAAATGACGAAAGAATAATATGAATGACAGCAAGAGGCTTCTTGTAAGATTTTTAAAGTGGTTCTTGACACACGAGGAACTCCAATGGAATGGAAAGCTCTCACTTTCACGTGTCACGACCTGCACGTGTTTCACGGCAGAGTCACCTAAACGTTTCCAGAAACGTATAATTTATGCCAATGAAATGGTTAATATTTACGGATCGCATTTGAGCATGACGCGCCATTTCTTGAAAAGGAGAAAAGAAAGCACGTTGGACACGCGTCGTTTTCAAATAAACGTACTTAATGAATTCGATACGAAGGATTTTATACGTATAGCGAATATTTCATATTTATGATTTTACAGTTGTTAATGAAACAGTTGAATAAATTTTGCGATTTTTCTAGAAGAAGAAAATTGACATACTGAATTTTTCCAAAAAAAAAAACAAAAAGGTACAATATTCTTATAACAATTCTTTGTAAATGACTTTGTGAAGAAAATACGAACGAAGAAGGAAGAATTAGGAGATTAGAAAAATTAATTTTGGAAATGTTAATCAACTAAAATGCAAGTAGGATGTATAAAACAGTACTTGTAAAAAATGTATAATTGTAAAAATGCAATTTTTCAATTTTAATTTATTTATGGAGAAGGTATCACACTAAGTGGGAAATTAACTTGTCATTCAAATTTCTAATATTTTAGATTTAATATTTCAACACACTGTTAACTATGAATTAAACATTTTCATAATCTATGCGCAGTCGAATCTCATAAATAAGTGGCGAACATTGGATATAAAAGTCGTTTTGATCGAAGGTGCGAGGAAAACGAAAGCCAAGCCGCAGGCGAAACTTTTTCTTGATAATTCGACTTAATAGGTGGAGATTATTTGAGATTCGATTCGTCCAGCGACGGAGAATAACAGATTTCCTTTTTCTTCGGCTTCTTCTGCAGCTATAACCAATCGGACGTGTAACTTTGTTCGAAAATAAATTGATAAACGATGCGTGCAATACGACATTGTAATTTATCACGGTTTGCTGCTATATTATTTATTCGATCGGATACGCTGTTATTTGGGGTTGAATAAAGGTCGAATAAAGGTCAAACTTTTGTGCTCCTCGAAAATATTACGTAAATGTATAGAGTTACTGTTTTGTTATACTTTGCATAATAAAAAATAATTCTATAAAAATAGTACTTCCTTTTAAATTTATAATCTTATAATCGTTATATTCGCATCGATATAAGAATCTAAAGTATCTTTAAAAATTAACGTACGCATGGAATATTAAAAATTTCGAAACTTTCGTACAAGGAGAAAAAGTACGTATGAAATATCGAAAATTTGGAAACTTTCTAGAAAAGAAATTTCTGTTCGTGAAATATCTAAAATTTTGAAATTTTTGTATAAAAGGATTTACAGCGATTAAAAAAAAGTTATTCGTTTCTTGGAAAAGTGTAAAATAACAGAAACTTTGTATCTTTGCGAGCAACTTTTAAAATAATCAGCTTCATCGACCAGGAAAAATAGAAATATCCCATGTGAATTCACCGAATTGGACATTTTACTGGAAACCAGGATCAGCGTGAAGAAAGACGTGAACTATCGTTAAAGAGCGGTCATTATACGCGGGCATAACGAGCAACAGCGAAATTATCTCTGTGGCATGTTGTTGTTTCGTTTCGCAACAATTCTTGACATTTTCATAGCGGCAGAGCATCGGCCTTTTGTGAGCTTGTCAGTTGGACAATCTTACCAGCTACGATATTACGACACCTGATTGGTCAGCCGCACTGTCATAAGATAATTTAACGACAATTTGTTAGCTGCGGACCAGTAATGTTTCATAATTTTGATTAAGAACCACTTTAATCATCAGACTCCTCGGCTGTGTTTAACGATTCAACTTTTAATTCCCAGCCCGGTTAAAGAGCATTTTACACTGTAAGGGCAATGTACAGAGACTTATAAATTCAAAATTTGTTATATTCCGTAAGAATGACAATTTCAATATAGGGGCACGATTGTCACGTGTGTTATGTCTTTTTTTTTCTCTTTTCAAAATTATTTCATACGTTTACATTGTTTTTACTTTTTGTTTTAATTAAAAATTTATGGTCGCATACAGCATCCAAAGTTATCAATAACCACTGCGAGAATAGCTTTGTTTCTTTAAAAAGAAATGTATTATACGTGTTACATTGGCTATATACTTTATAAATTTTTACTATCGAATCTACCAAATCAGCCAAAATGTCTGATTGAAGATTGTATATTTTTGGAATTATTAAAAAAATGCAAGTAACGTTAAGTTTCGTTAATTATTAATCAATATTAAATTCTCACAGCTAAATGACCTTATTGCTCGAGATGATTTCATCGATGTAGCACGTGACTCGAGTTTCTTATTGTTACTAACTTGGAAAGTGGATGCAACTGTAGATAATCGAACATTCCAGTCGAACATTATTATAATCCAACATTACGACACTGATACCTTTCACGTGATTAAATACCGTGGAAATAGGATTACTACGAAATTTCGATCGATATGATCACAAGGGAATAATAACAACCAATACTCGTTAAATTAGTCTGTTTGTACTAAAGTATTTCTAATGTTAAATAACGTGTATTGGCAATGTTATTTAATCAACCAAGGTAACTCGACGTTTTTAACATTGTACTTGTCGCGAGGCGTATTAAAATGGTAATAAAATGGAAATTAAATAAAAATGAAAAACTCGCATTTAGTACAGAATAGAAATAAAGATATAACGAAGAATGAACATTTTTACATAATAACGATAAATATATACACAGTGCCGATATGCGTATTTTGACAATATTTAAATGTTGATACATACATAGATGCATGGATACTTTGGCTCGATAATTTGCATTATCTGTTACATCCAATCAAGAGTAAGTGTCAGTGATCATACAGATGAAAAGTTGTAGCAAATTTTATGTCCCATAAAAATTGTCAGTTGGTGAGATATAGCTGACCTCCTTGTAAATGTGTGTGTATATATATATATATATATAAGTAAGCAATGGAGATTGAGATGGAGAAAGTGGATTGTATATTCTCCAAACAGATTTTTCATTCGAGATAAAAAAACGAGATGTACATTCCACTTTCGTTCCTGCTGATTATCTTTGAAACAGATTACTAGGAACAGTAAAACATAAATTTCTATATGACATTGAAAGATCATTTCAATGAGTAAAATCTGCGTGATAAATCATATATTTTTTTTCTATAAATCATTATTTAATATTCTCTTGCTAAGTAATAACTGTGAATGACAATAAGTAATAATATTCGGTTGTTATTAACTATCAAGAAACTTACGTTGTTATTGTTATATTTTTGTCAATAAATAGGAAGCACATAAAGCAGATAGGCCTCAAGTTCCAACCATAAAAATATACAAATATACAGGGTGGTTGGTAACTGGTGGTACAAGCGGAAAGGGGGTGATTCTACGCGAAAAAAGAAGTGGAAAATATAGAATAAAAATTTTTCGTTCGAGGCTTTGTTTTCGAGAAAATCGACTTTGAATTTTCGGTCGGTACGCGTGCACTTTATCGCGTCTCGTTATAACGGATCTCACTGTAGATCGTTGTCTCGATTGACGTTATTTTTTTAATTTTTAAATTTTTATTCTATATTTTCGACTTCTTTTTTCGCGTAGAATCACCTCCTTTCCGCTTGTACCACCAGTTACCAACCACCCTGTATAATTGCATATAAAACACGCAATTTATAAAAGTTTCCTAAAATTTTTCCCATCAAGTGATTTAGGATAATGTATTGTAAATTGTAAAAACGAATTGTAAAAAACGGATTACCGGTAGCTGATGTTACACAGTTTTGCATTGAACAAATAATTTGCGGGAAACTAGTCAAAACAAAGCCGACGAAACATCCTGTTCAAGATTATGCAACTAGTCCGTCGCGTCGGCTTTGTTGACCCCGAATCGGTGTCTCTCCCTTAACTTCGTTTCGTTACACGTCCTCTCGCTAATTATCGCGGCGCGATTGCGAGACGTCTGCTGGTTTCTTGATTTTGTATCCTAACCGTGAGAAAGTGCATCGAACGCAAACGAAAGGAGACGAAACGCTACTCTCGCATTGTACGATCCGTTAACGAGTTACCAACCAATTACAGACTCGCCTGCGCTAGACCTTGTCTGAATAAAGTCCAAATGATTCTAAATAATTTCAAATAAGGAAAATGTACCTAAATTATGAGAAAATCTTTACAGACCAATAACTTATGAATTTTTAGGATATCTATACTTTTATGAAGGATTATTTATAAAGAGAATGAAATTTGCTACGTACATACATATCCTAAAAGTTGCATTAAAAATGACGATTCGAAGTTAACTCATTATGGATTAAGTAGTGAAATAGCGAATAAAAAAATATATAAACGTAATATTAATGTACAGTAATGGATTTGAAAATCTGAAGGTGCACAAATTTTCACGCTTGAAAATGAAATATTGTGTTAACGTAACGTTGGTCTTTAATGAATTAAGATAAAAATATGTAAATAACAAGTATTTGTTATTGTATTGTGTGTATACGTCTAATATATCAGTAAATTTGTATTTGTATTATATTCATATCTCAAATGAAAGCAAGTATTAATTACATGTAGACAAATATGGTTAGGTTAACCTTTAGGTGGATGTACATAGCGTTAAAATAAAAAAAGAAATTTAATTATCCAGGTATTATAATCAGAAGAGAATAATCTGATATACACGTGTTTGCACAATAGACGAATGCTGTTTTAGGTTGAAAAATATACGATCGTGAGATTGCGCGAGAGTTTTGTCGGCATGTATCGGGCCGGTTTAACCTCAATTTCTTTTAGTTGCCGGAGAACGTGCCGGGGCATCTAAATGCCCCGGATTCACGGAAGAGGATTGTGTTTTGTCCGTCGTTAACATTGTCGCGGATATGTTTTGAAATCGTGATGAGAAATGTTAAACTTTCAGACAATGATCAATACAATTAAAATGAAATTGTATGATGTCCAAAGAGTTTTTTTGGCTTGTCATTCGGAATTTAGAATTTTTCTTTATTTCCATTCCTTTTCTAGTACATTTACAGTTTGTTTGACGAATAAATTGACTTTTACGTTATGTTTTAGTAGTTTCATTTTAAAATTTGACTTATAATTAGAAACTAAGCTTCAAAGAGATTTATTCGTACGAAATATCAAGAAAAAATATGATCCTAGCGTTTTAACTACAAAGAGAGCCGAAAGTTCAAAACGAAAAATTTACTCACGGTTTGCACATTTCTGCGGTACAGGAAGAGACAGGAATCTTCCTGGTCTGTTGCTTTGTGGCCGAATTTCGTTTATTGCTGGTTGGGCGTACACTAACGCCGCGAAGAATAACACGGCCAGCGGCGCCAACATCATCTGAGAAACAAATTAAAAATTGAACAAAATAATAAATTAAACAAAGATTAATATACACTGTCTATAAAATTACTTTTAAGAAATATAATTGTACTTGTATTTTCATTTTAATTTACTCATTGAAGACGCTAATTAAAAAACTACAATCGAAATAATTTGGAATATAATTTTGGAAACAAAGGGGACGATATCATCTATATAAATAATAAATAACATAACAGACAAAGATTAAAGAAATCTATTACAAAATGACGAGAAGTGTTCCGAAATTACATATTTCATAAAGTAATTCAAACCCCTTCATTTCTTATGCAAATCGAAATCGGAATCTCTTAACACATACTACATGCTACTTCGGCAGAAACATCTTCGTATACATCAATGACAACAGGATGATCTATCGCACCATCTTTCAATTCAGCATTCGAGCCAACCAGCATCAATATGATCCTATAAGATCGAAGGAGCGAAGCGATGGAAAGTTAATTATAATTTTAAAACACCTTGTCATAGACATATGCAATTGTTCACATCGTGACCAAAAACAGGTGAGAGTTTTGTTGGTTAAAAGTGACACGAAGATAAGGTCGTAATTCCGTATATACCTATTAATACCTATGTTTAGTTTCTATAAGTCAACAAAGAGAGTTTCACTCGGGGAGTGCCAATTTTTGCACGTGACTTTTTTACGGATAGATAGTAGTATTGCCACTGTCTTACGTGCCAACTGTTACATGTAGTGATCCGGTAATTGGCGGGGACTTTTTCGTTGTAAGCCTGGCTAACGACCGAACGTTCCCTTGTACGGTCGAACGTAATGATTTTCGACGCGTCGAGAGTAGCTTCATCGCTTCCTCCAAGAAAAATGAGATAACGCGTGAAGCAAGAATCCTCTTATGTAATAGGGGATAAAAGAAATTGCACAATTGATGTAAAATTCGCAAAAAGCGAATTGAAGACTGTACTTTGTATACGATTCTTGTAGTTCATATTGCGATGGATCATTTAGAAACTAGATAAAGGAAAACATTAAATTTTTATATAGATATTCTTAGATATCAGTTCTTCCTGTTTATTATTTTGGCTTTAACAAAGTGACGCATAATTAAATGCATATAATTCATTAATTTATATATCTAGCGTATCATAAGACTCTGTTATATTTTTTTTCATTGTTGTACTAATACTATTAATGTTAATATTAATAGTAAATATTAAAGAGAGACTAAATTTTCTTTTTATCATTATTTATGAATGATTTTGATCAGTGATCTTTATCATTTAACAGAACAATAATAAATTAATATATAATAATAAATTAAATTGAACAATAATAAATAAATTATATGTTATAGTACTCACTGATAAATTTTGGATAAAAAATAAAAAGTACGAAACTTTCTTGTTTGTATCAAAGATGTAAACCACAAAGCAACCATATACTCGTTTCTAACTAAATAATATTAATTATCAGATCTGTTACCTTTTTCCTTTTTATCGTTATTACATTTTTCCAGAGGAGTATATAGTCTGGATACAATGAAAAATCTTCATTCATTCATAAAAATTTATTTCCTTAAATGTTACTTTCAAATGTACCAGTGCTTTACTAACTACAATAAATTTAGAATTTCTCCTTTTAAATGTCATCAAGAAATCTTGCATTTTTATTTCACTTTAATTTTACTTTAAAAACATTAAACACTTAAAATGTTATTATTCAAAAAGACCTTATTTTTGTTTATGCAAACGTTTCAAGCAACTTCCATAAAAACCCAATCGAACAAGAACTTACAACCTATACACGAAACCATTACCATCCTCATTGAATTAATTTATCGGTAGTATTCGTCACGCAGAAGCGTGCATTATTCAAGCCTGCGATACTCTACGAGATGTAGGTATATACATACATACATATATACATATATTACATATTCAGTTTGTTGCACTTTTTCTATTTTTATTTTTCCCCGCTTTCGTTTAGCACTTTGCGATTGGTATTCCGTAGATGACTTTAAAAAAATCGTGAGAACTGGAATTCCAAAAAATGAAAGGAAAATAAAACGATACGAGCTCACGCACAGGTATACGTATACTTTTTTTTCTTTTCCTTTTCTGATCATTTCGAAACACTCACCTTGTCTCACTTGTCTTTCTTTTTCCGGTTTATTTCTCGGATTAAAACGAGATGGACGACGAGATCGACGATTAAAGAAACGTGCTCACTGATAGGGTTATGAAGAGACAGGCACCTTCACCGTCGATTATATAGAAATAGTCCCCACCATCTCGTAGATTCATCCCACCCTGGGCTACAAGGAACCATCGAGACTCTTCTTAGCTCGACCTTAGTCATAATTGGCGTAATAATCGAGGGTTAGGTTTTTCGTGATTTTCACGTGCTTTTGTCGCGTTTATTGTTCGAGAAGGTAGGTTAGAATCGAAAAATATCTTTTTAAATACGTTTATGTTAATATATGTTTTCTTTGTTTTTCTGGTGTTAGTAAGTTGGAGTGGATCGGTATTGGTAATTGGTATTCGTGTAACCCGGAAGCCTAAAGGCATAGTTTCTACGAGCTATTTGAATGGTATTTGTTAAGAGAATATGTCGATACAGGTTACAGGTAAGAGAGAATACATTAATTTTGGAGATAAATTTTTGGTTATGATCATATTTGTAGTTTCAATGGTAGATAAATTTAAAGCTAGACTGCACGAAGAAATTAATTTTAATAGAATGTATATGAAAAATGTTACTTTTTATCTTATGTTCCAAAATGCTTTTTTCTTTAATATCCTTGTTAGTCACATAAATCACTGAAATGGACAAAAAATACTATTTATCTAAAATTCAAAATTTTGAGAATAATATTTATGTAGAATAAAACGTGACAATATCCAATTTCTTTATGTCTCACCTTCTTAATGAACAAGTTAAGGTTAATAGTCTTTTTATTAACATTGCCGAGGCAGTCAACGTTGTCACTAAAATAATATTTATTCGATATCTCTAAATTTGTTTATATTGTAATGTTTAATGCGTTGTTAGGGTTATTTTAGACAATTGTAAAATTTAGTAGGGCAAACAACAAGATTAATATTTCTGTGGTTTCCTGGCCATTGGTTAGGCGCGAGTCGATAATTGACTCTCGACCCAGAAGAAACGTATTTTCCCTGCATTCCATCACATTTACAAGTAAATGCATTTTCGCTTGCTCGCGTAAATATTCTTTGTAACATGCAAACATCGCCTGCAAGCTTTCCTTTTCGCTTAAGTCGTTATATCCGTGAAAAATACGCGATAGATTGCTCTTTGTTTCGTTTCATGTGTGAATTTGAGTTGTTTCTGAGTTGAATTTGATTTGCTTCGAAGAAAGTTGAAACGTTGAAAAAACATGTAGGAGGCAATGAATAATAGATGATTTGGATACTTGACAATTTATGGATATTTACGTAACATAGCACACCTTCTCGTCCATTCAGGAAAAAGCATTGTGAAAATTTTCCCAAATTTTCTTTACTTTACAATTGAAATTTCTAAAATGACTTTAATATAGCTATATATTTATATATAGGTTTCTCCTTTTATTTAACATCTCTGCGATGAATAATAAAATAGAACCATATTAGTCTTGATTGGATCTAATTATTTTTTTTGTTGAATATCAATCTCAAAGAAAATTTATTCTAATACAATAATAATAAAATTTTATTCTGATTACGTTAAATTTTACTCATCTTTCGGTAGTTTTCTTTGTACTTTTCCCATGAAATTACTCACATGGAAATGATCGCTTTAATTATAGAAATGCGTTAAAATTAATGTTTGTTGCGTGACTGTGATCGTTACATAACGCTGCATAAAAATTCGCATGGCCATTTTAATCGATACTGTATATATTTTTTTTGAAATTCACAAAATTTATGCCTTCGATTCTCCACGTGGGAAGTACTTTATGACATTGTACTTGAATTTTATCGCGACATTCGTGAAATACAAGAGCGTTTCACCTCCACAAATTAAAGCTTTTGCAAATCAGAGGAATTAATGTTTACATTATGCATCGAAGATTTAAAGATTTCAAAGTAAGATAAAAAAATACATTTTGCATTATACCTATATATATATATATAATAAAAATGAAATTAAACTTTCCTATTTGTGTTCGTATGTTCTTATATATATATTTTCAATATGTAATATCATTTAATATTTCGAAATTCTTTTTCAATATTTCTACAAAATCCCAAACGTTACAAATATATCTTGCGCCATCAACTGACTTCTACATTTACGTATATTTTAAGAACGTCATGTTATCAAATTTGCAATAAATTCATGACATAACATGCCATAAACATCCTCCTTTGCTGGTTACAGTAAATTCAATACAAAATCAGCCGTACAATTTTTGTACGCTTTTCCATTATGTAACAAATGACACGCTTCGTATCGATGGTCATCCTTGCACAGAATAAATGGAAGCCGATTAATGAAAAAACGACAGAAGAAAGGAAAGGGAAAGAGATGATAGGTACAAAACGCACGTAATTTGTTACGTAACGTAACGAACCAGATGTTCGTAATTCCGCGAAGATCTCATCATCTTCTCTTCGAGAAGAATAAAATGGAAAAGGTCACTTTTGATCTTGATCGAATGTATGCGAATTTCAGAAAGACTGGACATTGTGTCTCCATGTTTTGTTCCCTGCTCTCTTCGGCCTTCTTTGCCGGTGACCTTGAGGATGCACCGCCTCGTTAACTTTCACTGTAGTAATCGAAGATACCGTCGAGAACAGGATGGTAGTCAATGTCACCTGCGATTCCATTATATTATAGTACGGTATATTTATTGTGTTTTGTTTATTCATCGAGAACCATTCATCGAGAACCATTCATCGAGAAGACAGTTTGGATAAACATAGTATTTGATGACCATAGGGGAATGACATGATCTTTATAAAGGATATTATAGAGTAACAATTAAAAATTGCGACTGTAAAATTTTTTAATTTCGATACACCGCCAATTAATCTTGTATTATCGATACTAATATGTATACCTATATTTATTTGGTTTCTGAATTTGGATTTCATGTAAACATTAATGATCTTCAGGCTAATTGTACTATTGGTTTTATATAATACTTCGTGGATGTATCGTCTATTTTTACAAGATTTACATATATCTTTAGGCTGAAGAAATCGTACGATGAATAATACAATTAACAATAAGCAGAAATGGATTTATCATATTTTGCCATCTTTGTAATCTTTATCTATAACGTTGGTAGTTATCCATTGATCATATTGGGTTTTCCCAGATAAAAAGAATAATCATTTATGTAATTTGAATTATTCGTTCTCACGTTAAGAAGAAGATCAGGGTATTCTCCATACCATATCATATACGTATGAAGCTATTATCGAACAACAGTTTGCTTATTTAGTCATTTACGCAGGAGTATGCTGCACGCGTATTTAAAGACGTTTAAACGCACATTTGCAGTCATTGAACGCGCCAGGATACGTGTCAATCACGTCAGATGCTTTATGAACCATACTTAAATAATGTAAAACGATAAAACTGGCTATTCTTAGAATTGGTACGCTGGAACGCCTATTATCGCGACAAGGAGGAAAAGCTTCTGCTTCCATAATTTCTTTTCTCGTTATTCTTTTGTTATACGTAAAATTTTAAGTGACTAAACAATCTTTTGTTTTTCAAAATGTAGGTGCATTTTTGAACAAAGGAGAAGGATGTTTTAAGAGACGTTAATGAAAATAAATATGGTAAATAGAAAGAGAAATGTCATTTCAAACGAAAGTTGTTCTACCGTTATTTGTCTCTTGGTTCAAATAGGAAAAGCAAAGGAAATAGATACGTGGGTTTCACGTGAGTTAAGCGATCTATAGGAGCTCAGACTTAGTGGGTATAATCATTCGAAGAAATAAATGGGATCTATTTATAAAAGGTACCGTCTCTTGTAACGAACGGTGAATCTTATGTCACAAGATAAAACTTCCTGAATTGAATGATTTAACAAAGATACATACGCAAGACACATATTAAATTAAAATCACTGTTCCTCGTCAAAACAAACACGTAGTTAGCATTGAATGAACATCTACGGATTTTATCGATTGCAATTTTCTACAACTTGGAACTACTGCAATTACTATAGAGAATGAGTTTGTTGGTAAACAAATGAAAACTAATTTTGTGACACGACAATACAGTTATCATTTGAAATTTTTAATTGAATTAAATTGAAGTAAACTTTTAATTGGATAATTTCCTAATGACAAACAATCGACGTGTACGGAAGAGAAAGGCAAATTTTCTATTGGAATTTGCAATAACAACGTTTTGTTCACGAATACGTGGAAATGTTGTGATCACCGATTGATGTAATGTTTTCATCGTAGAATAGGTAATTCCTCGAACACTTGTTACTCACCGATACGTGCTCTTAATACCTGCAAAGGGAAACTTTCAATTTCGTGTTTGAAATCCATAAATTCACTTTGGTCCGTCCTGGAAAATGCCGATCGCTGTTCTTGAATTCGAATCTCGTTTTCCTAAATGAATTAAACACCGTGAAATCGGGATAATTCTTTATTTCCAAATTTTGCCCAAAGCCCAAATTAAACAAAAATAATACAAAACAAGTACGGTCATCGAACGTTTATTATCTTTTTTTTTTAATTTTTTTTATTTTTAAACGACTAAAAATAATCCGTGCAACTTGACAAACGTAGCATCTACATGCCAGATTCCAAATATGCGGTTTGAGACTTAACGGTAAGGGTCGTCGAATAATAAATAATTAATTATCGTTGGCGATCCTTGAATTTAGTTGCTTCGAACGACCGGTTCTGTTCGCGTTCGTGGCGAATGATAAACGAGCGATGTAACGTTTAAAACTTGGGTAAACAGCATCACGAGATCGTCTCAATTGTCGCCGGGGAAAAAGGCCGCCTTAAGGTCGCATGAAATTACGAAATTCCAGAAAGCATTTGTTTCCGACCCTTAAAGGTCGCCTGTACTTCATTTAGATTAAGTACGTAGCCGACAGGGAACATCCTTTTACGCCTCATGTCCTTGCATGCTTGTGATTTACGCCATTTAATGGACAGTCATGACGCGCTAGCTTAAATAACGTCGCGAACACGATAAACTTGAAATTTTTCAAATGTGTCCGCTCCTTCATCGGATAATTATCGAATACATTGACTGTGATTTATCTTCTAAGGGAATCTTCTATAGTGTCGTTTAGCAATTGATGTATTAGCGTTCACTTACAACTTCGGTTTAGTGATTGTCAGATTGATAGTTAAGTTGAAATAGTTGAGTGTATTTTGAATGTATCTGGTTTTGAAACCAATGTTTGATCCTTCTCTATTCTCTTGTATTTAATTTTTCAATAAAATGACAATTAAAAATAGCAATTAAAAGTCAGTAGTGCGATTCTGTCAGAAGCATTTTTTAATTTGAATAATTGTTAGTTTTAATAATTGTAGAAATAAGACGCCAGTAAGTTGCTCGAGCATATTTGTTCTAGAGGTAGATTATTATATTTCCTGCTCGTATTATCTATTATTTTGAGTTGCATTAATCTTTGTATGTTTAGAAATCTTCTTAACAATTGCCGCTTAAGAGTCATGCTATTACAGTTGTCCTAAGATCATCGTTAAGCACCTGGCGGTGACTGGTTTTTTTCAATAGAACGTAGATGTTGTCACATTAGGATAAAACTAAATTTCTGGAGAAAAATTACATAAATGGGGAAAGCAACCGAAGAACGAAGCAGCCGAAGGTAGTAATTAAAACTTCATCATCATCATCATTATGAGCAATCTCTATTTAAAAGGTGAATTCAAAATGCTCGTAACAGCGTCCAATTCGATTAATCATTTTCTCTGTTTTCAATAGTTGTCAGCCTCTGTCTTGATGAAGAGATTACAAATAAAAATAACAAAGTAAAAACACTCGGAGAAAGAAGTAAAATTTTGTATCTAAATTTTTTTGGTGAGAAGATGCAAAGGAAACAAATTGTGTAAAAGGAGCAAAATTTGCATATGCCATGTATACAGGAAAATTATCATTTATTTTCAATTTATATCGAAAGAAACATAACTTAACATATTTTATTATACCGATTTATAATTGCTAAAGTTACCGTTCGTCTGTCATTCGATGTCAAATACATTTTCGTCTGTCTCTTCTTTCTTTTTTTAGATGAAATATGTAGTGAAGTTGCGTATCTAAAACAATAAACATTGTCTCGAGACAATGGTGTGAATTATTATGCATCTCGATAGCACGATTTCGCCTCGGTACACCAGTTACGAAAGTCAGCGCTACGATGTACGTTTCCTTTTCGCTGCGATCTCTAAAATGACTCGTCTTTCATTGATCTTGCGATTATAAGATATTCGAAATCTAATTTTCTTGCGCAAATGAATCCTTCGGTATAATACACGAAAGGCTTGGCCAATTTAAATATTCGAATAGATTCTCTCTTTTTGTTCTGACAATCGATAACGCTCGAAAAATAAATTAGGAGCTTTATATCTTCGAATATTCAAACGAATACATAGTGCACGTTTTGCAATAATGGCTTGTTTCTACCTTAGTTATTACTTTATTTCGAGATTAACACAACTTTTGGCCACTTTATGTCACGGTATCTCTACTTAAAAAATTCTGATTTACCAATAGTGAAATACGGAATTAAAAATAAGTTCCAAGGATAATTTCAGATCAGAGATTCTTCGAGTTAAAAAATTGCTTCGATAGACTGACAAAATGTTTTTATCAATTTCACGCGCATCATTGACGAACACAGTAGCATCAAAAAAAAACTTTGCTCTTGTGCACTTCGTTAATTATGTCGGATCTTATTAGGTTATTCTCCGTTTCCGTTCTCCAATTATCTAAGCTTCAAACGTTTCACGTTCGAGGATGTATTTCTCACGGAAACGCAATTGCAAGAGAGCCGCTTTGGCGGAGCTACGAGATGATAGATTCTCGAAATTTCTCAATAGCCGCCTCTTACTCGAAATTTTTATCGCGCGAAGACGCTGGATCTCCAAACGATCAAATTATAATTTATCTTCAAAAATTTCTTCCCCAAATTGTATTGACCGATAACAAATTTTAGAATGCCTATCCTATAAATGTCAAAATCTTTGTTAATCATATAAAATACGTACGAGATGTTTCGCAGAAAGAATTTCTCTGTTACAAATATTCAATCGTACCTCTTTGACTTATTTTTGTAAAGATTTAAAAAAATATTTCTTTAACGGACACCCTAACTGTTTGTCGATTCGCCTCCGTACGATTTTTATATCGAGAGAAGACAAGAAAGATAAAACACATTGATGAACATCTTCGCAAAGATCATTTAATTATTCTTCGAGTCTTGTAATAGCGCGGCATGTTTTATTTATACAAAATTAAGGATGCTCGTAAAGAATTTTCAAGGGAAATGAGGATTGCTTCTTGTTGTAAATCGAGTTTTTAACGAGAGACGATGCTACTTCCACGAAGCAAGTGATCGCAAGTGATTCAAGGGCAATATGATTTATTAAATGTCACGGGAAATTATAGTTGGATTCGGTCATCGCGTGTAAAATTATTATATTCGTTATTGCTATTAAAATTATTGTCCAGATTCATTAGCAAGTTTTTATCTGCCGCATAATCTGTGGTTTGACGAACGTATTGCAGCTTCAGTTTGATGTGGGAGTGGCTATCGTGGCATTCTATTATAACGCATTACTATACGATGCATAGAACATCCGCGATAATCCAGTAGACCGCGGAGATTCGTAAAAGGAGAATATCCTGGAATGCAGAGCATCCTTGATTCACGATTAACTGCAGACATCTGACGAAACTGCAACGATGGATGGACTTGCAAAACAGCATTTAACACGAATGTCGCAACATTGTACGTGCGGATGGGAAGATTGAACGATTACTAGATCGATCTTGAACGATGTTCGAAGGATCGACAAAGTCACAAAGGGATACGTCCATCCTTTCTTATCGTTATATCGATTCCATGGAGAAGTTTCGTGAATATACAGTGCGTTTTACAATTATATTATAAAAGCCTGAAACCTTAAAATTTTCAATCCTTGTGCCGGTATAAGGTACAAAATATGAAATCTGATTAGGAAGAAATATCGCAAAATCGAACAATTAAATTCATGGAAAACAAGGGAAGATGTATTACTAAGTTACTGTTACAATTTAATTCTATTTTATCTTGTATTCAATTTTTATATAGCAAAAAAAAAAGATACTGTATGTAAATATGCTGATTTCATAGTTCTCAGACAAAGATAAACTCGTATAGTTGTTCTTTCTTCCAGTGAGTACGACCTATCCTTTCTTGAGAAAACATCGTCTCTTATACGTTTTCCTCTACAGCAGGGCGAATATTAGATATTTCCATCTTGTAGCATTCGTTCTTTATTCGTATCGTTGGCCTCGAAAAATTAGGTCAAAACTTGTTACTATACTATATCAGGACAGAAGATGCAAAAATTTATCCTGCAAGAACAAGAAATGATTACATTGAGATAATTATTCCGAAGATCAGTATCACGCGATCGTTGATAAAGGTCTTTGTAAAGAACGTGGCACGATCTGAATTTTATAAAAAATGTAAATAATAGAAATTCTTAAATCTGATTGATTCAATCGATAAGTAATCAATGATATATTTGATACGTTGCATTTCTTCAACGAGATAACTATTCTCAATAACTTAAAGATTACTATTAAGTAACTTATCGTTAGTAAAGAAAAAGAAATGAAATATTTGTAAAGAGATTACCAGAATAGGCAAAGCTGATTTCTCTGAAAGATAGAAGTAACACGAGGTCAACGATCGTTATTTAATGATTGTCCTATTTGACGCGCCACATCTTTGACCTTGTTGCTCGAAAGGTAGGAAAAAGATTTCTGTTAATTCATTTGGGAAGACCTGCAATTTGGACGAGCTCGTTAAAGTTGTTGATTCGTAAAATTCTTCTTAATTATTATGGGATTACCTGTATATAGTGAAAGGGATGAGTATGGACCTAAATTTAACCTGCTTCAAACGAGTCATGAGTTCATCGTACGTGTTGTTTAATCTCTTCGTTGAAACTTACTATTAGTTTAAAGATAGCATTTTGCAATTTTATCCAGAAATTTTCTGAACGAATTAGAAATTATCGAAGATATCACGTATATTTCTATATATTTATTTTGAATTTTAATTAAAAGTGATGCCGATTATACACATATAGTGAAATATGGAGAAGTAAAAGTTGAAACTTTTATACTTTTCTATATAAGTACTAGTTGCACGTTCTTTTACGATCCGAGGCTAAAGCGTTTAAAAATATTAAACGAAAATAAGAACTATTAATTTTCGTATGACATTTTTATAAATAAACTGTGTTTGTAAATCAAATCAAATGGAATTTTGCAAAATCTGGATAAACAGAAGATTTATTCAAGAAGAAATAGGATTCAAAAATCTTAATATTTATGCTAATATACCTTCCCTTGACATTTTAACTTAATGGAACAAAATAAGAAAAACACGCGCATACTCGTGACCATATGCAAAAGATGTTCGGTTTTAGAGAACGTCATATACAAGGTGTCTCATAGGTTTCGATAACGTCAGAAATGATAATCTAATAATTTTCTACAAACTCGTTAAATCGAATATAATAAAGATAATCAGTTTCGTGTTACGAAGCCTTTGTAAATATATCGCTTTGCTTCTTTTTTGTTTTTTAATTAAAAGAATACAAAACTGAAGGAAGTAGAATGTTAATGTCAAGGTTGTTTTGTTCATTGTCGATCTAAGATTGCCATTGTCAAGGAAGACGACTCATTATTCTATCGATCTTTGGCCAGATTAACAGTTATGAGGATTCCACGATCAATTATTAATGCATTTATTAATATCCTGGTTCGCTACATTGCAGAAAATCATTATTATGGCGATAAGGTAGAAAAACAGTTGTCTGGAAGATTAATTTTGTGTAATCAAATTATCATAAGCTTTGTAAACAATAATTATTTTTGGATGTAATAGTAGATTATAATCATTATTGTATTTAACTGTCTACCCAACATGACTTGAAAGATATACACTTCACTTTTGTTTCATTTGTCTTTTATTAGTATGTTATACCAAAACCAAATCTCTTCATATTTCTAAATTTCAAATTAAGTTGAGAAGATCTATAACGAATCCTATAATCTATTTCTCATAAAGAAAATTTTTAAGTTGCATATCGTATAGGAAGTTAATTATAATCTATATAATCCAACATTGCATTTAAAAATATTTATTACATAGAAAATTTTTCACAATAATATGATTGCACAAAATTAATATTCGATATAACTTTCTGTATCGACTGTATTTGAAAATAATTCTCAAATTGCTATGATAAATGGAAATGACCATTCTTATCGCTATTCTTTTAATTGTATTAGGGTGTTGCCGTTTCAGTAGATTCCGGTCTTTTAAATGTTGTCAGCTTTTCATAGAAATGTAAGATGATTTACGACGATGACGGCACTGTAAAATGATACCTTTTTACGATAAATCCACCACTACGTCGACCATAAATCTTGAGTAATGAGTGGATCGTGCGCGAAAAACACGGTGCTGGATAACTGTGTTCAGAGAAGATGACGAGATTTCGAACAATTCTTGGGAATCGCAATTATTGTGAGATTCGATCGTGGTAAGAGCGTTCAGAAGGCCGATAGAGCATGGACGCACCAAGAAGGGAAGATAGTAAACGGTATGAAAGAAATAGAACAAGAGAAGAAAGAATAAAGGAGTAAACGATCCTTAAAGAAATCTTTGCAGAAATACAATTCGAGGCAAAATGTTGACACACTACGCAATACATAATAGTACAATATAAAACAATATACACTGAATAAATATTATACTTCTTTTTTCAAAACCATTTTGATATTATTTATGAGTCTATCAGTTTCTATCAAACAAGGTTTTCTTCAAACATCTAACTGCGAACGTTTGATCGTTTCCTGTCAAATCCCACAGAGTAAAAAGTAAAACACGTGATCTTTCTATTTACGTAAATGTCATGAGCAATCTTGAATCGATTTTATTAGGACATTGTGTATATAAGGTGATAGAAAAGAAGAGGGATCTAAGATTATATAAATATTAGTGTTAGAGTAAATTATTCAAATCCAAACGTATCATTTATTTTCCTTATGTATGACTTATTCTGTACATTAGACGATGTCCAAACTAGATGATTCAAGATCATTTTTTTTGAAATACTAAAAAACTAAATGTTATATTACAGACTTTGAACGATACGGTTCACAAAAATATAACAAAGGAATTCAGTATCACTTACGTAAATAATGAGAGTTTAATGGCAACGTAACATTTACAATGTAAATTACATCTATTTTTCTTTTTTTTTGTAATAAGACCTATTCCTCTATCACTTTCTATGTCTCTTTTTTCTCTCTCACTCGCTCTCTTTTTTTCTCTAGGTACATATACAAAGTACAGTATACGTTTTTCTCCTCTTCCTTAGTCTTCTTTTTTCGCTCAATACATCTGTATGTGACTTACTTTTACACATATGTGGCTTCTTTTTACTGACATTGCTTTACAAGATTTTTACATGATCTTATTTCATTTTTTTTTCTTTCTACACGTTATCGACGCAGTTTATTCCGTTTCTTTTAAATTCCTATGCCGCCCAAGTATATATTGCACTATCGTATCAATGCGCCCTGTCTTTTCTGAGAAACATTAAGGGGGTTACTCAGTGTCTCGAATGAAACTTGAAAAATGATAAAAAAATGCATACTTGAACCTAATGAAAACTTAGAATCTAAGAGTCTAAATGATTGTACATTTTATAAGAATGTTTATATATATGCTTATTACAATGTTCATTAGATGGAAAGATGTCATACTTTACAATGATGTACTTTACAATATTTTCGTTAGAAGAAATTCTTTACATACGTTTAATTTTCAATTCGAGTTACGAAGCAACCCCTTTAAGTTATATTAAATTTGAGATTGTTTCCAGCTTTGAATCAAATTCTTTCAAACTTATTAACAATCTATTTTTAGACGTGTGTATGTAGATATTTATTGCTTATTAATTACTAAGAAATTAGAAAAAAGTAACTTGTATAAAGAGAAGTTAAATTGAAAGTATAATATACATAAAAAAAAGAAACACTTCAATTTAACTATTTTAATTAGTTCATAAGAAATATAAACTATTTCAAATCAAATAAGAGTGATAATTAGTATACAGATTTCAAATACGGGATTATATACATTTTACTATTAGACTTAATGTAATGTGAGAAATTCATGCGAATGAAGTATCTTTTTTATTGTATGTTTCATATATGCAAAAAGTAATTTTCATAATCTATCGGGTTTATTACTTTCCTTGCTCATTTTTGTACTTCAACAAATCTGAAATTACAGTCTAACAGTGATTCACTCACTGACCTACTAAAACTTTCTCTTGGCCTATAAATTGGTACTAATATCATGTTTTAACTTCGAAATATAAACTTCACTTATAAATATCTTAAAAATAAAGGCCTATTAAAGAAATCCTTGAGAATCGCATTATTCTAATTTTAAACCTTTAAATCCTATTTTAATGTAAGTTTAAAAGAATACAGTCGTCTTTTTCCTTATGTTTTTCTTATTTTTCGTTTTTTTCTTTAACACAGACAGGGCCGCTTTTACGACGGTATGAACGCAACTATATGCGAGTATTATGCATTAACAATTCATAAAAAGTTTCTCGCAGATTTCTCGATAAGCGATTAATAGGAAATATGTTTTATTATACACAGTGGACAGACTAGACCAAGTTCAAACGTCTTGTCGTGATAATTGTTCTTAAATTTATATGTACCTCGACAATATTTAATTCGAGCTGCTTCTTTCAAAGCTACTATGATCTTTAACTCTTTCTTTTTCTTTCTGTATTTCTTTTTTTTATTTAAGGAAAGAATTTTCATATTTTAACAATCGTATATTAAGGACCTTTCATAGTTGTTAATAATGAATGATAGTAAAAAACTATAAAATACGGTAGTTCTTTCGATTACAGTCTCCACCATTTTTTGTGTACAGTTTTTGTGTACTAGCGTAATTATACGTTAAACGGCGGTGCAGTTTTCTTCAGAACTTATTACAAACATACGATAAACTTTATACAACATATTATAAATAAGTATAATAAAATTGTTACGCGATATAATTTCGACGTATGATTAAAAACAATATATCAATATTTATAAATTGATTTTATATTTCAGTATTTTTTTCTTTTTTTCTGACTTTTCCGTGCATTATTTTTCACTTCAACACTTTGAATGTAACGAGGTTGTTACAGTTGAAATGCGAAACGAAATAGCGGTTGCTAACGAATCAAAGGAATGTGTTAATTGAAACTGAATCAATGACTGACACAAACGCTTTTTGAGAAGAATATATACCATAACGGTAATCAAACGTTAATAAAATAATTCGCATTTCGCTTAATGCATTTTTTAGTTATTTCGTCGTGTATGTGTCTGTAATAAGCTTACACGGTAAGTTTCGAATGCAAAACTTTCATCAAAAACCCAGTATCTTTGGCTACTTCGGGTATGTTTATTTAAATAATTATAATATAGTGATATTGTATAGCTTGAGTTACAGTACAGGGTGAATTTGAAACATGTAGCATCCCTTTACATCATGTGTTGCCCATTTGATGGAGCATATTGAGGTTGTTGGCTTACCGGATGTCCTGTTGGTCCTGGTGGACCATATGGTCCTGGCATAGTACCAGTTTGAGGTGGATATCTGTTGTATATCATTAAATGCTTCTTTATAAACTTTTTCTTTCTAACGTATATTTTCATTAATCCCTTAAATGACCGATTTATAACAATCATAAATTAATGTGACTTTCTCATATTACACTAACAGAAAGAAGTAATTTTTAGTCACAAAAGGGATTAAATATTGTATTAATCTCTTCTTTATAAAGCTATTAAGACCTATATTATTAAACTATTTACATGTACTATACATATTATCTCTGAATAAATATATTATAAGTGGAATTTTCAAATATCTTATATCACGTGTATATCAACACATACCCTTGATGTGAGTAAGGTACATTGCTTTGCTCTGGCACAGGTGGTCCATGAGGATGTCCTCCTGGTGGGTGCTGATGCGAACCCGCTGGTTGCACGTGGAAATGTTGTGGTAATGTCATGTTTGGCATGCTTGCAGGACCCATGTATTCGTTAGGTGGTATAGTCGCATTATATGGCCCAGGTGGACCACCTCCAACAGGAAAGGAAGTTTGATGAGGTGGAGGTACTCCATTAAATATCTAAGAAATTCAAACATTTCATTTTAACTTAAATAAGAATATCATTTATTGAAAAGAAATTGAAATATATATTAAATTCTTACATGTGGAGGTGGTGGTCCCTGATTTTGAAACTGATAAGGGTTTATGTGAGGTGGCATCTTAGGTAGGGTATAATTTGATGGTGTAGGAGGTGGTGGTTCTCGCATCAATGTATGATACAAATTAAGAGCATCCACCAGATCAGAACTTAACTGAGTTAGCTGTGCATGCCTCCTGTCTACTTTTTCTAAAGCTGCATCTATTAACGGTCCCATAGCAGTAACTTGTTCTAAAATTGTTATAAAATTAATAGTTAATATAAGTAATGATATAAAATAATGTATTGTGGTATTGTAGACAGATTGCCCAAGAAATATCGGGTGAAATACAAATGTTGCGAGAAAGCCTAAGTGCCGACAGGCCGAAAGGATTGGGAAACTTCAATGGGCCAAGCGGCCCATTTAGTTATCTTAGTTATAGCACATTACTATATTTAGTTCACGTTAAATAACCATTGTTTTCTGTTTAATCCATTGTAAATAAATCCATCTATCAATAAACTTATCATATAGGATAATCATTGGAAATCCCAATTTCTAATATTTCTGAATAAATAAATCCTATAGTACAATTTAAGATATAAATACAGTACCTTCCAAATCAAGCATTTCTTGTGGATCCGAATTATCACATTGAGGATCAGCTTCATGTAATAAATGTAAAAGTCTGTCCATCTTTCTTTCATCTATTTCAACTTCAACCACTTCTGGTTCTCTCTTTACAGTTTTTACTTCTACCTCTTCAGCAAACTGAACCATTTTTTTGTTACTGTGTTCTAATTCTATATGTGAATTTATATATAGTACTTATTTTTAACTAACACATGAATAATTTAATATTTCATATCTTACTTGTAAACTGTTCAGGCTCCATAGACAAATCTGCAGTAACAAAGTTAGAGGGAAATAGTCCTTCTCCATTTTGGTTACTGCCTTTCCACCAGTTTGGATCAGAATCATCCAATATGTTAACTAAAATTCAGTTGATAACAATAATTTCATCATTACGCAATAAATTTATTATAGTCACATCTTTTTAGCTGTAATTAAAATATAACTGTTTGAGATTAAATTTTCAAAGAACACAAATCATACTTATTTCGCCTGCAAAAAATGTTAATTCATTATCTTCTGCTGCCTCAAAATCATACAGAGCACGGACCTTCCTGCCTTCGGAGTTGCTGGAGGCACCAAGTGCAGAACTTACATTAGGGTATAAACTGGTGTATTTATTAGATGCTGGTGAGTTATGTGAAGAGGATGCTTGACTATGAGCTTTACTTTCCTTAAGAGAAAGTTCTATGGCTAGAATGGAAAGTAATTAATTTAATTTTGCAATTCTAGGGGAAATGTTATTAAATATTCTTCAACAATTTGAAGGTACCTTTTGCAATGTCTTCCTCTTCTTGTGAATTTGTTACTACATTTGGATCTTTACTTAATACACTTATACGTTTGGGCTAAAAAAAAAAAAAGAAAATGGATATACTAAATACAACAATTATTTGTGGTTATAGTTATTTGATGCATACGAAATAATCTATCAACCTATATAAATAATTCCATATGGTTCAATGGAATAATTATTCTCTTGATGAATGATTGCAGGAAAAACACAGAACGTCAATAAATGATAGTCTTATCTTACTAGTATTTAAATAAAAGACTACATTCAACTTATATGTGAATTCAGATGGAAGGAAACTTACCGTATCTGATGTAGAAGTAAAGTCATGTCCTTCATTTTTAAGTTTATTGTACAAACTTGGAATTAAATTTAACTGAGGATCAGTTTTGAAATCATTTTCAGCCCATTTCTTTAAAAGTACCTTCATTTTTTCAGCAATCTTTGGTTCAGAATGATTAACAAGCTTCCTCAGGTCATTTTCAAATTCTCTTGATGCAATTTCCAGATGAAATGTTTTTCCACAATTGATGACACACACATCTAACAACTAAATCCACATTCAATGAATATCGGTTACACAATGGTTTAAAGTTACATTTTGAAAGATATACTGACTGTTAATGCTTGCATAACGATGTGTGGATCTGGAGAATATAGTCTTTTAACAATCGACCGTAAACATTCCTTTGCATTTTGGGTAGAAGTTCCCACTTTATCACAAATATCCAACATAGTTCCCCATTCTATAGACATATTCTTCTCACTGGTTGCCTTTTCTATTATAAAAAAATTATAAGAAATGCATAAGATATGATAAGGGAAATAGAGTATCAATTTGCATTATTCCATTCCAATCGCAAATTTCCTAATAAAAAGTACTACTGAATATTTAAATTAGGCAATATATATATATATGATAACTTTATTCTTTTTCTTCAATGATTTCCTCAAACATATGAACATCATGGAGTATCAATCTCATATACATGTTTGTACCACAACTTGTACACAACTTCCTAACAAATTGAATAAATAATAAAAGGTGTGAGCTCGTATCAGGCTCGTTTCGCGTTGCAAATTAAAGAGAAATCTGGCTCTGTCCGTGTATGAATTCCAAAAAGAACAGTTAGCATTCAGGAAATTCCTACGATTTGAACGTCTCGAATATTTCTCTACGTGATTTATGCTTTTATCAGAATGAACGAGCATTTTCGTAGACGTGACGGGAGTAATCGGTCAAGGCGATACAAAAGCGAGGTTGAAGTAATTCGCAAAATCTGATGTCTTAATTAGAGGTCAAATGTCAACAACCGCTTAATGCATCCATCAAACGTGGAATTTTGACGTTGCATAAAAAAAAAAAAAATGAAAAACCAGATCCAACGTATGCACAGAGAAACAATAGATATGAGCTGTCATAGGATTTAAAATTTGTTTCCTAGGGTTAAAGTAGTCTGATGCAGGAACAATCGTGTTATAAGTGAATTAAGGCTAGGGAGAAGTCTGCCACTCACCAACGTCAGCGTCGAAAGGCGAGGAATTCTGGAAAAGACCCATTTTCGACGTGGTTCCTTTAATCGATCTATGTTCGACAGTTACGTCCGTTACGCGCTGTCACGGAATTACGTTACGTTCTTCTCTACGCATCCAGCTGATATTTACTTACAAACACGACACCGAATGACTAATAACATTCTAATCTACCATCGAGGGACATCTTTCTTTCGACCTGCCAAAAAACCTCGATACTATCGAATCATCTCGAGCGTAATGTCAAACGGGAGCGGTTTCGCGTCACGAATTACACGATTAATCGATGAGTTCACCGTACGGCCACGGGGAATTCAGATAAACGATTCATGCTTTGAAGGATTAAATATGTATAGCGATTAAAATTACTGATAATTTGCGCAATTCGTTCCTTTTCGATAAAGACATTGAAATGAACATCGACAATCGATACATCGTAAACTATTGCGTCCTACTATCTGCCATCTGGCGAAGAACTTGTGAAATTAGTTTATGAAAGTATGATTTACCATACGAGTCCCATTACCATTTTCGTGTCACACGCGACCTTATCATTTCAGTACATATAACATTCTGTGTGTAAAATGTATGTACATTCATACTACATGAATTCAGAGACAAGATACATAATAGACGTGACATTGGATATTCGCTGTAGTAGACTAGTGGCAGGGATGAGGTGCAGACGTAGCCAGTGCTTATATAGAAGAAGGTGATCGAATATGACAGAAATTATTACAAAGAAACATTATTTTATTACACACATTATTGAATGCAATTGTATTATCAAAAATTTCAAATAATATGATTCACTGATCGTAGAACACATGGTTAGACTATGAAATAATGAGTTGCGTTTGATTCCATCGCACTTGCTTCCTCTCTTAAATTCATGAACATCATTTGATTCCTCTTCTTCTTTTACAATTCTACTATTTGTCTTGTATTGTGCATATTTTCTGAATATATTCTCTTGATATAGGTATCATGTTTGGCGGTAAGAAATATACCGAAATATACCGAAGATAACCGAAGTGCACCGAAGTAAATGATACCGAAGATGATATAAAGTGAAATTGATGTAATTACCGCCATTTTAAAATTTAACTTGCGAGAATAAGTTAGCGCTATTTATAGCGCTAGAGTTATATTTTTTATGTTCATAGCTTATTAAAAAGAATGAGGTAAAGTAAAGCATATTATGAAATTCTAGAAGACACTTGCATCATATTTGAATCTTAAATGACTTTATTATTTATATTTTCAATGAGCCTGGAATATTATAAATTGTGGTTGTAAATTGAAAACCTTTTCACACAGATTTTTCATCGAAAGAAGATCGAAGATTCTGTCAAAAGCTGAGTATGGAAAACTTAAAGAATAGAGAGATGCGCGGTTTATTACGAAACGACATAACGAAAGAGTCTCTAGTTCATTGTGGTTTCACGAACAATTTTTGCATTTGTCCCAGGCTTCCAAACCTTGGGAATAAACTGCATCACATAATTTCTGCATAATACACTGACAATCAGGCTGTCATCATGTTTGTCAAATTACAATGTGCTGTCATTGTGCTTGTTGAAAATCACCTTGACATTATGCAATAACCATGAATTTTGATGGTCTTTATTAGTATTTTGATATCTAGTATCATGAAATTATCATATAACTTTTAATTATATCGATAACTTTCCTACTCTGCATTGTTATTTATAGAAGCTTCCGGGTGCAGTCCTTGTCCTTTTGGTATCGATTGTATATCCAGGTCGTGAAAGCCTCGAAGATTTCTATCTCCATTCAAATGTTTAAATATCACTTTCACTGTTCGATATGATCAAATGATTTATCTACGTTGAATAAAACAAAGCAATGATTAGCATCTGTATGTTTTGTAGTTCTGACGGAATCTGTAATAGAAGCTTCAACGGAAGTGATACGTTGAATCTATTTGAAACATTTGATACTTTCTAAAAGAAACAAAATATAAGAACGGTTTCTATTTGTTTAAAATTGTCAGTGGTTTGAAAAATTTGCTATCATCAATTTATTATTTTATTTATTGCCAAGTTACAGTATATTATCCCCTAAAAATAATTTTTATGTCAAGAGGGATTGTTTTAGGTATCTCGCGATGTTCTTAGAATTCGCAAGAGGAGGAAGAATGCCAGAGGAAGTAGTCTATGAACTTACGTTACGTACATGCTTCCGTTATTAGTTATAAATAACGGGTGAAAGCGCACACGTGTACACGTTTAATTATTGCAGGACAAAAAGCAATTCTGGGGAGCAATTGGTGAAGGAGGATAATCAATAAAGTATTGTTGCGTCTTGACGGTCCCGTAATGGCGGTTATTAAGTTACGGATGAGAAGTAGCAGCTTCCGATGTCGAAGATAAGACGTAAAGTATTATAGAAAAGTGAGAAACGATGTAGACGAGAAATTATACAGTAGAGTGAAATAATTATAACAATTATGTTTGAAAGGCAAGGAAAGATAAAAATTAATAATAGTACTTATACTATATGCATATATTAGTAATAGTCTTATAACAGTTTGTAACAATTCTATGTAGAAATATCGTAGTAGTATAGGAAATATCTACAAGAAGGAGAAATTTATGATAAGCATACTTATGTATTTTTCGTATACATTCTTTATGTATATTTATAATTTTCCTAACTTGTAATTTATGTAAATTTCATGGTGCATCGAGATATTACAATTACACTACGAATACGAGGACAGAAAATTATCTGGACAATTACCCTGTAAGACAAGGGGAAAATTAAGCAGGCAACACGGCAGGCAAAATTGTATTGTTTAAGGTAAATTATGTTACACTGTTTTCTTGCAAACTAGCTACGTCCAGTTGGAAATCTTCCACCTACATTTAACATTGCTTGGTCTTACGAAATGTAAGGTGCTGTGACTTCCATTTTCCGGTTTCTTGCAATGATTTAATTCATAAGACGTCTGTGACAAACGAAACCTGATTCGACAGAAATGTAAGTAATATGAATAATATTTTAACTGTACGATTTATTAAAACTTAGCATTTTCTTTTTATTAGTGAAGCACTTTTATAATTATATGCGAAGTCTATATTAGAGTATTTGGAACCGACAACAAAATTGAATAAGTAATTAGAAAATATTATTCAAATTTAATATGGCCTGAAATTTACGTTCTACGACAAATTCTTAAATTATATTATCAGAGTCACCCGAAATAACATGGAACTTGATTAAGAATTTGACTGACACGGGAAGATGATTATCATAAACAAAATTGTAATATTTCAATATTGTTTTACGTAATCCTAAAGACAAAATTATATCATGTAACCAACTATAGTACTTGAGATTCGGTATGAGCAAACAATACAACGTTACTCTAATAACTGTATAAAGGGGTAACAAGGTTCCTCCTGCGGCGAAGAATCGAAACTACGAGAATATTTTCGTTAAAATTCACTTCCTCTCCCCTTCGTACAGGTGAAACGCTTTTTAATGAGATTCACGGGCATAAAGGAAAGCGTCTTTTCCCATCCGCGATATATCCGTCCACACAATACTTTTTTTCCACGAACCGTCTCGCTCTTCCGAGATGTCTCGTGTCTGATAAACAGTACGAATATTGCGTTCCCTTATGTAATACAGTTCTCTTGATCTTTGTATTGCTGTTTTTCGATAGGGGAATTTCAACAGCGAATCACGATATACAGGTGTACCTGTCTTCTTTTTATCTCATCACGAAGATATATCTTTCAAAGAGTATTACAATCTATAAAACACGTTGATCGACGAAAGTGTGTACTCTGATATTTGAGGAGAAAAACCACAGCTTTCCGGGTGCAATTTCATAATAATATACTGATATTTCATGATTAGAAACGTTTGTCAAGTAAGTATTGTTAAATTTACTTCCGTTTGCTAGAAGTACGTTAAAAATGGTTTGTTTTTTCTTGAAGATTATTGTATGTATAGAGACGCGAAAGAATGAAAAATTGCGATTATAATTTAGGGTATTCTAGGTAACTTGTTCTATGTAGTATCGCGCGAGTTTGATTTTTTATTCTTTGAACCGATGATCGATTCTTTTTATATTACTCGACAATTGTAATTATTTTTGCCTAATAGGAACAGCTTTAGAAGATTGTAAGAGGTGCCTTACTTCATCGATGGAATTGGGAACAAACGGTTGCTTGGATGTTCTGCATGACGAAGAAAGTAATGGTTATACACTATCGTCCATAAGTTTAGGGTCACGCCTGCAATTCTAGCAATATTACTAGTTTACTAGCACGATATAATATCACTTAAATTTGCGAGAAACAGTGTTTTTTAGTTTCTTTTAAAATTCTCTTACATTTCTATTTCAATACTTTACGTCTCAAAAGAGGTACTTGAACAAAGTCTTTTCAAATTGACAATTTAGAAAAAATGAAGCTCCAGAAAAATTTTCTCTTAAAATTAAAAAATTTTAATTTCAAGCTAACTTACTCTTAAAAGTCATATTATAAAAGAATGAAAATTCCTTTTTTGAAATGAAGAAACTAGAAGAAGAAACTTAGGATATAGATGCTTCTTAAAAGTTATCTTTAAATGACTAAATCATAGAAAGTTTTTTTATAAATTCATTTGTCATACATACTAAACAATTTTGCATGAAACGAAGCATTGTACTTCTGGACGATAGTGTACCATAGCCGTACGAAGGAAGAAAGTTCGGCTCGGGCATCATACAAGGAAGAGCATACATCTCGAGCATTGTGATAGTCTGAATCCGCTCATGTTCCTTAAAAGGTAAGAAATGGATCGCAAATAGATGACGCAAGGATTAATTAAAGTCTTGAACAAATAATGTTTTATTTCTATAAAATAGCTAATCGTAAGTTTTATGGTGAAGAAATTTAGAGAAAGGAAATGGAAACATTTTTTGTGCATAGGTAGCATGAAACATCCATCATTTATTTTGCAGTACCTATACGTTTTCTTACATAATCGGTATAGAACACTTTAAACTATTGTCAGTAAAATTGATATAATTTATTTTCGATTAAATTTCTTCCTTCTCTTGTATATCAAATATTAATCGTATGAATTTTAAAAAGTGAATTTTAAAAAAATTTTTTAAAAATACAAAAATGTTTTTGGTAAATTATTAAACGAGGTTCTTATGTAATCTTTGGCAAAACCATAACGAAATTTGGCAGATGTTTACGGAGGTGTTTAACAGAAAGTGATCGAAACTTTCGCTCAATTCTCGAATCTTACGTCACGACAGTGATCAGTCTTACAATAATAACCAATCGGTAACATGTATTATAGCAATCTTTAGTCATAAAAGCGTGTACTTTTTTTATTTTATTTATAATTTTTATTATTCTTTTAATTCAGTTTATCATTTCGTTGCCGATGGTTATCTTCTTTATTAATGTCTTAAAAATATTCTACGATCATGTAAAAATACATAAAACAGATTATTTGCAAATTCTATTTCCACTAGCGATTGGCATGTAATATTTTCTAAGCTAGATTAATTGTTTTCAGTGAATCCTTCTTGTAACAATTTTGCAACAATCTTACAGGAAACAGATAAGCAGATTGAAACTCGTTTTCGATGGTGAGCGGAGAAAGGACGAATGGTGATCGCGTTTTCGTTGCCTCGAGCCATTTGAAAAATATTTTACCGGCTAACTACTTACGTAGTAAAAACTAACCGGAAAAGAGGTATCTGATTCCATTTGATCGATGTGCAAATTTGATTTGTCAGTTCTTTTACTTGGTTTCGAAACAAAGTTACTCCACAACGGTATTCCAACATTTAGGTACGTGTTTCTTCCAGATATAATAAGATAGATATTTTGAAATTTCCAATTTACATAAAACAATAGAAAAATAGTTTTATTTGGAAGAAAGATTTCTTGAGATTTTCTCATAAAATTTGAGTAGCTTCTTCTCTTCCATTTCACCAATGTATCAGACGAGAAGCTTCCTAAAAAAATGGTCTAGAGATCCAGGATAAAAAAGAATATTCATAGTTGAATTAGTAGGAAAATTGAATATATTTTATAAATATAAAAAACGTTCCTTAAGGACTGTTCTAATTAACAATTCGAACGTAGCTAATATTAAAAAAAATTACAACTAGAATTTTCAACTCAATTTACTAAACTTCAACATTTTATTTTATGAGCCTTTCCCCAAAAGGTTTCTCAATTATTATTCGTTAAATCTTCTAGTCCTAATATTGTAATCTTCTCCAAAAAAGTTCCTTAGATTCCAATGTTTTTTCAGTATACGACAGTTGTTCTCTTTCCAGTAGCGCGTTTTAAAAATTAGGAAATCTATTGCGGCGTGCCGGTTCATTTCATTCATAGCACTTCCGCGAGCATTCTACACGACAACTAAAAACGATTTATTATCGGAAGTAAGTGCCGAAATTGTTTGTAAAACGGTACGATGCGCTTTTGCGCGTTCCCCGGAACGTTCGAGCGGAACTGGTACAACTTGATGCTCGTTCGAGCGTTTCCGTTCGTTTCAATGGTGTTAAGTAACTTTCCGACGTATCGATTCGCTTCTTTTGCCTTTCTGTTCAAAAACTGTTCATGTAATCTTTCTTCCAAGCATTTCTCTCGACAAAAGATGTCGATTGATTTGATTGAAAAACCAGCTTGTTATCTTATTACATCTATGCTATTTTCTGTATAATGTTCTTTTTCTGCTCCTTAATGTTTTCTCTCTATTTCTTGGAGTATTAATTTGTCCATTAGAATTAAGAAACTAGAATTAAGAAAACATATTTCTTTATTAAAATCGAATGTTGTTTTGGTTTAATCATACACCTCGTATCTTGGTATTTTTATCAATCAAATCTAACTCAACGTGATTCGTCGTATTTTAATTATAAAAACAAATTTTTAATCTTGAAGATCGCATAGTGTGGAATAGTCGATAATGTATAAATATTAAAATTAACTACTAGTATATTCTATAAACGTTCGGACTGAAAAAAATATGTTTTCTTCCTCTTTCCGGTTCTATCGTTCTACGTATTTTTAATGTTCCCTCGATAAGAATACATGACCCGTTAATCACTATTATTAACAATTCTACATAATACTTATAGAAAGTTTCCTGATTGTTTTAATTCCGATACAAAATAATACGTTCCGTAATTGCACATCCTTTCTCCTTTCTTCTACTAAAAATAACACATTTTTTAATTTGCATCTGAAACGATTCCCTGAATTGGATCTGAACGATTCCTAAACCAACAGACATCTACTCGATACAGATTTCTATCGATCGTTGGCAAAAATCCCAACAAAATGGAAAACAAATGCAGGTTCCAGTTGAGGAAGGCGTCAAGAGAAGACAGAAGTGGGTTCGGAACCGACGTTCACCGTCCTACCTGTACGTCTCCCACCTGGTCTATGCCTGAGGAACTCTTCCCCGACTGGAGAAGTAAAACTCTCAGACGTTTTCCGATCTCCAACAGTCCCGAACTCGTCCTCGTCAACGTGTGAACTTGTGTCAGCTAAGCAGGTCTGACGCGTCTTCGCTATTGTCCTCTTGTTTTCGTTTCTCCGCTAACACGAGAAAAGCTCGACTATTCTTTCTTTCGATAAAACGACCCGAGAACCTTATTTTCCCTTAGAACAACGCTTTCGTTTTGATCGACGAAACGATTTCGTTCTCCGAATATATTTCCAAGATATACCTATCTTTCTTTTTTTTTCGTTTAATTTGTAAATCATGGTTCAATTTGTAAATTAACCGATTCGTTGTATTTACGAAGAAAGGAAAGATATACGCGATATTTGTTTGAGGGAAGTTTATAGAACGAGGAAGCAGTGTAAAATTATTTGGTTTAATAAGCCTGCTGTAACTTTGTAAGTAAATTTGAAAGTCGACGGATATTGGAGAAGAAAGAAGAAAGAGACGTAGTGGGGTGTCGATGTTCCGGTGGTGAAGTTCTTAGAAAAAGGTAAACCGTGTGTGAACGCTGCTCGATAATCGAAGAGAAAGGAGGATCGTTGACGTAATGAGGCGGAGGAACGTTTTGTGCTTCCTGTGGATCACCGCGATCCTGAGGATACAAGGTTTCGTAGCTGCCGAGGCTGACCCGGCGATTCTCTCAGGGACCGACTTGGCTCAGTTCCAACAGGTAAGAAAAATGCTACCTGATTAATTTCTTCTTTTCTTGATGGTGAAGTATTATTTAAAAAAATGTTTTTATCGGATAATACATGATCTCTTGAGAAATTTCATGTTAATATAGTGTAAGATACAGTTGCTAAATTGGAAACTACAAAGGAGGTATCTTTCATAGACCTTCTTAGATGTGTAGGTAGATAGAGATTTAGGTACCTACTTGGTATCTTTTAAGAGAGGCTTGAGAGATTTTTATAAAGAAAATTTTGACAAAACAAATGCACGATATACTCTATCTAATCTATATGGGGCCAGAGTCATTGGATTTAATAACAAAAACGAATTATCAGGTGGAAGACAGCTACAAGTAACAACTAATGGTGAAGATTAATTAATAAGAAATTGCAGATAAAACAATTGATTTCTCTCCTTCCAGAGGATGAACCTGTCGAAGGTTTCATGCAATTCATGTAAGCGAAGTTCCTTGATCTTTTCCGCTATCTGTCGCTTTTTTGTCATGTAAGAAGCATTTGAGCACAGATTCATCCACAAAGGTTCTATCTATTCAGGCATAAAGTAAAATTACGTTTAAACAAATAAAGTTTTGCCGTGCAATAATCTATCTTTAGTAAATAAATATATATCTTGTTCTAGCTTGGAAGGGTGGGACGATATTTTATCAAATACGCTTCCGATGTCAGACGTCCGATGGAAAGTACACTTCGTAAAGCATTCGGCTGTGAAAAGATCGCGTGTAGTCGATCAAAGTTTTCCGTAATACCGGCGAGATCGATGTTCCTTTTCCACGATAGTGCAACGCTTCTATCGATCGAATACAATACTAAGCACGGGAGAATTACTTTCGAGAATCGGGATTTCCAAATACGTGTGGTATCTCGATTCAGAAATCGTGGAGATCGTTCGGGAAAAGAATGACCCTTTTAACGATTTGAATATCATTCTAGCAGAAATTGCCGTGCGAACGTGAATCGAGATATCGCCGGTGTATCTCTGGCAACACGCAAACTATATTTTCTCGGAATGTGCAATCGTCGATGATTTTTATCCACCCATCCTGTGTAGTGAACAGGCTTCCGATGTTCACGCACGCTTCTGGGAAACTTAAATCAATGCAAAAATTTACAGCATGTACATAGTATGCAAAAATACACGAATAATTCGAAATAATGTTCTCGTTACGGTATCCTGGAGAATGAAAGAAATTTCTATTTACATTCTGTATATTTTTACGCACGATCGCAAAAAGTATGAATTTGGAAGATCCAGCGATAAGTAATGCCCGACAACACATCGAGTTAGCAAGTTTCAAAAGACTTTGCACGTTTACGAAGCCGATCGTTTCACGTGGAACAATCTAACACGTATCGAGGATCGCTTAGCAAAGAAATTTCCACGTAGCGCGTTTCAACGTGTAATTAAATCTGATGCGAGATCTCTCCGACACGAACAAAGAGCCTGTGTGCACGCGTACGAACGGTGTGAAACGAAGCCATTTGCGATAGGTATGCAGATTTGATGAAATTACTTGGTACTGTTGCTCTCGCGGTTGACGTAATCAGGCCACAGTTAAACATTTCTACCACTGCCTTTGTTACACGTTATATTAGGTTGTCCCAAAAGTTTCTTTCGTTCTATAAGGAAATAATAGATCGGCGTTTCAACAAAACGAAATGGATCGTACGTAATTCAATAAAAAATAATATAAAACAAAAAACATTGTGCATCTATTATTTCTTACAAGACGAATGAAACTTCTGGGACAACCTATTATAATCTTTGATAATCGCGAGCAAGTTTCGCTGGTTGGACAGTAAAATCGGCGAATAAATAGAGAGATATTACGATTCACGTTGTGAATCGCGTTCGTTCGCCGTTGAAACGCCGCTTCTTTCTCCGTATTTGTTTATACGATCGCGATTCCTTGTACGTTTCCGATTTCACTTATGCCATTTTAACGCCTTCGCGACACGGTTAACACATTCACTTGGATTTTCTCACTTGATCGGATTTTCATGATGTACACCAAGTGTGTGTTCATAGGTATTGGATCGATGCATACGAAATCTCATTGTTCGGTAGCTTAAATTTGGCGTTAAATTTTCGCACAATATGTAATAATAATACTAACATATCCTGATAACACAGGATATTTAAAAATTTTAATTGTTTCAATAACAGGAATTCTTTTTACAATGATAATTAAGATAATGGCTTGAAATTCAAAGTAAGCGTTGTACTTAATTACGCACAGTCGCGTTAATTACGTTTCTGCAATCATTCTGAAACGATCCAGCCCCAAGATTTCTCTTCATCATCAAATTCAGTTTTCCGCGTAATAAGTAACGCTCTGTGGAGTTTACCTTCTCTGTTTTTGTGCCGTGTCTCCTCTCATCTTCCATCTGTGCAACGTATCAACGACGTTGCTGGACACAAAGAATCTTATTTCTTCGTTCTTCTCATAATATCGCAGTCATCTTTACGCTACGATTATTCCATAATCCTAATACTAACTTTATGCGGTACTTTATCTCCAAAAACTTACTCCGGAAGCTTGTTTCAACAAACTGACAGCTTCTAAAGATAATCAGTCAACAAAAAGTTCTCCGCTTCATAGTCCAGTTGAACTGGATTTTCAGCAAATTTTTATCACATTTTTATCTAGCGCACTGCATTCCAAGGTTTTCCAAAGTCTCGCAATTCTCTATGGACCGTCGATCTAAATGAAAGTTATAAATTCCATGAAGTATATCCGATGGCCATTGATACCGACACAAAGCATGTCGATTAGCGAGTTCTCGGTGCAAGGTTTCTTCAATTCTCGAGAGAAATCCGCCAATTAGAGGAAGATGCCGCTATGAGGACGCAGGAAATTGATATTGCAAAAGACGAAGATAGGAAGACCCGACATCAGATAGGAGTTTGCGAGTGAAGGTAGAAACAGAGGCCAGAAGTCACTCTGTTAGTGGGTGAATAGTGAACATCTTGGTTCTACTTTCGTACGTTGTTATAATTCCTCTTCTCGTGTCACGATTTTCCTACTTCTTCCGCAGCCAAACGTATTATAAATCTTTGCATATATATTATCACGTTTAAAAGATTTTAGATCAATATGTTAATTACAGTAATTAAAATAATACTCGCTTAGGAAGTTTCAAATCTCACGCCGGATAAGGATAAAACGAAACCGTACGAAACGGAAAAAGGAAAAAAAAGGAAAGAAGAAGAAAAGAAGAAAGGAAAAGAAATTGAAACGAAACAGTAATATAATAGATTGCTTATAGAATTTCTAATCGAATTAGCAACATGAAATTAGAGGCGAAGCTGGCAGAAAGCTAGCATCTAATAAACGAAAGTATGGTTCATCACGGCTATCCAACGTTTAATACGTCGCGTCGTAAACTTCCTAACGTACTCAATTTTTATCCATTAAAGGATAAAAACCTTAATAGACATCCTTCGGTTAATCATCGATAAGTTCCACGTTAATATTTCTATTAACGCGGCCAAAGATATTACGACAGTATCGGTGGAACGTGACAAATAGATAAATTTCATGCAATTTTCAATTTCCTTTTTTTAGAAACGTATCATTGCGTTATATAAAAGCTTTATCTGAGATACAGAAACTATATGTGGAATTTAAGGAAAGAAGTTGAAGCAGGTTCTCAGTGGCACAGGGAAGTAAGCTGAAATTACTGGTCTTTTTTATCTTCCAACGACAAAGAGGAAAATGGGATCTTTTTATCGCTATTATTTCTCGCGCACAACGACGTTGTAACATCGTCAATTATTCAATATCGTCAACGACAAATCTCGTTAAACACGTTCCCTGCCTTTTTCTGTCATTCCGCCAAACAACACTTTCACGAGCTCGGCGATAAAGTCTAGCACGTTATAGCGTTTACAGACATTTCTCCTGTGCGTGACATCCAAGAAACGCCGATTATATTTCCCAATAGTTTCTCTTACGGAGAGTTTTTGTAGGTTGACCGTGAGCATACGTAAAATCGAGAGTCACTTCTTTGCCGCTAGACAGACCGCGATACGTAAGACCAAGAGGAAGAAGAACCGGAAGTTTCGCCAATAGGCTGTCTTTGACGCTTCCGTTTCCACGCACGGAATGCTCCATCGAGCGCGGCAATTCATCGTTTCTTCCTTCCGACAAACGACGGTGAAAGGGTCTACCGTTGATTTATTCTGGTTTACCCGATAATTCCAATCGTACTTGAAATAATTTTAACACTGCGCGTACCGTTGCGGAATTTCAATTTTTATATCGCGATCTCAGAACAATCAAAGTCTCTTAATGTTTTGAGAAAAACATTGCCACAAAATTCAGACAAATTGCAAGCGGATCGTTCTTATTCTGTGCATCGAAACACCAACATTTATTTAAATTTCTAACGTATATTTTTTATAACTACGCGATTTTCATCTATGTGATCCATATCATACTGATCTATGGTTGTTCTATATGATTTTTTATTATTCTTCTATAAAATTAATAAAAAGACGTGCCAGGAGAAGTTAAAATAGAACCGTGACTTTAAAATTTTGTAAAATTTTCACCTTGCCCTCGACATTGGTAACAAGCAGTCGCAGGAAGTCCATTTACGATAGCCATTTTCGTTTTCACTTGCTGTTCTTTCAGCTTTTGCTCCCTTCGTCGAAGGATTACGCTGCTCCATTTCTTTTTATCGCGTCCTAATGTCGTAACTTTTTTCGTTTCTAAATTCCTATTACGAACAATACGTAATTTCTATTTCCGCTCGTTTCTCGTCTAATTTTACGAAAGAAGAATTCTTCCAATTTGTTTCTTGTTCATTTCGTTATTTCTATGATGCGTGTACTCAACATAGAGAAGTTCCTGTTATTTCAATAATATTCACCGAGACCTCGAAGAGTTTATCAAAGTGTAGTGCTAAATAGCACGATTCGATTCACCTTTCTCGAGGACACGAAGTGAGATCAAGGCGAATATACGGGACAATAGGTGAAGGTGAAGGATGCCACATAGTCTCTCACTTTCTCCAGAAACTTTGCCGATTAGCAGGCTCTAACCAGCAATATGCTCAATGTAATTTCTAGTTAGAAGGAAATAGTTTTCCAGAATGAGAATAAACGAACATCGAACAGGTAAATCGTCTCTGAAAATGATACGTTTAGAAACTCGTTCGATCGTAGCATTCCTTGCTTTAGGATGCTTGAAATAAAAGTAAGAAATTTTGTCAAAAGTATTTAAACTATATTTTGATCCACGAAGAAGGCGATTTCGGTTAATTAAGGTTACTATGACATTCTTGAAATGCTTGGCCAAATTTGGGCATCGTTAAACGACAGAAATTTTCTTAATATGTGTCGCCGTGGCACGGATTTCTCTTAAATTGGTTGCCGGTTGCTACTTTGTATTTTGAAATTAAATACAAAAATGTTTTGAAAGATTAGATTAAATATAATACCAATACATTCGATATATCCTGTATATATATATATATATATACTCAGCAAAAGAAATTCAAGAATTTGACCTAAATTTTGTTTTGAGAAGAATTTTATCTTCATCTTCTTCGCCTCTTTTACTACACTCACAATTCTATTTACTACACATTAGTCACATTTCACACGTATTTACATATAAAATCGTGGTGACGCTGTCTCTGTACTTAAACTTTCACGAATAAAATTTGAATACATCACGCAATTAAATTTTACCTATCTATAAAATTTCACAGGCAGGAATGTAAAAGTTCGTCTGTTCGATTCATTGTTCGATTAATCAATCTCTCTCGTCGGAAGACACGAAGCAAAAAAGGTTAAAGAACGCCAGGTTTCTGACATACTCTATGCCCACTGACAAAACCAGCCTACGTAATCGTCAAAGTTGGCCGGCCTATTTTCTCGCGAACGGTTCCTTTTAAATTGATAGGAAGTCTAGTGACGTTAATTGCAGCAACGGTGCACAGCTATCGAACTTCATATCTTAAGGTGCAGGAAGAGAAGAAGTAGTTTCACGACAGTAAGATCGAAAGTGCGACTTCTGCACGACCCTGGGGTGAAATTTCTCTCTTTCTATAAGAAGACGGAGGATGTTAATCATTCTCGGAGAAATTTCCATGTCTGTCTTGTTGACCGGCGAGAACAAACACAATGCTTGAATAATTATTTTAGTAATTTAATTTACATTCGTGTTTACCAACTAACTTATATCCATAATGGAGTGATTAGAGTATACGAAGAATAGTAAGGAAACAATGAGAAATTTCTGGAGACGATTTTATTGAGAAAATCCAGTTTCTATACTTTGATCTATCGGATAGTTTAATCTAGATAAGATTTAGAATTTAACTGTATGCGTAATATACAGCGTTATGCTTTTATTATTGGCTATTGTTCGTAGTATATGTACAATCTATATCTTTTTTATAGCAAGCTACAAGAAAAAGAAGAAGAAGAAATGGAAAAAACGTATGATCGTTTTACGTTACTTTATACTTTTATTTTGTACTATAACACTGTAGAATATCAGGACAAGAAAAGACATGTCTATCATTACCTATCATTTATACTGGATCCATTTTAGAAAACAAATGACCGGGTACATGCTCCTACAGCTTTTTTCCAATCGTTCGTGACAGTTGACAACTTGGCATGTTTCTCATTAACATATACCTTTCACCCCGAGATCACTAAATTACGCGTTGCACTATATGCACATTGCACAATGTACAAATATTGATCAGCTATCACGTAATATTTGATTACATATTAGATCATGTTTGACATTGATTCTCTTATAATATACGTAAATATTTTCTTGAGCAATGTTTGTCGTACGACTTGTACCGTCCAATAGCACAAAATGGGACATGCCCGCAAACGTGTTGGCGACTCCCATTAATACTTTACGATAATAAATACGCTAACTTATTAAATGACATTATGCGAAAGAACAAACGTAGTTGTTCCACTATTACAATCTGGGACACCCCGTGTATGAAAGATCTCAGATAAATCGGAGAGATTCTCGTTAAATTATTCCATGTAATTGCTTGCGTTTCTTGCAATGCTGGCATAAAAAACATAGGATACGTGGCACGGAACAAGTATACAAACTCGCGCAGAAGAATCCAGTTAAACGGTTATGTTACAGGTCGTCCTTTCACTAAAATCGAACGATCCCGCGTGCGATCGAAAGTAAAAGCAATCAACTGGTGGTATACTTTCTACGAAGAACGAAGGATAAAAGCATACGTTAAAAGATAAAAGATAGAAGGACACTTTCGCAATTTCGTATTCATCTTTATGGCAAGTACAGTCGTTTAAAATAACAATCGCGCCTTTTAATTATACCTTTTAGAATACAGATCGAGAAAGTCTAATTAATAGTATTCATTAAAATATCGCTTATAGGGTTTCGGTTTATAAGCGATTGCGTGAAAATAATTTTATCGCAAATCCTTGTGTCATTAGCACGCAGTTGCTAATCGCTCGTCAAATCGCTTAACAAAACATCGATTAACAGAAAATCGAGGATCCTAAAAGGGATTGGCAAGAATAGAAATCGAAAGATATTACTATATTTTTATTCAAAACTTTCGTTTCTCTCTAAATAGATTAATATCGGTGTTTGTAAAGTAGTTGAAAATTATCCGAACAGTGTAATATTTGCACGAACACAATGACGAAATACGACAGTTGCAGGTTTCCACTGGATCGGCGATTCGAACGTCTTGCAGTCTCCTTGAAAGTCTCTCAATTACGAAAAAGTAATTTTTCTCCAACAGCGAGATATTTCGTGGACACAATAAAATCTACTAGTCGAAGTTTCGAGAAAATTACTGCCACAAATATGCTGCAGCCTCCTTCCAAGTGTCTCAATTATGAAAAAGCAAAGTGTACCAATTCCTCGCGCGCTTTTCCACCGCCGAGCAACCGGAACGTGCGATTTATAGTATATTCGTTAGCAAAGTGACAATTTCATTTAACTAAGACTATCCGAACGTGAGAGAACATATCGAAATTAATCAGGAAGTAACGTCGGTTTCGAAAGTCGTGGGAAGAGGAACAGATCGTTCCGTTTAAAAATATTACAGACTTTCTCTGCGCTTTAATACCGCCTCGTTATTTGCCTTGTGTCGTTGAAAGCACTTTGTCCGCCTGCCATTTATGCATTACAAATTTTATAAAGATCACGTATGTTACCGTTTGGAAAATAAAAATGGTCGTAGAAACGAGAAAAAGACTTTAACGAACTTCTTTCCTTAAAAGAAGTTTCCTTTGAATTATGTATCGGCGTTCTAGATATGCGGTTTCAGAGCCTATATCGTATATAAGGTGTTAAAAAAAAAAAAAAGAAAAAATGTTAATTATCAAGATATTTCGAGTGATTAATTGGCAGTTTGTATTTCTTGAAGTATTTAAAGAACAACGTTTTCGAGTTAACACGGAAGATGAACTACACCGATTACATAAACAAATTAGGAAGCACTTCAAGGGTTTCAAACGCGATTAATCTGTGTAGGAGTCGTGACATGTAGTAAACGCTCGGTGATAAATGTACGAAGCGAATATTATTACGTATTATTATGTACTTTAATCCGCAAGAGTCGTGACTTCGTGCGGATTATGTAAACTAATTATGTTACTAGTAGATGCCCTGATTATAATATACATACGTGTCTTGTGTGTACCTTGACATTTCGACTTTTCTGATCTTCGATTCTTCTAATCTTCCGATCTTATAGTTTTCCAAGCATTTTAATTTCTCAATCTTTCGACGTTACGATATTTCGATGTTTTAATATTTTAATTTCTCTGTCCTTCGGTCTCTTCGTCTGACTCTCAACCATCCAGAAAGATCCATCGTAGGGCATCGCCGACCTAAAAAGCACCGACGAAGTAAAAGGGATCTCGCTTGGAACGTTGAAGAAAAAAAGAAAAAAAGGCTATTCCGAACGCTATTACCGAATATAGAGATAATGACTTCTGGGCGTTCAGAAATATTCTGCGAAACGGAAGGAAAGCGAAAGGTGGCAGAAATCTTCTGTCCTGTTGAACGCTAGGAACGCCATATTCTACGGGGCGTAAAAGTGAAGGAGCACCCGTTATATAACGGGACTATACCGTGTCCTGTAGTGAATGCACGCGTTTGATCGTGCATGCAGGCCGATTATGCAATCACTGGCATAATAGGGGTAGTGTGCTGGCCGCATATTCCGCGTGGATGTACCTGGCTAAGCTGCTCGAAGATGTAATAGCAAAGAATTTCCTCATGGATATATGTGGAAAGTGAACGTCTTCTTGGAGTTGTAAAAAAGGAAAAAGAACCAGTGAATGGTTTTTCTGCGTTGATCGTCGAATGAAATATAGCGAAGGATGGTGGTTTAATTAATCGGATGGAATCGTTGCAGTCTGTGGCGTTTTAGGTAACAAGGGATATTGTATAAGTGTCTGAAACACATTTCCCTCTATTCGAAATATTTTTACCAGTTGATCGTAGATTAACTAATATTCGATGCTTTGATGTAATTTGCAGCTCGTAGTTCGTTCGTTTCTCAATTTTCTTTTTATCCAGCCATGTATATGTATATAATATAATATAATATTAAAAGCAAAATATTCCCTCGCGGTCGTAAAATAACGTTAAAATCGAAAATTCGACGAAAATGCACGTGTCGTGTCTGTGTTTTTCTGCGATCGTCGAACATCGTTCAACGAGATCCTTGCGTTTTAAACGAACACAGATAACCATTCTATGCAAAATACGAGCAAACCAACTTACACCACTATGACTCTCGATCCGCCACCTTTCTCCTTCGTTCTTCTTCGCTTCCACAACCCTATGAGTAGACAGAACGCAACTTCACCGACCATTACTGTTTCCACGTTCGATTTTAAACGATCCGTTCACTACCGACTGCACGTTGAAACACGATCGCTTATAAGGCCTTCTCCTTGTGATATCAGAAGGAAATGCACGATCGTGCCGATCTATAGAACGGTTGTCTGGTCAGTCGATATATCTGGAGATAGTTGAAACACGCGGACGCGTGGATCGTTAATAGAAGAGAGAGAGATAGGAAGCCGCACCCAGATTACATTTTTTTCCACATCAGCTGTGGGAAAACCGTGGCCAACGATCCGCGGACAGCAGCACCGCGATCGTTGCGCGTGATCTCGTTACGTCAGTGATCGCGATCGATGAAATCTTTGAGGAAGAGTTTAATTCGTAAAAGCAGAGTTGCTTGACCGATTACCTGCGTTACGTTTGATCAGTAGACTGCGAACTTTTACGCGTTTTATGAAATTCCATTACCGAAACTCTAGCACGTTCAATCGCGAAAATAACTTTGCGTTATATCTCATAATTGCAACTATTATTACAACGATCATTTTTCATGATACGAAACTATGAATACGAATTTTAATTATTGTTAGTCTTATGTACGTATATGTATAGAGGAATAAGTACACGAATAGAATTTATGGTAGCAGCTGAGACACTATATTTCATAAACACTTGGTTCATGAACGAAACGCACGCATAGTTTGGTTCAAAGAGGAATAGCGGTAGAAGGAGAATGCACGAAGTTCGTTATGCTTTCGTGAAGTCATCTGGTTCAAGATTGCATGCAAATAGGTGCAAGAAGCGAAGAATGTTTTATTGTTGACATCATAGATCCATATAGTTTCTCTAAAACGTCCACTTTCTAAGCCTCGATTACTCTTAACCGGAGACAGAGACTTTTCGCAATAGTAAGCGGGGAAAACTAACATCGCGGTATACTTTTTTCGAGCGAGGTAAACATTGTTATTGCTTTACTAACTGGTGTTGAAATTATCGTTATGTAACACAATGTTCTATCCACGTATAATAATCAAATCCTATATGAAGATCGATCGATCATCGGCGTCTATTTAATTAATCAACTTGCAGAATGAAATTAATCGCATTAAACCATTTTATTACTAGCAAAAACTAGAGAAACATAAGGCTATACAAATGTGACAGAGTCATTAATTATATTATATTCTCATAAATAAATATTAATCATAAATTTATTTTTATCGATAGTCAAATGCTATACACGTAAAAGTATTGTATCATTTCCTCAAATTTTAAGATCCATTTCGATAAAAAGAATATTTGATCTATCCTTTTTCGTAAGCAAATCTATCTGCAATACCATATTAAAAAATCAAAAAATTTAAATTGCATAATCATCTTACTGCACAATTATGATAAATTCTCTATCTAATTCTCAAATAGCACGTTCCATTCTGCATTTATTCTCACGTTTTTCTGGCCTCGGCGAGAGGCAAAAACCTGCTCCAGTTACTCGTCTTAGCCTGTTTATCTTGCTACCAGTTAGTCTATTCAAACACCACGTGATTGATCGCCTTTGACTCACATTTACCGTCAGCGTTATTACGAGATTTAAGAGACTACTAGAACGTACTACGGCAATTAGTAGCAGCCGACATGACAATGACAGTGGTTTCTATAGACGGCATTGACTTTCGATCGTATTATCGAACATATCTCTTTAACGCGTTGATCGCTGGACCGAACCCACGTGGCCTTCCATCGTGTGTGGCATTCTTTTCTTAAAATTCGACGATTTGCACAGACACCGCTATAATGTCACCCACCTCTGGGATCAAGTCGGGTCATAACGCCAACGTAGCGTCATCAGTAGTCAGCAAAGAGTTAACTACACACGGAGATTTATAACACGGTCGACTAGAAAGAGAATGAAACGACAGCTAAAAACAAAATGAAATACAAGTAAGCAAGCTAGTTGATAAACGGCCAGAGATTCATTAACTCGTAATTTATGATAATGATACCAGCGTAACTTTCATCCATATTGCTCATCGTATTATAATTTCAAATTTCCTTCCGATCTAATTGCTATTTGCTAAGTAATCGTTTAAAAAACTTAATTTCAGATTGATCAATCCCCTATCGTAGTTAACGACTAAATAGAAAGAAATTTCCTGTACAAATATCATTTACATAATATTTTTCTTCGTGCGCACTCGTGATAATGTACTTTTCATCGCGCGGACTGAAGAGATTCTCTTCGACGCGCAACTCTTGGCACGTAGCTATGCTTTAATTTTAATTTAAAGAGAAAGGTAACAAAGGAACGCGATGGCAAAAGCTTGGAACAGTGTCGCCGCGCGTACCGAGGTGGTAGAAGAGATTTCAATTTAAATTCGAGATCGTCGAACGAGTTATTACGCGAGGACGCTGCGAAATGAAAACCGCGACGGAGTTATACTTTCTCGAAGAGTCGAGGAGATTGTCTCACAGCCCCTGGTACAACAACGACACGGAGAAGGGAGCCTAGAACAATGCCTCGGCTAATTATCGCGATCTTAATTACATCGGGCTCTCTTTCTTTCTTTCTCGAACAAAGCTGATGATTAATCATCACGAATACGCGCTGGATTGCCTTGCAGATAATTGCAGAATCTATAACCGCCGGTGATTAAACGTGCGACTAGGGTAGATCATTGACTATTCCGCGATTTATGTAAATACTTGTGCTCATTACACGCCATTTCTTTGTTCACAAATTTGTTAAGTACCTATTAACATGGTAAACAATGTTCTATCTTATTTTTAGATGTACGAATCGGCCAAGAGGTACGATGATCGAATGCATGGAAGAATGACGATTACAAATGTGATTTCTTGCAGTTTTCCTTCAAATCTAATTCTGTTTGTTATCTTCTGGAAACTAATTCACGAAAGTGAAATTTCTTAATGAAATATTGGACACCAATTGTGCACCTGGATAATGTGACACTGAGAATTTTATGAAAAATAGAAATAAAATTGATCAATTTGATTTCTCGGAAGCTCACATGACCAGCGAAAATGTAAAGAAACATAATATAATAAAAATATAACGAATATATATGTAATTTTGTTTAGAGTCATCCATCGCATGATCCACGGCCGCGTCTCTCAGCCTCTCAACAGGCTCAAATATTGAGCGACGTTCAGCAACACCAGCAACGTTTCCGTCGACCCCAAGACGCGACCAATTCTCGAGGATCCTTCGATCAAGTTGCCTCCAAGTCGCAAACTAGCGCGTCTTACCCATCCCTGGCCAAATACAAAGTAGATCGCGCAAAACAGCAACAACTTCAACAGCTGTACCAACAGCAACAACAAGTACAGCAATTGATACAAGAACAGCAACAAAAAATAGCTCAACAACTCAGCAATCCAAACTACTTGAACGCCCAGACTCAATTCCAATCTCAACCAGCCAAGCAACAATTTCCACAGCAATTTAGCAGCCAGTATCAGAACACCAATAGCCACTTTCAGAACCTTCAGCAGGACTTGTCGCAACCTTTGTTCAGCGATCGACAGACGTTACAGCTGCAAGAATATCTAGAGAAGCAACGTGAGTTGGAATTGGTGCAAAAGCAAAGGCAACAATTATTATTGGAACAACAGGAGCTACGAAGGCAGCAGGAGCTTCTGAGACTCCAACAGCTTCAGAAACTCACGTCGACTACCCCTTTGCCAGTTCCTGTCACTTCTGCCAGCACGATTGCTGTCAGCACTGCAACGTCTCCTGTTCTCGTATCGCTACCAACAGCGAGAAAAATCACTTCGTCCGAAACAGATCTGTTCCTGAAAGCGATAGCTACTCACCAGAAGAAGTTCTCTACGACCACACCAATTCCACCAACAACAACGACAACTGCGAGGACCACAACGACCATCAAACCGACCATCGTCACTGCAGTCTCACCCAGAACGTACCAGGAAAAGATAACGGTCACTCCCACTATCCCAGAGAATTTATTGAGCTTGATACAGGAGCAGCAGAATCAGTTTGTGCAACAAGGTAAGCCAAAGCCTCAGATCAAGGTTATATATCAGACTGAGAAGCCAGTGACCTCGAAGACCGTCACGACGAAGACCAGGTCTGCTTCCTTAGGATCGGAAAGAGACGTCTTGTTGAAACAACTGAAGCTGGCTCTGGCTCAATCTATCGACGACGACGTGAGGAACGTCAGTACCAGGGACATAGTTCTTCCCAACGGAAAGAAGATTCAATTAATTGATTCTTCAAGCAGCTTAACGTCTAATCTTCCTACCGATGGATCCACTTTAACTATGTCTACTTTGGCGCTGACTACTTCGACGACGACTATCAAGCCACCGAAAGCTATTTTCGAAGAGCTGACTAGGGGCGTGCTTCCTCCTGGAGCTGATTTTGAGGTTATTAGACAGAAGAGCGACGGAAAGCTGGAGGAAATTGGAAAAGCACCGATTCAGAGTCTACCAGCGAAGAAGGTGACGTTTGTGGTATTGGAAGAGCAACCTGATGGCAGTTACAAAGTGCAAGGGGTGAAAGGGAACGCGGAGAAAGAGGGAAGCGAGGTCGAGTCTATCGTGGAGAAGATAAAGAAAGGAGAGTTAAAGTTGCCACCGAGTTCTTCGAATCCGACGACTGCGACTTCGCTTCAGAATTTCGGATCCGGCTTGGATCCAAATTCTATTTCGACGAGGCAGAGTGCGACAGCCTCGAGTCAAAGTATTGCGTCTACTAGCCCTAGATCGACTACTCCGAGGTCTACTTCTATTTCGTCGAGGTACACGGAGAGGTACGCGATAGAGCAAATTAATTTAATTCGATAAATTTTTCATTTCTCATACCGCACCAATTACAAATCTTAATCTTCTAAATATCGTTCTTTCACAATATCCTTCAGAATCCAACTACAGTGGCTATGAAAGTATTTACATGGTGTAATCGTAACTACTTACGTATTGTAATTAGGCAATTTCTGTGTATGATCCTAATTTATCGTGCACTGTATTTGCGTACGATCTATCGCGTAACTATTCGCGTCATTCGCGTTTAATTAATCAAAACAACGTCTTTTTGCAGCAAACCGACGGAATACTTCCCTCACGTGACAATTTCACCAAATTCCGTGCCCACGACGGACAAGTATCTGTCCTCGGCATCGAGCGTCACCAGCCACGTGTACAATTCACTTGGAAGCGTAAACACAACCCCTAAATTGACCTCCTTGGATCACGATAGTCGAGTGACGTCGAAATATCCAAGTGTAACAAGGAGTCACTTCATCCCGACCATGGCTCCGGTCAATGAAATCATTACAACGACACTTCCATCGGTGCCGACCACTTTCTCGCATCAGTCGACCAATTCCTACATTCACTTCACCACCAGGCCAACCGGTGAAACTTCGCCGACCCTCAAGACGATCCCGACCACCACGAGACCGTCGTCCACCTTACACAACGAGAATATAATCTATCAGGACAGCTTTGAAAGGTCCACCATATCATCGGCGATCGAATCACCTTCGACCAGGAGTCAGATACACGAGAGTTTGAACACGTTGTTTAGGAGGGAAGGATTGTTCGCCATGGCTAAATATTTGAGACAGTCGGGTTTGGACAACGTGTTGAACGAAACTGGTGAGTGACCGATTAGATTCCTTTTGTCGTAATAAAATCGAAGTGAAAATGTTACAGAGACATATGGAATTTTTCAAGTAAAAATTTTGAAATAACTATCACCGAGAAGTTGAACGTTGTAAGGTAACTGATGGATCAATTACCAGAAGTTTTCTTCTTATTAGAATAAGATTAAAACGAAATTGCAACCGTAATCTAGCCTATGGTGCCTTTTTAATGAAAAATTTTGAAACTTGCAGTGTCTTCGTTTAGTACGAATGAAATTTTTTGGATCTCGATAAATCACACGGCAAAATTCTTTTTCGTTAAACTACTCGAATTCGAACTTCAACTTCCATATACATTAACCTGATGAAGAACGAAGATTTATAATCTGTACAAATATTTTGCTTCTTCTCGACGTCAAACTTAGCCAAGCAACGTTCATTAGAAAAATGTTCACACGGATTGTCTGAACGTTTCGACAGAACCTGCCTCGTCGCAACAACAATAATGGTCGTTACCTCGTTATACGAATCTTTAAATTACAAAAGTCAGCTTAATTGCGTCGTACGGTATTGCGTTAATTGACCTATATAAGCCATCGATTTGATCGAACGTTTGTAACATCTCGTATCTTCAATTTATGAATTCAGTCACCGTGTTACCGCCGTTACGTTACTTTTATGGCTTTAACAACGAACGACTAATTAAGGTTTATCGAAGAATCGATCGCCGACAAAAACGATACAATACCGAAGAATCCACGATCTGCAGGTCTGATTTATTTCAAGTCTCGTTAGTTTTTCATCTTTTATTTCATGATACTTTTGTGTCGCGTTTCGTGAAATGAGTACAAGGTTGAATTTCTAGCACATTTACTGTTAATACGCTTAAGATGGTTGATCAATAATTGAAGAGTGTCTGTAGAAAAAACGCTGTAGGTACCACGATACAGGTTTTTCAGGAGGAAAAGACACTTTACGCATCGATGCAGTCGAAATTCACGAAAAAGAAAAGTTGAATCTATTGGAAACCCTGTACTCGCCGCCTTTTAATTGCACAGAAAACTCAATGCTCTATTCATTTAGATAAAAGCACAGATAGGAGCCGAGAAACGATTAACTAAAGTTTACTGGCGCTTACATTTTTCTCTATAGAGGCGACGTTATGACACCATCTCCGAGCATTGTTAACGACCATTCAGAACATAAAATTGCACTTAAGTTCTATGCTACTTCTATGCTCGCGTTAGTACGTAGAACATTGTCCAATAAGAAATCAAAGTTCTTCAACTTTGACACTTACAGTGTTTTGTACAATCGCTCTTCATTGATCGTTCTAAAATTTTTTATTACCGAAAATAAATTCGCTTGTAGCGATCGTAAAACATAAACCACGTAACTACAAAATCCAACGATTTCAATTTCTTCATTCCGTTAACATTGACGGTGAAAACGTAATAACACGAATATTTTATAAATATACTTATCTATCAAACCTATAAATTATAAATACAATTATTATATAATTATGCAACTATAAATACGTTATTAAACATGTATGATTTATAATTTACACGGATATGTTACGCAAGTAATAATCTAGACAGTCGGACAATGTCCAGACGTTTCTGAGGCAATTAAAAACGATTGTGAAAATAAGCGGTGGAGAAACGCGTCGGAGGAGATCGTGCAACAGCCAGATCCAATTATCGACGTGTCAGACAAACGGAAAAACAGTGCACTTCCGTCGATTAAAAAGCAAAGAAGCGTAACGGTGTCCCTTCACGCTGGGCGAGAAACGACCGGATAATAATTATCCTCGTGATTGAGAAAGATGCGTTTGTCACTCTCGTGACGTCTCTCGAGCCAGATCCAGAACAAACGCGCCCTGTCGTAAATCGTAAAATGACGCTAAGCTACAGCGAGTTACACAATATCGTGCGAAACGTAGACGAATACTTGAAATAGGATTATAAAACAGCGAGTCATTCTATCTGAGATTGATCGTCTACGTTTTAAAAATAATCTACGAGTTAGAAAAAGTAGCATGTAATCGAAGTTTGTCTCGAATTTCTTTCGCGACGATCGCTTCTGTTATTTTATTTCGAAACACTTTCGAACCGATCATTTGGACTACCATTTGAATTTAATGAATATGATTCGATGTTACAAGAGAAGTAACTAATGTTACGCTTATAAAAACTGTTCTATGATATTACAGGGCCGTACACGATATTTGTACCGACAGACAAAGCTTTCAGGACGCTTTTGGTGCAACTTGGTGGTCCAGAAAAGGCAGAGCAAAAGTTCCGAGATAATCCACGACTTCTTAGCGGGGTACGTCACGTTTGTTGATTTATAACGCGGCAACGATTGCTTGCGATATTAATCCCGCGAGAATCGTCTTCTTGGCTTCTCACGAGCAAACGAAATTCCATCCTCGAATCGAAGAGTAATTAATCGAAGAGTAATTTGAAGAGTAATTTGAAGAGTAATTGAAGAGTAATTGCGCGATACGTTGATAAGTAGTAATTTTTGATTGGATTGCAGAATGTAGTTATATCTCTAAGGAGTTAACGTCACAGTAAAATGCCACATTCTGTTGATCATTAATTCTCTCTTAAATAGAATTATGGGTAAAAGTAATTTACCGTGATTAAATAAAATTTACATGGATCGAATTTGTATGATTAATTTACCACTACCGCTGTGCCTTAAATGGAATTATGGTCTACTATACGATGATTAAGTAGACTATATCGCTGGAGTTTATATGGTTTATATGGTTAATTTGCAGTTACTGCTGCACCACGTGATACCAGGAGCCTTCAGGATCGATTCGTTGCAAGATGAAATGACTGGTGTTAGCTTAGCTGGAACGCAATTAAGAGTGAACGAATACGCAATGCACGACCACGAATGGAACGACATCAAGGTATATCCCTTATTTCACAGAGACCTGGTAATTCCGGATTACGTTATCGTTGACAATCTCACTGACCTTAACGGCGATTTATCTCCATCGATTCTCGTTTTTGGATCAATGAGTCATAACCAGCGCTGCATATTCGCCGCATTGCTCGATCGATCGTTTCACGTTGATCTAGTTTGTCGACCTTCTGGAAAACATTCCATTCGCTCGTTAATAATGCATAACATCGTGCGTACATAAACGATCGTGCGATCTTTTCTTTTCTAGGAATTCAAAATTGGCGAAGATTGAAACCAATGATCTTTCTTACTGTCGCGTATCTTTTTCGCTAACTTTGCGTAATGTTATTTAAATTCTTAAAACGAGTAAAATCGACATTGATCTAAGCAGAAAGCGACGTTAACAGCGCTGTGTTTTTTTTTTTTTTTGTTCATTTTTACAAGCAGGTGACAACGATAAATGGCGCGAAAGTGGCATCGAATAAACGGGACATCGAGATACCACAGGGTGTCGCCCACGCCGTTGATAGGGTGATGTTTCCTCTTCCGGTTGGCGATTTGGTGCAAACGTTGCAGGCTGACCGCGAGAGAAGATTCACCAACTTCCTTAAAATGCTCTACATCTCCGGTCTTCAAGATACTTTATCAGGTAAGACAGATCGAATAAATAATAATAATAATAATAACAACTAAATAATAAAAAATAAATAATAACGCACATTTATGAACGCATAAAATTGCAGGGAACTGTTAAATTACTATCAGCTACAAAACTAACTTATATATCAATCATGCCTGATTCTTTGAAATGCCACAAGATAAGATGTAGTTTATGGATTTCTTGTATTCGGTAATAAAGAGGAATTGATGAGAAATTGATGATTCAAATAACCGGTACACGTTCGATAACTTATCTAAATCATCGTTTGCGATGCTTCATCACTCGTACAACTTGTTTACTTTCTGACGAAACTCTTTCCATCGTTGAAGGGTTAATGAGCCTTTACCCAATAACAGTGCTCGTAATATCGTATCTATTAATGATATAGATGGCTAATAGTTATTTAATGACGTACATATAGCCAGATATTTTATGATTTTCAAAAGATTTTATTTAAAAATACGTGGATATAATAATTCGTAATTCATTAATTATCACCATGTCGTGTAACAATTATGTAACTTGATTTTTGTACATTTTAAGGATACATTCTAAGCAAAGCTCGAAGGGAACGAGTTATACTTAAAGCGTGAAATATCCATTAATAATAATAATCAATAAATTATCTCAAGCCGACTGAATGAAATTTTCATACTTACTTTAATGGAGGTTCGTCAAATTTTCAATAATCTGAGCTTCCATTGATATTTATTAAGTCAAATTTAACAGAAGCTGTCGTAATTGTCTATGATTGTATGTATGGTAACATTTAGGTGTTAAAATTAGAATTATTAACAGTTCAGTAATGCGGAAATAACTTTTGCAGGACCTAAAACTTTCACCGTTTTCGCACCAACGGACTCCGCTTTCGAATCATCTTCGAAGGACGGAGCACCGGTTTGGACGGAAGAAGACGGACCAGAAGCTGCGAAAACGATTGTTTCGAGACACGTGATTCCATCTACCCTATACACAGCTGGTATGAGGTATTATTTGCAAAAGGATACCCTTCGTCCTCAGTCACCTGTTCATATTCACAAAAACGGTGGTAAGTGAAAGATATTCTGTTATAAAATATAAAATATCAAGTAAGATTTAATATTAGAAGAAAAATATTCTATCAAAATATATATGTTATGATTTTTGTTAAATAACAAATTTAATTGCTTGGAGAAAATATTAACTACTTATGACTAACGAATCTGAATTCCCGATTTCCTGTTCAAAGTTATGTTAATTGAACGAAACATACGTATTGAATAATAATCTTCTAAGCTAGAAAAATTCAAAGAATTTTCTTCCCGTAAAAATTGTAGTCTGGCGCGCGAACGGTGAAAAAATAGGCGTCCTAATAACCTATTTGCTCGTTAAGCAGTGATTCCCCCACCTTGTGATTAAACACTCCCTTTCGCCCCATAACGTATTCATTAAAGTATGATATGGAATGAATTTCTTTCTAATGGATGCATACGTGCTGCCCCACCCATCTTTATCCTTTGAAATTGTTCTTTCACTTTCAATGTTATAATTGCTTGTAATTATTTTCAAATTAATTGTTTTCCATTTAGTAATTACCGTTATGAAACAACCTTTCAAAGAAAATATTTTGTAATGAAGAAAGATTGTAAACTATTTCCTATGTTGTTCCAGGTCGAGTACGAGTGAACGAGGCGCATGTCGTAACACATAATATACCAGCAACAAATGGAGTTTTGCACGCAATTGACGGCATACTATAGCCACTACACAACATCGGTTACGTAGATCGGTTACATTCAGTTTGAAAAGTTAGGCGTCTTAAGAGGAAATGCATATGTCAGTCACAGTACACGAAAAATATTTATATTCTTATACTTATTACTTCTTTGCGATTTGCTAAAGAAAAATATAATAATAATCTTAGACTAGGTTTGCACTACGTGATAATCTAATAATAATTTATGAATAATATACTAGCCTAATAAACGTTCTGTTTTTAGAAATATGTAGTGATAACGAGGAAAATAAAATTTTAGTAAAAGGAAAAAGAATTTTTAACGCTTAGGGATTATTGCAGTAAATCGCAAAGAATTAAAGTATTCGTCTCAAAAAGATCGTAATTGAGACAAAAACGTAGGTATCTCGGGAAAGGAAGAAAAGATAAATCTCTAGAACTATCATTAAGTTCAACAATAAGGATAAATGGACAGGATTTGCCATAGATGTTGTGAAATTGCATAAATGTAATGGGGTCTTTTTTAAGGCATAAACAAATAGAAAGACTAATTTATATAACATAGATGCGTGTTAATCGCTCATGTTGCTACGCAAGCTATACGAGCCACTAAGTGCGAAAAATTAATTGCCTAATTGTATAGAATGGTAACGCAATACCATGATTAGTATTATTATAGTATGTATTATTTTATAAATAAATGTACAGTCTATGTTTTTTCATAATTATTGTCTTCTAATGTTATTTTCAATATTTGACTAATTACTATCTTTCGTCTTCTCACTTATATGCAATAAATAGAATAGAGATAAAAATTATACAATCATATTGATAATAAAATTATTTTTTATTTTTGTAAAGATAATTTATAAATAAAGTATATAATATTTCCATTCATAAATATATATAACATTTACAATTACATTACGTTCTAAATCGACGAAATTTAATAATAAAATTAATATACTGTTATACGTTATTACGATGATTCTGCCTGATTTTAATAAAAATTCTTTTATTCTTTTTAATAATTCGTTTTATATTTTTTCATTTCCACCATTATATGATGGAAGTTCGTTAATTGTGTACGAGCATTTGGCGGTAAGATTTTATGGAATCTGTGGTAATATTGCACTAACTGTGTCATTGCATGTTGTACCAGTGCTGTACCAAGTACCAAACTAGGAAAAGATTTTAATACTTCGTGATTAATTTCTTCTAACGCACGTTTCCAATTATTCGTAAAAGATTGTGCAAGAGCCAATGCTTTTCCCTCTTGTCTTTTTGATTCATCGGGTTGACCCTTCTCGATCATGGCTTCAGATTCTTTGACAAACTGTATTATACCTCCAAAATGTGGACTTAAAATTTCCTCGACATATTCCGAAGAACGTGCATTTAATTGATCGCGAAAACTTTCTGCTTCTTTTGAATTGTCTCGTGTTCTTTCCTAAAGAATATGGTTACGTCTATAACATATTTCTTTTTACAATATTAATTTACATTATTAATTAATAAATTAATTGTTTTACCATTAATACACCAAGAACCAAATCATAATTATTGATGAGAAAAACTAGTTGTTGAATTCTAGTGCAAAATGTAGCTGCCATTCTTAATAGGAAACATTGCACGGCTTCCCGCAATTCTGCTAATAATTGCGTAGCCCCTTCACAAGGAAATTCTTCAACTACGCCAACCATTGCAGCACTAAATTCAGCATATCTTCGTGTAATCTACATACAAATTTCTCGAACTATTACTATTTCTAAAAACTTACGTTAACATATACTTTAATGTTATAAACTTACATAATGTGGTCCTGTTTCTTGGGTGAGTTTTAGTGGATCGCAGCTTTTTATACTTTGAATATTCAATTGAAAAACGTATTCGAATCTAACGATTCAAACAAAAAATGTATATATTTAAACTTCCACTTAAGAATTAAAAATTATATTATTATGTTGATTTAAATACCTAGGCCAAATTATTGATGTCATGTTATCCCAATACTTATCTAAAGCTGGTACCGCTCTTTTATGACAAATTAAGCGATATCGCATTACTAAATGTAAACACAAGAATAAAGCGATGGTATCATAGCAATTTTCCACAAAAGATTGCAGATTTTTCACCATTAGATTTATTGTTTTTCCCATTACCTAATTATTAAGTACATGGTAGTACATAACTTTATATATTCATTTTTGTTCATTTTATTAGAATTGACATAAACAATGAAAAGTATTTTACCTGATTAAAGATATCCATCGCTTGCACACCATGTACTTTAAAAAATTCAGTTAAGAATAAATATTCTCTACAAGCATTATCTACAAGAGCATATTGTTCACTCCTGAACAAAGCTTCGTAATGATACTATAAACACAAAAGAAATTGTTGTATTAATATTTCCATATGTGATTTTACCTTAAAAGCGATAATTTCCATATTCACCCTTGTTTTAGATGCAGTATGAGGTACTATAATGAGTGCTTCCAACTGAGAAGTTAATACATCTCCTCTATTACCTATAGAAAATACTGTACCCTTATGCTTTAATATAGTTTTATGAAAAATACTTCTCCCTGCTGTGTCTTCAACTCCCATCATATCATCTTTAGTTGCTCTTTCTTCAAACTATATAATTTAGTAATTAGAAAGAGATTTTGATTATCGTTCTATTTAAGATTTGAAATTATTATTTTACCTGCAGTTTCATTAGTTTCGAAGAATACGACTTAAAATACGAATAATATATTTTACTCATTGTGCTAATATATTCTCCACAAATTTCTTCAGCTACGTTTCTTTCATTTGCTAAAATAAATTCGAAGAAAAATTTATACTTCAACATATTATTCTGAGGGACTTGATAATTTGTCATTGGTTTCCTGAATTTGTAAATCTGTTCTAAAAGATACGTTCTGATCTTTGCTAGTGCTTTCACTTTCAGTTTCTCTAATATATCTTTCACATCTAAGCAAGACTTTGCTTCTTTAAAACTCTGCTCCTTTACAAAATTTATTTTATGATTTAATGTTTGTAGTTGGGTCAAAAACTCTTTTTCAGTCACCAGGCAATCCATTATTCCCCTAATAAATCATAATTACAAATTTAAGAATATTTCTAAATTTTTAAACGAGTATTATCTTTGTATTATTCTTAATTCTTACGCGATAAGAGCTTCTGACACTGTCATGTCTTCGATAAACTGACTAAGAGGTCCTCTAATAATTTGCCTATTAGACAATTGTTGACTCATTGCTACAGACTTACGTTGTAGATACAGTATTTCTGAACTGATACTTCCTAAATCTAATTGGAAACTCATTAACATTGATTCCATTTTCTATAAACAAAATTTTTGAAATGCATTTTAAATCATACATCGTGTCTTTTAATATATTTTATTTTTGAAGTCGTAATCAAATTTTAGAAATTATAAATTGCAGATACTGGTAATTCATGCAGATTAAAATCTAACCTCCAAAATATTATCGCACGCAGCAATTTGGTTATGAAGACTTGCAATATTTTCGCTTTCTTTTATATAGTCTTGAATAGATTTATTCTCCACTTCTTTTAATTCTTTTTCAATTTGTCTGGAATATTGACGCAAATCCGTACCAGTCTTCAAAACTTCTTGAACAACATCATCTCCAAGATCTTGAGGTAATTGCACCTCATTATCTTCAAAGATATCAATTTCACCCGACATTTTACAAATCTTCCTTTTCTTTAATTAATTTATTAATTTAATTCATTTATATCGCACAGTAATAAACGCCATTCCTTACTCTGCTGTCAAACCTTTTTCGCTTGTAGAACTGTCACAACGATCACACATTCTCATTGGTCACACACGCGTTACACGGAACTGGGCCATAGATAAAGTAAAGAACAAACATATCATTACAAATAAATACGTATGCATGCGTAAAAAAGTTTATTTATTTAGGATATAATTTTCCTAATAATAATTTTTTAAATAATTTAAATTTTATGTGGGGTGACGTGGACAACGTGGCATTAATAATATAAAAGAGACATTCATAATATACGTATAATATCATTTCTATTGCTAATATTTTATTCTAATAATATGTTAATAATAGAAATAATATTATATTTTTAATGACACTATAATTATTTTATTATCATTGATATTATATGACAAAATTTATTATATTTGTAGTTTCGATTCGATTCGATTCGATTCTTACCATTTTTGTCACATGCGACATTACCGATTCAGTATATAATGGTTTGAATTAAAAGTAAAGTTTCGTATGGAATTACGAATAAAATACAGTCTTAATGAATGAATAAAAAATATTTATTCGAAGACCTTTTCCGAGTACTAATTTCAACAAATAATTTATGAGTGAATTAATTACAATAGTTAAACAATTATCTTAGCTTATATTTATATATAAAAAAATCAGACTTGTTTCGAGGTCGGTATTCTGTATAATATTTCAGAACGAGAAACGCAAAGTCTCAATAATGCCATGTTTAGTTTGCATTTACGTTTAAATGTATTTATCAGCTCACAGTGCATATTTAAGTTGGTATGCTTCCTGTTGTACCGATTATCGATCTACCATCCATACCGTAGTTCAACTTGAACCATTGTGTCACTTACACTGTAACGTCTTATTTTAGTTACTTTATTATATTGTAAGGCTATCATTCGATTCAATTGATTCATTCTATAGTTGTATATCCTATAATTGTATCAATATCCGAATTTAGTATACAGAAAAGTATAAAAAGTGTACGAGACAAGTGTGATAGTTGTCTTATTAAAAACCTTGTTAATTTAATGTAATAAGAATAAAGGAATTACATAGTACGAACTATATTAAAACGCAGCTTGCATTCTTATCTGGAATTTAGGGAAGGTAAAGGAAATAGAACGTTCGTTCTTCACAAAAATTTTATTTTCGCACATTTCTCGCGTTCCTTTTACAACGTTTGCTACTTCTTGTTTTTTCATTTATACAATTTACAAAAGATCCTTTGTCTTTCATTTTCATTCCCCACGCGCACCGGAAAAATCCGAAATCTTGCACACGGAGACATCAACGAACGAATGCGACGAAACGAGCTGACTAACGATGACGCTGGCGAGGTTTATTTAAACGATGACGGTAATAAGAATAATTTATTATATAAGTCGATAATAATAATATTAATAATAATATTAATAATAATATTAATAATAATAATAATACAATAATAATAAGTAACAAGACTACAGTAACGATAATATCAATAGTCGCACGGAAAGTAACCTTTCAGGCCTATTTTCGCTTTTACTAGCTCCGCCTCTTTGGCTTGTGAACGTTTCATGACTGACCGTACATTATCAATGGTATAAATAAATAAATAACGAAGAGAAGATATCCATCGACCATACACTAAACGAACAATGTTTTCCTCGGCTGATTCACCCGAGAGATGTGTAAGATAAATGTGTTTAATTTCGTTCAAAGCATCGTTCGGATTGGGCAAGTTACTAGAATTTCTCATGGTCAAGTCAATTGAAGACTATACAGTGAAATTACGATAAATCATATTTCCGCTATTTATAGGAGAAACAATTCCAAAATTCTGTTATACAGTCAATCAATCTCAAAATTGTCTCTTTGTTTGGTTTAAAAATTAAGTACAGTTGTAATAGCTACTATTGTCTTTTTTTCTTTTTTCACGGATTTCGATCAAATTATTTTCTTTTCATATTCCATATTAAAGTAAAGTCCGTAGTAAAGTCTTCGTTTAACTTGAAATCATTTGAATTCAAGTAATTTGACTAATCTAAACGAGGCTTGACAGAGGCAAGCTCGCACTTGCCTCTACCGCTCCAAGAGAAACTCTATTCTGGAATTATTTCTTTTTCGTTTTTTTTTCCTTCTTTTCTTATTTTGATTTAAAATCATGATCGCGTTACAATTGTTTTAAACTCGCGAGGAACCTGCCCTGACTCGATTAGATGAAAGCGAACATTCGTGGCTACAAAATCGACTAATTATACGAAGCTAATTGTATGAAACTGAAAAGGACGTCTTTCCCTTGTACGCGTTGACGTACATTAGACTGCGAATGCTTATGCAAATTCATATTTTCAATTCGTATTTCGAAAGCATCCAAATAAATGAAATCTAATAATTAATGCTTTAAGTATTATCACCAATACTTTGGATATTTCTTGCATATTTTTGTATATCGCGCGAATTCTGTAAATTTCTTAGATATTTCAATCTCTCATAATTGCACAAATATCCACAGTCCAATTATTACAAAACTAATTAGCGCAATGAAGTATAATCGCCAGAAGATCACAAGCGATCGTTCGATTTCTCGTTCGGTTTCGCTGACGATTATTACGAGCAGCGGCGCGCATTACATAAACAATTTTCTTCGACTAGACGAATTATTTGAAAATTGTGAATCACGAAATTACACAAAAATTGTGCTTCTTACGATACAATGAAAAAGATACTATTGAATATTTCAAATCGCGTGGAAAGAGCGCAATTTACGCAGAACTGTTTTAATTACTAACAGTTTGATCGTGATTTGCCGTCTTACGTTTCTCAAGCTAGATCACTCTCGATCAAACTCAGTCTTGAAATGAAATATATCAAATTTTTCACATGCATTACAATAAACGCTGAATATACTCGGAAATTTAATCTCACTGCTCGACATTTCATATTTTGCAATCATTCTAACGATCATTCGTTGAGTTCCAATTACGCTAGAACTTCGTTTACACGAACTTTTATTTTGTTTACACGAAATTTCAGTCGACCAATCTCATTTCGGTTGGTACGCGATTAAATGAATTTCTGCCAGCTGAATGTATTTACCTGAATACGAACCCAATAAACTCTTACTATAATAATAAATAGCTAATGATAGAAGATTAACGAGCAAATTGAAAAATCTCATCACATTTGTTCCAATTACGTAAATTGCTTGCCTGCCGACAAGTTTGCACAAACGAAGTTCTACTGTATATCATTCGTACGTTCGACAGAAAGGGCTCGTTTCAATGATCCCGACGATCTTCGAGCCTCGAGGACTCGACGCAGCACGCCGGTTCGAGACGCGTGTTCCATCAATTGTTCCATTAAAATTTCGTTTTAAAAACAGCGGTACAGAAAGTGGACGTTGTTCACGGTAGGTACAATTGTTTGGTTCGGCCATCGAAACGTCGAGTTCATCAAAAATATCAACTTAAAACCTAAACCTCTCGAGACCGGGAAGAAAAGAAAAAGCAGAGAAGAATCCAATTCTGCTCGTTAATTATTCCGCAAACGAGCAGGATGATCCCTCCTCGAAACGTCTGTGCTTCCGTTATCCGAGAGGCGCGCGTTCCAGGAGGCGAAACTGCATCAATTAAAAGCAGAATTCGAAACAAACAATGCCCAGCAACGGTAATAGAAATTAAACAAGAACTAATACTAGTATCGGCGCGCGTGTAGCGCTGCTACAAATTTCGAGGTACGCGAATTCGAAGCCGCTCAAGTGTCGAGAACGAAACGAAAACGCTGTCGTTACGATAGATATCCGTGTATCTAACCACGGATTCTCTATCGATATCGAATATTCGGATTAGTTCGTCGTATCGGATGTTCGATAGCTGGCTCGGGCGCCGCTTAATAAAACGAAATAATAAATAAATAAATAAATAAATAAAAACGCGTGAAAATAATATACGTTGTTCGATGATCTCCCTCCGTTTTCTTCGAGGCTGTAAAGGAAAGGGAGAAACGAGCAGAATCGAACGATACTTAAACGAATTCGACACTTAAACGAATTCGACTTGAACACGTGTTTTAGCTTCTAACGTTAACACGCGAAATAATTTAACGGATACAACGCGTTCGTGACTGTATAAATCTCTCGTCGTCACGCCTTAATTATGCTGATAGAGTTAGACTATGTCGCGAGCGGAACTTTTCTATTTGCCTCGCAGGTAACATTTTCGCCGGCTCTTCGAAATAAATAAACGTGGAACTCGAGGACTGGCATTAATATTCAACAATAATATTCTGCTGTCCGATTTGAAGTCAAAATCGTTAGGACGACGTGTTTCAAATCGCTGGTGAAATTGGTGATTCGATGTTTTTCCATGATTTCTGACACGATACGTTTCAAACGAAAAGATGAGAAAATTCCATTAATGCAGATTGTCACGATATACGGTGAAAGTTCAATTTTCGTAATTGTCGAGTTATCAATTATCGATGCTATTTAACGATTATTTGTAAGCGTAATCAATCGGAAGAAACACGTCAGAAATCCGAACGACGAATCACCACGTTGTTCTAAAGTAAATTTTCGAGCCGTATCTCGCCGTTTCAAAACGAAAAAAAAAAAAAAAAAAAAAAAAGAAGAAGGAAAATTGTTCTCCGACAATGTCTTAATGCCTTAGCTGCCTGCTGCCGCTACTAATTGACTAGCATCGTTAATCACTCTCGGTTTGAACTCGTTCGCCTTTTCGCCATCGACTTTTTGGTACGAATTTCCTCCTTTTCCTTTCTCTCGCTCTTTTTATCTCGCGAAACTCGCGCTGACGATTAGTTTTCGCGAACCAAAGGAAACTCAACGTCGCAACGAAATAATTCTCGATTTACTCGTTAATATCTTTCTTCCTAAATTTTCAACCAATCTGGTATCATTTACGTTTAAGAAATGAAAATAGTTGGGAAATTATAACGAAAAGAATCGATCCATAAATGGGAAAGCAAAATAAATTGAGAATATTTCCTCGTGTGCGAGTCGACCGATGGATAAGAAAGAAGAGAAAAAGAGGACGTGGATTAACGAATGGAGCGGACTCGAGGAGATCCAAGTCGCGACGAAATCACCGGCACACCTTTATCGACGAGAAAGTATCAATAAATAGAAGCTTTCGTATTTACTAGGAATATACGCGCGACGAAGAACGAGAATAAGCAAATAAGTTAAGAAAAAGGCGAAAGACACGCGCTTCCAAAGATCCGCGGTACAACTAGTCGACCATAACGCAACCACCTTATAGTTATACGCAATTTAATTACAAATGGGCCTTTATAGAGTGAACACATATGTTTCGCGAAGAACTCGTGAAAATCGCAACGATATTCTTCGATCATTCGCGCAAGCTTCTTCGTTTCGCTGTTCGATGATTTTCTTTCTTCGAATGGGCCTAAGCTCGTTCTTCGAAATTCTCCTCGAACGAAACTTGAATTTTAGGTCGACGATAAATCATGTTACTAAATTATAATATCAACAGGGACATAGAATATGGACAAAGCTTGAGAAAGTTGTCCCACAAAACTCGCGAATCTTCATCGTATCTTCTTAAGCAAATTTTTCTAAGAAAATCTTGTTACTTCGCGAAACACCAAATTCAAAATACTTGATATTCGTTTCTTATTTGTCTCTCTCCCTCTCTCTCTCTTATCGTTCTCTTGTTTTATACGAGCAACCACGCAATCTCGCGATTATCAGACTAGACCGCGCGGTCGACCGAGATTTACTTCGGTCCAACGCGCTTGTATTATATTCTCGCATTCGTTTTCGCGCACACGCACACACACACACTCGTGCATACACATGGCGGGATGTCCGCCGTTTTGATTATGTACAGAATTATTTACAATGGTATACAGATTAGAGCGCGAATCGATCGCTCGGTCACAAACACGCTGGAGGAGACAGCTTTGATCACATCTTGATCGCACCTTGGTGATGATCGTGGATGTTCGGCAGTCGGTAGAAGATGAAGAACAGAACCAGTTTTTCTTTTCTTTTTTTTTTTTTTTTCTTTCTCTCTCTCTTTCTTAAAAACGCATCTCGACGAGCATCGCGTTTCGCGATAATTACGTAAATGCCCCGAAGATAACTAAATTCAGCGGCGCGCGGTCGCTGTTTGAATTTCACGCCTCGAGACGTATTTGAACCGAAGAACGTCGAAGTTCTTTTTCCTCGATTAATCATCGATTTTCTTAATTCTCGTATTAATAAACAAAGATCATCGTGCTTCGTGGTTGTCGGATTCAACTTCGTAAAGGAACGAATTTTCCAACGACCAAGGCAAATCCTTGCGATCGTCAGCCGTAAGAGAAGACGCCGGTAGGAGACGTTCGATTCTTTAATCTGCTGGTTTTTTCATTTGCACGACGTTCCGTTCGATTCCCGAGAAAGATCGTTGCCGCGTTTGCTGCCAGGATCGATCCTCGAATAGCGACGAAAACACCATTCTTCTTTCGTTTTCCTCGTGACCAGAGAGACGATCGATCGTTCCCCCTTGGTTCTCTTCTCGGTTTCTTGTATCTGGACACCTTGTTTCCCTCGACATCGCGAAGGCTTCCTCCGGAACATCTTTTCGCCTCTATCTCCGTTGCTCTTCGCTTGTCGTCCGTCTTCGTTCGAGAAGTGAAATTGAAAAGGGCAAAAGAGGTTGTTCGCTAGGATTCTTTGGTTTTCTTCGTGCCACGAAAGCGGCCGATAAGCGAGAAAATAATCCGGAAAGAAGAATCGCGTCTCCTTCTACGCTCGTGTCGTCCGCTCCTCCTCCCCCTCCCATCCCCCCGAAACGAATCCTTTAAACGAAGATTTTTTTCTTCTTCTTCTCATCGTTCTTCTGTTCTTTCCTTATACCATTCCTTTCCATTTCTTTTCTCTCTCTCTCTCTTTCTCTCACTCTCTCACTCTCTCTGCTCGATGAATCGCGAGTTTTCGTGGTTATCGTAATTCGAACGACAATTTGGGTCCCGTAAACGGATTCCCAGAGGTATCTCGAATCTTTGGTTTCTCACCGGGAAAGTAGGAAATCGCTGACGCTCGAGGGGAAGGGATCGGTTGTATCATTCAAATTTTTCGATTTCTTTTATTATCTTCTCCGTGATAGATTCGTTCTTTCGTAGTTGCGATATTCGACTTGGAGAAGATACGTAGAGTCGATGCGAACCATGACGCGTATGCGCGTAGGAAAGGAATTTTCTTCCTGGTATTTTAATGAATTAATTAATTAATTATCCTATGCACAGTTGAATTTGTCCCGACGTGGGAGAGAGAGACACGAAAGTAATTTTATATTTGTATTGTTTTAATTACGCGACATTTCGACGAATAAGGGAGCTATTATCTCGCGAAAATTGTATTCGAAAATAATGAGATTTGCTGTCGCACAGTGTTTTCTTTCCGGTCTGTGTTCTTTGTCTTTCTTGTTTCTGTTCTCTCCTTTTTATTTGTATTTTTCCCCTTTATTTCTTGCTTCTCGTTTTATTCGTTCAAGTTTGCATATTCAACGAGTGTCAAGTGTCACGGCTCCTTCGAATATCTTCATTTTGCTTGTTCTTTCAATTTGTACTGATGACTAAGTTCGATCAAAGTAGCTAAAATATTCATTCTTCCACTTCCTTTGAATTTTAATATACTTTTAAAAATCTCCTCTTACGCGAATGCCAGTGATTAGAAAATTATTTCTCTTTCTTCCTGTTAGCGTTACGTAATCATTAATTTTTCCTTCTAATCGTAGTCCTGTTTTGCTAACCATTTACTTACAGTTTCTCCGAAATATCTGCCATCGCTCTCTATCACTTTCCAAGCTCCCCTCGAAGCAAACTCTTGGAAAGTGCGATTTATCAACAGGGGCTATCATCGATTCTCCTCTTCATTCTTCAGTCTAGCAAACAACGAACCTTCCCATCTAATTTTTCTTCGCTGTGTTCGTCCAAAAACTTCGGTTCGCCATACACGACTCAAAAAACCGTCCCGTGCAATGTTCAACTTTCCTTCATTCAAAAATATCTTCTTATCGTCTCTTTGCTCTGCACCGCGACCGCCGTGGAATCGGAAACAGAGGTTTCTTCTTTCTCTTCGTCTTCAAAAAATCCACTAGACGCTTGGAAAAATCTTCTTCTTTCTTTCTTCGCTCATCTTCGTCGAGGTTAGAGAACAGTTTCTCTCGACCGTCCTCTCGATCAACTCAAACTTCCATGTTTCTTCTCGATTTCTCGTCTGTGTCCTCCTTTGTTAGTTCGACAATTTGTTAGTCAGCTTCGCGTTACGAATTTCGCGGTTGGCCGTACGCGAAGCTGACCTCGCGTCATGGATAGTCCGGATGCATGAGATTGTACATGATCGCGAAGATCGTGCAGGCCGCGTATACGCCGAGGGCCACCCACCAGAGAAGCTGTTCGTGGAGCCGCTGCTCGAAGTTCTTCAGCACCAACAAACCGATCGTCAGACCCGCCAATGCACCCGTCAGATGCGCCACGTAGGAAACTGGCGGACCTATTTGCTCGGCTGCGTATCTGTCGTAGATCGCGAACCCCACGTCTGCACTCGCTGAAAATGAAAATCGTTTCGTTTTACGTTTCTTCCATTTGCACGTCTATCAAGCCGATTGCTTACATAAGAGGAAGACATGTCGAGTTGTCAGTGGATTATCAAGTGGATTGTTGGGCGTTATCTGCTAATTTCTCTAGTTAGGACTTTCCTACCTTTGAAACTCAGAATAATTTTAATTGGACAGAGTAGGCAATTGGATATCGAATCTCGGCAAGTAAAATACTGGAGTAATTTTGAATTCCGTGTTTCAGCGTTACGTCGAGAATTAGAAAATTTGTCTGAGATTAACAGGATCGAGTCGGCGAGAAACTTGGAAAATCGTAGCGACGTTAAAGCAATGCTGTGAAAACTGCAAAGCTCGTTTTACTCGCGTGTAGAGTGTACCATTTCCTCCTGCTTCTGTCTTCGTTCCCATGCTACAAACACTTTCCGTACTTTGTCCTCTGTTTTAACAACACCAGCAAAGGGAAACCGGCAAGTTATATTAACACTGGAACTACCACACCAGTCAAATTGACTGGTTTTACAATTTTATTTTCAAATTCTTACTTCATGTTATACTTTTTCCCCGTAATAACGTAATGACCTTCGCAACGATAACTAAAAGAATAATATAATGAATTTTATTTTGTTTTTTATGTATTCAAACTGAAAATAATTTTGTATCAAGGTTACTTATACCAATACCAGTGAAAATGACTGGTACTTGTCAAAGTGTAAAAATGTCTTGCAATTTGTTTTCGAACCCCAATTAACCAGTTTCCTCGTTTTGTACTTCCCACGCGTTTTTACAATTTTTACCGCGTATCATTCGATATGACGATATCAGTTATCAGGAAAATTCCGGATCGATCGCTAGATGCTAATACTAGAAATATCACACCAGTCGAAAAGATTGGTTCCACAATTTTATAAATGTGTCAACCCTCGTTTAGGGATCATGGTCCCGGATGGATTAATAATACGAAAAATGTACTACATAACATGGAACTCCTTTTCCATAAAAAATATAGAAATATTCTATTATTACGTATTTTTTTAAAAGACCAGTCATTTTGACTTGATTTGGTAGAAAGAGCTTAATGTTAACTATCGGTAGTTTCAGTGTTAAATCCGTTGATCTTTATTCAAACTTTGTCGCGGAGCCACGATGCGTGAAAGGGATGCAAAAGCTGCGTAAAAAGTTTCACACGGCACTGAATTAGAACATAGACTTAGATAAAGAGCACTATTTTTGTTGAAGTATACAGGGTGGTTGGTAACTGGTGGTACAAGCGGAAAGGGGGTGATTCTACGCGAAAAAAGAAGTCGAAAATATAGAATAAAATTTTTTTTTTTTAATTTTTCCATCGAGACAACGATCTACAGTGCCCAGTACAGTACCGAGCGAAAATTCAAAGTCGATTTTCTCGAAAACAAAGCCTCGAACGAAGAATTTTTATTCTATATTTTCGACTTCTTTTTTCGCGCAGAATCACCCCCTTTTCGCTTGTACCACCAGTTACCAATCACCCTGTATATACCAGTATGAAAGTATGTCACAAGATAACCGTGTATCGTTGAATAAACGTTGAAGATTTACGTGGTCAGGGTGATTTTAAATTCAACTTTTTTTAAACATGCTCAAGGCTTTTTATCTTCGATCGCGTTTTAATCGTTTGTTAAATTAGATCGATATAGATTTGACGAGCTTAAAGTGGATCTTGTATTATTCCATAAGCTTCTATTTAACGAATTTTTAATTTTTTACCTTCAAGTTACGAAAAAGTTCGGGAGGACATTAAATCGGTTGAAAATACTAAGTTCGAAGTTTGGAAAAAGATTTTTCACATTTTTCGTTCTTCGAAAGCTTTATACGTATAGCTTAAAAACTTTCTATATAACTTTTTAAAGAAACGTATGAAGTTTTACGATCTTTGTTTTTTTAAATATAATATATCCTTCTCTCTTGCTTAAACGAATTTCTCTATCCGTGTAATATCGAAAAAGATACGGAAAGAAAATGTCGAAAACGTAGATTTTGTTCGAAATCTTACCGATTACGAAGATCCCTATTAATCGAACAATGCCGAACTCCATGTTATTATAATTGAGAAGGACGTTGGCTAAGTGAGCCGCGAGGAGGGCGTAAACACCACCGCTTGCGCCAACAAGGTACACGTCCGTGTCGAACACCGAAGTACCCAGAGAACCTGCAAACATAAAAAGAAAATTCATTTCTCGTATCAAATTATGCATGTTACGGTAAAAATGTTATATTGAAACACCTATCACTGTTAGCCTCTCATTGTTTGAAACAAACACCGATAAAGATTAGTTTTCAAGAACAACGGTGTTACGACCGTTCGCGGAGAGACGCGGTCGCGAGGAAAACGCGTCAGCGAGAGGCGTAAATTCTCGCTACGATTCGGTGAATCGACGCCGCGAAGTAGTCGTTCCCCTGTTTCGGTTAAGATAACAGAGGTGGTTGAATGAATATGATACAGTAGAGTAAGTTATATTTCACCGTTTATTCCAACAACTTATAACGAAGGCAATTACGCTGGTGCGTATGTACGAGATGAATGAGTGACTGATCTGCGGGTGTGTATACCCGGTGGAAGGATGTTGACCGTTCGAAGGATGTAAAATCAGTACTGCCTTGGGAGACGATGCTGTGTCGGAGGAAAGCTAAGGATGGGTGTGTCTAGCGCACGGGACCATCGGATTTGTTGGTGCCGATGTTAGTTAAGAGAGTGAGGGAAATAGGCTTCGTTGTTAATTGGTTAAACGAAGGGTCTTAACCGCCCTCGAGAGAAAGTGGTTAGTGGGAGGAAAGTTGCAGCGTACGTGAGAGAAACTAACTTTCCCTCGTCAAACCGTGGTAGACAATAGTCTTTGGAAATTCTTCGGAAACAGACGTTTGTTTGGTTTGAAGGACCTTTACTAGGAAATCTATGAGATTTATGGAAGGTACTTGAGACTGTTGAGGGTACGCAATGAGTATCCGAAGACATCTGGTTGCCATCTTGCCCGCGGTGTGTGGCCTGGGCTAGGTAGAGTGTTACGCGACGTAACAACGGATATTTGCATCTCCTTGTAACGTTAATATTATATTTTCTCTTGAAATCTTAGATACGTTATAAAGAAATTTCCATGATATTTATAAAATAAGGAATCGATGGAATTTCATAAAAAGAACAAACAAATGGAAGACTACTACCATTATTTGTTCTTTTCTATTTGCTGACACGAACTTGTTTTCCTTCAACATCTTGAAATCAATCTTAAAAATTAAAATGCTTGAAAATCTTGAAGATTCTACAAACTGTTTCGTCTCGTGTATAACAAATTTAACACTTTCGCGAAACAAGTTGGCATGCACGTTACTGCACAAGTGTATTCTATTGTAGCAAGTTACACGGTGTAACAAAAGACCGCACGTCGTCGTTTCGCATGCGTGCGAAGCAACAGATGTTTCCGAGTAGGAAGCCGAAGGAAGAGCCGACAGTGGAAAACTGTGCTGTAGACAGCCAACTTACGACTAGTTTCGTCACTAAAATTTATAGTTTCAGGATGTTTACTCGGGACCATAATGATGATTAATATCAGAATGTTCTCGCGTCATTTCTTGTAATACGACGAAATTATTCAGGAAAAGGAAATTTTCAGTGGAAGATATTGTTCTACGTTTACTAATATTAAAAACCTCTAGACGAGAAACGATATTTTGCAAACGAAATCGTTAAATGTCGACGAGAAATAGACGCATTTACTGAAGAATCAAAGGAATCATCCACGTGGAAAATCTAACAGTGGATGCTTTATACCTCGAGTATGCCATCGCTCTAAAATTAGTAGTATAACACGGTGATAGTCAGACGTGGCGAAACGATCATATAGAAGCACTTCGCTTCATTTCTATCGTCCGGGCATGATTCTGGATAGGAGATTGACATGGAAACAACGCATCACAGACAAATCGAAGCAACTCAAGGCTAAACTTACAAAATTTTACTGGTTCATTGGCCGTCGCTCCAACTTAAGCACTCAGAGCAAAATAATGCTATATAAAAGCCATACTAAAACCTGTTTGGACCTATGGGATCCAACTATGGGGAACAGCGAGTAACTCCAACATAGAAATCCTTCAACGATCTCAATAAAAAACACAAAGATCCTTAATAGATGCACCTTGGTATGTCACCAACGAAACAATCCACCGCGACCTCAAGATACCCACAGTCAGAGAAAAAATATACAATATACATCAGAAGCAGATATAACACAAGAGTCAACAACCATTAGTCACCCAACTACTTGACACGACGGACCAGATCCGCAGATTAAAAAGAAAATACCCTTTAGATCGAAGCATTAGATTCAACTAGAATCAACATAATATAAATTATTATAAACCAAGTTATTGTACCATGCCAAATGAAGTTATTTAAAATTCTCAACGAGAATTGATTGTAAATAGTCTACCAAATAAAAAAAAAAATTTCTATCGTGTTCGAAAGTTTCTTTGTCATCTCCAACACTAAAATACTTTGCCATTATCCTTACAGAACTCACGTATCTCTGTAATATTTATTTTTATGTATTATTTTGTGTATTATCTTTTTCGATCGTCCTATAGGTCAAGTGTACCGTCGTTCTAAAATCAGTAGTATACTACCGCGCTAGTCAGACATCGCGAACACGTCGTAAACAAACCATTTCTAGAAACTCTTCGCTTTATCTGTATCAGAAAATCAGTTGGAAAAAATCTGTCGGTGAAAGTCTGCTGGCGGTGGGAACGAGAGAGCGGACGAAGTAGTGGCCGAAGAAGTAGACAATTCTCCAGGTCCAGACCATTACAGCCTGCAACAGTTTGTCCGCAGAAATTATACTCCTTAACTTAAGAGCGAAAATAAACGAAAATTGGACAAAAAATAGAAATCTTCGTGCAAACCACGACCAACAACAATACGAAGCGACTTTTTCAAGAAGATTCTTATTCTACCAAGACACGACCAAGTCGTAATCTCAAGAATCCTAATGGGCCACGCGAAACTCGCTCGCCAATATCTTCTCAACAAAGAAGAATGTCCAACCTGCGAACTGTGCGAAGTTCATCCGACAGTAGAGCACATTATCATTCATCGCAGAAGACACGTCATGAATAGACAACGATTCAGCGTAAGATCCAGCTTGAGAGACGATTTAAAGGACAATGAACCGACCCAAAATCTACCGCGCTGCCTAAAACATACCAAACTGTACAACAAATTGTAAAGTTCGTTGTTGAGTCGTTAATAACCAAGGCAAATGCAACGTCGATGCAACAATAAGAGCAATTGAAATAAAATCAATTTTCTCCTGATGCTAAAATATCGGAATATTCGATCGACCACGGGGATTAACAAACGTGCAATTATCTCATCCGCGAAACTTTTGGCTTTACGTACTATCCGACAATAATCTACTTCGTTCTACGGAACAACTTTAGAATTTAATTATAAAATTATTTACTAAGCTATTAATTTCACCTGCACTGCTCCTGTGTTAGTCTAGTTCGATTGTGAAGCATATAGGGAGAGAAAGAGAGAGAGATAGAGAGAAAGAGAGAAAGAGAGAGGAAGGGAGAGAAAGGGAAAGAGAAAGAAAGGGACAGACAGAGAGAACAGTAGCAGTAGTGGTAGTAATTAGCGAGTGACCTGTATCGTTCTGGGAGCTCCATAGGGTAGTGGCTCTGCTCACCACCATAAACCTCGTAAACTACCTGTGCATAGAGTTTCCTCCGGTTGGAAATCGGATATGTGTTTCTACCTTGGCAAGGAAACGTTCGCTTCACATCAGACTGGTTACTATCCGTATTAAGCAAATTACTTATCTCTAATGAATCGACTAACTATAACCGAGTTCCATAGAAATTAACAATTTACGTATTACATACGTCCGGCGAAAGAATCGGGTTTCATCAGGGAATTCGAGTTGGGGAACTTTATTCTTCGAAGGATAGTGCACGTTCGTATTGAATTATCGTACGGCTTCTATCGCTACGTATAATCCCTTATGGAGTTGAAGGTTGGAAGAGAAAGCGCAAATCGTTCGAGGAATTTAGTTTCAAAGCGTAACTTTAGAGACGAGAAGAAAGATAATAAAATGAACGTTGAGATAACTTTTTACGATGTAAATAAAATAACAGAGATAATGTGCGAGAAGGAAAATATTAAGAATTACGAATCCATCATCAAGTTCCTTAAAATTATCGAAAATTAGAAATTACAACGAAATCTTACGTCGACGAAAATTATGTCTGCTTCTGCTTAGAATTAATAAAAGCTGTAATAAGACAATTATGCGATTATTGCAACGTTAAACAAGCTGATCTGTGTCGCTTTGAAATCTTATTTAAAACAAAGACAAAGCGAAATGCTGCACGTTAAGACGAACAGAGACAAACGAATATTAATCCTTGGCTGTTTATCACGGTATCAAAATTCAGAAAGGGCCGTTACCATTAATCAACAGACTGTTAACGCTGCTAATAATGATAAAATAGTAAATACGATGGTAGTAACAGCGGCTGGTTATAATTTACGGTATGTTATCATGCTACATCTGAATATAGATAACTCTATTAAAATTAAGTTCCCGTAACAGGTACCGTGGTTGGATCCCGTCAGATGAGATGACTGCAGTTTGTCCAGCCACTATACATCGGGATTATTACTGAGAGAACGCCACCATAAAAATCGTCTACCCTTTGGGCTCCGCGAATCTTCAAGCTTAATAATGATAAGATTAATTTCTTCGTACGAAATTCCACGTTACTCGACGTTAACGTCGACGAATAAGAAAAATATCATTTGTATTTTGGCATTTTTACACTCGTACTTCTAACAGTCTGAAAGTCGATAAACTTTGCTCTCATTAATTACTAAAGACAAGATTGTCGAGTTTCGTGGATTATAGAATCTTAAATTAGAATAGATCCGGATATCGTACCTTCGAATATAAACGTACTGAAATGTTACCATATCCGAGGAAGCCGCGGGATATTAAAAGACGTTTGAAAATAACGTTTCATTCTATCAATGAAGTCGATGGGCGTCGATGCTCGTCAATTTTATTTTTACGCGCTCGAGGTATTATATATTATTAAACGACTTTTATATTTCCTCGCCTTCTTCGTCTATTTTTTATTTTTTTTTTTTTCGCAATAATAGTTCTTGGACCTGAAACACGTGCAACAGGTGCAAAGTATCAACTACGAGCGCTGCAACCAATAGCAAAAAAAAAGTATGAAGAGTGTCGGTACTTGGATCGTCCTATGGGGACTCTGCACACACGTGCAACGTCCACGATTGTATTATCGGTTTTCCGTCCAATAGAAAAATTGATAAGTCCAACAGTTTGTTAAGCAGACTATAGAGATACATTAATCTAATGACATGTTAATATACGCGAGACATATATCGTAACATTCAGATGTTCGAAATCATTTAAGTAATCTTTCTGGCAGTAAAAGGCGATTTTAACGCAACATCTTACGAAAGAGAAATTTTTACTTACGACATTCTTTTATTTACGGATCTGCAAAGTAAATTATATACTTATACGTGTAAAGACTAAAACTGATCTAACTTGAGTAATTAATTTGTCTTTATTATCCATCAGCTCGATAATTATACGAGTTTAACTATTTAACGATTATAGAAGTTTATAGCAGACAAAATTAAAAATACACATAAATTGAAAAAAGAGGAAATTCGCTGGAGCACTAGTTCCGTTTAAAACCACGTAATCGGAAGATACGTCTAAACGATAGAAAAAAATGAACCGTAGTATGAAACACCGTGCTAACACGAACTAATGATACGAAGAAACGAACGTAGCAGAAACAGCGAGTTCTTCTCGTTGCACTTCGCTCGTTTTCACCAGGGCACCCAACGAATCCTATTACCGAATCTGTAAAAGGGAAACGTTTGAAAATTTTCTTACGCGTACCACTCCACCGTCTCAAGGATCCGTGGCTGCATTCAGCCGGAGAACTGTGATACCGAGAGGAAAAATGCTGGGTAAAAGCGGGATGGAATAAAGAGGAGAAGGAGTTGCAAAGACAGCCGATGCGTCTCGTATTGCTCGGCAGGAGAAAATAGAGCGCGCATTTAGAAGGCGAGTGCAAGCACGTCGATGCATTCGTAAAGAGGGACACGGAGGTAATGGAAGCCGAGAGCTGGGGTCCGGAAACCTGGGAACCAACCCGGAACCTGCATGCCCGATTCCGCCGCAAGAACGATATATTTTAACCTTCAATGAAAATTCCACGAGAATGCGTCTGATTAAACTGGAAGGAAATTTAAATCCACTTTTATTTAATAGAATGGGAATTGATTTTATTGTGATCGATTCGATCGACGATGGATTATCGATTTTGTCCATTAAAGCGCTAAACGCTAATGCAGTTGGTTCTAAGTTGGGTCTGCGACATTTTTACCTTATTCGTGGGCGTTATCGATACTTCATCCATCAACGATCGAGTTAAGTCAAGTGGTTGATTAATTAAGCGCAGTAATTGTGTAAAAATGATTGTGTATTACAACAATACATACATGTTATGGATACACATCGTAGATCGGTGGCACGAAGAAGAAGTTGCACGATTTGAGAAGAGATACTTAGTCACAGTGCTATGGAATATTTCAAATTGTTCGAAGTTCGTGAAATTATAGAACGTAGATGGAAGAGGAGATACTAAGGAAAAAGTTATAGGAAATTTTCCGAATTGCTTTTCGCCGTGTGAATTCAATGGAATTCAATAACGTAAAGTGAGTGGGAAGAAGTTACAAATGAGTCTCTTATCCTCTTCCTGCTGATTCTACGGACTAAGTCAGAATGTGTAGAGTGTGAGCATATTTCCCTCTTATCGTTGTTTCCTGGGCTCGTGGCGAATCGACGGGGACAAGGAAACGAAGTAGTTTTCGAAGTTTGCGGGAGAAGGGTGAAACCAGTGGCACGTAAACAGTCTATAGTCTATGGCTCTGGGGAAAACGAAAGGAGAATGTATTGGCTGCCGTCCGGGACTCCTGATCTAACTGCTCGTAATAAGAAAGAGTAGCAATAGAGGGAAACTGTATTTTAGAGATGTCGAGGTAGTATATGGCGAATAATTTTCTAGTCTCAATAAAAATTGAAGTATTTGTCTTTCGGCGTGAAGGATTTTTGTAGCAGGCACTAAGAAATTAATAAAATAGCTCGGTATCTGCGTTTAGGTTTTTGAATTCAATAAAAGAAAGATTAAAAACGGGGACACAAGGACGCGAGTCGAGGGAACGTTAACGCGTTTTGGTACGAGGCTTGTACAAATCACTTTCATCGCGAAATCTGTCATTGTCGTTGTTAAATAAGTAGCTAGCGAACGAAGGGATATATTTTTAATGTATTTTGAATTAAAAAAAAAAAGTAAATAAGTAAATTGCAAACAGCAGGAAAGAACAGAAAGCATTGAAATTAAAAATATTCCGCAGCAAGAAAAATGATCGCTTAATCTTTCTAAAAACCGGAGATACCTGGTAGAAAGAAATATAAAAACGTAAAAATAATAGAAATTTTTATTCCATTAAAAACGGGTAGACCAGTTTGAAATAACATAGCATAATATACCTAGCTATTCATATTCTCCCACCATCTATCTTGCAATACGCTCATTTTACCGCACCGAATGTCAAAATTCTAAACTGTATTGTACGCGTATAAGCCAGATGCGACCAGGATTACGAAAGTGATATTAAAGAGGAGCGGAATAAACGGAGGCTGAATACGAAGGGAATTTTCGATGGTGTTAGGTCGTTATCGAAACAACACACACCGAATATTGTTCATCTTCTATAAGCCCCCTTTTCTCTGTTTCTCTTCCACCTTGCACGAGTCTTCCACCTTCAACGTCGTTGTTTCTTTTTCGTCTTTTCATTGTTCCATTTACCCCGCTTAATTCTCATCCCTTTCGCGCGAAACTTTTCCACGTTTTTTGGATTATTTTATCGGCTCCACCATTCGCCCATCCTATTTTCTTTTCGTGCTTTTTAATAAACTTTTATATCGTTTGCTCTATCCGACATTCTTTTTCTTTACGCTTCACTCCAGCATATTACATTTCATTGCTATAATAATGGAATATTGTTTTCTACTAACTGTACGCCAATTTAACTACATATTCTTGTTAGTTTTCTCATCTACGGTTTTTCTATCCAAATAAACTCTTCATCCCTCGCTATTTCTCCCATGCCATTCGATTTTCTCGGTTCGTTAGTTCGTCTCGAAGCTTTCCTTTTTAGTTGCTCGTGTCACTTTCCACGGACATGTGTTGTTACTATTTAGATTTAATTATCGTAATTAGTTTATCGTAAACGTTTGAGCAGCAACAAGGAGACAGCTTCGATGTTTAAATCGCATTTAAGCAATAGATAACCGTTTCACATCCAAAAACGTAAAAATTTATTACTACGAATATCGTTTGACTATGAACTTGTAGAACGTTTAAAAAAGCGACTCCACTCGATTGATTTTGAGTTGATATTCGTTGGCTCTAGCTTCTTATCGCAGCAGCTTCTTTATTACATTTTAGCAATTAATTCGATGTTACATAACAGTAACACATAACGTATTTTACGTAGTATCTGTTTTTAAATTTGTAATTCTACTCTGCTCGACGAATGATACACATAAGACGAGCGTATAATAAAAAGGAATACGGTATTGACATGGAAGTATGAAGCGCGAGTTACAATGACTCCTCCTCTATCTTTAAACAAACACGGCACAGAGAAAAGGTAGCTCGCAACAGAAGATGAAAAACAGCGGTTGCACCGGAGAAAGAAAATAAAATCTACTCGATACGTCGGACTTTCTTCTCCAGTTTCCTGTGCGCAAGTTTATGCCGTTGCTTGGAATTTTCAATTTTACGCTTCCTGATGAGCAAATATCCGAAGTACGATGGAAAATCGATGATGGCGTTCTCCTGGCAGAAAATAGCATAGAGATTCGCCAGCTACTATACAACTGCCACGGTATTATGTATGAAACGCGTTTTGCGGAAGCCTCCAAGCAAACAAGCTTACTTCGAAACTGGATTTTTTTACGATCTACGAAATTTAAAATTCCAAGCTGATCATTCGTCGTTACGATAAAATATTTCTAATTTGACAATTATTCGCTGAACACGATTGCAACCTTATCTTTTTTATCACAACGTCGTAAAGTTTTACCGCGTTTTCCATTATTAAACGTTTATTTCGTCTAAGCAACTTAAATAAATATCGTAGAAAGTTCAGGGGAAAAGTTCCGAGAGAATTTACGTCTGAACGTAGAATCGATGACGAATTACTCGGTAAAATGCTAGATCCTTATTAAACGAAAATTTCCTATTCTCTGCTTCCACGAATACATTTTTTAATCGTATTACGAACGTACGTATTATGAATTGTATTTTTGCAAAATTCATTACTATTTGTCAGAGTAATACGGCCAGGTAGTGTGAAACGAAAATAAACGAATTGAAATAATAATGAACACCGATAGCGATAATTAGTATCGGTCGATTAAAAATTCATTATTCGAGCGTATCCCTTTAAGGATAATGAAGCCATCGGGTAAAAGCATGGAAATTATTTTTCGCATTACTCTCGTGTTAATATTATAAATATGACAAAAAATTATGTATGCACAAACGGAACAAAGTAACATTCCAACGGACCCTGCTTTAAAATATTACCGACGATATTTGCAATTCATGAGCATGTATTACACACATCGTAGGGGACCGTAAAAACGAATACGAAGGAGGGAGGGGGAATGGAAACGACGAAACTGCGGAGGAGATTAAAAAGCTCGATAAAATTAACACGAAACGGTAAGGATGACAGGGATAGAAAAAAAAATTGATCAAATCAACGGGAGCATCGACCAGAATAAAGAACAATAGCGCACGCAAACCGAAAGAAGAAAAAGAGGAGGAATACTACGGAACAAATAGAATGGCATAGGTCGAACGAATGCCTGAAAATCCAATAAAAGAGAAAAGAAGCAAAAAGAGAAAAAAGAAAGAAAAGACAAAGACAAAGGATGAAATAGAGTACAACGATTCGTTGAGAAAAAAAGATGAACAAAAGAGAAATAGGGAGGGAGGGAGGGAGGGGGAGAGAGAGAGAGAGAGAGGAAGTAGAAGAACGAAAAAGCGGTCGATTTTCCGCGTTTTAAATCAAAATTTAGAATCTTTCGAATTTTTCTCGCGATCTCTACTTCGAGCAAATTATATTTCGCTTTTCTAACAGAGAACAAAGAGGCCATAAACAAAGATCTTTACGATATTAATTTCCAAAGTTAGTTTCTTTGGAGCTTTTAAGATTGCTAAAATATCTTTACTATACGATTGAGATCGGCACGTATCATATTTTGCAATTTTTCCAATACGGTTCGCTTTAAAAACAGGCTCGATATTCTTTGAAATAAATGGCTGCCTTTTTTTTTTAACCAGCGAACGACGATAGAAAAATTTGATCGACGCGTTTCATTTGAACCGCAAATTAATATCACGAGAATATTACGTTGAAAAATTTAATGAACACGTCGAAACGTACCTTGGTTAACGATAGAAACATCACGATCACGGTCAAGCCATATAACGCGTATAACCATTAAAAATAATAACAATAATAAAAAAGAACGAAAACAACGAAATACGTTTCTAAAAACTGGGATCGTCTGATAATTCCACAAAGGATATAACCTAACAAACACGAAGATGGTACCCCGCTGGGGGTAGCCACCCACATGTTATATTATTATACCACTAAGCTATAATATTTTACCGAATGTCCTACTGGACAAATTGTAAAATTTAAACAAAGAAATAAAAAAAAAAATCTAATAATTCCATCGACGTTGAATTCAGTTTGGAAAAGTCTATTACATCAAAAGCGAAACGGTACCTGCTGCACGATGAGAAAAAAGGGTGATCGAACAGTCGTCTAAAGGGAGACGAGGGTGAAAATTAGCGAAAAGGTAAGCTGGAGGGCAAATAACGGGCACTGAAGGGTTTCGAGGAAGGGAAAGGCTAGACAGACGGCCGTCTAGCATCGGGGATACCGTGGTCTCTCGCTGTGCATGCAAAATGCATCACGCATACGGGAACGTTCCGCGACGACATGCAGATACCGTCGTATAATTGTCCGTGTCACGCAATCGGCACGGCGCCGGTGATTCTGCGACACGAAGTCTCGCTGCCAATTCGAAAGCGGGGCCGTTGACGGAACGAATGAAATTACGTGGAAATTAAGCCGGTTTATCTCGAAATTATTCTCTCGGCATCGCTTTCTTTCCATCTTTCTAAGAATTTCGAATTTCTTTCTTCCATCGACCGGAACTTTCTGGCGCCTCGAGCTTCTTGCACAATTATCTAATACCGTGTTAGTTATTAGCGAAACTGTACAAGTTGCAAGTTAGATGTTACGATACGATATCGATAAATTTTCTTGGGTAACGAAACGAACGAACATCTTTGAGTATTTGCTATTATCTTTATATCTAATCTTCGATTATCGCGTTTGGGGTAAGAGCGCAAAATTATAGTTGGTAACCCATGACGAAGTTGTAGTTTAACGAGTCGCTCGGTGGATAAATGATAAACGGTTTGTTGCTGGCGAAATCTCAAATCCTAGTGCGCTTTAAAATCATCGAAAAAAGTGGTTTATATAGTATAATTAATTTAATAAAGGAGGTGTTCTCGCAGGCTAAAAAACATTTAATTCTGAAAGCAATGACAGGAAAGCACGTAGTTAAGTCGTTTGAAAAATTCAAGAAAGCTACCCGGAAAGCTATATTTTACAGTTTCTATGTAAAGTACCTCTCTATATATAATCTTCATTCTAGAAATTATTCAGAATAATTAAATTATGTGAGCGATCGTACGTTAGACGATAATTAAATTTCATCTATGAATGCACGAAGTGCAAAAAACCTGCAAATTGATCGATCGTAAAAAAGAGTAAGTGAAAAAGGAAAAAAAAGGGAAGAGAGAAGCGAGGTAAAGGCGATAGATGCCGTTGCACTTGCTTAGTTACAATCGCATTACATCGGCGCGACCGCGATGCATACGAAGTAATCTTGTCGCGGTGGCCTCAGACAAGCTGTCGCCGCCTCCTGTTCACATGGAAAGCTACGAAGGCTCCGGAGAAAGCCAGTAGGGACGACTACTTCAGAGGGGACCTTCCGAGAAAAGACGAACGAGGAACGGTGCCGCTTTATTCTCATTACGCGATTCAATATTCCGAGGTAACCTTCTCGTCTGGTCTATGATTAAGCGAAGCTGCAAAATGAAAATTTCGATAGCTCTGTCCTGTCTGATAAATCCAGCCTTTTTCCCCCTTTCTTGATCGATGTAAATTGAGACGTGGAAAATTGGACGAGCCTCGAAGCGCGAATAGACGTAAACACGTAAGAAGTTTTCTTTGTTAAAGCGGGATTGGAATTTATCGTTGAATTTACGATCTATACAGGATCTCGACTTCTTGTTTCTTGTATGGTTGGATATGCGTTATAACGTAGCTGTAAAATACAGCTTTCCGGACAACTTTCTCAAATTATAGGTTTACAGCGTTAGCGTAGATCGTTTTCTTCTTTTTACATAAGAGAAACAAGTTTGGTATGTGACAAAAGCGCGCGTTTCTATATCACTTTCGTATTTCCGTCGTATTGTTTTCGAAAGGTTAAACAATTTCCAGAAAACAGGACACGAACAACCAGTCGATTTTAATCGTTCGTAACAAACTTGGCATTTTCATCAAAACTAACTATGCGAAAGATACGACGAAACAAACGAAATACGTACGAATGTCTAATTCCATCGCGTCCATATGGTCCATCCAATTACACGTCCTTTTTCGCAACTCCAAAAATCCGCCGCCAAAAAATCTTTCCTCGTTCGCTGTTACCCGTTCCTCTGTTCATTTCTCTCTCGTAATTCCGAGTCACCACAGTTGGTTTCGTTTCCAGTTTCCGGGCAAAGCGGAACGTTACGATCCCCCGGCATCTACGTTGTCCGATGTATCCCGGACCTCCCAGCGGGAGTTTATTATTCATGCGCCCTATTTTGCAACGTTTTACTTTCATGACTGCTAATAACCCGGGATCCGAGTCTAATCGAATTTATGCAAATGGCAATTAGGTTTACACGAATGTGCGGCCCTTGCTTCTCGTCCTGATACGTGTACCAACGGTACACGCGTTTCTACGGATATACACGGATACACGAGAAACGCGCGTGCCTCCCTTTTCTCTCTCACTCTCTCTCTCTCTCTCACTCTTTCTTCAACCCTCTCTACGTGCTTTACACGCGACAGGGACGAAATAATGGAAAGAGAGAGGAAGAAGAAGAGAGTGAGCGAACGAGAATGGCGACGCAACATGCTCGGAAAGGGCGACAGAGGGGAAACGAGGGATGATCGGAGGGTGGTGAGATGGAGGGGGAGGGGAGAGTAAAAACACGTTCCATGCTGGAAAATCCCGAAACACGGCAAATGGAAAGAGGGACAAATTGTGTTACAGAGAAGAAATAGAGTCGCGCGGCCTGGCAGTTGCAGCTGCGCTTGCAACGGCATTTATATGGGTGAGAATCGCCGAGTGATTTAAATTCAGGAATATTGTTGCCAGCATTCTGTAGCATTACTGCATTACATGCCGGCGCATAATCGCGCGTGCAGCTATCGACAAGCCTCGGCTTGGCGAATGCTCGGCGCGTTAAATGCACTTGGACCGAGGCTCTCGTTTAATCGCATTTTGTTGACAACGGATAACGTTCTCTCGTCGTTTCCTTCCTTTTATTCTCTCCACGCATTCGCTGCCTCTCTTTACATCTATTTTTCGTTCGTTTGCTTCGATTCGAACGATGTGCCGTTCGACATGCTTGTTCTCTACCTGTAGACGCGTAATTACGATTATTTCCGAATTGGTGCGCACGATACGATTTAAATAGTTAGTTTAAGATATCGTGTTTGATAAAGCTCGGACTCCTTGAGAATGGGTTAGTCGACTTTTAGCGATTAAGAGGCTGGTCTCGAGATGTAACGTTCTTTCGAAGGATTTTATCGTGCAGAAGTATCTCCGTTGGAACTGGAAATATTTTTGAAAAAAACATCCAAATAGTTAAATACAAGATACTTGTATTTAATCTTTTGTTATAACGATGTCCGAGAATTAATCGAATACGAATGTGACGAATTTCCGTATTATCGAACGCATGAGTTTATATAATCAATTAATCCGGAGTCTGACAGTTCTGAATAAACTAAACGAGAGTCGTCAACTGTGTAATCTGTTAAACGTATTAAACGAACTGTCAGTAATAATTGTCGTATTTACGAACGTTTTTAATGCATACCTAACGCATAGAAAAGTGTAATTTTGGGAATACTGTCGCTAGATGTCGAAACGAGAAATTCCACTTAGCCATAGAAATAAAATTTTGCGATTTGCAACGCGTAGCGATTACTTACCGGCAAGAACTCCAGCCATGTAAACCGCCGCGATCCTCAGACTTCCGTGAACCATTTCCAGGGGAAGTCCCACGACCACCTGTACTCCTAAGTTAAATAGTAGGTGAAGCCACCTGAAATTCAAGCGCACATCCTCGTGAGACGGTAAATTTCATTCGGAGTAAAGTGAGAGATTAATTACAGAAAAAGCGTAGTGGAAGAATTTGCTTGGTTTCAAAGACGTTAAATTTTTTACTCTAAATTTTGTCATATTTTGCGCAGGTTTAAAAATATGGCATACACGGTGTGTTTATAGACGTGCAATTTTTATGTCATTTATTACGTAATTTTCAGATAAGACGATATTACAATATATATCAAATATTGATAAATGAGATAATACGTTTCATATTTAAAATCACATAGCATTAGTATTTTCGCGTGTTTGAAAGTTTTTCATTATGCCTCATTCTCAATCGTGTTATCGAAATACTGGAATCTGGTGGCTAAGAGGAATTATAATCTACTTAGCAGGCTAGTCTTTATTGCGAGTAATCATCGGCGTGGCGCAAACCTGCATTAGCGAGATACACAGGTAGCTAAGAGATTTATTTCCATGCTCGATCTTTCTAATAACGCGAACTTTGTTTGGAGAACAAACTTACTTCCAAATCGAAAAACCCGCAATACCACTGAAATTTAGCAGACATTTAATTTATGAATTGGAGGGTTGAACGAACGTTCGGAAAATTTGTGCAAAAGCATTTAAGTTCCTTCGTAAGTCACGAATCTTACGATTAAAAGAAACGTTACATTTTTGAACCGTATAATATCCTTCTTTGGACACCCTTAATTTCTTTTTTTTTTTTGCAGTGTAAAAGAAGAACTAACAAAAAAAAAACAACGTTATTTATTCTATAAAGGAATCCCCAAATTATTCTTCAAATTCGGCAGATTCGGATTAATCGTAAATCAAGTGTTCCAACACCTCGGTAAGGGCTATACTTGATAGCTTTATCGCCAGCCTAACTCGCTACAAGTGTTAATAGACACTCGCAGGTGATTATTAATCCGTACCTCTTAAATTAAGGGAGACAAACGACTATCTTGGCTCACACTTTACTCGACGAAATGGCGCTCGAGATCCGAGAGCAGCGAATTAGAATTACCCTTCTTCTGAAGGCGCGTACGCAACTTAGGGGAAAGATAAAAGCGGAAGTGGAGCCGAAGCAACGACAGGATCGGCGATGCTTCCTGGAAAATTCGGCTCGCCGTGCCACGACTATCGCAATGACAACGGCGGACGACGAAATTAAAGCAATTATGAATTTTATCTTGGCGACGCCTTGGAAACTTTCGCCGCGAGAAGAGAAGATGATCGAGCTTATCTGCTCCGGTTGGCAGCGCGGGAACGCTGTACGAGATAACATTCGTTTGACGCGATTCACCCAGTTTCCCTTCGTCTCTCATATTCAATTCCCAATTCGACCATGTTGCAATCTCTTTCTCAACTCGTCCGTAGCTTTCGCCAACTAATTACAACGAAAAGACGAACGCGTAATCTCGTTGGAACGAAAGATGCCGGCTACACCGAGTGCCTCGCCAACTCCGTCCGTTTCAAAGATCCTCGTTGTGTCGACGATAACGAACGAAACTATTGCTCGTAAAAAGAAAATCATATCGTGCCTGCACGAAGTAAATACAAGCTTGGTTTGTTACGCTCTGTGAATTATTCGTGTGATTTTCTTCGGTTTATTTGTATTTATACAATAGCAAGTTGAAAGAGCACCAGAATTTCTACAAATTTCTTCATCGCGCTGTGAAACGCGTCGTTCTGACAATCACGATTACAGATAATTCGTAATAAGCGTTATGCTAGTTGATATTCGTTGCATTCTCAACAGTGCAGTTCTCGAATGTCGAACAAACAATCGTGTCTGTCCTGCTTCTTTCGCGGTGTTTCTCATCGTTTTATAAAAATCAGTGACGTTAACAGCGATTTGGACAACTCGCACTATGAAATGTTAGAGTTTCCTATCGATGTCTCGATCGTCGATCCAAACCTACAGCAAAGTATCGTCACGTAATTTTACAAGCAAGCGTTTTCTTATCAGAATCTACGTTTCATTCTTAAAATATCAGACTCTTATATTCCTACGAATATGCTCTACCACGATTCACACGAAATTTGCTATACGTACTTGGACCTAATTAATTAGTACGTAGATGCTGTAATAGATACAATAGCGCGCCAATGCTTTTCGTAGTGACTGTAGCTGTGATATTTGAAAACTGACGACTGAAACCTCCACCGCGATCGACTCGATCCACCGTTTTATGGGACCTTTCGCTGGGAAGCTCGTCGATTGTCGTCCGAAACAGCGCAAAAGCGAACTAATACGTTAAATGTGAAAGTAGGGAAGTTTCAGTCAAACATTTCGTCGATTTTACGACGATACGAAACGTTTGCCTTCTTACCACGGCATATTCCTTCTATATACGTTCTTTGCTGAAACTTGGAACGACTCTACTTTCTCCTGGCACCGCTTTAGTATTTCAAGCAGACCGTTTTTCCGTTAAAAGCCTGTCGGCTCGGCTTTGCTTCTTTCCTATTCGCCGAGTGCGTTCGCGAAGAACCGTTGGAATTCCAGCAGGCGGTTTCGCGGTGACCTAATCACAGGCTGTCTGGCTCGATTTGCGTGGCACACGTTCCGAAGCGAGACGAGAAAACGGCGCCCGTGAACTTGTTCGAGAGCGTCTCGATCGCATTCTTCGGCGCGTCGACCGCGTTGCGAAACTAGACGCGCGACGACGATGCTTCAGACTCGTCGAGGATGCAAACAGCGCGCTTAATAGGCTCACGTTCTAGTCGGTCGACTCGATTTACGGATCAGCCAGCTGAACTCTGTTCTCCAGTTTCTCTCGTCGTAGTTAAGACGCGTTTAGACCAACCGAGCGGATGCTCGTTCTTAGCCCACTTTACTTCGAATTAAAGCGTAAACGAGCGTTCTTTCGCCGTTTGGCAATTGCTCGCCGAATGCAGAATCGAACATCCGAATGCTCTAAATTGCTACAAAAGTACGTGTTCGATGGTCGCGAATAGACCGCGGATTTCTATGCAAATTTATATTTTCGAGAATATATCTGTAAAATTAAAACCTCGGTAGAAAGTCGTTTTCTCTGCTTCAGTATTACACCAGGCGCTATACTTTGGATTTGGATATTTTATGTACATTTCTTGTAATTTCGCATCTATATAAATTTCTTACAAACGCATAACAATCCGTAGTGAAGTTACAAATGAATCTACGAACAGATTGCGCGATAAGCGTTTACGTTTAACGAGCACGAGCGAATGCTCTGTTGGTCGTTTGGTCTGATCGTAGCTTAAACCTTGTCTTCCTGCGAACGTTTCATACGTATTACCGTTTACTAAAAATTTGGAAACTTTGAACAAATTTAATCAGAACTCATCGCAACGTTTATGAATCTATCCTCGAGTATCGCACGCTGGGATAATAGCAAATAAACGAAACGCCATTTACAGAACATAAATTCACAGATATTTCTGCATACGGCTAATATTTTCGCGAACCTAAAAGCCGCACGAAATTCCAAACGAAATTCCACCAAACAAAATAGCCAAGCAGAATAAAACATCAAGGAAACGACCTACTTTTTCATCATCCTTTAACACCTTGACTTTTCCACGTTTCAAGACGATTTGAAGAACGTTCGTGGTAAAAATGTGACGTTTCCAGCTGCATGGAACAATTCCACAAATGCACACACAGAGAGAGAGAGAGAGAGAGAGAGAGAGAGAGAGAGAGAGAGAGAGGGGGGGTGAGCGGAAGGATACGTAGGCATCAATTCGTCGAAAGTACGCAATCCACGAAATGGAGCATGCAAAAAGGAAGTTGGAAGGCTGTTCGCTGTCTAGGACAGCTCGGATAGAAGGAGGGTAGAAACGATAAGACAAGAGGATAGATACCCTCGCTTTGCGATGGAAGGAAAGACCGCCATCCGTCATTCGTATTCGCGAGATAGAAATTTCGATCAGGCAGGATCATCCTTCAGCCGAACTGAGAGCCGACAATCCGGTGTAATTCGTCCACTAAGACAATGACGGAGAATTCGTCTAATTGCTATCCAATTAACTGAAACCGCTACCCCCTTCTGCGCTCGTTCAACTTCCTCTGAATTCTTCCCTCTTCTGTCTAGAAACGTTTCGTGTGTCGTGACTCGAATAATATCGTCGTTTAAATGCTAAAACGCTATTAACGCTGAAACGCACGGATTTTACGTACTAGTCGATCGCCGTGATTTTCCAGGAATATGAACGGGATCACGAGAACGAAAGCAACCGTGAAGTTTATAATTCCCTCAGGAACAACCGTTTGAAGATATATACGTACGTATAGCGACTGACAAACTCGATCAAATTGCATCCGAATATCTAGTTATTCTTATGATCAGTCGCGATCAGCTTCCGCGATGTTTTCGTATTTTCAAGCAAACCGTAGTCTGATTTTCTTTTTACGTAATCAACAGTTTCTCTCTTTTCATACGTTCGCGTATTCTTGCTTCTCGTTCGCAAAAGCTTTATTTCGCTCTCATAGCGAATTATCGATCGTTTCGTAGTCGAAGAAAACTTTGCTTCATGTCGCGTTTTATCTTTCGACAAGTTCTTTTAAAATTTGTTCGTACATTAAGCACCGCACCCACAGAACGTTGCATCTTCTTCGTAATATCAGAATAATCAGATTTCGGTAATCTTTCAATTTCTGCTTGCTCGCATCGATCCATCGATTTCGCGACTACAAATTATCGCAAATCCTTGGATTTCCTCTAGAACGACTATTTGATAGTATTCAGCGGATAAATCGTCTTGCATTTTCTCTTGGCCAACTAGTCGTCGACGTGGTTGCTGGTAATCAAGGTATCGTGGTCTAAATTGTCCACGATAAAGCGAACACTCGCTGTATACCATTAAGGAAATTGTGTCTTCCTCCGCGCGACTACCAAGCACTCGAAACAACGGTAATTACAGAAACACAGTGATTAATTAGAAAAGTAACTTATAAGTGACTGTTCATTCGTTCCGACCGCTTGGATCGCGCGGCAAATCTTCAAGTTTCTTCTTACGATTAAAATTTCTCGAGGAATACGTAATATCGCGTATTTTACTTCCTTCTTTTAATTCCCTAGACTCTGTAGACGGAAAGAGATACATTAATCCTCTCTTTATGGAAATTTCACAGTGTACGCTTCGATATTCTCTTGTGGATTTCTGGAAGTAGAAACGATACTTAATCTACGGTTTTTCTTACAAAGTACAGATTCCTTTGTCTGCGACATCGAATATCATAATTTCCTCGTCTACGATTTACATCCTCTGTGGCATTCCATGGTTTTAATCAGATACGATTTCTAATTATCGCCACTTCGATTATTCGAGTATCGTTCGATAGAAAAGTTCGAGTATCAGTCGATAGAATAAAACAATGTATCTGTTTCTTGTGATTTTAACAAAGAATAGAAAATAATTACAATTTTTCATCCTTATCGTATATTAAAATTCTTTTCGAGCTTATAATTCGCCACGGCTAAGCTTCGATATCTTCGAACTCTTCCTCTTGCATTTGCTTCGCACGGGACGATTGCTCGAACGATCGAATCGATCCGAAATCGAATATCATAATTTCCTCGTCTACGATTTACATCGTCTGTGGCATTCCATGGTTTTAATCAGATACGATTTTTAATTATCGCCACTTCGATTCTTCGAGTATCGTTTTCAGTCGATAGAATAAAACAATGTGTCTGTTTCCTGTAATTTTAACAAAGAATAAGAAATAATTAAAATTTTTCATCCTTATCGTATATTAAAATTCTTTTCGAGCTTATAATTCGCCACGGTTAAGCTTCGATATCTTCGAACTCTTCCTCTTGCATTTGCTTCGCACGGGACGATTGCTCGAGCGATCGAATCGACCCGAAATCGGTATAAAAGGCGAGCGACAAAAGGAGATGGTCGGGACGATTAAAAGGATTATCGAGCGAAACCGATTTGAATGCGAGCTCGCCGCTGAGCAACGGGATAAAGGCGGAAGGTGGAGTTTCAGCAAGTTGACTCGAACGTTCCAGAGTCGCAATGTCGTCAGTCGGTCTAACTACTTGCTAGTAGTTAATTACGTATCGAAAACTTCTTACTTATCGTTGAATCGTGGCCGAGTTTGCCCACGCCGATGTCTCAGCATTCTACGATTTCTAATAACGAGCCGATGCAGCTCGCCTACTTTTCCACGGCCTGTTATCGTCAACTTTCCGCTCCAAACAATCTTCGTTTCGATTCTATCGCTTTATCGTCTAATCTGATGTTCGACCGATGGCTCTGACGACCACTCGATGTTCAACCGCTGACAATTACGAATTGGAAAGCTTCCGTACCTTGGAAACTTCCACGTTTCGCGAATAAAGTTTCTAAGCTTCCTTGGAATTGGATAATTTCTCCTTGAAACACCGTATTACGACGACGATGATTTGGCGTTGAAAAATTACTGATTGAAAAATCGTCCTATAAAACTAGAAGCTTCACCGACGATTCCTACTTTGTTTCAGAAGCAACGAGTTTTTGCGAATACGATTGAAAGAGAGTGAACCTACGCTGGGGTTTGTTTCTTGAAAAATGTTATAACCAACTTTCTATGCTTCTAGAATAGCAAATTTTATAATGTCTAAGTATTTTTGTATATTCTTTGCATCCTTTATACGTTTAATTTATACATGGTGGTTGGTAACTGGTGGTACAAGCGGAAAGGGGGTGATTCCACGCGAAAAAAGAAGTCGAAAATATAGAATAAAAATTTTTCGTTCGAGGCTTTGTTTTCGAGAAAATCGACTTTGAATTTTCGCTCGGTACGCGTGCGGTACGTTATAACGGATCTCACTGTGGATCGTTGTCTCGATGGAAAAATTAAAAAAAAAAAATTTTTATTCTATATTTTCTTCTTTTTTCGCGTAGAATCATCCCCTTTTCGCTTGTACTACCAGTTACCAACCACCCTGTATATAAATGCACAAAATCCCATAGTCTAACGAAGAGATTCGATTTATAACATCTTCTTCAGATTATACGTACATGGACCAGTGAAGATACATTGGTTTCGAGTAAATTTCTCGAGGAAAACAAAAGCTACGCATTGTTAAAAAGCGACACAATTTTGCGTATTAAATCGCGTCTTAAAATCTTGACTTCAAAGATAGCAAAGAAATCCACGACGGGCAAGTGTATGCGGTAGACGTGGCCTAATCTTAATTACCCGTAGCACCCGTTCCTTTAATCCACAATCTGTTCCTTCAAAATCCCCGTATGATAATGCCGTACGTCGGAAGGGCGAAGCAAAAGTTTCCGTTTCCACGTGACGCGTCTCGACGCAAGGAACAACGACAGGGTCGAAGGTATTAAGGACGAGGCCTTCTTTTCTGCATTTAGACGACATTAAACGAGTTTCGCATAATGGTTTTGCTCGTCGGGCATGCATAATGTCTCGCCATTGGGTTGTCGGTGAACGAAGGATCCTCGCGGACGATTCGACGGACCAGCAAGATGGACGTCGTTATTTAAATCGAGTCGATGTTATCCTCTGCCGCTCCACACTGTCTTCTTTCAATTTCATCCTCGCAAAAGTCCTGCGATGATCATCGAGAACAGCAGGGTGCGTCCTGCATCTCCTCCAGCCGGCAGACACTTCTTCCCCGAAATGAATTTTTCCGAAGGAATTTATTCATTTCTCGGCGTCTGCCTTGGTTTTCAACTGGCGGTTGCATTTTTATAGGAGGAATATCAACGAAGGGTAGAACGAACACGTATACCTACACCTCTGAGAACTTATACCTCAGTTTTGACAAGATGGATTTTTTCTATCGTCTATGAGAATTTTATCGCAGCTTCCTCTCCTTCTCTTCTGTTTGAACGTTTCGCGCTATTTGTATATTTTGTACATTTCTATACTTTGGTCGGTGTAAACAAATCGTTTGATCAAACGAGAACGATACCGATACCGAGACGAGGAAGATACGATTTAGAAAATGTAGAAACTGGAGTGAATTATAATTACACACTTTTATTATTATTATTATTATTAGCAATTAGATATTACACGATGTTACAGAGAATTAAGAAACGTTCGGAAAGAGATTCGAACTGAATTATCGAAATCGGGTTAAAGCGCAGCATAAGAGACGACAAACGTTGTACGAAGAATATTTTTATATCATTGGTCGAATCAGAATGATATTTTACGTATCAGCCCCCGTCTCGATTCTATTATCCGCGAATAGATTTACAGAATGTTGAAAAACCTTCAGGTATTTCTTAGGTAAGGATCACGGAAAGGTTTCTATTCGCGAACGTGGCACGGAAACATCCTTTCGACGATACTTGTTCTCTCGTATTTTCGCGAACTGCGCGATACCATTGTCTGTTCCAACGGTGTGCCGTGTTCACTTCCTGCAATTACCACGATTGTCTCGATTTTTCTCGGCTTCAACGTTTCTCACGGCTCGTCCCCTCGTATCTGTACGTCGCAGGTCGCGAAACTACCTGAGAGATACGACTCTGAAAGACAGGAGACACCTTTCACATTGATAACAAGCAGGTTAAACTCGGTGTTCGGCGGCAAGACGCCTCTGAAACCAGGGGTTTTCGATTCCTTGCCGTTTGGGACGTTTCCTTTCGTTGCTCCAAATGTTCAACGTATTTCGACGACAGTTTAAAAGACATTGTTCGAGTTGGAGGTCGCGCAAGTTTCAAGATTTTACCATTCCATGGAAACTTGCTTTAGACTGAAACTTTCCAGCGGATGGATGAGATTACTTCCGTAATATGTGCGAGCAGGTTCGTTTTTGGCGAACAGAGCTTCGTCTTTTCCACTCACGATCGTTTCATAACCTTCGTCCTTTAAAATAATCAATTTTGTTCTTGTACCTGAGTGTGTTACACGTGCATATAGTTAAAAAATACATTCTTCCAAGTTGTGTTCTTCAAACTTGCGACATTTTCTGCGATAATTTTTCAGATATCCTTTTTGTTCGTAAAAACAGTGGAATATACAAAAATAGAGTTACATCGAGGTGTTTCGGTATCTCCAAGTATTTCAAAACTATATGTATTCTAATAAATATACAACAGCCATTTCGGGTTATATAGATCGAAGGAGAACAGTAGAATTAAAACGATAAAAATTGCAAAGTATTAGCTCTTCGACGAATGCAAAGATATATGGACATATTAACGCGTTATTTTATCCAATATCACTAAAATATCGAATCATAAGATATCCTGTCGTTTAAGTAAAATATTTTGTCGCTGTAATAGCAAAAATGTTTTTGGTATATATAAATATAAGAAGGAACGTACAGAGAACAGAAATAAAGCACGTTTCTTTAACGTAGAACCGATCGTGTGCGTAAAATATCCTTCAATGGAGTATTACGTATATTAGATATTCCAGAGACGTAGACCGCTATAAAATCGTTCGCAGTAATAAAAAACGTCTTGAAAATCGCGGGACGCTTTTCGCATTAATAACGAGAAGCGTTTGATAACACGTCGAGAAGAGGAGAAGAATCGAGCATGGGATAGAGATAAGGCAACGTTAGATAATTTACCAGGCTATCTTTTTACCTTACCATCGAATTACACGTAACGGATGGACATTTACATCGGATCTTAACGAAATTTCTTTCTTCTAATCTTCCGCAAACACTTTCCACTTTTTATCGATACCTCGAAATTTAAAAACAATCTTATTACTTATCGTACAAATTTTCTCATCGAAATTGGTCAATTTATTTTTGTTACATCCGAAAGAAGCGAAATTAACGCGTTTGGTTTGGCCGAGTGTCAATTTCAAGAAAAGATAGCAGATATTAATCTCGACCATTAGTTTGCCATTATTAGTTAGTTCATACATTGTAACAACATTTATGTATCGTTGATATAAATCAAGTAAAGCGCGGCCATACGAACAGCAGTTCGTTCGTTATCGAAATCTTCTTTGCTATGAAAAATTTCTTATCGAAGTTCATGAATGTTTCGTGCAATTGGTACAATAATTGGTCGAGAGCTATCGCGGAAGTTGAATCGTAAAGAAATTACAAGGTTTTCTTCGTTACAGTTCTGGTCGATCTCGCGTACTCACACACACACACACACACACGCGCGCGCGAGCATATGCACCTTCTGCTTCTTAATTGCACTTCATTTTATTTTCCGGATATTATCGCGAGTTAGAATCGTTTCGAAACTTCCACGCTCGTTTCTATTCAAAACTTCTCGTCCGTGTGTTCTATCTGAACTTTCGACCAACGCGATACGTATTCCTACTTCACCCAGTATGATTTTACGCTTTCTCAAACGTGCCTACAATTGCAGCTTGTTGGAACTTTGATAAATACACCGTGTTCCCTTTTCTTCCGTTAAGGTGATCGACGGTTTCCTTGCTCGGCTTTTTTCCATCCACCTGGTGAGAGTAATCCCCTGATCTCTTTTCTCTTTTTATCTTTTTTAACGTTGTTTGATTTTACAAAAATGATCGCTATTATTAGAATCGTGATAGTTTATTTATGACAAGAAATAAAAATGACAGGCTCGTGGCAAAACACGTTTAATCTCTGTTTAATAGTTTCAACCATTTTTCACGCAATTTTCATCGTATCGCACAACTGTTCTAGATGTATCTGGATATATATATATATAGAGTTGGCAACTAAGTAATTGCGGCTCATGTCGTTAGGTGGTAATGACACTTAGTTGCCTACTTAATAATTATATCGTTACAGAACATTCACGTTCGTTCGAATAACGAAATTGTAGAAGCACGATGAACGTTTCTATAAAAACCAGTCAATTTTCACTCGACGACAAGTCAAAACGTATTTGTTGCGAGCTCCTGAATTATCAATGGAGGACGAAGATCGGCGAAAGCTACGAGTGTCGACTGCGTGATAATTCTTAGAAATGCTACTAATCCCTTGGTAATCGTTCGCTGTTACTTAATATACTAACATCTAAGGAAAGTGAACCATTTCAAAGAGCAAACGTCATATTGAATCGTTGAAATCGCACACCACAAGCAGTCAGACTGGCAACACGAACTCATCGTATCTCGCGAACAATCCATATTCGCGATGATCCGCTGAAAGTTGTCGGGTTCAGGTACGAAGATGGATCGTGGAGGAGGTTCATCGGGGTGGAGAGATATATTTTCGCGCATTAATAACTAGGATATCGCAATATTCTCGGCAACGAGAGAGGTGGTTTTTGAGAAGACCGATGGCGGCTGAGAGAAGTAACAAAGAGAAAGGAAGAAAAGGGAGCGAGGAAAGCACGCGGGTTCTATGGGAAAACGTCGGGTCACTCTTATCGCTGTTTCCATACGCACGTAGGGAAAATGGTCGCCTTATCTGCCGTTTCCATGAATAATTTAGAGAGCTTCGCTGTTGAAAACTTCGCCGCCAGTTCCTCTCGTTCTATCGTTCGGACGTTTCTCGCGTGCGTTACACTCCCAAGAAAGAACTATCGTCGTGGAGAAAAAGCGAACACGGAAAAAAGAATGCTATCGTTTTGGAAGGAGCGCGACGAACAGGAATCGAGAAGGCACCTGCGAAGTTATATTTCTAACGCGGATGAGTTTAAAAATTCATACGGACGAGTATTGCGTATTATGGTACGAGTGACTGGTGGACGAACGTTTCGCGTAACTGTGCCTGTGAACCTGCATTCAACTTATGCATATTTAATGGTTATTACGCGGCAAAGTGTATATGTGAATCATAGGGGGCGACGTTTACACCTTTCATAAAATAACGGGTAGTATTTAAAGGTTCGTAGGCGAGGGAGAATTAAAACGTTAGTCTGCGAGTTTCTTCGAGAAAGTAACTTGAAATATATTTCTGATATTCTTCGAAAGATCAGTAGGATAAAAAAGATTAGACCAATACATGTAAATGATTCGTTTTGTCTATGAGTTGGCTGAAAGATCGTTTCGAAATTATTTCACGATGCATTTGCGTGTTGAGAATTGCAAGAGAGGAATTATACAATTGCACGTTTCAGGATTATTTCACTCGTGATATATAGTTTTTGAACCTATCATACCACAAAGTTGTTTGAAAAGGTTTATATCGATACTGGTGATTCGATTTTGCTTTATGCGATTCTATATTTTATCTAATTTCGTGCTTTTATCGCGCAACAAATAGCGTAACAGCGTTATTATAACATACGTTTTCAATATCCGCGTAAAACATCGAAAGAGGAATATTATGAAAAACCGAAACTCGTATCATTAATTCCCTGAAAGTATTGATTAGCGCGCACGATACGTCTGATAAACATTCAAAGAGAGTCGGTTGAAAGCTACTTTCGAAACGAATGAATTATTGTCAAGGAAATGACTGATAAAACGAATATTATTTCGTACATTGAAAACGGATTTAACATCCCTTTGTTATAAATTATCTGAAAAGCACATCAAATTTCTCTTCGTAAAACAATATACCGAAACACCGTACGTAACAATGGGTATTCAAATAATTTTCATCCTTAAAATAATCGACGTCGTACAGTGTACACTTTTAGGATTTAATCGATCTAAAACGTTATGAGTTTCTGTTTCGCGTTTCCCCTGTTATTTTACAGCGTCCAGTACGTGGCGCGCGTGTCCGTACGAAGTTGCGTTGTAAATTTATAATTTGGTCGAATAAATTTTGTCGATCATCGACGTTTCTGTTTTAGCCTCGTAAGGGTTGGCCAGAGAAGGGTGAAGCTAGAATATTATATAAGCGTCGAGACGCTTATGTGCGTGTCTTTCAACGCTTCTTTATGCTGCCATTAATAAAATACAATCCCCTTCACCGTACAATTTTTACTACAGCGGAAAAAAACAGAACAGGACATGACTTCGTACTTTTTGGTTTTTTTTTTTTCTTTTTCAACAGAGAAGCATATTTTAAAATTTAGTGCACTGTCGATCGATCCACGTTACCAACATTGTCTTTCTTTCTACTTTCCATCAATGTATTTTTTCATTCTCTTCAAAATTTTCGAAATATTGCTTGCCCTAATGGTTACATCCTCGGCATCTCCGACGATTCAATTGAAATTGACTGATTAATTAAACTTGAACGTTAAAACACGAATGTTAAAATCAGTTAAAATCAACAACAACGTACTTGCTCGGCATTTTCTCCAGTGATTTTCACGTATTCAATTGTTAACGCAACATCCATCCTCCCTAATTTCGCCTAATTTTCATCTCTAATTTACTATTCGAATTACGATTCTTCATTGTATCGGTGTAAATACACTCAACATAGGAAGCTCGGACACGTTCGCAAAAGGCGTTCGCTTGGACCGTGAAAATGATGGGAAGCAAGGAGGTAGAGAAGGACGATAGGGGCGAGTAAACAGTTGAACGATGTTCTGGTGAAAAGATAGCGAGAGAAAAAGTGGAGAAAAGCGTATTTTCGATGGTGGGAGCAGCCGCGTGCCGGAACATTTACGTAATTCCATTTGACTCGTGGGACGATTGTTGAATTCGATTCGCGTCGACCGGAGGAGATTGCAACGTGATTCGCTGTCGCCGCTGGGAAGGGGATGGAAATTAGCGTCAAGGATTAACGCGAGAATTGCATCGGGCGTATTCACGGCGAAGGGCGGCCAATCGAGAAAAGTGGCCAGCAAAATGTCCAATTTGTCACGCGTGACACTTTCCTTCTGCGCGCCATCTGAATTTCAAACTGTCCACCCTCTCCCTTTTTTTTCTTTTTTTCTTCGCGTGCGTCAAATCTGTAGTCCGAATATTATCGCAGAATATGATAATACGGTTATAATTACGCCAGATTATGCATTGTTGCCGATTTAATTGGACGATCGGTTTCGTAACAAAACGTTGTTATTTTCTCGTTCGATACGTTTCGTCCACTGACTCTTTGCGTAGCCCGGAATCCATCCCTCGGTCCAGGCGGCCACTCGCTACGTCAATATAATTAGTTGCACCGTAATAATCATAGGGAACTGTCGAAAAACTAAACATTTCGATCTACATCTCGATTGACTCTTCGAGTCAAGATGTACCAGGGATTTTCACCCGTAAGCGACCGGTGGTGGAGCGATCAACACTCGGCAAGAGTTTTCCTCTGCGACAGTGAGTGTCACGTCAGAGACGCAAGAAATCACGAAACCGATAGATCGCCGGTGATCTCCTCGCGTCGCAGTCCGAACGTTTCGCGAATAAAGTGAAGAGATTGAACTTTGTACGTGATAATAGAATTTATTATGCGAATCCAACCGAGTGACGGTTGGTCAAAGTGTTACAACAGAATGATTAAAGTGTTGCAGGAGACTGATCCAAAATGTTTTAACAGACTGGGCGAGCGTCTATTTTGGAGGGTTTTTATACCGAGGTTTTAGTCCCTCTGGAGGGGTTGTCGTCTGGTGTATCTCAGAAGCGCCTATTCCGTTACTATTTGGTTATTGTTTCGACGACTGTGGTGTGCAGGATGTCTAGCCAATCCTATTACTGTTTCTGAGCGGGTGGTCTTCTTGAGCGTGTGACAACCGAACTTTACTGGAGTCGTAGGACTCTACAGATCAGTCAACATCTCTGCTCTCAACTGGGTTCACTACTTTATCTCAGTCAACATATGTTCATTAACTATATCTACTTTTGATAACTCATCTAATTAACATATATATATACGAAAGGAGCGTAAGCATCTTGCCCAGTTAGTTACCCAACTACTTGACACGACGGATCACGCAGACTAAAAAGACAATATCCTTTAGATCGAAGCATTAGATTCAACTAGAATCAAACATATTATAAACTATTACAATCCAAGTTACAGTACCATGCCAAAAGAATTTACTTATAATTCGCAATGAGAATTGATCGTAAATAGTCTACCAAATAAAAAAAAAAAAAAAGAAAAAAGAAAGAAAGAACAAAGAGTACATTATAACCTGTTACCTCAGCGTTATAATTAATTCAACTATCTCTATTATCTTAAACGAAATAGAGGATCGATCAGTTTCGTGGCGTCGATTGTAATATCGTAACGGGAATTTACGATTCCCGTTGACGCGCTTCCTTGAGATCTCCGCCAACGGTCGACGATACACGATGTTACTTGGTTTATGGAAATTATGACAAGAGAGTAGAAATAGTTAGTATGGATTTTGTTTGGGAAATTGAATAGAAAATTATTTAGTTACACGCGATAGTCTTATACCGCGTGAGCGTTTTCCAATAAATCAATTTTATTTTAGTCGCGTACTAGGCAGATGTTAGAATCGATAGCTTTACTATTTTGCAACAAAATGAAAACGTAGTATGATAGAAAACATTTCGTTCCCTGTTAGTTATTGTTTGGTTTATGAGAACTAGAGGGTCGTAAATATTAGGTTGTCTCGAAAGTTTCTGTCGTTTCACAAGGAAATATTAGATGCGTAACATTCCTCGTTTTATATTATTTTATCGAATTACGCGCGATCTATTTTGTAGTAATAGAATAAAATGCAGTTAGGATTTATTTTGAAACGAAAGAAACTTTTGGAACAATCTAATAAATTCGTTAAAAAATGCGAGTAAAACGTTAGTTGTTTAGGATCGAGAACCATAATCTTTCATTATCCTTCTTTCATTATTCTTCGACAATACAAGATGATTTTATTTTATTTTCATATTAGTTTTTATTTCACGTCGAACGAACGAATTAATACAGCAATTAATACATCCTATATCTAATGCTTTATTTTAGCATATCATTTTGCCTTTTTTGTCTTCACTATTTTTTACATTTCTACTTTATCAGAAAAATGAAGACGAAAATATGACAAGTTTATCATCATATGAAAATAACGCGATACTGAAAGCTGCATTTTGAACGCAACATAACTAGCAAATAAATAACGAGTTAACTCAGCACAAAGGTTTCATACGTCAAAGAAACATAGCCGGCGATTTAAACGATCCTCCTGATACACAAATTTACCCGGACATTTTTGACAAATGCGTCGTGAATTTCAATTTCCGCATTTTCCAATAATCGTCGTGAAATTTCATTCTGCAGTCGAACGTAACGAATATCTACCTAATATTAAAAATAGTATCGTCACGACGAAGCCCGACTCTAATGAAACTCGACGGTATATTACAACGACAATAATTTTATCATTTTATTTCGTTGTTCGGCAAACAACGGCGCTAACATACTGCTGTTTAATCGATATTACAAAGGATCCCGATTAACGTCAAAGGAGTTAAGATCGACGAACGATAACACATATTTCGCTGACATTTCGATTCGTTTTTATTAAAAAATATTCGATAAGACCCAGTGTAACGTAGTATCAACGATATCAGTATGATATTCGTGGAATTTTCGTCGTTGTATCTAGCGTGACATTCAAAGTAGTAGGTCGAACAGATCGTTAAAAAAAAGTGTTTGTTCCGGGTAAAGGCCAATTTTCGTTTCAAATAAAAATTTTACTTAAAAAAAAAAAAAGGAAAAGGAAAAAACAACGGTATGTTCCGACTTGTCGGAAAAGAAGCCAAGTTCTGTGTTTCCTTTTCAAATAAACTACATATATGTTTCCTAGAATATGACAAAGAATTACAAAAGTATGAGACGTTTCGTAATCGTCGTTTCCTTAAAAATACACTTTATTTCTTAACATTTTTGCGACCAACGGATGCTCTTTTACACGAAAGGGAAAACAAATTACTTCGCTTTTGGAAATTTTGATTTAGCTTACCCAGCATGAAGGAACATATAGAACGCGAATCTCCAGAGCTCGAGACGTTTGTCCGGTCTGTAAATGAAAACGCTGTCGATCGGTACTGGCCCCGAAGGATTCACCTCTCCCATCGCCACCGTGTAATACGTGAAGAAACCCAGCTGCAAGCATAAATTCACGAAAGATTAATTCATCGTTTTGTCATTTAACTATCTTATCGAGTAATAAATTCGTTCGTCTCTTACTAGCGCGGAAATGCCAATCAAATTTTATTATTCCCGATTTTCCTTTTATATCCAGCCATAGAATCTCTCTTCCGCTTCGCTTGTACCGCGAATTTAGAATCGCCACGTATAGGAAAATTAAGTTGAAAAATATATTGTACCGTGATATAACGTTCCGTAATTAACGTATCGTGGATCTTAATCGCCGAAATAAAAGTAAAGGGACACTGAGGTTACACTTAGAATTCATATTAAAATAGTTTTAGATTTATTTAATAAAGGATTTCCAGGATCTTCGTCGATATACATTTGCACGCGTCTCTGCACTCTCTTTGTCTCAGCATCTTCCATACCACACTGCCAACGGAACAGTTACATTCGTTTGTTTCTCGAGACGCCGTGCACACACGTACTTCCACACACTCATATTCACATACGCGTGTCACTACTACGCAGCCAATCTAGTTTAACACACAAAATTATACATATCTCAATAACAATCATTATCGACACGTTGCTTATCAAACTGGACATCCCTTGGACGTGCTTTCAGGCAAAACGTCGTTGTCCGTTTTCCAAGCCAAAGACGCGTAAGTATATTTCTGGTCCTCGACAGAGAAGGGAATCTTTCCATAAAAGGATATTGCGGATACAGATCTCTGGTGATCTGCCGTTGCATTATACACATTGTGCCCCGGTTCATAACGTTGTATATATAATATATCGGCGATATTGCGCAGAAATATTTGAATACATCGGTCACTACTCGACTTGTCCCTACGTCTAATTCAAAATAAACAGGCGCGCACCTTACTGCTCGAGTGGTGTTTATTGCGTGCTTCGCCAGCTTTATCGAAATTAAAATCTCCATTTCTGTCTATAATATAAGTTTATTCGACTGTAAAGTCAGATATGTTATCGGTTTTCAGGAGATATTGTGGCAAGGGTGAAAGAAGATTGAATATGAAAAGGAAGAGCGGATGGAAACGATAGCTATAGATCCAATATCTTTTATAATAAATCCATCTAACAGAGGTCGTAACTTAGAATAAAAGTTTTATATTAGATCGAAGGCCCGATCGTTGGATTTTCTAGGGCGGTACCACGCAACATGCGATTTTTAGCATGCTACTGATGCAGCTTTTGTGCGCACGTTGGTCGATTAGTAAAATCTTTCTATTCGATTCTTGTTTCTATAAGGAGAAATTGGAACTTTTATTCGAAAAATTCACCGGTTTTTAATATTCCGGCGACCAAAAGGAATTCCAAATATTTACATCGGATCTTGCTTCGTTAGTTCGTTCATGCTTTTTTCTTTCAATAATGTCACGCGACTTTCACGTATTATTTCAATGCTCGTGAAAAAAACATTCTATTTCAATCGTGAGATTATTTTACTTCCATTACGACGGTTTCGAATTTCTTCATTTAAACTAACGATGTTGCGTGGGCTTTTTAAGTTACTTTTCAAGCTTACCTTTGAGTCTCCTGTCGTTTGTGCCACCTACTTGTACCGAATAAACCCGCGAAAGCAAGTAATTATTATTTCTTTTCTTTTTTAAATTCAACGCCAATCCTGTACTCGTCCAACGAAATTGAAAAATTAACAAAAGAAAAAAGAATTAATTTGTCTCCTTGTAGAAACTCGTAGCTAAGAAAACGATCGAACGAAGAAAGGGGAAACTGTTAAAAATAGAAATACAAAATTGAAAACACTCTGTCATCGTGTAGTACTTTAAAATCAAGAGATGTTGGCGTGGTCGTGCACTGGCGAGAGATACGAGTGACATGCCGCGTGCTAAGGACGTTTATTACGTCATAATGATCCGAACTGCCGGCTTGCCGAGTGAATGTAAGCGGCTAAAAGAGGAGAGAATACGACACGACGTTGGTGGTGGTGCGTGCAACGTTACGACGACATAGCGGCTGCAAGCGTGAATGAACGATATAAATCAGGGTTTGTAATATCACGTCGACGCCGGTGTGCAGACGCCGTTTAGGCATATTGTTTCTGTAAACGAGAGAAATATAACGGCGCCTGGCTATGTACAACATTTCCCTGGCGGCTCAACAACAATGAGAGTCGCGTCTTCAACAAATTGCCCCTGCGTGGGCTCGCAGCCGTGCAACCTAGGCAAACTTTTCCCTTCGCGTTAATGAATTATTGTATTTTCGTTTCATAGCTCGGAGGGTTTCCACTTTTTGAGCTTCGACGTTACGCGAGATTCAATGCGATCGAAACTTCTACGAACTTCTTTTTAATCGTTTCACGGTGGAACAAGAGAGCAAGACAGCTAGAGATTTTGCTTTTCAGATTTCTATAATTTCGCATATTACATATTATCGTGGTTTCGTTTCATAGCTCGGAGAGTTTCCACTTTTTGAGCTTCGACGTTACGCGAGATTCAATGCGATTGAAACTTCCACGAACTTCTTTTTAATCGTTTCACGGTGGAACAAGAGAGCAAGACAGCTAGAGATTTTGCTTTTCAGATTTCTATAATTTCGCATATTATATATTATTATGGTTTCATTTCATAGCTCGGAGAGTTTCCACTTTTTGAGCTTCGACGTTACGCGAGATTCAATGCGATTGAAACTTCTACGAACTTCTTTTTAATCGTTTCACGGTGGAACAAGAGAGCAAGACAGCTAGAGATTTTGCTTTTCAAATTTCTGTAATGTCACATCATCCTAAGGATTCTTAACGAAATAAACGCATAATCGAGACGGCACATCTTTATTTAAACCAGAGGTCTCGATGATCAGCTCTGCGAATGAAGAAACGGAGAAAAGTGATGATATACAGGGTGGTTGGTAACTGGCGGTACAAGCGGAAAAGGGGTGATTCTACGCGAAAAAAGAAGTCGAAAATATAGAATAAAATTTTCTTTTTTTTTAATTTTTCCATCGAAACAACGATCTACAGTGAGATCCGTTATAACGTACCGCACGCGTACCGAGCGAAAATTCAAAGTCGATTTTCTCGAAAACAAAGCCTCGAACGAAAAATTTTTATTCTATATTTTCGACTTCTTTTTTCGCGTAGAATCACCCCCTTTTCGCTTGTACCACCAATTACCAATCACCCTGTATATATATTTCTTTTTCTTCTTTTTTTTCAAAATTCATCTTGCTCTTCAAGATTATTTACATATTCCGACTCGCTAAGTAAACTTACTGGAAATAAGTAATTTGTCGCGAAAAGACTAATCGCGTGTCTAGGCAATGAAATTGAAAAATATAGAAAATACAAAGTTGATCGATTTGCTCTGTGAGAGTTTCGTTTATTAACCTATTAAGGTCTAACGTGGCGTTACGTAACATTTTATTTTTAATCTGATATCGCGATATTATACGTAGCGTCATATCGTGCGTAGAGTACTTATATATCTATTCTACATAACTCTATTATCATCGAGGAAACATTGATCAATGGAATAATTAACCTGGCTGCTCGAGGCAATACGCGTGCATTAACTCGTTAACACCGTTTCATTATTATCTCAAATTGTGCGTCAATTTTCGGTTGCATCTTCGCGACAGCTGTAAATCGGCCGCTTTCAATTAAGCTTCTTTGATTATAACCGTGTCCCTGAACCAGACAAAGTCCCCTAATTCCAATGTTCGAGGACGCGCGTCTGGCGCGTTCCTTTGTGCTAATGGAACAGAGAAATTCGCGAGAACACACCTAAGAATGGAAACCGTGTCTTGGTCGGGCGAGTGGAAAAGTCTTGGAACGCTGAGGACTGGAACAACGACCGAGCCTTCTTTCTTTAAGACGTTTAAAGGTTTAAAAATGGGCGATGAAAAAGCGTGAAAAAAAACGAGCGTTACAAAGAAAGAAAGAAAGAAAAAAACAACGTGAAAACGTACAGAATAAAAATTGGAATAGCACAATAGCAATAAACAAATAAAAAGTTTAATTTTTGAAAGATGTGATCTTCGCTCACAATCTTTTCGAACTTTGAACATCGATAAAGCTACACGAGCGAAATTAAACGTTTCGTTACTATTCGATACTGGATGATTCGATTTCTTTCTTTGATGTTACTTTACAACTAGCGAGAAATATTTTAATACGATATATTCGAAGATGGAAAGAATTTATTAGCTACTGGCAAACGATTATTTTAATGCTACGACAGCCGACAATTTTCAAATTACGAGGAGAGTGGAAAAACCCGCGCGTAAGCTGAGAATCAAACAGCAAGACGATTCTGATAACAAGAAATTACTTGATAATAAGTCTTGACAAAATTTCCCCTCGTAAAAAGCGGGGAATGTGATTTATCAAGATACGTTGAGACGAAAGAATAGCGCATATCGAATATATATGTATACATCTGCAATATCGAAGGAGAATTCGTACGGAGCGAAATTTCGTCCGTGATAGTCTTAAAAGAGTACACAGAATGGAAGAAAAATTCGTAACGCAACGATGAAACACGAGAGAGTGCAACGTAGAACAGTGGACTGTCGTAAAGGGGAAAGAAATAAAAGAGGGAAGAACGTAAGCAGAGCAGCGAAAAACAAGCAATAAAGTGGAAGGAAAACGAAATGTAATGAGGAAGAGAGGGGGAAAAAAAACGAGCGAAAGATAGAAGAGGTTGTTGCAGTCTGTTGACAGTGGTTGAGGGTTTCTGGTCGTCCAAAGCACAGAGGAATGCAAATGATCGCAGCCAACTCGATATGCAAAAGAAGGAAAGAAGCCACGAACTAAAAACATTGTGAAAAAAAGGGAGAAAAAAGAAAACAAAAAAAAAGACAGAGAAGTAAGAGGAAAAGTCGACGAGGATAACAGAAAAGAATCCTCGATCGTTCGAGCTTCCTAGAAAAGTATACTCCCGTGAGCATACGCTATGAGTATACGCCTGTTTAACGTCGATGCCTCGTACTTTGAAGAGCATTAGAGGGTAATGCACAAGTATTCGCTGAAATATATAGGGTGATAAAGAAAAGAGTCTAGTAGTAGGGAGACTTATACGGTTGACTATGAAAAGTCAAAAATATTACTGTATATTAGCGTGTCCATTTTATGGAAAACAGACAGGGAAATTTTCTCAACAACGTTACTTCTCGATATCGAGAGCGTATTATAAAGGTTAAATTGCAGATTATTACTCGCATGTAATATGGATCAGCTCAATAAATCGAAAAGTACAGGGAAGCGATAGTTGTTAAAAATACTGTTTTTTTTTTTTTTTAAATTTACCTTGGGGTTAGGTAGGATTTACCTTGAGAAATTTATAAAAAACGAAGTTGTTCGGTTTTATACCTGCGATAAGAGGGTCGTAACGAATTACAAATTTTCTACAAGCTTTCCTCTTGATGAAAGTTCGAATCGCGAATATGTAAATATATTAGAACAGCGAGCTACGTTTATTTTCGAAATCGTGTATCATTCGTATTGTCTTACAGGTAAAATAAATTTTACGATCAAAACTTTGTAACAGATAGGTACTAGGTTTGTTACACATAGATCTCGCGAGTATTTTGGCTGCGTGCCACGCTACCGAAACGTTTAACAACGCTACGATGTAAAGTATAATATACGTGCAAATTTAGCTGAAGCAGCATATTGCAGAAAATTGTTTGTTTCCACCATACGCACATATCATGATTAGCAGAACTCCCTTGCGAATAACTTTCAAAGAATTGGCACGAAATAATTTAATCTCTTCAGATACGAAAATATATAGTTTGATGGTTCTGTTACGGAACAATATCGAAACGAAACTCGCGTGTAATTTCCCATGACGGTCTATAACGCACAGCATGCCATGACAGCGCTCCAAGCTTTGTAAAGATACATTATACAACGTCTTATATATTATTGTTATTATTATTATTATTATTATTATAAATATATCTTCAACGAAGAACGAGAATCGCAAGACTGAAGGTTTTAAGCAATTCGTAAGACAAGCATGTACATCGTAAATTTATCTCGTCTCTCGCGGGAGACGTTGGTGGGAGGAAAATGAGGAAAATGAGAAAAAGAAGGAGGGTTTGAAGCACCGGCACAAAGGAAAAAGAAAAAGTCTACTAGAGTATGACGAGTACCCCTTATTAAAGTCCATTAAGCAGTGTTTCCTCTAATTGCCTCATCTTTTTACCAACGCGAGCCACTGCTACCTTCTCTTAGGAATTTTCTAAAATTCTAGAATCGAACGACGCGGCCATGTATAATTAAATTCTATCGTTCAGTTTTCCTCTGATCGCGAACAACGATGGCGTAGACGGTGTACAGTAGGCGGAAATGAAATCCTCGTTCAATTTAATTTGACATATTTTCCAGAAATATGCGAGAACTAGGATAACATTTATTTTTCATACTATACCGTCAACGACGTGTTAACGAGTTCGTAAAACCATGAAATCATAAAATTCGCAATTATCTTGGACAACCGCAACCGAGTAAATCGAACATCACACGAGACAAACGCGACAAGTCCGTTTTCCCATTAAAACGCTAATAAAATTTACAAAATAACACGCGCGACATATTCGTACAACGTTTGTGCAAGTATTCGAATACTTTCGTAATGTATTTCGCTCACGAAACTTCAATCGAAACGACTACGATGATACAGCGGACTATTTACAAAGGGAAAGGTACATTGGCAAACTTTGAGTTGGAAATGCCAGTAATTAGCTTGTATTCTTTTTAGACCTCGTTCAGTTAAATTTCCCTTTCAGCTGGAAAGAGCTACAGCTCGTGAAATTGCAATATCAGAGCGGAGACAAGCGGTCGCCTACCTTTGAAAACTTCTTTCCTCTTTCTGATTTTCGAGTTTCAACGTTAATCTCGAGGCCGTTGCTTCTTTACCGGTCCATCACCCGGCTACGTGAGCTTCGTAATTAATTAATTCTCTCCCCTTTTAATCCAGCTTTCGTCATTATTGCACTTGCCGCTCTTTTTTATGTTCCTTTCTTTCCTTTGCCACGGATGACCTCGGCTCTGTCTCATTTTGTTTCATCCAACTCCCGCAGGACTGTTAATAATTAGTTCTATCTTCGTCCCCCTATTTTCTCTCGTATCTCTACGTGTATTAAGCTTCTACAATTCCACTTCCTCTCTCACTCTGTCGTCTTTTTTTTCTTTTTTCTCTTTCTTTTTTTTTTTTGTACGAAAGTGTGAAACTGATTACGTTGCGGTGGATCTAGCTAAAAAGAAACGTTACAACGTCCTGTGGTGAAATTGCCGCGTGCGAGATGCTGTGATCTTTGTATCGTTGGCTGCTGCTTCTTGCGAGTTTTTACGAACTGATGAATTATACGTATCGTGTATTATTCTTACTTCGTATTATTGTCGTTTTTAATTCAGGTGAATCTGAGCTTTAGAATTTCATTCGAGTAAAACCATTTAATTAGCAAGACGATTGACGTTTACGACTGTGGTACACAAACCGAGATGTTCTCACTGAAATTAGTCGATAAATTGAATCTTTTTAACGATCAGGATCTAACGAAACTCGAGGCGCGAGATTTGCCAAAATTCCGAAAAATATCAAGTATCGAAACGTCGAAGTGATCGTACACGTTCGTCACAGAAGAGAGCATCGTACGCCGAGGATAAAAGGATAAAGTATAGGAAACTATTTAAGAAAAGTAGAAGTGACCTAGGTGCCCTCTGAAAAAATGTGTACATCGCTTGGAAAAAAATTACTACCGTCACGTACTCTCCGTGCTATAGAATACAATTTTTACAAACAAAATTCTCTCGTATCCCTGAAAACAACGAAAGCGTCGAGAACAAGATCGTTGCCTCGCGCATCGTGTGTCGCAAAATCACCGGATGTCGATCGATCCATCCATCGAACGTGAAATTTTGTTACGGGGACCTTTATCATTCCTGTTTTAGGGGAAAAATTTCATCGACGGTGAGCACGTTGCTTCGAGATTCATGCGAAAACGTCGGTCGTTGAATCGGCCGAGAAAGAGTATGAAAAAAGAAAAAAAAGAAAAAAAGATACAACGAAACGGCCAACGCGAGCTGGACGGGGACTGAAAGCGCGGCTTAAAAAAACACAGAAGGAGGGAACAACCGAATGAATACTAGAGCAACAGAAAAGAGACATCGCGTGGAGAACCGACTTTGTAACGAACAACAGCCCATTCCGCATTACCACCTTTGTTGCACAGAGTCTGTGTTTGTGCGCGTTCTTTAACGCAGAACTTCGTCCAACTTATTGGAGGATTCGAGTGAGAACGAGACATAAATGCTTTGTTTTTACGCGAGGATAATAACGATCGTTTATTAGGTACGTAAGTAAGTTCTTTCGATCAACAACGTCAATGGATAGAGCGCGGATGTCGATGGAAATTTATATTTTTATCAAACGTCATAATGGGTATTACGCTTTCGATATTTTATATATTGCTGCATATTATGTGCGTTTTTTATGTGGACATTTTTGGAATTTTATTAATACGGTTTATTAATTTTATTAATACATTTTATTAATACAGAAATTGCTAGATCGCGGATGATTATGCAAACAAGATTGACTTTTTCTTGGGTACAGTTGAAGAAGCGCGAATCGAGCAGAGATTTGTTTTATCTTCTTGAACATTAGAACGATTATTTTAGTTTTGATATACATATTTTTGTTAATATTCTTGCGCTCTTGAATTTCCTATATTTTTATGCGGAACGATCGAACTAACTAAAATACATTTCTAGCCAATATAAGCCAATATTCGCACGCTATGATAATTAACTCAAAGTTGGACTAACTTTATAAGCTCCGGAGCTTAGCTTATGCAACACTGATTTTAGATGTAGGATTGATATGAAAATGACATGAAAGTTAGTTAGCGGTCTATTGTATGTGGCATCTATTCTAATAGGAAGTTTGTTCGCGTTATATGCAAAATCAATTATATTATAGTTTGAAGACCATTTTTCCCTACGGCGATCTTCGTACGAAGTACGACTTCGAATATCAACGATGAAAGTATAACAATATTAAATGGAATTTAATTGACAGTTTACATACCACGTTGTTTCTAAAGCCTGAAATACGTCAAAACTCTAACGTGCATCGTTGTTCATTTCACATTCCATTTTACCATTTGAAAACACGTAAGATATCAATAGATCGAGTGTAAGTAGCTTTTAATAGCACGCTTGCGCTCTTTAACGTACGTAATTGTTAACTCGTCGATATCATCTTGTTTCGCCTAATGAAATTGCATTTTTACTAGTCCCGAGCTCTCTCATTATTTTGTATTTACCTCCTATAATTATCGCAATGTATTTCCATCTTGATCTACGATCGAGTATATGCACACGACACGACGTTACGTTAATAGGATAATTTTATCGCCGCTCTGTTATCCTCTACAAAACATACTACAGCAATTTCTCCGTTTCACGTACAACAACAACGAACCGAATGTTCCTGTTATATTTCCGAATGCACGACTGTCTATTTGAAAATTCCTCGCTCTTTAACCACCAACGATAGACTATTCGAGGGACGTTTATTTTATTCGTGCGCAAGATTCCATGCTTCTCGGTCCACTACTGCCCGCTAGACAATTTCTTACCACATTCTAACTAACAGTAAGAAAGACAGACTATTTGAGGGATGTCTATTTTATTCGCGAGTAAGGTTCTATATCTTGTCGATCCATCACTGTCTGTTAGAAAATACCTTACAACATTTTAACCAAGAACGACAAACTATTCGAAGGATGTCTATTTCATTTGTCAACACGATCCTACGCTTCTCGACCTATCACTGTCCGTTAGTTAAAATTCCTTGCAATATTTAAGTACGAAAGGCCAGGCTGTGGTATGTCTATTTTATTTGCCAGCAAGATTCGCTCTAAAAACAGCGCCATAGAAAATGCTACGAGTCTCGCAGGGCAAGCGAGAATTTCACCGCGCCGCGTTACGAAAACAAAAGTTTCGACGATTTCGAATTTCAAATGTAGCGTCGTCGTCTCGCAGCAAGGAAACACGCATGGTCGGAACGAATGCGGCACACGCGAGGCTAAAGCGAGCAGAAGCAAACGTGGAAGGAATGCAGGCGAAAATCCCATCGTGAGAATAATATTCTCGTTCGCGTCGATTTCCACGATATATTTTACAGGGATTCGCCGGGATTTCTCCTTCGTCAGCGTAGATCGGGATGGCGCGCACGATTTATGCATGTACAGGATATCGTAGTAGCGGCGGACGCAGCCGAGGAGTAGGCCGATTCCAGGGGAATCTCTCGATAATCGTCGCCGTGTAATCGCGTTTGCACTCGAACCGACGATTTATGACCAGTCACGTCAGTGCCAAGCGTACGCGTCTACCTTCGGCCGCTGATTAATGCGGCCGGACCTCCACCGTGGAAATAACATACAGAACTCGCGTTTTCAACCGGCACAAACGTCCTCCGCCGTGACGTGACATTTAACGAGCCGTTTTATCGACCAACGCCCCCTCCTTCTTCCGTGTTTTTCCGTTTCCCAAATTCTTCCCAACGAACCACTTGGACACCCGACCGAGTCGTACTACTTGCTCGATAGCCATTTTCATTGCGGCGTGTCGGAAAATACGCGAAGGACATTCGGAATATGCGAAAACGACGAGGGAAGTTCGCGTAGAGAAACGAGTCACGGACGATGATATTTTATGGGCATTTTGTATTTTGCCAGAATTACGAATTTTCACGTTTGGTGGATCGAAGAAAGGATAATTTTGCACGCGAGCGAAAAACGAGCCGGTTGTCAAGCGTCTAATTTAATAACGACACGATGTATCTCGCGTTAGTCTCGTCAATTCGTGTAACATTCGACTCTATATGGTAATATGTTGGCGCTATACGAATTTCTTAGGCTCTTGCATCGATCGAGAACGGATCGAAAGTGCAAATGGATTAAGCTAAAACACGCTGATCGATTCAATGGTAGTTTCGCTTGAGAAAAAATAATTTACACGAAGAAACATGTAGCGCGAAAGAATTAGCGAACGCCAATTAAGCGTAAAATTTGAACCGAAGGAAAATCGCAAGAAGGGAAAGGCCTTTTGTAAAATTATTCCACGTATAAAATGTTAACCGAGAATCATGGCTATTCTCCAACAACTCGTATCAACGCTACTCCGAACGAAGTCGAATCGCACAAAAGCTCAAACACGTAGATTATCCCATTAATGTGCCTGGTGATTATCATTAGGGCGAGGAAACATGGAATTAACGTAAAATCAAAGGCGCGAAAGCGTGTACAGGTTGGCCGGTCTCGCGTGCAAATTTCAGATACAGGCGCGGTACATGCCGGTTATTGGAGCGTGTTGGTCCAGCTCCAATTCATCTCGTTGAGCGTGAACGTCATCGCCGTTGTCGTCGACGCCGACGGTGTCGCTGGCAAAAAGCCTCTTTCACGCTCCGGGATTCCGAGCCATCTTTCTCGGCTTAGGTGCTTTTTGCAAGCCAGTCGTTCGGAAAAACGGATGGAGTGCGATAATACGGGAACTCCTGGAACTACTTGCGAATAACCTGAGAAAACAGCCGCGCTTTTGTCGAATCCACAACGACGTTTCGTTGCGAGCGCGAGCTAATTAAAATGTCGAACTGCTGCTAAACCGATTATTTTCCGACTACCGCAGAATTTTATCCGAAGAACGTGCGATCGTTTCGGACGTTTCTTGCGATCGAATTAACACGGAGAAACGCGATAAATTTCTAATATCTGGCAATTTGTTTTTATCGCGGAACCAGGTGATAGATAGGAAACTTTTTCTCCATGTACTGTGCTTCCAACGTGAAGGCAAATGTATGAAAATTGGAAATTCTCTGGGATGGAATTGGGTTTATAAAATTTGAGAGGAAGAACAGCGACAAATTATCGTATTTCATTTTTCCGTTACTTTAGTAGCGTGTGAAACAGGATATTTTTTTCCCACGCAACGCGCTTTTGTACAGCGAACGTACGAAGATTGAAAGTCCTTTGAAATGAAATGAAATTTGCAGAACTCGACGTGGAGAAGCGCGATGAATTATGATGTTTAACAATTTGGCGATTTTTCTATTAAACCGGCGATAAACCGAATATTTCTGATTCTACCGCGTTTCGGAAGTTAATTCGGAAAATTGGAAATTCTCCGGCATGAAGTGGAATTTATAAAATCTGAAACGAATAAAAGCGATGGATTATAATATTTAACAACTCCTCCGTGTGGCAAACCGAATATTTCTCGATATACTCGGCGTTTATCCACATACTGTACGTAATGGAATTACATTAAATTTACTACGTTCGAAATAGAAAACTACAATCAATTTGTAATATTAAAACTCCTTTTTATTATTTTTCCATATTACTGCATTTGCATTATAATTATTATGGTCGTATATTTGATTCGTTTCGCTGTAATGGCAGGAAGTAAAATTTCGTTTCGGAAATTGACGCGATGAAATTGACACTTGCGGGTTTCGCTGCCTACGTTATTGTTTGGTAACAGAACTCCACGGCGTATCGATTCCATGTTAATCAAATGAAAAACACGTCAAAGACACGATTCCCATTTCCTGCTTTATCTATGCGTTTTATATCGTAGCGACAGTTTTCGACTAAAAGCAGAACACGTACGCATGCTGATAGAGAGAAAGTCGCAGCGTACGCGTTTGTATGCGTTTATCTACTGCACAAACGTAAGTGGCCAGTTCGTATTGAAAATATCGGGTTGGTAACTAAGTGATTGCGGATTTTGTCATTAGGTGATATTGATAAAATCCGCAATCACTTAGTTGCCAATCCAATAAATCGAACATAATAACATTTAATCATGAAAAATTACAGTAATTCAAGTTACAGTAATAAGAATATAAATATAATGGAAATATTAAAAATACGCGAATAAAGTGGTTTTTAATTTACCTTCAAAGTAAGCATCGCGCGAAACTCGCTGAAACTGTGCAATAACTGTACAACAAAAAGAAGAAGTAACTTTACTTTCGACATTTTTACCGGCTTAATCCACGCTTTAAAATTAACAGAACAACCGCAGAAGCTTTTTGCGTGTATCTCAAAGTTTCCATACGTTTAGTTAAAAATTCAGGAAACTAAACAAGGTCGGTGGAAAAGTTTCTGATTGGTGTAAACGCGTCGAAAACTAAAATACGGATTCCCAGTGTCGAAGAACGGAACAAACTAGAAAAGAGCTTTTACTAAAGGGGAACGTTAATTTTTGGATAATATACAGGGTGGTTGGTAACTGTTGGTACAAGCGGAAAGGGGGTGATTCCACGCGAAAAAAGAAGTCGAAAATATACAATAAAATTTTTTTTTTTAATTTTTCCATCGAGACAACGATCTACAGTGAGATCCGTTATAACGAGACGCGATAAAGTGCACGCGTACCGAGCGAAAATTCAAAGTCGATTTTCTCGAAAACAAAGCCTCGAACGAAAAATTTTTATTCTATATTTTCGACTTCTTTTTTCGCGTAGAATCACCCCCTTTCCGTTTGTACCACCAGTTACCAACCAACCTGTATACGTAATGTGCTTGCGACAACGAAAGTTATAACGCAAGGTGAGCTGAATCAAATTTTACGTGTTGTTTTCTCCGTAATTACTGTTAACCCCCAAAATTTTCAAGTTTTTTTTTCCTTAAATTCCCTTCGAAATTTGCGCTTGCGTTGTATCCTCGCGATAAATAATTTTGTGGAAGCGAATAGGTCGGATTCGTCGCATAAGTCGGTCGTAAGATTAACGTTAAATCGAATGGTCGAAATCCAATGGAATTACGTATATTTATCAGACTGAATCAAATTGAATGATCGAATGAAATAGGAAAATAAAATTAACGTTTGATCCGCACGTTGAGCATCGATTCAGCTAACGAGATTGAGAAATTTCATTAAAAAATGGTATTGATCGGGTTGGCTTTCGAAAGGCTCGATCGATTCTAAAACGCGTGATTTAGCCAATTCAAACGCTACAACAAGCCGATAAAACCATCATTCAAGAATAAATCTTTGGAAATAAAATTTCCGCTGATTTCAGTACAAATTTCAAGAATAACGTAATACAATGTTACATGGAAGCACATAATCGAACGTTTCCATTCGTCGTTTACGATAATACAACAAGAACAAAACGCTTCACTGTGTTGTTATTTGTAAAACAATTCGCTTTATTGTTGAAATAATTCCCACTTTAAGAAAAATGGTTTGCTCGAATTACGGTGAAAGAACGTCTCTTCCAAAGGTATCTTATTTTCACAGAGTGGAAACATTCGCGTACGTTGCGCCTCCTTTCTTCTTGGCAACCTACCGCCCTTAAAATTCACCTCGAACCCCGCGAAATGCAGAAAGGAAGCCCGAAAGCTATCGGGGAGCGCGTCTGGCGATATTGTTAGGAATGCAAATTAAAGCATTCAAAGGCTTTGATGAACTTGCGTGAGTTCTGGCCAGCTTAAAAAAACGAGCTAAAGCGTTGATGGAAGAAGAAACGGCGAAAAAGAAAGAGTTTCATCCGGTTTCAAACGACACCTGAATTCGAGGAGACTTTCGACTAGACAAGCGCCAACGCTTGCCATGGATTCTAAATGTACGCGTGTATCTATAGTAGAGAAAATTTAATTATTGTATTAAATTAAAAGAAATTTTCTGCTGTTAATCTCAAATTTTATTTTCTTACGTCGGATTAAAATTTTATATATATAATCTAATGTATACAGGTTTTATAATTTCGTATAGTTCGAAGGATAATGGCGCACGTGATAAAAAATATCGGCACACCGTCGTATTTATTCTAACATTCGTGTGCATGTTGGTTAATTAGACCCGAGTATATCAAGTTTAAGTAAAATAAGTCATTTAGGAGCAACGAGAATTGTTCGGTTAAAACGGCGGACAAATAGAAAAGAAGTGATTCGTATCAGTAAAGAGCGTAACAGAGCATGAATAATGGTATAACAGCGTAATATAATAATAAATATAATAAAGAAATAATACAATGGTATGTGAATACGTCAATTGGAAATGGTCGTTTCAATTTAAAAGAATTAAGGTACTTTGCTGGTAGAAGGAAACAAAGCATAGAATTAAAAATATAGGACTCTGTTTTTAGACTTAACAAAAACCCGAGGACTACTGTGTTAATGGATTCTTATCCTTTAACGCTTTTAATATTGATGAGGAGGACCGTTTTACCGGAAGTGCTCGCCTTGCTCGTTTCTTCCACCTCAAAGAAGAGAAAGTTCCTCTTAGAAGGGGCGTGCTTTGTATGCTTAATCGTTAACGATTCATACGAGAACCGACTACGGAAAAATGTGGCTAAGAGCGAATATCCCTTGCCCTTTGAACACGCAAAGATTTTGAAAGCAACTTAAAAAGGATCTTTCCTTTCAAACTGAAAATGTACATACACCGGGTGAAAACAACGTTGCGAACTACGCATAATAAAGAAATTTCCTTCTCGGAATATTAAAATCCTATCAATTACGTGCTAGACGATATTGAACGAACCTGTACAACTTATCTTATACGTATTCATCGAATAAGCTTCCTAACAATCATCTCAAAGGAAAAGTTGCTCGATGTATAGAAAATTTGTCCACGCAAAGATATAAATTGTGATTCACGGGAATATGGAAACTTTGCAAAAGAAAAAAGGAAGAAAGAGAAGGAAAGACAGACAAAGTGTAGAAAGAGCAAACAATTGAAAATCAGAACGAAAAGCTCGGTCGAATGTGCTGAAATTTGATCGAAAATAATCGTCGAGGATTATCCTACGAACGTGATTCTTAATTCCTCTGTGCATCGATAGTAAGCTCTGCAGTTGGAGTAGTTAGACAGGCCACGACAAAGATATTTTTAAATCGCGTCCAAGCTTCGAGTTGTCAAGGACGATCGCAATTTACCGTAGGTAACGGCACTGCCTCGATCGCCGAACGAAAGCTGAAAATTCGTCGACTCGCGATAAACGACGATGGACGGTTTCGAAGTTAAGCCCGGTTGTCGACAGAAATTATTGCAACAGTTAAGATAATCCATCCACAAACTCCCGCTGGATATTAGCCATCCTGTCGAGCATAACGTTATATCGAGTACTTTATGCTTCTTTTTTTTTCTTTTTTTTCTTTTTCCTTGGTAGAGATCTTGGCAGGGGATGGAAACTGCGGCCGTACTAAATTTCCACGCTTTCAGATATTTTACGCGATCGTGAAAGAGAAACGTTTGTGGTTTACAGGATTTCTGAGAGGGTCAAAAATAATTTTTACTCTCATCTGCTCTGGCTGTGCAAATAAACCTACGTGAGAACGACGTGGTTCAATGAACAGTGGAACGTTCATTGTTACTCGGACGTGGAGAATACTCTCGGATATTACGTGTCGATTATCGCGGTTAAATTATTGGACAGTGATAATAATTCGAAGGAGCTGTTTGACGCAACAGAAACGGCGATGGTGAGTCGAACGTTGCGGTAAAAATAAAATATCGCAGCAAGATTCAGCGGAAGAATACGCGCAAAGAAACCACTGTACTTGCAGTGTTGGTCGAACAACGTCCGATAGAGACGAATTTCGGTAAATTTTAGGAGAAGACGAGTTACAAATTTCTATGAATACATGAATATTTAAGAGCGTTTAACTAACTCTATCGTGCCATGAAATTTAGAATTTCCATTGTAAGCATATACCTTTGTATCTATGTTTTAACAAATTTATCTTATCTCGAACGTACGAATCAACGCAAGATGGTATTAAAAGGAGATTTGTAATTGCATTTCGTGTAATTATTTGTCAATTATAAAATTTCTGCAAAGATAGCAATGTTTCGTCGTTCTTATTATTAACAATACGTCGTTTATTATATTTTTATTAGAATATCAAACGAACCAAATATACAGAGTAAAATAGCTAACCACTTTATTCGATCTATTCTGCAATTGATCGGAAATTATTCGGGTCGTATAAATGACCGGGGTAACTAGGAAACAAGCGTTCGTAAAATTAGCCAACATTAATTGACAAACTTGACAAAACTTGTATCAGCGTTGATTCGATCGGTTACAGCCATTGCTACAACATTTCGACTATTCGCATTCAGCGTGTAGCTGTTATGTCTGACCATTGACCATACTCTGACTACTACGAATCGATTTGCCGTATCTAACCGCAGCATTGACACGAGCTACTAATTCAATGGAAACAGAACCAATTCGATGTCCGATTGTTTCGTTTCATTGTTATTTTAACGATGCTTCGTTGTTGCTTCCTATTTGACTTTATTTCTTTCTACATATGCAGCTACGATTCCTTACGCGCCGATATTCGTCCGATTGTAAACGGAAACCAGAAAAACACGATCAACACGTGGTTGATAAAACTTCCAGTTTAACGAGAGAATTTCATATGCAACGATTTAGTATAAATTTTATAGTCTTCGCCTCGCTAACACTTGGACTACGGATACAACAAGAACACCGACGATGAAAGAATCTACATCGAATTAACTAACAACAAAAAGATTCGCCAAATTCTCAACAGCGAAACGCTTGGGAAACAGGTCGAAATTAGTTTTGCCGGCGTATTTTTTCACGAACGATGCTACATACAAATAGGGAAATTTTGATTTTCATTAGCTTTCGGAGTGAGCTGAAATTCGCGCAAAGCATTCCGAGCATAGCGCCGTCGAACAACGAGTTTCCCGAAGGAACGATCCAAAAGGAAGAGAACGGATAAACCAGATTAATTAAATCGCAAAGCGAAGAAACAGGGAATGTACGGATGTTAACATGTATCGCACGAAAGATGACAACACTTCGATCGTACAATCTCGGTCGCGTTTCGTTGTGTCGCGTTACGTTGCACTTTCGCGTCTCGCTATCGACGTCTGAATTTTATTCCAATACCGCGACAAAGAGTAACAATTTTCCGTTCATCTTTCAGACGTCTTGCAAACGAGATTGGTACACGAGCGATGAAATTTGCGCGAATTAAAAGACGCTTCGCGTCGTCACCCCTTTGGTCGGGCAACTTCGCTGACTTTAACCGCAGAAAAACATGGTCCGTCGGTAACTACGACTAAATACAATAACATAAACAAGGAAGATAAATAGACGCGGTGAGAGTTAACGTTTGCGAGCGAAAGGTTGCAGTTACGTGTCCTGCAGCTTGAAACAGTTTAAAAGCGATCTCGTGCAAATTTGTATGCGGTCAAGTTTATATGGTGCGGGAGAGCTGATGGTGTTAGTTTCATTCTCCCTCCCCTCTCTCTCTCTCTCTCTCTCTCTCTCGACGATGTCCTTTCTTCTCTTGCATCGTCAATTTCCTCTATCTATGGTTATCACCGAGCCCGGCATTCTACGGTTTACAGGTGAACTTATGGTGGCGAGCGTGTACGGTCACAGGTGTTTGAACGCGTGTATGCAACTTGCGTGTTTGTTTCACTTGTCTTCTCTACGCGTTTACCTGTGCGATATAGTGGGATATAGATGATGTAGGTACAAGATCTGGCGCGCGACCATGTCGGATAAACGTGACTTGCGATCTCGTGTGGAGATTACTTCTGGTATAGAGCTATGCGTCGTTTCTGCGTTATTGGTCGAGGTTTGTGGTTTCTACCGAAGACTTTTAACCATCTGCGGTATTTTCCAAGTCTCGTTCCGGTTGGTTCGCGCTCATGTCGTTAATCACTGACGTCAAGTCGATATCGCTTAGTTTTTTCGTTGCTTCGATATTTTAGAAGCAAACTAATACGACGACATATTTGTATATAGGTGGGTATATAATACAGGGTGTCCGTGAAATCATGGTACAAGCGATCGGATGACGACTGTGCATGCAACAATTAATTGAAAAAAAGAACAACGTCTTTTCGCGTGACGTTTCGCTTTCGAGAAAAATGAGATGGAAAATCGACTGGAAGTTTCTCCTTACGAAATCTCTGTTTCTGATCGTACCGCGACTTGCTTCTTGATTAACAAAATGTTTGTTAAAAATTACTACTAATTTTATTCCTATTTATGAAACGATTCAAATTAAACAACAGGAATGAAGAAAAGTAGTAATCGACCTCGCGGAGGTAAGATAACAACGATAACAGGAACCAAATTGTGGAATTATTCGCCTTTAATAATTGAATTGAATAATAAAAGATACGAGCAGAAATGGAAGTTTTATAGTTGGAAACTCTCAATTAATAATCAGACGCGTTTCCAAACTCATCGTTCTCGAAAACGAAGCCTTAAACGAAACAATGTCGTTCTTTATTCTTTTCCACGTATCTTTGCACGTAGAACCATCAACCGACCGCTTATACCATGGTTTTGGAGACACGTCGACGACGTTGGCGACGTCGAGTCACACTAGATAAAAGATCGCAAACAGTTAATATACCGTGAAAATAAATTACCAATAAACACCATAAATTAGCAATCAAAAGGGAAAATGGTGTACGAGCGCATATAGAAAGAAAGAAATACACAATTCGTTCCTGTTTACCTGGAAACGTTTCCGATGGATTTTTAGCGCAGTTTGAAGCTCGAAAGCATATAGATTTTTGCAGTAGAATTTAATTCGACTCATAAGTTTCTTAAATGGAAGATTCTATAATATTGATATGTGCGTGTTTCACATTTTCACCCTTAGCTCGTATAATTTTACGTCGGCATACATCACTGAAAATGCAATGAAACGCAGATGGCCAAACATATTCATACATGTGTGTTCATATCTGCAGCTGTTTATACACATAGCGAAGTGTTTTCGCAAGTGTTTATGCGTTTGCATCCCGCCAGCTTGATGTAGTGGAATAGATTTGACGTGCAGCGCGCCGAAACGAAGAGCACCATTCACCAATTAATTTTATAGAATGGTTTCGTTGCTGTACTCATCGCAATATCGAAACCTCCTATTAACCCGTTAAAGGTCGAGTAGTTTTTTTTATCGTAAGCTATTTCTGTTAACAATAATACGATGGTTGTGTCAAACAATTTATCATTTTTCGTAGTAATTTTACAATCTTGCAAGGAGTATCTTTGCGTATACGATTTATTTTAATTTTCCTTTTTGGTACAATTTTGGTCGAACGTTTGAAAAATAAAAATCCTGAAAAATATTAGAAAAAAGAAAGACGACATTTAAGATATATCTATACTATGATATTAATTAATGACTATTATTTCGTTGAATATCTATTCGTCACGTTGTCACAGTACTATGTTAAGTTATGTTTCTCGGATTACGTTGCGCGGAAAAAATAGTTAGTTTCCCTTCGAACAATTTCGTCAAAACGTAACGTCAGAAGGAATTCGTAAGTTTTGCTATACGAGACGGAATTGGAAGCATGGCTTGCGATTAGGCTAGAACCATTGGCTGCACGTGCCACGTCGTGGATTTATATCGTGTCAATCGCTATACACCGAAATGCTACAATTGCGTGTGACCAACGGTAATAAGGGAAGTTCGGTGACTTAGGTGACTTATGAAATGGCTGCTAGAATTTCCAGCTGCCAGAATGTTCTAAATTTTAGGAAATTGTAATGCAAGGATTAATTTATTAAAAGAATACGTGTTAAAATTATTACGATCGATAGACGATTGCTTCTCACATTCAACGGTAACATAAACAAATAAATAAATAAAAAAATCAACTTTGTTTTCACCTAATATAGTACGTAATTCGCATATACACAATATCATAGGTATTTTATTATATTTCCTATTATATTTTCGAAAACAGATGTTCCGAATGGAATTTTAAAATGTTTTATACAACGCACGCAATTGAATAACAAAGTTTTCCATAGTAAGCATTCGAATATGATTTAGTATATGTTATAGCATATTAAAAAATGAAATACAGCGGTTCATACAGCGATATACGAATTCACTGTACGTGAAAATAATCTAACGTAACATCTGGATGACGCGATACGCGATAAATAAAAGATCGGAGTCATAATTCAAGCCGAAGAAATATCGCCGATATAACAACGAATTATAGCTACTTTTATTTCGGTTCTTTCGCAAGAAGAAGGTAAAGATACTCGAATGACGAGGTGAATCTGCATGAAAGGGAAGATTCGGTCTCAGGTGTGTCGTACATCGTCCCGGTCGGACATCGAAATGGCTTTTCTCGCCTCCAGGGACCTAAGATCGGGACTGTGCTGCGACCAATATCCATCGCATACCTTCTTGCTCCAGCGAATCTCGATCCAGCCAAGTCTAGACGCGTTATCGTAAAATTAACATCGACCTGAGTCTGAACAAATTTTCAATTTTCTCTGTGCCTATAGGTTTACGTAGCCTCGCTTATCAAGCGGCCTGCGTGACTCGAAAGAATTTCTCCAGCGACAATAAAGATGCCACTGATCTCGATCTAAATCTACCTGATATTCTCCTCGTACATTCTGAAAAGTTTTCTCGTTGTTTCTATAGCCTATCGAAATGGAAATTATGGGGTGTCTGTATGGTACGTGGAAAGGTATTTTGTGGCTTTTACCGAGGGATTTTTTATCTTTGCTAACAGATAGTTACTTTGCGTTAGGAGATAACGCTCTTTGTTAGAAGATAAAGTACGAATTATAGGTACATTATTGTTTTTAACGCTGTTCTTTCTTTTTTTTTTTAAAGCCTTGTGGCGCCACGGAACTTTTCAACGGCTCCGGATACAAAGCGCGACGCCGCCAAAGCGCAACACCGACGTGCCCAATGTACCATCGATATCTTCACACTCTTTCCGCCGAATTCTCGGAAGAGCATACACGTGCCAGCACAGGCGGCACATCTAATGAATGCACGCTAGTGGGGATATCGATGGGCTACGAAGGGAAGATCTGCGCGATCCGAAACAAAAGCAGAGTCAGTCTGTCTTGCGCCATTAAATGTGTAACTCCTCGGTCCTATTTGATAGCAACGCGTCGAACGACATCTCGGTGTCTATCGTTATTTGTTAGTTGTTACCTGTTGTCTGTTAAGTGTAATTGTTGATTATTAATTGTTGACTCTGATTGTTGATTAGTTCTAATAAACTGTTATTCGTAAAAACACCAAGAGTAGTTCCTTACGCACTTATCACCATACCACCTCAGCCTTTTTCGATTCGATCGTAACGATTTTCTATCGTTAGCCAGATCTTTGAAATTGCTTCGAAAAATTGAAAACTTCAATTTGAACGTTTAATTTATCAACGTTCACGGTAATTTGAATTTCACATTGTAGAAAGGTCATTGACTCGTGTAACCCTAATGAGCATTAGATCGAAATGTCGAATAGCTTTAACGAGATAATAGATTGCCCGATATGTACAAGCCATTAATCGCTCGTGTTTCATTAACGCTGTCCAAAATTTAACATGAAAAACCATTTATAGCAAGTTTTTACTTCAACTCGCCGTGTTACCGAGTAATTAATCAAATATCCACGTACAATGATACTTCAGGCAGAAGCTTTGTAACAAAAAAAAAAAAAAGAGAAAGAGAGAGAGAGGGAATCGTATACTTGGAAACTAAACTTTTTTAAAAATTATTAAACCGTTACTTACTATTATCTTTGCTATTTACTGCAAAAATAAATAAAGATAAATAAATAAAAAATAAAAAAAAAAAATAAATCCAGCATAAATTTCAAATCTTTCAAAAATCACGTATCTGTCTGTGGATAATGCATTTCCAACGACGATTCCGATTACCAAACAAAATTTCACGTAAATTGAAACCCTACAAATTTATTAGAATTTCCGAATCTCTACGGATCAACATTTTCAACATCGGCAGGAAAATGAAAAAGTCAGCGGTGAACGTGCCCTTTATAGGCTCGTTTGTTGATTATGTCGCATTATTACATCATTACCATTAACGCGTACGACGCATCGAAACGATCATTTAATCGTTGCTGCGATTCGATCTGTCCAAATCCGACTACAATGGTTCGCAGGAAATATTATACGATCATTGAGAGAGAGAGGAAGAGAGAGTAACAACGTTATTCCATCGAATGCAACGTAATTTGATAATTCGCGGCTCGACTCGCTCAATGGCCAATAGCGTTAATGGATTATGTCACTGGTTATAGTAATTCGCTTCCGTCCACCGTACGGGTATCCTCTCTGCTCGCGCGTTTCCAGAAATCCGATATTAGGCCAGGGACCATTTAGTTTATTCGGAAGATACTGACGATCGTTCGAACTACGAGCGTGGCGATAATTATTAGCAACGCAATTCATAAAGTTTATTTGCAACGAGATTCGATCTCGAACTATGAAATTACGGAGAAAAATGAGGCTACGCGATCACGAAGATTGGGAAGACGAAACAAGTGGATTTTGCTCGTGATGTATCTGTTTGTTCGACCAATTGCGGGGAGACGTAATCGCGAGGAGAGACGTCAACGGGGGTCGTAAATCCCCGTTACGATTATAACAATCGACACCACGAGTTGATCGATCCCCTGATTTCCGTTGAGATAATAGGGGTGATTGAGGTTGTATAACCCTGTGATTCACAGAATTATAAATTATATATTTCCAACACTTAGATTACACTAAGCTTAGATTACACGAAGCTAAGATAGATATGTGCGTTAGAGCAGGGCTCTTATAATTGGATTCAATGTATTAGTGGACGTAGCACTATGAGATATTTAGGAGAGGAAATGTATGCTCGACAATACCGAGACCGACTCTCGCGTTATGCTTAGACTGCCCCGCTGGGCATTAGCGTATACTTAGTAGTTGACTTTTCCAACGATGTAGAAGAAGTGAAGTTGAGTGACGATGCTGTGTCGGAGGAAAGCTAAGGATGGGTGTGTCTAGCGCACGGGACCATCGGATTTGTTGGTGCCGATGTTAGTTAGGAGAGTGAGGGAATAGGCTTCGTTTTTAATTGGTTAAACAAAGGGTCTTAACCGCCCTCGAGAGAAAGTGGTTAGTGGGAGGAAAGTTGCAGCGTGCGTAAGAAAAACCAACTTTCCCTTGTCCAGCCGTGGTAGACAATAGTCTTTAGAAATTCTTCGGACACAGATGTTTGTTTGTTTTGAAGGACCTTAGCAGGCAAGTGACTCGGGTTGTGACGGGTGCTTAAGGATATTGAGGGTACGCCGTACGGAAAAGCGGACATCTGGTGTCCGTCTGGCCCGCGGTGTGTGACCTGGGCCAGGCAGAGAGGCCCGGCGTAACAGTATCTGTCAAATTTACTCGAGCACTCGTTTATCCGACGTAATCTTTGTCAGAAACGCGCCTCGAAATAGCGAAATGGTAATTGGAAAGGGTAGAATGGAAAGTGAGAGACTCGCGTCTAACTTACGTGGAATTAATCATTTCGAATATGCGAGCGAAATTGCATGGATGTTTCAAAGGGAAGTATTATCCGCGTCTATGTATTAGAATAATGAAACGGTATTATTGCATTAGATCCGAACGATCCTATTTCGAAGATACAATTGGATATTTTAGAGACACGCACGATGCGAGACTCGCGCGATCCAAAGATCACAACGTGTAAATGTCGCAATTTACTTGACTTCTCTGTCTCGTTACAATGCTAATAAGATTTCAAATGTTTCGTATAACACGCATAATAAATATATTCATGAAAGACTTGCACAAGCGTGCAAGTATTTTTGTAAACTTCTGCGTGCGTATTCGAAGCGTAGTAGGTTTCGAGGTGATTTTCAGAAATTATTAGGACTGGCTGGAACAAGAGGACGCGGGAAGGGGGTGCAACAGAAGTTAATCCATAAGAGGTTCCTGGAGTACTCCTGTCATACGCGTAGGATGGTCATCGTGGAGTTTTAGTCGGTAGGAGTCCGACACTACTCTGCTGTTACGCGATTATTAGAACAGCGGAGTGTCCATGAGGATTTCTCCATGTACAAAAAAAAAAAAAAAAAAGAAAAAAGGTTTCGAGGTGATTTAAAAATTGGTTATATTTTAACGAACGTATTGACATAAATGGTTTCGTTGAAAGCCTGGAGATTCATCGGATATCGTTGGAAGACCGCGTGTTCTATCTTCAACGAGAACGTGTACGAGAGGAGCTAGAGAAGAAACACCGGGCGAACGGAAAAATAAACGATTGGAACAAAGCGAGGGAAAGAGAAAGAAGGAAAGAAGAATAGAGAAAAAAGAAGGCTGGAACGTGACGACTGAAATAAATCGACGAAGGAAAGCAAGAGAGGAATCGAGATAGAAACGTGGACACGGTTGAAAGGAACTTTCACCGCGACCTTTCCTTCCTAACAAACTTTCTACTCCCTTTTTGGAAAATAGCCTCAGCCATTTTCAATGAAAGCGCGTGATATTGCCGGGACCTCGATGAAAATATTTTGAAAACAAAGCTGCGATGCGACAAATTCGCAAGAAACTAGTTCGCTATAAAAAAGAAACAGAAAGAAAGTGGTAAACCTTTTTTCCCCCCGTTTACGTGCATCGTTGCAAAGAATAATCGTTGATTTTTAACGAGGCAAAGTAAATGTTTATGAAATGAGATTGCAGGTAGAAAAAAATGTATGAAAGCAAGCGGACAAAGAACGAACGAGAAACAGCTATTGGAAAGGTAAATATGTAAATTACGAATGAAAAGAGGAACGATAACGATCTCGCAATGACGCGTGTCTTCTCCTTTTAATTTTTGCGTTTATAAATATACTGAAACATTTAGTGTTCTAAACATTTTTCCTTTATAGAAGAATATATAAGAAACGACTGTGTCGAAAAACTTTCAAATTGGATTTTAAAGACTTGGAAAAATGATATCGTATTATACTAATACGCAATATATTACAGTACACGTACATACAATAAATAAATAATATCATAATCGTATCATAAAAATTTTTGGTTGTATGACCATTTAATCGGGATAATTAATAGGTGAAAATTCGACAACTAGAAAATTTAAGACATTGGAATATCGTAACTTTGTACATCTATAGTTCATGAAAAAATATTTTATTTATTAAAGATTAAAAAATTAAAATTATTTAAAACAGTACGATCTTACATTCGTTCTAAATTCATAATAATCGAGCTATATTAATCGAAGATTTCGATATCATGTTGCGCATCGTGTTCGAGCTTTTCATTTATTTTTACGAAGCTTCACGGGCCAAGTTCTCGGCATTCGAATGCAGTTTCGCCTTTATAAAATTATAAAACGCTTGTGCGCGTTTACGCACTCGGAACGAAAGTCATTTGCATGAAGAAGGAAACGTCGCTTGCTCGTGAACTCTTTTACGATTCACGGCTGACTGCAGTTCCCTTTTCGCGTTTCTTATTTCGTATTTATTCGCATGATTTGTGTCGCTAGGCTTTTTCCTTGGAAAACCAGTCGTCGCATCGGTTTCTTTCAGTTTCTTCCAACTTTAAAACTCTACTTTTAATATGCAAATTCAGATCATTCGCCAATCGCTCCAATTTATTTATTTCGTTTGTTCGTTTAAAATATCCAAACGACGAGAACGTATTTAAAAGTTGCAAGTTTCGTGTCAATGAGAAATCGTTTGGTATAATATATTATCGTTTAAGAAATTGTTATTGAACGCCACCAGATTTATTGCTATGTAGACATTCACAGACAAACAAGAAGAATATTATGAAAAAGGTCTTATAGGGAACTTCATACGAAAAACTTTTCACAAGACTCGTATTCTTATATTCTTTTTATATTCTTCTCAGTGGAGACTCTTTAAGCCACTTTCTCAGTAGTATAAGACCGAATATGTCAGACTATGTACGTCGTTCTCGAAAAATCACGTTTAAGGGAATTGTATGTGGGAAACTTGAAAGATATATATTTTTATATATATTTCAATATCCTCTTGGATGATTCAATAATTAAATACAATATTTTTTCAATTAGTTTATAATTGTTATAGATCGTAATAAACGAAGCGATTAATATGCCTAAAGGTAATAGGAAAAATCCAGCGGAAGGATAAATCCGGATCAACTTCTATTTGTTTAATTAGCTGCGTTTTCTAATCCAATTCACTTTTTCATTACTCTGGTTAAACGAGTTTTATTAGTAATATGCGAGAAATTAGCAGGGCAAAACTTTCCGCTCTCCGTTTCGCCCGCAGGAAAATCTAGCGTCAGTTCCCTTATCAAAAATCTCTCTAAAAATAACGTGAAAAATTTCAAGCACAAGTTACACGTATGAAACGAAAGAGAGAGAAAGAGAGAGAGAGAGAAAAAAAAGAAGATTTTCATCGTCGTGTTTCGCGCAACCATGTACAGCAACATGCTAAACACGATTTCAGAATCGAATATTTTTTAGACTACGGGACAAATTTTATATCTCATCGATTATCGATATTAGAAATTCATTTCTCTCCACATGCCTGCCGAGGAAATCCCGCGTACTAAAAAATCGCCAAAATATAATAAAATAATCCTGCGATCGTCCTTTTGGAAAATCGACGGGCATATCCGAACCGTTCGAAGAACTTGTCACGGTACAATGTCGCGTACATCGAACGATAGAAGAAAAACAAAAGGACCAAAAAGAGAATTATCCCGATAATGATCTAAAGGCTTCTGCATTCGCGTAACCTTGTTCACCGATGCGAAAACTAAAGACACTCTAAAAAAAAAAAAAAAAAAAATATAAAGGAACCGCTAATCCGGCCATTACTACAAACTCATTACTAACGGACAAAAAGGTTTCCAAAAGAAGACGGAATAACGTTGCAGAGAAAAAGAAAAGAAGAAAAAAGGAGGAAGGAAAAGAAAAGAAAATTAGAAACGAAGATCAAATAAGAGCTTGCAAGCATGTACTCGAATGCAGGCTTCTAAGAAGGTCATCGACCTTCGGAGGATTTTAAAGATGGAATTAGCGAAAAGGGGTAGGAGAGGCAGGACGAGAAGAGAGAAAAGAAAGACAGCGAGAAGAGAGGGATGTTGGAGAGGAAGAAGGGAAAAGACGATGGTTATCCGGTGGCATTTGTTTTTGGAGGGAAGCGAAAAAAGGGGGCGAGAAAGGGGCGAAAGGTAACGGGGAAAGGGTGAAAGAGGAAGGAAAGCCCGTATTTGTGTTATCTCGTGAGAGGCAAAGGACGAAGGTGGAAAGGAGAAAACCCGCATTTCTGTTATCTAGAAAAAGGGGCACAAAATGGAACTACCTTAATACCTACTACGGACTTACGAAATTATTATCGTCTCTCTGGTTAAACGAGATGCTCCGCGTGATCGTGACCGTCCGAACTAGATCCGTAGATCCGCGCGGATTAAACTACTTGGACCTTCTTACTTTTTTCGCCCCTCTGCCTTGCATCCCCGTTTTATTTTATAGGTCAGATAGTGGCCGTTAAGCGTGGATTTCGAATTCGCCGAAAATTCACCGCGCAGTAAATTGCAGCGGCAAACGCGACCACCCTTGCGTTTAAACTCCGACCTATTACTTACCCCTTCTGGTCGCTAGGTTTACCAGGATTTCATTTTTCTAGCTAATTCGCTGGCTTCGACAATTATTTCGTAGGAAAGAAGAAAAATAGGATTTTTTCGGGTTCAAATCGCGCGATGGTAACACATGGGGTAGATACGAAAACCCTTTTAACGATCTTGAAATATACGTCGCTTATTTAACATTCGTTGTTAATTAATCGAATTTGGCGTATAGATAGATAAATCTCGAAGCTGGTCGTTTTTAAATGTAATTGAAATATAATTGTTCGATTTAAATGAAATATATTTTTCACGTAATTTACATCCACCTGAATGTAGCATTTTATATGGGAGTTTGCATGGAAGTCTAAATATGCATAAAGCTAATGAAAAGCAATTACTTCTTAAAATATTCTTGATGCAAATGGATAGCATAATATCCTGTGTTAATTGCTACACTATCGTTTGCTCAAATTTTAAGCATCTTGTTTGAGTAAACGGAGCGAAGATCTATAACAAGATCGTGATATTTTACAAATAGATTACGATGATTTTAGTAAACTGTCTTTTACAATAAGATCTGCAAGCGTCAGATCGCACTGACGATACGGTTGGGACGTTAAAAATTACGCGCCGAGATGAATAGGAAAAAGTAAGGCGCGGAAAGAGTAGGAGATTTACATACATTATCCGCAGGTCGAGGAAAACGAAAGTGAGAAGACTTTGAGTGGAATAAAGGAGATACGGTGCAAAGAAGATTTCGAGCGGCAAAAGTTTGTTCTCGCGTTATCTGAAGAAGAAAAAGTATCGGGAAAAGAAAGGGGAACAGGAAAAAGGAAATGCTAACCAATGAAGGATGAACGACGAATTGCTAAACTTAAAAATTACAAACGATTGCACAAAAGATTATACTCGCTCGATTGTATTTAAGAATAAAGCAAGCGCGGCAGATTTGAATCAGAAGATCGAAGCGAACGACTAAGACGAAAAACTATTCGCAACTTTGAAAATACGAATTTTTCAACTTATTTGCATTGGAACTTTTTCCTCCATTCGAAGAATACTATCCATCTGTAAAATTTCAATCGCTTCTTTCTTACCATCCGGCGTAAACGATCAAATTTCTTCCGTTGAAAGCTACAGCCGACTCAATATCGATTAAAAAGTTCTTTCAGATATTGCTTTTGGAACATAAGCTAACGAAAGAGAATAAAATTCTATTTGCACGTGACAGTACTTTTAACATCTCGAGCCCTTCTTTCTTATCACTCTATACCGCAATCTTTCACGCATTAAAGTGAAAGTCGCGCTGGTCCTTCTGTCGATTTTCTTTCTCTCCCTTTTCTTTTTTCTTTTTCTTTTTGTCATGCGGCATTCGAGAGGAAGAGAGGACGCTCCGGCTCTTTACGATCCGGCCTCCGTTTAAGAAGATTAGGTTTACACGGATCTTAGTTTTACTTGAATTTACGAAATCGCATCCAGTAGAAGGTATCCACGGGGACCCCAGAATCGCCAGAGTTTTATGCGAGTTTAAAGCAGAAAGTCCAGGGGTTCCTGATACTTCCAGCTAGAAAGAGGGAGAGAGAGAGAGAGAGATAGAGGAAAGAAGAAGACGAAAAGAAACGAGGACGATTGTTTTCGCTACATTTGTTTCGCGAATGTACACGGAAGGAGGGGGGGAAAAATACGGTGGAGAAAACGCGTATATACGTGTGCTCGTTCGTTTGGAACAGATCGAAAAGTGTAAGCGGTTCTTAATGCTTCGTAGTAGCAGCTCGCTGTTTGTAGAATTCTTAATTCTCTACGAAATTGCACAACTTTTGTCTCGGTGCAATAAACCAAAGTTTTGCCCGTTCTATGTAAATTTATACTGAAAAAGAGAGAGACAGAGAGTACTGAACATAATAAGTTTGTAAACTTTTCAGAAAGTAGAGAGCAGTTTGAACAACGAGCTGCATTGTTTAAGAAAAAAGCAGCCACCCGTTTGGACAACGTGTAATCTTTCCGACCGTTTAGCTGTACAATATTTTTCTCCCCCTCTTTTTCTTCCGAAGCTACTCGCTTCTAACTCGTATCGTCCCTTACAGAAGACTACGATAGTTTGGGCTGCATTCAAGTTACGTTACTTCGTTTCCGAGTGTTCGTGTTTGATAAAATAATCGAGAATTATATAATTTATCGATTATAACACGTTATTGTGATTAGTTCGCGTTAAACAACCATCGTTTCCTGTTTAATCGTCTGTTTGATCCATTTATCGTAAATAAACTTGTGGCGGATGAAAAGAGAGAGTTGTGCGTTTCGTCCTGGGACTACCGGTGGACTCGTCAGTAAGGCTGTGCCCGGTAGTCCCTGCCTTAGACGTAGAGGGAGTCTCGCTAGGTGCGGTATTTATATCAATCGCTCGTATATTCGACCGCTAGCGAGTTAGGCAGACAGACTCGTTGTCGTCGTAGCCCTCTAGTGTTGGCGGTTGGTACCCGCGGATCGCCCGGGAGGTGTTGCACCGCGTTGATGCCTCGTCCTGTCAGCGTCCTGTTGATACCGATCAGCCACAAACTAATTGTAGTAAAGATCCTACAATATTCGATCATGTTCTCTTAAATACCACGGAGGTATATAACGAAACCTCTACGACCCAGAGATCGGGGAAGAAGGTTCTCCTATCTCCACTATCGAACAAATTTATTTTACCAACTTTTATATCTCTGCCATGAGCATCAATTTCACCAATTGCTACCGAATGAAACTTTGAAGGAAAGCCAAACAGTCGTCAAAGAACTCGCGACTGTGTCAACATCAATCCGCAACGTTTACGAACCAAACGGTGTTTCAAAGTATTCCCGCGAAGCGACTGTTTAAAAAAATTGCATCGGCAATTTGCGCGAGCAAAGTACGTCCAAGGCGATTGGGATTTTAGAGAAATTTAAGGAGAGAAGTCGACGTGGCACGGAACTTGCGGCGCGCGATTCCAGCTTCCCGTTGACACGGGTCTGACTCGTTGATTTTGCATAATTCAGGAGGCAAGCTAGGACCTTGCGGTTACCCTCTGTTATTCCAACCTTATCTTATCCCGTCTTCGGGCTTCCGTTCATCTCACGATATCAGATTTGCGCGAGGCTTCCGGTTCGAAGACCGTAAAGTCTAAACTCTGGTTCCATGCGAACCTCTCGCGTGAAAAATCGTCCTCCTACGAGAATGGAAACTAGAGACGCCATTCTGCCGAATTATCGAACTTTGAGCGTGTTCCGGTCGCTGCTAAGCTTCGTCGAATCGGGAAGCCGCAAAGCGTGTAATTTCTTCGATAATCGAACGAAAAGCAAGGGTCTGAAACGCATTAGCGCGTTTTGGGAAAAAGTAGCTTTCAATCATCCGGCCATTGACGATTTTTCTATTCTTCTGTGCAAAATCCCGGACGAAATTTATAACGCGTACGGGTTTGTCATTAGGAGACTTTTAACGCGATACAACGATACGTTGAAATAAGTTGGAGGAAGAGGAAATATTTCTTTTCCTTTGGGTTTAACGTCGCATCGATAATAAGGTCGTTATCGATACCCCATTAGGGTAATGGCACATTTGTTCTCCGCAGCTTGCCGCTGTTACATCTCGTAGCATACTTCTGTTTCTTCTAACGTGTTACGTTTTGTACTACGTTCAATTATGTTATTTATATTACATATCGTAACGTGGTTCTGGGATGTCAAAGCCGTGCTTGGGCGAAGTCTGTATTTTCGTGTCTACGTTTCGAATCTTCTGCACTCGGACAGCAAGGTGATTCGTCGAACCCGTTTTCGTCGATTAACTTACATGTAACTCAGGAACAGAGTGGCTCATCAACCGAAATCAACCGAATATATGGAACGCGATTTCGATGTCGCCCAAACTGCAAGCTCAATTTACGTAACTGAAAACCGGCAGTTCTCTTTTATCATATTTCGTAACATTATCGAACAGCGAAAGGCATAATACGATTCCTACAATAGCGGAAAGCTTTCAAGCGAATACGGCTACGCTTTTCCAGCAGACGAAAACGATTCACCGAACTTCGGCTCGAGTGCGGCTCGATACGCGCCACCGATCCCGAACGTCCGGTTAAGAGTTGAACTAAAAAAAATTTCGTGATTGCGCAAGCTGATCTCGTCGAGGTTACATTAGTGCGTTACGTGACGAACTTGCGTGATTTCGTGGAAAAACTTTCGGCTGCAAGAACGCACCGGGAACTCGCAAACGGGCTGTGAGAAGGACGAGGAAAGGCGAAGACACGAAGGAAGAAAGAAGGAATGAGAGAGACAATGAGAGGAGAAAGAGAGAAGAAGAACGGAGACTCGTAGTTTCAGCCAGCGGAAAAAATAAAGTCGGAACAGCCGTGGGGAAAATTGACTACTTCGTCGAGATTTTAGACGATTGGCACCCCTGCAGCTTTCGTATTACCCGGGGAAAATAGCGGCTGTTCTAAAGAGAGGAATTAAGCTGGCGAGTTTTCGCGTCGAAACTTTTTACCTCTCTTTGCTTGCCCCCACCTCCTCCGCTTCTTCTGCGAATTCTTCCTTCCTCGATCGTAGATCAACATCAGGCTACACTGATTTTTCTTTTTCTCGCTCCTTTTCAGCTATGCTTCCCTTCGCCCTTTTCGTTTTGATTCCTCGCCTCGAGAAGAAGCTATTGCGCGAGAAACGCGCTGACTGGCGTTATAAGCTTCTTTTAACTCTTGTTGTTTATTCCACGAATCTTTTTTTTTCTTTTTTTTTTTTTCTTTCTTTTTGCTATTTCCGCTTCGTCCTTTTCTTTCTGTACAGAGGTTCTCAGTCGGTATCTTGCGAGATTATCGTTCCATGGAGCAAGATATTTCGACGAAGAAGATATCGCTTTAACGCGTACTTCTAATTTAGAAAATTGCCTCCTTTCGTGAGAACAAGCAGTGTCCTGGAATTGATTATATCTCGCTATGCGACGAGGAATTTTCGTTAAAGGCTGCACTTGCTTCCGTCGTACGCGATACTTGTCGCTATGGTTCGTCATAAGATTATTGTTCGAAGCTCCGGCTATCGAGTGGAAAGAGATTTTATACGGCGTTTGTTTAGAAATTTATTTCCTTTTGCAACGCTGTGTTTTCAAGTTGACTGTTCACCTCGCCAACTGAAATTTCAAACAGTTTTCGATCGAAAATTTGTTTTCTTTTGTTGCGCAGTGTCTCTCGATCGCGTAGTTACTCTTTCACAAAGTTATTTCGCTTTGTACCACGTTGAAAGAAATTTTATACGATTTTCCTTTAGAAATTTAAGTTCTTTCGTAATATAGTATTCTTAAATCGATTACTGTCCCGAGTTATCTCACTTTGTATCCTTCGAACAGAAATTTCCCACTATTTTACTAACAAAAATCTTCTTTCCCCTGAAATATTTCGCAATCGTTCGACTGTCGTTATTATTGTAAATCTATGTTTCTTTAATAGTATAATAACTATCATTTATCTATAACTATCAGATAGATCGCTATTCCAGGTTACTTCGTAAAGGTCGAAGTGAAATTTTGCACAAAAGTTTCAAAATAGAAAAGAAGAGAAAATTGATCGTTGTTGAAAATGACAACGTGACTTCGTGCTCGCCATCCATATGCAAATGCGTTAGTTACAAGAAATAGTAACTAGAAAATAGTCCTAGTTACGATCGATAGATTTAATCGATAGGCTTAAGATGCTTTTTTTGTTTTTATCCCTACTTTTTGTAAGCGCGTGCAATAAAGGTTTTTTTGGCTCAGAACGGTGTGATAGATTTATCCACTCGATAAAATAATAACTATTGCGATCCTATCTCTGAGTACAGAAATAACAAAAATCGTATTTTATAATACAACGTTTTTCGATCATGTCGTCACTTTGTTGCAACAAGTTAATTCGAACGAAGAGTGGCGGAGTCTGTTTCGAACGAAGCAAGCGCGAACACGAAAATTCTAGGGAAAAATTTGTAAGCAAAGTTCTTCCCCTGCAGATGCGAGAATACGAGACTGGAAGGGAAAAAAGTGTAACGTGGAGGGGATGCTATCTAAAGGTGGGATCAAATTTATATTTATTTCTGCCTCGTTTTCGCGGCTAGAACTGAACAAATGGCGGCAATATTTCAAAGGTAATTTGCCGAGGGAGAAGGAAAAGAGGAAAAAACAGTGCGCCGGCTACCGCGATATAAATCGAAATTTGAATTCGGATAGTTATCATTATATTGGACTTTTAATTAATTTTCGATCATCGGATACGGATTTACCGAATTTGTATTCTACGTATGTCCCGTGGTTTCCGTTATGTAAATTTTATTTCATCTTTCTCTGTGGCGACAGAAAACTTTTTAAGACTCGCAGCTTCGTTAACGAAGATTCTCTTAATCAAGGCACTTCCAAATTGTTAATATTTATGTTTATTAATCAAATGCTTAGCGCGATCGTAATTATTTTTACTTCGACGAGATCCATTTCTTCGTTCCATTTGTATTATTTAATTTAATATTGTGAAAAATATATAAATGAAAATTAATATATATATATATATATATACTATGTAGGTATCGTATAATAAAATTTCAAACTGTTTCGCATTACGAGTAAGATATTTTAAAGAGAAGAAATGGAAAGAATCTCGACCTGTGTGGTTCTCAATGGACTCGAAAAGTTTGTCTATCTTTAAACAAAAGTCTTCGGCCACCAAATTTTTCGTTGAACCGTCTCGCTCGATTTTACTCCAGGGCAACCTTTAAACTCGCCAAGTTTTAACATTTTCTTCGTCTCTCTGAATTTCGAGGGCTCGTGCGAAAGAAGAAGAGAAAAAGAGCTATTGACGCGACGTCACATTCAACAAGTTGCGAGGAAACTGGGACGATACTCTCGCGGAATGAAATGTCTTATAAAATCTCCGATAGAATAAAATAGTCGCATCGAACGACACTTGCTTGAAAATAATGCGTAGTTATAACAACGTTAGCATGTATTAGGTCGCCCGAAAAGTTTCCTTCGTTTTATAAGAAAATTGTGGATGCACAACATTTTCCGTTTTATATTTTATCGAATTACGTACGATCCATTTTGTTTTATCAAGATAAAAATCACAACGTTTGACAGATTAGATTTCACGTTTATATTATATAAAAAAGCCTCTTTGTAAAAGACGCGTCTGCAAAAGAAAGACACTTTTCGGGCAACCTAATATTTGCATATACGAATACAACTTTCAGAAGGACGCCAACGTTTAACGTAATATTCGTGCAATTGAAAAAATAAACGAGTTTCATTATCTGCGGTATACGCAAAATCAAACAACCTCTGTATAATTTTAATTACAAGATTGAATATTAGCGATATTCGGCGAACAATAGCCATAAAACGAATATTAAAGTTCAATTAGTCGATTTACGTTACCTTAAACGATTCGAGTTGACGATTAGGTTAAATCTAAATAATCTAAACGTATTAATATCGAATTTACTTGGTTTCATGGAAACGATTGCGTTAGAGTTGTAACTAAGCAATATGCATTCGATCGTAAAGCCACGTGTTTAACAGTTTCAAGCACGAAGATCGTTATATTTGATCAACACCAGGCAAGGTATTCCACGAATCCCTATACAAACTCTAGCGCTAATTAATAATTTCGTGATTGTTTCGTTTCAATCAATTCCAGCTACAACGGATCAAAATAAATATTTTTAACTGTAACAAATTACTTCCAAAATATGTTACGTTACGTTCGTTAACTTCGAATTCATTCTGCCTACTTGTAAGATTCTAACTACAAAGATTCTAACTAGTTTTTCCGAGCTACTTTTACCTTTATGCAGCCATGCACTGCTAACTTTTAAGGGAACCAACTCGCACGCGTATGTATGTACATGTACATTCAAGTACTTGGAGTTGGATTATTTAATCCTCGTAAGTATGTGCGCATATCTAAGATTCTCATTTTCCAAACATTATACTTATCTCCCTCTCTCTCTTTCTCTCTTTCTCTCGTGAAAATTCTCTGGGTAAACTTTCTTTTTCCACGTAAAATGAAACGTCTACTGCACTAGAAACGCTCCCTTAAGAGCCGTTCCAATTGCCTTTGAATCTCCTTTATGAGAAGCTCGGTGTTCAATTGCGCGTCTAACTCGCGAGAGATTGCGTTCTCCAGAAAATAATCTAATACGTTCGCTTTCTTACGTACGTGTAAGGTGTGAAACTTCTTAAGTTTCTCGCGGTGCAACCGTATGATTTCAGTTGCACAGCAATTTCACATTGGCATACAGTTTGTCGTTCTTCGGAAACATGTTACGACACAGAAAACAAATTCATCGAGATTGTTGGCAAAATTAATCTCGAGGTTTTTCTTCTTCCGCTCGAAACCATAAAATAAAAATCTAGTTGCTTGTTAAAACGAGAAGGAAATTTATATGACCATATAGAAATTCCAGGACTTTACCAGAACCAACTGTTTCTAAAAACAGAGAAGAATTATCGCTCGAAATCGTCTACAAAATCCATCAAAATTCTCCGGTTCAACGTTGAAGTCTTCTTTTAGAACGTTGAAAATTTTCTTAAAAATTCCAGAAAACTTGCAAACGAAATTGTGATCGCAGCGTAAAAAGAACGAGACGCTGTTAGAAAAACGGACGAATGACTGGTGGAAATTGTCCGTAAGCTTCGTCGAAATTCTTCCGCTTAATGTCAAAGTCTTTTGCCAAACGTTAAACATCATTTTCCTCGTTAACGCAACAGTTAACGACGCGATCGAAGCGGTAACAATTCAGCGTTGAAAACGAAACAGAACCAAAAAATACGAAAGAATAGATTGGTCGAGATCGTTCGTAAAAGTCATCGAAATTAACGTCTCCTTCTACAACGTTACGCATCATTTTACTGAGTAAACCAAGACCGAGGATTCGAACCTACAAATTCGAGCATCGTAAGAGGAATTACGAACGAAACTCTACTCTGTGTATATGGATACGCGAGGGAATAATCGAAATTGTCGGTAAAACTCGTCAAAACGGATCGATCGAAATCCAATCAATCTATCGTGGCCAGTTCTTGCGCGTGATACCCGATCGTAGCGGCATCGCACAAACCGGTGCATATTTCTTCGAATGGCGCGTAGTTAAGCCGTGCCCACCGGCGCCGCGAGTGTTCCCTTCAACTACACAGGATTTGCGCGATCCTCGACAATCGATTATACTCTAGCAGCGGTGAAATTTGTAGCGGCGGCACAGATGAAAATTTACGCCGATTCACGGTAGCTGCGCGTCCTTGTCGAGCGCAAAAACGTCAATGGGGGCCAACGTAAATTCTGACCACGCCGTTTGCTCCATGTTGCAAAGGTTTAATCGATAAACCTCGTTATATCGCACCCTAAATCCTTTTCTAGCAGCGGTTAAACCATAGAGCATGCATTAATATATTAGGATCTCGCGAGGAAAGTAGTTGAATAGGAATTTTGAATTTTCCAAACTGTTGCGTGTTTGATTTTAAAAAGAAGCGAAACGTAATTTTTTTGGAGCGGGACCAGCTTACAATTAACGCGTGCTTTTTACAGCGGAGACTCAATGGATATAGATTTTTTCCCTTTTGAATTATTTAATTTAATTTAATTTAATTTAATTTACGATACGTAATTTTTTAAATGGAACCATTTGTTCAATTAGCATACGTATTGCGTGGGTCGTCGCTGGAAACGCCTGGAATATTTTCCTTTGAATGGGCAGCGGAAAGTATTTAACGATCATATCGTTATAAAATTCCACGAATCGGATAGTATGCTTTCTCGTTTATTTAAATATTCGATAAACATCTTTTTGGAGAGGAAAAAAGAGGAATTTTTTTTAGAGTTGATAGGAACTTTTATCCGACAGGAATTTGGTTGCCGGACTTTCGAGAATTTTCTCTGGTCTTAAGAACTCCTCCGGACTTTGAAGCACCTTTTAGAACTTTGAACTTCGTAACATTGAAACTGCGAATCCCACTCTTCCGTGCAAATCACAATCGAATTGCAGCTATCAAAATATAGTTCCCTTATATATAGAAAATTTCAAACGTATAACTTAGATTTCTGCTGTAGTTCTCATTTTCTTCCCTACGAATTTGCTTGAACAAATCTTCCATCTCAAACTTTCGTGATTTTACTTTCAAAACAAAAATATACAAAAAGATCTATAAAAAGCGTTTTTGTTGTTATTTCTGTATTTAGATGTAGGATCACAATAGCTATTATTTTATTCTTTGGATAAATATATCACACCGTTCTCACCTTTATGCACTTTCTTACACGGATTAGGCATAAAAGCAGAAGAATATCTTAAATCTATCGATTATATCTAGAACTATCTTCTAGTTATTATTTATTGTAACTAGCGCGTCTGCATATGGATGGCGAGCGCGAACTCAAGTTGTCATTTTCAACAGTTTTAAGTTACGTAACACGAATACGATCTTTCCACATTAGCAAGCCGACACACGATACGTCACACGATTGTCGTAAAGCAGTTTCAGAAATGAAAACCGCAGGACCCTTCGCGTCGTTCAACTTTCTCCAAAATTCGACAAAGATCGTGAAATCTCTGCGTGGTTGAAACATCAAACAGAGAAACTCGGAAAGCGGAGAGCAGCGCGGAGTAAAAAAAAAAAAAAAAAAAAGAAAAAAACGAGCGGCGACAAGTAGAACTGATCGGCGATTCGAGCCGTCGCGACGGCGGTGAAAATAACGGAAAGTTGCTAACGAGGATTCAGAGAGAGAGCTTTCATTATTGCCTGTGCATCGACGTTTTTCCTGCACCGCCAGCAGTCACCTTCGTCCCCAAGAAATCCTTATCTAGGACTGTTCATCCCCTTGGAGCTTCGTAAATTTTCTGATTCGTGTTCTCCCACCAAAACCAGGAAATATCGTTCAAGAACCGCGTTAAGCCAAAGGATATCGAAGTTCCTCAGAGGGTTTCGCTATTCTCGGTATTTTTTTATCTTCTAACCTGGGTTGGCCGGTAGGTCGCTGATCGAGGCTAAAAGGTCTCCAGATTGCCATGGACCTTCGTTTTCTTGCTACCTTTTCGCCAGCCACTAGCGAGGGATTCCTCGTTTCCTTGATTTTCTTACGACCGCGATGCCTTCCTCTATATATCCTTTAATCCTGAACTTTCGCCCTCTCCAACTCTAACTGTCTTTCCCCGCTCCCTTTTCACTGTTTCCCTATTTTCTTGAACAGTGATTCGAAGTGTGATTGGACGGTTACGTCGCGAAGATTATAGCGCACGATTCAAGGGTGGCTAAAGCGATAATTACGTGGCAGCGAATTTTACAATCGCTGGAAGCGGAAATTTGAATAGACAATTTTGAGAATCATGTAACTGTAGTGGCTAATTTTGGTAATGGTAAAGGTGGTCTTCGCGATGGAGTAAAGTTCAGAGGTGGTAATCATAGTGGAAAATTTTGGAAATTACGGATGGTGGTGACTTGTATAAGACAACGATGTATCGAACGTTGTCTGCATGAGAATATATCGAGTCTTTTAGTTTATTCGCTCAACGATATAAAGATCATAGTTGTTACAATTATACTTACAGGGTATCTATATAATTGAAACTAGAGAAATAAAAATATTAACTGAAAGAATATAATGAAATTTGTCACATGTAAAATATTTGTTTTTTTTTCTTTTTTCTTTTCTCTTTGTTTAAATACAATACCGCCAATAAAATTGTTGTAACGAAAAAGTCGTGAATTCAGTGCACAAATGAATTTTATGTAAAATATTTCGTTTTGAAACGAACACTGAATGTCACAAGATATTTTTAACGTTAACATCGGTAATACTAAAAATTGGTTCACCGTATAACCGCAAAAATAGAAGGTGAAATCATTGTGTGATATTTTCAATTGAAATTGTAAAAACATTTCTCCGTTATCTTTCGGCAACAATATATTTATGTCCCTCGCCTAAAAATGATATTCAGACTATCAGGTGTTTGTCTTCGTTGAAACGCGAAATAACACACGAACGTACCAACACATTGTGCAAAGTTGTGCTCGTATTATCTTTATACTGATAATTATCATATAAGGATAATCTTACAAGTCGGATTACAACGTAATTTTTTACGATGGTTCTCTTATCTCGCGTAATCTATTCTCCCTTCGGTTGTTTCTGTTTCGACTTTTATCTTTACTTCCATCTTTATGTTACGTTAAAACGAAACGAATGCTCCCACGTGCGTTAAAACGAAATAAGGCTTTGTAAGAAAAAAAAAAAAAAAAAGAAAAGGGAGAGGCGGAACATTTAACCTTGGAATGTTTGAGTTTCACTCGTGAATTCATTAAAAATATTTCTCCGTATAGGATACTTTTATATTTATCGTATTCCTATATCTCTATATAATATCTTTTTCTATCATATGTTCAGCTTACTGTATCTTAATAATTACAGAACTTATAATCCGAAACACAGATACAGAATAAAGAATTTCTCGTTCAAACAAGATCATATTAGGAGCGTGATAAAAGTTTAGCCTATGAGACAATTTCAAAGAGCAATCAAAAGTATCAATTTAGCTGTAAAATTATTTTAGGTCGTTTTCAATGTAGCCAATTGATCTGTATATGAATGAAAAGTACGATATTTTGCACTACAACCACATACTCTTTTCTTATTTTAAATAGCTTTTTTTTATTACAAAAAATTTAATCATTTTCACTGATAAACTAATTAAAGAAAATCGAAACGGACATTTATATTTATTATTGTACTATATGAAGCATACGAAGATCCTAAGATTTTAGAGGTAACAAGACAGAAGGTGCGTGGACGTGAAAACATCGCAAGAAACAGTTTCCAATTAACGTCATTCGGTGGTACCGGCGGAAATAGCGAAAGAACGGTCTAACCTCGTTTGCCCGACAAACAGTTGTAAGTGTACAATGGTTCCATCAGTTTTCGGATGACACAAGAAGCGAGAAACCACGTTTCACCCTCGGTATCAATAATTGTCCGGATGTTCTCGCTAATGAAGCGGGACTTCGACTTAATGACCGTGCTTAATTGGCAAAACTTTCAAGGATCCGTTCTTCCTACGAAGCAAGAACGTGCCACTATCTGTGACCTCCCCTATACAGAAACTGTGTTTCTGGCTGACGCAGCTAAGGGAGCAATCCAAACTCTCACTCCCCCCTTTATCTTACTTCGCCGAATATCCATCGAACTCTCCCTTCGTCCAAATAGAGAATCGTTCACGTTCGACCTTTTATCGCAGGGAAGATGCGAAAAGTTGACACAAAGTAAAATTGTTCCGTGAAATATCATTTCGGAAAGTAAATCCGAACATATCTCGTCCTTTACAGGCTATTTGTACGATTCGAGCTGCGAACGAAGTATGTTCGTCTGAGCGAAGGTGGCGACGAATTTTTAACAATTACGAACTAGCAGCAATTAGATCGTCATAATAGAAACGTGCAACGACGAAACCAACGAAATCGTAAATTCCCTTCTGCTCGAAATATCTCAACTTCCACGAAAATTACGATCTAAGATCTTGCGAACTTACGATGTTCGACGCAAGAAAAACGAAACGTCCGATTGCTGTTTGTACAAAATGTACATTGAAAAGAAAAGAAGAATAATAAATTGGACTGTCTTTTTTAACCGATGTTAATTACAACGAATATTCAGAAAATCTCTCGTTCATTGTTATTTAATTACGGACGATCGTAATCTTACTCTTCCCTCGATACGACGAAATCTTCGAAAATCAGGGAAACAGGAGAAAGGAAGTTTGAAGAAATTGACAGAAAAATGAATTTGCTGTTGGCAAATGTTATCGTCGTTCTTCGATAGCGGCTCGTCTTAATTGGGAAAACTTCGCAAGAGATATTCTTCCCCGGGGGAGACAAGAAGTTCGCTATCTACGCGTTCTTCCTGCTGGTTCCCTGTGGAAGATCTAGCTCGGTCGGTTCCTACGCTTTCACCCCTCCGACGGTTGGTATTCTTGCGGTGGCGGCGATCACGGTAAGGGTGGCAAAACGTGGCTGGCGTTATCCGATATTCTCTCTGTGGCTGGTCCATGATCTCGGAACGAGGGTATCGTAGGATCAAACGAGGTGCACCAGGGTATATCGAGCCACGGTTCGCCGCTCACCGGTTTCCGGAAGCTTATTGGAGCCACGTAGTTTACACTGTAGGAGGCAGGAAGCGACAGAGGGAGATACGAAGAGGGAGAAGCTAGCTCCGCTTCGCGTCCACCAGTTTCCTTCTACACAGATGCTCCGAATAGCGGGGGCCACCTCTTCTTGAATTATGGTTGCACGTGTATCCATACGCTTATCTAATATTACCTACCAACTATTATTATTCTTGTTATTATCGTCATTAGCGTCCGAAGAGTATCGACGCTCTCGTAAAACCGCGATTTTTCGCGTCTATCTTGTCGTCGCAGAGCCTACGGGTAGTGGAACGATTATTTTCCTGATTTATTAAATTTCGTTGGTTCAAGCAGAGATTAAGGAAATCGACTTGTATAATGTTAATACGCGGGGAGGAGGGAAAGTGGAATAAGAAGGTACATTTCGCAGCGCGGATATAAATATGGATATAAGATCGTGGTAGACGTGTAATAAATGCTATCCAGCTAGTAGAATATTCATTAACTCGAGCGAACTCACCGGTGAATTTCTTAAATCTGTATTGATTATTTGATATCTTTGATCTTTCGTAACTTCCATCGCTGTTATTTATTAAAATTTGTCCATCGATCTGAACGACATTATCAAGCGAAATATTATGTTGTCGGAAAAGTGTCTTTCTTTCGCAAACGTACTATTTTATTATTTCCTCATAAAACGAAAGAAACTTTTTGAGCAAGCTGATAGATCGAACGCTTTGCCCAAATCGTCATTCTGAACAGGTAACGTAATCAAGGTTATTTATTTCAAATATTTAGTACCATTTTTAAATAATTGCATTAAGGCGAAATTTTATATTTCCCGATATTTGTTGATTAACTTTTTGCGCATATCCGTACGTACAATTCTTAAAAAGAAAAAGAAAGTAGAAAATATTTGGTAAGAATCTACTCGACTTATACTCGGCGAACTTTATATCGTTCGTTTGTGGAATTTTAGCTCGCGACTCTATCGAAGAAACGTTTAGCAGCTGTACGGCGAATTTTAACCGCAGTTCTCAAAAGTTTGCCCGCTACAGAAGACGATTTATGTTACAATGACATTGATACCCCGCTGGGGGTAGCCACCCGCATGATAATCAAACAGCCAAAAAATTCTACCAAATGTCCAAATTGGACAAATCGTGAATGTAAACAACTAAATAAAAAAAAAAAAAACAATGACATTACCTATGAGAAAAGCACATTCGTCGTACGTCCGTATCAAAAGATACCTTGTGCGATAGAAACTCGGTTTACGCAGCCTCCTATTTCTCTTCTTATCTCTGGTGGTTTGCTCCCGGCGCGTAGTTACTGCGCTACGTAATATAAATGAGCTTTCGTAAACCGGAAACTGTTGTTAAGTGGCGCGAACAACAGTTTTCAATATTAACGCCTTAAATAAATTGCCAGCGAGACGAGTGTAAACGTACATTCGAAAGTCGCGTCTAATAACGTCCAAACGCAGTTTCTCCGGAGAGATGAATTTCTGTAGATACTTGTGCATGAACGTAACACACATACAGTGTACTTGTACGGCGCTGCGTCTCGTGTTCCTCGTGGTATGCCTCGCGAAATATCAAATCGTGCAAGGTCACGTACATGCAAATGCTAAGTATATTGAAGTTCGCGGTTCATTTTTGAAATTTATCAACGATATTGGAGCTGCTGGCGTTCGACGATCAGCCAGATCAGTCACTTACGATTCATTACCACGTAGGTTTCTTTTATTTTGCGTTTAACATTTTTCCCGTGATCAGAAGCAAATATAAAAAAAATTATCGAAAGTTTTAGATCGATCAAAGTAGTTGAAAGATCAAAGTAATCGTCGCGAGTGTGGTTTGCGCATTGTATTTATTAAAGGCACATCGATCGATACAGTTTCATTTTCCACTTGGTACGAATTGCGGTATTTTCTAAACGTGATACACGATACGTACGCTATAGCGTGAAATACAGAGGACGCGGTGAGTAGGAGAAAGGATAATAGTTGTCTCTTAAGAATTTGAAAGGAAAAAGTAGAGAAGAAGGGAAAGGATATGCAACACGTCCGCAAGATAAAGATACTAGGAAGTAAGTTGCTATCTAAGGAATAAAAGGGATGAAACGAGAAAGCGGATGACAATAATGCGCGAGTTAAGGCGTCGTAAAGTTAAGATAAATGTAAAGCAAATGCAAATTATGTGCTCGTCTGCGTGAGAATAACCGATACGATATTCATTTGTGATGTAAGAAATAAAACACGTTAAACGATTCTGGCACGTCGATCAATTTTCATCGAGAATCTGCTTCGTTCCGCGTCAGATTTCGCGTTGTTCTCCTAATCTAATCGCCGTGTTATCCATTTAATGGTCCGCGTTCCTCCTCCGCGGCAGTAAACTCTTTAATCGCTCGAACCTTTTCTTGTTCGCTCTTCTTCCTGTTTATGCCGTTTTTAAGTTGCCAGGAAGACGCGAAGGAACAAATAGAGAAGGAAGCGACGAAGGAAGCCGAAAGAGGGATGAAAGAAACGATTCGTCCGGGAGAAAGGGAGAACAACGTAGGGGCAAGGTTCGTGGCGTACTAACTCAGGCACCTTAATTAGACGGACGTCGAGCAAAAGAGAGGGAGAAAAAAGAAGAGGACAACGAGATGAAAAAAGGACCAAGATCTCCTAGGAACTGACTTATACTCCCTTTATCCTTTTTTCTTTCGTCGACATCGGCTGGAATGTCGCTCGATAAAAACGACATCGATTTTCTCTGCTTGCAGCGACGAAAAAAATATGCCGAAGAACGAGATGGGAGACACGTCGCGAGAAAGAGAGAAAGACAGAGGCTTCCAACGCGCGGGGGAAACGGGGCTGAAGAGAAGATTGGGAACTTCCGCGTTTTCATGGTCCAATTGCGTGTTCCAAGTGTTAGAGAAGGCGCACGTGCTCGATGCAACGTATTTTTGACTTTTATGAGATGGTTCGACGTGGAGGGTTTACCAATTCGTGGGATCAAGCTGTTTGTCTGTTATTATCGATGCTTCGTTTCTTTTTCTATTCTTTTTTTCCCTTTTTTTTTTCTTGCCTCCTTCGAGCACGTTTCCTCTCTGCGTGCAAGTATTTAGAGGAGAATTTGTACAGAGAATAGCATTTAAAGAATCTATTTTTGAAAAATTAATCTGAAATTAATTCGTCGACTATTAAACGTACACTGTTGCACAGGCAGGATCATTACGCTGCTTGTACATTCGTTTTTATTTCTATCTCTGCTTCTGCTTTTGTGAGGAGAATATTTAACTTTTGTTCTTCTTGTATGTTGTATTTTTACGTCGTTAATTTTTAATCCTACGACGAAATTTTCCTCCGTAAACGGACGGTCTAAAAATCTTGCGAACTTTTGCTTTTCAAAATAAGACAGTCTCTTCTTATAAATATGTTAATTAATGCACGCTGCGTTCGTACCGCGTGTAAGCTCACAATACGTATATTCCGGTTTAAAAATATTCAAACGCGATCATTCCTTGTCGCAATATCTTTCGCTCAACTAGACGCGCAACCAACAACCAACTAGCCGTTTCATCTCCAACATGTGTAGTCATTAAAAGAAAAAAAAATGTAACGCAAAGCAAAGAATTAATTCGAGCTTCGCGTAACCCTCTAGCGAGGCATCTCTTACGAAGTAACTTCGGTTGCAACTTCTGTGCTTACACTTGTTAGCTTAATTAATACGCTTAAGCGACAAACGTTTAAAAAGCACCGATGAGTCTACGTTGGTTCGTAGGTGACACGGCTTTCTGAATTTTAAATAATCCGCATGATGTATTTACATACGTCCGTAATTGGAATTGCAAGAGTCGCGAGCATTCCTCGTGCTCTCTGTTGATGTTTACGTTTCAACGAATATAAAAAGTGTTAAAAAAAAATGTAAAATTACACGTATTAGAATTTTCTCATAAAAGCTATAAATTACAAAATTTGTATCTTAGAGAAACAGGATAATCCCCCGTTATAGACACGCGCGTGAATACATTTCACGTACGAAAATAATAACATTCGACGCGCTGTTTTAGGAAAGCGCGAATGAATTTACTATTCAACCGAATACTACGAAGTACGAAGATATAATAACCGGTTTTGCGAATTCTAAATAAGGTCCACTGTCCGCGAAGCTTCATAGACGCGAATTAGATGCTAGCGTTAAGTACGTTTTCATACAGTGTGGTCATTGTGAAGTAATCTGCGAAGTACACGAAACTCGCAGCGAAGCGTCTTCGTCGTTACGCGTTTTCGTCATGACGACTGGCGTTAACATTGTCGGTAACGAGACGTACGTTGCAGCTGTAAACGAACGTAGCGACGTAGGATGAACGCGACTTCCTCGTCGCCAGCGACATTTTAATAACGAGACGAAACGTATCTTACCGTACGCTTCGTAGACCGAACATCGGTGTACGCCGTATCGTCGCTTCAAATAAACATACGCTTACGCCAACTTCTATGAAGTTTCTTCTACGAAGCGACGGTTCGTGGACAGTGGGCCTTATACTGTAATTGTTAACACTTGTCTTCATACGTCGTACGTAATAAGAAGAGAGAAGAAGAAAATGCAGTGGCATAGACGCAGACAGCCGGGCGGCTGAGAAGATTGAGAGAGAGAGAGAGAGAGAGAGAGAGAGAGAGAGAGAGGGCAAAGGTAAGGAGAAAAAGCGGAGATGGTAAACCAGTTCGGCGGTTGTCCACGTGCCAACCGCGTCTGCTTCTGTCACTCGCCACAAACGTATCGTCCCATCGTGTTGCCGACGTGGAAGCGCGTGTAGAGCCCTTCTGGTGCACACGCGTGCACCATGCACGGCCGCCCCGTTAACGAGCCACTCGTGCAACCACTCAGAAATCGCGCGGAGAGAAACGAGGGATCGAACGGTTTGTTCGAGGCCTGGAGGAGTTACGGGCCATCTGGATCCTGCCATTGGTATTCTACGTTTCTAAAAACGGATCCGACGCGATGCGTTCTTTCCAAATAATCAGACAGGTATGTATTATATCCAAATGAGTTTGACGAAAATATAATAAGAGGATAATTCGAGTGAAGATAACATACGTGGAAGAAAAATGAAATTTCCTCGTTAAAAAATTGGTACCGGTGTATTTTCTTTAATAGGAATTGTCGTTGAAATTTCGCACGGCGAATACCGTGGGTAATTACGCGATTGTGAATCGCTAACTCGTTGTTATTGATTTTAATGGACGGTATATTAGCCAGCATCGAAGGATCTTGTGTGCAAGAGGACAAAAATCCTTTGACAGCGTCGCTCATAATATTCAACGCCACCGTTAAATTAGCAATTAACCATGGTTACGTGTTTCATTTTCAGCAGGTACGTGTAATGCCTAATTACATTTTTAGACTCTTTGCGCTGTTCTTTAATCGAAGAATATATTAATGGATGGATAATATGGAGAATAATATGGGACATAAATTCGTAAAATTTGTGAAACGTTTAGTATTCACATGTAATAATAGAATTTGATATTGAAATATTGCTACTAATCATTTTTGTATTAAATTACGCAATTAGACTGCAAAATTGTATACGTTTATGAGAAATTTAAAGATGCGGAATATGCACAGAATGCGTGTAGTACGCGAGAACGTACAAAATATAGTAGTCTGTATAATATTCAGTAGATAAAAAACAATTTGTTCCCTAAATTTCATCCTCTTGATTATATTTATAAACCAATCTCTTACGTATTAAACGCAAACAGCGCTCTATATGTAATAACGTTACTACGTAGAATTTAATTAAAAAATTTAACATTAAAATTAATTATCAAAAGAAATCGTACGTAACCAAAATTTCTGCGTTCGCACGAAGAAGAAAAAAGAGCAGGAGAAAAACGGAGTGACACGAGACATAAATAGGCTGTTAAAGGGAGAGAAAACGGAGAGAATCCGAGCGTAAAGAGGCGCCAGAAGGAAAGGGAACATCGGCATTCCCATTTAAAAGAGCAAAGGGGCTAGTTTTTTATCTGGAAGAAGAAGCGGCCCAGAGGCGTAAAAGGAATCTATCGGTGGCACGTGACGAGCCACGCGCCCTTAACACCTACGGCTTTATCTCGAGGGTTCAAGCGCGTATCTTGTTCACCCACCTTATTCGAAACTGATAAGAATGATTTGCGATCCAAACACAGTTTGATTCTCTCTGCTTTCTTTCTCTTTCTCTCTCTCTCTCCTCTCCTTTCCTTTCTTCCGCCTCCCTCTAGTGACTAGACTGCGAATTTTTATGCATTTATGGAAAATTTAAAGGAGCAAGAACGCATAGAATATACATAATACACGAAAATATCTAAAATATGCAGGTCGAGTCAGATCATGTGGAAAGTACGGCAGGGGTTGATGCAGCACGCTAAAATAAAACGAAAATAAGAATATGAACACATGCCTGATACGACCTTGTTTTCGATTTACAGCTTATTTTATGACGCTACACGTTGCTTACATAGATCAACGATTGTCTAGCAGGTGAATGGATGGTGCTGGCCTTATTTTCTGATCAGCTCGCTCTCCGGACCTGAATCCGTTCCATTATTGGTTATGGAGGCATTTAAAATCTCTTGCGTATAAAACGTCAGTTGACAATGTCGAAGCTCCTGATGAACGCGACGACCAAAGTTACCGATAAACCCGTATAAGCTGATCGAACATGTTCGACAATCTATGATGTGATACATTCACGCTTCTATTGAAGCTGAACCTGGTCACTCGGAGCAGCTGTTACTCGAAAACAGGGTCATATCGGACATATATCTATACGAGCGTTTCTTCTTATTTTAGTGCGCTGAATACGGCTGCTACCTTATACATATACTTTTCGTATGTTCTGACCTACCCTGTATAAAACGCTATATCTACGCAACAGTGTTGCTGTTTATAATATTTAATCGATGAAGCGACATGTATCAAACTCTGATGGATCCTGATGGATGAACGAAGCTGCCAGCTGAACTGATGCATCTGACGCGACGTGTCTTGTCGATATTTCTTTCTCAGATTTGCGCGAAATATTTAAGAAAATTATGATTAACGACCCTAAGAGCAGAGCAATCGAGATGGGTTTAGAGAAAGGACGAAACTCGTTTCGAAATTTCTGCCAATACGATCGGCCAAGAATTTGGTTTTTCAACGAAAAGCTCTTTCGTGAATCAATCGTCACGATCAATCGCTGCAGCTGAGCATTGTAATCTTGCCGCGTCTCTCGCTCAAGTTCGCATAACTAACGATCTGGAATGCTCGTGCGCACGTAGCTATCAAAACATTGGCCATATTGCATGGCAATGCCCTTTGTTTGATACTCAGAGAATGAAATTAGTTCAACAACCTGCGGAACTGAAGCTGCAACCGAGTATAATTGTCTGCCTCGCCAAACCAAATGTACCTACGTGCAATTATGTTTTGTTGTTTCTCAAGGACCGTAATATTAAAGTAGGAAACGTATATACGCGTATATTCGCGATATATAGCGAACAAGTCTGCACAAGGCTTGAAATAGTTAAAAAAAAAGACGTTGAATAATAAAAAAAAAAAAATAAACCTTCCGTGGAAGTGCCTAATTTTTAAACACACGTAATGGAATTAAATCTTTTCTTTGTCTTTGAGTAAGCATAACATGGAACGTACGGTTCTATTTAGAAGAATAAAATGCATCAATTATTGAAGAATGAAAATATTTGAAAGAATACGAATATTTAAAAAAAAAAATATTAACATTGTTCTTTTGTTGATAATACGAAATGAAGCGAATATAGCACGAAACGAAGAATCTTATTCGTTATATCAGAGAAAATCGATCGAGCATTCTAGCAGGACGGATTGCAAAAATGTGTCGGAAGAGAAAGAACGGACCGAGCGGAGAAAAGAAAAGCGGCAAACGCGACTACGAAATGCTTCTGTTGAATTTTTCACGAGCATCGGGCCGAGCTCTCATCTCAGAAAAATCTCGTCTGCATTTCCTCGTAATACACCGCTCGGTTATCCGGCCTGCGAGTCTTTCGCTAGCTGCTCGAGATTTTTCGCGATTAATCATTAAACAGCATCGCGATCCTTTGTACCAACTCTTTTACGAACTTACATACGAAACATGTCGAATTTAGAATGTTTTCTGTCTTCAACGAACCTAACAGCTTGCAGCTTTCGAACTTTTATTTGACCTCGCGATATATTACAACGTAAAAATGCTAGAACGTTTTGGTAAGATGATTAGTTAAAAGGTGTAAATAAGATGATTTTACAACATGGTTTAAATGCAAATGATGTCAGATTTAATTTCAAACTTAAAGAACGAATAAACACTTTTACCTTGAAACTTACCATTTGATCAACCATTATTTGTCGAATCGATTATAATTCATTGTCTTCTTAATTAATATTGCGTCGTTTTTGCGATAAATGAAGTTACGAATATGAATCGTATAGCCGGATAACGAAACTGAGAAACTTACAAAAAGTGCAGTCGATTTGTTTTCTTTTGAAAGGCTGGTATAATATTATCAGAGTAAAGTTATCTTAAGAACAAAGTTACGGCAATAATTTAAGACACAATATAGATAAATTTTATCAGTATAAAAGTACCCATTGCATACTTATTATTAAAAAAGTATAAAAGCTTGTTCTTTTTTTGTATATTATCTGTTTCTTTACGTGTCTTTCAATTCGATTCTTTCGATACAAATGTTTTATTTTCTTCCAATAATTCTAGTATTATGTCGTGAAATTCCGTATCTAAATATTATTGTTACAATCTGCAAAAATTCTCTAGCGGCCCAAGACGTACGCTTCTATTGACAACTAAGTGAGTGCGGATTTTGTCAATACCACCTAATGACAAAATCCGCAATCACTTAGTTGCTAACTCAATAAATAACTGTTCTTAACAGTTAGATTTCGCATCGAAAATCCCAATACATTTGAACGCTACGGACGGCTGGCGGTACTTTGTATTTCATTGTTATCTTCTTAATAATTTTTTCACAAAATTATATCACAAAATATTTATCAACTAATAGTACGCATATACAGGGTGGTTGGTAACTGGTGGTACAAGCGGAAAGGGGATGATTCTACGCGAAAAAAGAAGTCGAAAATATAGAAAAAAAATGTTTTGTTCGAGGCTTTGTTTTCGAGAAAATCGACTTTGAATTTTCGCTCGGTACGCGTGCGCTTTATCGCGTCTCGTTATAACGGATCTCACCGTAGATCGTTGTCTCGATGGAAAAATTAAAAAAAAAATTAATATTCTATATTTTCGATTTACCAACTACCCTGTATAGTATTATAGATGTATTTCATAAAGTAACAAATATGACGAGCGCTACTGCGCCGTTGGTTTCTCTTAAGCAATCGATTAAGACAAGCGCCATCGCGCTGTTCGGGATTTTTCGACCCTGTTTTTCCAAAGACTCCCGGGGCTCAAAATGGTTACTGTATTCTGGAATGATCATCGTAATTACATATATGTGTAAGAGTGTGTTCGTAATGTCGATGAAAAGTTATAAACGACGTAGCTATCGTAACGTATGTACCTACACATTTCTGTCAAGTGTTACTCTCTCGCTCGTTAACAGAGTTACGACTTCGCGAAGACTTCCGTTTTACATCTACCTTCGTCTCCTTCGAGATATCGCTCGAAGAGCTTTCGTCTCGAAAAGGCTTATTCGAGGATTAACAGGAATTCTCGTAAAATTCAAATCCGTTCGATCACCTAAATCTGTTCTCGTGTTTTAATCGCACGGAACTTCGAAGACAGAAACGCTAGCTATTAAATAGGTATCGAAATTATTAATTTTCATTTATATTATTCAGATTGTTAAGCTATATAAAAGTAATAAATAATTTTCTTGAATTCAATTCATTTCCACTTCTGCTCCAATTGATACTTTGCTTTAGAAGAGAAATTTCACTGATGAACACCGCTTGCCAAGTATATATACATTGGAAATAATTTACTATCCCCATTCTATAAACTTAATTTACAGAAATATTGCTTGGATAACTAATATTTCCAAAGCTTTTCATTCATTCATTGCCAAGCTTCTTAAGCACCCATAAATGTAAATGATTTTCTCTCCGTCAACTCGAAGCAAGATGTACAAGGCGTCTCCGAAATCGTGGTACAAGCGAATTGCTGGTGATTCTACGTGCAGAAATAAGTCGAAAAGAAAGAATAATATTTTTTCGTTGGTGGGTTTGTCATCGAGAAAAGTGAGTTCGAAGATCCATCAGGTGTCCAGTTACAAATTACTCTTGAAACTTACAATTAGTAGAGAATCTGCTAGATTCGTCTGCTTTTATTTCTATAGATCTTGCATTTACAAATATTACACATTCGTAAGTATTCGATTATGAAACGCAGAATGTCTCTGAAATCGTGGTACAAGCGAATTGCTGGTGATTCTACGTGCAGAAATAAGTCGAAAAGAAGGAACAATATTTCTTCGTTGGTGGGTTCGTTTTCGAGAAAAGTGAGCTTGGAGATCCGTCAGGTGCCCGTGTACTAATTGTAAGTTTCAAGACTATTGGATTGGCAACTAAGTGATTTTTGTCAATACCAGCTAATGAAAAAATCCGTAATCGCTTAGTTGCCAATCCAACAGTACCAGGGCACCTGACGGATCTTCAAACTTTTCTCGAAAACGAAGCCTCCACCGAAAAAATGTTATTCTTCTTTCTGATTTATTTCTGCACGTAGAATCACCAGCAAACCGCTTGTACCACGATTTCGGAGACATGCTGTATTTCATAATCGAGTATTTCATAATCTAGATCTATAAAAATAAAAGCAAACAAATCTAGCGTATTGTCTGTAAATTTGACCGAGGATAAACAAAATACGAGATATTGCATAGCGAGGACAATTCACGAACGTTATGGACAATCGCATCGGTGATCGCTGTGTGAAAAAAAGGTACAAAAGCGGAAGGGTAAAGACACTTTAGCACTTTTCTCGTTTGCAAAATATATTTCCCTTCTCGAACAATAAACTGGTTGCAGCGGTTCTGTTCGATATCCGTGAATGGTCGAACGGATGCGGTTCCCTGGGATTTACCGGCTACTAAATAACGAGGCCAATAATGGGCATAATAATGATAGCGCCGATGAGATTATCGAAATTGGAAAGATGCCAAAAGGCCTGCGATGTTTCCGTCTCGCGCGCCAGCACGCGTTTTTACGCGTTCTCCATCCACCGCTTCCCGAACGCGTAATACAAAAAGATCTATGATCGTCCCGTCATATTTTCACCGTATTTTCCGTTTCTGCCTTTCGAATAGACTGCTTGAAGTTTGGACAAACAATCGCAGTTAGAAATTTTAGTATTTCTGATAAACAACATCGATGCGTGAAGAATGTCGGTTATGAATAATTTGATATCGCATTAAATTATACAAAGTTTATTCATCTTTAATACGACGACTATGATTAGTTTGTTTGAAGCATAATTTACCAATGGTCGTAACCTTAACTTCGTGTAATCTTGCTAGGTTGTAGCTTATATACAGGGTGTCGCGTTTCTATCTATGTATTATTATTTCTATTATTAATCCTTTGCACTCGGCTGTCCCTTTTGATCCACTTTACGGAGCGCGCGGGTTATATAGAACAAATTAAAAAAAAATATATGTTTCATCGAAGCTGCAGTTTCGCACTGTACGAAAGAATAAATAAAAAAGTTGAAAATGTACACAGATACGCCGAGTGTAAATGGTTAATATTATTTCCATTACTGTAAATCTAGTACCGAGTCAATAAAAATATCATGCAACATGCTTTTTGAATTTCCCGTAAAGTCTCCTAGAATGTCATAAAAAAGCTAACGTGTGATCCTATTTATGTTACCCAAGGTGACGTTAGTTTTGCTTAGAAAACAAAGTATTTTTAGAATTTTTTATCGTCATTTTTAGTACACTAAACACCACTGAAACACGGTTCAAAACACTTTTTTGTTACGTGACCGCAAATGGCACAAAACAAAAATAGTGAGCCGCCTTACGCGTGACATCCTATATATTACGTTATAATAATATTTTATGTATACTAAATATTGTCTGTATGTGTGTGAATATAATATAATGTATACTAAAACTAGCCAATCGTTATAGTATTAAAGACGAATAAATTTTGCGTAATTTAATCTTGTTATCTCTGGTAGCTAGAAACTTATGCACGTAATTTTCAAGTTACAATACCGTCATTTTCAATTGAAACTCGCTAGTCGACGAGTGTGATACATTTACGTTAACGACTTGAACACACACGGTACTAGGTTCTGGTTCTTTAAATCAGCTTGCCAGATACGAGTGTCAACATAGCCCATTGAACCTAATACCATTAACCAAACCCGAAGGCGAGTTACCAAAATCTATTTACACATCGCCGTTGTTTAGTGTACACAGTCCCAAGACGTTAACGCAAATTACGCAAGTGCACGTGCGTACACATGCATACCACAGGGGCTGGCTACAGTATTAGTATCTGCTGACATCAAGTTGATAGATGTTTAATGATAAACAGATTTCCATAATGAGATTTGCCGAGTCTAGTGCAAATCATTGTTTGAACAGCTTCCTCGCCTGCGTTCTATGCATTTTTGTCCCCTTACATTTCTATGATAAATGCACACATATCAGCAGTTCGATCTTTCAAAGTAACAAAATTAGTACACCGATAAAACGATATAAGAATAGCAAAACTATTCTCGATAATAATTCTAACAGATACGTTTACGAAATTTCAGCAGAGTAACCATCATTGATAGAAACATTCTTTCGTTCGATTAATTTCTGCCACTTTGATACATTCGCTGTTATCGCCTCAACGACATTCTAAGATCTAAGAATCTACGAATCCAAAGAAAGTAATTGAATCGACGTCGGTAGCGAAGAACGCGTCGAGCAATGAACGACGACGGAAGCTACAGCACGAAATGACTGAAACCTTGCGAAAGAACGTGAACATGTTTCTGGATAGAAACTGTAAAACGAAGCACATAATGGAAACTAACCAGTAGAAGGCACAAATTTGAAAACGCTGTGAAAAAAATATTCACCGAGAGAAGTACGTTTAGAAACTACATACGTGCGTATTATTCGAGCCATCCGTGTTTCTTCTTCTTACGATCCACGTAAAACGTAAGAAGAAGAAAAATATGTGATAAAAGTCGGTGAAATAAGAAATTGTCGAAGAACATCGGAGCAAAACAGAGATGAAGACAGGAAGAAGTGGGCAATAACAATACGTGAACGCGATTACCCTGGAAGAAGCAGGTAAACGAGCAAAGAGAAAGGTAATGCGATGGAAAGGGGAGAATGGTGAGGGCGTACACAGGTGTAAGAAGCCTGTACAGCCAGATGTTTACGTGCGTTATGGCGGCATGGTAAAGGCGTACGTACGGATGATACAATATCCAAGCGATATCAAATTGATGTTTATTCAAGTGGCTGTATGACATGTACTATACGCAGCATCAGAATGCCGGTTCGTGTTCGAGTTGTTTCACTCTTGCGCGCTTTCTCTCGACACGCCATATGCTGGTCATTTCGATGCACCAACTAAGTATTTACGCGTTTATCGATCAACTATTCTATTTTATTTTATTTGTCCATGCTCTATCCGTCATTGTCACGCCTCAATTTCGCGAGATTTCAGCCGTGGAACGTCTATCGAGAACTATCTTCGAATTCTCTTAGATCGTGCATCGACAGACGAAGATTTCAGCGGAGACAAAATTTCATTGGAGATCAGTTCGATGTAGAAATCGAAGATACTTTGATCAGGAAATAGTAAATGATCGTGTAATATTTAACAACGTTTTAATAAATTCGATCGAACATCGCTATGGAACGTTATCGCAGTCGAAATATTAGAAAATATATCTTGTGTATCAAAATTTTTCTTTTCGCGTGTGAATTTAATCGAATTTATAAATATACCTATTTGGTTGTAAAGTTGTTCCGATGTGATCTTTTTATTCGCGAACGGAGAGAACTTCTTGACACTTTGAACAATTCGTAATTAACAGCGATAACGATTTTACAGCGACAAGTTGACTTCTCGCAGAGCAAACGTACATATCACTGTACGTAAGAAATATTAAGAAGATAAAATTAGAAGACATTAAGATTTTGTATCTTATACGATGTAACACGGAGATAATGAAATGGCGTGTACGTTAATTCGTTCGCGAGCAGCCCTTGTTACGATACGGAGGGCTGGAATGAATCCAGTAGACGCATTACGCGACACAAACTTGGCGCGTTTTTATAAATTTTCCGCGCGCCATAAATTACAAGAAGTTTTGAAAAACAACGTGCAACTTCAACACTTACGATTCTGAAGTCGAGACAGCATATTTTAAAAGCTACTTCGGCCGCGATACAGCTGTATAAAACTAAATTTAAACTCGCCCGTTTATCATAATTCACTTGGATTCAGTGTACTACAAACGACATTTTTCTCCTTTTCTTGACATTTCTCAATTTTTTAATTCTAAGGCATACGTGTTTTAACATCACGGTAAATCTGCTCGAAGATATATACGTACTTCTGTAAATTTACGAATGCTGCAGCTACTACTTGCGTACATTTGATGTAATTACATTTGCATATAATCGATATCGTACGCCTGCGATTTAAATAAAAAGTCAAACGATCGAGTGGAAATTGGAAGATGCAACGAGGTAAGGTTTAAAGCTTTATTCAAACGTTTAACGCTTATTTGATGGAACATTCTTAAAAGTAAGGAACAAGGAATGTTACAAAACGCTTTTACAGTGAAAATTCGATTTCAATACTTTAGCGTACCAGGAGGAAAACAAAGTTCAACGAAGCCTGATCGTCGATTACGCTTCAAAAGTAGAATCAACGATAAAACTTCCGTTCCACGTTACTCTAATTTTTGTCAATCCTTCGAAAACTTCCATACTAATCGCGTATTCGTATAATGAAATTGAGAAACTTGTAAAAAAAGGCATTAAATGTAAAAGGATCGAGTGCAATTCCCATTATTCGTGAATCAATATCATTTCGAGCTGTTAAACTTCATTGGTCAAAGTCCATTCCATTTAGGATGAAATCCAGAGGAAACAGCTAGCGTTCGAGCTCGTTATCATACTATTCCGAACCGCGGAAATAAAACAGCGCGAGCTATTCCGGGCCACGAGAGAACAAACAATTCGTTGGGAAACGACGAATGCAAACTATTTAACGCGCGAATGCCAATTATGGTTATTGCAGTACGATCTCTGAAGCCTGTGAGATGTCACTTTTATCAAGACGCGAATCGTTCAAGTAACGATTAAATCCAACGACTGAATGAACAAAACGCGCGGCTAAACGGATTTACGTAAAACGTATACGAAAATTAATGGACGAACGATGGACACAGAGTATCTGGAAATTTAACGAAATGAAAAATTTTCAATACTTAAGGGTACGATCAAACACGAAATGTTTTATAAAAAAAAAAAAGAAAAAAAATTAAATACGTACAAAAGTGCGAAACGTTATATTGAAAGACAAGAAAAGATTCGCATATCAGCGTAATAGTTAACTGTCAATACTCCATTTCAACATATTCACCGTTCCTGTCAATCTGAAGGTGACAACGATAAAAGATGGAATTTATTATCCTATTGTTTCATCCCAATGGAGAAGATTTAATACTCGCTTGACGTATCTTTGTATGTTTACAGTTATCCGCGCATAAAATCCCAATGGTGTAAAATTGAAGATCCAAGCATCCTTCTCTTTATATTTCGCACGCTTGTTGTAACTTTCAACGAATTCTTTAAATCATCTACGTTCAAGTAACGTTTATCGCTGAATTACTATATCCAATAGGATATGCTGAGAGTAAGTTGAGCTCTTAAATCCTGGGACACCCGATGTACGTAGATACATATACACACACGTTGACAGCACCGTTACGCATTCGCGGATAAATACCCACTTACGTATTCAGATCCGGAGGTTGGCTGCAGAATAATCGTCGTTCGAGTCGCTTCTACAAAGACAAAAGACTACCACCGGATTGTAATAAGTGAAACTGCTGCTTCTGTGTCTACCTACCACTGTTATTACTACGTGGCTGTTAAATTACCAGGGAAAAGAAGCAACGGAAATTTTCTATCCTCTTGCCAGCGTTTTTACATTTTCTCTTTGATAGTGTAACTTTGCAAACCGAATTCCTAACAATTTGATTTCTTCTATTTCTATCATAGACGTTTGTAACGTATTAGGTTGACCGGAAAGTTTCTTTCGGTTCATAAGGTGATGATAATAGACGAACAACAATCTCTGTTTTGTATTATTTCATTGAATTAGGTATGATCCATTTCGTTCTATTTCTATTATTACGTTCGTGCATAATTCAATAATTCCTTATTATTTCTATTATTTCCTTATAAAACGAAAGAAACATTTCGGACAACCTAATATATCATATACCGATAGCGTCGAGTCAGCCTACTTGTATTATCGTAAGAAATTCATGATATTTCTTCTACTGGACAAGACTCTTCTTAGATTAGAGTTATAACGCGTAATTGACCACGAATTCCATGATTTCGATAATTTTATACGTGTTTTGACACGCGACAGGAAACCAGCGACATTTCCATTAAACGATAATTCTATGAAGATACATTGCGTTCCAATGTTTTTGAAATAGTAGCGTTCTGCGTCGACGTGTGCACTGGTATGTCGTTCTTTTAGATCGAATGGGATAAATGCAATCGCATATTTGCATCAGTCATCGAGCATAACGTGGAACGAATACCACGGCTGATGTTTACCCGGTTAAGTAAGTGGGTGAACGTTTAGAGGAAATTAAAGAAAGTTACGCTATCTGGAGGCTACGCGTTACACATTTACACACCCGTATAGTATATCGGTAAAACACAGTTATCGCCAATGGACGATAGACCACCAAAGTAAAAATATTTCTAAAAAACATTATATACAATGCAGGCCACAAATATTAGGACGTTCGTTGGTTACATTTAATTATTGGGAAATTCTTACTTTATTTAATATTTTACCTTAGAAGGCAGGTTGCAAAGGCAAAAATAAAATAGCTAAAGTATAAAAGCAACATAAATGTAACATACATATATCATTTTTCTATATTTTTATATTTTTTTTATTGTACGTATATTTGAATTTACGCTAAATATTAAACACCAATAGACGTGCTAACACTTATGGTCGGCTGTGTATATAGGTAGGTAGGTCTGAAGGAAAGGACGTGGCACGCGAGTATACACACATCGGCACGCAAAATATTCTATGAAAATCGTCGCAGCGATCGAACCAGATGGAAATTTAATTCCCGCAGGCAGGTTATCTCGGGACCGAGGAGAGCGACTGAAGTCGCGGAATTGAATTTTGGAAGGGCCTGTACCCATGGAAGACCTTCCCGAGGACCTCGATATACGTCGCATCCGCTTTCGCCTAGAATCGAATATTTTCATGAAAATGCCGAAACAACGATGTTCCCGGTCGAGCCTTTCCATATATCGAATTCTGTTTAGCTATCGGGACACCATATAACGTTCTTGAATTGCTCGCCTCCGTTCTCACTGGAGTCATACGAATTGCATTTGTATGCTTTTTTTGTTTGCGCGATCGATATTAAAAAGCGACGGAAAGAAAGTCGAATGATTTCGGAATATTTATCTCTATAAAATAGTATTTTTCCTCGTACGATGGTGCACTGAGAAAAGAGAAGATATAGTTACATCTTTTTTAATGCAATCAGGTGCACGGTATCATTCTTTTTACGCGAGTAAATTCTTCTAGCTGTTGTTCGTGCAACAGCGAAGAAGACAGACGTTCGATAAAATTAATAATTTATCAGACATGGAATTTTCTTTGCAAGAGTTTACGCGTGTTATTTTAGATGTTTTGATACGTTAGTAGCGTAAATAAAACAAATAAACTTGATTTTTACTGCAGATATAAGCTTCGTTATTACAGCCATTCCACCAGCTAAAATGTGCTTTTAATATATCGCATCATGTTCCTATCTCTCGATTAGTCTACGAAAATATCGATACGTATGCAAATTTATCGATTAAAGAATAATTCATGAATCTAAATATATCGCGATATAGCAGGAACAATTCAGAAGAATCGTCGTCTTATACGGAAACAAAACATCTGGCTATATTAAAAAAGAAAATGCCTGTACTTTTTCGCGTATTAAACGAGATAAAATTCCACGACATTGTCAGTTGATTCAATTTTTTTCTCCGTCACTTTTTAATATCGTTAACCGTATAGAAGCAGTAACCCGTAGCAATGGTCTGACTCAACCTGCATATGCAGCAGCGGAGAAGGACCAGACCAGACAAGGAAATTGTTTGATCTTCGATCGTCGTCCTCATATTGGCCCCTTGCCGTTTAAATTTCCCGTTTCGTAAACTGATGCAGATATTATTTTCTTTTCTCTCTCTCTCTCTCTCTCTTTCTTCTCTTACTTTTCCATTTTTCAAATAGAACCCTGTCGCTACGACGGTAATAAAGAAGTTTCATCTGTTTTCCGTTAAAAGACGACGCTTTATAGCGTTTCCAATGGCACTTGCGACGTTGCGATTTTAACTTAAATTATTGGCAAGTGCTTGCATGGGGCTAAATGTAAACGTACGAAGGTAAATGTCTCTAGTCGATGGGAGCTACGTTACATAAGAAGTATGCGAGATGTTTAACTTGGCGTTGGCAAATTATATTTTTCTACGCTTCCTGGGCAAACTAGTTCGTTTATATCTTGGTCCATCTTTCATATTCTAAAGTTACAAAAATGTGGAAAAAAGTTCTGCGACATTCGGATACTTTCGTCTGTATCACAGTCTGCGCAAAGATAACGTTCCTGTAAAAATAAAAATACGGAGAGAAGAGAAGGCCGAGTGCGAAATTACGCGATTTAAATTATATATTTCCAATATCGCTAAAATTAAAAATCGAATGTCTCTGTTCATACAGCCACAGAGATGAAAAAATAATAAAACCTAATTTTCGATCATTATCATTCATCTGCCAGTAACTTCTTTTAATTTCATGAAATATAGAAATGACGTTCAGTTTTCTTCTTGTTTCTTGTGCAGTCTCTAACGGGATGGCGATTTTTGTAAATTGAAAATGTTTAATCAAGCCTTTTCCGTGTCCCATCTGGATTCGAGAAATCTGGTTTCTTTGTTTTGCGCAAGACGACCGAGAAGTGCTACAAGCGAACTTAATTTTCCAATTAAATATACTTCGTTCACTGGTCAAACAGTATTTCAAATGGTAGATTGCAACGATGGAGTGACGCTCGTTTCTCTAATATCGTTTCTATGTAACGAGGTTAGTTTGGCCAGGAAGTAGTTAGAGCTCTGGTTCAGCCTGGAATGTGGAAAACCTTACGAGGCTTTACGAACGAACGAAATAAGCAAGATAGAAGAAGTATCAGGGCAAAGGAAAAGTCATTGAATTTTCTAAATCTGACATTACTAGAAATTATTCTTATTTATTTCACTTTCTATGAAAGTAACTTTGAATATCGGATTTATCGACAAACGAGATTTTATTAACCGAAGAATACAGAAGGAAGACACGATGAATCATAATTTTCATTTTTTTCGTATAAAACCGATTTCACGTATATCATCAAAAGTTTGATTCTCATCAAATTTCTTTATGGATTTCTCCTAAAAAATTATCGATTTCTCGAGACTCTGTCGAAAGATACTGATTATTATGCATCTATGAGACATTTCAAAGTGCGAAGGTACATAGAATACGCATAATAAAGAAATACGTATACAATATGGAAAGTATGCCATTCGTTATAATATTTAGCGAGTGAAACAAATCTTTGCTTAAGTTTTATTTCTTCATTTGTGTTTATAAAACATTCACAGTGTTTAGTCATAGTCTAAATATAAAACAAGATAGGTATTTAAAATTCATAGAAACTCGTAAGAGGACGAGTCCGTGAGTACGTAACTACAGTTACTCGCATAATTCATCCCGCAACACATACGCTCATATCGCACATACATAATAGATCATACACATATCAACACATGCTCGTTAAAACAGACTAACGTTTTTAAAATAGGACAATTAAACGACCCGAGTATTTTTGAGAAGTTGAAAGAATTAGTTCGTGTTAGCCGGCGTGAAAAAGAAAGAGATTTGGAAAAATGGACAATTTTTCTATTTAGATTTCAGGCCGAGAGTTGTAAAAAAAATTACGACTTTCGTTAATTTTAACCGTCTGTAGCTCATAGAAACAGCAACCGATTTCGATGAAATTTTCAACAAATGGACAGAACGCGTCGTTTAAATTTTCATTAGAGGCTCAGACAAGAAAGCTGTAACAAGAAGTATTTACTATTTTCCTCGCGATTCCGACCAAACGCAATTTTTTTTAAATTGTTGTTCCATTTAAAAAATCGTCATTCTTATTTTTGTTTGAAAAATTCTTACTGTTGTTTTGTTTCAAAGGGCGTTTGGTATAAAAGAGAGGGATAGATCTCTGCTTTGTACGATTGCGTACAATAGGAGCAAGCACCGTTATTGTTAAATATAGAATCAGTTTTTACTTCCGATGTATGTTTTCCCGTACTTTTCTCTTTCACAAATTTGTATTCGTCTTCTTCCTTCGTTCCTCGTATTTTATTCCTATCATTTTATACATCAGAGTCATCTTGCCTTTTCTTTCCTTACCTTTGAATTTCCTTCGAACTTTTTCACTCCCTGAATACGATATTTTTCAAATTTTTCTTCCACCGATCTGTCTACGTCGATCGATACCCAGTCGTTTCGATTGTTTCGCGTACGTCGATGTTTCGTGAAAAATTTGTTGCAGAGTCGTATACAGATAAGTACACACGATTGAGAAGCTATTATACGTCAAATAATTTGCGCGTGCCTGTGCATGTAGCATCGAAGTTACTCCGAAATTAGTAACTATATTCACAGTTTTTAGAATGTGACAGCAGATTATAGAAATCTTTGACGAAAACTTTCGAAATTTCGGTATTTTACGTGTTAAGAGAATGTACGTGAGTTTGATTATTCCGTGTAAAGTCGGAGCTTGAATTCTAAGATATCAAAGCTTCGCTGAATCGAATAATCCTATTCTGCTCTATAACGAAAGTTAGACGAATAATAGATACGCGACAAGCGTAAATACGTATATGTTCGACAACATAATCTTCTTCTACGGAAAGAAGAACCTGAACTGTTCAAAGTAGGCGTATTTCAATGAACCCTGTTTTTCATATTATCAAACCAATATCCTCTGTATCTCAGGGACTGGCGTATCGATTTCGTCGAATTTTCGCGCTAAACAAATTAATGGAAGTTAATTGTAATTATCGTAAATTTAGTCGGAAAACACAACAGTGTATTTTCTCGAGTGAAAATTTAAAAGTTTAATTCTCCGTTCGGGCAAGCTCTGCTCGCAATTACGCTTGGCGCGCGAGCTTAAATCGCTTTTAAAACTGTTTAATGCAAGGACATCGACATAATCGACGTCGGTTGCCAACAGAGAGCCTGTTAAAACCAGTGATTTTAACTTTAACAACGGGAAGTATCGGTATTTTATTTAGAATAGAGTACAAAAGAATTTAACGAGCTGGTAAACGGCGTGTCTTGCAAACAGGTGTAAAGTTCTTATGCGATGCGTAAAACTCAAACGATATTGTGGATATCCATCTAATATTTCTCTGTTCTATCTCTTTGCTCCTTTTTCTCTTCCCTTGGTCTGTTTACGGACACAGTCAACATTCTACAGGGTGTCACAACTGTCTAGAAACGAGGCATTCGGAAACCGCATTGAGTGACTCTGTAAATCGAAAAAGAACAAGGGGGAGAAAAAACAACGAAGTTGCGAATATCGTTTTGTAGAATTTAGCTTGGAATCTCCAATTATTTATGCCGTCTGGTTGCAACGGATAATTAACTCGCGTAAATAAATAATTCGCTTTTGAAGAACGGAACACGGTCAACGTCCAACTTATGCGACGAAGTAGAAAAAGATCGACAAAAGATAGAGTCAGTCGGTGAGTTTGGCTTCTGTCCAGATCCAAATATCCTTCGTGTATTTTGCGACAGCCTGTAGAGTATACTCGAGGGTCGTTATACGACCCGCGTTGTAAACGAAAATGTAATTTTCTATGCATTTCCGTCGGTTAATGCGAAGCTGTACGAGTACACGCAATGTCAACGTATTATCTCTAATTGTATTCGAGTCATTAGGATTGGGATCGTCACGAATCGGGCGTCGAATCCATAACTTGCAACTTGTAAGTCACGATACTCGACGACGCACTGATCGCATCAACGTTAATAACAGGTCATTAAATTTCTAATTTTCCGCGCGGCGGCCTTAACTAGAAAAAAATTACACGCTTCGATATGACCGAAAGAACGAAGGAATTCGGACCTCTCACGGAATCAGGCCATCTTGCTAGAATTTACTTTCCTATCAACGATAATGGCGATTGGTGTGCGAAAATTGCACGATCAATTGAACAGATTTACCTTAGACTACTAGTGAAACGAAATAATTTTCATCGGGATTTAGAGCCGAGGTTCTTGACTTTCCGCCGGCAAATATTCAATATCTCGAGAATAGTCGAGCGTATGTAATCGTGTTTCTATCCGATAACAGATAAGAAATAAAAGTAAGCGTTGTAAAAATGACAAGTAAAAATATTTGCGTGCTTTTAGCAATTGGAAAGACGAAATATGCGACACCAGCCTCTTTTACTGGTTTCCTGATAATCCTGGTGTCGAAACTTTATTTCTCAAATTCTTGCCAAATACAATGTTAATTTCCTCTAATCTGGCAATGTAACTTTGTTTCAAAACGATGTACACTGACGTCGCAAAAGCATCTGTACGTTAGAAGAAAGAAACGATAGCAAAAGAAATATTTCATTTAGGACAAAAACGATTCTGTGCGCAACGTGAACTCTGTACTCTGTTCAGAGAACTGTAAAATTAATACACTTTGGCAAAATTTCAAGGGATCGAACGATAACATTACCGAGCTTTCACGAATGCCGATTCGGATAATTAATTGAGAGGCCCGTAATAAAATGTTTGTCTCTTTACCAGAAAAATGAGAGAATACTCTAATATTTGCTCCAAAAATACCTCTTCGATTTACGTTCGATGGATTTCAATTCTTCAAACGAAATATTCACGACAATACATAGTTCTCATACTCCTGCATCTTTAATTTTTCTTCCATAAACTTCACTATCTCTTCAACGACATATTCTCATCGTTTTACACAATTGCAGCAAATGTATCTGTAATGTCGTTTCAATCGCACGCTTCGTTAGAGTTCATAAAATCGAAGACCGTTAGAGTCGAGTCGTGTATAATATCTGAATAATTTTTATATCGGCCACGACATTTTTCGAAGATAAATAAAAATCTTTAACGCGATAACAGAACAAATGGTAAAGCAAAGGGTTTAGCTGGCTTCGTAAAAATCTGCGATGTAATTACGAACGTCCAATTCTCCCCTTAAAAAAGAAAAAAAGAAAAAAAAATAGAACAAACCGCGAGAATACATTAGACACGCGAAAATTTCCAAATTACGATTATTATTACGACCATAACCGACTAGTATACCCTCTCCTCTCTCATTCGTGATCGATGAGCCGGTGAGCACACGCGTAAAATATCAGCAGTGAATATCCGCGTTATTAATACGTGGCGCAAACACGGACGCAAACGCTCGCGCAATAACAAATGCGACAGAGAGTCGAGGATGGACGCGCGAATGGGAACGTCGGGATACGAGGAAGACAGACGAACGCAGAAGGGTACTATTAGAAGGGAGTTATTAGAACGAGAAATAGGAGTAACGAGAAAACAGGCACGTCGGCGAAACACAGGGGAAAAAAGCAAACAGAAATAGGTGAATGAGAAAATGAAACCGCGAGACACAAAGAGAGAGAGTGAGGGAGAGAGACAGAGAGAGAGAAAGAGCGAGGGAAGGAGGGAGAAAAAAGAGAGAAATGCAAAGTAACGAAAGCAGAAGCGGTGCAATTAAAGCGGCGACATACAGTATAATAGGAAAGGAAAGACACAAATTCTTTCTTTTGTCTACTTTTTTGTGCAACGATAGAGAGGAACTCGATGACAACGTTTTGCTCAAAATGATAATACCAGGGCCACGTGAGCGTTGTCTATTAGTAAACGCGATATACCGCTATTTTGATCACAAGTATCGGGACATCTATCGGTTACATTTATGGCAAAAATTCTAGTAAATTTTACTGTATTTGGTATTTTACGTTGCGAGGCAACGCGTAACAGGTTTGCGATAAAATAACTAGTAAATAAGAGCAATTTGTTATTAAGTACGGATAGGTGCCTTAATATTTAGTAGTCGGCAATGTAGATATTTACCTGTTTCTTTAAATATTTAGCGCTTTTATCTTGTTACTTTGCGAATGTCCAGAGTTATTGAATTTTCTTCTATATATAACAGACTTTTTTTTTTTTAATTAATTATTTTGCAAATTTTGACGAACGTGCTCGGAACTAGCGAAAGAAAAATACATGAAAACGGGGATGGATGCGGATGGATTAGAGAGGAGACGCGTGTAGAGGACGTGAGACGAAAGAATACGTCACAAAGCTGTAAATGATATATGGACAAATAAAGGTGGAGATATTTCCGATAGGAAAGCGAAGGTAAAGAGAGAAGCGGAACGCGATAAATTGTAATTAGATCCGGGGCGAATTTGACAATGTCTGGCGTGCATGAATCATGTATTAATCCAATCGCTAATGGGTATTAACCAGAATCCCGTTTAAAATTATAGCTCCTCTATAGGTATTGCGTGTAGGTATGTGTATAGGTAGGACGTGTGTGATGCAACTCTAACAAGTTCTTACAGTAATGCCGCGATTAATATTTTCAAATAATAAATATCGAATAAAGTAAAGTAAAGTCGCTGCATTGACGTTGTGGAGATAAAAACCTTGTTACGTTTTTATTAAAAAAAAAAAAAAAAGAAAAAAGAGGGAGAAGGAAAGGAATATTTATTTTTAATCTATACGCGCGATGCTAATGATACGATAAGCGTTTAATCCTTTTGCAACTATGGACGAGCTGCCTCTTTTAGAATATTTGTTCGCTCATTTTAGAAGATAGATTGTTTCAAAATGTATTTTACGTTTCATCGTGAATTTTCCAAGTAATTTGATAGTTACGTGGTACCGTTCTCTTACCGTGTTTTGATATTGAACGCTAATGGAACCGTAATTGAGAATGATACACGCGAAAAATCGTATTCTAATTCTGGCAGTAAATTTAAAATAATTAGAAAAAATTGTATAATGCCGAGAGAACTTAAAATAAAAAATCAAATTAGAAAGCTTTTCAATAGGAATTTTACTTGATAAAACATTTTAACATTTTTCCTCTTTTTTTTTTTTGGTATTTAAATATTTTCCCGATTCATAGGACAAATGTCGTGCAAATTGTCGGGTGAATAATTTTGGAAATTGTAACAGGAAAGGTGTACAAATAATTCATTAACGAATAATCGTATTTAACGGTGACAGGTACATTGAAATTTAATCAGCAGGTTGATCGGCAAATCTGACGAAATCCACGGTAATCCATTTTTGTTGCTAAATATCAATGAAGCGAGTAGAGTACTGCGATTTAATTTATCGATTCTCTGTACTTCTCCGACAATGGTTTCCAATAATCGGAAGAACAAAATCAAACACACATAAAACATTAAAAAAAAAAAAGAATAAAAAAGAAGATAAAAAAAGAAACATTTATATGATACTTAAGTAGAAACTTTGTGGATTAAACGTAATCGCGTTTAAAACTAAAGTCGATTTTTTTTCAATTAGTCGTAATATTTTAATTATAAAGCATTAGGAACCTGATCCAGGTTCTGTAGGCGCACATGTTGCTTCTGGAGTTGCGAGTTCACGCCGTGGGGTATACTTGAAGATTTAATTAACGAGGTGGTTCGATCAGAAAGGATTGCTGTATATCCACACCGCACCTGAGACCCGTGTTTCGTCCCGTATTTAAGAAATTCTGTCAATTTAACTTCTTAACAATTTTTACGATACGATGGACCAACAAACTTCAGCACATTTTTACAGCGAAACCTTTTTGAAACCGAGGATTTTGTCTGCAAAAGGAAATAATTCCAATGTTTCTACATTCACTTGCACACTAGCTTTTTTCCTTTTCTCGCTTTTTATAGGCGACAGAAACAACATTCGTGCCATTCGTAATACGCTGTGATGAAAGATATAAAGCATCGAGGAAGCTGGGAAAATTTGCAAAAATCTCAAATGTTGTACCCGATTTATACGATTTGAATGCGGTTAGGAAAACTATTTCAATGTTTGATCACGTGTTTTCCGACAAATATGAAAAGTAATTTCGCGAGCGCTTCTTCGAATCGTCCAAATATTAATTCGACAAATATCCGCCTGCCGTAAAATACTTTGAAGTTTTTGGTGAAACGAACGATCAACAGATAATTCGATATATTTACTCGAAGAACCGAACGTTTCTGAAAACAGCGCGGAACCTCCGATACAGACTGAATATCGAATATCGAAAATAGAAACTTTCCCAGTTTTTCGTCTGTTCTTCTCATTATAGGTGCAGATTTTTTCCCCTTTGACGATGGATTTTCTTCTCTTTTTTCTCTCTCTTTTTTTTTTTTTTTTTTTTTTAAGAAACGAAACCTTAATATGCAGAATGTTACAAATGTACGCAGAGGTACACCAGTAAATAATTCAGCGAGTTAAGAATTTTTAAGCGAAATATTCGAAACGTTATGCGATTACCGCTGGCGAATTGAAATTACCGATGTCGATTATTTCGTTTCCAATTAAACGGTGATGCTCCTACCGATGTAAATCGTTGCAAAATACTCTCGTTAAAAATTCATTGAAATACCTGTATCAAGAGCATTTATCTAAAATTGGTGGACGCGAACGGAGAAAGGGACGTGGCCGGTCATTTATTATTTATTTTTGCGATACATCCAAGTGAAATTCTTCGCGTGCGAATTGCTCGCGTAAAAAGTCGATCGATCACGCATCACGCCCACGCGTCAAAAGAACGTGATTACACGTTCGCGTATTATCATACAAACGAGATACCCTTGTAAAGGCTAATTATATCGGCTAATCATTTTCACGAAAATAAGAAAAATAATCAAGGAAATCGATCCCCTCCCCCTTTGTCTATCGCGGTCACTGTGGCATTTCAAATAAGGCTAACCCATGAATAACAGGAGGACGCTACCGACTTAAGAGATAGTCTCTTCCTCCTTTTTTTCTTCTTTTTCCTTTTTTTTTCTTCTTTTTATATTTTCGATGACTAGATTTTAGAAGACTTATTTCGATAACAATTCAGGAAATATAAATATCGAATCGCAGATAGGTAGACTGAAGTCAGGACACGTACAGGTGAATGATTCAAGTATTTAGACTTAGGGTAATTTCAACTTTGAGAAGTATGATTCTCTTAGTTGTATACGCCATACGTAGAAACACGTAGAAAAATACGTAGCAACGAGCATAAAAAACTACTTGACATAATCCGAAAAATTACTTTGCCTCTCGAAAATGTATTTCTATCGAAAAGCTTAAATAAATTCTAAATATTTGCAATGATAATTTGGCGATGATTATATCAGGCGTTTAAACGATATCTATGGTAAAGAACACGGAACAAATTGAATTAAAGCATAAACACACACGCACAGCTCTGACTAATTAAAACGAGAAGTCGAAACAGCGAGAAGAAATAGAACTTTCTGGCCGATACATATTCGCAAACGTATGAAATTATGGAATCGTTTATTTCGGTTAAGCAAACTCCGGGCCGAGCATTTTCAACAAATAAGTACCAGATAAATCAATTTTTCTACTTATTAATGCACTGGCACGTACCGCGATGCTTGCCTTTGTATATTCTTTATCGTCTGTTCGTATTGGAAATCGAGGGAATTTCCAAACATTTGTCAAAGGAACAACGTTTAAATGGAATTTCACTGGTTAGCCTATTGCGGATTTTTACTCGATCGAAAATAAAGAAACTCGTATCATTTACGAGGATGTTTAATATCGTGCAATGTAAATAACGTAGTTATCGGGCTGCAACGTAGTTCCGCGGCAATAACCAAGCCGGCACATTACACGAAATAACGACACATAATAGCTTACGCATAAAAAATATTTATAATATAAAATGATTATCTCGTTTGAACCGACAGACTATAAACGACTCTTTATAATCTCGTCAATTTGATATAACGAAATCAATTGGCCTTTTGCCCATGAACAGGCCCAGTCACGAAAGCATTTGAATAGTTGTGATAGAAAACGTGTACGTGTCATATCGTACGCGTTATGCGAAACATTTTGAAATTTCATTGGCACCGTAACGAGACACGACTGTCGCGATTATACCGATGAAATTGGAAAACGTTGAAGCGAGTATAGAAATTACCTTCGATCTTCTCGATAGAATCTAGACGAGAAAACTATCGACGCCAGCGCGTGATTATTGCAATTGAAATTAATTACGATTCTTTCGAGTATAATAGGTGTAACAAGTTGTTACATTTTATCCGCGTGTATATTTGCATCGGAACTTTTGCATGAATATGTATAAAGTTCTGATCGATTAATCTTGATCGAATATCGCGTTTCGAAACGACAGTGTATATCGTTGCAGCAATTTCGAATGAAGTCACAGAACATGGCGCGGCATAACGTTCGTTGTTGCCATTTTATACCAACTTTTACGGTATTTTACAGGTTGCCCCGTAAAGTTGGCCGGTTCTCGCGGTCGCTCTGAATCTGGCCGCATAATGTAAACCAAAATTAACGACCTTGCTTTACACACCCAGCCCCTTTCACCCCCCCCCCTCCCCCCACCTCTTTCTCATCGTTCGGACGCGAGCGAAAACAAATTCGCAAGGGGTGAAATTTAATAACGCGGTTAGAGCGACAGCGTGAAAAGCAAAAAGCTGCGGCACACTCTTTCACAGTCGCGTGAAAAAAAAGACGAACAGCCATCGTCGTCGCGATATTAATCGCGCAACGATATAAAAGTAACGACACCGGTGTTCGAACCGGCGAGATGAACCAGGAAGGGGAGTATGATGATAGCGAACGCGATAGAGAAAAAGAGACGCGCGTATCAAAGGCATTTTTAATAAATAACAGCGGCACGAGCAGTTCCAGTGGCCTCGTTCCGGTCGCGCTTGTCACCGCGCATCCTTCCACTGTGTAATTTTCACTAAAAATTCATTAGTCAACGGATCACGCGGCGTGATCAAAGTCCGCGAATTTCAAATCTCATAGCATTATGGTTGTGTCCGGTAGAGAGACGCAAATTCTTCGAATACGGATCTCCATTCTCTCTTTTTTTTCTTTTTTTCTTTTTTTCTTTTTTTTCTCGATAAATAGATTTGGAAACGTATACTTGAACTAGCAATGTCAGAGTTTCGATATCTATCTTACGTAGATACGAATCTTAACACTTTCACTGCCACGTTGGTGATATATGACCGGTCACGGTTTCTCCTGTGACGACACGATGGGTCATTGGTGACCGGAGCGCTTGAGCTTCTTACAATTGTCAAAATTGAACGAAAGTTGACAGTTAGGGCATTCTGAATATAATCGATAAATAGAAGATACTTTGAAATACAAAGTGCCCCATCGAACGATTAAACGTTTTTATTAGAACATCAATAAAAAAAAATGAGAACAAATCTTGCATCTAACGATGCACTGTGTTAAAACACAACGATTTTAGTCAAAGTGTTAATATTTTACGCTTATAAATTGCGTACGGCGCTCTGCGCGCAAAACGCGCTCCCAGAGCCATTTCTGATCGACGCAGAGATCTATCGATGTACCGGCTACACCGACTGATTGTTTTTATTGCTTGGAACGTCAACGTTCGGTTGTTTTGCTGATCATTTGTCACAAGAATGCGCAAGGCTTCATTACCTTGGTAACATAACAAAAACGTTTGTCTCTCGTTGCTTAAGTCATCGATTCGGTCGAAAAAGACATAAAACCGAGATATCTCGTGACCCGGCCACAACGTCCTGCTCGCTAAAAACGAGATATCCCGTAACCCGTAAGCAATGTGTTAAATACGTTACACGTAATCGATTAGAGTTAAAGCGATACGAAGGAAATAAACGAACAGATGTAATTACGTTCCTGTTCCGATAAAGGTAAATCTTCGCGTAAGTAGGACCGTTTGCATATTTTTAGTAATTCGACGAAGACGTAAAAAATTTCATACCGTTCATTTTGACTAATTTCGTAGGTTCAGTTATAACAGCAACGATGCAAACTTATCCTTTTTTTTTTTTTTTATCATTCTATTCCATTTTAAACGACGACGGCGCTAATCACCGCGAAACGCAAGTACAGCGGAATATAACGACGATATTAAATTGTCGGATGGGTTAAATTACAGAGAATAGTTTGTTCTATACTAACCTCCACAAGGGTGATGAGAATGATGAAAAGAGGCGGCGGACAACACCTGTAATGGTCGGCGTAGTATTTCCGGTCCCTTTCTTCCGTAAGGAATTCATCGCCGATCATGCGGACCATCCTGCAATTAAGAAATTTTCTTTCACCGATTCTATTCTTTGTCGTTGGTTGCATTTCTGTTTCTCGTTTTCTCTTCGACACATTGGCGCGTTAATTTTTCCACGTTTAACGATCGAAACGTTGCTTCCGCGGATCACAGTTTAGTTAGCTGTGCTTGCTTCGAGACGAACGAATCGTTGGAATTTTGCTTAGTGGAATAAATTAAGGAAGAAAAATACGTAGCTCAGATACTCCATTTTTGCTCTCGATGCTGTATTTTATTGGCTCGAAATATTATTTGTAGATTTTATTGTTCAAGTTGAAGGTATTGTTCGAGGCATTTCTGGTTTGTTATATTATCCGTAGAGAATTTTTTAACTGATTTGCAATCCATTGTAACGGTAAAATACATAGATGTATGGAAAAACCAGAAGCAAAAGTTGCTCGCATTTTTCATTCTGTAATATGAATGATAAACAAATCATATTTCGAAAATACTATATCGCGCGTATTGGTAATATAGGCTCGATGAATCGATACATTTGCCACGGATGATATTCCAACGCGAAAAATGTATTGACCAACGATAAACTCGTCAACCAATATCAGCTTGAATGCGGTATTTTCAATCGTATTTAAAAACCTGCGATGTATAAAATAAACGTTAAAACATTACAATAAATGTCCATAACCAATGTCCATAAACAATGAACGTTACGTAAAAAAATATTGACGAATGAAATACAATAGACGCTGCATGGAACATTGCAATTAGAGATTCGGAAATTTCAATGAAAAGCATAAAATCCTCGTTAAAAGAGGTTATAAGATACTTATAAATAAACTGTGGCTTTTGTACGCTTTTATCGAGAATTCAACGATATTGAACTAATAATGTAAAAAATATAGAAAATATTGTTATATCCAAAATAAAAATTGCAATATTCAATGAGTGGAACAAGCGTCTATTTAAGCTGCCTTTTTCTACTCGTATTCGTAAGAATACGAAAGCATCGTAAACGTGTGCAATCGACTCGCATACGAGAAACGATACAAAAGGAACGCGAGCTTGTAACAAATAACATAAAGAAAAGCTTGGAGAATTCACAGCTCGCGACTCACACCACCAAGTTCTTAGCCGGCACTAACGAAACAACGGATTTATCGAGGCAGGATTATGAAAATTATCGAGATCATTAAGAGTTTTTTTTTTTTTTTCACCCAAGTATTTGAGAATTAATCTGTCAATGGCCCGGGGATATTCTGCGAACTAATCGTCGGTCTGGAGGAATTTTCACGCGAAGAAATAGTTACGAACGCTCGTTAATCGTCGCCAGGGGTAGCGAAATAACGAGAAATTAATTTTACCGATTTCAACTTCGCCACGAAGAAAAGGAGAAACACTTTCGCGCAATTACGGCTGACTTGTGCCGTCTAGGATTTCTCATTATCTCGACCAGTCGATATCCGACAGTTGTTCCAAGTCATACACCCTTGACATTGTGAGAGAATTTCCACGATTATTAATAATAATTACGATTAACTAATTGCACACTGTTGCATTGACGCATAGGATTTTAATCAAAGACTCTGTGTTCTCGATACGCTTTCAGCCTTCATCCAATTTCCTTCTTCCCTTTTCATTCTTTCACCTCGATTGAATAGTTTTTAATGAAATTCAACGTATTCGAATATCTCGCAATGAATTTACTTTGACAAAGTAAAATCAGAAACGCGAGCCACGAGATTCTAAATTAATTCTAAATTAATTCTAAATTGATTCTAAAATAATTCGAATATATTTCGAGAATCTCTGGACTTTTTAACGAATTCACGCGACAAAATAATTATTACAAAATATTTTTTAAATTATTTATTTACTTAGCATTGCTCGTATGCTCGTAACAACGAAATAACTGTCCTTTGATATTCGATATGATTTTACGTTCGTGTATTCCACGCGGTTTTATGAATAAAATATTCTTAAAAAAAAAAAAAAAAGGGAGGTATTTGAAGAGATAAAATATCCAATAAAATATCGAAAACGTGAAGAACAGGGTTAAGCACGGAACGAGTAACGTCGTACGGTTACTGATAAACGCGTAATTAATAACTTGATCGATCGTCGAATGAAAATTCGAAGGTAGAAAGATACGAATACCGCTATTTATTTCCTATCGTTCTACCAGAGAAGACGAATGCAAACATTTCCTATTCATTCGTTATTCTGAGGCGATCGTTCAACTGTAAGTCTGTGTCACTGTGAATTAAATCGTCGATCAAGTGGTATTTCATAAACGTTCTTCATATTTCCCGACTGTGCGCCGTGAACCAATATTTCTCGTGGATTTCCTCGCAATTAGCTTGATTGAACATCGAAAAAGGGGAAATCTTATATCTATTGGGCACCGAAGAAATATAGTAACATTTGTTTTTTGAGATTATTGAAAGACATTTATCAAACGTATTTTCCTGAATCCGATAAAATAGTATCGGCCATGCTGAAGTGGAAGAATTTGATATTTCATTTTGCGTTTTTCTTAATGTTCTCCGCGATATTTTTTAAATCACGCGGATATTTCATTTCTACGAATCTACAACCCTATCATTTACGATTCCACGTAGTTTGACCGTATGGTTGTTTACAAAATACTCAAATTATACTCCAAATCTTCGTTACATTAAATCTAAAATCATCTAAATTACATCTTAGATCAATACGTACGTTATGGTAAAAATTCCTAATATTCTATAATATTATCAGATAAGAAATAGCGCGAAATCTAAATTCTACTCGCTAGAACAAAAGATCCGAATTCTTATTATTATAATGACAAAAATTCCGAATACTCTATCGTTGAAGACTAATACAAAATCTAAATTCTAAGGTTAAACATTTTTTAATTCACTCACGACAATCGTAGAAACTTTGAATATTAATATTATTATTATGAAAAAAGGAGTAATATTATTAAAACAATACGACGTTTCGATTCTACTATAAGAACGATACAAATTCCAAATACCATCACTGAGACGATAGAAATTCTTACAATCTCCTATAGTATTCCAACGAATAATGTTCTAACGAACGATAGAACAACAAATGGACCAAACGAGACACAAGTTTCTTTTAGAAACGTGCCGAAGCGTGAGCAGCTATGGTCGCGTAGATGCTCCGGTGTTCCCGATAGCGATCTTCTGTTCCATGGAATAATTACGAAGAAATATTGGCCCGTAATTCAACGCGCTAGCCATAACACCGTTTATGGTATCATAGATGAACTATCTCCTTCGTGTTTCCATCGACTGCGAGACGAAGCGAGGGTAGAGGACGCTCGTACGAGGGTGGACGAGAAAAGAGCAATTAGAGAGAAGCTAGGCTATATGGAGCGTGTTAGAGGAATGAGAGAGAGAAAAAAAAGAGGAAAGAAAGAAGAAGGAGGGGGAAAAAATAGGTAGAGAGGTAAGAATTAACGGGAAAGATGAAAGAAACGTGGCAAGGAGAAAAAGTAGAGCAGAACGAATAAAACAGTTGGTAGCGAGGAAAGGTTGGAGGACAGAGATATTAAAGAAATGAGAACCACGACTAATTACGGAATAATACAGAGATCAAGAAAGCGATGGAAAAAGTTCTGGCGGGGTGGCCTGCGACAAAAAAGATCATGGAAATGGGTCAAAATGTGATACTAATGGGAGAAGCAAATTACAGGATGAAGAGGGGCCGACAAGAACCGGGAAATATTATTTTTCAAGCACGCTATCGCGGTATGGTTGCTTTGTTTATCTTTTAAAGAGACGCGACTTCGAGTTACAGGAAGTATAATACGTTTCTCTTATCGATTATTTACGACTGTATCCATTACTATGATAGATTATTCGTGGACTATCGGAAAATTTAAAGGTACAAGAATGCGCAGAGTACGCGTACGTAAGATACAGATTATTAAAAATGTAGTATGTTCGTTAGGATTGAGATTATAGGAGATTTAGAATTGCAAAAATGCACAAAGTAGACATAATACGCAAAAATACACAGAATATTCAAAGTAAGTAAGTAAATTTCTGTTGAAAATGACAACGTGAGTTCGTGCTCGCCATCCATATGCAGATGCGTTAGTTATAAGAAATGGTAACTGGAGGATGATCCTAGTTACAATCGATAGATTTAATCGATAGCCTTAAGATGCTCTTTTTGTTTTTATCCCTAATTTTTTGTAAGCGCGTGCAATAAAGGTCTTTTTTGGCTCGGAACGGTGTGATAGATTTATCCATTCGATAAAATAATAACTATTCTGATCTAACCTCAGAGTATAGGAATAACGACAATTTCTATCTAGATTCTATTTAGTTTAATTAAATTCATAGAAAGACGAATTTGCATAAAACTCCGCTGTCTAGCTACGATACGTTTAACGAGTGAAACAAATTTCTATCGTTGTGCTTCTATTTGCGCGATGTAAATTCGCGTGGAATACGCAATCCGGTTATTAACGATTCAGTTGAAATCATAAGCTGAATTTTATCATTTACAACGACGATCGGTCTGTTTTAAAAATGTTAGCAGCTGCAACGCTGCTTAGATTAAATATTAAAACATGATCGAGCGGCGAACAACGTGTTTGCAAAATGCAGGACATGGCGCAGGGTAATTTTCGTTTTTCACGTAAAGCACAACTCTTTTTCAAAAAGTCGTTTCCCGGTATTTTAGATTTTTCCACGATAATTATAAAATACTGACACTGGTGGATTAAAGCGATTCATAAAACAGTGTTATTTAAGACGTTACAGAATGGGTGCGCAAAACAGAGAAATTGTAGCAATTTATGGAAACATTTATGGACTTTAAATTACAAAACAATTAGAAAGGTATACGGTAATAACGAAACCGTATAACAGCGAGTAACTATTTTACAGAGGGAAACAAAACTGTGTGGGCGAGATGGGAGTTAGTGTTTTATGAACACCTAAGTGTTCATGGAGTACGCGAATCGTGACACCGTTTTATTTGTTGTAGTAGCTGCAAACCGCAGTGTGCGGTCAGTTACCGGGTTGTGTAGTTACTCGCGTAACAGGAGAACAAATATCTTTTTCTCGTTGTCGCAAATCCTTTCGTAAAATTGCCAGCGTTTTCTTCTATGAAATACGTCGCGAGCCACGATTGCCGCCGGTTATCCCGAAGAAACGCGTTAAATTTATGGGACCTTGGTAAATCATAAAATTCCGATCATTGATAAGTGAATGAAAATATTACATTCTTCGCTTTTTTCTAATCATTCGAAATAAAAATAGAAGTTTTCGCAACCATATTCGGAATTAATCTTGCGATCGCTTTTTGCTACGTTTCCAGACAAAGTGTCACCAAACGAGATTGTAAATTTTAATCTGTAAAAAGCGAGTTACACTATATATATATTGATATTGTTTTCATTTGTTACCTATAATTTCAACAACACGTTTGTTCAATTTCCACCAATAAAATACCAAACGCGATCCTGATAACAACTCGCTATACATCCTCTCCGTTCTTGATCAGAGGGTTTTCGCAACATTTCACTGCGCATCCGTGCAAAACACTTTTCTACCAATTGGAATTAAGAAACGGTCGCAGAAATCGTCGCGAACGTTTCTAAATTTCTACAGACGCTATGAAAGGCGAGAACAGAAATAAGAGGAGCTACGAAATTGTTAGTCCTGTTGGGTTGGGTGTCCTTCTCGGTGGGAGTTGCAAGTAGCCGTGAAATAGGAAAGCAAAGCAAGCAGCTCGGTGAGGAATCAGCGAAAACGGAGACGGTCAGATACGCGAGATATGGTCGGTCTGAAAAAAAAAGAAAGAAAGAAAGAAAGCAAGAAGGAAAGAAAGAAAGAAAGAAAGGGAGAAAAAAGCGGGTGATCTCGAATGCAGAGTGGGTCTGTGAGCGCGGCTGCCAGGTCCGTAGGCTCACATCTAATTGCTAGCGCGCCTCGAGACACCGTAGATCGCACGAGCGATTTCCAATTAGCGATGTGACTGATATACCTGGGTTCAAGGAAACGAGAAAGGGGTCGTCTACTCTGTTTCTCTCGCTTCCTCCGTTCGCGACAGCACAGGTGGCGTGCTTGACGTCCGCCACGCTTCTCTGCAACGGTCTCTGCTACAAGATGAGACAGTCTGAGGAGAACGAGCCGAGAGAGAGAGAGAGAGAGAGAGAGAGAGAGAGACCTGCTTCAAGGATACTGATTAATTGCATCGGCTAGGTATATCGAGTCTTCGTTATTAACCGTCACAATGGCCGAATAGTCAGGCTAATTGATCGAGCACGCGGAAAATCGCCGCGAGAACGAGAATTCGTCGATGCATGCTTTTCGACGATTTACCATTTGTCCAGACGATTCTTTGGAAGATAAGTTTCTTTAGAAGATAAATCGAAGTATACACCGAGACGGCAGTTCGCCAATCATTCACAAAATAGATACCTAACGCAACAAAGTTTTCTAAATATTTAAATTTCGCGAACCATATATACTACGTCTCCAAATATCTTCGCTTTTATCGATTCTTTGTACGACCACGATATTGTACGAATGCATCTTCCATCATATACCCCGTGACGCTTCTTCTTCGACTACTATATCCTTTACGCGTTCATGCAAATTTATATCCTTCTAGACACAATGAAGAGAACGGAATCTAAATAGCAGTTCGTTTCGTCCCATGGATACGGTAATTAACGCCTTCAACATCTTGTATATCTTTGTACATTACGCGTGCTCCGCACGCCTGCGCGCTTTTGAATCACCGATAAGCGTACGAACACCATGTACTGAAACTTCCCTCGTAGATAAAAAGTATTTCCTTGCCTCTTATCAGCATACGAAACGTCGTTACATGGATCCATCGTAGATACGTCGATTTCACCAACAATTCACGCGACATGTCAAAATACCTGCGCTTTCATCGACTCTCTTACAACTACGAATTCCTCTGCATCGTGTAGAAAGTTAGAAACACGGTGAGGTTAAAAGGATGAGTCTCGTAATCAAATTAGTTACTCGAGTTCTCCATAAAACGCGGAGATCCGTTGTTCGCGCGACAACCAACCGGAAAGTAAGAAATTGTCCCAGCAGCGGTACAGCTAAGTAAGGACAGTAACGACCTTAACTACTATGTCAACCTGTATCGCCTTTAATTACTCGGAGAGAGTGTTGCTGCTGTCACGATCCCGTGATCGCCAAGTTTCGCTGTTCCTGAAGTTCGCGCAAGCGGAAGGCTTTCGGAGATGGTTTCGAAAGGTTCCCCGTGATAATTCGATTCTTTACTTTTGCCTCGTACGCGTTTTTCTATTTTCTTTTCGCGACCACGTCCGCCCACGAATTAATCGAATCACCTGGAACCGGCGATTCTTGGTTCATAAAAAAAAAAAAACAAATTCACATGAAAGCTCCGCTCCCCAGCGGCTTAAACCCAAAAATTGTACTAAACAAAAAAAATGTAAAGCGCCGACACATAATATAGTACGTCGTAGCGCCGCGTATCGGTACCTTTGCCTAACACATCATTACAAAAATTCACCGTTTATTGTGAATACCAAAATGTATTTAAAACTGTATCTTGGATTAAATAAACATCATTAAAAATAAAAAAATAAAAAAGAATTCTTGATTCATACAAACGAGTTTATTACATCGGCGACGGTGTTTCGCAGGTTTCTGATACAGCAGATCCCATGTGTTCGTAGGAAACAACGGGATAAATGAAAGGAATGAGTATCATCGAAATACCGTACACGGGGTTTCGGTGGATTCGTTAAAAAGTACACGTGATATTGGATTGGCAACTAAGTGATTGCGGAATTTATCATTAGATGGTATTGACAAAATTCGCAATCACTTAGTTACCAAACCAATATTTGTCGATAATTGCGTTCGGAGTTAGTTACGTTATTTAAAGTTATTCGGAGCTTGACTGTATTTCGCGAAATATTAAATTGATCTCGAGCGCAGACTTTATGGTTCACTACGTCTGCGAAGCATATTTCGATTATCGTCCCCGTACGTTCCTTTCGACGAGCTTATTGTAATTTCGTCGGTTCCTTTCTGTACCAATTGTACGCAGCAGATTAGAAACGTAAGGTAAAAATTGATCGGGCTGGTGCACGCGACGCGCGATTTGGAGATGGAAATAAAATTCGAAACACGATATATTCGATGGATGTAATTTCTACGCATATTCTTCTTATTTCGTACGGTTGACAATTCACTCTTCGTGGAAGCAAATCGAGTGTCTCGAAATCAATTTTACAGAAATCAAGTTTACAGAAACGACGTTCCCCGTGCACCGGAATCTAACATTTCAATATCTTACATTTATTACCATCTTATATTTATCGCAAACAGACAGTCGAGACGATACTGTAACCTCATTTATCGAATACTATCTATCTGTCGACGGTAAATATTTATTTACCATAGCTTCCAACGATATCTACAAGAACAGCATTAAGCAAAATAAGAAGGCAACTCTTAAAGGATTTGCGAGTTAAAAGGAAAGGACACTCTAAAACGGATATTAATTTCTCCAACTTGTATCTTCGCTGGTACACGTAAATAGCTGATCCAGAGCAACGTTTACATAAAGCTAAACGGTACAACGAAAAAGCTGGATTTATCGCGAGTCACGTGTTCTTACAGCTTCGTCGTTACGTGCACGCAAGTGCACAGACACATGCGAACATAAAAAGGGAATAATGCTTCCGTAAGAGTCGCCTTCGTTCTTATCCCCTTGCAGATGTACGTTCGTATAAGAATCCAAGCAGATCAGTAGCCCTTAAACCCGATTTTACTCGTCCGCGATCAAAGCGATCGGGAAATCGAATCTCTCGATGATCGTCTAGCTCGCGTGCAGATTTCGTATCGGTGGAATAGAATATGTAAGCCGACCAATACCGTTTTAGCTAAGGCCGCATACGTACAGGCGTGGAGAGTGCATAAAGCGGATCAACGAAAACGTCGATCGTTCAGACGATTTCTTAAACGTATCGATTTCTGAACGTTTTACGAGCGAACAGAATCATCTCCGACAGAATCGTTCTGTCGTTTTCGTACCTCTGCGGGGAGAAAGAATAAAAATGGTAAATCGAGACTACCAAATAAACTTCAGACGTATCGCCGTGCAACATAGAAGCGGAGCCTGGAATTTTACGCGCATCTTTTCATACGCTTTTTACGGTGAGGAGCATCGAGGTTTAATCGAGCCGCTTATTCGGTAAACAAGTTAACGCTTTGACTGCCACGGTGGTCATTGGTCAGATACGTAGGAAAATATAAAGAAAGAATAGGAACACACCCAAACGGGCTAACTGTGGAAACACCTCAAACATGGATAAAAGACTGAAAAGGAAACAGACCTCACAAAGGACACAACCTAACAAACACAAAGATGGTATTCCGCTGGGGGTGGTCACCCACATGATAATCATCAAATAGTTAAAAAATTCTACCAAATGTCCAAACTGGACAAATTGTGAATGTAAAGAATTAAATAAATAAAAAAAAAAAGCGGTGGTCATTGGTGACCGGAGCGCTTCAACTTCTTACATTTGTAAAAGTTGTATGAAAATCGACACTTAAAATCGTCCATTGAGGGAGAACGTTGTCTCACATCATCGGTTTATTATTATTTTGCCATCATATGCTTTGAATAATAAAAATACTCCCGTGGCGTCCTCAGCGAGACATATGATTTCCACGTGGCAGTCAAAGTGTTAACTTGGCGAAACAAAGAGCAGAGACGATCGATGAAATTGTGTAAGATAAGCATCGATCGCAAGCGCTTTGCAATTAATATTTCAACATTTCGAATGGTGATGTAGGTTAGAGTCAGATACAAAAGTAGTATACAAGAACCATAATTGAAAGAAGCTACGCAAGTATATCGAAACATAAAATCTGCGATTACGAGCAACTTGATATTTCGTAAAACACAATCAAACGATAAGCATTTTGCTTTGTGATGGTCCGATCGAAGGACTTGGGGGAAGATTATCTGTCTTACCGTGTTGAAAGATTCCAAAATGTAGAATTTTGTGTCGCGACGCGTAGCATGGTCCACGACGAAGAGGATCGTATTTGAAAGGATCAATATGGAAACCCGATTCGAAGCAGAATACACACGTGCATTAGTTGGTAGCGAAGGATGGAAAACGTTTTTCTTGCTCGAACTAAAAACACGTTTTAAGCAAGAAAAATATGGTTCGCACACAGGAAATGTACAAGAACACAACTGGAATATTATCTTTTTCATCGCTGCAATGACGTTTCATTTGCGAACTCTGTTTCAAAATGAAATAAATAGAACCGTGATCTTATGATAACCTCCGGTAGATATTGAAATCGCGACAGTAGAAGCTTCTCGATACGTTTATATTTACAAAAATAAAAGGACGGATATTTTTACCGTATATAAAATGTTTGGGAACAGGTTCTATGTGAAAGTTGCGACGGTTCGCAACGATTAAAGAAGCTACATGATTTTTGGTAATTCAATTTACTGGACGTTAATGGCATTACAATTTCATGTGAAATTTTTATTTCTCCATCTAATACGCTCATGTTCGAAGTTAGTACAATCGAATCCAAATTATCAGCAAAATCTTCAAAATTACGAGCTTCAAGTTCCTAATTTTTGTATCCCGTTCGACGAGAAATGACAACTCGTGGAAGAGCGGAAAATCTACATCTCGTGTCGTCTATTAATTACTAAACTATTCTGCAAGACCATGTGAAATCTTCAATCTGTAACTTGCTCTTCAATTGATAAACATTATCACTTAATAAATGTGGGATGGTGTGAAAGGTCAGGGAAGGACGTGGCGTGAGGGGTGATTGTTTATAAACGTCGTCAGGATATGTTAATGTTGCCAAGGAGTGTCGTGAGCGTTACCAAGGTTTGTTAAGGGAAAAATGAGCGTGGTGAATGCTGTCAGAGTTGAGAGAAGTTCGTTGTGTTGTTGTGACGTAGAATTAGTGAGAAACGAATTCGTGAAACGCGATGTTTTATTCGATTTTGTGAGAGTGCAACGATATTGTGTTTATCATACTGTTTTTTCCTGTTAATTTATAATATAACATTCTTACATAAATTATTATGCACCAATGACGAAGAAATTCATCAATTTTGTTCGTCTTTTCTTTCAATCATTCAACATCGCATCCATCGCTTGTTACAAGCGACTCAAGGCTGAGATTTACGGTTTGTTTCGTCCGGTGACTCTTTGAGTAACCTGGAAACTATCCCTCGGTCGAGGCGGCCACTCGCTAAGTCAATATAATTAGTTGGATCGTAATAATCCTAAGTCCGAACTGTCGTAAAACTAAGCATTTCGATTTGACCGTTAAGTGGTATAAAACACCTTCGAGTCAAAATGTTCCTTATAGTTATTGCTCCATCAGGTAAAAAGTGGACAAACGTGGGTTTCCCATGTTTCCCGGGATTTTCACCCGTAAGCGACCGGTGGTAGGCGACCAACACCCAACAAGAGTTTTCCTCTACGACAATGTCACGTAAACTTAAGGGTTGGATGACGAAATAAAATAGCTGAGTCGTAACACAACTATTAATTTTGTTTTAATTAAACTTTATTATGGATTCAGCAATCACAACGGAATACACACTGAATTAACATAAATCACAATTCACTCCAACCACGTTATGTAAGACTTAGTTACACTGATACGTTAAGTACGCGACTGTTAGAAGGGTAGAGACCGGTAAAGATATGTTGACTATTCTAAGGATACAGAATAAATGAATTTTACTGACGATACTGTGTCTGAGGAAAGCTAGGGATGGGTGTGTCCAAGGACACGGGACTATCGGATTAGTTGATGACAATTTTGGTTAAGGAAGTGAGGGCAGTAGACACCGTCTCCGATTGGATAATAAGACGGTTGGTAGACCAGGAAGGGTTTTGCCCGCCCTCGTGAGAAAGTTGTTAACGGAACATACCAGACGTTAACCCATATTAACGATAAACGTAAAGACAAGACAAGAAGTACTCGCTTGGTCCGAAGGACCTTAACTATGAAAATTCCAAGACCCCTGGTGGGTACTTCAGATTATTGAGGGTACGCGCCAAGGATGTGCAAACATCTGGGCGCCATCCTGCCCACGGTGTGTGCCCTGGTCTCTGATGTGAAATGACGTTACAACAGCATCATCACCGAACGTTACTGGATCTACGATTACAGATCAGTCAACATCTCTGCACTGGGTTCACTACTTTGTCCCAGCCAACATATATCCATTAACTATATCTACTTTTGATAACTCATCTAATTGACATATATATACACGCAACGAGCGTAATCATCTTGTCTACAATTGTTGTTGGAACAAAGAGTACATTATAACCTGTTACCTCAGCGTTATAATTAAATTCAATCACCTCTGTTACCCTAAACGAAATAGGGAATCGACCAGTTTCGTAGCGTCGATCGTAATATCGTAACGGGAATTTACGATTCCCGTTGACGCGTTTCCTTGAGATCGCGACTCTCCGTCAATGGTCGAAGAAACACAGTTTGTTGTACAATGTTTCGCTATGTGCTGCTATGTTTCAGGTAGCGTGGCAAGTTCTCGGTCATCGATTTTCTATCGATAAATAAAACATCTTGTAATTTTTACGTATTATCTAGATTGCTTTCCAAATTGTGTCTCTAATGAAATTTCAAAGTGTACCACGTACAATACGGACGTAAAAGCTTTCTGCTTTCCTGTGCCGGCGTATGTACATTCTGTTTGGGTGAGAAAGGAAGGAAGGAGCAAAGGGGCGAGGGGAAGAAGACGAAGATCTCGATACAGAGTGAAAGACAGAGGGACAGAGGATCGGAAGGACGTTTGATCGTAAAGGGGTCGAGGGTGCGCCGCATGCCCGAGAAAGCATGAAATTGCGCTCAGCTCGGTCGCGGCATATTAGATTATTAGGACTCCGCGCGCGCATATCCGGACGTCGTCCTGCTGTATTCCCCCCGGGAATACAAGGGAAATTTCGCGATAAATCAAACGTAGCCAGGCCACAACTATGCCCGTCGGGGAAACAAGATTTTCGTCGAAACGACCGTAAAGTCGTTTAATACCCCCGTGTTTGGAGGATCGGCCACGCGGATCTGCCATCTGTTCACGTAAAATTCACGACAATTTCCGTTCAACATGATCGAACAGCGTCTGCCACAGGCCAGTGACGATAAAAGATCATAAGCGTCAGCTTTAGCCAATTATTACAAAAGAATAGCAGTAGCTAGGTATCTGTTAAACGACCAATTTCTGACCAATCGATGCAAAACTCCTACGGTTTACCGTGTTTGAGTAGGTTTTGCGTTACGTAACGATTATATCGTGTTTGTCAAGATCAATTGAACCAGCCTTCGGCGAATCTACGAATGCTGTTGCGTTTCGAAAAATTGTTCACGTTGTTGATACGTACAAATATTCAGAAGCAATTTCACACATACGATGATTTATGTCATTTGTTTGCGACAGATAAATTTCTATTTTTTTTTCTTTCTTCTTTTATTTATTTATCAGAGCGAGGCAATGAAATTAAAAAATTTACGAAAAGCGGAATCGACTAATTGAACTTTGGACCCTCGACTCCGTTTGGTTTGACTCTCTGAAAGCTTTTCTTATCTACGATTGTTGCAGTTACGAAAGGAGTCGATATATTTCTCGACATTAAGAAAACGTTATCGTAACTGGCAATAAAATTCCAACTTGATTGGCTACCCGAATAAACAAATACTTTTTTTTAAGAATCGTGAAACACGAATAACTAATATATCGAAGATTTCACCGTTTAATTACCCACTGAACGTGTCTCTATCTTCAGCCGTTATAAAGATACTCCTAACTTCGGCCTTGGATTGCGTGACCCTGTATAATTACCTGAGAACGACGACTTAATTAGCAAGCTCTGTCAAATCAATTCGCTCCTTGCTTCGGAGCAATTACAAGTTATTAACCAGAAACGCGATCCGGGAAAAAGAGGCGAGGACAAAACGATTCGTGTCCATTCGAAAATTCGATTTGCCGGATAGTAATAATATCCTCGATAAACATGTCTGAGGGTCTCTATCGAGAAAGTTACGGTCACCGTGTGTATCAACTGTTTCAAGGATGACATTTAAGAAGAAGCAATACGTTATAGGAAAAGGAGAAAAGGACTTTATGGGGGTGGCAGAAGAGAGACAGGATTATTCTCGCAGGTACAAGAACAGGATCAATTGGTAAGGATGAACAAGGAGAAACCAATGGAGAAAAGAGTTTGCCGAAGAAGGAAATTGACTTCTGGCAGGTAAGGACACGTGCTTGGACTACGTGCCACTGTCTGGACCAGTGGTTCTCGATCTTTTGCGTGTTTGAAAATGGCATATTCTTCGTCGAAGTAAATATAGCTATAATTATAATGTATAACAATGAAAAGAGAATAAAACACCTGCAGATAAATCGTACGTTTCTTGCTTTTACGCTTTTATTTTCTAAACATTTCGTTGTAGATCGGTTATTTCATTCGTATTATAGCTGCCTTATAACGTAAAATGTAAAACGAAATGACATTTCTTAGAGGTTTTCCTACAGATACAAAACGAGTAAGCGTCGTGATATTTACGGTCAACAGTTTTCTATACGCATCAAGTTTCGTACACCTGGATTACATATATAGATAAATGGGGAAAGCGAGGAGAAACATTGAATCTTATAAAATTATAGAAACTCCGATAACCGATCAACCAGACGACTGTGGCTTACGCCAGGTTGAGAACCACTGGCCTAAGCTCTTAGTCTAGGCGTGTCTTTGCACGCACCACCATAAGCTCGTAAATGTATACTTCGTTCGTAAGTACGAGGATGATACTTTGGTCCACCAGCATTAACGATACATGAAGGAATATCACTACAAGTTGTCAAATGTAAGTAGTTTTCCTTATCAATTTGACAATTCCATATCACATAAACAACATATTAATCTACTAAGAAAAAGCTACTGTCCCCTCTTACTTCAACTTTCTTTCTCACGTTCATCCCTTGCAGAATGAGCTACCTACGTTCGCTTTTCTTGCCCTCTCGTTTCCTTCGACTGAGCAAATCGATTGGTATATAAATGCTACATGCCAAATACAGTGGTTACGTTCAATGGCAACAATTTTCGCAGCCATCATACGCATTCTCTATTTTCTGGTTTCAGCCGCTCATTTGCCAAGTCGTTCGACTCTGCAACGCTAAAACGATAGAGAAAATTGATGAAATTACGCGAGATAAGCATCGATCAACCGCTTTGGCATTAAAATTTCAACAATTTCGAACAGCCTAGTTAACCACTTTGGCCTGAGAACCACACGTTTAGCGGTCATGGCAACTCCGCCGTATCTGCGTGCCTAATCTCGGTTGACGTTATTTCCATCGTGAAGCGAATTAGTTTTTCTTTTCTCCCTCTCTCTCTTCCTTTTTCGTCAGTTAGAACGGTGTGTTTCGATTCTACGAGGAGAGAAAAACGAATAGATAGAAGGTTACGAGCCTGGTAAATGGATGCCTCACGCGTCTGTTTGTAGGAATGGTGATTCGACTACTTATCTGTCTACTTAACGTGCTTAGGGGAGTGGTCGGGAAATAGCGTCGCAAGGAGGATAAGCTCGCGCGACTAGGGTTTACGGGAAGGTCGATAAATACGACGCGAGACGTAAAGTTTCACCCTGCAGATATGGAAGAAGCGACAACAGAACGGGGATGATCTATCCTGTTCGATTACGTTTAAACGTATATGAGCGCCATAACGTTGCTTCATTAGTTGTTCCAGTTGTTTGAGTTCGCGTGTGTGTTTTATGTTCGACTTTAGAATCCGTTTAACCTTATCGGATGGATAGTATCGTTGTTGGTAGAACGTACAGTAGCTCACAAAGGTATTCGAACATTTATTATAGAGACCTTGGATCGCGAGTATATCGTGTTTATTATAGAAAGCGTTTTGAAATTTCATCGACATTCTTACGAGGTACGACTGTCATAATTACGTCGGTGAAATTGGAAACGAACTGGAGAACGTACGTAGAAATTGCAAGGCATTTAAAGCAAATGTATGGAATTTATTACAATATGTAATTCGTTTAATCCAATATCGAATTTGTAATTGTTATAATTTGTCTTATAATTCTAATTTATAATCGAAAATTACAGTTAATGTAGAAGATCGATAGAACGAATGATCGTCAATATGAGCAATAATAGCATCCAGTACTAAGTTTCCTACGAGTTAATGTCATTACGCGCATGTTTGTTCGTCGAAATGCATATTCGTGTACGAAACACGTATCGTGCTCTTCGCTCTGTTTACGCGATAAATTGTTTATTTTATTGGCCTATTTGTAACGTACATCGTTTATGTCATTCGTAAACCAATACAGAGTTTGAAGTAGAATGTATTCCGAAGCTGTTCATCGACCGTCTCGATTTGCTGCAAAAGTCTCGAAATGGAAGTAGAAACAGTACGTTAAAAAATTAATCAACGTAATAAAAGAAGAGATAAAATATATTAAGAAGTATCGTAAGACACGCTACGAAATTCAATTAATAAACACAGCCAATAGCGTAATTCCAATTACCACGTGAAAACTTCGATACTTTGCAGGATAATTAGCACGTTGCAATGGGAACCGTCGTGGATCGAAATACATCGCACCATAACGTTTAATTTTTGCAAAATATCGTACATTCTAGTTACGTACTCCTTTCTCCGACCACGTTATCCAAGTTATTCGCATCGTTGATAATCGATAAAATTTACCTTACTTTGATCATTTTCGAAAATGTATTAAAAGACGCGAGTCACCGATGACCACCGACGTGTTAAACTGTCTTCAACCGTCCCGGTCAAGCGGAAACGATTCATTTCACGAGAAGCACGAAATCTCGAAGGAAAGCTAAGAAAGGATAGTTTCAGCCATTCGATCAGCACCGATATACTATCTGGAAAAACATCGAATCATTGGGACTGGCTGGTACAGAGAACGACAACGGAACAGAGAACGGTCGATAGGATTTTTCTGATTACACTCGGTGTTCCGGAGGAAACGAATCGTACCTCGAAAGAATACGATGCTAGGCAAATACGCGATCCTGAGGAGTAATACTGCTCTATCTCGCGATTACTCCTATCACTCGTGGAAATGAGGGAAAAAGAAATCGAACCGGAACAAATAGGAGGAGGAAGTGGGAGGGAATGTACACGGAGATCGATAGACAGATGGAAGAAAATAGAATGAAGGAACAGGAGGAAACGATATACAATTGAGGAAATGGTAACCGGATAAAGAAGTTCTCTTCAACTTCTTTCAGAGCGAATGCGGTATTTTCACTGGAGAATTTGATTTCAGGCATCTCCGGAACTTTAATCCGTCGCGTTCTGCGTTCAATGTGAATATTTAGTAAAAATGGATTTTACTCAGAGCGGAGTATGTTTAACGACTCGCGATAGAAAGAAGGAAAGCTACTGTTCTCCTCAAATATTTCTGTTTCAGTTATCCATGCGATATACGCGATAGACGTGGAAAGGATATAAGCGATTCAGCAATAGTACCTGCGATCGATGCTGTGAACAAATTAACTTGTTCAAACATCTTTTTCGAATATTTACGCAATATTCATAGGTATAATCAAGAGACTAAAAAACAATTAATATAGAAACTGACCAAAATGTCGTACACTTACAAATAGTAACAATGCACCGTGCGAGTTGTCTGACCGATGCTAGTCGATACTACTTAAATCAAGTCATACGAACGCAAAGAGAAACAGGAATAGAAAGATACAACAACAACAACAGCAACAACAACAACAACAACAGCAACGGAGGACGTCGCACGGACCATTTCACGCGACGTAACACGTATATATACGAATATAGAGAACAGCGTATATAAGTTGCCTGACCAATGCTAATCGCTACTACTTAGTCGAGCCATACCCACGCAAGGGATAAAGAAAAGGACGAGAAAAGGATAGAAGCGAATACGGCTGGCTGATTTAACGGATTAGCTAGCAGAAGAGGATCATTCGCGATTTTTAAGCATCGTATGGGAGAGGTTTACTGGAGCGAGTGCGCGGTCGGCGACCACGATGCTTGAATCATTCTGACTTGCTCACCATGTTCGGATAACCGGCACAACTGGCGGTAAGGGTGGTTAAACCGACGCAGGCCAGCCGATGATGTACAGCTCTATGGTAAACCACGCATGCACTAACCGAACCTGTGTCTACCCTCCTAATGGCACTTCTTTCTCAACTTGGGCGTGTTGGTATTTTTGGATTACGTCTCGACCTTCTGAGAAACGTTTCGAACAGAAGAAGCGGTTTCTTTGTAAGAGAAGTAAGAGCTGCTTTAAATTCTCGGTACATTTAAATACATGAAAATGCATCAGACTAGGTTTGGAAATCGAGATGCGATTTTCTTTCCTCCTTTTACTATGCAATAATGTTTTCGTTGGTATAAAAACCTACCGATTTTCTATCGAAAGTTGGCGTAGATTTAATATTGTACGATGTCTGTACATACGCGAAACATATTTTTTAAATGTCAACAGAAGCTTCACTTTTCGTTTCCATATTTATTCTTGTACTTCGATATCATATAAAAATATACCGATATTCTATTAAAAAATTTAATTCTCTCTTTTATCTTTTATCTACGATGGAATCCAGCAACTTGTTTCTCATTGCAAACTAACAAACCTTTCTTCAACTATACGTTCCTACGAATTATTGAAATATATATAACAATATTAATATATCAGGTTGTCCGAAAAGTTTCTTTCGTTTTATACAGGAAATAACAGACGCACAATGTTTTTTCTTTTATATTAGTTTATGCACGAACGTAATAATACAAATAGAACGAAATGAATCATATCTAATTCAATAAAATAATATAAAACAGAAATTGTTGTTCATTTATTAACATCTTATGAAACGAAAGAAACTTTTCAGACAGCCTAATAAATAATAAAAAAAAAACCGTCACTATTTTATGAAACCGCCAAGAAGATAATTTATTTTCAACGCAAATTCTATACAAGTTCCACTAAACGACAATTTGACTGAATCGCAAGCGATCTGCGAATTAAATCAATCTTTCGATACACTGGACAAACATAATAATAAGACCAAGCATTAATACCCCCCTTCGAGTATAATGTCATTTACGCAGCTCGTAAATTGATAATGATACATGACCACGATATAACCAATAACTGCGCAGATAAGCGATCTTTGATAGATACAGCCGATTGGATAACGCGCAATCAAATGCAATCAATCAAATGACCAAGTCGCCGTGCAAAACCATATATTACGAACGGACAGCGCGTCTTGATGGTCAACAGAAGCTGGATCGCGGGAACGGAGGGACTTGTCACGACCCTAATTTAGTAATCTTCGTTAACGGGGCCATAGGTAATCGCTTCGCAAGTATATTATCGTTGCTCTCGATCTTTAGCTATCTTCTCGTCTAAATCTTCTACCTGGAGTTTTTTCAAAAACGGATACCCGTATCGATTAGTTCCGTAAGTAGAATACGAGTAGCACTAGTCGGACATTGGCGTATGCAGACGCTTACTCGCCTTTGACGAGTTGTGATTTGGTGTTAGAATTATAGCAGAAAGGAATAAAGTGCGAGGGAAGTTAATGAGAGTACCGTTGCACAACGATGGCGATGTTTTAATCGTCGTAGATGAGTACACGAAACTTTCAAGCGTAAGTACATGAAATCTTCACACATTCCCGTTGTTTCGCTTGACTTTGCGTCAATATAAATTTCTACCTGCTGAAACATCTAAACAAAAACTCCCGAGGGACAAATTACTTAGGAATAAAAAACAAAGGTGAAAGCAGATCTGATGATTTTTATGAAAAATAAATTACGCATCTAAGTCACTTCGATCGAACGCAAAATCTTGTAAAGGAAGATTCGATTTACCTCTGCGAATATTCCAATCAGTTCCGATAACTATTGTAAAATTGTATTCCACAGAAAGTACATGTAATAACTATTTTTCGCGAGCGGAAATCTCCCAAACGATCAAACAAATATAAACAAAAAATACGCGATAAAGGAAGTAATCTTCGATACCGAAATCCAACTACGTGTGTATATATATGTATATATAAGGTACAAAGATAAACCCATAAAGCAATTACGCGCACAAAACGAAGAGCGGAAGATATTCGAAAATTGCGGAGGATGACAGAGGGGGGAAAATCGGTGCCGATGGCTCGATCTTGTAGCGCGATTAATCGAGGACGGTGTGGTACGAGTCGACCGTCGAAATTTCCAAAATTATCGGGATGACACGCCACGAAATAGCTCGCGTCGAGTGGATGAGAGGAGCGAGAGGAGAGAAGCAAAGGGTTGGCGAGGCAGGGAGCGAGGAGGAGGAGGAGGAGGAGGAGGAGGAGAAACACTTCGTCGCGAGGAACAATAGCTCGTTTGGGGTCGCGTAGCTATGCAACGTATGACGTATAGCCCAATATCCTTGGTACAGGCCGACCGTATGCTTCTCTCTCCCTGTGTTTCCACCACCCAACCTTCGCCAGCCGCACTCTGACTCCGACCTGCACATAACCCTCTCTCTTCTCCCTTTCATCACACCGTACTCAAATCCCTACCCGTGGCCGTAGTTCCCATCCTTAGTCGCCGAGATCTTCGTTCTCCTCGCCACGAGAAGCTCATACATGCGTGCAATCCCCAACGAGGGTGAACGTGTAATTACGTACCAGGTGGCTAATTAATCCGGCGAATCTGCACGCTCTCCCCTGTGCAAGAGGCCTCGGTGAAAAAGGGAACCGTGCCAACTAGACGAAGACGAAGCGATAGATATCAAATGTATGGGTGAATCATTTACGTCTCACCCCATCCCCTAAACAGACACCACCTACTAAATATACCTACGTACATATTGACTATAGGACTTAGTGCCGCTTGCATGTTGTTATACACCGTTTTACGACTACCGACATTGTTTGTCGAGATTGGTGTTGATCAAGGGGTGCGTCTTCTTTTTCTTTTTTTCTTTTTTTTTTTTTTTTGTTAAGGGTGATGGAGGAGAACTCGAGAGAAATGGTAGGTAGTTAGGTGGAAACTTCTTCTTCATTTGTCACCGAAAGAGGAATTTTTGTACAGATTGACGAAGCAATTTTTCCGAACGCTGTACGCTCGACGTGTTTGTGATTTTTCGCGTCTGAATCGTGTTATTGGTATATCTATACGTCGAGTTTTGTCGCTTCTTCAGGCTAGATCCGAATCGGGAAAATTTACGTCTGCCTCGAAGAAGTAAAGCGAAACGTGCCAACAGCACCGATGGAAACTCGAAGGATCGTAAGTACATTGGCACATAGCTTCATTTTCTAATGAAACGTTCTTAGCCAGCGTTCTACGTTTCATTTTCATAGTACCAAATTTTCGTAATCGTACCATGGTACTAGCAAATAATACGAAAGTTGATATATTTGAACGCAATCGATGTATTGATAGGATAAATGCAGCGACGTGACAATACTTCTTGTAGCCATTGTATGTCATCCAATCATCGTGAAAATTTCAAAACTTAGAACTTTACTCCCTTGATTTCGTTATTGCTTGACAAACTCGTCATCGAGCAAATATCGTTTTCTCTAAATACATAAGCACAGATTTTACACATACATTACGCATGTTAACCGGAATAACGCCGGAATAATTATCTCAAATAAATATTTATTCAAAAATATTCATACAACGCGTAACGTTGATTTCCCCAGCGTAGAAAGCGGTTGTCCTAAAATTTCGTAAATGCAAACCGTTTCTCGCTTCGACCAAAGCATTACAATTTCTCCTTCTTTTTTTATGTTCGACCAACTAACGCACATTTTTTCCTCTTTTTTTCCTTTTTTTTTTTTTTTTTTTTTTTTTTGTTTCATAGAATTTTGGGAGAATATTTTTCGGCGCGAAATAAAAATCTGGCATTGCTGTGCGTCATGTGGCCACGAGTGAAGGAAAACAATATTGGGTAGGCAAAAAGCGTGAGAACCGATTGACAAAACGTTCGAATTTGCATGAATCACGATAACCAGACGAAACTCGCATCACTGTTCGCGTGTACCAATATGTACGAGTAACGTACGCGGACCAACAGAGGGTAGGTACCGTAATCGCCATCGGTTTTGCCGATCTCGTTTTCAGGCAAAAGTCCTGGATTATTTTTCTGCGATATCGAAACATGTCGGCGTCTAATTGCATATCAAATGTACGATAAAAGGAAGGTGGAATATTTCTTGCAAAATTTGCAACCGGCTAAAGTTTCTAATATTGCAATGTCAAGTTCGAAATAAATTTGATCATTTAATAAAACATACAGGAAATAGCATATAAAAAGAAAGTTCATTAATCCGCATCACGTGGAACAGAATTGATTTTACCGAGTAATATTTCGCGTTGTAAATTGTTTAAATCTTCCAAATTCCTAAAAATTAGTTCTTTAAATTTGTTAACGATTGTCTAAATATTTATAAAACTGATAGCAGATCTTTAACGATGAAAGGTATTTGCAATTATATCGAATTAAATACAAGTTACTGAACTGGTTTCTTGCGTGCTGACACACAGTAGAATATCCCGCAACTGGCCAGACGTTCGACGATAGATGTACTCGTACTACTTTTAGACTTCACACGTATGAAATTACTTATTCAGCTAATAATAGAGTATCAAAGGAATTGTCTTTTAAGAATCAAAATCGCTTGTTCTCGATTAAATAACGATCGGAATAAAAAGCAACGTTCGTTTCACTTTTATAACTTCAACAAATAACTTATATTCGATTACTTAATTTCCATTTGCGCGTATTTAAATATGTATATGAACGGTTATGAAAGTTTGATATTTTTTTACTGACAATTGATAGTATTCAAAGATACATTGAAACCGCGTTTTGAAAGTTTTAGTCAGGCGACTATGCAATTCAGCAGCGATCTAGATTGGCGGTGTATTCTGAACAAACTTTTTCAGAACGCCGGTATCCAAATCGGTTTTAGAAGTTTCGTTTCGACGAACAGTGAGAAACAAAATCTATAAACAAAATATATAAAAAAGACATACGGAGAAGCTTATTAGTCAGCTTGGTCGTTAAAAAGTTTATCGTAGATGTAAAAGCGTGATTATTTCCGCCAGATTAACCAAATCGATTTAACCCATGAGGTAAGCTGAAAATACATTAACTTTTTGACAGAGTTGTCGGATATCTGGATAAAAAATTTCGATCTGAACTTATGAGTTGTAATTACAAGCTTCGACCTAAATGAGGATTAGCGTTATAAGTTTCTCGATAGCTAAATTATAACGATATCTACAACCTCCGATAGTTGAGAACTTTATAATAACGATAAAGAGTTACCCGTACAATTTTTAAATTAATAGGACGTCTAATTTTCATACCTAAAATTTCTTTAAAAAGAAGAAACCAACGAACAAAGATTCGCGAGAGATAAGGTTAAGAATATTCGTGGCAAAATAGAGCGGCGAATTAAGACGAAAAAAGGAAGCCGATAACCCTAAGGAAACTTTATGGAAGCTCTATCGTGTCTCAAATTCACCCTTGACTTTGCCTGCTTCGTAAACGACAAAGTGTACAAAGAAAGACCGGTCCTGCTTTATCCAGAAATTACTCGTGACTGGAGCTGGTAAATCCATAAATACAACGCGCCTGAGAGCTGATTCAGTAATTTCGCGATAACGATACACGAAACAGGCTACGTGTACGAGAAACACAATCCGACCTCGTGTTATCAATACAGGGCACGATCGAAGGACGAGGCGGCTACAAAGCAGTTTTCCTCCTACGATCAGCAAAAATCGTCTTCTACGAAGGGAGGGGACCTATACAATGATGCAACAGAGGGACAGAGAAAGAACATAAAAAAGAAAGAAAAAGAAAAAGATGGACAGAGCGCCGAAGAGGGGCTGAAGGAACAGAGAAAAAGAAAGAAGAACAGGCCACGTCGAGTACCTACATTCGCTCGACGTGGTCGGTCGACAGCTTGGACCTTCGACTGGTGTAACCTGCCAGTACAGCAGTCGGAACATCCTCTTATAGACGTACACGTCCATCCAGAAAGTCAACGGCGGCAAGCCGTGGCACACTGATCGGTCGGCGAACGTTCGAGTTTCGAGCGTGAACGTCGAGACGCGTACCGAGCCAGGAAGCAGGTTGAAGCCGAACGACCTGACTGCTCGTTAGCGCCGGTAATTGTCACTTGTTAGGTGGCAGCTTGTCCTCGGGCCGGTAACCTCCAGTTTTGCGTCAATCTCCCTTCCTCTCTCTCTTTCTCTTGGTGGCACACCACTCGAAACGCCTCGAACGCGGCCGAGAGGTTTTTCAAAAGCGCTTCAACGCCGAAAGCTCGACCGGCCCTTGTCGACAAGTCCTTCTATTTACCCTCTTCTATCGACCACTCCTTTCGTCCCTCGCTATCTCACCTACAGCTGTGTCCTATTCTTTGCTATTTCGGGGCTCCGCTTTTGCCACCCGCTCGCACCAGCTGTGCTCGTGGCCAGTACAAAGCTCTTGAAATCGCGCGAGCAACCGATCTGAACGAAAGCATCGTTAATTGGGGCAAAAGAGGTGGACGCCTTTGGAAATCCGCGTGAAAACTTTGCGGATGAAAACCGATGGAGGATTTGGTATTTGTTATATTGGGTCGTCGGATCGGTCTTAAAGCTTGCCTAGTACGAATTATAAAGTTTGTAATTAAATTACCACGCTTTGTGATGATATAATTTAACCAAATATGCCTAGCTCTGCACGGTAATATATTTTCATCGATAAGACAACAGTTCTGTTTATGTGCGAAACGAGCGGCTACGAGCTAAGACAGATTTAAATCTGCTTCCACGAGCCAATGTATTTGCATTCGGAAGTGTTAGGACAGTTTCTATTTTTGGTCAAGTTTTTGGTATTTATTACGTAGACACGCTACTCGAATCTTAAATTTTGAATTTTACATTTGCAGTGTGTACTTCGTTTATCGGGTAAGTAACATTTCTTGATTTCTTCGTTAGGTTTACCGCCAGGTATTCTTAGCTCTTTCTTATTTTGAAACTGATATAAATTTCCTAAGATTTTGGAGCAGAAGTGTAGGTAATTAAGAAATATTTGTGGATAATCGATAATTCCGATCGTGTGTGATCGCAGTGTTCCCTGTAACTCTTTGAATCGAAGGAGTCCAGGAACGGAACAGTGCAAGAAAACGAAATATTACACGAGTACAGGCTTACTAAATCTAAATTTTCAATTGTGAATAAAGGTCGTACAATGCAAACGTGTCGAGTAGAGTACATAACTGATGGTATAACCAGCAAGGGAGTAATTCTACATGAGAAAACAAATCGAAAATGTAGACCAACACGCTGTTTTGTGTCTGGCTTTATTTCCGAGAAAATTGAGTTTGAACATTCGCCGTATACTACCCGTTCCGACAATTTATAAGTTGATTAAATAAATTGCTTATAAAATGTGTATTTTGTAATATCGTATTTTATACGCACACCAATGGTAAAGAATAATTACAAAAGCTACCTGTAACGATGAAATTAGAGAACGTTTTTAGCTGGATCTTTTTAATGGAAATTTTAATCAAAAATACTTAACAAAAATACGTTAAAAGGGGATTATCGTAGGAGACAGAGACGCGAGTCAAGTAATTATCAAACAGTCGACCGAAAGTAGATTTTAATTATCTCTGATAACAGAAATTTAGTGGATTTTCATATTTTAAACGTCAAATGTCTAAAATGAAACGTATATCAACTCAGAACGTAGGAATTTCATAAAATAAAAACTTGATACTCGATACATTATTATCATTCACATTTTTATATCAAATTACCTCTATACCTCTAGCTGAATATCAAAGATATTACATTTCATAATTAATGTATCATCGGATGATAAATAAAAATAAATATTTTTCGAAAGAGTTCACTCTGCTATTTGCTCGTTTAATTCTGTTCCTTTTTCTACAAACATTTGTATGGGAAAAAGCAGCGAGGAGCAGATCAGTAAAAAATATTGTTAAACGTAATATAAGCGGTGAATGACATCTTTCGATCTCCCGTAGCCAGATAAAATCACGTCATCGCGCTGAAGATCGTCAAGTGCGACAACGTTTTGTTCGATTCGATGAAAAAATAAAATCGAGGCGCGCGAATGGGTGGCGCGGCGAACAATTTTTACCGACAAAAGGGTGTCGAACGCTTGCATCATCGATCGATTATTACGGGGTTGAAACTCGCGAGCAGAATATCTAAGTTCTTTCATGTTCGTTCGAAAACATTTGATGGACCTCGGAGGTCTTAGATCGAACGAATTCGATGTTTCGTTTGACGATTTTCTGGATAATTTAACAACGTCGCAGACGTCAAAACGATTCCTTAACCTTTTTTGTTCTTCATTTATCTCGATTAGACGGTGTCTCAAAGTACGTACCTATAGAACGAAAAGATTTACACGAAGATTTTAGCAGACGATAGACTCGTTCGATTATTTTGTTTAATTTGACAAGTAGTTTTGTGAAGCAAGAAGAAATTATAGCTAATAATATAATATTGAGGAATAAATTACAAGAAACTAAACTTTTACTTTTTAATAAAACTTGCCAAATTCTATTGATACTGCGAAACGATTGAAGAGGAAATTATACAGATGTACAGTTTCTGTGCAGAATGAAATAATTGAACAAGGAACAAAGATACGAGAAAGGACCACATGATCGCATATGTTTCGATCTTTCAAATTTTTTCCAAGACTGCGTTCAAATATTTCGAGTAGCCTTTGCTCGACGTACAATTCAAAGTAACGTTCTCCTCTTTTCTGATCAACGACCGAGGAACCAATTTTCTACGTCGTATGCTCTAGTTGTTGCCTTTAGCGGATGATAGATTACACGATAGTGCAACGATCGATCCACACGTTCTTAATAATTTCTTACTTATCTTTTACAAGCGGTATAGCTCAAGACGAAATTACAGTCGACGAAAATATTTGATTTCGCTGTTAAAATACGCTAGTGCGAAAAACTCATGTAGATTAAATTCCAGAACATTATTAATTCTTTCATAAAGAATATAACCTAACAAACACGAAGATGGTAGCCACCCACATGATAATCAAACAGCTAAAAAATTCTACCAAATGTCCAAATTGGACAAATTGTGAATGTAAAATATTAAAGAAAAAAAAATTATTAATTCTCTAACATTCTATTTTATCTAACGAGTGAAACGTACGAAAATGGTTCGTTAACCGAATTTAAGGAATTCGATCCAAATGTATCCAGAATAGTAATATGCAAATTGGTAAATTTAACGACGATCCTATTCTTTCGATTTTTAATAATCTTCAAAATTTTACCACCACCCATAGATCGTCTCGGTGGCGGAAACTTTCAACGTAAGAGGAAGAAACTTTACATATTACGTAGTCTTTTGTTAAATTTCACAAGAACAGATAAAAGTACGTAGGGTAAAAAATCTTTGCGTAAAATGTACTTCCATCGTGGTTAAAGAATATCATCGTCTTGGAATGGACGAAGAATCGCGACAGAATTTAAAAAAGGTCGAATGTAACGAGTCCTTGGAAGAGGGAGAATTCTTTTAAAGGTGAATATCGATCGATCAGGCTACTTACAAGGCAGTCTCGCATCCCATGCACACGGAATAGATTTCGTATGCGCCTGACGTTGAAGAAAAACCGCGGGAAAGTCGTGTGGCCGTGTTCATGTTCCTCCTTCGAGGGAATATCATTGAACAGCTATAAAGACGTAACTAGATTTTATTGTCACCCATATCTCATTTATGACAATCCGTAAAACCAGCCGCGATTCCTACGCACATTGAAATATATCCATTTTATAACCGAGCCCAAGAAAGGGATCAAAAGAAATTCGTATTCCTACGCGTTTCCGCTGTGTTGCGAGAAATATCGGATAACGGATACCGTGTTCTTTCTTTCGTTTTATGCGCGCAGTATGTACTTCGTTGTTTGGTAATTTTGGGAAATTGAAAGGTTTTTACAGCCATCGTTCGATTTATCGTTCATTATTGAAACATCGTTATCCATTTTTTTTTTGGAACTTGCGTTATTAGATTTGATTTTATTTGGTAGAAGAATTTCGAATAGTAAAATTTCCAAATTTTGCAAAATTAAATTCACACAAATATACACAAATATAATATATAGGATGTCTACGTTTCTTGCGTCCAACATTTTTCGGTACGTTCTACGTTTGTAAATAGAAGAACATTCGCTTTGTATAATTTGACTATAATTTATTATTATTCGTGAAACTTGACCATCATCCGTGGAACTTCTATTAATTTATTTTATTTGCCAGATCGTGGGACAATCTGCAATCGTAAAAATTTAGGCTTTACGATAATTCGTAACAAACGAGCACGCAAAGCGTCTAAATTTCTCTCATTTAAAATTCGTCGTTGTATTATGCGCGTATAAATGGAAAAAGTGGATAAACTTTTGGAAGAATATCGGTTCGAATGTATTCGAAGAAACGACGGACGATTGGAAAGTTTGAAAAGGTAAATTTTACGCTTACGTGAGATTGCGTGATACGCGAATTAAAACGAAACCTGTCACGAGAGTTATATAGGAAAGTTAGGGGCCAGGCAAATAACGAAGTAATGTGCATGGTCGTGTGAACGTGGTATCAATTGTCTAAATAAAAGGTTTGAAACTTTTTGCACGGCTATAAAGAGAGAGAAGCGGCTGGTGATATCGATGCCCTTCAATTAAAAATTGTTTGATACTGTCTCTCCTTTGTTTGCAGAGATGTTGGAAACTTTTATTTTCTTGTTATAACGAATCGGAATATCAATTTCACAATGCAACAGCTGAAACAAATTAATTGGCGAAGAGAAGAACGTTTCGAATGAAACGTTATATAAGTATCTTTAATTTGTAATTAATTAAGTAGCCATAATGAGAGAGAAATTTCATATTGACGGTAAATATGTGGGAAAAAGGTACGAGCCTTTCAGAAGACAAGCTAATCGACTCTCTTTATACATTACTCGACTTCATTAATTTTTTTCACACAATTAGTACAATTGATAATACAATAAATGTTTAATTTTCAACAAACAAACGATTTAGGTTTCATAAGTTCACTCGTCGCACGGAAATGCCATAGATAACAGTAAATTCGAAGATGAATTTACAAAATTAATATTCGTAACATGGTTTTTCTTTACTTTCCGATTTACGTTAAACTCGATGAACTTTCATCGCTACGAATATTTGGAAAAATTTACAAAAGTAACAACCGAGAAAAATCTAATCCTTTCAGCGTAAAGAAAGAGATATTCAAATAAATATGCAAATCCTACTTTTACTTATCACAGACGTTTCTACGCTACATAGTTTGAAATGTTCGAACGTGGGTGTGGAAAAATAAATCTCGATTTCGCGTAAAAGTGAAATATTTTGCGTGTTTCTGAAACAGAACAAACGAATAAACCAGCCACGGTTTTTATCTTATAGGAGCGTAACGATAGAGTCGCGTCTGTTGTGTCTTATTTAAATTTTAAAGTATCAATTTAAGCTAACCGCACGAAACTAATCGAAGTTGAAAAACGATGGGCGTGGCTTTAGTTAGATGCCAATGAAACGGCATCGTAGTACTCGTTGTTTCGTCCGTTAACTTAATTAAATCGAACGATACGTCTCTCTCGCTGGCCGTCAGTCAATGACAGGAATTTGAAAAAAGAACTGCGCGCTACCGTAATTTATAGCTTGTTTGCTCCATCCTGCGCGGCCAAATTTTCCAAACTAGAATTATTGCCTTCTCCTCGCTTTCGTTTGTTTTCCACTGCCCGGAAACAAATGGAAAATAGCCAAATAACAAGTCACCGAAGAACCAGCACGTTCCGAAAATGTTTGCAAAATTCAACGGTACGCTTATCGATGGCCCGGTAATTCAAAGAGGGGAAGGAAATACGTATATATATTTGGAAACTGTTCCGTGAAACTGTTCGATCGAGAAACAGTAGTATTTATCCTACCGCAAATTTGTTTCCACTTAACGGATTCTACATTAATTGCCAGGAATCGATGGCGAAGATAAACAACGTTTTATAAAATAACGAAAAATAACGAAATTTATTTATAATATTTAGCGGTAACCGTGGCCAAATATATTTTTTTTTTAACCAAACAGAAATAGAAATCGAAGTAAATTGTATATAATCCTTCGTGATTTACTGTGAACGGTAAACGCGTTTCAATAAAATTTTGTTGTATGACCCAATATATCGGTGATCTTTAATTTTAACTTTCCCCGTTTGAGTGCGGATCATTTTTGTTTAACTTCTATCGCTGATCGTATTTAAAAAAGGAAAAGAACAGAGGCAAATTTGTCGGATTTCATCTGGCAGGAAAACATATTCGTATGTATTTTATAACTCGAAAATCATGATTCTCGATAAAAAAAAAAATTGATTTTAAAAGTATATTATTTAAACGTGAAACGGAATAACCATTATGGAAAAAACATGTTACAAGAATGTGTATACAGGATAGTTGGTAACTGGTGGTACAAGCGGAAAGGGGGTGATTCTACGCGAAAAAAGAAGTCGAAAATACAGAATAAAAATTTTTCGTTCGAGGCTTTGTTTTCGAGAAAATCGACTTTGAATTTTCACTCGGTACGCGTGCGGTACGTTACAACGGATCTCACTGATCCGTTGTCTCTAGATCGTTGTCTCGATGGAAAAATTAAAAAAAAAAAGAAATTCCCCCTTCCCCCCCCTCTTTCCACCAGTTACCAACGACCCTGTATAACGTTACATACTTTTTACCATTCCCATTAAAATGAAACATCGACTGATCGTTAATAAACGTAGTAGCATCGATTAACGAAGAGGTGTAACCAGCTATCAACGTCGAAACATCAACGAAATATTAATAAATATCTATTAATGTCATCACAAACGTCATTTAACACGTTACACCCTAATTCACCATAAAACAATATTCCCTGCATTTTCTTCTTTCAAATTAATCAATCACGACATTAATCGATAATTAATCTACTGTCGCTCGACCCGTTGTATATTACGTGACTAAAAATTCCATCAGAAACGTATTCTTTCGTCCGTCGTTAGAAATACAGCCGATGATATTTCAGAAGACCAAAACTCGCAGCAGCTGCGCCATTAAATTTATCGTTATTACGTTAACGACGCTTGCAAGAGGATTGTAGATATCGGGGATGAAAAGTGTCGAACGATGCCAGCGATACTTGTTTACCGTACGAGCAGCATTAGCTGTTTTATCGTTGGCGCTCGCGCCTGGTCTGCTGGAATAGATAATTAAATACGAGAGGCTTAACACTCCGCGTAGGGCGGCGAACAGGGGTTTGCGAGAGACGGAGGAACAGGGGCAGAGCGAGGTGGTAGCTTAACGAGGCAAATTATTAGGCCGATTAACTCGGCTCGATGATCGAGAGCGTAACTGTAAACACACAGCCACGTAACATTGAAATTCGCAGTTGGATGCGGAAACGCAACGTCAAAGAGACAAAAATGGAATTTCCCGCCGGACGAAAGTTGGGAAGGATGAAAGGGCAGAGCGAAAAGAGAAACGTTGCAGAGGGAAACGAGCGTACAGTTGAATAAAAAGGAGCGAGAGAGTGGACGAGAGAGCGAAGCGAAATAAATAATTGTGAGATTAAAACGAAAGATCGAAGCGAAGTATGAAAAAGATGGATAAAGTGGCGGATGAAGATAGAGAGGAGAGAAAGAAAATTTATGTGATAAGATTGAGAAGAGACAGACTACTGTCGATAGGTCGATTTATTACTAGCGTACCGTTCGAGAATTTTTCAAGGATTTATCCGACTTTCGGTAGCGCAGATTTGACGATCCCTACATTTACGACACTCTCGCCTTCTTACTCGAAATTATTTCAACGTGTTTTTAACTTCGCCGATCGTTGACGATTCGTTCGCGTAATTGACATCTTGCAGAGTATCTATGCGGTATTTCGCGCGTGGAAATTTGTTTCTCTACCGTATTCGCTGAATTTGCAGCGAAATTTTGAATATTACAGGTGCGATGTTCATCTGTATGTTCCTCGTTCACCGAATATGGCATCTACAATTTCGTCGTTATTTACGATCTTATTCTGATTTACAAAACTTATTCGAAAGACACAGACAAGAAATAAAATACTCTAGAACCCTGTAAAAACCATTCGAAGAAATCCATCAAGGAAAAAGACAAAATATATTTCAAAAAAAACCTCGCGAAGTTATTGAAGGCAGCAAAAGCCTAATTTCCAACTTAATACCTAATATGGATTTCTGCAGGCAGAAGGCAATTTTTCAGTTCCGAACATTCTAGACGCTTGACTTTATCCCGACACAAAGCAATAATGTAATACCTGAAGACAGCGGAATTTCCAACAAAGTGGAACATCTTAAGGGATTTTCATTTAGGACGAACAGCATCCATAGCACCCTAATAAATTCGCAGGCAAGCAACGAGTCTCAAATTTGTCGGAAAAAGAGCCATATACATACGTACACACAGAAATATCAGCTTCACTTGGACAGCATGAAAAACTCGATCTCTATGTCTCGCAGCTCCTCCAACGCTGGAGATACTCTTCCCTTTCTATTCTCTCTCATTCCCCATTCGGAATAAAGTTTCGCATTTTCTTCGAGACTACAACCCACAACAGAGCTGCGCGTCCAAATAGAATACTCGGCAAACTACCGGCAAGTAAATACGCGAATGACGTATATTCAATTTGCAAATGCATGAATACCTGTCGCACTATGGACTTTTCCAAGTGACGATGAACAAATTATTACAGAAAGAAAAATCTTCCCGAGCACATCGTAAATCTTCTCTGCCTACAACTTGTCATTCGAATTGTTTCTGCGCCTTAATTCGAGGAAAAATCATCGAAAATGGTTCATGCCTCTTTGCCATATGCACTAAAGGAAGCAGAGTGTTGTGAGAGGATCTATTGTTAAATAACGTCAAACCTACGCGTAAGCTTTCGATATTTCCTCGATTTTCCATTCATAATTTATTCGATAAGCGGAATCTTTCGTTTGGGATAATCGCAATTTAGTTTACGACGTCTCTTTTCTTTTCCATTTATGACAGTGAATGATATGCTGTATATGTATATATATAGCGAATGCGATGGATGGAAAATTTTGAATCTAACATGATTTTCCTTAGAAAAGAAACTATTTAATGTTCAGCAGTATTTGTTTCAATTTATTAATTTCATCGCGCGAAAGAGATTTATAATAAGCAATTTTCTTCCATTCCAATGAAACACGCAACGGAACCCAATATCGATTGTCAGGAACTTTCCACACGATTTAATTACTTTTGTTATTGAAACTTCTTAGAAAAGTTACGATATGTATCATCCAATTTGATATATTATAGAATAGTTGAAAATCTCGAGTAATTTCTTAAACTACCCTATAAAAGTTGAATCAGCGAAGAAGTTTTCAGCAGTGGCGGAAGCCGCGACAATTTTCCGACGAATCCCCTAACGTTTTGTCTAAATACGACGTAATTATTTACGAGTGCCGCAATGCGTGGGTGGCACGATTCTATACCGACTGAAATGTCGATGGTTTACCGGTAGATGTAGGTCACCGCAATAATTTCTGACATGTTTCGCATGTTGTGCCGATAATAACGTATTGTCCGATGCGAAATGGATCGGTTGGTAAACGACAAATCGACGCGCATAAATGTAATAGATTATTAGTGTCTAACGATTGTCAGCAACTCTATCATTCGCCACCAATATTATCGTAAATATACCAAAACCAGATCACCGATATTACCCCCATCGAAAATACTATTATATTCATTCGCATACCGAACACTCGCGGCTGAATTTTACGACGCTATCTCGTTCCTATTCAAATTTTAATTAATCAATTCGAATATTTAACTCTGTCAAATATGGACAATGTACGCGTAGTATTTCTTTAAATGACACGAAATTATATTTATTACATATAAATAGTTGTGTTAGTCTTTGATGAAATGTATATAAAATGTATATAATAGAGTAGAATCTATTAGTATTGAGTTTAGAGAAACTGTTTTCTTCTATTCTTTCTATGGTATCGAGTTTGGACGTTCTAAGATAAATTAAATTGATAGCTACCTGTTTTATAATAATAACATACTACTATATAGATTATACGTGTTATTTCTGTTTAACTCTAGCTTATTTCCTCGACACATCAGTATCGTGTTTCATAGTTTGATGCAACCGAATCGTAGATATATTTCATCTCGGTGCACTTACCCGAAACCTCTTTGTCCTTATAAATGATATTCTAACTTAACCTAACTATGGCGTAACAATATGTAATATTTGATAAATTCACAGAAGACTACGACATCTTTATTGTTATGCAAATGTATCCATCACAAACGAACGCCCGTTTATATACACGGGAATTTCACGACAGTTCGAACAAACAAATTTACATGAAATCGTTACTAGAAATCGTTACCTAGATGCGCACAACATCATTACGCATTAGCGAACGCATCGTCGTCGCAAGGTTCTCATGAGCACGCCGCGCCGTGTAATCTCGTTTTCTTTTCGTAAGATCCCATTGTCCCCGAGACCGTGTCGTCGTTTCATGGAAAAATAAATAGAGTCGGGACCGTCGTAGGACGACCGGCCGTTCCTGCACGAAACACTCGCTTATTTGTTCCGAATGAAACGAAAACACACGCTAAGCAAAAAAGTTGCTCGTTATACCGGCTCCGTATCTTCTCATGCGATGTCTTAACGTCAACCGACCGCTAACCAGTCCTAACTCTGTGACCATAACAATTTTCTCATTACTTTGAGCTTTCTATGTACTCTTCGTTTGTCAATTTATTAATCTTATAGATAAAATACAAAGAAAGTTGATCTCTTTAAGTTTGATTCTATTGATTCGATTAATTCTAAATACATAGATAGGCATATTTCAGACATACACAAAATATGTACTAATATCGAGGGCCATGTATGCACCAAATAACTATATTTACTTACAAATAGTCATGAAAATTATTGGTACATGCGAAATAAACGTTAGACAAATTATCTCTGAAGCGGAACTTTTTTACGAGTATTGAGCAGACAAGAGGCAAATAGCACGTACAACCGATGATACCAGGAAAAATCTGCCAGTCGAAATTCAGTTTGTTCATGTTCCATGGAACACGATAAAGAATCGTTCGCTAAATTGGCACCGCTATCGGACAATAACACTACAAATGCTACTTTACTGCAACACGTGCTGTTCGATGGAATCAAGTTCTCCGAGCGATCTCCTCGACGTACGTACTTACGTACTCGAGATGCTATTCTACTCCCGCTTTCAATACCGACGAGGATAATGAGATACAAACAGAACGAAACAGCGAGATCGCTACCTCGTAACGAAAGTATTACGCGAATGAAATTCTCGATAGCGTTTTTAATCCGAATAACGTGTAGCAAAATAAATCGCCGAAGTTATAAAGACGCGAGGAGCCAATTTAGTTCCCTTTTGTTCTCATTTTTTTTCTTTCCCTCTTTATCTTCTTTCTTTCCTTTTTTTCCAAAAAAAATTCACTCGTTCGTGAAAATGCCGTGTTTGCCCGCAAAAATTTCATTCGGGACTTTTTCGCAAACAAGAACGTTAATCCCCCCTGCGTTACAGGCACGCATTCAGGTTATATTTCCGTTCTAAAAAACTACGAAACCAAGGGGAAAAATGTCGCGACGTGATATTTCGTGACCGCTGAAAAAAACGCGATAGTAAAAACGTATCGACGGCCATTTAATCGATTGTTATTGAGAAATCTGATTTTCTGATTCGTCAGAGCTCTGTACCTTCGACGTCAAGTCGCGTTTCGTGGCGCTGTTAGCGCTGAAAACGAACGCCACAACAGAGTATGTAAACAATACCAAGATGATTTACATCGTTACTGGAGGCGCTGACACACGATTCAATATCAATTCACAGGATCACGAATTTCTGTTAACAATGAACTAACCCTTCCAATACCGTTTATTTTCTACTCTGTGTCAGATTGATAATGTTTAACTTTTCACCTCGGAATCTTCTCAGTACCTAGGTTAAGTTTAGTCGTTCTATTACAAGTACGTCAATTACAAGCTATGGACGAATGATTTATAATATTTATGATTAATAACTTTCTGCATGAAGAACTGCAATTGTAGTTGGATAAAGTGTGGTTACAAATATAAACTGACTTTGTTATATTTAGACCATAATTATGACTGTTTTTAAAAAATTACCCAATACCATTTGCGTTTCGAGGTTAGTTTATAAATAACGTTTTAATAGGGAATTCCAACCTACAATTTACTGTCTTACTTTACAATATTCTTGCAAACTTTCTGTAAAACTCACGAAAACGTATTGACAGTTATAAACAGTAATTTATACATCCAGGCCAAAAGAATGGAGTTTACTTAATTAATTAACATAATTTCAATCTATATTGCCCTGGTTTCAGCTACGAGAAAGTAACTAGTATTACTTCTACTTATTCAATTGATATTAAATTATATACATTGTAGTAAAACTCCACAAATTCGTCAAAATGTCTAAATAATACCTACAGACAGTAAATTATAGATCCAGACCAAGAGAATAGATCTTATCTAAAATAGAGTTAAAAAGTTAAAACGCCTAATAGATCACGATGTAGCAACACGATGCAGCGAATGAAAAAAAGCGTGCACGCGGTTGAAGGAACGAGAGCAAGCGACGAGAGAAAAAAAAGACGAATCGACGCACGCCTTTTTCGTGGCATCTCGATTTTCCTAGTCTTCGAGGGAAAAAAAGAAGATCGTTTCTCGTTCGACAGATGGTGCTGACAGAACGAACGCGTCGAAACGTGTCTAACCAAGGGAATTTTTGGAAGCTGATTCGAACGCGTTTTCATCGATGCGTATCGCTGGAGATCGCTTTCTAGTGTCAAAAGATGTCGGCGGATTTCAAATAGCGATTCGTTTGGTTCTTCGGTTCGACGAAAACGATATCAAAAGAACGCGGTGGGTCTAAACGAAACAAAACGGTGGCGAGCTCTCTCGTTCATTTATAGACCGCAGAATGACAAGAGAGAAACGAACTGTCGCGTGAAACGAGGCGCGTTTAGCCGGTTCGACTAAAGCTGTCGATGTCATCGTATCCGGGCCACTCGAAACAATATTTTCGCCGGTCGAAAGAAGTCACGCCACAGAGCTCGTAGATAATATTTTTGTCAGCAGCGGCGAGCACAAAGCGAGAGCTTTTGCCATCGAAATAACACTCGCTGTGGACGTGGTCGAAAAAAACCAACGACCACGTGGTCTACATAAAAAATTGCCAACCGGGAGAGGATCGACGAAATCGAATTTGGCACGATGGTATTTCAAGAATTTGCGAGTTACAACGTCGACGCTTCTTATATGTTCCACCATGGTAATGGTAAATCAGAAGCGGTAATTAAAAGGACAAAAGAAAAGGAAGAATATTTACATGATCGACGTATGCTGCGGCCTGTCGGTGTCACCGGCATTGTTCGTGCCCCCCGTTAATCCTTGCACCTGTACGTTGGTCGCGATGCTAGTCCTTGCCGGATGCCTGGCACTATCCTTCAGTATTTTTTTCGCGCTGAGCGGCGTGGCTGTCACGCACATTGTCTTGCGCGGTATCACGATCACCTTGGTAGCACGCACTTTGAAGGAGCGTCGTGGTCGTCGTCGCGTGCACAAAAACAACAAGCGTCGGTCACGATCGGTGATGATAGCTGAGCAGCGAGAAATCGAGCTCGCGCGTGAACGTGGATCGCGAAACAAAGGGAGAGAGGACGCGCCGCCGGGGCATACGTGAAAACTTCGAAGAGAAGATCTTCGACGGGTGAATTTATCCGAGGCCTAGCGCGTGGTCGTTTGTATGCACTGGTGCGATGTATAGCGAGGATCGACTCGTGACGAGGGGGTTAGTGGAGGGGCGAACGCGTCGATTCCTTCGCGAGATGGAGACTTATCGGCGTGAGAGTGAACTGTGCGCGGTGGCGTACGATTCGTTTGTTCCACGCGAGATTAGCCCCGCAGCAACGGGTGTAAATAAAAACTCGCGTCTCGTTCGTTCACAGATCCCACCTCATAGCGCACCGCGGGCCTACTGAGTGACTGACTGACTGAGTGACTGCCGCGAGCTTCGAGCCACGAGCCACCCTGCGTGGGTGCACACGCGGTCTCACTGCGTGGAAAGGCAACGAGCGCGCCGATTGGCCCGCTCCAGAGGCTGGTCCCCGTGGGGGGCGAGCGTCGACCAATCGGAGCGCGCGAGTCACCACCGTACCACCGAGCAAACTCTGCTTGACGATTTTCCAGCACTCTATCGCGAGCCGTTTCGCGGTGCGTGTTGTCTCGCTGTCTCTGTAACTCTCTGTCGCCTTTCGAGAATTTCTTACGAAACGTCCTTCTATTCCTCGCGTCGCATACTCATTTCTCGATCTTCGTTTTTTCTCGCATCCACGAACAATCTCGGGTGTCGTCAGAGGCAAAAGTTTCGAGTAGCTTCGCCGTGGATTCTTTCAAGTGTGCAAGTGACGGAAGTTTTAATGGAATTGTTAGTCGCGCGGCTTTAAGTGGACCAAGTGCTATCGGATCCTGCGGGGTGTGCTTTGGGAACGGAAATCTGTGATGAAACGTCGTTACGGGAAAAGTGATGTGCGCGGAGAAGTGTAAACATTTTTTTTTTTTCTTTTTCGGCGTTCGAAGTTCAAAGCGCCTGGCTATATGGCGATACGGTTTTCCAGATGTTTTCAACGCCTTTTCTGACGGCACCGAAATAACCTTTTTGTGCGATTATTATCGTATTTACGTTGAACAGCTTTGTCATCTTGCGTATCGTGTTACGTAGAAACATCACTCGTATCCTCTTAATAACGTCGTTCCTCGTAGTTTCCAAACAAAAGCCTATATAGGAGACAGACTACTTCAAAAAAAGCAGACACTCGGTAGAAATGCAATTCGACTCGCCCTACGTGTCGCGTGTCACTTGGTGGAAATTAACGAACGTCTGTCACGCGTCGTCGTCGAAAAGCCGAACGTTTGAAATCCACCGAACTTTACCATTGCTGTTACCTTACGTTCTCCGTTAAATTGTAGTACAAACTTTCTTGCGAGATAAACTATTTTTCTCCGTCTAATAAATTACGCTTCCAAACTTACTAATCGTCCCTTCCTCTTATTATTCAGTTTCACGTAGTAGATTACAAGAAACAAAAGAAAGGAAACAGAGTAATATATTGTACACGCATAAGTACATAATATACTGATTATTTAAATTGGTGGATATGTCTTGCACAATTATTGAAGTAGTACCATTAGAGATAGTTTTACAGGTTACCAGCGGTGGTAACTTTTTTTGCGCATTAGCGAACAGGTTTGATAATAAAACACATTAAGTTCTACAAGTGAGTTTTATAAATTACACACAAGCCATAAAGCTACATAATTGCCCTGTTCAGCTTCAAATTATAAAACTATGAAGCTGTTTATGAAGCAGCGGTTTATAACCTATAATTTGTTACTTATCAATTCCCTAGCGTTACTAGTTACGTAGTAAATTATTGTGCAAAAGAACCGTGCTTTTAATGGAACACAAATATCACTACGGATACGATCATAAATCAAAATCTTGTATAATCGCCGATATTTTTGCTTCTGGTTTTACAATCAAATTCCACCATGTCAAAAAAAAAAAAAAAGAGAGAGAAGAAAAAAGAAAAGAAAAGGAAAAGAAATATTCTAGTATTTTTTCACTTTCAAGCAGTAATATGAAACAAAATCTTTTTACACGCGTTATGTAGCCTGTCGTTTGACTTCAAGGTCGTAAGAGCGATCGAGAAGGTTAATAAGCGAAACGATGCGATTTTTCGAAGTGTCGCAGGTACTTTACATACAGGGTTGCATCCCGAAAAGCGAATCTAACGATGATGGTATCTGTAAACGTGGAAATTTTCTCGGTTTCGAGTGTGGCTGGCTTCTTGAACGGCGACCAGGTGTTTAGGGTCCTGAATATGGCCATCGACTGACGCACACCTAAGTATTTTTCACGAGCCAGCAGTTTACAACGGCTCCTTTTATGACCTTTTATTAACTGGAGGATTCGTCGCTACGTGACCGACTCGAGTTTCGCCGGATTAGTATTTCGGGACACTGAATGGAAGGCGAGATTCGATCGATTTTTCCACGGCTACGAAATTAACGAGATCATCGTGAAAATCGTAGCCGAACCCAAAGGGGCGGGGGGAGGGTGACATTCGTAGGCCTAACTGATCCAGTTGAAACGTACACGTATTTGAAATTCAAATACGTGTGGAGCTCGTTTTTTTTTTATGCTTTTGGTTTCTCTATTTTTTTTTTTTTTTTTTTTTTTTTCAAATCGAACCGAGTACTCGTTTCCCTGTGTAATGTAATCGTCGTTTGATTTACGTGGAACATGTATGTTCAACGTGGTAGATATTTTTTCACGCGATAAGACATAAATTTTACGAAAAATAATCTGTAAGTATATTTTATAAGCGAATTTCGTTTCATGTTAGTTTCAGTGATATTGACGCGAGTTTTTCTCCGCCAATATTTTTCAACGTTTGCTACGGACAAATATTTGTACAGGGAAAAGTTTTATGAAACATGCTTTGCACTTTCCACAATTTTTTTTTTTATAAAAATTTACAAATTCAAGGATTTCTCGCGAGAGTTACGAGTATAAGTCTTACTGGTTTGTAAAAAAAGAAAGGAAAAACCGTCTATTTGTTAGTTCATACAATTCTTTTCGAATTGTAATTGTAAAACACTAAGCATAATGTGCTGAATGTGTTAAGCATAATAATATATATATATATATATATTTATGTAATAAATACGAGTGAATACAAGGTGTTTCAAATGGACGGAGAAAAGAATTTATAATATCGAGGTTGAATTTACAATATTACTCAGAACCTCCGCTATTTGATTTGCATTTGAAAAATTAAAATCTTGCAAATATATTGAAACGACAGAGAAAGGTCGAACGATATGTACACTGCGTTGCTCTCTTCGAATCATATTCTGCTAGATATATATATTTTTTATTAATTAAACATGTTTCATTATACAGGGACGTAACTAAGTCGAAAATATAGAATAAAATCTTTTTTTAATTTTTTTTTTAATTTTTCCATCGAGACAACGATCTACAGTGAGATCCGTTATAACGAGACGCGATAAAGTGCACGCGTACCGAGCGAAAATTCAAAGTCGATTTTCTCGAAAACAAAGCCTCGAACGAAAAATTTTTATTCTATATTTTCGACTTCTTTTTTCGCGTAGAATCGCCACCTTTCCGCTTGTACCACCAGTTACCAACCACCCTGTGTAATCCATTACTTATTCAGTATATGAATCTAAAGATAGCTTCTCACAGTAACCATCCATCCTAGCGAAAGTATTAAAAATCTGCACAATGTACAACGTACACTGTTTGGAAAGAAAAAAAGGAACATTGGCGTTCGCAGTAAGAAACGACGATCGACTTTGTTTTCTCGTAGCAACAGTGGCCGATGAGGCAAATTGGCGCGTTTGATCGAATAGGTAGACAATTACACGGCTGGTAATAAGCAGTATAATAAATGGTGATCAAACAAACCGGCTTCAAAGGCGTTGCCAGGCTCTTTCAAGAGAAATCCCGGAGTTCCGGTAACGCGGTATCAAAGAGCTCCGGGAATTTCATCCGAAGTTCCCTTTCTTCTTTTGCATCGGGCCCGGGCTCGTTATCCCTACAAAGTGCGGCCTAGCAGGGTGTGAAAGAGAAGCCTGAAAAATCTGGCCGCATCCGCGGGGGAAAAGCAAACTTTTACGCCGACGCGGTTTATAATTCCGTCGTCGCGTTAGCGGCAAACTCAATTAACAGATTTTACATTGTCGCGTCGCAGGAGAATCGTAACGGGGCCAACGGAATTTCGTTTCCTTGCCGCTGCACCACTGAAAAATAACCGTACCGTTGCGTAACGGAAACCAGGAAAGATTCCTTTAGCTTTGTGGATCAGCGTAAAGAAAATCTTCAGAGAAACGTATGTTGATTCTTCAAGTAGCTTAAAGCGAAATCCTTGTTTTTACGAAAGGTACATTTATATATTGGCGCATAGTTCTGCTTGAAAGTATTTATGGAGATATCCGCTGTTTTCAATTCAATTTTAGTATTTGCAATTGGATTACGAACTCTCCACGATATATGTATTTGTGTACCGGGTGGTATATTTTTTTAACACACGATGGGCCGAGAATTGTAGTAACGACAGTCGAAATCAAGAAGTGCTCTTCGTTTAAGTTCTTGGAGAATTAATTTGAACGATTACGAAGTTACAGGCTGAAATTGATGATATCGAGTTGATAATCCACTAACAGAGGAAGAGCTCTATCTATTTAAACGTTGCTACATTTTTAATAAGAATAAATCTCATCGCATTTACATTTACAAGAATTAGGATCCATATAATTGAAAATTATTCTTATCGATATGTAATTTCAGAAATGTAGAAGCTTCTCATTAAAGAGGAAGCCGGTTAACAAGTTCAAATAATCGAATCTCTATCGATATCGGAAACAAAATCGGATATCTTCTTTAATTCAACGAAAAATTTCCACAAAAGTCGCATTCTACCTGCTAACTATATTTCATCGAAAAAAGTATCCCTAATCGCGGAAGTAACAGGGACAAGCCCAATATTTTGTTCAAAATGAGCTCACAAATCGCTCTGGTATTTTGTGCTCAACAATGGATCGTAAATTGCAGCTAATTAACGGTGTCCAATATCGCACCGCGTACGATACATTAACGTGAGAAAAGTGGTAAAATAGCCGGGACAATGCGAAATATTTTTCGCGGTACGTCCGTGTGTATTTTAATCGTCCCATTGAAACTGGACTGATTAAAATCGACGTAACAAAATTGCGAGCGAAGTTTAGGAAAACGTTCGATTTTCGAAACGATCGTCGTCTGCGGGCTATGATTAAACGCAGTGGCGAAATCGAATGGAAACGAAGGACATACGTTCACAAAGCGACAGAAACCGTACACCATCGTCTTCGAGCTCTAATTTGCTGTTCTCGTTTTGTCGTTCGAAACGATCTTTGACGGGATGCGAGAGCGGAGACCCTTTGAGGGTAAGCAGGGATATGTGGGACGATGGCAAAGTAAACCCGTATCCATCATTTCCTTTTCTTCTCTTTTTTTTTCCTTCTTTTTTCTATAGCGATTAAGAAAAATATTTTGATACGAATGACGTATGAGTGCGTGATTGACACTGAGATTATCAAACTCAACAAAATGATTGGTATTAAATGTTTTCTATTTGTAATTACCGAAAACGTCAGTGTTTACCTTTATTGAGATAGCAATACGGTTACATACACTCGTCTATTTTTACCATATTGCTGTAATTCAAATTAATTATGTGTAATGTATTTAATATTTAGATAGCTAGTTCTAGAATTAATTTTTGTCTCGATAAGAAAGGTGCGGTTGAGAAGTGTGTTTCGTTATTAAAGAATGCGAAAAAATAGTTATACGAAGAAATCTGGATAATATAATATTTTAATTGTATACATACAATGATAAAAGATTAATAAACTCTACAATCGTTACTAGAATATTTATTTTATTTAACAGAACACCTCCAACATATATCGTCTTTACGTATTGTATTATAGGGTTATATCTGTCTCTGTTATTATTTTCGTTTATTATTTTATCTTTGTGAACCATTAATTACGCGATGAAAGCAAACGAATATCGTTATAATCCTTTTGTCTCATAACGAAACAAGTGGTATTCATCAAATTTCAAGTACTTTTTAATATCGTTTCATAAATCTTTTCGTTCGAAATACATAATATAAATAAAACGACAGCGTTAAATAAATTTTTCGTCTTTTCCTCTTCCCTCCACGCTAGAATTAATTAAAATCCAGGTTTTAATTATTCTTTCATAAAAATTATCATCATAGGTTTGAATCTACATGATTCTAAGCATCTGATGGCAAAAATGACGCAGAACACGCCAGTGGGGTATTTAAATGAAAAAATGCAGGATGATAACATCGAAATTACCGCGATGTGAAATTAATTCAGCTCCGCGAAGCGCGGCGAACGAGAAGCTAATTATTAGAAATTCGCCTTTGTTCCTAATTAACTCATATTGCTTTTCCTTCGTTTCGGGCGAAATTGTTGGCGAGGATACGATCAACGTTCAAGAACAATTCGTCGGCTTAATGATGCTTGTATTTTGACGCTTAATTACCGAAGGAAGTGCAGTACGTGTAAAGTTAATGATTTCCGGAATTCGATGATCAGTTTAAATACGTACGCGAATATTCAAATAAGAAATCCTGCAACACGTTCGTTTCTTTTAATTGTACATGGCGAAATGAATCAAAGTTTTGATTTTCACGCATATTATTTAAAACGTAGAAATATAAGAGAATTCTGAGAATCGAAAGATTGAAAGATCTGCAGAGTACGCGGCGCGATAATAAACAGCTTCGAATCGACGACGACTTCCTTAAGCTGAAAATGTCGATAATGTCAATTTATGTCAATCGAGCAAGAGACATCCCATCGGTTATGTCAATTGCGTTTCATGACGTTGACCTTGGCACGATCAATATGTTTTTTATCGTGCCAAAGGTAAACGTCAGAGCTAAGCTAAAATTCAAAATGTTAATTTAAAAAATTCTGTCGTTCTATTTATGACGTTAAAGAATGATGCAACGATATAGAAGAGCGTAATTTTACTTACCAACGTAAACTATTTTTATTTCGACGTATTTTTACATTTTTACACTTTTTCTCTTACAACAAAGAGAAGACGGACATTTTTCTCTTAATAAGAACAAACAATATAAAACGAAGCGAAACTGTCGTTGCATCAAAATTAGCAGTAAATGTGGAATAATAACGATGATTTGATAGTATGTATATAGCCATAGTTATGGTATTTCTCAACGTGCGGTAAAGCGCTATTTATGGAAACGATATTTTAGTTGGTAGATGCTCGATTAACTAAACTCCTGCCGATTGAATCCACTTATCCGAACGTGAACTCCCATTATATTTGAACGAGAAGTCACATAGGTGGAGGGAATCGGTAAACTCCTGCTACATGAACTCCAGTTATACGAACTGTTTGTCCCACGACGGATTCAGATAAATGGAGTTCTATCGTAACTGTATATTCCGCTAATATATGTAATAATATTCAGTATCGTAGCTAATATTCGCACAATCGAAATGTACTCAAACATTTAGAGTTTGACGTAAAATTAAAGAACCATTTTCTTTCATTCAAATAAAAGTACCTGTTCCTTTTCCTCCTCTTACGTCTTTCCTCGTTTTTAACGATTTCACCTATCGATATATTCATGTACGATCGTTCTGATACCATCGTTGAAAGCTATTCTTTCTTGCAAATTTTATCAAATTCTCGCGGTTGCATGCTGTTGCTCGTTTTCAAGACTAGCGTCGGTGGAAGAAAATTCGTAACGCTAACGAATTTTCCTTGCATCAACGGCGTAATATTATAGTCAAGCATCGAAAACGAATATTTCGTATACTTACTAGTCGTTATTAACAATGCACCAGAGATTGCACCGCTGCTTACGATAATTTTCGCGAGAAAAATAAACGGACGGCCGGCTATACAAAATATGCGGCGTAAGCAGCGTAACACGGTAGCAATTAAAATCACTTTCACTGCGCGAGGATGAAGCTCGCTTTAAGAGGTGCACTTTAATCGAGAAACATTAAGCTCCGACCGGATTAACTCGGAAGAAAAGAACGCGGCGAGATCGCCCCTTATTACGCGCTACGGGATGGTTTTTTCACGGTGGAAAAAAATCTGGCTCGGCGTTTCTCGCCGTTTTCGCCCGCGGCAAATAAAATCACACCTATTAACTGCGTCAGGTTTAACGAAAATTTAAAGGGCGCAGAGCAAGGTTTTTGGATCTTTGTTTCGCGCCTCCGAGACGGATTTGCGTGTTATATTCAGCAGCTTGGCTACGGAGAAAGACTGGGCATCCACCATGTTGAAAGTCAACCGTTCCAGCTACGTTTTCCAACGGGGGTAAAAGAGAAAGCGAGCGCTTCTGTGCGCCAACGATACGAGGAAAATGAGAGAAACGACGCGAGGGTTGGAAAGTAATCCCCAGTTGCTTAGAGGCGTTTGCATACTTCGCGAATATACCTTTCGTGAATGCATCACGTGCGTCGTACGACGCATTTTGAAATTTGAGCAGAACCGTAACGAAATCACGCTATCACGATCATACTGGTTAAGTTTGAGATTTAACTGGAAATGCACATATCGTACGCATCGTATAACGCGTTTAGAAACATTAGCACTGTAATGAGATACGATTGTCACGATCATATTGATCAAGTTAGAAACTATTGGGTTGGCAACTAAGTCAATACAACCTAATGACAAAATCCGTAATCACTTATTTGCCACCCAATACATATTGTACGTATCGTACAAAACGTTCGAAATCTCCTTAGCACTGTAACGAGGCACGATTGTCACGATTGTCACGATTACGGTGGAAAAATTTGAAATTAATTTTCAAATTGCATATTTCAGAATGTTTTATAAAATACGTGTACGATCATGTACGTAATACGACGTTTTAAATGTCAATGTATAATACGTTTTGCACGATGCACAAAATATATAGTTTTTCAGGTTGGTTTTTCTTTTTTTTAATTTTACCAATATAACCACGACAGTCGTGTCTCGTTGCAGTGCTAATGAAATTTCGAAACGTTTTATGTAATGCGTTTTCCGTGGCAATTGTTAAAATTGTTACTTTCCACTGTGCCTTTAATAGCCGAGTTTCTCGAAGAAATTTTCCGCTCTCAGCGCTCTCCGCCGGGAAACCGCGATTAAAAAAACGTTTCTTACGTGGTCGCGCGTGCGCGTAAACCGGATATACATGGAAGATGGGAGTTACGGATGTCGAGTTGAGACGCTGGTCTTCGCGCGACTTTCCAATTACCAGAGTTCGTTGCTTCCGGAGGAACTGCTGCTTTTATGACCGCGGGAATTATCGTTATAGAAGAGCGTAATTCTTGGAGAACGAATGATCGCGAGGTTTTAAACTGAAAGTTTAGTTTGTTCGTTTTGTTGGTATCCTTCTGTCAGGGAGTTTGAGGGAATTTATAGCGTAAAATAAGAATTTGTAATCATATTTGCGAAGGAATTAATCATTAGATCGGTGCAAATGATATAATCAGGTAAAACTGACGATTGCCAGAATTCTAAAACGCACGATTTCGAATCAAAGAAGAGGTCTATCGATTTTGAATTAAAGAAGAAAGAGCTTCCGATATTACAGGCCAACGTAATACAACCTATTAGCTAATTTGCCAATTAAAATTCACATTATCTTCTATCTCGAAAAGAGCCATACGAGGAGAAATTCATAATTCGAAAATGATTTAATCAAAAAAGCAACGGCCCGATGTTTCATCGATTGCCTTAGCCGCGCTGCTCCGCATAACAAATCAATGCTCGTCATCGTGCTCTGTTGGAGCTGGTGGCACGTCAGATTCACCGCACCGCTAGCACGAGCATTCGTTGGTTCGCTCTCAGCAGGAGGAATCGCCGGCAATAAAGCATTCTTAGTTTTTTGATGCTCATAGAGAGAAGCGGCAGGGATAACGGCGTCGCGTCTCAGGGGTGTCGTGCAGCCACTTTTACACCTTCAGCCGATTCACCACGAAAATTTGCATGGCCCTTGGTCGTGGTGGTTGGACCGCGACGAGAAAGGGGGCGTCGAGACGCGTCGAGGCGTTGGGTTCAACAGCAACGACGACATAGAGGAAGAGAAGGGGAGAGAAGACCGCGAGACTTAAGGGCTCTACTCGCATCGAATTCCAAGCGTGCTCGCGCTACCTGCCTGGAATATAGTCTCGTCATATTTCCGTCCGGCCACCCCCCCGTTTCTCTCTTTTCCCTCCTCTTCTCTTCTCTTCTCTTCTCTTCTCATCTTTTCTCATCTCTTTTCTCCTCTCTGTCCGCCTGACGCCTGAGCGATATTTTATTTGCAAAGCGGCTGCCTGCAGGTTGCCACTGCTTCTTCTTATCTTATGCGCGCAGGAATGTCTCCTTGCTAGCTTGAAGATTTCATGCTATCAAACGATGACAGCACCAGAAAGAGGAATAAAGAGAAGGAGAGGTACCGATCAAGTGAAATACATTTTGTTCGATTTTTACTTTCGATTCGTGTCGTTTGTCCGCTTCTTCGACGGTTTTATCTCTCGCCTTGTATCCTTGACCGTTTCCCTACGCCGCCGCCGCTCCCCTTTTTCTTCCCTTTTTCTTCCCTTTTTCTTCCCTTTTTCTTCCTCTTTCTCTTGGTGGAGAGACGCGCGTGCTTCGCCGCTCATTTAACGAGGCAAAATAGAACTTCAAACAGTTTTAATGGAATTTTGAATGCAAGCTCTCCTCTATAACGCGCCGCGGTCTTCGCGTCTTAAGGGAAATTTGGTAGTTTCATGGCTCGAAGGAGAGAATACCCGAAAGTCCCTAGACTTTTCCGTACACGGCAGCCAGTTTAATAGCTCGAAATTTTTTATATCGCTTTCGGTAGGCAGCTTGCTCGCGAAATTTCCCGTTTGTTTTCAGGTCGTAGGCCTTTCAAACGTGCTTCGTAAACTTGGAAAGAAATCTTTTCTTCGGGGCGGTTATTTATGCGGTACTTGGCTTGTTCGAAAGAACATATCGAAACAAGGAAAATTATGAGTTCTGAAAGGGAGTAAAAGATTATAAAATATGGAAAAATCAGCGATTCGTTCGATATTAATAGATATGTAAGTTCTATTCGATTCGAATCGAACATCTCGTTAAAACCTTTAACATTTACCAAGCGATTATTATTTCTGTTACGTAATTACGACGTTAATTGCTTTTAAAGATATTTCAATGGAAATTACGACGAGAAGAAGTACTGTCGGAATATTAAATAGCACTTAATATGAGTTACATTCTGTTGAAAGTGTTCTGACATTTCATTAGTATTAAAATTTCGTTAACTACAGACGACATTAATATGTATAAAACATGGAAACTTTTAATTGGTAAAATTCTATCTCATAAAAGTTCCTTCCATCTTTCGTTCCTCCTATCTATTTTCATTTTTACATCTTCATTTCCTATTCCACGAATCTTCCATCCCTGGAAAATTAAAAATAAAAACATATCACAGTGCAACTACGATTCTATTGCTATTCGTAGAATCACAATAATTAATTCATATACATTTTCTACAAAACATCGATACATTCATCCATTTTATCGTAATCCGATCCATCTGACGTTCGAACAATCTTTAACGTTACAAATTAATACAAGTCTTTACATCCGACGTGTTTCGCTTTTTTAAACAGTTACTGTATCAATCTTACCTACAGATCTTCGTTTTTTTGTAATATCCTCTACCAGATACGTACATAGGTTTGCACGTTTAATCATTTATCTTGCTTTACGCAATTTTCTTATATTCTCTTATCCTTCGATCTCTGTGTACACGCTATTTTTCGCATTTCCGTTTCTTTGTCGGCGTTGTTCCTTTTATTTCCTTCTTTTTCTATTCCTCATTTTTCATCCGTCTTCGTTGCCTTTCTTTAATCGCGCGCACGCGCGTGGGCCCTTTTTCGTATCTACTTTCTTTCTCATTAACTCTCCCCTCTGATCTTTCTTTTTGCTCTTGTTCAACTCGCTCGCTTACTCGTTTACTTATTCTTCGATCCATTCACTCGTTCGTTCTCATCGCGCTTTCATTTTTCTTTGTGTATGTGTTTGTGCTTCTCTCTCTTTCTCTCTCTTTCTTTCTCTCTCTCTCCGATCTCTCAAGCGGACGCGACGGTACAATGAATTATTTATGAATGGCACCCAGAAACAAGTCGAATCGATCACGCTCGAGGGACCCGGCGCCTTGATACATATCCGTGACTATTAATCTCATCGAGTTACTCACGAAAGGAAAAGTGATTAATTTCGTTGCAATGTCCCTGAGAATATTGGTGATCGGAATGTCTTTGATTAGAACCGGTCAAACTTTTCTGTCAAACGCTTTAAAGATTACAGGTACGGGATGAAGATGTAAATAGCCGAAGTGTTACCTCACGATATTCCCGTTTGCATATCGTTAAAAGCAATGTTAATTCCGCAATTTCGTACAGATATCTCTTTCACGCGGCTGATAAATTCTAACGGACCTGATTATTCGTATTTACAGCTTCGTTTCGTTTGTATTTATTTAGCCGTATTTATTTCTTTCCTGCGCGTGTAATTACGAAACTAACTTGCAAATGGAATTTTTCGATATTTGTATGGGTCCTTCGTAATTTACGACAAATTCAATTTATACGCGCCACCGAAATTGATCAACTCCGTGGAGGCGGCCCGAAGCTGCACATTCGAAAAATGTATTTTCTACGGTATATTTACGATAAATTGAATTTTCACGCACGGAACGAAAATCGGTCAACTGCGCGTAGATCGAAAGATTAAAAACCCTAGGAACGAAGCGGTAACGTTAGGTTCGCTTCCGAAGGATTTGATTATCAACCAGCGACGCGACGATACGTTTCGTTTAGTGCTCTATCTACGAAGGTGACGAGCGTCTCGTATAAAAATTCTCGACGTGCACCGAAACACGTCGATATAATCTACGCAGAATCGTATCGAAAATTCGAAATCCACGACAGCTCGCGTATTCCACGCGATTCATCGTTGAAGATTACATTTTGTGGAAATCGCGCGCGCGCCTCGTCGCGAACGCTTCCGAACCTCGGAGGTGGAATGTTAAACGAAAGAATCGCAGCTGCGACTAACCGTGGAGAAATTTTCGACCGACTGGGAAATCACATCTATAAGCAATGACTGGAAACGCGTTCAGTGCTCGGTATGCCGGGTCGAAACGAAAGGCGATATATACAGAGGAACAGCGAGAACGACGAAGAAGTAGTAGCATCCTTCGAGCTAGCAGTAGGAAGTAGAAAGACGTTGATGTTTCACAGGTCGTACGATGTACGTTGCTGTTTTCTCGAGGTTCTCTCGCATGGGTAACGATGCGGAGCATAAAATGCAGCACAGAAATACTGTAAGGAGGTCCTCGTCGTACGGTGTCGTCGGATGTTTCAACGGAATAATAAAACGCGCAACCTTCCCTTTCCTCTCATTTTTTCCCATCGTTCTATCCACTTTTCTTCGCCACCACGCTCCACTTTCTTCCTGTCTCGACGGATAACTTAATTTTATTCTTTTCCTATCTTTCTCCTTCCTTCATCGATCGTCGAGCTTTGTCTCGCCGAACGTTTTCTCCAGGTTCAATTTGTCCGAAATCTCTAACCTCGTCGAGATGAACGCGAACAATAATATGCACGATGTTTATGCAACGATGATATCGTTCCGTAAGTTTGGCATCGCGCGTGCAATTTTGCTTTCTATGAAAATTACGCGTCTATGCTTGTCGAGATGAACGCGAAGAACAATACGGAGAATGTCCATCGAACGATTTACTACTCTTCTGCGTTTGGGACATTGGCTTTTGACGAGGCAAAAGATGGAAGGACGTTTTATGATGGTAAAAAATTAGATAATCGTACCTGCGAAAGAGAGGAGGTTCGTGCACGAGCAGATGAAAGTCGTTTTCGGAGCAGACTTCACGGTCACGATGGTGAACCGCGCATTTAAAGCTTCTAGTTCGTTTGCCACTCATCTGTAACAGAGATAATTAATTATTATTGATCGTTGCTCGAAGTCAGTATTTTAAAAAACATAGGTCTGTTGCGGGTTAATAATCGATAAATTTACAGCAACGTTTAGATCTATTGGAAGAGAAAGAGAAATTCATATCCAAAAGTACGAAGGTTTGTTACTACGAGCGACGAGTCGACTATAAATTTATAGCCCATTTAAAAAAGTTCTTAATTTTTGTTTATTTACTCAAATTACCCAGAAATGCGGCTACCTTGTCATTCGTAAAAGTACAAAAACTGATATCCTACGTGCAAATGTCGAAGAACGTGTCAACGTATCATAATAAATTATATCTCGTTGCATAATCTGTACTGTTTTCCTCGATAAAAATGTCCTGTCCAGAAGTTTTCCATTTTCCAAGGTATATTCAAATATTCGAAGCTTCCCATGATTTTTACTTCTCGAGTAAAGTTACATCGCACCGTTACGAAATAATAATGAAATATTTTGTATCGAATAGAGAAAAACAAGGGTAGCAAAAATGGCAGCATGTTCATTTCAATTTATTTACCAGCCACAAACGTATCCGAAACTGTAAGAACCATAAGAGCGACATAACCGACTTTATGGAGTAGAAGGGAGCACGTCGATGTTTCAGAGAATCTCGTGGCATCAAGGATGCACACGCGCCATTATCGTAGAAAAATGTCGAAAGGACAAGATCCGACGGAACGATCGATTTGACGGGAAGTCAACGACACAAAAGGTGGCTGCAGTTCTTGGCACGATCCTTTGGAAGGAAGCTCGACTCGACGCTGCTCGAGCTGCGGTGTCTGATATTTGGATCAGGATCCGTTAACGCGGTTAGGCAAATGCGAGCAGGAACGCTAGCAAACTCCTTCAGCTAAGTCGTGTACATAGAACGGCCCTGTACCACGAAGACACGAACAAACATCCACAAACACGAGTACCGTCTTACGCGTGCAGTTTGTACCAATGTAGAAGGAAGAGAGTGTGTGCACAGTGGCGTAAGAGCTTCCTACATTACTATCCATCGACCATGGAACCCGCTCGCTATCGTATTTACTGGTGCACGATAGTTGTTTTAGGCTACGAGACCTGTGGGCCAATGAATTTCTCGTCAATGTCGCGAATAATTTAAGTAGAACGATAATCGTTCGTCGAAGAAAAGGATACGAAGGAGAAGCATATGAACGAAGGATGAAGTGATCCGACTATCTGCCTTTTTTTTACGATTGTACGAAGAAACTACTGCGGACAAAGTTAAACTGTTTCTTTAAATAATAAACAATCTTTTCTCGCGTTTATTTATTTCGAAGATTCGAAGGTCGTTGGTATTTCCTTAGATAGAATCTTATGTATCTTTTTATACCGGTGGATGTGATTTTCTTTTCTCTATACAAATAATCTAAGTACGTAGAGAAGTTTAGAGAATAACTACATAAACAGTTACATAAGCTCGAAAGATATTTCGATTTTAACTTGATGAAATGCAGTAGTGCATGGAACGTAAAGGAAACGTAAACGTGAGAGTACCACTTTGCGCATTTCCTTCTCTTTCGTACGTCGAGTTGCACGAAATTAAGGTTAAAATATCATTTGATCTATTTTCAGCCACAAGCAGCTTAATACTCTTGTACAGGAGAATAAGAAAACGCATCAATTGATGGATAAAAAGGTATAGTACCCCTACGTCTAAGAACGTAGCGGTAGCCTTGGAATCTCGCGGAGAAACGACCTTGAGAAGAAATTCTTTCCACCGTTATGTGTGCCCCTTCAAGTAGTTTAACTTTGTCCTGAGAAGTTTTTTCCCAGACAATCGTACACAAGGCAGATATTTAAGCGATCTCATTCCGCCGAGACATACTGTACATGTATACTGTGTATGTACAACCTGTGTATGCGTAGAAAAAAGTTGAAGAAAAACTTTAGGAGCATACAGTACTCATCAAAACAAGCAAAAACGTCTTAATAAACATGGGTTCGCAAACCACTAGTTTCTGAGTTACGAGGTGTTTTTGCCAGTAGGACATTACCTTTACAACATATGTTCAATATGTCTCCCGTTCATTTCCACGCACACTTCTACACGTTTTCTCATAGAAGCGAGCATACTTTGAAAGATCTCTGGCGTTTCTTCTTATCACTCGGCAGTACTTTTTCGTTCGTTGTATCAACTCATTTAGCGAAGCAGCTGTTTTCCTATACGTCACACATTTATACGTTAAACTGCGAAACTAATAGTTTCTCGATTCACCTTTATTAACATCTCTTTGTTTTCCCCGTTTCTCGACCAGTACTACGTGTCAATTTTTTCCCTAACTTTTTGTACATCCATTCTGTACAACCTTTCGTACATTTTGTTATATCATTTCGTACTTTAGACGATGTACGATTTTCAGACATTGTTCGGATGGCAGCCTGACGCGTTCGATGCGAGAGGATCTCTAGGGTTGCTATCTTCTCCGACGAAAAAAATCGAAACAAGTTCTTTTATTTGCTTGAGAAATGGCTGGAACAGTTAGATCGTCGTCGATGAAATGTCACTTATTTGCGCTCGATAGTAGAAACGAAATACAACCGTACGTGTTTCTCTTCCTCGTTGAAACGTAGCTACGATAAATGTGGATTTCTTATTAAAATAGAACGTAAATCATGTTCTTATGTGTATGTAGGTAGATGCTGGTACACGTTAAATCGGTGCGAAATTTCGGAGAATTTTCCAAGGCGGCGACAGTGCGCGGTGATGGGCCGAAACAAAGCACGATGGAGCGAGTTCTGGCTGCGCGGAGAACCAGCTGCCGGAAGCCGCAGTGTTTCTTGCTCGTTTGATTGCCAAAAAGAAGCGGTCGCGGAGGAAGAACAGCGGCAAGGGTGCACGCCGATGAACTTCGTGGAACGTCTAGCCGGCCAAGAGAATTAAATTTGCCGTTGCCGTGGAATCGGTATTCCTATTTGCCACGCCTCGGAGCGTATCCCTTGTCCTTTCTGCTTCTTTTTTCACCATTTCGTTTTGTATCCCCCAGAAAAATTTTTTTACCTCTTAATGACCAATAAATTGGCGTCGTATAATGGTTGATCTCGTGATTTAAACGTCCATTCGTAAGATACTGTACGTATGAAAATTGGATCGCGTTAGTTGATCACCAGCGGCGTAACACATTGATATCTGTTAAATTATTTACTTAATTTATCGCTCAATATTCACATTCATATTCGTATCCTTAATATTTTATTTCATTTAGTCGATTATTTTAATGTTAATAAGTTTCTTAAGAAAAAGATATGTTATATCTTTATGGTTGTCAGGTGATTATAATTATGAAAATAGGTTTAATAATCGTCAGCGGTAAACGAGAGAAAAATCTATACGTTAAAGAATCAAGAGTCCCTGTAATCTTAGTTTAGTCTGGTAAAACGATCAACATCGTAAAATTAATCTTCAAACTTGCATTCGTAATTAAACCGCAGATAAAATCCTACCGCTGTAAAATTACCGCCGTTAATCAAGCTGATCCCTTTTCTCGCTAAAAAAAGACAAATTAAACACTTAGGAAATCTGGCCAATGCATTTACAAATCTCCTTTAATCAACCGGCGTACCTCGTACTTTTTAACTCACTTTCGTAATTTCCACTAATTTCCAAGATCAAAGACGAAGAATAGGGTATAGTGGTATAGCGTAATCGTAGGACAGTTCGGACGATAATGAAAAGGTGGCAGATCGTCGTTTGCCTTTAAATATCCGTTGGTCACGTGTTACATCTAGGAAGGTTTTACCGCGCAATGAAGCAGCGGAGATTCGTTGCCAGCCAGTGTCCGGCTAAGTAAGTAAATCTTCGACGTGAATTTACGGTCCCGGAGGGAGTCGGTTCGTGTGTCTCGTCGCCGTGGCCGGGATCGATAGTATCGCAGAAGGAGCCCAAGGGCTCGTTCTATTAATCTCGATCGTTTGTTCGGAGTTTATCGCCGTGCAGCGATGTATCCAGGATATTTAGAAGAGCTTGGCCACGCTCGAAACACCAGAGAAGCTTTTTGCCGGCGACTTGTGGATTCTAGCATGAAATTTAATCTGTTGTTCGTCGCTTATCGCGAGGCTGGCAACCTTGCGAGCATCGTGTAAGATAAAACCATGGAACCGAGATAGAAAAGCGGAGTAAACGTGCTTACAGCGAGGCGCGCAATTTTAAAATCCATGGGTGTACAAAACGTAAACGTATAAATGTAGTTTGTCGTGCTTTTGGTTCTGCCGGATCAATCGGGAAAGTGCAACGCGTAACACGATTGATCTGAAAAACCAAAAGCGTGACAGCCATCGAGCATCGTGAAAGCTTAAAATCTGAAATAAACGCAGTTACCTGATTGCCAATGATATCAAAGTGGAAATTAAACAAACATAGTTTGCATCTTTTTCTACCATTGAAATACGAATAAACGAATAAACGTACAGCTTCAAACGTACCGACTTGTTTCCTATACGATGCAGCTAAACTAATTTTCTAGTCATATTTTCCCGAAACATATCCTTCATACTAATTAACAAATACCATTTTACGTAGCAATATTTTCTGTATCGTACAGAACCATCACTTTTCCCTAAAAATTACCTATTAAATTAAACCTACTCACCAAACTAACACTATAGTAAAGCTACGAAGAACTATAATACATAAAATAAAACTATAATAGAAAACTGCTCGTAGGTGGGAAAACCACGATGCTGAAAAGGCTATACGAGGAAAGATCGATACGCAGAGTTTGGACAAAGTCTGGATAACGTTGCTCAAGGCAAATGAGTTCGTGGAATGTCGGCGGTGCTGTGGTTTCAATCGGACGATAACAGAGATCGATGGGAAACGCGTGGTCCGACGCCTTCCGCCGAGGGATGGTCAATGAGGGGCGAGGTACGCGCACGGCTATTATAGCGCGAACATAGCAAACGCAGACCGACGAGTCAGCTCGTCGTAAACACGAGTACAACCGGCCAGTTTAATTCGATTAGGCCGCGATCATCGGACTGCTCGATCGCCCGGCAGCGAATTCCCTTGCTAACTTCGCGCTCTTGCGCGTTCCGCAATCTAATGACGGTCCTATAAACGATACTCGGCCAACCGGCACGGGTTGATAAACGCGTTGCATTCTTCAAATTGTACGGTCCACGAGTGAACACCGAAAATGCCGAGTTAGAATGTGAAATGCCAGGTGAAAATGAAAATTGTGTTTATACGTGGACGAGAAGATAACCGAGTTTTCTAATTGCTGTTTTTAAAACGTTTTATAGCTAACGATATTTGTCTTTTTAACGGTATTCGGAAAGATAAAACCGAGTCTTGCATGGCATTTACATCGTCGCGCTCGATGTAGGAAGATCGTGCGTATGTGCGTCGATGAGGATAACATCGGGTGTCTAGGTGGAATTTTTTGTATGTTTTGTGATTAATAGACAAGAACGTTTGTTGGACTACAGAGATATTTTCGTTGATATTTATACGTCTATAATTAGTAAACGAAGTCTGAAATGTAATCTTTCTCTACATTCTTTTACAAAATTTACATTTTTTACACCGAATCGCACAAGTCAGATAAATACAAGACGTTTTCTACGATTATTTTATCACGTTCGAACCTTTTCAAGCACAAATATAATCTTTTACTACGAGCCAGGTAATCCGTTTGTCGAAAAAGCGTCCAATTATTCGCCAACAAAGGAACAGTGGTAGAAGGGAAATGAAGAAAGTCGGGAAAAAGAAGGATAGGAAGAAGTAAGAGAATAAAAAGGGAGAAAGGCGCAATCAAGGTAGATATCCCCCGATCGTTTTAGGAAGATATGCCTGTACACGTAGGGGCGAATAAGAGACGCAATTCCCGTGGATCCAGTCACGTGTTCCAACCCCTAGGAGGGTACGGTAACACGTATACGCGCGGCTACATAGAGTGAATTTTCCGGAGCATTGTCGAGAAGCACGGCTCTATTCGATTTCGAATCGAATCGAATCGAATGAGCCTGGAGAAGGGGGTGGTTTGCAACGGACGAGCGGGAAACCGACGTTTGCGCGAGCCGGAGAATTTACCCCATTGGCCAGCCTAATGGCACGGATTTCATTATGCCGGGTTTACACGGGGCCGGGCCTACATTACGTGGCAAGTCGGCCCTCCGACCATTTGGAATGCAAAACTGTTGCCTGCGCAAATTTGCTTCCAGAGAATATTGGTCCGTGGAATGGTTTAATCGTGTTGACGGTCCCATGAGAAGAGCCTCGCCTCGTGAAATGTTAAAGGAGTCCACTGTATCGGCTGTCTTCCACTTTTCCCTAGAAAACTCCCGAGATGATATCGATCAATTATTTAAGACCAGGGCACGGAATAGAATTGCAACTGTAATTTTGTACTTTACATCCCCTAACGAAGCTTGTTCTTGTAAACGTAGGTCGTATAAATAGTTGCTTTGGGGAGAACAAGATCCTTTTTTATGAAAAAGCAAATCGTTTAATTATTCGAGATAGAAACTTGGGTACAGTTACGGTTATAATGCGTAATTCGTGGGTCCTGAACGAAGGTTAAAATGGCAAATTTCTTTTTCTTCTTTCTTTTTATAGAAGTAGAAATGTTTCGTACGTAGGTCTGAGATTGTCGAAAAAATTATGGCTTGATATTATTTCATATACGGTGGCGTGTGAAAGTTGCTGATTGAAAGTGGCGCGTGAAAGGATTTTAATTGTTCAACGTTGAGCCCAGGAATGTTGTATGTAGATGATACAGTGGAAGAAATACAAATGTAGGAAATTATTGGAAATAATATTAAAACGTTGGTAGATGGATTGTTTTTCTAGTTAAAACGAAGTTTTCGGGAAATTTCCCAACGTGTCAATGTAATCGCGTAATTCTGTAGAAACGAAGCTCCTATAATTCCGTAGTTACACTTTAATCCAATCGCGTGAAACACTCTGTATTTTCGACGTCTGCTCGTCCTTTATTTCTCCGCCAATAATCACACGAGAACAGCGGCAAGAAAAATAGTTCCTCAGGCGAAAGGGTAAATCGGAGATCGAGCGGGCCTCGTACAAGTTGAAGAACGTGCGAGATTTTTCAACGAGAAGGATATAGGGGCTTTTTTGCCTCCATTTCTCTCTCACGTTTATGGCTATGATCTCAAAGGAGGCACACATCATTTTTAGGTTTGAAATTAAGTTTGGCGAGATTCCAGCGTATCGACGTGAGAATCCCTCTCTTTCAGTACGCTCACGTGCAAACGTAATCCACTAGACGGTACGCTTAAAGCTTTCACGATAATTGGACTGGTTTATGCGGGCATAAACAACTCACGACAGATTTAGCCCATAAAATTTGATTAACATTTCTCTTTCATGGAATTAATAAATATGATTAAATTTCGTTGCCACGTCTCTTTCGTATTTCTTCGTATTTTTCCTCCCATTCTCTTCTGTTTCCTATCCTTAACGAAGACAGTCGATCCGAAACCATTGGAAACAAACGAGCGTCAATTTTTAACAGAACCGCGACCGACGACGTGTTTGTTCCTTTTCTCTCTCCCCCTCTCTCTCTTCTTCTTCTTTGCAGAAAGAAACTTTTCCGTGGGCACGTTAAACGCGCGTTAAATAACGAAACAAACCCGTTAAGAGCACCGTATAACTTAAGTCTGTTATAAGCTTGTTTGATAAATTGCGGATCGGAGAGTAAATTGAAGCATTTATCAAGTAATTTTATTAACCCGAGTTTATCGTATGCAAGGCCGAAGAAGGAAACGGATTCACTTCGGCGAAATTAATTCTACACGTTAGGCGAAACGCTCTTTTGCATGGCAAGCTCGTGAAAAAACCTTCTCCATCGCATAATTAGATTCTCGGGGTTTTCCACCTTTTTATGCGGCTAACGCTTATACGTATATATATATATATATATGTATATCGAACTTGGTGCGCAAATCTGACAGAGGTAAATTGCACTTTTTGTACGTCGGTGATTTTTGTATCAGCGTTTTCACGCGTCTTACTCTATTTTTTTCTCTTTTCTCCGCAACTGCTGAGGTTGTCAATTTTTCTCTGCGCGCGGAATATGCGTTTCACTAGACGGGAACGAAAGTGTACGACTGCAGATTGAAAGTATTTTCAATGCATCTCGCGAGAGCGTTTGTCGTTCTACAATTATAGAATCATTGAGAATATTAGTAAAAGAATTGATACAACTCGTTAATTCCTTTTCGTACAATATGTTTCGTACAAATCGCAGTGAATTACATTATGAGAGAAAAACAACGACTACCAACGAATTACACGTAACTCGAATAATTAAATATTTAATCTATAACTTTGTTGGAATCTTTTTTCCATTTATCTTGCGCTTCTTCGTGGAAATTGTGGAAAAATGAATTAGCAGGAGAAAGACGAAGAAGAAGGAGAAGGAGAAGAAAAAGAGGAAAGTATTATCATACAGAGAAAATGTTGTTTCGAGCAATCGTATTGTCTTATTGTTAGAGGAGACAAATAATTGCCTTATTTCAATTGGTAAACGCATTCAATGGTTATTGCTATTATATACAAAAGTGGTCCGCCGTTAAGGGAATTTTTTCTTTGGAAGATTGCATCAAAAGAAGAGCAGAGTGAGTGGAGGTAAAGTCGACGAAATATTGAAACGGAAATTGCGACAATTCGTCGCGGAGGAAAGAACTGTTTCAAAGAGTAATATTATTCTAAAGGCGTATAAAACGTTTAAATTGTATTTCTTTCAATAAATTTAGACTGGCTGTTATTGTTCAAAATATTCATTTTCCATTCGTCAAAAGTTATATTCTCAAACAATTGCTCAAACGTTGACTGCGTTTTTCTTAATATGCTCGTGTTTCAAATGCGATATGTTACGTTATACTTTGGTGACAGAAATGCGTATGTAGGGCTGTAAAGTTATTAGAATTTTGCAAACATTTAATGGAAATATTTCACTTCGTATATTTCTATATAAAATTCTTTTGCTTTTAAAAAGTAAAAGACAGATGTACGTGTATGTGATTTCTTTATTTCGAATCTTTAAATATCGAACAATTTTATTACGTTGTGTCAGTGGAAAATCCCTTTCCTTAACAAGATTTCACCAAAGAATGTTTGCTGAGTTTTTATACGGGAATCGCGTTCTCTCTACGAATCGATGCAAAGTAGTTTAAACTTGATATAAAAATTTCTACGCGCCAATTACCTGTTTCGTTATTCTGAAAATAATTCACGAGAATTTAGAGTCGGACGAGCCGAAATACGGACAAAATTTTTCACAAATTATTTTTCGCTGAAGCGTAACGCGATACTAATCTCGTTAACTAACCGCTGTTTCATAACAGTTGAAACTTTTATTTCCATGTTCTTTCATTTTCTCGAATTGACATTTAACGAGAATAGAATCGATTCTTTTATTATATTAAATAATAATAGAATGCCACGAGCATTGAAATATTTAACGTTAGAAAAATGAGAAAATAATTTTCAAGGTAGACAGGCCATGCAGGGAATAAAAGGGGCGAATCGACTGCAGTTTGATCTATCGAGAGGCGTTCATTGCAATTTTAAAGCGATCGAATCCCTCGGTGCAGTCGAACGACGTTATATGCGGCTTCGTCGACCACGACACAGAATTCCGAGGTTACAGCTTGCCCGCAACTGGTTACCCGCTGTTCAATTAACAATTACGAATGAATATTAATTGCAAGCTCTCCAATTTTCGGAAGTGACGCGACTGAATGTCGACTAGAAACGTTGCCTCGCACGTGATAATGACGCGCAACGCGCTACATAATCGATTAAATGGCATTTGCGGCCCTCCATCAAAATTGGTCATCTTAATGCTCATTAATTACCCATTTCTGACCATATAACATCTTGTTCATTTTTTACATCGGTAGAAAGGAAACAGACACGTTTAACTGCATTTGAAATTGGATATAGAGACGATTGTGAAAGATGTAATTCGGTGTACCCGTAGTAAACCAACGTTAGCGATAGAGTTTTTTATTAAAAGTATAATAAAGCGCTGAAACACGAACGCTGACATTCACGGTAATTTCAGCCGTCGAAGAAGTTCATTAAACTTCACAAGTTGGTTTGATTTTGTATCGTAGAATTTTCAAGGAACAACGCGTCTTCGCTTTCTTATCTCGTTCTCGTTTAACGTACGAGTATCTTCGAGGAGAATTAAAGCAACGAAGTAGACACGGACGTTTCGTTCCTGGAAACGATCTGATTATTCCTCAGAATTTTGTAACAAATCGTAGATGAACATCTCCATAAAAATTGAACGATTCATTAATCTCGCCACACGGTACATTTTCAGCCAATTGAAACGAGAAACAAAATGTTTTCCCTTGGTCATATACACGCTCCTACGAATAACATTTCACTTGGATCCAACGTTTCTCTAATCAATTTTCTACTCCACCTAATAGCCACCTTATCGACGCACGTTATCTTCTTTCATTTCGCCGAAGCTCAAGCAGATCGAATGAACGATCTGACGTGGTAAACGACGCAATACACGTAAAGGAATCGATACTAATTACCCGAGATTTCGGCGGGCAGGCGATCGTGTAAATCGATCTAGTAATACCAATCAGATCAATCGAGATAAGGCTGATCCGAGTAATTCGAATCGAAACTGGCAACTCCAGTTTGCCCTCTCTCTCCCTCTCCGTGGAAGATGTGTTTCATCTCGTATGGCGAGCTTGCTTCGCTCAGAGAGCCCCGCGTAGTTCGTTACAGCCGAGGTCACGCACAGAACGACAATGAGAAAGAGGCTGCGACGGTGAAACGCGAATCAAAATCCGGTGCGCCCTGTTCCGTCTGTTCTCTGGTCGTCTGGGTCGTTACAAAGGATCGTTAACCGTGTTTCCACGTGGCCATCGTGGCTCGTTACCGGTTCCTCCGTGTATTTCGCCGACATCTGCAGCTAGCACGAGCAAATCATAGAAATCAGATAACAACGATATACCCGCCTCTGCGAATTTGCGTCGCCGAGACCGTCTCCCCTTTTGCTCCGCCTTCTCCTGCACGTTCTTCTATTACGAGAAAGGACCACTTCGTTTACATATCTATGCTAGACTTACCCCTCTGGAGCGAGAGTCGCCCTTCGACGATCGCCCCTTTCGAAGCACGCGCCCGTCAACGCGAGGTCGCATTCGGTTCCTCGTTCACGCACCCTGTCTGCTGCCTGAATCCAGACACGTGCAAGTATACGCGCGTAGAGACGTATATTAGATTTCCAGGTTGCCGGAATTTTCGTCTCGCCCTTTCCATGTTACACGGAATCGGTCGTTTTCAATGGCTATTTCGATTTCGTGCCGCGGATTAGAAGTTGCAGCGTTTGGGTCGTAGTACGTCGCGTGTATATTGCGCGATTCGACTAGGATTGTTAGCGAAATTTTATAACTTACGAGTTAAAAGCGTGAACGAATTGACGTGTATAGTAACTACGAGCTTGGCAATGACAGTGTCACAGATTCATAAGAAAAAGCAAGGAGCTCTAACCAACATCTCGCAGGCCATCGAAACAGCAACGTAGAGAGTGTTCCAGTATTAGAAAACAGTAACAGCATGGCCACCTCTGACCTGGCCTCGACGACACCCTCTCCATAAGAGGCAAACTCATAGTATATAAACCTTCCGAAAATCAGCTCTCCACACACTCAGTTCTAACATTCTTAACTGTCACTCTGTCGGATTCATATAATAAATTCTGCCAGTATATCTAAAGTCCGAATTTTTCTTACCTTGGTCGTGAAACGCTTAAACTTACGCGAGATCATTCGAAGGATCATTTTAATTTCACCACTCGCCGTGTTTTCGACGTGACAACAGAAACGAGGTTGTACGTGCAAGTTTGTAAATTACAAGCTGCAAGTAGTCGATCACTCAGGTAATAGAGTTCTTCGATGTAACATTGTAAATTTATAAGGAAGAAGTTTATAATCTGTTCCTCGTAACTTTACGATTCTTATCGATGTTATTGGCTGGTAAACTATTATGTAAGGGTTGCTTGGTAATAGCATCAGAGGAAACGTTCGTCGACAGATCGTCGAACTTAAATTTGAACGTAATAGCTCGTCCGCGGAATTTTACAGAGCGACGTCTCTACTTTCGATATTTCCCAGAAACCAGCGAAAGGCAACGAGAGTGAAAGGATCGGCGATTAAACGTTGGAGAATCAACCCCAATATTAGAGCGTCCAGCCTTCCGCTAACAAAGCCGAGAAAAGTATCTACGATCAGCTGGAAAGTCGAAAAACCGTAAATCAAGATTACTCTCGTTAACGATGGAAATATTCCAGCGTTTCCTCTAACTCTCTGACTAACGGCGTGAAACTTGTAAAACCATTTCCTTGAGTTGTCGAGAGGAAGTTCCGTGTTGCAAGCCAGCGCCAACAAGTGTATCAAAGAGAAACGGAATAACGAGAGACGGCCTGTAAACGAGCAGGCCGGCCATTCAGACATTTTCATCTTATTTTTCTCGTAGCTGCGAAATTCATGGACGCCGATTAGTTTCGTTTAATTTGAGGCAAGCAATTGGTACTTTGAACGCCGCGAGTAATTAGGTAGGTGAGCCCGTTGAAAAGGAAGAAGCGAGAAACGGAGTAGCGAAGCTCTGGAGACCGCGTAAAGGTTCGTTTACGCCTTACGACCGTCTCGAGATTCTATCTTCTAACGACGTCTCTCTTCTTCTATTCCTCTCTTCTATCCGATCTTTCTCTACTTTTCCTCCTTCTCTCTTCTCTCGTAGCGATGCGTGACCGGAGTCAGTATGGCACCGTTAGAAACTGTTCCTACGTGTGCTCACCCACTCGTGGAGAACACGTACCGCCGCGAAAATAAGCTGCGCACTCGTCGGGGTTAAAAGCATTCCCGAGACGACTAAGCTCTCGCGTTTCTTTTTGCCTGGCGCCTGGTCGCAAGTTTCGGGGATGACACACTCCCCCGGCAATACTTGAATATGCTATCCTCTACGACTGCCAGATCCAGTCGTTTATTATTTCAACTTTATCGATTCGATCGTTCGGCATAGTCAGCCTCTATGGTGTCCCGCTTTTCGTTTCCAGTTCCCAGGAAATACCGTTTCAATCAGTGTAACACGACGAGTGATAGGAAAAGCGTAAAACGCGCGAAACAACTTTGTTTCATTCTGTTTCTCTGGCGATCTATCGTCTTTCTTCGATCGCGTCCTTTTCTTCGCCCGACGATCGACGCGTATCGTTTACAACGGTGAATTTACAACAGTAAACAACGAAACGATGAATCGTGCATCGAGGATGTGGCACGCGTCCGGGTCGGGCGTATTTGTAAAATAACTTTCTTCCTTTTATTACTAGTCTTCCAGACGTTATTTATATTTATATACAGGGTGGTTGGTAACTGGTGGTACAAGCGGAAAGGGGGTGATTCTACGCGAAAAGGAAGTCGAAAATATAGAATAAAAATGTTTCGTTCGAGGCTTTGTTTTCGAGAAAATCGACTTTGAATTTTCTCTCGGTACGCGTGCACTTTATCACGTCTCGTTATAACGGATCTCACTGTAGATCGTTGTCTCGATTGACGTTATTTTTTTAATTTTTAAAATTTTTAAATTTTTAAATTTTTAAATTTTTATTCTATATTTGCGACTTCTTTTTTCGCGTAGAATCACCCCCTTTCCGCTTGTACCACCAGTTACCAATCACCCTGTATATTCCTTCTTTTTATATTTCTTTATATTTCGTTTATGGGTGTGTATATCCCTTTACGCGTTTCCAACCAGCTACATAGTCTCGTCGATATATTCGAAAGCCACAATATTAAAAAACACGACAAATTATATTCATCGTATTTTTTTATAGTTCAATGGTGTTATGGTTCAATGTTCACACCGAATATTCTCGTTCGATTTTGGGATAATCACCCGCTTGAACGTTTAAAGAAGTATTAGGTTTTCCGGAAAGTGTCTTTCTTTTACAGACACGTCTTTTACGTCTTTATGCAAACATGAAACCTATTCTGTCGAACGTTGTGATCTTTATTTTAATAGAACAAAATGGATCATACGTAATTCGATAAAATATAGTGAAGTATAATTTCCTTATAAAACGAAAGAAACACGAAGATTAATATCAATTGAGTTCAGCTTCCCCAAAACTCAGGTTGAATTTTCGTAAGGAACAAAAAGTGCGATCATTCTGTATGACCATCCAATACGTTTTACAAGAACGAGCAATAGTTTCGTAGAATTGATTATATTCCTATACTTATTGTAACTTAGTTTTCATAAATCTACCACGAAGATTCCCACGAAGATTTTAACCACTGTTAAACTGTTTTTGACGAGTATACTCGTCACGAAGAAATACCTAACCCCAATATTTTGTGTGAAAAAGCGCTGTCGGTAATAAAATTAAAAAATAAAACAGTCATTTCGTTGCAACTTTAATTCTGTATTATATCAGATTGTCCCAAAAGTTTCTTTCTTTTCTTACGTAATTAGTAGATGTATAACATATTTTGTTTTATATTATATCCATGTTGTATAATAGAAGAAAGTGTGTCATATACAATTCAATAAAATAATATAGAAGGAAAAATGCCGTGCATCTATCATTTCCTCATCAAACGAAAGAAACATTTCGGTAAACTTAATAAGATCGCTCGCTTTTTGCGACACATTTTAGGTACACGCTTTTTAAACAGGTCGCAACAGCTAACTGGTTGATAGATACGATTTACGTAACTTAATTTGTTACACGCAGTAACATCAAAGGTAACAATACCGTATGCTCGAATGGTATTAGCAGAGTATGTTAGTTGCATTCGCGTCAAAGCCATCGAACGGATTATAGCGAACGGGACACCGCGCCAATTAAACGTACTTATCGAGACAATTATACGGAATCTTGATAACAGCTTGACGCTAGAACTACCTTAACCTTACCGACGTTTCAGTCGCTATAATCCCTGTTAACGAAGGAATTAGGATAATTGTACTTGTTGAGAAATTTGCGATGCGTTTACAAAACAAAAGTTAGCTCATGTTCAATTCATAATCTGACATTCCGAGCGAAATAATCTGAACGTGCAAACGATATCAATTCGATGTCTGGATTTATTACATCGTTGGATAATTTAGATTTTATGCGTTTGGATGCTTTTGTGTCGATAATCGGGAATCCAATTAATCGAAAATAAATCCAAAATGAGGTACAGAATTATCCATGTGCTTGTCGTTTATCGTTTAACCGTTTTATTTTCTCTTCTGTCGCATGCTTGCTTCTTGAACAAACGTTACTCGAGAGTTCTACTTCTCGAAGAAACAGTGTGTTCAACATTCTATGTTCTATAAGATTCTAATTAAAACGGCAGCTAATTTTTATTTCAATGTTTTTCCTTTATTCTCTGATGTCCATATTTTTTCGCTTTACTATCTTCTTCGCTGTTACGTTACTTACGTGTCATTGTACGTAAAGCTCGTACGATTTGTGTAAAATTTCTTTATCGAACAATTTATTGCGAAGAAGCGAGGAAGAAGATAAATAAGTTTCTCACCGTAAACCGGTTCTTCGAATCTTGCGTTGTCCGATATAATGGTCATAAAATATTTATCGCGCGATACAGCTTGGAGGAAACAAAAGGAGTAGAAACGATATTTGGAAGAATGATCGAGATGAAAGTAGACATGGTCCGAGGGGCGAAAGCGTCATTTTCCACAGGTGGTTGAGAAACGAGATAGAGATTTGTCATGAATGAGATTCGAGAAATAGAAAAGGCAAGACGCTGCTACCAAGAAACGTCGTTACGTTCGAAACCGCAGAATACGATCGAACACATTTTCTCGACGTCGTCTCGGCGACGATTTTCAGCCGATTCCGAAACTATTTTAGCGAAAAAGGCGAAAGACCAACGAAATACCTGACAATTCTCCAACGAGTTTTCGCGGAAATACTTTCGATTAGCCGATTTTATCGAGAAATCGAATTCCTCGAACTCGTGCCGCGAAAAGTGCATCGTAAGAGAACAACGAAAGTTAGTAAAAATAGGCGAACATATCTGTTAGATAAAGCAATTGGAAAATGTCGGGTCAGCGTACAGATTATTCCTATTCTGTTAAAAGTTTACTTTGAAATTATTAGATACAGACTGTTGATTAATTCTAACATTAAACGCGAACCATAATCATTTTACGATTCTATAATCATATGAATATCGCGTTTCGAATGATAACATTGTCGTTTACTTTCCCTTTTCCTTCGATCTTATTCCATAATTCTAATATCGATCGAGCGAATAATTTCAACTACAGGAAATGTAAAATCGCAAAATACGCACAATACGTAAAAATATCCGAAACATCGCATATTACGATATTCGCTGTACAAAATAAATTTATACAAAATAAATGAGTTAAACACATTCGTCGCCACGTCGTACATATCTAGGTGACGGGTATACTTCCGTGGGAACCCCGTCACAAAGTATGGGTGACGCTCTTCTTGTTCGAGTTAATTAAATATAAGATATTATATATAGAACATACAACATAAAAATGTCAAGAACATATTATACCATACTTTTTATTAATTTATATTCTGGATAATATATTACATTATGCTATATCGCGTGGTATTTGTTAAAAAGTTCCAAACACATTTGGGGTGATTTTGGGCATTTCGAACAATGGACTCCGTCATCACTACTCTCCTCACTTTCAAATATATTTTCACACTGTTTATTGAATATTTTGAGGATGAAAAAATCACTGATGTACGTCTCACAAGTATGCTTCTCGACTAAATGAAAGATCCGAGATATCTGCCATGAGATCCCTCGGAATACTCTAGCTGGAAAGCTTATCGCTTTCTTCACTTCGGAACTAAATAATCTTTTCTTTATAATGAATCGAAGACGATAAACAACGAATCGAAGGCGAATCACGTTGGGCGACGAACGTGTTAATTAAGTTCGTAATAATTCGAGTTCTCCTAGAAATCCGTAGTCTGTAACGTTCAGATTAAACAATTAAAGGCAGGTTCCGAAGAACGATAAGAAATAGCCGCGAAATACTTTGTCAATATCTATGGATCTGGTTTCTCGTTATTCCGCTGTCGATCACTCCAACGGAGTAGAAATCAAAGTAACGGCTGCAGTGCGGAACGTAATTCCAGTATATCATGTCGGGACGTAATGAAACATAATGGTTTCGCAAAGTCATTATGTTTTCTGTTAATGGGTTCCCGTTGTTCCCGCCAGCTAACATTTTTGTTTGCCGTGCTATCAAGACGAACGGTGTGCACACATGTGTGTTCCGCGCCGTTTCTCGATAGCCTGATCGATTCACGCGCGTGCCACATAAAAAGAAGGAAGAGAAACGAGCCGCGATGGAGCAACGTCCGTTCGTTCGTTACCGGAACTTGACGAGTCAAACTCCGACCTGATAATAACACGCTACTTTCATAATTGCTGATGTAATTAGAGGGGGGAAAATAGGGGAGTAAGAGGGGACTCGTGACGGCACTTTCGCCACAGAACGTACGATTGCTTTCGTTCTCTCTTTGGAATAGGCGCGGATCCGCTATTGTTCGCCATTCTACAATTTCGTTTCCATCGGCAGATCGGACGCGTAATCTTTTTCTCTTCGCTATATTATCCGGTAGGATACTCGTGTCCACTATTGTATAATCTGTCCGTTTCTTCGAAAAGAATTCAATTTCACATACCCGAGATACCCGAGTTAAGGATTTTTACATTCGTAGTATTTCTTCTTTCTGTTCTCTTCTTTTTTGTTTCGGAAATTCCGTCTTCCGGAATTCGCGAAATTTCATCTTCTATAAAAATACCTAAGTTAAAGATTTTTATATTTTTAGTACCTGCTTTTTTTTTACCTTCCTACCAATTTCGTTGAAATTGAATTTCTTATGGAAGTGCTCGTGTTCCTAGATCTTCGTGTTCGTTATCTTTCCTATCGATTTCGACGAATCAAGATTTATTAGCATTACACGGAGATTACAGGTTACAGTGATTCTAATCAGCCTGCTTGCTCAAACGTAAAGCGAGTTTAACTTCGTATAAAAATATCGCAGTTGAGGATTTTTACGTCTTTAGTATTCTGTTTCATTTTTATCAGTTTCAGTGAAATTTATCCGGAGAATCAAGAATTTATTAGCGTTACACGAAGATTACGCGTTGATTTCGATCTGTCTGCTTCCTCGAGCGTAAAGCGAATCTAATTTCTCATAAAAATATCCAAGTTAAGGATTTCCACGTTTCCGGTATTGTTTTTCTCCCTTTCTATCGATTTCGGTGAAACTTAAACAGAAAATTGAGATTTACGATGATTGTGAAACTCGCGGATGAGGCAGACGGGCTAAGGTATTGGCTAATGTTTGACAAATTCTTCATCAAAGCGGTAATCTTCAAATTCCATGACTCTTTGGCTGATAAGGCTTTGAAACCAAAAGACCAGAGGAATTTAATACGATTCGTGGTTATCGACGAAATTCGTGGTTAAAACTAAAAAGCGGCGGGAGCAAAGTAATAGCAGAAAAATGTGGAACGAAATAACAGAGAATAGAAGAGGGGAGGTTGGATAAAAATTTAATTTCGATGATTCAAGGGTGAAAAGATAGGCAGATAGATAGGAATAAAAAATGGACAGTAAAGAATATGAAGCAGAAAAAAGAGAAAAATAATTTGATAACCTTTATTAACCTAGATTGGTTCAAACGAATATAACGTAGCAATTTGATAATTGAATTTTATATTTATCAAATTTAACCTGCAGTCGTTACAGAATATTAAATATGTTACAAAATGTTAGCATATTCTTTATAGAAAATTATAAATATAGTTGCTTTCTTTTTTAATTTGTAAAAGACAATAATTAAATATTACAAAGAGAGCGAGTAATTAAGAATCACAAAAAAAAACGCATAAAAGACTTGTGAACAACATAAAAATCTAGAAAGTTAATTGGGAGATAGCTTCAGACACGCGTAAGTAGAATGAGACGGTACATTCTACTTATTAGCATCGCGTTAAAAAACGTTGGTCTTCGACAGCGAATAAATATCGACTATAGTTTGCGATATTTTTTTGAATTTTTTCCAGTGCCAACGACAAATCTTCATACTTTTCTTTAACGTCTGAAGAACGATTCGGAATGATAAGAATGATATTATTCAGAAAGAAAGAAAGAAAGAAAAATGAAAAAGGAAAAGACGAAGATATAAATCAGACATCAGTGAAATTCAACAATTATAATTTGATTGCCTCAACTTGATATAGCTATGAATCAACGTGAGTTACGAGTTCCGTGATTATGGTAGTTTCTCTGAACCTGCTGTTGTATGCGGTTACATTGTAATCCCATTATCAATTCAATTAAATTCACTGCGATACAAATTGCAACCGCTTCCAACTTCCCGCTGCAAACGAAATTTAGCGTACGTTTATCATTACTATTTCCCTCATTTTTTTCCTAATTAATTCTTTCCGTTTTATTTTTGTTACTAATTGCACGACATTCGGAATTTTAACGACTGGCTCGATATTTCCTTCGATTTCGTTTGTTTTTCTTTTCCTCGATAAAATGAATCGCAGACTGTCACTTGAAACGATTAACAGTTCGTTAATTGTGGATTGTTAATAAAAAATATTTCTAGCTTTGCCGTACCGCATACAAGAATTACGGTATAAAATAAGGAGGGAAACAACGTCTGATTTCTTTTTCCAGTTCATTCATCTTGTCCAATTCCTTTAGGTAGAACGATAATTATCGCTAAGTAACGTCATAAATTCTGAATACCGCCATAGTTTGCTCTTTCTCGATTGGTTTCCTATCCTCCGCTGGTTCTTCTGTTTGCCGAAGCAATTAATGCATAAACCCTTTCCCTGTTGATTGATCCATGAAATTGGGATTCCTATAATTTGAATCCATTATGATTGCGTAATCTGAGTATAATGGGCAATTAAAGTTTGTAGTACTTTGGATTTAACCACATGCAGATGTAATTTAAGGTTAAATAAAGCTAAATCGCGAATTTAACGAAGGAAAGTTTCTTTCCGCGCAAACGTCAAATAACGACTCTTCCTCAGGATCTTCGCAAACTGAGGAAATCATATTTAAATATATAAAAAATCCGAAACTCGATCGTGGTAAAAAATTCGTTACCACGGAACAATAGCGAACGGCAAATAAACGTCGAACCAGAAAATTTCTGTAATCAGAACTTTGAAATTTTCGATCGACGTAATTGAAAACTCTATTCCGAGCCGTTCCACTGTCTACTTACTTTTCGATCTTCCAATATTCCACGAATGACACACGCGTCACTCCGAAGAAAGAAAGGCGAAGAAACTTCGTGATATTTAAATTACCATTCATCGTTAGTTGGAATTGCCGTTTATTATCGCGCCTCATACCCGTTCCCCTCCCCCACCCGTTCACCATACCCGTTTAAGTTTTCTAATTCCCGGTGTTCAACTTCACCGCCGCGAAGGAACGATGAAAATTTGCAGAAGGAAGTAACGTCGTCGACTTAACAAAGTTTTCTCGGCCGTTGCCTCGCACGATTCTCTCTTTGCTCCCTCGATCCGAGAAGGATCGCCGAGCATTCGTGTCGTCGGTTCTCCGAAGCGAGCCCGAGTTACACAGAGAACGAGCGGAATCGCTGAAGAGAAGAGCTGGCCACCGTGCTTTTACCCCGTACTTCGTTACAACTTAATTCACATCCGCAAGAAACTCTTTCGCGCGTCGAGCGAGAAGCGTCTGTCCCTCCTTCGTCTTTAACTCGCGGAAAGTGAAAGTATGGCAAGAAATGGAAAGAGAAAAACGCGAGCTGCGCCAGTTACGTAACGCGGTTGAATCGTTCGCTCGACAGCGAGAAAAAGCGCTACGTATTATTCTTCTTTTTGCGTTCTCTGCGTCGAGTAAGAATGTGTCTAGATTGATAGAGAACGCAGCTTTGCATTTCTTCTTCGTTATCGTGAAAATAACTTTGCTGAAAAATAACGATCGTTTTGTCGTTCGTTGCCTTCCTCTTATTCTTCCTCTTCGTCTTTCATTTTTTAACGTCACGTCCGCCAACACGGCCGTTAGCCACGGTTTTGCTTACATCTAAGTTAATCGTCCCACGCGTCTGTCGATTCGAAGAATTTCAAAAGGATTTCCCTACTTCGTCACGAATGGCCAGTTCCTTGGGTATTTTGAATCTGTCGCGTGGTTCGTCTTATTTCCTGCGTTTTAGAATTACGAGCTGTACCGTGAGTGCTAGGTCACAAGATTCACACCACGGACAAGTTTCTCTTTGTACCTTTGAAATAGAAATTCGCGCGTCGAGTCTTGTGTGTCCAATTAGCAGTTTCAATGGCTCGACCTCGTCTCTTCCATCGTACGGTGGTTCGGCGAAAGATCGAAATGATGTTGCGGAGCTTACGGTAGCTTCCCATTTCTCGAGCAATCTGCGTCCCATTAGATTTCTCAATACCTTGGCATGGTGTACCGACGTCATCTTTAAATGGTAGTGAGATGGTTTAGCTTCCTCGTTTCCTGCTGTATCTTGGTGGCAGAAAATCCAGGTGATAACGATCGTTCTCTGTATTGTTTTCTAATTTGCTTGAGATCACTTCGTTTTCATTCTGCGGATTTCGTATTGCTGCAATCACGTTCAAGCAGTCGTCGAAAACGTGGTGGAATTTTTTATTTGCCGATTGTTCAAGTGCTTCGAGCATTGCTACTCCACTGCTTCTGCACTGGAAACGTTTGGCACGAGGTGTATAATAAGTTGAATTTTTTCATTTTGCGTTTGATGCGTCTGTAAATACACATAAGGTAAAAATCATTGACTTTATGTAAAATTTCGTCGAATTTGCGTGTTTTCTTGCTTTAAATTGATTTATCCAATTCTACTTCTAGGGCGTTTACGAAGTTAGTAATTCGTCTTACTTTCTTCTCAATCTTCCGCGTTATTCGATCGAATGGATAAATTTTGCTTTTTCCATCATATTGCACGTCGCTATACGAGTTGTTCAGAAGCCATACCGATCGATTTTTTAAATTTACCCTGGGATTCGTTTTTATTTATACCACACTCTTACAATAGACAATAGAACTAGTACAAGCAAGTATTTGTTATTTCTTTTAGAGTCGAGCATTAATCGTGTATTTATGCAGTGGCACGAAGAAACTAATAGAAGACGTAGTTGGCGAGTTTAATTTCCGGGAGGCTCATTTCCCAATCCTTCCAACAGGAACTTCATTGTTTGTTCGTGAAACAACATTGTTGACTTGTTCGTATCGTTTGGCGATGAAAGCATAATATTTTCGGTATTCGACTACCTTCGCGATATCTTAAATAGCTTTTATTTTATGTAACTTTAGAATTTGATCAGTAACTGGAATAAGAATAAGCTGCGTTAGTTAAAATTGTTCAAGGTTACATATATAAAGTGGCAAAGTTTACAAGTAGTAACTGCGAATGTTTGCGCGGGAGGAAGAAAGTTCTTAGAAACGGGGAATTTAGAGGGAAAGTTGCTAGTGAGAAATTAAGGAAAATACTTGTAATTAAAATTTAACTACTTTGCCGCACTTTCAACGCACAACGCACGCCCTCGCACGTTTATATCCTCGCGTTCGCCTGTTTTATTCTTAGCATCGCGCAAATGTTTTACATTATACCCAAGGCGACGGTAAACATATTGTCAAAGAAATTTGAAATTATGAATTTACTTAATCGCGATGTAGTATACATACGTTAAATTAACATTGGTCAGAAAATACAGCATTTCGTACTCATTGCCACGGCATATATATATATATATATATATATATATATATATATATATATATATCTTGAAATTAGTAATATTAATATTACACGAATATTACGAGTCGTACAAACACGAAACTACTTTAACCTATGAACTTGTTCCTCGTGTTACATGATCAAACATTATTTCCAAAAATAATTTCAAAATCCTTCGACGATTTCTTACGTCGTTGAAAATCTCTACCCGCGCCCATGTACTTCGTTGTTACGTTACTTTGCTTTATATACTCGTCAAACTTAATGCAATAAACGGCCGCTTATTTCACGCGTACGAAGCGGAGCAAGTAGACAACACGCTTTGGTATCCTAATCTGAATAAAAGGAAGAGCGAGTGTATCGGGGGTAAATTGATTGGCCGATCGGATAATCCCTATCGTGTACGTAGCCGGATATTAGTAATTTCGATAAGAAGGATCCGAGACGCGGCGGATCTTTGTGTCGAAGAGAGAAATAAAATTGGCGAGCTCGGCAAATTGGACCGAACGGGTAGGCCAGAAACGTAGATACGTGTTTTGGTAATAAAATTACGCTACATCGGGGGAAAGTATCACGATAGGAAATTGCTTATCGCTCGTAATTGGACCGTGGCAAATTATGAAAATGGAGGGAGGCGAGCGTGTTGGAGGAGCCAGCGCAGGTTTAAGAGGCGTAATTAAAGAAAACGAGAACGCGAACCGTGTGATAGGAGGAAATTGAAAAATTGGCGATCACCTGCCGACCGGAATCGATACATTCGAACAAATAGCGATAATTGACCTAATGAATTACCAAATGGAAATTTCGAGAGGGTATGAAATTGGCGAAACTAATAGTCGAACGAAACAGCTGCAGCTAATTCCGTTAATGCGAGGTTAAGCGGAAATTTCATTAAGTGAACAGGACTAAATTCCTCGTCGCGATTACGATTACAGGCTAATGATAGTCTGATTTATTCCTATTGTTCGTTTGTGTTTAAATTTCTTTGATTATATTTCATAAATATTATTTTATTCGATTAATTCCGCTTCGAGCAGACGAAAATTAATTAAATTAAATCGAAGAAAAATTGTACAGGAAAATGCTGCGCTATCTGAGAAGCTCCATCTTATGTTTCGTACAAACGCATCAACGAGCACAAACGGTATAATTTTGTTTGAAAGTATCGCGATCTTATCGCCGTTTGTCTTCAACAGTACATTATATTACTTCGTACTTTTAATTATATTTTAACACGTTTTACTTCTACGCGTCTGTACAATATCGAATAAATTTTTCAACCACTCGCACGTATTTAATTCCATTAAAATTCCTAACGAAGATAAATAGAAAAACAGATTCGAAAAAATATCGCTTCTAATAAATGCAGAGTATATATTGCAAATAATACGGATTATATTCTGTTCGCTGAGAAATAAATAGCCCGTTGAAAAAAAAAAAAAATAGCGGGAAGAGAAACGGAAGCTGTAATGAAAATCAATTTGCCTGGCAAAACGTTTCCAGTTATACAGGAACAACACACGCAAACCGAGTTCCTGTTGCCGAGTAGTTGAGCGGAAGTTCGTTTAGCGGCATTTTGAGGCTGCGTTTGGACAACATGCAAGGTGGCAAATGCTCAGGCAGGGTCAAAGTAAACCCTTCGACGAACTTCATCGAGACTCCGCGAAACTTTATGCCCGTGACTATACTCAAGTTAGACGAGTTTCAACCGATATCGAGACACGGACGTAGACGTATAAATTCCGCGTGTATACGTATAAGCGCACCGTCACTCACCCAACACTGGTTTACCTAACTTTTGCCACCGCCCAAGACTCGGTCTGCTCTGAAATTCCCGAATTAGCCGCTAAAGTGGTCTCTTGTATTTCCCTCTAGCGAATACGATAGTAATGAGCGACGAGAATGGCTGTAAAGTGAAATGCCAACGATTTCACGGGATATTAGCCTGTTAATTCTAAGTTGACGTTCATTCTATGTTATTCGATGTGAAAACTTACATAATGAAACGACATAATCCATGCAGAAACGAAGTCTTCTCGATTTTTCGACAATTGGATCAAAGTTATATTTAAAAAAATTGAAATCATCGAAATAATTCCCATTGTCGTGGACGACGTTTTCCTATTTTCCGGTAGCTTGCGAATACCATCGGGTTTTCGTTCAACAATCGACCTAATTGTTCGTTGACGAATTTCTGAGGACCAGCAGGCTGTGGTCAATTTTTGAATTCGAAATTACCTTTTTTCGGCGCGGACCATTTTACTGGCTTCTCTTTCAATCTTCGACAATTGGATCAAAGTTATGTTTAAAAAAATTGAAAATCATCGAAATAATTCCCATTGTCGTGAACGACGTTTTCCTATTTTCCGGTAGCTTGCGAATATCATCGGGTTTTCGTTCAACAATCGACCTAATTGTTCGTTGACGAATTTCTGAGGACCAGCAGGCTGTGATCAATTTTTGAATTCGAAATTACCTCTTTTCGGTGCGAACCATTTGACTGGCTTCTCTTTCAGTCTATCTGACAAGAAGATGGAAAGAACCTCGAAATTTCGAACGGCTCGATGCTTCAGGTTGATGCTAAAACAGGCCCGAAAGGATCCGAGTGCGTGGCTGTCTGTTTTCATACGTTTTTAATTATTTTTCCTTACTATAGTACTGCCGCATATTCTAACAAATTTGCGAATGACGATTCTAATAAAAACGTTTAGAACGTAAAAAATTACTGCATTCGGAACATCATTTCTCTATTAATCCTTTCGGGGTCGTTTCCTTGTCAACCTAAAGCATCGAACGCACGTACTTTCGGCAGAGTTCCTATCACCTTACAGTGAGATTAAAGCCAAACAGTATGCCGAGCTGAATATATCGCATACCGAGTGTCATCGAACATTTCATTAATTTATAAGATTACGGCGCAACAATTGTCACGTTCGTCATATTCTACGAACTCCCCCGCCAACGGCGTAAAATCACAAAAGAGCAGGATGATATTTTTACTTGGACGGCTGTGCCGAATACGTGAATCCAGTCGAATAGAATTCGTTCCTTCGTTACTCATTGCGATTAGATCGAACGAATGCCAAAAAATACAGCAATTAGTCACGCTATCCTCTCGCGATTTTGTATTCGTGCGATGATATTCGACAATCTCTATACGTACGTTCCCACGTACGTTAGAGCAGTCGTCGGTCACTTCGTAATGAATCCACTGTCGGCGTTCGACTTTCGAATCAGCAAACTTTCTTGTGTTTCTTTTCTTCTTTTTTTTTTTTGCGAAGAAGTACGAGTCACGGCGATCTCGCTGTCCGTGGAACAGTGTGCACGCGGAATCTCGGCAGATTCTTCGTGCGGAAGTGACGTGCTTTCGAAGGTAGTGAAACGCACCACTTCCCTCTGTGTCGCTGTGAACCGAAAACGAATGGAGAAAGTTCAGCGCGAAATTCTGGCCGTAAAAAGGAAGCGGAGAGACGGCGGAGGGTTCGCGGCACGAGGAGGGGAAGAAAAATTTACGGGCACGGCCGGCTCCGCCATTGAAATCCGGGACTGGAAAACCGCGAAATCGTTGAAATAACGTCGCGCCGGAAATCTCGCGGAGATTCGATATCCGGCGATCGTAAAGAAACGCCGGACGTGACCGAAAATTACTAAAAGACGGAAATGCGAATTCCACCGCGAATTTATATACGCTGTTCGCTTTGTCCTGCGGCTCTGTGCAACCTGTGTCCTCCTTTTGCCTTCTCCCCGCTTCCCCCCTTCCTTTTTTCCATTGTTCCCTTGCTCTTTTTGCGCCGGACAATTCCGTTCACTTCCGGTTTCCGCGATATATACTGTCTGCTTCGCGCATCGATGTTTCTATTCGAGGATCCTTTCGTGCAAGGACTTTCGAAAAATTCGAAATTTATCGTCTCGCTGAAAATTGCTCTGTACGCTACGCGTGCGGGCGAGTTTTCGAAATTTTTATCGGGAATTCTCGTTGTACGATGTAGATCGCTGGTCAGAGATATTTCGACGCTTTACGATGTTAATTTTACCTGAACGCTTCAACTATTTTTTATTATAGATCTCTTCGTTCGTTCGTGCCGTACGCGCGTTACAGTGGCTGCAAAAGGTATTAAACAACTGTATATATTACAGCACTGATATATCGGTGAATTATGTTCGAGTATATTAAATCTCGTGTCATTTGATAGTAATCGCGTACGACCGCAAGAAATTGATATCGTTGGAGTAAAAATTAGGACCTTCCAGATACTTTTCGTTAGCCACTGTATAACGTAAAATACCTATCAGATAAAGCAATACGTATTTGTTAGAGTTCTTCCAAGGTTTCTAAACTTTTTCCTAGAGATGTCTTAATGTTTACGGTCTGTACGTTGGTACGAGCACGTCTTTTCGCAGATGCGGCTCGATCTTTTCCTCGCGGAGTAAATAAATTTTATAGATACGCGCTTTCCTTCGCTCGTAATGGTTCCAATTACGTATCAATTTCTTCTTCGGTCGCTCTATGAATTATGAATTTCAGCTTTCAAGAACTACCCGTCTTATGCAGCAGTTCGAAGACAGAAAAATTCGAAGTAATTGAACGTCGTAAAAGTAGTAATTAAAAGAGCGCCGATTGGAACGTTCAATTAAGTATTTTACCATATTTATGCCGAGTCTCGTAAATTTCTAACGATAGGAAAAAGGCTACAGCCTTAAGCCCCTTTACCGGGACATCAATTTAATTTATTCGGCGCGGTTCTTAGGGGCGGCGCCGCTCGGTTCCGGAACATCTTAAGACACGATCGAACTCTTTCGTTCTTTTCCATCGCGTTAATTTCCACTTTAGTTAAGAGATCGAATTACACGGTAGTCGAGCGAAGATAGAAATATTCGTATTTGAAAACGAGAGTAATTAAGCGGAGCCGCGGCGGGTCGCAGCGAATCGCCTTTGTCTAGCAGCGAATTGCCTTTGTCTAGCATCTGCCGTTGACGTTTCGCCTCTGCTCTTCTTCTACCGCGTCTTACGATTGCTCTTTCGGCTCGTTATCATCGTTTCTCATTATCGTAACCGTCATCCGGCCAAACAACGAACCGCAGATCTACGGGCGAATCGAATTTTATAGGAGAATGCCACCTCGGCGAACGAGAGGAAACGAAGAAAGGGGTGGCTTTGACTTTCGTCGCCCTTTGCTTTCGCCCTAGTTAGGAACTAACCAAACGACCGGCGCTGAATCGCAGAAGCAAGACAATGCCGTTACCTCGACCGGGTAAACGAAGAATAAATTGTATGCTTTTCACACGGGCTTGCGGTGCTTTAAAATTGCTGCTTTGACTTCTTTTTCTTCGTCTTTTGTCCCTTTGTTCCACACCGCGAAGCTTAATTAGAATAAAACGTGTAATAAATGCGTTGGACCAACACGAACGAGTCCACCTTTATTCCGGCCACTTTCTTCAGCTTTGACGTTAACAATTGCTCAGCTTTTCGCCTTTATCTACGTCATGGACGACGCGCGCGCGTCTGTGTGTTGGGCAAGTTGACTCGCCAGTTTTGCTAAGCGCGTATTAATTAACGAATGTATTACTCGTAGAATAAGTAGCTCGAAGCTTAGCTCGTTTTCCTTTGTGTTCGGATGTCCAATATAAGCAATTTATATTTGTCGAGTTCTCACTATGATTAGGGTTAGGGGCGTGAAACGAATCCTCATTTGGACTACACGTTGTTGCTGTGCAATGGAGAAGACATTGACTAGCGCAAATACGACTACTACAGAATTTGACAAGTAACCGCGGTAATCAGACACTCGAGAAGCTAACTACAATGATCCTAGGTCCAACAACGAATCCGCGGTCTACGGGTTAGTAGGCTTATTTCTTCGTCGAAGTGCTAAGTTGGAATTGATATCAAGACGTTAGTTAACTAGTCCAAGAGCTCGTACACCAGCGAAAAAGTGGCTTTCCGTCACGGTGACGCTGTCGAGGAAAACTATGATGGGGTGTGTCTAAGAGCACGAAATCCTCGGATTCGTGGAGAGATGTCTTCATTCGGGAAGCGAGAAAAATCGACGCTGCTGTTAATCGGTCAGTTTGGGACAAAGACTGCTTGTCCGTTTGAAGAACCTAATTAACAAAATCCTAAGATTTATAGCGGGTCCTCAGGCTAGCTGAACTTGTGCCGTGTAGGTGCATCGACATCTGGTAATCTTTGTTTACTGTCCAGTACCTCTACGGGTATTTCTTTTAACGAGGGCTATATCATTACTCCATACCTTTGTTAGACGGAGCGTTCGTCCCGTTGACCGCGGCTACGTTCGGCGACTGATTGTCGCCTTGAGCCCAAGCTCATTGTCACAAATCTCGAATAAATACAATCGGGTAGAATGACGGCAAATTGTTTAATTACAGCTATAGACTTTAATTACAATTTTACGAATATTCTCGAAGTTCCAGGGGGGTGGCTCCGGTGTCCTTTCATCTCCGACATATTTAAGAATACCAAGAAATGAATTACCAGAGTAATTATTTCTGCGTCACTGGTAGCTAACTGTGCGAGGCTTTCCGATATAGCTAGAGAATAAATCGCTCGGTCGTCGTCGGCAGAGGAAAACGGATTACACCTCGACACGAGACCAACGGAACAACATTACTTTAGGTGGAGACGTAGAAATTTGTAGGTAATGCTCGATTTTTTTAATAGAAATATCATTTTCTTATAGCAAAATTGCAATATATATCCTTCTAAACGAAGACAATAACATTGACGTAAATCGATATAATAAAATGAAATAATTTATCCTATATAGTAATTAATTTTGCAACAAGAACGAGCGTTCACATTTATCTTAATTATGCACGAAACATTAATCGAGTATCTTCGGTAATATAACGCGCACTTGCATTTAATTATAAAATATTGATCAGAAGTTACACGTTAGCACGCGATATTACTAGCGTTTCGTACACGAGAGTATAATCGTATTTTAGTTAATGTTACTTATATGTAAATAACTGTTTTCTGAGTCGAGCAACCAATCCTTCGCGAATTCAAAAGCACTAACTACTGTGCAAACACAATTATAAACGTCCTCGTCTGAAAAGCCTGTGACAGCTTCTCTCCTCGCTCGGCGTAAATGCACAGGTTTGATAGGGATTAGCATTAAAGCAACACTTCTCTAACATACAACGTACTCTTCAGGGTAGAGTGTAACCGTGATGTCCGGAGAGCAAGTGTTGCGCGAAATTTGAAGTTTAGCAATATACGTCACGGTAATGAAAATATGCTGTCCTTAAATCGAATGCCAAGAGAAATACAGTCGAATAAATAAACGCTCGAAGGCACGTGCAATATAAAGACAAAAATGTGTATCCGATTGCGTGGACTTTGGAACAAATTTTCGTTATATACAAATTTCCGCAACATTATCTTTCAAAGTTCTTTCTTCAAATAAGGAGCAGATTTTCTATTTTTATTACAACACGCACATTAACGAACACAGCATTTTAAATTTACATCATCCTTTCGCCGATAGTTCTCGTACAAGACAAAAATTGTCGATTGACAGAGGCTCACGTACACTTGTCGACACTTGAACGTACGATGTGTTGTTGCGATCATATTGGTCAAATTTGTAACGACTCTGAAAATGTATACGGAAGCTACAAGACATTTATGACAGACACAGGTTTGGTAAAAACTTACTACACGGTACGAATAACAGTCTCAAACAATTAATGCTACGGATGGTTTCACTACGTATTTTTTAATTACATAAATAATCAACATACGTTTTCAGATTCGTTGCAAACTTTTCCTTGCGTAACCAGCATAGTCGTATCTCGTTGCAGCGTTAAAGAAATTCCAAAATGTTTCGTATAATATATACATAAAAGTAAAAATCTTCTAAGAGCATCGCGGTACTTTCGCGGACTGCTGCACATAACCAACGAGAATCTCCAAGCAATGGAGAAGTGGAAAGCTGGAACAAGCAACGTCTTCCAACTATACAGACGCGTCTCGCAACACGAAATCTCATAACGACGCTTCAATAAAGCGGAATCGAAGCTTCGTAACATACAAATGTCCGTGTATTAACCGTTGCCTTTCTTCCTTCGAAGGTAAGAACGGTATTGCTATTGGGGTAAGTAGAAGCGAGAGGGTGGAGAGGCGCAGTTGCAGCAATCGGTAACGATGCGCACCGATTAGGAGCTTACGTGTTCCTTCGAAAATTGTTCGTTTTGGGTTCTCTACTTCCCTCGGGTTATTCGAACGAGTAGGTCCGCTTATATAGGTTCTTGCCCGCCGCGAATTCGGGTCTCGAAGGTACTCGTCGCGCCACCTGAGCCAAACGACTGCCAGTACCCTGGCTACCTACCAAATTAACTTTTACTACCATCTTCCCAATTAATTTACAGGCTCCCGCAGCCGCCTAATTGCGCGCATAAATTATCCGCACCCTCGAAATTGTCCGTTCCGAGCCACTCCAACGGAGATGTCCGACTTGCTTCTTTCCTCTCTTGTATCTCTTCGCCTTCTCTAACGTCTCGTTTCTTGCTTTCTCTAGCCGACACGACTCCTCTTTCGATCCTCCAAACGTTCCGTTCGTTCGTTCGCTGCCACTTAACCTGGCCCTTGATTTCACGCTCGTTCTCGTCACCCACTGGATGGTGGTGACGGTACGGTTCCCCGCGACTGGATTTTCTTGTCGAATCTGGCTATCGCCAGCACCACGCAAAACCAGAAGGGGCGCACCGGTTAAACGTCCAGCTGAATTTCCGGCTTTATCGAATACGCCTGACCGCCGTTCGCGTCTTACATAGCAAGATGCTCTGTTTAATATCTATATGCGTTTACAAGAACACAGAGAGCGAGAGCATTCGTTTGTGCTCGTTCGGTGCAAACGATCGTGATGCAATCTGTTCGTAAACACGTTCGGATCAAAAGAGTCTGTTCACGAGGTACGCGAGCGAACGTGCGCACGTAGGGATTACACCGAGCATCCGAAATACTTTCGCAATTGTTAGCGTTTCTCGTATCACACTTTGCTGTTATGATATACAAAGATAGAGTAACAGTTAGGATTTGCTAAAATTCGAGCTACGATACGTATACGCGTGTCGCGTATTATCTTCGTCATCAACATTCAAACACTGGAAATTCAAATATTTCCTCGACATGATACGTCGCGAGTTCTACAAATACCCAGATTAATCGAACGGTCAGATATGATTCTGAAGCAATGGAGTACTTAAATCGATGCATCAAATGGTCAAAGCGCATAGATTTTCGTTAATTCAGAGAGAGAGAAGCAAATTCCCTGTAACGACGCGGTATTACGAGGCGAAGGGTTAACGGGATTAGAAACTCAGCGCGAAAAGCATCGCGAATTGTCCCGGTCGAACGTTATTTGACACAATGGCCCGTGGAAATTTAGCCCTGGTTTCGAATAAGACGAGGCAAATTAACAGCAACTGCCTCGGGCGATCGAGAAAGTTTGACTTCGAATCTCGTCGCGATTCACAGGAATTAATTACGTGCCGCAGTTTCTGCTTTCGCCCGTCAGTCTTAACGCGAATTAGTGTACATGGCAAATCGTTCCTTTCGCGTTACGCAATTACCCTTATTGGCCTGCCTCGATCCTAACGAAAACGCTTCGTCCCTCATTTCGGTTATCGTAATGAACCGATTGTCACGATCGCTTTGTCGCAAAGTGAATACGTTTCATCGATGACGAGTCACACCGTCGTCTTCGTTCGAAGACGAATCACGAGTGTCAGAAGTTCAAAAGTCTTGGAATTAATTCCAACTTTTTATTTTTCATAAAAATGGTAGTGCGTAGTGCGAACTACGAATATTAAATTACGCACATCCTTCCTTTTTGGTAAAATTGTCAACATATTGTAATTTCTAGATCGTACAAGGTATCAAGTTGCCAATCTTTTTACGATCACTTAAATTCTTCCAGGTTTTAAGTAAGTTACTATTACATATACACTCTTTGATATTACACGCGTGAAAATTATTGCATCCCCAAATTTCCCACAGATGTACTTAATCTTATCATCGTCATACGAGACGCGTGATACAAATTAGAACGAAGGATACTGATCGTAGCGAATACGATCGATATTGAGATTTACGATTATATGCAACATTCGATCCATGGTCTTGCACGAATCGTCTATAGTCCAACGATACTAATTAAAAGTTAAGCGCATAATTAAAATCTTAACGTGGATAAATACCTTACATAGGTGAAATCTATGCATTCTCACATTCTGAACTCCCTAATTCCGTGTTGAGAATCGGTTCGCAATTAAGGCTGAACTTTGGAGAAGCGGAATGGCGAAGGATTACGCGAGATATCACGTGGTAGGACGGCGAAGAGCACCGCCGTGATAATTCATTCCAGGTATTTTCCACGCGGATGGAATAAGTGCTACATTTTCGTCGGCGTTGTTCGCTTATATATTCATAAATGCGAATATATCGAGGCAGCTACGTACGCGTGCACGGGATGGTCGAAACGATTTTGCGACGCGCCCTTGCAATAATTTATTCGCGAAACCGTACTCTGTCTACCTCTTGGAACTGGCCATCCGATCCACCTTCGCAACCCAGCGACCCAATGAATGTATATTAATGACCGACGAGAATTTAAAATACTCCGTGTCGGAAACGAAGCATTCGCGAATCTTCTGGCTCGCGTCGAAATGGTTGGCGGGCTGAAAAGAAAATTCAACGAACGAACTTGCATCTGTCCCATGTAATAATAACAGCGATGAATATTTGTAAAGGTGTACGAAGCATTTTTATAGGAATTTCTTTCTATTCTATCTTCGGATTATTTTTAGTTTTATATGGAGATTGTTTGGAAAGAAAAGTAGAGGAATACGTAGCGGAATTAGGTTTCAATGAACTTTCATCGAATTACTATCGCTGTTATGTATTTAAGTTTTATTTATTACGTAGCCTTATAGTATATAGATGATTGGCTAAATAATCGAAGTTCGTGCTTACATTTTGGTGTAAATAATTGGAATTTAATGAAACTTTATCGATATCTATTTCCGTCAGCTATTCACTTATTTCTGTATGAAAGAATTATTAATTGTTCGAAGTTGATTGATGGAGATTTAGATACGTTTGCAATTAAAGAGAAGCGAAGTCAATTTATATGACCGTAGAATGAAACGCTGAACGATGACGATGCGAAGGGAAAAGCCAGTTTCTGTAATTGTTCGATTAATTTGGAACTTTACATTGGAGGATTGTTTAATTAGTTTAGATCTCTGATGCATTGCAAGATAATCGTTATATGGAGGTTCCAATTGTTTCGATAGAAAAAAGACTTCCATGGTTACATACGAGTTTTGCTTTCTAACCATTTATTTCAGATTTTCATTGATTAGATGTGTATAGTTCTCTTCTTTCTTTCATGCAGGTAGTTCTATACGGAATAAAAGAAGAAAACACTTTTTATTTAAATAATACGGTAATTTCTATGCCTCTAGTTTTATATTCGTGAATGTATAAATATGTAATATTTTGATTTAATTTAAATGAATTTTAATGAATTTTTTCTTTTCATACTAAACATTTCTACACGAGCGGACGTGAATGGCACGATCAATTTTTACACGACTCCCTGTCACTTGGATTTTAATTGCTTAAAAATTTTGCCAAAAAAATTCCACTCTTTTATTGAAAATTTTGATAAGTAATTTTTTCAGCTGTCTATAATAGAATGGAATGTTTGAACAGTTTGATAGTAATTCTACAGCCTGCTGAACAGCTTTATTGGCTCTTTCATTTCCACGGATTACATGTTATGGTACCTGTCCAAACAGAATGTGGGTAATTTTCAGTAGGATCTCGTTCCATTTTTTCAATGGTTAGTTTTATAATAGGATTTTCGGAATTTCAATTTTTTTTTCACCGTTGAATATGAACCTTTATTTGAGATTTTTCATGATTTTCGACCTATTCGATAGATACTATATAGGTGAATATCGTAGGAAAATATTTCGATTTTTCTTTAACGATTATTTAAAGTTAAATATATGTACATTCTTATGAGAAATTCTCTATTTCAAAAGATATTTTTAAATTGGTCTCTAACTGGAAATAATTGATTTTAAACGATCGATTGAACGAATTATAACAAAAGATAGTTTACTTTATATTTAATTTCGAGAAATTCTACCTATTTTTTGTACTAACATTCTATTCTGACTACGAACAATTCACATTTCATATTAAACTAATCAAATGTACTAATAATAGTAGTAATGAAGTTGATTTATAAATATTATAGAGGTACTAATAATTTTAGTGGATGCAAATTACCAGGTTACATTTTAATTTTCAAAAAAGAAATCGTAACGTGAGCAGGTAACCGATATAATATGAACTTATTACAAAAAGCGTTGGTATTATTAAAAAGTGGTAGTAATTACTATGCATGGTGTTCACAGAGTATGAAGTTATTATTAAGCAAGGTGGTCTATTAGTATTAATAAAAGACGTTAATGTGCAGCTGAAAATGGTTAGAAAGTATAGGTACGTGTTATTCTTATGGAAATGGCTGAAGTGAAATGAATATTGCGGAAGTAGGTTAACAAATTAGTGGGGGAATGAATATGCATTTGTAAAATAAAAAGAAGATGCGCTGCAGGGGAAAAAATGAATTTCTTTTAGATGAAAAAATTCATTTTATTAAAAAAGTTCCCTCAATGCCGTTTCGAAGACCAATTACTGGCAACTGCACGTCGCTGCACCTATAAAAATTATGTAGACCTACAAATATAGTATTCTTTTCACTATTCTATTTTTACCTCTAATATTTTTTCTAATTAAACTCATCGTTAGAAAACAGCTACGACTTGAAACAATCGCGTGTATCATGATATTTAATGATCTGTATATTGACATGTGTATATTCATATACACTTATGTATATATTTATTTACTTATTTATTTATATTTATATACATGTGTTTATATACATATATTCCAAATGGAATTGGACTCACACTTATATTGACTTAATTAGAATCTTTACCACAACATATCATATCCACTGGCATCCATAAATAACAAATCATCTTAAATTTACAATAGACACGAGCGAATCGGCACGTTACAATTACAAAATAATGTTGATGATTCTTCACCGCGTATTATATCGCACAGAAAACCGAGCTATACTATGTTTTGAAAATTTCATGACAAATTCATTTTAAAATTAAGCTATACCGTGTTCCAAAGATTTTATTGCAAATCCGATTTCATTCAAGCTATTATAGGATTTTTTATTTACTTAGAATGGATAAAAAAGGAGGCGATGGTTATCTAACGTGAACTAATTAATGTGCTATAACTAAGACAACTAAATAGTTAATTTACAACTCTCGTCACCACGGTTCCAACGCTCTCTTTCACGCGGACCACACACTGACTTTTCAACTCACACTCTTGAGCCCGATAACGCCAGCAACACTAAAGAACTCTCTGGCAACACTAAAGCTCTCGCTGGTAACGCTAAAAGCCCGACAACGCCGGCAACACTAAAGCTCTAGCTTGCAACACTAAAGCCCGTTAACTCACTAACCGCTACCTTCTATACCCTGGCTTCGGTATACCTGGCCCGCACATGTCCCACAGTCAAGTAGACCTTAATTGCTCAGGGTTTCCCCCGAAAATACTATACTATCGTCTAATGTCAGCAAGCGTTTTCATGTCTTACGGACCCGAGTGTATTTCATTTTCATTCCTCCCTGCGTATTTATCTCGACGCAGTAAATCATCCGAATCATCCATCCACGATCCATCACACCTATTTCTCCCGAGCACAAATCTCTTATTCCCTTAACCGTTCTATTACCAACACACTCCAAACTTTTTCTCCCCTTCGCTTCTTCGCTCTATGCTTCGTTTCGTTCTGGTATCCATCGATTCGCTTCCGCGAGACGCCTCTCGTCGACGATTCTCGTCTCGCCAGACGACCTGACTCTTTTTTGTCCTCGATTCTCACCTGTGAATTTCCTCTCGCCCCATTACCTCTCCGGCTCTTTTGTGAAGTTTTTGATTCGAACTAGCGCCACGAGCGGAATCGCGGTATCGCGCGCGCGTTTACGCGCGTTCCTTTCCATCCCTGTTTTCCGCGCTTTCACGCGACGCGAGTGATAAATCCGCGTCCTATAAATCAGCCGCCATTTTTGGCCGGAACTTTTTGACAAGGCAATTGGGAATTGTTTGGTAAACGACGCCGGGGTAGGGTTGAAAAATCATGAGGTACGCGGTTTCCAGCGTCCGTACTATCCCATTCAATCCATGTCCCCGACCAGTCTCGGTCGTTTTTATTTATCACGAATCGCGGAATTTCCAGCCGGAATTTCCTTCCATCCACGATCATGGACACCGATTTCTCTACCTCCACGTGTTTTCCTCTCATTCTCTCGAGATCGTGTCGCGCCTCCTGTCGACCTTAGAACGCTTTTGCCTCTTTTTCAGGTAATATGCGATCTCGCGATTGAATATCACACGGTTGTTAGCTTCTGATATCGGAAATATCGCGCGATTCATTCGATCGGATGAATCGGGGAAGCTCTGTCGTTAGATCTCTCCTGTTTATCTTATTTCACGACTTCTATGAGTCGTTCTCAATGGATAATCGAAATATAAGAAAAGTTGAGATAAGAAAGAGACGTTAAAAAATAATGTTTCGCAGCTCGAACGTTAATAAGACGTGAAAAATATTGAAGTTGCTTTTTATCGGTTTTAATCGAGTAATTTTTAAAATACTACGCTGTTACGATTTGTAAAAGATTCCGCTAATTATAACTATAATTAATTATAACCAGTAAAACCATGATCTTTTAATCTCGTTCTAAAATTTTAGAATTCCGTCGTGGATTATCCTTCGCCATGAAATTAATTAATTATATTAAAATAAAAATTGTATAAATTACGCGCAGATTTTTCGTTTGTCCATCTTCTTTCGAAATAATAGCATTATCGTTGCCGGCGTAAACGTTAATTTTTCAATTTGAATCTCATTGTATGCTTTCACAAGAGTCGAAAGAACCTGGTGAATCGGGTTTCGTCGATAATAGAACGATAGAACGTGTCGAAATGTTCACTAGGGCCCGTGTATTTTTGCAATGCGTCGCTTACAGCGTAACGTATATTTTATTTCATTCTTATGATAATATCCACGCGAATTTTCTCCGTTGCTTGAATAGATCGTAACAAGCGCGACGCGATTTTATTTCTCTCAATTCGGGGAATTCTGTCGGAATTCGGGCTTCAATCATCGCACCGCGCGATTCTTGCCCGCGCTATATCCAGAGGAACGAAATTTTCAGCTGTTCTTTGTTTCAAACCCGAAGAATGCAAACAGATAACAACGCTATTTTTGGAAGGCCGAGGTAAATTATCGGACCCTCAGGCGCCACCGATTCTTCCTGATTCTGACTGCAAGAGAAATAACGACAAATCTACCAATCGTCCGACCATTGTCGTCTACAATCCGATTTGAAAGTCTCTGCTTTGAGAAAATTCGAAGCTTATTCTCCGCAATATTGAACACGATTTTATATATTTGATATATTTCAGAGAAACGCAATGTTAAATTTTATGTATGTCGAAATATCACGACATATCCACCCTTCTATCTGTACATTCGTTTTAAATTAAAATTGCAAATATATTAAACCATTTCACACGGCTAACGAAACGAACAGCACGAATTGCCTTCTCGACGAAGCAAATTGTTTAATTCTCTCTTACGTATTTTTGGTCTTGAGATTCTCGATATAGTAAAATATAAGAACGCTTGTTCCTATTTTTATTGAAAAATAATATCCTTATTCCATGATGTTTTGTATTTAATATTTTTATCGAATTACAAGAAAAGAATCTTCGTTACACGTTAATATTGCAGCTCTGATCAAAACCGGTTAGCGATACCGCTCACAACACGAAGCGAAGAAAATAATATCATTGTGTCGTCTATTCGTTTCTACAACGTTAATTTCTCGTTACGGTAATCCCAAAATCATCTTACAACGCGAAAAACCAAATTCTCTATTTAATTCCGTCGCGCCAACGTCTCCATAACGCAATTACTTTAAATTTTAATTAATTCGCGTCGTTGGCGAGATGAAACGTTTCTTCGAATTTGCGCGATACGCTTTCATCGTCGAGGCGAAAAAGATTTTAGCCTCGTTTATCGCTTGTTTCTCAAAAGCGGGAACTAGCCTGGCTAAAAATACGCGGAAAAGTCGGCTAGAAAAAGGCAGAATGATATTAGTAACTCAATTTACGTTTCGGCGATAGTTTGGAATCCTTTGGAAGACGAAAGACTGGTCGCAGAAAAGAGCGACGGAAACGGAGGGAGGAAGAAAAAGAAAAGAGAAAAGAGAAGGGAAGGAAGAAGAAGATTAGGTAGGTATACGATTTGGGTTAGCGCCAGCGTCGTTGCCAACGACGCCGGCCGACGTCGAGGGTCCGTCACTTGGCGCCGCAATTGCTACGCTATGGCTGCCCCCTTAAAGGACAATTCACATCTGCCTTTTCGTTTTCACCATTTTCTTTCAAACAACCCTGTTATTGTCAATTGTACGTATTTCTTAATTGCGTAACGAATTGATTCTTTCTTTCCCTTTTAGACGAACCTTTTCTCTCCGATTTTTCCATCCAGATCTTTGAATGGTTTCAAAGATAGGTCGCTGTTATCTCGGGTTTACAACATTCTACTGCGCGCATTAAGATAAACGAATAGTCGGGCGTTCAAGATTTATGTAGTGTCGTTATGGCACTCTGTTATAGCTGTTACAGTTGATTTTTGCTCGAAACGAGACAAATATCTTATTACGTTATTATTCTTTCTTCAAGCCATTCGTTGTTATTTCACGCAAATTACGTACGAGTAGTATTCGTACTCGTTACTGTAATTCTACGCCGTTATTAGTTATATTTCAGTTCATTGCCAATGTATATAATTCTTTGAACGTTCAAATGCTGGATACAGTGACTCAGCCACCGAAAGCAGGACGCAATGATCTTCGAGAGAATTCTAATATTTCCACATGTACGCGTTGTATAAAGATTTTATATTCGATCATCAAGAACATGTTGTTCGACGATACGTAATAGGAAAGCTGAAAGTGTAACCAACGATAGACTACACGGAGTCACTTCTTTCTTTAAATCCACAATAACCACGAACTTCGTTTCATCGACTTCCAGATCACGTCCAATCCATCGCGTAAGTGCTAGTACGTACGATAGACACGTTGGGAAACACGCGAATACACGGTTGCTAAGCCCAAGAGGTCCAATTGAAATTAAAGAGGACGAAAGATACTACGTGCTGTATAATTGGCAAAAAGAAAAATGTAGCGAAAGGGACGAAGCTACTTAAAATTAAAGAACAAAGCGTATTACACGCGTGGTCCGCTTAAGCTGAAGAGCATTTAATGTTCAATTAAATGCAACAAAGATCAAAGATCCCGTCAACGAAGGTGAATTTGCCTTAATTCAAGCGACGCGACGACTGTTCTTTTTTTCCTCCTCTGTCCTCATCCGTGTCCATTTTTTCCATCCTCTTCTGTTCTCTCTGGTCTCGAGAGCAAGTCCGCGAAACCCCGCCGCTATAAATAGCGCGGGACCGTCTGACTACGTGTCTGCGATGTCGTGAAATGTACGACGCCCGAGTTCCTTGTCTGCAGAGGCGTCTCGACGCCTGTAACGATACCGATCGAGATAATTCAGTGGGGCAAGCCGCGCCACGACACCGCGTCGTTAAAATTAGCGAAACCACGCTCTCCTCGTAACTACGGTTTCGTCGAAACGGACGTCGTTGCTGTGTTCTTCCTTTCCTCTTTCAGGTAATACTTGCATCTGCGCAATCTCGTTTCCCTTCGACGCCACATATCAATTTTTAAACTCTTCTTTATCCGCCACTGTACGTACGACCGCTCGTCACCGAGCTATTAGACCGAAGACGTTACAGCGGCATCGTTCACGATATTAAATATTACCGTCGTAACGCGAATGTTGTAAAAGTTTTTCGCGATGAACGTTTTAAAAAGAAAGAAAAAGAGAAGTAAAGGACAACATACGTTATACGTATACGTTGGTCGCGCGTATCACAGCGCTTGAATTTATCGCACGTATCACAACATCAAAGACCACACTGATCTCAACTCGAATTTATACCTGACGTTCTATCCTATATTTCTTCCTCTCTCTCTTCTGCTTTTTCTCGCTATTTCGTTTCTGCGAGATTGATGAAGACCAAGTACGTTTATTATGTTGCTACAGCGACAGAACAACGCATTTATCGATTCTTTTTCTTTGAGGAGCACGTGTTATCCGGGATTTATAGGCCACTGCGAAGCTCAACGTTTGATTGGAAACCATTCGTGAACGGGAGTATCTCGTGAAAATTATGGCCCGTATAATCCTAAGGCAGATGTTTACTCTTTCCTTCTTTTCTTTTTTTTTTTTTTTGTGGCTTTTATTTAACGTTTGTCGTAGTTGATACTGTGTAAACTACAAATTTTGATGCCGTTTTTGTGAAAATCATTGGCAGCGTGGAAATATATCTTTCGATCCTGTCGTTTCTATTTCGAGAAATTTCTTCTCGCAACGTTTATACAAATACGGATTTCCAAACGTATATTCGTACAAAAATTTGTTTGGAAGTATTTGTATCGAAATAGAAATTACAATATAGGATATGATACAAAGTTTTATGCTGTACTTGGTGCACGCGTAAACGCGTGTCTTTAGTATCGAGTTTTAATACAATACGATGAAACACATTTATTCGATAAATACGATCTTGGAAAATGCTTGTAACGAGTGCGATTGAAAATTAATGTTTTAATGTTATTCAATTATTAAACTACCGTAACCCTGGAAACGTTTTAATAACACGGACATCCGTGTTCATTGACACAGCAATTATTAATTAATAATGGTGTGAGTTAATTAAAGAATTCTCTCGTTAATTAGCGGAGTTAATTTTTGCTTATTGTTTATAACGGTAATAAAATGATTACCGCTTCTCGACAGTAGTCCACGAATACCAACGTTTATGCTTCAATAGGTAAAAATAAGGTAATAACGTATTCGATATCTGTTACTTCTAAATTGATAAAACCCTGTTATTTCCACTGTATTAAACACACATTATATCTGTACATTTCTACAATATTTATCGATTTTATATACTTTTTCTATATAACAAGAGCAACAGAGGAGAAACAAAAGTATTGGGTATTTATGTAAATAACACGTAAAAAATAATTTGCAAATGAAGTGAAAATTTGCGAAGCAAATGAATAAAAAAAGAAAACGCGAGTGTGAAAAGTTTCACAACGGAAATAGCGTATCGTTCGATACGACGACGAAGTTACGAAAACTACAGAAAAATGAAGTAACCGATAATTCGACCAGCAAATTTCTTCAACTACGCGAGCAAAATATACCAATCTGTTACATTAGAACGACCATGCGCTTCTTTAAATATCTTCATCAAGAAATACACGTTTCCATAGCGATAATAGGGACTTATTTCTCGACAATGGCGGCGCAGCTTGACATGGCAGAAAATAAACTAGCACGAATCGATAGAGACGCGGAGAACAAATCTTCTGGATGTTGGTCGGCGGCGGGCACAAGAAGAAAGTCGAATCCGTTTTCTGGAGTAAGGCGGAAATTAGAATTTTCACGGTAGAGGGAAAAAGAGACGCGGACGAGTCCTCGTGGGATGAAGAAAGCGAATCTTCGGCCGGAACGAGTTGGCGTTGATGGAACGACAAGGGGGTTGCAGGGTGGGTGACTTTAGGCAGGCCGTCAAATCGAGAGGGAAGAACGTGGCAGGGCACTTTTCGAGTTAGCAGAAAGGTCGACCAACCCCTGACTGCCGTGACACGATAAAGGACGAAAGTCCACCTCCATTCTTAACCGTGACAGTATGTCTTATATACGGGCACGTTCCTACCTTCGTTGGAGAATGTGTTTTCTAGAGAAAACCTGGCCAGCATCGATTGCTCGTCGACTCGCCGCAATGCGATGTCATCGAATTAATTCCGAACGAAACAAAGAGGCCGAACGAAAATTTTGAAAAAGCTTTATTTCGCATCGAATTGAAATGTTATATGGAATATTACGAGAACGAGAAAAGAAATTCGTTCGTTGGTGGAATTTTTGTATATTTGGAAATTTGCTTTATTCGAATGGGATTCGTAGGAGAAGAAGGCCGCTGGAAAGTGCTAGGTAGAGAATTCAATTTTTTTTAATATTAATAGAAATAATCGTTTGAAACGTTAATAGTACTGCGCGATCTCTGGTATTTTGGCTGGTTACATTAGAAGATATTAACGTACAGTTATTTTAGAATATCTCGAAGACGTAGAAATTTGGCTAAGTTGTATAATCGATATGTTCGATTCATAGAATTTTTGCCAGAGAAGTCTACGCAGAGAGGGAATATACGTATGACATGATACATGTTGTATCTCGTTCTTTGTAACTATTTAAATTCAGCGAACTTTATATCATGCGAGTTTCAAGTTTCGAGAAACTGTCAAACAGATACTGTCAGACTTACGTAAGATATAACTTATTGTTGCATAAAATGTCTCGGAAAATGATCCTTTTAAGGAAGACGATCGTGTTAGTAAGATACATGTACAGAGTCAAGAGACTCGAACCGATATTATATCAAGTGAATTTCCCCTATGAAATATGCAAAATATGTTATCAAAGGAAAAAGTTCCGAGGAACATCGACATAAAATGTCTGGTTGTAAGAATCGATGCATTTTTATTATTTTTATTACCGAGATACACGATATTTCTAGTATCATATTCCATACGCATTGTCTGTCTTCTTCCTCGTTGTCGAAGCTACTATTACTACGAGAAAGTTTGCAAGATCCACGAATCATGTTTCTCTTCGAATTAACATTAATGTTATATACCATGTAATATCGATAACGTTAATATTAGCAAGCAAGGTGAGTGGCCGATGACCACCGATAGCAGTCGACACGTTAAACGAGAAACTACGTTGATTACGAGCTACCATTTATTGTTAGGGGTCTGAGAAAGTTTCCGTTCCTTAAAATTCAGGTACAAACCAGAGCGACAGCATCGGCGGAATTAATTAACAGGCACCTCAAACAACCAACCTTTGACAAACATACGGAAGTGCTCGTCGACTTGCTGGTCGCGTGTGATGCTCCGCAAGTCAACGCGGAGCATCCATAAACTACTTGCCGACTATGTTCGTTCGTGAACGAGAACATTTCGTTGGCTTTACCAAGGATTCAAAAATCTAATGCCGTGATTTATCGCGATTACGAAGGAATCGAACCGAGTCTACGGCGCTACGCTTTTATCGACCCTGTTCGACCCTTACATTCTCGTACTCTGGCGTAATAATATCTTGTCGGGTGTTTGTTTAAGAATTTATCGTATGCAAGAACGTCGAGCCCCGTTTTTTCAAGTTGCTTTATTATCAAAAGTACATAAAATAAACTTTCGGCTGTGAACAATTAATCCTATTAACTCGAAACATTTTCTACCTAGCACGATATACGCGGAAGTTACTGGAAAACTTGAAATTGCGTAATCAGACTACATTAGCTTCAGTTAATTAAGGTATACAAGTAGTTAATGAAGTCATCGTATAGCAGTATAATACTTGGCGGAATTATTTTAGCAAAGTTGGCGGGTTTACTTTTTAAATTGAAGTTAAACGAGAATGTCCTTTGGTGCATCGATAATTCTTCGGTTAAGCGGAAAAGAAGGGATTTCGGATGACTTTATTACAGTAATAGCTTTAGGACCCGTGTTCGCGATAATTATGGCCGTCGTAACGTTGAATTCCGGGGGAAAAATTGAGCCGGCGATTGCTCTGTATAATTTTACGTCCACGTTAATTTAATTTCGTATTTTGACAAATTACCACATTATGAAAACCCACGAATCATCTCGAGTAATAGGCCTTTTATTTTCGTCTTCAATTCTCTGCCGTTTTATATTCCGTAACAAAACCTGATGCCGGGGTTTTCTACCAAAAGTTTCCACCCATTATACCTAATTATTCGTACGAGACGTACAAGCATTCGATTAAAACTTCCAACGTCGAATAAAGCTGTCGATCAAAGTACCGAAGATGATCTTCCGGTTTTCGTTAGATCGGTAGCTAGCGTTCCGCAGTAACGAAACACGTTACTTCTGCCGCGATCAACCCGATAACCGACAAGATTCTAGTTAGTCTTTCGCGTAATTCGGTTTCAAAGTAATTAGTTGTTTTTGGTACGCTCGGCGAACAGAGTACCCTCCGTGATATTCGGGTTCTCTTCGAGCGTTCCAACTCTTCGCTAACGTAAACTCATTTCTCGACAGACTCTCCAATGTGATTTATTCGGATTAAACGGCTCCGCCCCTTATCTTGATCATTATTAAAGAGCAGCCTGAAATTTTCCTTCGATCGAACTTACGTACTCACGTTCCAACGTTATCGGGGAATTCGAGAGTGAATTCGGTGGAAACCGGCGGGGATGGAAGAAGACGAGCAAGGGCAAAGGAGAAAAGGACGCAGAGAGGATGGAAGAAAGGGAGGAATTAAATTACGTTCTTGAGAAAAATTTCCTTCGACGATCAAACGATCGTGAAATAAGCGAAGGAAACTGTGTTTGACAAACAGCCGACGATTCTCCTTGCAGCTTGTTTACAAAAGCGGCGGAATGTGTTTTCCGCTCGTTGTCGAATTTACCTTACCGAGATTCGCGAAGTCTTTTTCAAAGGGAATCGTTGGATCCGCCGAATTTATTTTATTTCTATCGAAAGGCGCTCGAATTCCGCGCGAGAGAGCGTCAAATCCGACAAGGAAAATTAAACGTACGTCTATCGACGCATCGTCTGTGTATATCGTCAAATAATTTCATAGCTCCATTGTCGTTGTAAAGATCGTATTTAGCTGGTAGTTGGAATTATACGAATATTCTTTACGCATCGCGGTAATTTATATCGCTGATGTCGACGTAGGATGAATTTACTTTGAAAGATTAAGTTTTGTTGCACAGAAAAAGAACAAGTACTTTTAATATTTCTCTACGATCACCGGGATTCTCATTCGAAGTTTCCTTAAAATTTTGGAATTTCATATAAGAATCTTTACATTCTTTTATTACGTCTTTATATTAAAGTTTCAGCCTGGAAGTTTAGTTTATATCACGCATCATTTTTCATTAGAACTTCACCTTTTGACTTACATCCCGTTATCGCGAAACGTTCTCGTTGGTATCCGGAGAAAAAATTTGTATCGCTCCGTCACACGAGCTTAAACAGACCGGCGCATGATGACGGCATAGCTTCTTCTCTCTTTACCGTGTCGCAGAACTATTTTATACTATATTTATCGTGATCGTTACGGGCCGTCGACAGTAAGGACCGACAAGCATTTTCTAGAAATATGTTTTGCCATAATCTTGCCACTACGTACACAACGCAAGCAATCAACCATCGCAATAATGTTCCGTGTCTGCTATTCATATTGTCAAATGTTCGACATTTCTAAGAAATCTACAAGATGTTTAGTAGACACTTTGTTATTTGTCACCATAATGTAAACCCTATATTCGTCCTTCAACAGTGGTTACGAAAAGTATTTGCACGTACATTCGTTCTCACGAAGAGTTTCTTTTTTTTTATCGGACTCTACATTTCATTTTCAAAGCATGAAAGGAGGACGATGAAAAAGTGGCAAATTTCTCTTCCCTTCAGCCACCTAAAATTCCGATAAAAATTCTAATAAGAATCGTTGCAAGAATTGTTTCGTCTTTGGATGACGTTTCGTCGTAAGATGTTGGTTATACTTTTATGATATCTTGCTATCCATAAGATGACGCCTTATTAGAATTTTAGGTGCCTAAAGGGGTGTATAAGTTGGATATTTTTTATAATCATATTTCAAAAATACAAGTAAATGATCCGAAATTACGTATATTTGAACCTAACTGAACAGTACGTAAATGTTACGACAAATACGATGGCGTGCAAGTACTCTTTTCGATCACTGTGCAATATTTCACACGTGCGAGTTATATTAAAAAATCTCTACATAAATGAAAGATAGAAGCTATTTGCACAAAGTATACACTCGTTTGTCATCTTCGAAAGGAAAACCTGCGTTGAGTTCGAAACGACGTACGAAGTCAGTCATTCGATCACTGTCGAACGCCCATGAGATAAGACAGAGAAGCGTAGGCTGAGAAACAATTAGGATAGCGAAAAGATGTCATCGTGAAGAGATAACGTAATGGGGGACATTAGCTACGACCCTCATAGAGGGTCAAAGTGCTCGTATAAATAAATTACTTTCGCTCTTTATGTTTTTGCCAGCCGATAAACGAGGTCGTTTACAGCCAAAGCAACCGTGTCCCGGGACCGTAATCTTCAGCTTCTCCTTTTGTTTCCGCACGGCATGAGCGCCATTTTCTATTCCATCCCGCAGAACGTTTTCGTTAAGTGCATAAGGGTACGATCTTGTTAATGAGCCAAGAAATGGAACGTGCCAGTGTAATGACCGTTAATTGTTTTCACCTCTCATCGTATCCTTTGACCTGTCCTCCAACACGCTCGAGAGAAAAGCTCGCGAATGATACGACTTGGACGAAATATTGTAGGCTTCAGGATCAATCGGAAACATCAAACACGTATACTTTTTTTCTTTTTTGTTACGCCAACTCAAATTTTAGGTGTGGAATCACCCTCCAAAATTTGGTCCCTTGAGAGATAACCCAGCTAACATGGTAACCCAAGTAACGTGGCTGATGCGAATTATCTAAACGTTTCTGAAAATTATCCGCTGCAGAATCAAGAAGTTAAACAAGATCTTTTCTATCTGTAATCGTCCCCAAGTTGGATTATGCTTTGCTCAACGCGTAGCTAAAAAGATATACGTGTTTGATATTTTTGTCTGTTCTTCGAGCCTGCATGGTTTCCTGTAAATTGAAACCGGCTCAGTCGCCATCTCTTTTCGTTAGTTACATCGCAAATTGCGCGTCGATTTATCGCGAAATTTTCACAACGATACCAACGACCGCTTATATTTAACGTTTGCCGGGCTAATCCGGAACGTCGATGATCGACAACGTAATCCTTGTTTTCAGTGATTACCATTTAAAGCGCTTGCGATAATCAGCTTCGTGTATTTGCGATCGAACGCGAGTTTTCAAATTTCCTATACCGTCATATCGTTTCACTCCTTTTCCATCGTCGTCTCGATACTTGTGATATCTTTTTTAACATTTACAGAGATTACAACAAGCGTTGGTACGCGTCCTTGTTTTCCAACTTTTATATTTCATTTTTCCGTATTACGCGTGTAAACCAAGTCTATTTCACGACCGCGAGGATGAAATTAAGTAAATACATAAGTTTTATTTTCATAGCGTTCTAAATAATACGAAATGCAATATATCGGCTTGGTAACTAAGTGATTGCGGATTTTGTTAATATCATCTAATTACAAAATCCGCAATTACTTAGTTGCCAACCCAATATTTGCATCTATTTAATCGGAGCGTAAATGCTGTAATAAATGTAATAGCGCGCCAATACCGTTTCTAACTATTGTACTTTAATGACAGAAATCTTGTAAATTACGAAATTGGTCCGATATCGTAGAAATAGTTATATTATATATCGCTATAACATAGGATAATCATATGCTGCTGTTTCGTTATTAATTTATTTGCATAGTTAAATCTCAACAGCTGCTGTGAAATGGAAATACGGTAATTCTATGGTGGATTCTGCAGGCATAAGTTATAATTATTAAGGCTGAGCCTAATTGGAGATTACGAAGATACTTAGCGTCATGTGTTATTTGAGAGCGAAATTATGACGATGTTTATTACGTCTGGGATACTATGGCACGTCACAGTAGCGATTGGGGATTAACTGGTGATAATTATAAGTAATTAAATTTGATTTGCATCATCATAGTTATAGTATTTAATCTGTCGATGTATCCAATTGCGGGAATCTTACGATCGAATAGCGTACTTACGTACGTACGAAATAATTTCCAAGTAAAAACAGCGATGATAGCTAAATAGATTTGTGTAGTGCGTGTTTCTTTCTCCAAGTATACTTCCGCGACATATCTATCAACGATTTAACGATACTAGAAGAAGATTAGCACTGCGTAAGACAGCAAAAAGTTGGAAATTAAAAAAGTAATTTTAAAGAGGAATAACAATAAAAGGACGAACGTTCGCGTCAAGACGCATCGCTTTTTAAGAAGATTAAAATCCACGTTTTTCTGACGTTAAATTTAATAAACGAGCATATTACATACACCGAGAAGAGTCGCTATTCGGTAAGCGACACTATCGACACGTATAACGAGAAGTCGAGCCGACATACGCGTTCCGTCGTATCGCGAAGATAAATTTAAACGAAAGCTCTTTGCCAGGTGAGCGTTTAGAGGTACACGAATTAACATTCGAAGCGCGGCGAACAAAAGGCGAGGAAATAATCGCGAAATGATTTATCGCGTGTCGGCGCGCGTTACATAAATCACCCGAGGAGCAACGTTCTACAAATACAATAAGCGGAATCTCCGCCTTCAGTCTGGTAAATCGGTTCGTTCATTTTTTCAGCCGTTGATTCGCACGCGTCGAACCAGCGAATAGGACGTGGCAGTGGCAACTATCTCGAGTCTTCCACCCTCGAATCGCGAACGCGTTACAACGCAATGGCATCTATGAATATATACACTCGCGTTCATAAGTATTAGATCGTCTGGTCTCTCGCATAATCGAATTAACATTGTTAATGAAATCTCACGAGTCAGAGATCGCGAGTTATTAGCGTTGCGTGATATATTCATTTACGTAATAACAGCGAGCTTGGTAATAAAACAAATGAAATTGTATATGCAGATGTTACAAGCGGCGAGTCGATCGATTGTCTGCCTTGACATTACACAATTACGAAACGAAGTTGTATACGTAAATGTTACAAGCGACGAGTCCATTGGTTACCGCTTTGACAATTAAAAAAGTTATAAGTTTTTAATCACTTTGGAAGTTATAACCTGTCGAGCGAGAATTCAAATTATCAAACGATTAATCGATCGGAATTTCCTATTCGTGCGGTGTACGATGTATTTATAGAAATCGTAAAAATTTATTGGAAGTATTTTTGCAAGGGTTGTGACGAGACAGTAGGTGTAGTTTTTATAATCTTCATAAAATTCCATTGTTGTAATTTTAGACGAATTTAAGGGTATCTCGTAAAATCACCGCGAGTTATCCAAATTCTTGTGGAATAAAAGTCTTACGTATTCGATTTGATAGGAGAAAATCTGACTAGAAGCGTGCGAAGTAAAACGGTTAAACTTATGAAAATTATTGCGCCGATTTCTTGCGTCTAAAGTCTAGCGTTTCAAACGAGGTAATTCCACCTTTAGTTAAAGTGTCTTATCTACCATTTCGAGCCTGAAGAAACCTCAACTTTTATCATTCTCTCTGTGCCATTTTTGTTTTTGCTCGTTTTCAAGCATTAAAGGATACGCGCGCGACAATTTATCGCTCTCTCTCGCATCAATCGAAAGTTCAACTTCTTCTTCTTCTTCTTCTTCTTCTTCGAACAATGCCATATTATTTACGATAGTTATAACAGTTACAAACAATGATAAAGATAAACAATAGTTATAAATAACAATTTATAACACCTATATATATCTAACAACTATCAAAGCGACGGTTTTATCGCTAGTGCGTGTCAATCTCTACGATACAAGTTTACTCAAAATGTAAAAAGAAAAGCACACGAGACTTGGAACATCTCGACGTATAGTTTGAAAAATAAAGCAACCATTAGGTAGGTTAAATGTTAACTAAGAGGAACAGACGTCTTAAACGTTTGAATAATTTTCTAGATTCTTCAAACGTACCAAAGTTTCTTGCAAATGTCGTAATACTTCTGAACGGGGGTGTACCTCGCTCGGTTTCTATGGTGTGCGCAACCTTCGCTCCATTCGTGCTCGTTTTATCGGGCTGAAACGATGACTCGTCGAGTTTACTCGCGAGAGCGGCCTTTGCCGGAACGGTACCAAAACGCGGAAGGGACGGGAACTCGAAGAAAAATGTCCCCGTTTTTTCGATACAGTCACCGCGACAGAACCGTGGGGCAGAGGCAGGGAAAGCACGCGGCTAATAGCGAGTCGTAAATCAAGCCCGCCGCCAGGAATGCGTTGATTCACCTCGATTTAACTCAACTCCGTCGATCGTGACCATTAGTTTTGACGCGTTTATTATTTTTACGCGATCGGTCACCCTTTTACCACGATCGATACGTTGCGGCAGTATTTTTTTACTTTTTTTTTTTTTTTGAAAAAGAATTAACATCTAGCGACGGTAAAGAATTTTTTTTATGGAAGCGAAGATATAAAATCGTGTAGGCTAGAACAGAATCCATTGGAAATCGATTTATATTAATATTTTCCTATTTAGGGGTTTATGTAATTTGAAAAATACGCACTTATCCGTTAGTTTAGTTACAGTTTAACTAGTGTTTGAATAAAATAAAGTTTTTTATGTTTGCAATTTTCTCTTTCCTGGACCTCGTCGTTCTGTGACAAAATGATTCGGTTACGAAATATTTTACGACTATCCAACGAGCGTATGAATAAGATCGAAGATCCAACGTTGCAAACTCCTGCACGTTGTCAAAGTATCCAAGGAACGAGAATTTCGGAGAACAAACCTCTTTGTTAATATTCGGTCTAACCGGATAAAAATTACCAGGTTAAAATTTCAAGAATCTTCGTCGTTTCGTTCGAAGAAAAACGCCGGTGACGATGAGAGAATTGTTGAAAGAAGCGTGGAAACGAGAATCTTATCTACAGAGAGAAATGTACAACACGTTGAAAGACACTTGAAACGCTCTGCATTAATTAAAAGAGTAATCGCACTACCAACAATTTCCACAATACCGAACTCATACCTCCACTTTCCTGCGATTAATCAGAGAGTTATTCAAAAATGTGGCGTCTTTGACTCGTTTGAAGGCCGCTGTACCGCCGCGTTTCCCTGCTTTTTACGCGGAACCACGGATCTCCTGGTTAAGTCATCTTCTTTTTCAATTACGGTAAGTAAAGGCGAGAAGCACAATAACAGAGTGGGTTTCGCGTTAAAACGCGCAAGGCGGCCGAGTTTTTAGAAAATTGCCAGCGTTCATGCGGTCGACGTCGCGTTGCGGCTAGCGTCGCGTTGCGACGACACAGCCCTAAGGGGTCAGCGATGGCGATGCTCGTTGACGTGTATTTCGTTGACAACGACGCGTCAATCTGCGGAGCTGCAAATGGTCCGCAGTCCGCGATACAGCAGCGATTTCGCATCTGTCTGTAAACAAAGCGACGATCACTCTGGTAAGATGAGTAGCCAGATACCAGGCCGTGCCAATCAGAATCCGGGTTTCGTTGATAATTCGCCAGATATTACCCTGTGCAATCATCGTCCTTACGAAACAGACGATCACGATCCGTGCGACGTGGTGTTGCAGCGAGTTTATGCGATTGTCGTCAAAGCTCCATGCTTCGGTGATTTGTGTTTTGCTGTATAACGTTGTACCGGCAACAATTTCAAGGATACTCGACGACGTAATGTGTTTATAACGCGTGCTGACCTTTGTAGTTGTTGTTGCGCGTAAGTCGTGACTTACGGTTATGGTTATGCGGATCGTTACGCAATTTCACATTTTCACCATCGTAATTACAAAAATGGCACGTAAATAGAGATTCGTTTCAGTCGCTAAGTACTGCAATCAATTTATATTCGCATCTTACTTACATTTCGCATCTTTTACTTAGAAAATATCGAGCGAATAAGTGAACGATGAATTCCAGGGAAGGCGTCGAATTGATAATAACCTGGTGCGTCGATGCAACGTTTTAATTGCACTTGCTTATACGCGAGTCCTATCTGATGCTCCTACAACATTTAAATTACCAACTATGACTGTGGAGAAAATAATCATGAATAATACATATGATAAATAGTAGAGGCATAAAGTGCTGCATACAATACTTGCAGTTCTCTCTATTGTATACCGCGAATCAACAAAGTCTTCTCTTATTATTCAGTAAATTAACCGATCTCAATAAGATCTCAAAATATTCGAATCGTTATAAAACGAAATGCTAGTCAATTTTCAAGATATTACGTAGAAAGGGAATTATTGGAAATTCTCTAAAATATCGTAAAATTGAATTCGAAAGACGTTGTAGAAGCAAATGGTAGTTTACGAGTAAATTTTCGAAATGCTGTGCGTTGAAGCGGATGCTACAACGGCAGGTTTATTCTTCGAAATGACAACATTTCTGTTTTAACTGATTAATTCGTGTACCCGGTTAGATTTCGACGAACAGTTGGAACGCGTCTATCGACAGACTGTTTCATAGTGGAAAATTAACGACGCCATGACGACACGTCGAATTGTATTCATCTCGTGCAGCGTGCATCGGCGCAACTGCAGTCGCATAACCGGTCTTCAGGCTGATGAGAACGTGTATACGGGAATCATGTCAGAGGAACGAGGAGAGAAGGAGAGAATGAGCGGGCGTATAGATAGCAAGGTAGTCTAAATTGTGCCCAAACTGCCGTAGGCGATACGGGCGATTGCTCGTCAAATCGATTCGTTGAATTGGCCGTCGCGTCGTTTCATTTGCAAACAAACCGATCGATCCAAAATCCATTGCTACGAGCCTCGATCGTTTTCCAATTACCTTTTTTCTATCTTCCTTGTTCTTAGAAAATTTCCTACAGCTGTACTCGTTCTTATATTGATCGTAATTGCAGTCTATAAATCGAAGCTTCGCTCGTACTTTGCAATTTGTATTCTATACATTCGCGAACTCTGTAATTAGTCGTAAAAATTTATTAGGAAATTTAGGATTTTCGACGCTTTCTTATTGCGGTAAATACAATTATGGAAGTAAGTTGCCTGCTTTTGGAGCAGTTGAACGCTAATTGTCAGATTACAGATTCTTTGTGTTATAAATGTACGAATATGTACAAACTCGCATATAACGTGCAAGAGTATTCGAATTATCCAAAGTCAGATATTTATTATACAATCTAGAGAATGAAACAAATCTCTGTTTAGATAGCATTTTGTTCAACGATATCGAAAAATTAGTTTTGAAACGTGAGATAAAAGAACGCATTAGGTCATTGTTTCGCGTTATGGGAATTGCATTTCTCGAGCGTTGAACGTACGTTCTGTATTGTGCGAAAACTAATTAAGTTCGCTTAGGTCACGATATAACGTAACAATTGTCTCATATACTGATCGTAAATGCAATCAATTAAGTGAAATAAATACTTTATTTTAGTATCGATTACAGTTATATTTCATACAGTGCAATATGTATAAATATCAATTAATTAATTCATTAGCTGTATAAATTAATGGAAAAGTAAGATCAATGATAATGAAAAAATAAGATCGATGGCAATCGAAATGTTATTTACATGGATCTTCAACGCGTTTATATTTGATGTAATTACAAGTGACGCGTGATTCTTTGCAATTAAAAGTTGTATAATATATCCAGCAATACGTGTGTTTAAAATATGAGCAGATTATTACACGACGTAAATGAAATTCGTTTAATTAAGCAACCAGCGACGATCTTTAAAAATATCAAACAATAATTGAGTAGATAGTATGATTATGATAATGGGCATAAATATATATCCGGAAATTCTGCTAAAATCATTCCACTATGAAAGATTGCTCGAAGCTAAATATTATATCCGTTGATATAAACGGAACCCATTAACGATGTTTTTACTCGACATGAAAACTTTATTCGCTTGGAAGCTTCCTGTACGTCTATGTCACTAATTCCGATTGCACTGTTTATGTAGTCACTAATGTTTCTGTACAAACTGTACAAAATACTTCAATAAACGTCTGATTCGTTCAGACTTAAATAGTTAAACATTTTTCATTAAAAATTATATCTGCATGCGTATAGCGATTTAAATAAAATTTCATATCGTATGCATTGCACATAGGTATAATATGTCCGAAGTTTCTTTCGTTTTATGAGGAAATAATAAACGCACAATGTTTTCTGTTTTATATTATTTTGTCGAATTATGTACGATCCAATTTCTTCTGTTCAGATAAACACCGCGACATTCAACACACTTGGTTTCACGTTTGTACAAAGGTGCGCTGCTGTAAAATCACCTTTGCGAAAGAAAGACACTTTCCGGACAACCTAATACATTACTTTTTTAGTCTTCCGGTCATGAAGAGAGACTCGATTTAAAATTGTTATTTTTATTTGCTTCGCAGTCTTACCTATTTCCACCTGATACAAATATTTACAAACTTCTTTTATCAAACTATTCAACTATTAATCTCGTTACATGTTGACCTAGTTATCACCTATCTATCTAACTATATGTACTTGACTATCATTGTTTAGCTATTGTCTGACCATTTGGTATTAACCTAGTTATTCAGCTAACTATAATTACTTACTCTGAATATGTATATACAGGGTGACTGGTAACTGGTGGTACAAGCGGAAAGGGGGTGATTCTACGCGAAAAAAGAAGTCGAAAATATAGAATAAAATTTTTTTTTTATTTTTTTTATTTTTTATTTTTTTATTTTTTTACATTTTTTTATTTTTTTTAATTTTTCCATCGAGACAACGATCTACAGTGAGATCCGTTATAACGAGACGTGATAAAAGTCGATTTTCTCGAAAACAAAGCCTCGAACGAAACATTTTTTTCTATATTTTCGACTTCTTTTTTCGCGTAGAATCGTCCCCTTTCCGCTTGTACCACCAGTTACCAACCACGCTGTATATGTATATTTTACACGTACGTACTATTATCTACAAATTGCTATATATGCTACACGTATTTAAATTTTATTTAAAGTACTGTAACGATCAGAGCAGGGACTTTCATGGAAATTCATAATGCAATGAAATGAGTAGAATCGCAGCGGTAATTCGATTAACCGAAATATAATAAAGAGTGCTATACTTTGGATATTTCATATATGACATACCACGCGCTTTCTACGCGTTTTAGTATCTTTAAATTTCTCATAATTGTATAAACAATGGCATTTCTAGCAGTAATTATTCAATACTAGCTTTGTATCGTAAAACAATTCCAAACAGATTCGATACTTCGTACGGTTGAAAAATCGCGTGGCTTGAGAGTCGCTGGTGCGACAAATGCCAAGAAATATCGGTAAAACGCGGTCCACACGCGGCGAGCATGGAATTTTCCTTTTTTACAGTTTCCACGATCGATCGATCTCGCAAGAGCGCAACGGCAGGGTAACGATTCGTTCGACAGAAAAATGAAAATCCGTGCGCGCAGGTGGAAATCAACGGCAAAAGGCGGCTACGTTCCGATACAGGTGGCCCGTGGCCGCCGTTACATCGTCGATCGTCGTTGAAATATTTGACAAAATTTCGTGAAATATCGGAAAGAGAAAAACATCGTAACGACGCGCGTACAAAACGTACGAAGCAAGGCTATTTTTGTGCCGAAACTGGGTTAGTCAAACAGTGACTGTGCCGCAGAACACTCCCGCCATTATACGCGTCCTTCGTAGGGTTTAATCTAGAATTGCTTCTTCTTTTAGCCCGACAGAATTCGATAAACACAGATACGATATCGCCGCGTGCACTTCCGAAAATTACGTTTCCTCTCGTTACCACTTTCAAACAGCGAGTTCTCTCCGACGCGTAGCCATTCTTTTCCCCCCTCCTTCTCTATTTATTTTACCACGATGTTGATGAAATTGCCTGAACGTCGAACGGAAACGTCGTCGGGTAATCTCGTTGAGAACACGATCGATTATGCTACAGAATATTCAGCCTCGTGCTATCTACATTACCCTAATGTTTGCAAGTGTCTGATTACTCCCGTCCGTTTCCACTGACAGCAAGACCTTGCGGTAACAGTAGCTTTTAGTAAAACGTACCAACGAACTGCAAGTCGACGAATTGAAGCAGTAGTTGCTGCCTTTTTGATGTCAATAAATTACGTGTTTTATTATCTCCGTGTTGAAGAATTCGATAGCAGCATATTGCAATGGAAAACCCTATTCGATCTAAAATATTGCTACTTGAATCGGTACAGCTTTTCCCTTAGTTTGAAACGGTCTTCTTTATGTCACTTGTAGCTTAGAAATGGTCGTATATCATAGGAATATAATCATATATTATAAACGAAATATACGTTATTTGTATTTATTCGATATATAATTCGATGTATAATTTTAGATATAATTACAAGAATCGATGTAATTTCTCTATTAGCTTAAAGAGGATCTTCCTTATCCGACATAGACGTCGAATATTCGATAATTCGAGGATAAACAATTTCAACAACAAACAACGAATATCGAACTTGTCATCGCGTATCAACTTCTACAGATCAATTTATTATCCTACGTTAACGTATAATATCCTGCAATGAAACTAGGAACATCGCAGGATAAGGATCTCCTATCTGTAATTTTATAATCGGATTACATCTTGTCAGATATAAACTGTAGCCACAAAAACTTTGGAAAACCTGTAGCCTCTTCCTCCGATGGATCGTGTAAAGCCTATAACGAATACTCTATTACTTGTCGGATTAACGGTAAAATTAATAGGTGATTACCAATATTTGTAAAATGCAAATACTCGCAGTGAATTAAATTTTAAATGTTAATTTAGTTAATTACCGTGTCGCGCGCGTTTTCGATATCGGCCCGCCACCGCAACGAATTTGTTCGTGCATCGAGTTCGATATAATTAAGGCCGCGCCGTGGCGTCGCGTCGATACGAATAAGCAGAAATCGGAATAGCCACGATATCGGCGAGAAGAACCGGAAAAGCCTCTTACGAGCGACGAGCAGAGAATCTTCTTCTTGTTAAAAATAAACGGCAGAGGTAAGAGGTTAAGCTGTACGCGAGCTTTGACTCAACTGGGACGTCAATGCGCGTCAGAATTCAAGGTATAAAGCGAACAAGCTTTTAGGCAGCTTAAGACCTATCGACTCAAGTATAAAGTAGATCTTTAGGAATTTTATTTTTTATACTTTTTACTTTGACGAATTTCCGTCATGCGTTCACTAAACTTTTATCGCGAAGAAAATTGATCAGTCGATAGTAAATGTTACAGTTAACTTTCGTTTAGCCTGTGATTCTAAAATTGTTACATGTACTTTAATCTCAGCCTTGGTTTAGCAAATTTAAATAAATGATAATTCCGTGAAGAAATTTTTTACGCTTTGGAAAATATCTTAACGTGAAATTGGAAAGAAATTAGGTACGTCGATAACTATTGTATCGTAATTCTACGAGATTGGAAAAATTATTTGACAAAAGAAAAATAGCTATCGCGCTAGAAAGGACACGGAGACTGAGACTGCGACAGGGTTAAATATGCAGGCTTCGGTTAAGATTTAGTCGAGATTTTTCTTCGTAGTTAGTTGAATTACTTCACTCGGAATTTTCATTCAAACATATTACGTAAATTCTGAATTGTTTACAAATATTTGGATTTAGTCGCGAACGATATTGTTATTGAGAAAATAAAATGTGAAATCAATAGGACGTTGCATCGAATATTAAATAATATTCTTGGTAAATTAAAGATGAAGATTCAACGTACGTAAAGATGAGATAAAGTGTTTCGATAAAAATGGAAAAGTAAAGGGATCGATAATTGGGAAAAAAGCGAGTTGGAAATCGAGTTTAGAGATAATAAATTAGTTGTTAGTTCGTTAGTTAGTTAACAGGCTGTACGGTTAATTTTTTCTAGAAAGTGGAATAGTATTAAAGCAGACTTTTTATTTATCCGAGTTTCGATGGAGTGGCAAAATTTCAAGTACCTTTCTCAGGGTTGCCAAACACTCGAGTCACTTGCTCTTATCGGCAAAATTCGTAGAACCCGACGGTGTAACTTTTCTTGAAGTGGCCACCATCGATCAAACTCGAATCGACCGACTGCCAATCGAATTCAAATCTTTTCGAGGGCACGACTCTATAGATCTATAAATTTACTTTCTATTTTAATATTACGAAAAGAGAAACTCGGCCGCCCTCGTGACTTCCACAAATATTTGCTTTAGTCCCGCACTTGTACAAAATATTTGATAAAGCTTGAACGAATTTAAAATTATACCAAGTATACAAAAATATATTTTTCTATGGCATACATAAGTAAGCGCACGCGGACTAAATATGCTTGTTTACTTTGAAATTATATTTATCTAATGAGAAATATCTTCAATTCGCGAAAAAGGAGTAAGAATAGATGAAAAGGGGTCGCATACATAAATAACAAATATATATATATATATATGCATTAGCATACATATTTCTCTGAAACCGAAAGAATCGTTTAACGATAGAAAAGCACGATTTTATCAAAACTAACCGAGAGATCTTAACAAGGTCAAATATTTATTAATAATGCAATGTGTAAAAGAGCCAATTTTAGACTCCAAAGACTAATTAAACGTCTAGAGTCTAGACGGATCGCGATAAGGCTATTGACATATACAAAAGTATGAACTATCTTCGACCTTACTTTTCTATTTATGAAGCTTTTTCGAAGCTTATCGATGAAATATTCATGGCTCGTCATTACGTACTGTGATTATCAATTTATTCTGTTAGTTAGACGTAATTCCCAACTAAAAATTATTTATCATCGCACGATGTGATCAGCAATTTTTCACCGTACTTCGTAACGCAAGTATTTTGTTTGCAATGGAAAAGAAGGAAAAACGAGGAGAAGAGGCCTGATGAAACTTTTCATTACATCAGAATGGAAGATCTGCGAGAGGAAAGAGACTGTGGGATGTGCAATGAGAGCGCCGAGCGAGAGTCCATGGGGGTCCGCGACTGACTGAGACCGCCAAGAATAGAAATCCGTGCTTATAGTTGCTGACTTAAGTCTCGGACTCTGAGTCAGCCATGAGGATTCCGTCTTGAAGCTCGCGCCTCTTGCTCCCTTTCTTTCTATCTTCCTACAACCACCACCTTCGTCATCGCTTTTAAACGACTTTACATTAAGCTACGTTCACGACGAGACCAGAAATCTTCGTGCTGTTTCGCGAGATCTTTATATTTCTGATTCTGGAGACGTTTCTTATTAATTTCCAGCATTAACCACTCGTAGTATTAAACTCTCTTCCTCCGTTAAAAAATAAAACCTCTAAGTAGATTTTTTTACGTGACGAATGAAAGTTCCGCTAGTACCATTTCTATGTTACGCTGTGTACGTTACCTTTGCGCATATAATTTTCATTATTTTGTTATCACCATTTCACGTTAGAATATTTCACGTTTCAGTAGCATTTGGAATATCTACGTAGGAAAATGAAAATTAAATGTTCTATCTATTCGCAAGTAACAAAACGTATCTCAATATGAAGTTTCTCTGAATTTAGTGGAAATTCATTTCGAACAATTCTACTTAAGAATTAAAGTGCCGCGTTTCAGTTTCATCTATTAAGACTCTACCTCTTTCGTCGATACAATTATTCCGCAAATACATTAAGATCGTTCCGCGTTTGCATTAAACTCGCTACTATGCCTCGTAAATATTCGTTTTGTACGAATCAGATAGAATAGAGAATAAGCAATCGAATGCGCTTTGGTAAGCAGCTTAATAAACAACGAACCAATCAAACCTTCGTTTACCATTAATTATGTTATTCCCTTCTCCGTAATGTATTCTTCATGGAATAAACTTATTCCTATCGCGAGCCGTGCAGCGGAAATAGCAGATAGCTGATGGAACAAAGAATATTTTTCGCCGTTTCAGCGTTTAACGAGCGTGGCGATGATCGTTGGCGAATCGAGCGGCGCATCGTCAAAACACGCTTCCGCTTCGAAAATCCGTTTCTTTCGGGAAAGAGAGTCACGACGACGATTTCCGTAACCGTTCTCGCGCGGCGCATTTAAACTTTTCCAATTCCGTAGCATTTCATTTCCCAAATGGTCGAAGCTACTGTCTCTACCTTTTCCTCTTCTTTCTCTCGTCTTTTTCTTTTCCGTTCGCCACCCCTCTGTTCTGTTTCACGCGAGCGACACGGGAACGCGGACTCTTTTTTTCTGCGTGCGCGTTGAATGAGCCGCGAGAAAACGTCAGGAAAGTTTCGGAAGGTCGTTCCCCTAGTGGCCAGCGCTTTTTCTCCTGTTTCGTCCGTTCTGGAAATCATTTGCAGTTTGCAACGACGACGACGCGACGTAAGACGTTTGCTCGGTGTGCGAACAGGATGGCACAGTTCGTGAACGTGGAAAATTGAAATTTCATAGGAATTGCAAAATAGGACAGAAACGAGCATATCCGCTTAGCGTGTGAACACGGCGGGGCAGTTCGTGAACGTGAAAAATCGAAATTCCATAGTAATCGTAAAATGTGACAGAATTTCGGATATCCGTTCGATGTGCGAACAGAGTGTTGCCGTTTGTCAACGTGGAAAATCGAAATTTCATAGAAATTACAAAATCGGACAGAAATGAGAATATCTGTCTGGTATGTGAAGCAGTGTGGGGCAGTTTGGGCACGTGGGAAATTGAAATTCCATGGGAATTGCAGAATGAGACAGTAATGGAGCGTACACGGTCGTTAAACGTTGAGTACGTGTGACAATATATTAGTAGAAATTTAATTTATTATAATTTTATTATGAATTTCCCATATGATAATGCGCGTTTTCCATATTTTGTATGAACGAAGCCTAAAACTTTTCGCGTGCGCGCTTCCTCTGCGCGTTTTCCTTTTCCTTTTCTTCGTCTTCGTCCTCGTGTCTCGTTTGGACGGGATTGTCAACCGTGTCGGAGATTTGGCATTGGCCCTCGGATACTCCAGTCTCGTTTCGTCTTGTCTCGTGGCTTCCACGCTCGAATTTTTCTACTTTCTTCTTTTTTCCTCTCTGCTTCATCCTCCCTCTCTCTCTCTCTCTCTCTTCCTCTCTTTTTCTCTCTTTTGCACCTTTAAAAATTTCTTTTTTATTGACGTAAACGTTTTTTTATTAAACGTAGCCACAGTTTCGTAAATGCAAGTAATTATAGATCGTACGATCTTGACACATTTACCGCGATGGCAATCGCTTGTGATCGATGAGGTTGAAGCAGAAAGTTTGTGCCGTTATCGGTGACAACGGCGAATGTTAATAGAGTTCATTGTTTGACAAATGAAATGTAAATTCGAGTTTTGACAATGTTACTCGTGTCGACAATGTTTATTTTAATAATTTTGTTTTTATAGCATTCAATAATATTTGCTAGGGACAAAAGTCATTAATTTCGCTTTGTCAGAGATGAATTTGTTTTACGATCTTCGATTTTGAATTCGATATTCGATATTCGTTCGTCTGTCGATATTCGATTCCGAATTCGATATTAGATATCCGTTCGTCAGCCTGTCTTTCGATTATACAACGCTCTACTCGAAAAATAACAGTTGTAAAAAATAACCTTTCGCCCGATGCATCGCGATAAAACGAAACGAACGAATCGAAGGAATAATGAAATATGTTTCGAGAATAACGAAATAACGGATCGAGTGTACTTTTGATCAAATGGTGGTACAGGTTGAAACAATTAAAAGTCACAGCCAAATCAAGCTTGTTGATTTTCATTACGAAACTATGTTCAAATGTTTTCGTTCAGAAAATAACAAAGAGCAAGAAAATTCAAAAGTATAATTTCTATATATAAATTCGTCAAATAATTGTTTTTATCGCGCATGATTTCTGTTTTTTTAATGTCTCCTTCTTACAAGAAGCTCAGAGGAAATCTATTTCCATCAGTAATTAACAAAAAGCGAAATTTCTTTTCAGATCTGCCGCAAACTTGATCGTATTGATCATGATAGTAGAGTCTCGTAACAATATTAATGAAACTTCTAAATGTTTTATATAACATATTGGGTTCTAACATAAATTCGTCCCGTTTTCGCGTTTGTATATTTACAATATACACTGTGGACCATAAATATTATGGTCACATAATATTACCGACATCTACTCGTTACAATTATTGCAAAACTCAAACATATTTTACTTTATTTAGTATTTTATATTACGAGCCACGTATGATGCGAATGAATTTGATTTCAACGAATCGAGCATTAACGACGAAACAATTGGAAAAATAGAAGCAGTCCAGATACTTGTAGCAATATATGTATTACGTCTATCGAAACCGGATGAATTTATGTTACAATGCAATACATAATACAGGGTGTTACCGAACTGACGACACAAATCGAAAGCGGCGAAGTTACGTGAAAAATAGGTCGAAAATATAGAATGACATATTTCCCTACGAAGCTTTATTTTCGAGAAAATTCAGTTTGGAAATCTGTCAAGTATACTTGAACATGGCTAATTCCGGACTGGCCAGAGGTAAATAATCGATAGGAGATCGTTGTACGCGTGAAAACAAGTCGAAAATGCGTAATAAATTTTGTTCGCAAAACGCTTTGTTCCCGAGAAAATAAATGAGAAACTTCGTCACAGGCGCGTGGTAGACCGATACTTAACCGAACGTGTTCGTACTCAATTTTCTCGCGGCAAGATGAAGCGTTAAACAAAAACAATATTATTCCACGTTGTTCGTTTATTTTCGCATTTAGAATAGCCTTCTGCCGATCGTTTACTCGTACCTAGCCGATAACTAGCCAAATTCAAATATATTTGGCAAATCTTCGAACTCGATTCTCTGGGGAAAACAAAAGTTTGGACAATAAAATGTCACTCTGCACTTTCGACTTGTTTCTCCGTGTAGACTCACTATCTTCTTTCGCTTTGTACCAGTTCGGTAACACCCTGTATATAATCGTGAAACGTGTCTACAAGCGTGGAATACTTTTCGCGAGCCTGTGTATTTTTCCTCCAAGAGGCGCAACTACGGTGTAACTCGAAAGGAGAAACATTCTCGTCCTCGCCAAGGTTTCAGCTGGTGCGGCGTTGTCAACCGTTTCGCGGTATCTCGAGTACTTGGCATTGGCCCTCGTCTGGGCCGGTCGTTGCGTTTCGTTTCATTTCGTTTCGTTTCGTTTCGTTTCGTTTCGTTTCGTCTCGTCTTGTCTCGTCTCGTCTCGTCTCGCCGCTTTTGCAAGAACCTTCCCGTCTTCCTCTATCGCGCGAGTTGCGTCCTCGTTCGTCGTTTGATACACCACGTTTTCGTCGATTTGCATAGCTAACCGAGGCCAGTTTCGTCTCGGCTATTTCCTGTCGCATTTTCCACGGGAATAGAACACCGTGCGCGATCGTCGACCGCATTTCTCGTGGGGCCGCTTTAAACTTCGCGCCCGGAAATCACCCTCGCCTTGGCGATCCGTCGGCCCGTGGCAAAAAGCACGGCCGATACCAACCACTTATCCGCCGCTTTCTTCACGACCGCTTTCGCTATTCTCCACGACGTTCGCTTGAAAACCGTTCGAAACTATCTTCGCCTTTCTTCGATGTCGAACAACTTTTTCCCCCAGAATTTTGCCTTTCTTGCAGTTCTTTTTTTCGGTTTCGTCGCTGGGAAAGCTGTTGTGCTTTGATGTTAAACGCGAAATTTGTAAATGAGACGAGCTGTTTATGCGAGATGATTCGGAGAAGGAAAAAAAGTTTTTGCAGCGAAAAAAGGTTGGACGATGAGCGTTGTGTAAACTTGTATAATTTAGGATTTTATTCGGCTGTGAGGAATGCAGCTTTTTTTACTTTAATTCATAGTCCGAAAGTTATGTTAACTAACGTGCTGATAAAGCACAGTAGTCGACTAAAGCTGGTAGAATAGGCACAGGATAATTCCTATGGAAATGTGTAATAATAAGTGTGATAACTAACTTATCTACGGCGTTAACGCAACGTTTCGTTCTTCTAATTTCCTTTCTTTTTTTCTTCGGTTATTTTGCGAGAAGAAATTTCAAGAATTGACTTGCCAGAGTCTTAATCTTATTAATCTTTTTGTCGCCATTTCTATTTCTATTTCTTCTATAGACTACGATTTGTGAGAAATGTAACGTTTACGTTGTCGCTCATGCAAGATATTGACGTAGCCAAGCAACCATATGGTCGAAGAAACCTGATGAAAGCGGATTTAACATTTTCAGATCGGATGGAAAAAGATTCGAGTGACGAAAGGCGAGTACTGACCTCCACCAGAATCCACAAGCTACTGTCAAGCACGTGGTGATTTGTGGATGCATAGCATTTGGTGGAATAAGAAAGCCTCGTTTATTAATAGTAACCACCACTGTTAACGTCTAAAGGAATGAAATTAATTTGCAAAATCACAGACTTTAATACTATGGATGTATAATTAAACGATAACAAAAATATCTTATATTTCCATTAAAAATTCATCCTTTACATTGTCCATACATATTAGGCTCGTGATTATTAACATTTATTATTAACACTTAATACTTTTACACGGTTTGAGGTTTTATAATTATCCGTCTTGCTCACACGATACGTACACATTTTCTGTCTTTGTTCGTCATATTCGTAACCCGCTTGTTACTTGAGCTTGAGAGCGTAACGCAAGAATAACAATAATAATAAAGTATGAATTTTTTGATCTTATTAAAATACTTGGTACAATTGGAAAGAGTTTCGAATGGAATTTTAAACGCGTAATAGGGGACAAGATGGCGAAGCAGTGTAAAGTTTCATTGCAGAGGTTCGCGAAACGTAAACTGGGAAAAGCGGAGGGGAAAAAAGGATGAAACCACCGTAGGAATACCTGTGACTTGCAGAACAACCCAATTATGTAACTTAATGATGCAAGATACGCTCGTCTTTTACAATCGTCTCGAAATAATTTTGCTTCGAGCTAGTTATTTCTTTACACTCAAGTTTTTTCCCTCTCACTCGTTACGTTTCTGTACCCTTCGTAGCCAGACTTTTCATACCACCTCTCTTTTTATTGTTAATACACGTCGTTATGAATTTTATGATAGACTAGGATACACCAGTTATAAATTATATAACAGAAGGACTAATTAATTAATAATTGTTATAACGTAACGTGTAACGTAATTGGACAACGAAAGTAGGCTAATATTTAATCGAGATGAAACGTAAGAGCATACTTTCCTAAAAAGCGGATAAGCCTGTAGCGGATAACTTCTTTAGATAGAAAGTTACTAGGACCAGATGAAAATGGTTATTTTAAACAGTTAAAAATTACAAGAAAGTGGTCCTCTTTCTCCAAAATAAATGCTACGCGAAACCAACGGTTGTTCCACTTTTTATTCGTTATATCTTCTAAAACAACGAAAAACACTCGCCAATAGTCTACTTCCATGTTATTCGATTAATTGTCATAATTTATCAGAAAAGTACTCGTTTACTCTTACCCCATCTCTCGTCGCGACCGTGAAAAAGCGTTAAGCGACTGTACAGCTAGTGCTGCAAAATTTACAACATCGAGAAGAAAAATAACGGCTATTGGGAAATATGACGGCGAACGACTTCCTCTTAGTCACGTTCGAGTTATCGTTAACGGGGTGTGATCGTGGTGCAAGGAAGGGGATGGACGAGGAGAGGTTCGGTAGATTTTTAGCCGCATCACCGCGAAAAAAGCGCGATCTCCAGGTCGGAAAGAAACTCGTGAAACGTATCCGGATCTCCGGTACGTTCGATTAACGATTTTCAAGGGGTATCCTCTTCTTCCCTTCTTACCGCCCTCTTCTCCTCACTCTCTCTCTCTCTCTTTCTCTCTCTCCCTCTGTCCCTAATAACCCCCGCGAAATTACGGCCACCGCGTTATTGAATCCTAGAGCTGCGAGCTCGATAAGAAGCGGCGGTGGGGTGATTAATGACGAGGCGGCACTCGAGAGAGTGCCGTTACATTTTCGCTCTCTCGAAAGATTAACGAACTTTCAACGATCGTTCATTTTTTGATTTTTCCGTAGCCGACGTCCTCGTTCCAGCGGATTGCCCGGCCGCCCCGACATCGCCAGATTATTTCACCAATCGAATTTTCCAACGGTACCAGACTGTTTCGTTTATTTCTAATCGAGCACTCGTTCCCTGGATCCGATACCTCTAATCCCATGGAAGCGCCGAATCCACCATACGATAACCAATCCGATTTCCTTCGATTATCTCGTCTGCTTTGAGCTCTCATCGACTCGAGATGGTGTAACTCGAGTTTTACGCGAACACGAAATGTACGTTGATCAAAGGCGTGTTTCGATCAGCGAGCTGTTACGTTAAATTTTTCTCAATGTTCATTATGCTTCGTATATACAAAATTAAGGGAAATCTAAGTGGCGCGTTATTACGTACAGAGTAGCACACTGTACGCGTTATAAAAATTCTATCATTCGAATACAGTCGTACGTGCAAGATACACTGTTTCTAGTGGTGGTGAAATTTGTTAATTTCTGCCTCGGTCATAAATTTTGTTCCATTTATGAGAACACCGAAAATATCGATATGAGGGTTGGCGTATCGCGATGTATTGACGTGTTCGATTCGATACAATTCTCTCTTTAGTCGGTCTCTCTAAAATCAATAATGAGTTTACTAAGGTTAATAAAAAATAGAGGACAGAATTTAATATCAGAGTGCGTGGCTGTCGTTTGTCAAAACTGCGTTATTAAATTCCATTTACTCTGAACTCCAGTGCAGAGGATGTTATTAAAATGTACATTCTTATGATGCTAATGCGGTCTGACGCCAGGGTCTTCAAACGCAAGAGATTACACAGATATCGGTTATCGGGAAAATGCGCATTAAATTCAGCGACATTATTAAAATGGTCAGGTTAGGATTATTAGGTTTTAGACGGGCATTGTGCTTCAGATTTAGTATTCATAAACATGCATGAATCTTTCTGCGTTATTACCATATTTTGGCGTCCGTTCGAAAGCAAAGGATTCGAAACGTTAGCTAAGCATGAAACTCCTATCAAACGCACCGTGAATAATAAATGTAAGTTTGCTTTTACATTCGACGTAAATGGAACGTAACAACAGCTTGAAAAATATTAAGACAACGTAAAACGAGCAAGTGAATTTTATATACGAAGAATAGGGAAAGAAAAAATTATATTACACGTTGAATATTTCCTCTTTGTTTTTACTACGATATGAAATACGTAATTAAATTTTCATTTAACACAAATCCTTCCATGATAAAATTAATAAATTTGTTGTTTTATTTTCATATATCTAATATTTTAGCTTTATCGATAAAATTATTTAACGATTCACGATATATCTCGTAAATCTTATATTTTGTGAACTTTTCTTCTGAATTTTTTAAATTACCAAGACATCGATATGATAATATTTCACAGGAGCGACGCTTTTCTACGTATCAGAAAGATTTGAGGTCTCTTCGTCCAAAAAATTCTTCGCAGTTGCAGGAGAAGTCACTTATGCCTTTTACTTCCACAGAATCTTCGAAAGTTTTGTCATTAAGGGAATTTCAAAGCAAACGTAACAAATGGAAAACTGTCAGTTTAATGTCTCGTGAATGAAAGGAGTCAGGTAGGATTCTCCAAGCTTAACTTGTTCGACTTTAGCCGTGTCGCTATTGTAAGGGATGACGCCTTTGTGCTTCGTGCGATATCAACACTACTTTTTTAAAGGTTCACAGGATCGTTGTACTTATTTTATATATATATGATTAGTCGTTTGTTCAGTACCAAAATAATATAAATCATCTTAGTACGAAGTATTTCAGGAAATTAAAGTTGATCAACGAAACTAAAATATAACACGTATGTATCTTCGTTACTTTTCTGAATATACATCATATCGATATGAAAAATTATACGAATATGCGCTCGTAATAATATCGACTATTTTTATATCCAACTACATGTACCTATATATTTATACTTATTATATTTGCATATTAATATTCACATTCATACGCGATTAATTTACACTGTATCTAAGCATTCCTCTCAATTTTGCAAAAATAACAAAATAATAAAAGCCGCTTACCGATCTAACTAACGAATAAATTGCGAATTTTTATATATTTACGGCAAAAATATATAAAATAATATAACGTTTAACAAGAAAAACAAGTTCTCACCTAAATCTCATTCTCTTAATTACATTTACAAGAATATGAATTCGCGGTCTACCAATGAAATACATTGCTCTAGAAAATTCATCATAGTCCACGAACCATCTACTGAAAGCTAAGCAAATTACAATGTCGACAGTCACTGATGCCTAGCATTCTTGATCCACGTTATAACGTTACAACGCGCGAATTATCCAAATAGCCACTTAACCCTCCCTGTCTTTGATACGTGCACACACTCGACATAAACTGCTATCGAACAGAGTCGTTCAAATTCTCCTAAAACACGATCAAATCAGGAGGGCAATTATTACGGGCTAAGAGAGGGAGAGAGAGAGAGTCGACGTCGAAACGCCAAGCCATAGAACAGCAGCTCGTATGTTATTATTACAAGAGGGAACGACTAAGCGGTAGGAGCCACGAGGACGATTACAGCGACTAGAACGACGAGGATATCGCCGATGGAGAGTCGACGAGTACAAAGGGCACTCGAGATCCTGGGACAATGTGGCGCCGAGTGCTGCGAGCGAACTGAATCGAAATTGGGGTCAGCGGCTTTCATCGGTGAACATAGTCTAGCTAACACCGTATTCGACTCTCCCCTCGTTCCTCCTCCCTTGCCTTCTGTTCCCCGGTTGACATTGGCCAAAAGATCGCGATTTCGCATGATCCACGGGCACGAGGAAAGATTTACCCTCTTAGGAACCTCTCCGCCGCTCGTTCAGACTGCACATCGGTAGAACGCGTCACGTCCAATCGTTCCCCTCGAAAGGTTAATATTTGCCGAGACTCGTAGTCGCAGAACGAAACATGCTTTTTAGCGATAATCGGATCTCTTTCGGAGATATCAAGCTGCTGAATGAAAGACTCGAGAGTTTTATTGCGTCTGCTCGGTCTTCATGTTATAATAGACGAGAGCAGAGGATTACAAGCAGATGTTTACGCGTGTTGACACTAGGACTATCGGTGCTTCCGCGTGTACAGTGGCGGACGAAAGCAGGTTCATGAAGTAAGAAATGGAAAGGGACACCGTAACTGTAGAAAGTGGATTTATATTTTACGAGCAGCTACGAATCGATATCGGCGATGAATTTCCGAAGCAACGAATTACGCGCGTTAGGAGACGGCATAAAAAATGAGAAATAACGTCTGTAATCGTCTTTAACTATTTTATTATTTACGCAGTTTATCGATATAGCTTCTAAATTGTTCGTGCAATTGAATATTTAATGATGGTAGTTTAACAATAATTTTGCAATTGTCAGGGTATGTTATGTTTCGCGTTACGATAAATTGCTAGCTCTTTAAAATTTGCGACTATCAATCGATGACATTTATGTTCGAAACGTAATATCCAGCATTTTGATTATTTGGTATTTTTAAAGGAATTTGAAAAAATCTTTCGAACTTGCATTTACCTTCCATTTTCTCATTCCATTTGCAACGGAATCGATAAACTTTTATCGCTTTATTTATCGTCGACGATTACTTTTCGCGATTTCCATCAGAAAATATAGCGAGATGTGGATTAAATGATTTATGGTTTGCCATATATGATTTACATCGTGTGAGAACGTCCCTGCCTGTGTCTTCCATTGGCGTGCTGCGAAGTGCACTTTACGAAATTGCGCGTCATTCCGAAAGTTAATCCAATCCAAAGTCCATGCAGTTTTTGTCCGTTAGATTTGGTCGAATACGTTTCTCAATGCGAGACTTACGCGAGAAGAAGAAAGTGGCAGTGTAGTCACAAAGGAACTTCTTACGAGAAAGAAGAAAATTACAGAAGAGCAACAGTCGACGAACTTTTAAACTTACACAATTTCTATTAAATTACTAATCTTCTAAAAAAATTAATTTCCAAATATCCAGTTATATACATACCCGCTAAATATTATTTATTTCTTACATATAAATTATATATTTTTGATAAATACAATTTACTTATTCTCTACATACTAAAATACCAAACTCCTTAAAAAAGATGCCACGTCACTTCCAAGCAAAGATCTGCTGGAAAACAATGCACTCGCCGTCAATTTATGTGGAGCAGGGACGATCCTTTACTCGTTGCCAGTTGTATCGGGGCTTCTCCGTCCTTTTCAACTTTTCTTCGAACCTACTTCGATTCCCATCCGTCGTTTTACCCCGCTGCATCTAATATTTATCTCGAAACCCTTCATTATTTTCCGCTGGCTATCGGTCTTTGTGTACGACTTCGTGTTCGCGTCTTTCGTGATTAACGACGCGACCGGGATTACACGACGACGAAGGGATGAAAGGGAGCTTTCGTTCGCAGAGATGCGATTAAAACGACGCCATTGACGTCCATTGATGTCGGATCGGCAGGACGATGAGGACCAAGTGACAGAATAACGAGGACGCGTTGACAGCATCAGGATAATGAATGAAACAGACAAGATATATGAGCCCGGAGAAAAACAACGACGAACCGACTAGACGAATATGAGATAAGAATGTTGTAAGACGAGGATGAAGCCAGTCGAGATTAAGCTCGGGATGGGGTTAATAAAACGAGATATCCGCTCGCACGTAAGCGCTAATCAACTTGCTCGTTACGTGCACTCTCTACTGTACGAACGTTAAATTAGTCGAATATATTCTATTATGCGTAGATTTTTCCATTTGTAACAATGTGGTCTCGTTTCTTTTGAATCGTTCTTTGGATGTTTCATGTATCGTAGTATCAGTAGTATGGTACCTAGCTCATTTTCATGTCAGACTGTGTAACGCAATCATTGCGAGTCTGGAACGAATAGATCGATTGCTGGTAAAAAGTTCAGTTAAAGAATAGTACAATAATCCTGTGCGAAGAGTAGCATCTCTTTTTCACTTTTCTTCGGTGCATCTTCTATTTATTGCGTTGCATTGTACAGTCAGTCATAAAAATCTAAATACGTACCACTAAGTTGTATCTTGTACTTTACCAATCGCCCTTGTTAACGCGTGACAAATTTCGTCATCTGTTGGTCGTTGCGATGTTTATTAATAACATATATTCGTTATAATATTTCAAATATAAAAAATATACGGTCTCTTCCACGACTCTTTATTCATATTATTCCCTTAGCTTCCCCTCGTCAGACTGTCAGTACCGTTATCATCGAACGGAGATATTCTCCGACATCAAAGACAATCGCAAGGATGGCCCGTGGACCAGCGGTCTGGGCGTCAGCACGACACACGTAGGAAACGAAGCCATTAGCGCGCGGCTGACAGAGGCCGAAAGAAAAATGAACAATGGGGTCGTGGATGAAAAAGTAGAACAACGAGATGCCGGATGCGATAACAAAGATACCGGAACGGAATCGGACGAACTAATCGGCGGTAAACGAGACACCGAAAGACGCTAATGAAACGGTGAAAAGGTGCGACCAAGTGACGGAAGCGGAGGACACATTGACGAGTTGCGTGTCAAGGAATGGCGTCACTCTTGGTATTTCATTGTCGTGTGGCCGTGAAAAAAAAACAGCGAGAAGAAAGGAAGGAGGTCGCGCGTGACAAAAGGTCGAAGGGTAATACGTCAGTGCGAGGGATAGGAAGAGAGGCCAGGGGCGGGATGAACGTTGGGGAAAAACTAATTTCCCGGCGAAGCTGTAGGTGTAGGAGAACGCGGTATTAAAAGCCCTGCGGGCCAAAAGCGGCGGTTCTCTCGGCCGTACGAGTCAGCAAAACCTTTTCGGCGATTCGTTCTCTACCCGCGACCGGAGCCAACGTCGTATAATTTATATTCTTTCATATTCAAGCCGGCCTTGCGAGTTTACGGCCAACCAACGGTTCTTCCCATGCTTGGACATTCCACCTATAAACATGCCGGATATTCCTGTTGCTGGAATATTTTGATAATGGGAACGATTCTCGTGATTTATAAACCGCGCGATTCGATCAACGTCCTCTTCCTTCCTCCCCGATCTCCATTTGACTTTTTCTGCCTTTTATTTCAAATTTTTCTGTTGCGTCAATTCATCGAAGTCATTGGCAACCACGTTAATTTACGTAAAGATAAAGACAAACATCGAACATTGAATCGAACGAAAGAAAAAATATTAAGACGTTTCGAGAAGTTGGACACGCTTGAGCATCGGTTTACAGCTCGAGTCGCTTCTTTGGGATTTTCGTCGATTTGGTACGACCTTCTTTCGCGTTGGTATTTCGGACAAGATGCGATAATGTGTTCAATCCAGTTTATTTCGTTGTATCTGTTACACGTTGGTTGGTCGTTTTTTACCGAAAAGTTTCATATTATCATTCTAATATTTCTATTATTTGTATCGTTATTTATATTCACGACGATATCCTCGTGTTCGTAATAGCGGGCAACGTAGTAGCCACGGATTTAAATTCAAAGTACAATTTATCCGCCTTAATGTGCCGCGTTTCCTATAAATCAGTGCTTTTCGCATTAAATCCGTCGTCTGGCCAAGGAAATTTTGCCACTTTGCTACTTTCGACTCTGATTCGGTTCATAAACCAACGGGATAGTTGAGCACGGTATAAAGTTTATGGCGCCGCAAACCGAATAGTTTCCGAAACATAAGCGCATTACCGTTCGCGGCACGATCTTACTCGACTTCTGCTACTACTTGTAGGGCTTCTACATTCCACTCGAAATTTCGTCCATCGATAGTTTCCAACAAATGCCTGTAATTTTATCGTGTTTATAGAACATTTCGATTTTCGTCCATTTATTCCCTCAAGCGCAATCAAATAAGTAGAATCTAAACGGCGATTTCTTTCATTCGCGAAACGTTATATCAGACGTTTCCGCAGCAACCGATTTAAAAAGTAATTTTATTCGGTCGCAAAGGTTGTTGCGACAATTTTGGAAGCCACTGTATTTGATAAAATTTGAAATACACTCGTCACAGCGTTCCTAAACGTTGCTCGCGAACTTGCGTCAAACGCTTGTTTCTCGCAACAGTTTCCCAACAAATTCACAAAATCTTGCACCGAGAGAGTCAAACAGAGTCCGACCGGTTTGAAATCAAAGAACGGCAACAGCTTCCGTTGTTGGAAAGTTATTTCAACCGGTGGGATTACGTGAAATTATCAGCGAAAGCGTAGCGTTGAAACTTATCGGCGAGTTTCATCGTTCGATGAACAACACAGCTCGTAACGTTTGGGCCGGGTTCCCAGTGAATTTGCGAATGTATTCGCGAGCGCGGTAACAGCCGCAGGGCAAAGTAAGTACAAAGGGAAAGTTGCCGGTGCCTGTGAATGACACGTGCGATCGCGCAGTTGGCGCATTTTCGATGACAAGCGTCTATTTACCGGCGGTGTTTCCGTGTATTTTCCCGTTTCCACGAAAGATACACAGTGACTCACGAAAGTACTCGAATACGTACCGCAGAATTTTTTAATGAATATATTATGCGCGTCGTACGAAGCTTTCTGAAATTTCGTTGGCATTGTAACGAGACCCGGCTGCCGTGATAACAATAGGAAAATTTTTAACCAATCCGAAAACGTATACGAAAGTTACAAGACATTTACCGCCAACGTACACTTTTCATTGCGTTGGTAAAGTTTGAAGCGAATCTGAGAATGACGAATTGTACGTATTGCGTAAAATGTATTATATGTTGAGGTATAAAAGCGTACTATATATTGTATTATGCGTACATTGTATGCATTACACGAAACATTTGGAAATTTCATTATCACTATTACTAGTGGTATATTTACTGCGATAAATATACAGGATGTGCCATCTGAAGGAAGCCACTTAAATATCTAGACGTAAATACTTTGATAACGTAAATATTTAATAACGTAAATTTTAAGTTCATATATCATATTAACAACGTCCTAAAGTTTCATACTAAAAGTGTAACTATATTATAGTAAAAGCATAAAAATGACGCAGAATGAAATGTTTTACCCTCATAAAATATCTAAGAGAAGATACGAAGTTACGGTACTACATCGACATGGAGAAATAAATTTTCCTTTTCTGAGAAACTTCACATTCCCCGTTTTCCCGTAAGCTATCTTCATTATTACATTGGTAAAATTTTCAACGATTCTAGGAATATATATAGAAGATAGAAGACATTTATGGCAAACATACGTGTGCTAAAAGATTAATCTACAGCATAGAATAGTAGTCACGATCGGTGTTAAAGATTGTCGTCTCACGGTACGTACCGTGATTAATTTATACAGCGAATAATTGAACGTTCGCTTGGATGAATTTCACCAAGCGTATACCTGCCAATAAATATTTTCTAACTTCCGTATAAATTTCCAGGCATGTTTCAAATTTGACCAATATAATCGTGGACAGTCGTGTCTCGTTACGACGCTAGTGAAATTTCAAAACGTTTTTGTATACAATATATACGTAGAAAGTTTCTAGGAGTGTTCGAATACTTTCGCGAGCCACTATAACGATAGACGAGAAGCAGAGGGTGAGAGGATTGGCCAGGGTAACCGAAATACTTTATGCTAAACTTAGTTTATGCCGTGAGCGTTATTGAAACTCCGAGTAGGATTACACGGCCTGCCAGAGATACGAGGCGCACCCTTAAGGTCGCGAGAGAAACACAATATCTGCAGGCTTATTTATCACCCCTACCGTACGGTCTCCACCCTCCTTTTCTACGCTTGCACCCTCGCCAGCCCCGTTGCTGGTCGCCTTGTGTTTGGAAACTTGAGGTTCGCGTTGGTCGACCCACCCTCGCCGTATGCAGACGAGGTCGTTGCTTTGAGAATTATTAACGAGTTTAAATTGCGATATACCGGTCGATGATCGTTTACGACGCATTACCTTGGATACGATGAATCTTTAAACGTATACGTTATATATTGAGATACGTGTAATTTTCTGTGCTACATTAGATTAGCCGCGTAGTAGTGACACATATATATGAGCATGAGTAGTGTGTGAGAGTAAAACAGTCTCGTAAAACAATGAAGAATGCAACTATTCCGTTGGTAGTGTGGTAAAGAAGATGGTGAGACAAAGGGAGTGCTGAAACGCGCAAATGTGTATCGACGAGTATCTTGTAAATCACATAATAAATAAATAAATCTGAAACTATTTTCATGTCAATTCCAAGTGTAATCTAAATGTTCCTATGTATTTATTTCGGCGATTAAGATCCACGATTGTCAACAGTATACAGGGTGGTTGGTAACTGGTGGTACAAGCGGAAAGGGGGTGATTCTACGCGAAAAAAGAAGTCGAAAATTAAGAATAAAAATTTGTTTTTTTAATTTTTCCATCGAGACAACGATCTACAGTGAGTAAAGTGCACGCGTACCGAGCGAAAATTCAAAGTCGGTTTTCTCGAAAACAAAGCCTCGAACGAAAAATTTTTATTCTATTTTTTCGACTTCTTTTTTCGCGTAGAATCACCCCCTTTCCGTTTGTACCACCAGTTACCAACCATCCTGTATATTAAATCCATAGGTGTAGTGTTTTTTCATACCTTTGTTTAAAGATCATCGTTGATCGAGTTGGTGTTGAACTTTGATTGTGGGAAGGTTGGGGGTAGTACTTGTCGCCATACAATAGGAAACATCACGCTTATACGTACCATGGAAGATGAAAAACTTCACTACAGAAAGATAGGAAGAATGTTAGTTTCGTTTCTATTTATTTATCATTGCTATGGTTTAGCCAATATTCTGTCGTCTTAGAGACAAGTATTATGCAAATACACCAATACGTTTACGAATAGTTTTAATAATTTGATAATCTCCAATTAGCGAATGGGAAGAACGAACGACGTTAAAATTGCGCGAATAGTAAATCAGAGATTAACGATAATTAGTAATTTCGGGAAATTATCTACGTTCTAAAATACCCCGCTTAATCTCCCAAAAGACACGAATCCTGCAAACTTCAATTTCAATATCCCGCGTGATTTCAATCACAGCGTCGCCGATAAGCAATCGTTTCGAATTCGATTAAGCGTAATCCTTTTACCGACGATGAGAACGATCTCTCTAAATACTTCCAAAAAAAAAAAGAAAAAAATACGTCGAGTCGCGCAAACACTGCGATAACGAGCGGAAAATAGTGCGAGCGAAGATTAAAAGAAAAAAAAGAAAAAGGAACGAAGCGGTGAAACGCCTCTTGTTTAAACGTTAATAACGCACCATCATAATATACCGTTGCCATTATCGTTAAACCGCATTATAAAATTCAAATAGCCGGTTAGACCGCGGGGGAGAAAAAAAAAAAAGAAAAAGGAAAGGACGAGGCTACAGATCGCGAAAATAGAGTTTAAAGCGGACTATAAACGAAGTCTGGGAAGAAGGAAGAGGGCACGACCGAGAGAAGACGCGAGATTGGTCCGCGGCAAGTGTGGTCTTGCAGCGTGGATACAGGTTGAATGAGGAAGGAAATGGGAAATAGAGGAAGAAAATGTCTAGAGAGCGAGCACGGGAGAAAGAGAAGGGAAGATGGAAGACTCAGAAGGGAAGAGTATCCGGATAAGCCTTTGTGGGGCGAGATAAAAAGCTGCTTCCTTCCGGATGGCGACTATTAAAACCGTACCATTATGGAATACATAGTAGTGTATCCTCGTCGGCGCTTTTATTTCATTACATGGTTTGCGCGGCTAACGAAATTACCGCAATTTCGCGGTGTGCCGGCCGCCACGGAGCCACTATGCTTCGTTGCTCTACAACTCAACCTCCTTCAACCGCTAGCAACCCCTTCTTCGTCCACCCTCTTTGCTCTACTCGCTCGTTGCCGCTCGTTCGACGACTTCCTCTCGAGGATTCCGGGGCACGTACCAAAGCGGAAAATCTTCTCGCCCCGCAGCCATGTCTCGATTCCCGGCCTTCCTATCGAATGCTCGTTAATTACGGTTATTATAGCGAACACGACGAGAGATGTCGGGGGAGCGATGCGTCATGGGCCCCGGACGCACATTTTGACAGTGAATATGCGAATTACCGCACTGATATTCACCGTGAAACACGTACATGCCGATGGTTTCGCATGGCAACGAGTTCGTTTGGAAAAGGAAATCGACCTTTCCAGAGATTTTGCAGAGAAATAGACGCAAGGTGGGGTTATTCCAGGCACCTCAGCTTCGACATCTTAAGATACCATCTTAAGTTTCGCCTTTTCACATCGGCACGCGCTAGAATTCTACCTACTCGCACTACACTCGTCGGGACGAAATTTTAGTCGACGTCCGATTCACTGAACTTTTGCCAGTTCAATTCGCTTATCTGAACGCGAATTCCTATTATGCGAACGAAGAATAGTAGGTAGCGGAGAACATTAGGATATTACGTGAAAATTCCAATTGTGTAAACTGTTTGTAGCTCGAAAAATTCAGGCGATCGGAGTTCTACCGTGAAACAAAGTACTATCTCCTGTGCAAATTATATATATTTAAATAAAAAAATAATAAATCTATGGAATATTTGCACTCTTCTCGTTTGGTTATATTACGTACCGTATTTGCGTTACCGAGTGATATTTAGTACGTCAAACTTCGATGCGTGTTGGCGAAGAGCGTCCTGATTCAATCGGCCGTATCGTTGTTTTTCGTCGGTGGTTGCAGGGTTCTGTTGGACGGTTTCAACCATGCGCAAATTTTTTAAACTAGCTGTTGCGAATTTAGAAAAAAGGAAAAACAGTTTTAAAAACTATCGACTGAAAAATTGTTTGATCCTTTTGTTCGCAAGGTCAGGCCGGTTTGGAATTCCTTCCGTACGGCTGATTGAACGGTAACGCGGAGGAAAGGGTGCAAATAAATTTGGCACCGACGGATGGAGTGGAATATCAAATACCCATCGAGCAGGGCGACTTGATTCAAAAAAGAAATACCAAACAACCAGACAGATGCGCCTTTGAATTTATGTACCGTCGAGAAAGTTGCTGTTCTTTGAAAGAATCTTCAAAGGAACTTCGTGAGTGTATTCCAGAAGTAAGATTTCAAACACAAAAGTCCGAAGAAGGGTGGAGTCGCGTATTAAAATTGTGTTTCCATTCGATATGCAAGTTCCAAGGATTCCTGCAATAGCATTGATAGCTTCACCAAACATATTTTCCTCCATTGAATCTTCTCCTTCGTGTACGAGGCTCTATGAAAAACATAAATAGGTCAACTAATGGAGATATCGAATATAAAGAACGCGCGATTCGAATACGACGAGCCTTTTGAAAATACGCAATAAATCTGCAATGTCCCATAAGACGCCGACAATTCTACTATCGTTGTTACGTGACTTATTAATTCAATCGATATAATTGACGTTTCAGAGACAATCGTAACTAACGTTAGACGAAAACGCACGTATAATCCGAGAATCGAACGCAAAGATAGTTTTAACGTGGAATTGGTTCACGGTATTACAAATATTCAAATTGCTCCTCTACGAGGATCGAAAACTGTGATTTATCATGTTTTTCATTTGCAATTTTCAGAGTATATCGAGCGTGTTATGTTATTAACGACATAGATCAATTATTAGAAAGAAACGTAGATTATTTAAGTGTTAAGTTTTGTACGCGAGTCGATTCAACTTAGCCAAACTGAACGCTTCAAATTGGGAAGAACGCGAGAGAAATAATTTTTCACGGTGAGACAAGGGGGAGATGAAAAGAATCAGTTTCGACACGTACGAGCATCGATACGACAACCTTACGCACGATTTACAGATCTTCGCCGTGAGAGAAGGGAACAGAAATAGCGGGATGGAAAGCGAGAAACAGGCGGCCGCGTAGTATTCCACAACGATGGGAAAGATTTGGAAGACTGGGGAAAACGTAAAGGGAAACGAGAAAGAGAGGGTGTGAAAAATGCAAAGCCATCGACACGAGAAAAACGAATGTTCGACCGTGCGGAATCTGTAGGAGACACGTTGTCGAACACGAGACATTGTCTGCCAGTTCGTGCAGTGCTCTACAATAATAGAATTTTCAAACTTTATTCCCCGTACCAAGGTCTCTATTTCTCCTATCCTATCGAAATTGTTATTTCTAACAGTCTCGAAAAATACTTTTTTATTCGATCGATTACGCTCTCTAACAGAAATTTTTATTGCGTTTTATTACCTAACGTATGGAGGAATTTTCTTCGATTATTTAGCTTGTTATTCAATAGCTTGCTATTGAGTTGTACGGAAAGTTGGTGGTATTTTTCATCAGTACGTTTATCATGCACTTTTAAAAAGAATCTCGACAAGTACTGCTCCCACTTGAACGTGGAATGCGTTCGAAGAAAAAGCTCTTCAACGGAAAGAGTATTTTTCACGAAGAAACAAAGACTCGATATATTTCAATTCAAAGAGCACAATCATGCTCAGCCGTAGTTCAACATTAGCGAAACCAAAATAAAGAAAGAAAGAGAGATAGAAACAGCGAAAGATTCATTTCAATTAAATAACATTAATTTCCTCTAGCAGGCACAATGGCTACAAAAATGATTGCCATAACCAGAATACGTACATACGTATTCTGATACTTACACAGTACTTAATTAGATTCAAGCGTATCAAGTATCGTACTATTTAAATAACATTTTTCTACGACTACAAAAATTTCATACCATCAAAATCAAATATAAAATCTATCAAAAAAGAAAAGAAAAAAAGAAACGTTTCGTTGGAAAATAAGGATGCGTACCATTTTCTAACCACTGTATAACTACCAAGCTTTATTACCAAATAAGAAAATACTCTTCCTACGAAAGCTTCCACATTCTGATAGGTGAGCATTTAGACATTAAAAGCCCGGTCCCATTGGATCGAAGATGAATCTTGGAAGAGTAGAGCGAACCAACGGTCGTTCGCGTGTGACGAGAGGCAATGGAGGAAAATGGAGTTCGTGCATTATTTTGGTGATGCATTCACGCGGGCCACTGTACGCGCGGGCCGTGCACTCTATATGCGAGATGTGCATGGAAGCACGAACGAAGCGTGTTCCAGCGAGAGCATTCGCGTGTACGCCTCGCCGCGCCCAGCCTGTTTTTCCCTAGGACGAGTGAATGCGGGCTATGCATACGGGGTAGGAACAAAACTCGACCACGAAGCCGCGATACGCTTTTCAGAGACGAGCGAGCACGATAAATCGGCCAGGATTTCTCTTAGATGTTTTCCGCGTCGTGATTCCCCGTTATCCGAAAACCTGTCGTTTCTACTGGCACAGATTTTCAATGGCGAGATCGATAGGTTAACCGGAAGCGAGCTTGAAATAAAATAACGTAGAATGATATTCGACGAATTCTGTGACGTCCCGGTGCGATGATCGTCCCTCTCCATCGCGTGGTAAATTTTCCTCTATGAAATTTTTTAGAAGAGAACGCCAAGTTCTACTTTGGATTAATCCAACAACGCGTTATTGATATTTTTCGACGTTATCGAATTCTGTTCTTTTTTTTCTTCTTTTTTTTTTAATATCGCGGTTGTGAAAGGTAATTCCAAGGTTTCGCTCGATAGATTTTTTTCTTTATTTTTTCTGCCATACAGGCGATTCTATGATTTCATGAAATTTCAAGAAATGCTATAGTATCTCTGTAAGATTCGGGTATTTGTATTATGATAAATTGCTAGGTTCTGAAAATCAGATTGATAGGATTAATTCTGCTATAGTTCTAGATCCTTCGACCGAATTCTACGAACGTTTCGACGAGCGAGAAGATTTTTAACGTTACGGGAAAAAGTCTTTGGCATAAAATTGATACAATTAATCTGTCGTATTGTACATTTCCATCGTGTCCATATTGTTACGATTGTCTTTATTTGATTTCATAAATTATTGAAAATATTTGAACGTATAATTGTGGAATTACAGCGTGACGATTGAATTTATCGTAGTTTTACGTCGCTCGTGTATGAAAATGGAAAATCTCGTTTTAAAACAATAGGGGAACGATGCGATTTTAATCGATTCATTCGGATTGAAAGCAATTGTTTGAACGGAATAATTCTAGAATTAAAACGCATCGATTTAAGCCACATTATGTCGCCTATCTTAATTTCATTATTTCGATTTTTCTGCCTGATAATCCATTACAAATTTTCACGACAAACGAACGAATAATAAAATACTTCAATTCCATCAGTCGGAAATTATTTTCGCCCCGCATGAATTTCAGCTTAAGAAGCTTCATCAAGAGAGAGAAGCGGCAAAGTGGCGGAGTGAAAAAAAAATTAAATCGCCATTAAGCGCATCTGGCGGAAAGGCATTTTTCTCATTGAACTACTTAAGGGCTGAAACGTTAATGCAAGCGTCACGAAGGGCTGGTGTTTAAGTGGTGGGCCGCTACGGCGACGTAGACGAGGGCCGATGCGCAAATGATACACGTTGCAGGAAACGACGCCACGTTTTGCCAAGGGTGGCTGAGTAGGTAAGTAACGAAGCGTGAGTAACTAACCGTCGTAAAAGCACGAAACAACGTACGAGCGTCATGCTCGTAAAATGTCGGAACGTGTTCTGCTCTTTTTGGCCACGTGGTAACGCGTTTCGAAACCAACTTGACGAGCAAGATGACGGACTATGCTCGCAAACCACCTCGAACTATTCGAAGAACGACGAGTTTCTCGTTGTCTGTGCTTCCTTACGTTCGCTTTGCATGGTAACAAATTTACCCTACGTAATTACACAGGCCTACAAAAGCATCTGAATACTCGAACACACCTGACATGAATATATTTCACACGAAACATCTTGAAACTTCATTGCCATCGCCATGAGAATCCATTGTCACGATTATATCGATCAAGCTTGAAACCAATCTGAGAATATACAGGGTGGTTGGTAACTGCTGGTACAAGCGGAAAGGTGGTGATTCTACGCGAAAAAAGAAGTCGAAAATATAGAATACAAATTTTTTTTTTAATTTTTCCATCGAGACAACGATCTACAGTGAGTAAAGTGCACGCGTACCGAGCGAAGATTCAAAGTCGATTTTCTCGAAAACAAAGCCTCGAACGAAAAATTTTTATTCTATATCTTTGACTTCTTTTTTCGCGTAGAATCACCACCTTTCCGCTTGTGCCACCAATTACCAACCACCCTGTACATAGAAGTTAGGCGATATTTATTTGCAAGCATGCGCTACACGGAGAACACTGTAGTATTTGACCACTGAGTCATTGTCTATTCTCGTATAATATATAGCAACACTATCAAAAGTATATATGGGATCTGAAGCATTTGGGATTCTTTGAATTCGAATCACGTTATTAGTACACTGTGCTTTGTACCAACGTTTCGTCATATACCAATTCACTTCCTCGAGCCAGATCTCAAAACGTCTAATTTACGTCGGAACACGGCGCAACGTACAAATAAAACGATCGAAATCCAAAGAATCAGAAATCTGTCATTCATGGTGAAAGTTTCGAATCTAAAATATACAGCCTTTGTTAAAAGTAAAATTTCGTTGAAATAGGAAGTCAGTCTTAAATATACAGCTACGTTGAAGTTACAATTTTGGCTGGAACTTTTATCAGCCATTGTATACGGGGCAAGATAATCTCTCCTTAGAAAACAAGCAAATTGACATGGCGGAAAATAGTTTTACAAATGGATCTTTCGTAATAACTCTATTTACGTATCGCGTTATCGTTTCCAGTAGATCCCACGGATCGAGATACCAAGTTGGTCGGAAAAGGAAGCGTATTACGATGCTTTCGATTGTTAACAAGTCCGTGAACAACAAGGTTAACATGAAACCAGCTCTGTGGTCGTTTTTCTCTCGACTGCAGGACTGGCCTTCCGTTACCTATTTTCCAGCCAGTCTCGATCTATTCAATCTCGATGCAAAGGCGATCTCACGTGCAGTAATAGCTTGTCAGCCGCACCGAGGTCGTTTCTGATAAACGGCAGCTTCTCTCGGCAATCCTTTCTTAAGGTTCCATAGCACGAATGCTACCTCTCCGTTAGACCCTTTCGTCTCGCTCTTCACCCTCCTGGTTACCGCATAATACGTTTACCGCTACGTGAAATTGTTTGCTGAAACGTCGTCGTCCCCTTCTATTTTTACGTTATCGTAAACGTACGTATCGGGACACGTCATAACAAATTGAAAAATGGATATACACGTGTCCCTTTTATTTTCTCTGTGTTGTCTTTCGGCACATTGTTCGGCTGACACGATAAATTAAATTACATTCTATTTTACATGGGCAGTCGTATTTTCTTAAGGATAGAGTTTGTAACTTGCAACAGGTTAAAGAAGATTTCAATATTAATATTTGTTCTGAAACATTGTTCGGCTGACACGGTAAATTAAATTACATTTTATTTTACATGGGCAGTCGTATTTTCTTAAGGATAGAGTTTGTAACTTGCAACAGGTTAAAGAAGATTTCAATATTAATATTTGTTCTGAAACATTGTTCGGCTGACACGGTAAATTAAATTACATTTTATTTTACATGGGCAGTCGTATTTTCTTAAGGATAGAGTTTGTAACTTGCAACAGGTTAAAGAAGATTTCAATATTAATATTTGTTGTTCCGAAACATTGTTGAACTGACACGGTAAATTAAATTACATTTTATTTTACATGGGCAGTCGTATTTTCTTAAGGATAGAGTTGTAACTTGCAACAGGTTAAAGAAGATACAATTTTCGATATTTGTTTAAGGTTTGGCGCGGACGAGCACAATAAAAAATTACTTGTTTGTAGATTGAATAAATCATCCTTTAATCTGTCGATGTATCGTGAATATCGTTGCATGTCAGAAACAGGGACTTAAAGATTTAGTGCAACATAGATTTTACGTTAAGCTTAAGTTATAATACTTGTTTGTTTAGAAACTTATCGTATAAGGAGAGCGAAGAGCAAGGTACGATATATTATATAACAATGATACGTGGGTAATGAAATGGAGTGATTTTTGCAAGTAAAATTTAATTCACTTGATTCGAACGAGCGTATGATAATGTAATAAAAGGACGATGGAGCTTTCAATTGCATCGCAAAATCAAATATTACACAAGCAGAGTGATGATACGGTATTCACTGAGTAACCGTGATTCGTGAACGCAATGGTAAAATGGCACACTGACTGTCGCAAATTATAAGCACAAAGTGGAATTTTAATATATCATAAAAACATAGAAAGAACACTTTTTTATTAAAATCAGAAAAAACCATACCTGAAACGTGCAACTAAAGAATGTATCTGATGAAAGTCACTCCACGTTATCAAATAATTTCGTCAAGCTTTTTCAAAGACTTAAAAAAAAAAAAAAAAATAAAAATGTAAAAAAAGAAACAATGGTAGAGAAGATGAAAAACTGGCAGTTCGCTAATAAATTCGGTGGGCCGAAACTCGAGTGAAAACCAAAAAGAAAAGACGGACTCTACTCGCGTAAGCAATATTCCCGATAGCGGGCAAGACAGACGTTTTCTCATTTCCGTGTAAAGACCCTCCGGCCGGAACTTCGTGACCGTTTCTCGTTTGTCTTTTCAAGGCCGCCACAAGGGCCCCGTCCCTAATACCAATTATACATTTTTACTTGGAAACGAAATTTCGTGTGACACGCAGCCAATTTGCCGCGGATCTCTTAGGGAAAGGACCAGATAGCGGAGTCGATTATTTATTCCATTACGAAGGATTCAACGATGTTAAAAGGATAAGGGAAGAATGGCTTTTTCTTACGTCGAGGACCGTATCGGTCCTCGTTTTCGTGACTCTGAATCGTTTGTCTTGGCCAGAGGGTGGTTGCTCGCTGCAATTTGATATTGATTACAATTACCATCGTGTACGATGAACGACAGCTGTTGGGAATTGTCCTCCGAAACGTTCGCACGATGTAAGAGCTGTTTTCGCAGAGTAATTGGATAACTCGGATAATTTGAGAAATGCCACTTTGCAGGTGCGTCGTTCTTCTTTAATTATCCCCGTGGCTAACGTAAATTGGAAGGACGCGTGCGAGTTATCGGGGTCGGTTCAATCTTTTTCGCGTCGTTCGAAACAGATTGGCTTATGCTTTTGCGTAGATGAACGAAATTATCGTTTTCCTCCGATTGTCGGAGGATCCGGTGTTGTTAATGACGTACGGAATGGATATAGCGGCCGCAAAAGGTATCGGCACGCAACCTTATTTTCCAACGAAGCGTTTCTCGGCTTATTTTTAGAGAATACAATTTTTGTACTCACAAGACAGTACTGCTAGATGATGCGGAATTTGATACGGGTACTTGGACCTAATTAATGTTACAATAAATACATTCGGACGTGTGAATACTTTTTGTAACTTATTTTTAAAGATTACAAGTTGAATAGGAATATTACCGCGTTCAAGAAGATATACACATTGCCACTTGCAATTTGACCTGCAATTTGACTTGCAATTTAGATTTTTACGCGAATTTCTATTTTCGCGAATACAATTAAATATACAAATAGAATCCAGGCAGAGATTAAAGAGTATTATACTTATTTTATACGTTTTTGCATATCATTTTATGCGTTTTTGTGTCTTAAAATTTCTCATAATTGGATAAAAATCCGCGGACAGCTTATAATTATTCCAAGAATGCACCTTTTACACTTTGCTTCGCCTCTAGCATAAAATCTAAGGGTTCTTTGCTACTACAACACAAACGATTTTTTGCCGTCTTTCTTAATTAAAATGTTCTCTTTAGCGTTTTTTTCATTTTTCAAGATGCGCGTTGAATTATTTAAAGTTTCGCGTGTCTCTTACACTTTAAACGAAGTTACAGTGTACAAGCTGTTCTAAAATGATAAACGCGTATTTTTAATTGAACGAGCAGAAACAAAGAGCGTAGAAAACGATGATAAAGCGTCAATTTTCTCGAATAAAACGGCAGCTAGGGTATTTCAATTAAGAAGGTCAGTTCATTGGGAAAATGAACATTGTTTCGATCGTATCATTAATTTGAAATTGTATCCGTTTTAAATTCCAATTGTTCCAGCTACATCGACGCTCCAAGTCGCTCAAATAATTATATGTGGTAATGTAATATGTTAAAACTGTAAACATCAATGAATGGATTATTTTTATTTGCTCGAAAACGTTACACGCGAATGATGAACTTCCACCTTATTAAGGCAATTTTCGAAAACAAGTTTCTTCCTCGAGGCGAAAATAAACGCGAACAAACGCGTATCTCCCCGGCGTTTTTCGATATTACGTCAAACTGATTGGCATTTTAAGAATTTAACGAGACCGGCACGCGAATCGATTCCGGGCTACGTGAAATCTCGACTATTTATCGGCTTCGGTGACGTTAAATCATTCATACTCGTGACAGAAAAGTCTACAGTTATCACGGTTTACGGAAAAACAGGTGCGTCGATAGCTGCGTGCGCTGACATTTCAAGAATATATAAATAGCCGTTGATCGAAAGTTCCGCTTTGAAAAAAAGCTAAACCATCCCTGTACAGGCGTCCTTGCTCGATTCGAGCGATCTAAGCTCCTGATGGTTTCTCGCTCGAGTTGCTTACATTATACAGTAGCTCGTAGAGGTACTCGAACACTTGTAGTAAAATTTTATGAATACATTACGCGTGTGGCAGAAAACCTTTTAAAATTTTCTTGCCAATATAACGAGACGCGAGCGTCATTATTATATCGGTAAAAATTTGAAACCGCTCTGAAAATGTAGGTACATAGAAGTTATAAGATATTTAATACGATTATACGCTTGGTAGAGTTTATCAAAATATTCCAACGATCAATTATTCGTTATATTAATAGGATAAAATATTATACACGGTGTACCGTCTGTAATACTAATTATACGTTTAAGATGACTACTAACGCGGTGTAATAATTTTCTACTATGTTTGCTCGCAGTAAATATCTTGTAACTCTTTTTTAAGCGTTTTCAGATTCGCTTGAAATTTTATCAAAACAAACTTGACAAGCCCGTCAAGATGAAATTTCACGATAAAAATGATGAAATTTCAAAATGTTTCCTACAATACACCCGATAACATATGCCATATATAATACATTTTAATACGTCGATATGTAGTACGCTTTATGTAATACGTTCAATATATACGTCTTCACGTTGGTTTCAAATTTGATCAATCGATCGAGACAGTCGTGTCCCGTTAGTTAGTAAAATTTCGAAATGTTTTATACAAAACATACGATATATACATAATACATTTTATTAGGTCAGTATAATAGTACGTTTTATGTTTGAAGCCCCTACCGATACGATCGTACAATACCTGGCAGCTGTTACAGTGTTAATGAAATTTCGAAGTATTTTGTATAACATACGCGCGATGTACCTATAAATGTTTTCCACGACAAGAAAGCACTTTGGTGAACCAGTGTAGCAGACATTATGCTGAATGGCGTCAGACCATATTTCTTTGTGCTTTCCTTTTTTCGTAACGCTTTTTCTTCGTCGGTAAACCATGTCGGGCGTTAAAATTTTAAAAAACAAAGGGAAGATAAAAGGAGAAAAAGAGGAGGGAAAAGAATTAACGAACACCGCCGCCGTGGAAATGTTTTATAATTCAACAATGTTAATAAACGATGCACGTCCCGGTCGTGATACACGACTATAAAAATGCATCGGCCACAATGTACTTTTATCAGGATAAAACTCGTATCGTATTTAATAACGTAAGAGCGCCTGCGGGTCGGTTAATGTTGATAACGCCGCAGACGTTTGCGAAATAGTTGGCCAGAAATTTGCGTCTCAAAATTTGCCACCGTATCGGCGTCGACTACGAATTTTAATAGCGTCCCTTGTGCCCTTGTCACATAAATATTGCGTTTCTAGTAGGATTTTGAAATTACGACGAACGAGAAGGAGGACGATACGGCGAAACATTCACGAAAATGGGATAATCAAACTTTTTCGCTTTTGTTGTTCCACTTTCTTATTTCGCTTCTTGCTGTAATATGAAGTAATTATGATTAACATTCGATGTTTCAAGGTTTCATTTTCTCTTCCAAGGTGTTAATTGAAATAAAGTTCGAAATTTATAATTGAAATAAATGAACTTCCTAGCGGCATAATTACGAAGAAATAATCTAGTAATTTAGTAACTTTTCGATGAATTGAAAGTAACGAACGACCATAAATATCGTAAAATATATAATGTGGATGTTGCGAAAGGTAGGTTTATTCAATTGATACTACCAGAATATATCGATATCAGGTGTCTGTGGTTCCATGACAAACCGACGCAGTGATGTCAAAGGGTGTAAACGTAACAGAGGGTTGTAAATCGATTAGAACGACAGACAGACGATGGTTACATAATCCGTTGGGAAGGGACACCAGCAAGATCGTGTCTCTCTGGTATTGCGCCTCTCTATCATTTTTCTAGTTTGTTGTTTCATTCCGAATTATCTTCTTAGACAATAATCGCTTGTTTCTAAGAAGAGTTTCTTTCTAGGAAAACGCGAGAATGAAGTATAGTATTTATTCAACTTAACTGATCAGTGCTTTAATAAAAGCAACAGCGTACAAATACCTTTGATGGCCACTGTATATTCAAATACAAAGGCATGGAATAAAATTAAATCTCAAAATCCATCACTTTTTCAGCAACCAGGCAGATATTCTGATAATCGAAAAGTTCGTTCAATCACTGTAACTTAGCCGATAGTTATAGGTTCTAATAGGTGGAAACAACTCGATAAAAGCGCAGAACCGATACAACGAAATATACGAAGTACGTAGAAACGTAGCGTGCAAACCAGAAAACGTCACGGATCAGTAATCGAGGTACGTGACAAAAAGCAGCCAAGGAATGAGCTTACCGACGATTAATCCTCGTGGGCGTTTCATCGCGATTATTATCTGCAATTAATATCGCGAAAGTATTAAAAAAAAGGAAAAAGAAAAGAAAAGAAAAGAGAAATCCGCTGGCTCACGGCGATTGCCACAGTGTAAAAGCGTGATCGATACGTCGTCGTATTTTATAAATTACCGTGCATCCCCCTTTAAGCGTTTAGATCGCCGCCAGGGCGAATATATTCAAGCGGCCACGCTAAACGAAATGGAATGCCGATACTCACGCGACCTCCTATCTTTTCGAGAGCTTATTTCTTTCGTAGTCACGACCGCGTGAAAGTTCATCGCGTTTTCCACTTCGTTCTCGATGAAATTTACATAAAATTACCGCGAGCACGCGACACACGACGTTTTGTTATCGTTTAATTTTGTTCGCTGAAATTCCGTTAATTTTTGGTATCTTCATCGCGAGCCACAGGACGAAAGTCGGTGTACGATTACTTACGTTGCCCATCGTTCTCATACGTTTCGTTCGCGTTTCTTTCTCGTTCAAATTATTTCTCGAAGGACAAAGCCTCCTCTCGGTCTCATTTGCCGCTTCATTTTTTCGATGCACCATTAAGAGACTCGTTTTAAAGGTATGAATATGTGCACGTGTATTTCTCTCATCTCTCGGAAAGTTTTTCCTCATTTCGTTTTCTTCCAGCCAGTTCGGTTCGTGCGTCTTCCTTCGAGAGGCGGATCTCGAAAATGTTATGTTCTCTTTTCAACGTGTAATCTTCATTCCTCTCGACACTCTGCTTTTATTTATTCCTTCCCTTGGTTCTGTTATTTCTTAATGATTTCATTATACCGACTGTTGGTAGAGATCGTTATCTCAGAGTTTGCTCCGGTTTTAGATATTCTATGCTTCATTCGAATACGACGTGTGTTTGTCATGTTCAAAGCATACGAAATAAGAAGGTAGCAAGCAGCGCGATCACTAACGAGCTGTCGCAATTTCTTTTTAAATAATCAATAATTTCTTATACATAAATTTATATGAATAACATAAATACAATAATAATAAATAAATTAAATAAATACATATAAATTCCTCGATCAGATGAAAAACGAGAAATACGCCAAAAACGAAGTTCCCTTTGAACGTACGATCTTGTTAATTCAATCATCAAATGAAATTTAGATTTTCAACGCGCTATCGTAATTCGTTTAACGAGATAAACACACAGAGAGTACTTTTTCTGATTACTCGGACGGGAGTAAGAAGATCATTTCAGCCATTGTTGGAGCCATATTATGAGTCACGAGGAGTAGGAATCGTTCAAATGGACAAACTTACTTCTTTCCTTTTTTCGTTCCTTCCTTCCTTCCTTCCTTCCTTCCTTCCAGAAGCGTTTTAAGGTCTCGCGCGATGAATGCCGATGATCCTACGCAGCGTTCAAATATTTGGATCCCATGGCACGTACGATCGAAAAGGAGGCGCATTCTGCTCGAGAGAGCGAGTCAAGGAGGGAAGTCTAAAGCAGCAGAAAATTCCGGAATCGTCCCGGGAAGAAGTAAATCGAAGTGCGTAGACCAAAATGTACCTGACGACTCGAGACGGTAATCATACGTGACGTGAGCTTCGTATAAATCGATTAAAGACGTTCGACTATTTTTATCAGGTGTAATAAATATTTTGCCATATTGGCTTGCCGAGGCAAGCCATCGTGTTTCGATTTCGAACTCGCTCTTTGCGTTTGCATTTTGCCACGACGTTTCGCGGACACTGCAATTTACTTCGTCGGGGCAAAATCTGAAAATGTTCAGGCTGCGAGTGCAAAATTCAAACACGATCGCTTATCGCGAAAATCCATTATCAAAATATATCAGCATCGTGGAAGCTTGAAACGATTTCAATTGTAAATTGCGAAGATAATAATTACTCTAGGAAATTGGAATTGGTCTCATTGCAAAGAGTATACTTTTGCCTGAAAGAAAGCCACGAAAAAGTCAGAACTGATTTCTCTGCACTTTGAACCTCTTTTTACCAGGGCACATATGAATTTGCCATTAGTTTCGTGTATATATATACGTAGTTACTATGTCGAACATTAAAGTCGAATTCTCAGAATCACTGGGTCAAACTGTACATTTCACCCGACGATAAGTTGCTGAAATTGCTCGAATAAACATCGAATCCGAATATCAGATTTATCACCGGACGAAATATACGTTTTAATCCACGGATCCAGAGAATTCGACTCTAATATTCGACGTAATAACCACGTCCACGAAACTAAAGGCAAATTCATAGGAACATGTGATTAATATCTTGAGTTTCAAAGCATTGAAACCCTACACCACCGTACGAACTGGAGTAAGTCGAACTATCTCGTATTATACAAGATTTTAGTTAATTAAAGTCGAATAATTAACCTCGAACTGCATGCAATAGAACGCGTAATTTGATCATTTTTATATATTAAGACGATACCTATAAGGAAATCGAAGGAAAGCTTCGTAAGATTAAAATTCTATTAAAAATATTATTTTTGACATGAATAAAAGCCTAAGGTTTAACTCGAAATTAATAAGGTAAAACAAAAAGAAGAAAAGGAAAAAGAGGAAGATATTTATATTAAATACAAAATACAAAATTTATCAAATTAGTCGGGATATCTATAGGTACGCGAGCTTTTTCCCATCGATGGACGAATAAATTAACTTCCAAACGGGATGACGTCGGTCTCATGATATTTAAAAAAAAATATTACGCTCAAACGGAACGGAAATATTCGCCAGGTTAATCTCGTGTTTGCGATATTTTCCAGAATCGGGAACGTTCTCGGGATATTCTGAAATTTTCATCGATCATCCCGGGGCGGGAACGGAGAAAACGACACGAAATGAATCACAATACTCGGCAGAGTGTTAAAACTCATCAACCTTACTATCCATTATCCCCTTCATTAACAGGACTTTCTTTTATCTTCGCGGTGCGAGCCTACAGCGTCGCTAATCTTCGCGCAACAAATAGTTACGCCGCCGCCAGAATATTCGCTGGCTGAATTAAATGAAATTAAACGAAGCTACTTTAACCGCTGTTCCGCGAACCATAGAATCGAACATTTCTCGCACCGTCGTTGTATCTTCGCCTGCGATCGCGAAAGCAAAGAGGACGTTACGTTTTGAGGGATTTTTTGAAATGTCGATATATCAACGATTTCGACGAGAATAAATGGCGATGTTAAAAATGAACGAAACGACTTTCCTGTTACGTGGAAAGTTGGAGTTGCGTGAAGTATTTCAACGGTTTTTTCCCTAATATAGTGGCAGGTATCACGATAAACCGAGGGATGGGATATGAAGTTGCGTCCGCGGAAATTAACACGCAAGTCAAACATGAAAGTGTATGCACGCTGTTTACATTCAATTATAAAGTATCAAAGTAGCACAGCGGAGCAAGTTATTCAAGAAAAGCAACTTTATAAGAGCAACTGCTCTACATGCGACTGAATTTATCAGTCGAAGCACACACGTCGTTACGTCGGTTAAATTATCTCGTTAAAAATTAACATTATATTTCACCATTATACAAAGAACGATCATTTGCCTGTCCTAAAAATGAAACGGCGGTTTATATCATAGCTGAGTTAATTGCATTAAATAGAACAATAACGTTAAAGGTAAAACTCATCGGGTATAGTAATTTACATAAAGAACCTTAATCACGCGATACGCGGAAAGGAAACGTTTTACAAAATCGTTGAAATTATAGAAAATAATGGTACGCTCCTCGGCAAATGGACGTGGCAAACTAATTTCTTTAATTAACTGAAACTAGTTTTTAAAAGCAGCATAAATTCTCGCTATTATATTTTATATTCAGCGTCGAATCTCCGTATTTATGTAAATTTAATTCTGTCACGAATTGTCCACGTTAAAGCTTATTTTCGTTATTACCTTCGTGCAGGAAGGATTACCGCGCGAAAAACGATAGTAAAGTAACAGAGGCAGAGTTTTCGTGGCAAATCAGAAAGATTTTACGTAGAAAAATCAGAAGTATCGCGAACAGAAAGGTATCGCGAAGGGAATAGGCGAAATAGATCGAAGTTTTATAGCGAAAGCTGTCGAATTTGTTCGACGAAAGTGATAAAGAGACGAAAATGGAACTCATTGACGGCTTTATTGCGACCGACTGTACATTATTCGAACAATCAAATGTAATCAGGACTCGGCGACCTCGGTGGGCGAGAAACTTTCCCCAACTTCGGACCAAGTTATAATCGAAGTCAACTTAATAGAGTTTGGGGAAGGAAACTGATAATTAGGACATCGGTTCTCGATACTCTGCCACCCCTTAATCGAATGGCACTCAGTTAAGTAAATATTCGAACGATGCGTCAATTTTGCGGGTCATATTGCTCTTCTGCCTCAATTTCGACCGTTATTTTTCAAACCCCTCGAATAACAAAAAAAAAAAAAAAAAAGAAAAAAGAGGAGAACAATGTAACAAATTAAATTTTCTTTACGAAGTAAACACACGGAGGTTGGCCAATTTTTATACTAATTTCTATTGCGTTAATTCAATTCAAGATACGATACAATGACGACGATTCTGTACAAGCGGAAGCAGCGAACGAAAGTGGCAATGAAAAGGTGACTTCTAATGCCAAAGCATTCGTTAACATTCAAAAAGCAGCTTCGATGTTTCGAAGTACAAAACGAACGTAAAGCTATGCAGTTACTTGTGTCGATAAACTTATGTCACTTGGCAGCTAGAAAGATACAAAGTCCGTAGATATTCGAAGAATCTGTCGACTAATTTTAATCCGTTAATACTCGAACGATTAAGATTTCATATCGTAAGATCGATCAGTTCCATTATCCTTGTCTTCCTATTAGTTCGAGAATAAGCGACGCTCTGGTGTATTCAAATTTGTCAGCTTGTAGGCAGAATGTGTTTTCTGTAAAATGGGAGGAGAAGTTTAGCGACGGAAATGAGTGGTTTAAAAAGTGGTTGTGTCTGTAATTTAGCGCGTAAACCGGTCGCTGCGGTAGACGCGGAAGGTGTTAATGGGAAGCGATCCGACGGCTGCGTCATAGCCGAGGATATATATGCGGGAGTATATTGAAATTGTCACGTGACAGAGTATACACAACAGGCGGCAGAATACGCCACAGGGAGACACGTGAAACGCGGCAGAGCGTGAGTGTGCGCCAGGAATGGCACAATGGCAACGGCACTCGACTGACAATGAGCACGAGTGGAGATGTGCTCTCCCATTGGACCGTCTTGACGTACTACACACCACCGACACTACGAACATTGGGTTAATGCGCCATTGTCCTCCGTGCGTACCTGCCGAGGATTACACGCGCTCGCGAGCGAACGAGCGAGCCTTACCGCTCCCGTAAGGTGATTACATAATGCATATACATGCGGATACCTGCGTTCCACCGGATTCTGCCCTACCCTTTCAGCCGACACACGTGACCCTGGCCTCCAATCGCTGTCGCTTTTGTCTACCGTTCGTGGATTTAGTCAACGAAACTGCCGAGAATTCTCTATTGTTGAATTAACCGACGCATTTACAGGAGAAACGGTTCTTGTGGAATTTGTTGATTTGGTTTTTTTTTTTTTAAAGCGAGAGTTTCAATATCCTAGCCAGGATGGAAATTAACGATGAAACGATGCGCGGCCGAGTGAAACGAATTAAGCGATCGTTTTATATACGATACGAAGATACGAATGGATCGATGAAACGAATTAATCGAGCAACTCGTAACAGAAGCGATTCTCGTCAAATTGTTCAATTTTAATATCGAGCTTTCTAATATTCTAGTGGTATTAAATTAACGATAGAGTGAGTTATCTCTTGATTCAGTATCGAAGAGAAATTCAACGGATCTACAAATAGAATTCTTGCGATGCTTTTACAAATTTATCATTTATTGTATGTATCATAGTTGTATGATATCATTGTAAATTCGTTCAAGGTAATCGTGCGATTTATTTATTCGTGTATTATGCAAATGTTTTTTTTATTAAAAGCTGAAATGTAGTGGAGAGATGTTAAAGATGCCATTGATCAAAGAACGTGAATAAGAATCTTTCTTACTACTATACCTTCGATTAGTGCAGGGAGCGAGGACGTGAAAGATATTTAAACATAGTAGCGTGACACAATCACGACCGAATCAATACTCGATCTCCTCGTAGTCGAGTAACATTCTTCCTATTCTGTTCAATTTTAACGTTTCTTGTTTAACTTCATAATTACGATATCAATAAACAAAATAAATTAAATTCCTATTAATCCTGTATGCCTAACAAAGAATAGCTAGAATTTATCTAGTTCTTCTTACTCTGTTCAACATTTGGCTTCATAATTACACTAACGACAAACTTGATTAGATTCCTATTAATCCTGTATGCCTCAACGCCTATCAGAGAACACGTATTAGGACAAAATAACTAGAATTTATGTGGCTCTGCTTACTCTGTTCGACACCTAACTTCACAGTTACGATAAAACCAAATTACATTAGACTCCTATCAATCCCGTATACCTGAACGTGTATTAGAGAATACGTATTAGGACAAAATAGCTAGAATTTATCTGGCTCTTCTTACTCTGTTCAACACCAAATTTCACAGTTACGGTAAAACCAAACTAGATTAGACTGCTATTAATCCCGTATGCCTGAACGTGTATTAGAGAACACGATCGTGATACGGATAGGAAAACCGTTCCGTATTATTTTCAATTAACGGCGTATCCAGCGGCACATTCGTCTCCGTTATCGATCAGCTGTTTCCTCTTCACTGTGCTTTTCTCCGGGACGTCCGGCTGTACGGCCGTCGACGTGCCACGTTTCCGCATTGCGGTCGGGAATAAAGTCGAGCGTCGTCGCGGTTTAAGGAGAAGCTTTCGTGGCTACCTGTCAGAAGGGCAGCTTAATGAAAGAGCAGAGGGGCGTCTCTCCTTAATGGCCTCGACTTATCCTCGAGACAATCTTCTTCGCCATCCGACTGCCCCGACCTTACAGTAGGAGAAGGCACGCGATTCTTTCGCGCTCGACGCGCCCACGTAATGCCATTACACGCCGCGCGATCCTCGATGATCTACAGTCTCATTTCTGGTCCGTTTGCATCGACGGAAAATTGCTGCTCGCGGAATGATCGAGTCGAGCTTTTAGTCTCCACTTGCGAAATCTAAACTATTTTTCTCTCCTATCCCGAACCACTGACCTCGTTTCTTCGATTAACTTAATCCCCAAAGTGATATTAGGTGATATTACCTTCTGGAAGGTAAGGAGACGTCGGATAACGCTGTCGTATTAAGACTCACATGGGTTGGCTCCTTTTACGATTGTTATTACGGTTCGTGAGGGCTTTGCACGTGGCGTACACACGATTACTTATTTTTTGCCGATATCGTGTAAAGAAACTCCTTACATATAATACGTTGCATGAATTGAAAGTTGATGGACAAAATATGGAAACATTTAGGACCATAAATTAAGAGCGAAAAAACATAGGTCTGCCTGTAAGTATATCTGTAGGTGATTCGACGTTATACAAATCCCAGTTTTGTTAAGTGTATGCTCACTTTTTCGCCCTCATCGTATAGAAGACGTTTGGTATTTACGTATTACGGGTCGGTAGTCCTACCATTAATTACTCTTGTGTTTAGTTTATTACTTTATTAACATGACGAATTAAATAACGGGCGTATTACGCGGAAACGCAAAGACGTTGAACCGCCCGTCAATTTTTTCTCCAGGCAGGAAGTTGTTTTTACTCCGTCAGACAGTTCGAGTTCCGAGTTTACCCAGCGTAAGCCGAGAACAAGACTCCCTCTCTTGATTCAGGCTTGAGTAAAGACGCGTGGAACTACGGGGCCAGGTGGTTAACTAACTGCGAGCCGGAGCCATTAGCATTTATAGTGCAAAGTTGTTCGGGCGTTAAATCCACTTTACGTTTTATACGTTTTTCTCTTGGCACGCGCGATCCCAATCTGTAATTACCCTCATGGAACACTTTCGAATGACTACCGACATGGACGCGTTATAATTTGAACGTTAAATCACGTTGATTAATTTCGCGGCTAATTTCGCTACGGTCGCTGTGACCGCCAATTAACAGGATTTAAGTATTTACAGCGGCTACAAAAGGTATCGGCACGTATCGGTATTTCCCAATGGAACGTTTTTCTATCTGGCTTTGCATTTTGTTTCGATGGTATCGAGTGTTTGTACTCGTATTTTCCGGCCATACATTACAATTATTATTAAGCGATACGAAATTCGATATACTTGGATTTAAGTGATTAATAAAATATGTAAATGCTATATAGTAAATGCAACGACAGTGTAAATTCTTTTTGCAGGTTTGCGGTATTGTTGTTAATTCATCGATGGAAGAAGTTAAATCGAGATGGAGTATGGTTTACAAAGCTTGTATCAATTAGTCGCTACGTTTATAAATTTGATTTTCGTAATCGAATATGATTGATCTCGTTACTAAGCATTGTAGCAAGTTCTATATTATTTAAATTATTTAAATCTACTGGTGTCTTAATACACCGTAATCATAGTAACTTTGTACGCATGAATAGTTTCTATCGATTGGTTTCTCTTGCTTCCGGAATACGCTTGATCTGTTTAAGTAGAAAAGGTGCGACCTGTTCGGACGAAGGATAACTGTGATCCTAATAACTATACTACTTACGCGTAACTACAGAAAAAAGATTTTCCAAATACATTCTCAGGTATTAGAAAACTGTACAAGTTGACGATATCGTTAATAAATAATTTTTGAAATGTCATTTCCTCGCTTCAAATAATCTCTCCTTAGTAATATATCGATTTTACACATCTCGAAAAATTATCACAAGTATCAGTATTTTGTCGAATTGCGTACGATCCATTTTGTTCCGTTGAGATAAACACCGCGACATTTCACACACTTGGTTTCACGTTTGTACGAAGGTGCACTGTTGAAACCAATATTTCATTACTTTCAACAGTGTCTCTGCGTGCTTCAACTCGACGTGGTTGTTAAACCATTTCGTCGCGCGTCTCTTGTAAAGAACTATAGCAGAATTCACACTTGTAACTTTTGATATCGAACGTGCAATCGAACGATTAAATCAACGAACATTCCTACAATGTCTGCGCGCCCCTACCGCCAAATTACGCGGAATCGCGAGCAACTAGAGAGCTGAAAAATGCTACTGGAGTTTGCTGATTCAAGTTTGTTTATTATCCAGAGCGTAATTCGACGAGGACGATCAAATAAGGGTGAAACATGGGCGGACATAATTACGGTGAAAAATTGGCGGGTCGGATACGCGTCCGGAACGCGTCGTGTGTTACCCGCGAGGGATTTTCACGAGTTCGTCAGCTGTCACATGGTCACGCCTGCTCCTCTTTATAATTCCATTAAAAGGAAACTTGGAAATTTCCCAGCGGACTCGTCACTCTCGGTAACTTTCTGTTTCGCGGCCTTTCGTACAGGGGGAAAACGCCGCGTCCAAAGGGAGAAGCATGACCTCGAAAGCTACGCTCCGCGTTCTGATGCACCCTACGCCGAAATAGAAGCCCGGACACAAAAGTGCTCGAACAAAAGATCCGCTTACAAATAGCCGAAATAATCTTATCCGCCTCTTTTGTTCCCTTGTTTCGTCCGGTTCGTTTTATTCATTAGCTTCGATGCTTTTTATCGTCTCGCTATTATACATTAAGAGAATAATTAATTTTCTTACTCGAAACACGTTCAACGCGAGAAGGTATCCGTGACGAACGTTGAAAACGATTTTGTTATACCTGGTTTTACTTAGAAGATGTTTAAAACTTACGTTGAACTGTTGAAAAGTGTTTCGAGAAAGTAACGTCGATAAAAATGGTTCGATTTTCCTGATTCTCGATACGAAAACTCATTTGTAGTGTTTTATTGAAATTATTTTTATTTCCAGAGGCTAAGTTCCAGACGCATCTTTATAAACCAATATACATAGATCTAGTTTCATTTCGCATTAAATGTTGTAAATATCTTTTCAGTTAAATTATATCGTTTTTTAGTATATATCGTTGAATAAAGTTCGAAGGGTTTTCCAGCCTTTTCGTGTCTTATGCAGATTCAAAATATTTAGTTAAAGCTTGAAGCGCTTAAAAATTTCGTAATACATCGATATGTCGGTTCAGTATTCAAAGCACGTACGATACTAGGTAAGATAAAGATTTATAGAAAGGAAACGTAACAGTCGGTCTGATGTAAGTAGCTTTTAATAGCACGTTCGCGTATTTATATGTAAATAATTGTTGGCTCGTCCATACCGACTTTCATCTCTAATGAAGTTACATTTTTATTAGTCGCGAACTCCTTAATTATTTTGCGTTCGGTCGTTATAGTTAACGTTGCCATCTTGGCGACATTAAAACTCTATGCAAATCGACTTCGCTGTTAAATATATTTATAAACAGGAATTATTACTCGAATATTCGTACGCAATTTCTACGTTTAATAATGTATGGGAATAATATACGAACGTTAATTACACGGCAGTGTATGCTGTACAATTGTAACAAATCGGCAAGAAGTCTAACTGAACTTTGCAATTTCATGTAAATTTAATCGTTCGGCGCTTCAAGCTTTTAATTAAAACGCCACTTTTTACGTGATATTTAAACTAAATTATATACAATAGAAACGTATTAATCAAAAAGAAAGAATAAATAGAGAGAGAGAGAGAGAAAGAGAGAGAGAGATAGGAAGCCAGCACAAACAAATCAGAATTAACACGAATGTAACCGTTTCATTACTAAAACCATGTACTTACTCGGAACCATGCAATTCCGCATCATCAACACGAAACGCCCAGAGGCAACACTTCCTCCTACAAGCAAAGCATACTCAACCCCCTAGTGTTTCGCTGCCCTTTGCGGCATGTAATGTTCAACGATAAATCGAAAAACAAAAGACGCGACAAACGACACTCGTTTCAACGCGGCGACGCTTAAAGTTACCGTACACACATACACACGATAATTCCTGTGCGCAAATATTTCTACCTGTTATTACAGTTCGCCACGCGAGACGTTACTTTGAAAAACGAATGTATCACACGTACCGCTCGTGCGCCCTTCGACGTGCGTTACGTAAAATAGCGCATTTCGTTTGTATTAAGAAAGAAAGAAGCTTGTCTTGAAAAAGAATAAGCTTTCCTTTGACGCGGATTCGATGTACGTTTCTTTCATCCGCCGGTAGATGCTCGCCTTTAAACCATCGAAAAGCTTCTCAGTCGGCTTTTCTTATCGTTAATAAATAGTAGCAGTAATAATAGAAACGTTCGATTTTAGCGAAACATCCTGTGGTTTCTGTCGAGGTTGAGGTTGACTGAATGAAGAACGAGTGGATGAATTTGTAATAGAAAGATATATTGAAATAATTAAAGGTATAAGTATAAGTTTATGCTGATTCAGATCCTTACTCTCTTAGTGTTACTATACAAAGGAACGATAGGGAGCACGTTCATATATTTACAGCAAAAGGACCAAACAAGTTAAGCTTGTAGGCTAGAGGCTACAGGGAACACAAATAGAAATCTGTTTATTATTTTCTTTGTTCCTAGACCTTACAACCCAAAACATAACGTATATTCAAGGGTACAATAATATGCACCTTTCCTTATTTAGAACATTTCTGCGTAATAGCAGTCACCGGGTCACGGATATACGTAAATAAAGATGTACAGTCTTTTTTGAAGTAGTTACTTCGACAGTTTTAAATACCTGTTTTTACTCATGCTCGTGGGATTTTCAGTCAAGTATAGTGAGATATGCTAAACCGAATTAATTAAGTGGCACTAAGGATATTATCTGTTGCGGCATCAATTCAGTTAAATGTACCATGTATTCAGCGATGATTAACAACACCTTTTTCCCTGTTTACCACATGTTCGTTCGTTGTAACATTTTGACTTTATTCCTAGCGACTGTTCGTTGTAACTTCCGTTTATTGTATCATTATTCGTTGCAACATACCTTACCGTATTTCTTTTTTCTTTTTCAGGGGAATCTATTATTTTCTGATTGCATAAGGTGCACTTAAGGTTCCTTCTATACGGTGTCTCTTACCTTCTGAATTTTTCTACCATGAGAAATATATTCAGCGTTCGATTCTTTTTTCTTTTACCATCCAGCCATCTCAGCGTTCCACCGTCGCCATACACCGCCAATATTACAGTCTCGATTATCACAGTAAATGAGTCATAAAGGATAAAAACAGAACGTCGACAAAGTACAAAAACGTATTGTAGTATCTTGTACTACCATGATTAGTTTGTCTATAATAAATGGATTAAACGGGAAACGATGGTTACTTAACATGAACTAATCACAACAACGTATTATAATTAAGACAATCTCGTCACCACGGATTCAGTTCTCTCTCAGCAACGCTAGCAACGCTATCTCGACAACGCAATTCCCACTCTCTGGCTTCTCGACTCATACTGCTGTTAATTCGTTTATCGTCCCTTAGCAACCCCTTGTCTTTTGTCTTAGCCTCGTATCTTTTGTCTTAGCCCCACCACGCACGTGCTCAGCAACCGCTTGTTTGTAATTCACACGATACCCCCCAGGCCCCTCGTCCACGATACTACAGTATAGGCAGAAACTAGTGGAAATACAAAATCAAATATATATATATAACAAAAGTGCAACAGAACTGCTATCTCCATAGAATTATAGTAAGCATGTACGCGGTCAGTAGGGAATTGCCACTTGCGCACTTGTACTTTGGATTTCTCAGTGTTTGCGCCAAGCTTCGGCGCGCTTTTCGTTTTCAACCACCTACAATTGAACGAGCGGGGGAATGGAAAACATCAACAAGGAAAGGAGAACGAGAAAAGGGTGGATGATCAAACGACAGCGTCGTCACCTCGGTTAGAGCAAAAGCCCGACCTGTTCGACGTCCCAACCTCGAATGGACACCGGTGAGTCGGCAGAGGGTCGAAGAAGATCTGCAGAAAGTAATATTAATAGCTCGATATAAAGGGGATAATCCACGCGGCTCTTCTCCGGCTCGCGCTATTTGTAACGATCAATACGGCAGGGCTGTCCGATCGCTCGTTTTTCAAGCAATGGCACCGGGCATTTTTCGCTCGCCTAATAATCCGGGGGTGGCCCGTGAAAAACTGGCCGGATACCCTCCTTGATTCATTTAAAAGGATATTCATATTGCGCGGATCGAACGACCCACCATTTTTCATCCAACCAGCCTCATCTTTTTTTTTCTCGTTGGCATCACTGGAAGGGTATAGTTCAGGAAATGCGTCAACACATGCGTGTACAGCCCCCTTTTTCAATTTTCTTTCCTCTTCTTTGCATCGCCATATACTCTTTGACGCGACCAAGAGGGTAAGAGAGGATAAATTTTTTTCTACGAAGAATAATTCTAGTATGGGGTAGAATCCTTGGGGAGTCTCTGGGGTAAAATATATAGTAGCTCGTTATGGTGTTCGAACCGCAGAAAGATTTTATTACGCGTGTTGTACGAAACTGTTTAAAATTTTATTACATCGCCATAATATGCATAGTACACTGTATTTACATCGTAATCACGCGACGCGTATGGATTATGCAGGTTGTCCGAGTTTAATCGATCCAGGAAAATATCTCCTGCGCTGTACGATATTCGAAAAGTGTTTCGGATAGAACTTACTTTGTTTCGAGGTGGGACATCTTGCGATGCTCGCAAATCTTATCTCTAAGGTGGCCGTTCCTTTGAAATTTCATGGTTTTTTTTTAAATGGAACTACACGTCTTTTTATAAATCATCCGATGCATTTTTTAATTCGCAAAAAGGCGATAAGGTACTTGGATCGAGAAATTATCAGTACAGAAGATATTTTAACTTTAATCTTTATGCGTTTATGTTTACGTTCTCCTTGTCTTTTATATACTCAGCTTGATGAAATTAACATTGAAGTACCTTTTAAACTAAGCATTTTCAGATACAACTATAATACCTTTTCGTGGAGAATTAACAACTGCATCGAGTGGTGTACAAAAAAATATAAAAAAGAGTTCCACTCAGAAGAAGACAAAGGTCACCTTAGGATCTCGAAATCGCCTACACCTGACCTAAACTGAAACAAATCTGACGGTCACCATAAGACGTTCCCCTTGAAACAGGACAAGTTTTATTTGAAATCCTTGTTCGAATAATCTATAGTTTAGGAGATACTTGCATTGTTCGATTAAAATAACGCACCCTGTATATAATCATATGTTATATCACAGCAATATTCTCTATAAATAAATATATAATATTGTAAAAAGAAAAATCTGAATGTTGAAGTAATTTGAGGAAAAGGGACAAATGCTTTTAGATAAATAACTTGCTAAATAAAAATGCAAAGTATCGCCCAGTAAAATAACTCGTCAGATATAGAATTCTTAGTCGTCATCCTATTGCGGTTATTGTAATATTATTGTTTTACATCTCAAAGTGGAGTGGCGCAATTACGATGAACGAGGCAAGTTTGAAGATCGGCGAAGAATCATCGGTTAAATAAACGAATAGCCAATCAGGCTTTAATCTTTTCTTTTTCGCGATGACGCCGATTCACGTCGATTTCAGACAGCCACGAAACGCGGAGATGTCAAACCAGAGAAAAGATAGCATCTAAAGTGCGCGATATATGAACTTTGCGTGCTGGTACAATATGCCTTTCTACTTTTATATCGAAGGATGTTGCATCTCGTTTATCTGATCGACGGAAGGTTAAGTATAATTACACGCAACTAATTGCTTATCTCTCACGATCGATCGTCGAACTCTTCTCAATGCTGGAATTTATTTCTAGTTATTATAAATAGAGATTATGCAACGTATCTTAATACGCGAAAACTCGAAAGTTTATTCTTTCGATCCAAGGTGATAAGATCGTCTATGTTTGCTCCTCATGTAGGATAATAAAAGAATATTCTAATAGAGTCTCTAATTTCGACGTTTTTTAAATAAATATTTAAATTCCTCATATTACGGAATCTTTATAAATATTTCTGCCATTACATCGTGGAAGAACTGTGTTTAATTAAGTATGTCTCTTGGGAGCCAGACTGACCTAGTCCACTTTTCACGCAGTTATCAGTTTCACGCTATCCAGGCACATAATTAACATCGAACAGTTGAAAAAAGAAATCTTATTTTCATAAATTTGCTTATCGCAAGGCACGAATAACCACAAATTCCAAGATAAATTAAAAAACGAAATAATATTTGTAATCGTCGTTTTTCTACGCGTTTAAACCGGAGTTGATGAACATGGCCTCCGAGCGATTCAAATCGTGAAGTTATAAAACTATTTAATTTTCATTCGACCATAAGTCAGAACACACATCATTTTCAATAACATATCGCTATATCGGCAACCTGTGTGTACTAAAACGACCCACGGATACCGTAGATACCGTAGAACGGTATTTTTAATTATCGTTAAATCAACACCGACGAAAACGTGCTACGGACATTTATTCGAAGTTGTCATAGAATTCTCGTGCGAATCATCTTTTTCAGTGCTTTATGTCAACATCGAACGATTCATAGAGAAAAATGTGACGTTACGTTTGCTCGGTATCGGGCCACCTGTCGTATCATCGTTCGTTGCTCGATAATATTTTTTTAATAGTACTGCAACGAGAAAAGAAAGTTGCGAGATCGCGATAACACAACCGGGCGAAAGCAATATAACAGTCGGCAGCGATCGTAAAACGAAGTGGCGCGTAAACGACGCCAAGCGCCGGCATATTGCCACGTGGATAATTCGTTTTGCAACGTCTTAAAGGCTACGCCCGCGCCTCCACGCGTTCTTTTTATGCCACCGCTGCCGTTGGCAGAAAATTCTCTCCGGTTAGACGATTAAATCAAAAGAATCCGTGAGACTCTTAAATTGCCGTTTCTAGAAGACCATTACTTTTTTTTTTCTTCTCGGCGAGCTTGTTGCTTCTACCTTTCCCCCTTTCTTTTCCCTCTGAATATCTGTCACGAGATGGAAAATCACATTTTCATGTAAATCGTCTGACTTGTTTTCATCGTGTCTTCGAATAGAAAATTAAATTATAAATGCAGGCCAGCGAAATTTGCACGACAGACTTTCGTTCCGCGTATCTTGCTTAAGCAAGAATTTCTTCGTAGCTATGAGTCGCTTAAATCGTATTGTCGGCGTGCCACTTTTATCACCACTCTTCGCAATTATTCGTAAAAATGAAGCTTGAAAATAAGAAATTAACTATTGCTGACTGAGAGTGCCACGTTCAATCAATGATACTATATTGTTATATCGAACAAGACCAGGCAATTTCGTATTATCAATTCTTTCAATATACAGGGTGGTTGGTAACTGGTGGTACAAGCGGAAAGGGGGTGATTCTACGCGAAAAAACAAGTCGAAAATATAGAATAAACATTTTTCGTTCGAGGCTTTGTTTTCAAGAAAATCGACTTTGAATTTTCGCTCGGTACGCCTGCACTTTATCGCGTCTCGTTATAACGGATCTCACTGTAAATCGTTGTCTCCATGAAAAAATAAAAAAAAAATTTTTATTCTATATTTTCGACTTCTTTTTTCGCGTAGAATCACCCCCTTTCCGCTTGTACCACCAGTTACCAACCAGCCTGTATAATATACAGATAATATAATATAATATTGAGGAAGATCTCTCGTAAAATACATGTTCTTAAATATAAAGAAATGACGCAGGATATTTGAGCGTTGACTAACGCTGACTACGTTTGAGCGCACAACGTCAATATTAGTTGGTGAAATAATTTTTCCGTAAAAATTGTGTCGGATAGAAATGTTACATCAGGCTGGTATAATAATTCGAAATTTCAATAAATAGGGCGTAAAATGTCGATGAATAAACCGCGGGTCGTATTCGCCGGTATAACGATCGCAGGTGAAGTATTCCACCTACACGAAAATGCAATTAAACCGTCGTATTTCAAAATTAAACGCGTCTAGTCCCTCTAGATTAATGCGAGTCGCAGCGAGATGAAGTTCATTCTCGCGAGCGCTCAAATACGCCGCGAATATTATGCGAATTCCACGACGCGCGTATTTTACATCGGCGAATCGATGTGCATTAACGATCAAATTACTAGGAGCATTTTTTAAATTTCCTACGTTTCACGAAATCAAGCTTTTCAGTGGCATATCCGCGCACGGTATCTGATATTTCGTATTTAGAATGTATTTCCGCGGTGAAATCGTATCCAACGATGATTCGCAGATAAAACAGCTTTTTATTATCGAAGCGATTCGGATTCCCGCTGTATTTTATACATTTTACGCGCTGTCGAAAGTTTTACTCTTGATGCTGATTTTATTGTATGTGAAATAACCGATTGTTATCGATATCGCGTGCGCGCTTCTTTCGCGTCAAAAAAAAAAAAAAAAAAAAAAGAAAAAGAAAAAAAATAAGACGATTGATCCGAGGTGTAACATGAAAGGTTTTTCCATTTTTAGTATTAAACGAACGAAGGAAGCGGAATGAAATTTTTCGCATCGGGGTTTTTGGAAAAAGATACTAAGAGTAAAATATTAATAATTTATCGCGATAAAATTAATATTGAAAACAATATTTGAACGTGGCGGCAGCTTTACGTATAGCGACTCGTCGAATTAAAAATATGTGAAACCATATATAAAAAAAAAAATTTAAAGTAAGTGGAGCTCCGGAAATAGTCTTGAAATCGAGTCGATATTAATAGCCTGAATAAAATGAAAGAACTTTTCATAACCAGGATGTAACTAGTAGAAAATTCTGCTCATAGGTTCTGCAATGAATGTAAAATGTTACGAAAAAGTTAATGAATCGTTTCTTTTCGAGCGTTGGATGAAAGATCGTTTTTCTTCTGCTATGACAACGGATACCCAATGGTACGTTAATTACGCAAAAATTTTTGACGCAAGAAGACACTGCCATACTTCATTATCTATTCGCTTAATCTTCCCCCGATTCATTTTCTACGTTGGAAATTTTCTGCGGATTTTCTTGAGAAATTTGTTAAAGAACGGAAACGTGGCTAAAAGACGTAGATTTCAAAGCGATAAACTTCGCAGTGATAAACAGGCAAAATTTATTAAACGCATCTTCTAATGTTTTACAACCTCGTTCCTGAAACCCGTAGATCGTATCGTGTGAATATGATAAAACATCGTAAAGGCTGTCCGAGAACGAGTGAGAAAGCCTTCGAGAACTTATCTAGGAAGCTATTTTAAGTGAAAAATATTACACGAACGTACATTCTATTCTCACTATCTATGTAGTTATAATAGCGTAAAGTTCTACTGTTCCCGTATAGCGAGCTTGCAAGTTTATTTCGATGCGATGTTTGTATTTAAGCTCGGGGGACACATATTCGCCATTTATCATAAAACTGAATCGGATATAAATATCTCTGGCCCTTTTATATTCTTTTCATATTCATATTGTATTAAATTTGTAAATTTACTACGATGGCAGCTTGAAATTCGAAACTGTTATATTATAATAGGAAAATCTACGTGACATTTACAGGCTGCGGATCCTTTTAAAAATAACATCCGACGAAATAAAAATTGCTTTCGCATCTTTGAACGTCATTCTCTCCTCGATTACGCTTAATCGTTACTTTTGCCGTGTATTAATATCAATTTCAAAATTATCCACCTATGACGTTATTTATAAATGTTTATAGGACGTAGTAGCAGCAACGAATGGTATTATTTAATGTGACGCGGTAAATTGAAAAAAATACGAGGTAAGAGCAAGAGATTAAAAAACAATAAAGACGAAAACATGGGGATATAAAGGAGACAAGGGAGGAGCACTCTTATAGGTTTATTTTTTCTCATGCCGGAACTCCCATTAACGTCGATCGTCAAACGATGCTGGAGTAATTCGTCCGGCCTTTAATCGCCCTTCGGATGGTTTATTTTATGAACGCACGTCGTTCTAAGTAAAAGTAGACATTGACGCGTGCACGGTTTAGGAAAAGCAATTTTTTTTTAACTTTCCATGATGTTACCTTTTTCCAACGGTTGAATATTATTAAACTTTTGCGTTCCTCTATCAATACGATTTATTATTAATTTTTATTACCAAAAAAAAAAGAAATGCCTTTTTCGTCTCCTAGCCTAATTAAAAATTTTGATTAACACGAATACCATCTCGCTGCCATTATATCTGGAAAATTTTTATTAAAATCAGTCTGTGACGCGTTTCAGAAATGTTCATTAAACTCGATTCACAAACGATCTAGAAAATTTAAAATAGTACCTTCGTTCCGTAACGCGAAATATGAATTTTCAATCAACTTTATGAATGTTCTCTTAACATAGTTTTTTCAAGAGGAAAAAAAAGAACCGTTGGCTTCTGTGACCTACAAACAACCTAGACCACGAAGACGAGAGCCGACTACTTTTGATCTCTCTACCGGCATTGAATAATAAACGTTTGGCCGCGGAACGGGTCAAGGGGAATGTATTCCCCTCGGAAGGTGTATTTTTATAGAGAACCACTTGAAGAGCGACAAACGGCTGTGCCAGGGACGTACGATATTTATTTATAACCCTTGTCGCATGAATTTCACGATATGCAGACGAAAGCACCCCAGGGAGCGGGACGTGTTTCCATCCAGACTACCGGCCACTGGGTCGATAAATAGGAACCCGCAAAACCATTCACCCAATCCACTGAATCTTCTTTCTCTTCTTTGTTATTACGGTCGTCGAGTGATCGGTCGACTTTAGTCCCCGCATGCGAAATTCTTTATCGAACGTCCGGCATTTTTGCCAAACTACGATCAAAATCCAAGAAACTGGATATTTTGACTTTTCTATGCTTGCAGTGTCTATGTGTGATGGAAGTGTCCCGTACGTGGAATTTTACTGTGAACAAAGAACCCGGATAAATGTATTTTCTTCGATCGATAGTTTACAGTTGCTTTATATCATTATAATACATTATTGGCGATCTAGTTGAAATTATAGATCGTGTTTTACGATATCGAATTTGTTTTAAAAGTCGTAGTAGCTGTTACGTTTGATCGAAGTTCTTCAAGCTACGTTTCGCAGAGAACGAACTAACATTAAACTGTGACATAGCAGGAGAATCGTTTGCATCGAAATTCTTGTTACGTTTGTATTTATGTAATTTTCGTTCCAAAATTGTCAATTGTTAGTATACTCGGCGAAAGAGGTAAAAAGATAGTATAGGAAATTAATCGAAGATTCTCATTGGTACTTTACCATCTTTAAACACGTTCTATAAATTTGCAACAATTTCTATAATTCCCAAGCTATCCATCTCCACTACACGTTAAATAAAGCGATATTTTACAGCAAGAGTAAATAACCATGAATCAGTAAACGTTCGCTTGTCAGAATTTGAAAAAGAGTATTAAGAAAGATAAAAAATCCCACGATTAATTTATTCCAATTTCACCCTGAACACGAAGTCTTGCGTTCAAATCCATACCGATGTAATATCTGCGTATTTGACGCAGTCCCGCGATTTAAATCGAATTCGAATCGCAGCTGGGATAAAGAGAAAAGAATTTAATATCGAAGCGCACGATGATACTGTATCGTGTTTAACAGCGGTGGCCAGTGTTTCGTGGCAATGCAACGCAGCGAAATAATCTCCCGTTGCTGCTTTAGATCACTTTGCAGGGGCCATCGTGGTGTAGCTAGGTAGCTCGTTTATGTTGCGCATCGCCTGCGGGTGTGCGGTATCCGACCGAAAATCGAGGAACGTTTTAGGATCGTCGGAGAATACAAGCCGATAGATAGGCCTTTATCCGAGGTTGTGCATCGAATTCTCTCGTTCTGTGCCCGCGTCGTTCTCCGCATCGGTGATCAGTATGCCTGCCATTCTTGTGGCGCGCGTTTTATACGCAGGGGGAGAAATATGTTCTCCTCTCCTTCTTGGCATTCACGTGTCGACGCTCCGTTTCTGATTATTCGATTAAGGCCGTTTACACGGCCGTTCGAAGGATTGGGAGTGGTCGATTTTTTATGCGAAGGTAGTCGAATTTTTCTTCGCCCGATATACAGGGTGAGTCAGTAAGAATGACCACCTGAAATAACTCGTTGCCCATTGACTTTACCAAGCAACGCTTGAAATAAAGTTCATCGTATTCGGGAAACATCGTGAGCATCGGTAGAATATAGTTTGATCTTTTCACTTCTTATATTCTTTGACATGTTCAGGTGAACTTGTGTTTTTTAAATGGCACCTTATTTTTTTTTATGACGTTAGTCGATACAGCTGGATATTCTTTACACAAAGACCTCATTAACCCGTTAATACCGAGAAACCACTAGTTCAGAACATATTTTAACTTCAATTTGGTCTTCTCAACCCAATCAAATCTGACGTACGAAAGACAAGGTATACCGCGAAGCGGTTCTCTTGTGTTTTTGTCTTTTATGCGCTGAACTTGACGAATTTTTCTGCAAAGAATGTCCAAGAGTACGTCCACCTGCTGGGTCGACTAATGTTATAGAAAATATACGACGTCGTTTAAAAAATGTCAAGGTCACCTAATATCTGGAAAGATGCAAGGTATTGAAAGATCAAACTGTGCTCACCCGATCAATCCTCCCTCGAATGCGATAAATTTTATTTCAAACCCTTTTTGATAAATTTAGAAAAAAATTAGGTAACGAGTTACTTCAACTGGTCATTCTTATCGATTCACTGTATGTACAGATAATCGACGATACTGACTATATCAATGAGCAATGCCGGTTTTTGTCGGTTTTCCAATTTCATTACGTAAATACAGAAATGATGTTCAATTTTCACAAAACAAATGACGCTACCACGAATCCATTTGTTACAAGGAGATGATACAAATAATAGTAAATTCCAAGGTAAATTTCAAAAATGATGTTTGTAACATAGCCGCTTTTTTTCTGCTATTCAATTTATGGAGTTCATCAACGTGTCTTCTGAATGGGTCATATTTTTCCTCAATCGATAAATATTTCATTAACGAATTTGTAAGAATCGAGACAGTGGAATTTCTCCCTGTGTGTAGTCGACCATATTGGCTATATATTTTTATTTTATATTTCAGGAATAATTGTTTTTTTTTATTAACCGAGTTAATAAAAAAATATGAAAGAGCGTCAAATAACACTTTTATAAGAGAATATTTGTATAAAGTACACAGCGGCATGCAAGAGTTTCCAGTTAGATAGATTTCCCGCTCCGCGTTTCATGAATGATATCCAACAGAATTCTACCGAATATTTCGTACAAAGGTATAGCAACTAATAGAAAACGATACGATAAATAAATTTTCTTATACGATTATACAATTTTAATAAAAATTCTTTAAAATACCGCTATCCGATCATAGAGAGAAAAATCTATGCGGAAACTAGCACACAGCCGTAAAGCACGCTCGATAATATTAACTATCATTTCCACGCAAGAATAAGATAATCGTAAGCCATTGAAGACGCCACATTTTTAACAGATCTTCCATTAAAACGCCCCGTCTCAGTACACGCGTTTTCTCACATATCGAAAGAATTACAAAAATCTACGCCCTTTCACGACCAAGCTTCTCTTTCTCGAATTTCCTCTTCCGTAAAAAACCTCATTTAAAACACGCTAGCCGACGAGTAAGAGGAATCCAGCGAACCTTTCAAGCAAGAAGAAGCTTTGTTTCCCTCGGAAAGCTGGCGCTTTAGGAATCTACGTGGCAAAAATTGCAGAGTAAATTTGCGGAAAACGCGAAGTTCGCGACGGAATGGCGGGATAGAAAGGAGCGGAGCAGTGGCGCGACGCGTCTTTGTTCCTTCTCGCTATTTTTGACCGAGCTTCGAGACGAGCTCGTATCCCCTTCCGGTTCACGGGGCCATAGGAGTCAGCGATCGAGCACGTGCTCTCTTCCCATGAATGAGCGTCATGGTGTGCCACGGCGACGCGTTACATTCTTGATGCCTCGATTCTCTGTGCACGGGACGCCTGAATGGCTGGCGAATGAAACGAAAAAGCTACGCCTTCGCGTTTATACGCGGCCGTACACGCGCGAACGCGAAACGACGATGCAGAAATCGCTTCTCGCTGTTGTCGAAAGCGACAGAGGCGATGCTCGGTTCGCGATCACCATTTGGATGTTCTGCTACGTTGATCTTGATATTTGCTTAAATGAATTTGATGACTACACTGGCCGTGCATCGTACAACGAACGTCGACAAGTTTTCCCTGATTTTGTTCTTTTTTATCTTTTTCGTTTCTCTGCGTCCTACCGGTCGCAGAGGCGCTCGGGGACTTTTCAAAACTCCGTTTTTAATTGCGTTTGCATGTAGAGACTGCGCGTTTTATCATGGATGCGGAAGCGTATGCGGTTGTTCAGTCGTGTTTGAACGCAAAGTTTGGGCGTTCAATGTGTTCGTTTAAAACTTTTTGTTAACATTTGCCACTGTTTGGAGGATTAAGAACGTTTGATGAGAATCTTTTGTTGGGTGAAAGAAATGTTTCAAATTATTTCAATTTTTTAATGGACAAAATACGATGCAACGATTAAATAGCAGACATGGACATGTTGAAACTTTCGTATATTTTACATCATACGAATTAATCGATTATTGTTATTAACGAATTTAATGCCGACGATAAGGTCGTCAAACTTCTAACGTGTCATTTAAAATTTATGTGTAATATATTCGAACAACGACGAGGAAAATGTATCCGTTGTAAGTGATTTTAGATAAATAAAGAATGTTAAATTGATGTAATTGTACTGATTATCCCGGCCATAGCGTCTGCTCTTACGTTATTAACGTGATCTTCAAACGAACATGCATACGGCTTTTCGTGTTTTTAGTTACAGCAAGTTTAACAACTTTAGAAACAGGAGAAGACGTCCCAACAAAGTTCGCATTTTGATATACAGAATTATTGGAGCCCAATAAGAACTTGATACACAACGTACGGAATACGTTATTGAAGTTTAAACGTGGTTTGAACGCTATTCAGATTCGAAGCATACAGTGTATTATTCGTAGGTCAATCAACGTCGCAATTCTCTATTAATTATCGTTGTATCGGTTTAATTAAACGTGAATTTTGTGTTCTCGCGTGACACGTTACATTCGCACGTAAAATATTTTTACGTTAATTGGAATACCAAGTTCAAAAAAAAAAAAAAGAAAAGAAAAAAGATAATACAAATTTAAGCGATACAATCTTCTCTATTTTCGTAGAATCATGGAAATTATTACCTTTTGCGATTTATTTTAAGGGTCATTTATTTTCTATTTATTTTTTAATTTGTTATTTGAAAGGTATACGCGAAACAGTTAATTAGTAGGTAAATAATATTAGAAAATAACTGTGGAGAAAGTTTGCACCGCAAACGGTCGCAGACCTACTATAATTTGCGTAGGCAAAAATACCACCACGTCTAATCACAATTTTGCTAATTGATTTAATCAAGTTAATGTGAACGTTAACGCATTCTATGAGTAACGCAGGAAACGTGTCAGCGGATCGTTTTAATACGGATATATCCAGCAACGTGACTTCGTTGTTTCTAGAGATGCGCGACACCTACACACTTCCGGTTCTCATTGCGGGTGGAACGCCCACTGACTAACTTAAATGGGCAAAAATTCCATCGACGATGTTCATCGACCTAAAGCTTTCATATATATAGAAACAAATACGATACAATAATATATATACAATAAATACAAGCAACAAATACATATATATCGATCTCGTTTACAGTACAATGATTAATAATGAAACATGATCGCCGTGATTATATTGCTGGAATTTCAAAACGATAGATGTTAGACAACATTTTGTATAAAACTTGGTTAAGTTTAGTGTATACATCGACGATTGACTATTCAAGCATTTTTTTTCTGTCCGTAAAATATACGTACATTCGCATAATAATATTTTGAGAAAATTGCAAAATATGTAAAGCGTGATAAAGGAATACTTCATCGGAAGATAAAATATGTGCAAATACGTTTCTAACCAGTCTATACGTATTTACTTGCACTGAATATCTTGTAGCTTCTACGTACTGTATTTTCACAGTTGTTTTAAAGTTGATCAGTAAAATCATTAGACCACGAATTTCCATGTAAATTCATATATTTACGAATATAACTTAAAAAAGATGGATCTTACCTAGAAAATTGTTTCCTCCTCGATATAATCGTAAAAGCTATTACACATTGAATATTTTATATATTCTCCCACGTTACAAGCTTTCTGTTCGTCTCCGTATTTTTCGATTACCTACGAACGCGTAAAAATCCACGGTCTAACCATCGAATCTTGTAACAATACCTGCTGACGAAAGTTCTAAATGTTTCTCATAACGCGCAGAATACTTTCTTAAATGGTTTATTCTACCAGAATGTTGGAATACTTTCTGTGAGCCACTTCGACTATAAAGCAAGTATAATACCGCCACTAGTGTTACGCTCTCGGTGAGATCTGGACAGGCATAAAATAGCGGCTTGCTTTCGGTCGTATGGAGATAGTAGAAACTGGCAGAAGAGGGATCAGCGTGAAAATACGCGACGCGTTTTAAAAGCGTTTCGCGTAACAACGGCTTTCACGGTGATGGTGAATCAGCGATAAATCATCGTGTCGGTGATGTGTATCCGTGTCGCGGCCGATCGTGAGAAAAATGATGACAGTGGGCTGGCGGAACGAAGCGAAGCGAAGCCGCGGACTCTGCGGAGGTGTATCGTTCGGTCCGTTCGCAATCTCGCAAGGGCCGTAGATCGATAAGCAAATAGAAGGTGTATCCGCGGCGCACACGGAAAGTAGCCACGGTCATAAATAACGATTAACGTGGCAGCAGGCGACCGAGGAACGGCGAAATTGGTCCTTCCAGCGACACGGAAAGCGAAACTCGATGTGTCTTCGTTTGCCGGTAGATTGGTGGCCGTCTGCCGAAGATGCCGAGTTGTTTGTCTTTTAACGCCGCACGGCAACATTATTCCACGCCTTGTTTCGTAAGTCAAACGAGTTTGTTACCTTCCGGTCGAACTTTGTGCCCTGCGCGGACCACTTTCCATAGAAATGCACCGTTGCTCGCGTTCTTTCTGCGTCGCGTGTTAACCAATTAAGGAACGCGCGAGTGTTGCGTGGACGACGATGTATCGTTAAAATTTATATATATGGATATTGATATTAAAATAGGTCATGATTTGCAAACACGAAGCAATCGGAGATAGAGAAGATACGAGGAGAGTTTTAAACGAAGCTGCGATTTAAACGATGAGAATAATTTAGCTGTAAATGGGAACGATCGTTCGCAAAGTGGTAACGAAAGGTATTCGCATATTGATTAATTAGATTCGAGTGAATTTTCTGTCACTTGGTGGTACTTTCATACGTATAACTATAGAAAATACATGTGGTTATAGAACCCGATGAAGAAACATTTCAATGGGAAACGAGGTTGTGTGAAAATATTATTCGAGGCTACTTCAACGATGTCTTCGACGATTTACTAAATTCGCAGTAGTCGCAATTATTATGTAAAAAAAAAACTGATTTGATTTTGACTTGTATAGAAACATGGAAATGTACGGAGCTTTAACAAGTAATTCCGGTGTTCCACATAATCACGATGCAGGTGCTTTCGCGTAATTCCTTTCGCACGATAACAATGAAAATGGATCGAAGCAGAACGTTAAACATATGCGTAGGGGAGGACGTATTTCACGTGTAATTACAGAATTTCTCCCGGAAGGGTGGAAAAAGCTTCCAGCCAATATTCTCTAAATGAATATGTACGACCACTTCCCTGCATCTCCCTCTCTCTCTCTCTCTCTCTCTTCTCCGAATTCTTTTCCTGCCTTGTCTTCTCTCTCTTTTTTCTCTCGCTTTATGACTCGGTAATAGAAAAGAACAGCGGAACAAACGACAAGATCAGGGTATGCAGAAAGCGGATAAATAATTCGACAAGAACAAACATAAAAAGGAAACGAGAGAAAATGTCGAAGGAAGATCGATTTAGCCGGCTGCTTTAATTAAAAGGGATACGTTAGACGTTGTAACCACCGCTACGGTATGTACTCTTATTAAGATAAAACAAGCAATTACCGGGAGACAGAGGTCAATCCCTTGCTGCTCCCCTTTCCACGTTTTCCACCTTCTTCTTCCCGCGATTTCTACAAACTCCTCGAATACTTTCGTTACGATTCGCGAACAAAGGACGAATCTCGATTCCATTAACAAAAGGAAATTGAAAATTTTTATGACGGCGCTGAGTGCTGCGTAGCTTCGGGCCACATTGTCGTCGTTCTTTCAATCAACTCGCTGCCAGCGGGAACTTCTAATTGGGTTGAAATAATATTTTCCTTGATAAAACATTCAGTGGGGCTAACGAAAGTATTTAAACACTTATCGTAGAAAACTTCTACTTGTATATCGTATGCGTGTGTTGTACGAAACATTTGGAAACTTCATTATCACTGTAACGAGCTACAAGTGTTACGATTATTGTTGCGAATTCTCAACTAAGTGGCGATCAGTCAGGTTGCAATTGATCGCTTGATATCGCGAACCTTGAACGAGATTGACGCTCAAGGTGAAGGTAAATGAAAGATATCGAGTAGTAGTATGTTTAGGTGATTCATTTGTACTCTATAGTATACACAAAGAGAATTACTAGCACGTTAACCCCTTAACCTACAACTACGGGCATAGCTCGTAGTACGATGATCGAGGCAAACGTAAATATTACGGGCATAGCATGTAGTACGATATAATATAATATAATATACAGCGTGTATATAATATACAGGAATAAAAATTTTTTTTTCATTTTTTTTTTTTTAATTTTTCCATCGAGACAACGATCTCTAGTGAGATCCGTTATAACGTACCGCACGCGTACCGAGCGAAAATTCAAAGTCGATTTTCTCGAAAACAAAGCCTCGAACGGAAAATTTTTATTCTATATTTTCGACTTCTTTTTTCGCGTAGAATCACCCCCTTTCCGCTTATACCACCAGTTGCCAACCACCCCGTATAATAGCTTGTTTACGTTTTCGGCCCGAAATTCTCGAATGTAAATCGTAGGTTAAAGAGTTAATACGATTTAATGTAGCACGAAGAGTATCACGTTCTGACGAAGACTGCGTTAAAACTCTGTTCATACTGAGAAGAAGCTTCAAGAAGCTTCGCCTGGTCCTCATATACTAACTTTCCGTCCCCAAGTTTTCCTTCTCACCATGGGTTTTGTGGGATGGAAATCTATTACTTGAAATATTGTGGTCGTGTACTCTCGCAGGCGCATATTAACCAACAATCAGCAATCAGCAAAGTATCAGATGTTTACTTTAGATCTTAGGCACTTAGGGTGTTTATTAGCCCCTTAATGTGGTCCGCATCGTAAGGTTTACAACTTGGGACGAGGAAAATTCAGACTTTCCCAAAAAAAGGCAGATGTGTTGTTCGAGTCGTAAACAGACGGCCACTTCAAATCCCGAACAATTATATTGGTCAAATTTCGAAGCAATCTGAAAATGTGAATATATTGTGCGTACTATATGATATTGACACGTGAAAGTCTATCGCATACGAGATTGCATATGTTATTCGACGTATTGTATAAAACATTTTGAAACTCCATAGGCATCGCAACAAGACACGATTGCTATCATTGTATTGGTGAAATTTCAAACCAATTTGAAAATGCGTATACTGGACGTATTAAACGCATAGTGACGTGTGAAGATATATCATACGAGATTGCGTATGTTATTGTATGCATTATATAGAACATTTTGAAATTTCATAGGCATCGTAATGAGACACGACTGCCTGGCGATTACATCGGTCACGTTTCAAACCAATCTAAAAATATGTATATTGTACGTATTGTACGAATATATTATATCGAGACTTGTTAACATGTATTATATGTATGTTACTGTATGTATTGCGCAAAACATTTCCAAACTTCGTAAGCACGAGGCACGGCTGATACTGATGATATTGGTCGAATTTCAAATTAATTTGAAAACCTCTGTATCGTACGTATTACGTAAAAGGTATTTATATTATCCGGTACAGTTTATCCGGCCACTACCAACGTTTTAAATAATCCGTCTTCAAACGTAGATCGTTTAAAAACAGTAAATATTATATTCACAATGAAATTTGACGAATTACAAGGCAAAGTTACCTGGCTCGACTCAAATAAGTTCCATCTTCCTCCTTTCCTCGTATTATTCTCGACTTATCGCTACATAACTTCAAGAAGAGGCACAACAGCGAACCAACCATAGATCCGTTTAATTCGAAGCAGTGTGGCGGATTTCGCGCTCCCACTGCGATATTTTCGATCGCAACCTTCTCACGATATCGCCAGTAATTAATAAACGTATAATACGAACCTACGAATCGTATTGTATGAATCAGCGCGAACCTTCAGGTAAGAAACATAAATCTCGTACATTCGTCCGAATTACGCGTATGGACGCGGTCAGACAACGCGAGTGAGAACGATTAATAACCATGGAAAATGGAATCTTTCATTTTTAAATTTTAAACCTCGGTCGGCTATAAAATGACTGGCCTCTGGCTATCTGCAAGGACACGCGGGTCGAACGAATCTCGAGAAAAGTTGCTGCGCCCGATTCCAGCACTCTCTGACCGTCGCGTCGTTTCGTCTCTTCCTCGGACACCTCGCTCGATCTTTCGCTTCATAAATCGTCGGTTCAACCGAGCGTGAAGCCATAATTCGTGGCAGCGAGAGTCACTGCCGGCGGAGGAGCAAGAGGCAAGAAGCTAGAAGGTGGAGTAGGTGGCGTCGGCGTCGAGGCGTCCGTCTCGTCCTCCGCGTCCGTGTCCTTTTACCCACGCGACTAAACCGTGGAAGGAAGAACTCGATCCGCCGGAAACTAACAGCGTCGTTGCGCGCATACTTATGCATCCCTGCTGGCCTGTTCCTGTCCCATTGTATTTTTCAACGCGTGTGAAACGATCGGTTCTACGTCCAATGAATTTTCTAACGCTCCGTCACGACGAAGTTTGCGTGGCTTGGTACGATGCTCTATTAATAGTATCGATATCATATAGTACATAAGATTCTAGGTAATTGTAAGATACGTATTTTTACCTTCGACGTAGCTACGTCATCGATTCGAAATTTGCAATCATGACACGTTACAGAGAATTAAATAATTGAAAATGTTTAGTAAATTTACTTAGCGATGGTTACGTTGTTTATCGTCGTTACAGTATACCTCGAGATCGATCGATATGTATCAATAACGCGATATGGAAGAAATTAAGAAGTTTGTAATCTCGGTTTGAGTATGGATCGCTTTCAGTGTCTAAGTTATTTACGGTAAAGAATGCCTGTGTGTAGAATGTGTGAGATCATTCTCTGTTCACTGGTGCGAATCTCTGAGGAGCTTAAATTATACGTCGAGATTTTATTACTTTCGGTGAAATATTAATCTAATATTTCAGGCGATAGCGTCATTTTTACAGACAAGAAAAATAAGCGTGGGAATGATGGAAGGTAATAGTCACTGCGATATATGAATTCAAATATGAATTTAAAGATCAAAGTTTTTCTACCTTACATTTTGTGCTATATGATTTTGTAATTACTGGCGTCGCGAAATTACCATGTTACGAAAGTTTCAAAAATTTCGCGACATTTCCGATAATGGGAGAACTGAAACACCATTGCGAAGACGATATGCAGAACAAAATGTGAGGCTGGCGATCGAAATCTGCTGCCTCCTACATTTTCCGTTATGCGAAATTCACACGTTTTGCTTCGAACCGAATGCGAAACCAACGAAACGTCGTAGGAGTCGGCTTTTAAATTTCGAGGTTTTCGAGTTTGTAGAAAAACCAAAGGCACCGTTTCAAAGAAAATATGCCACGCACACAGCGGCGTTCATTCTGCTTCTTCCACCGTACGAAATTCAAAAACGTTTCGCTTCGAAGTAAATTGGAGACGAATGAAACTGTACGAACGGAAACGCCGATTTACACTTTTCAATGAAACCTAACGACCGTGACAGAAATCTCGCAAAGTGATCGGAACACTTTATTGCACAACAACGTTATCGACCTACCGCCACGTGGGATTTTTGCGGATGTCAATGCGACAATCCGTGCCAACACCCATATTGCACCCACGTATCTGCAACAATGTGAACTTACGCGTGCACCGTGTTCCAGAGAGAGAGAGAGAAAAAAAAGAGAAAAAAGAAAAACGGAGCGTTTCGCAAAACGAGGTATAAATAAACGTGAAAGAATAGATTGGATTTATCTGTTGCGGGGGCGCGCGACGCGCTGGCTGTAACGGGCGTTTGTAGGATTTTTGAGCGATGTAATCGTTTGTTAAAGGTGATTGTGGAAACCGCGAAACGTGGCGAGCAAAATTCTTCTGGAAATTTTCGGCGAGCCATTTTATCTAGAATTTACGAACTCGTCATTCGTTACATAGGTTCGTTAGCCGGGACGAATAAACGAGATTGCGTTCCTTTTAGCGAAAGCGAGATTTTGTTTTTCAGATAGGCAATATTTATCTTCCTTTTTGACTAGTGGATCGGAGAACGTCGAAACGAATGCAAATATTTACTTAATTTCGCAAATGAGATCTAAGAAGCGCTCGAATATTTCTAAAGATCTTTAGAATGGCATTCGAGAAACGAAAATATTATTTCGCTAGGATGTTTTTAATAGAAACCTTTGTCCCATGTTAATACCATCGTAATTACATTCAACGACGATTCCTGTTATATAAATGACAAGATACCGATTTCCTTTGAAATGAAAATCTTCAACTATGTACACGTACCGTACACATAGATTAGATATACATATACGTGCTAGCGTTATATTTTTTCATTATATTTTATGAAATTACTTTCCCCCTTTCCTTTCCGCATTCGTACCTTCTTTCCCTCTTTCCTACCTTCGTAACACACAATGCTCGCGAATATCGCATAATCTTATACATTCTTGTTACAAGGTTTATCTTCGCCTAAATGAATTCTCTTTCATTCTCGTAATGTGCCAAGCGAAACGTTACTTTCCACAGGTAAATGCCCTATACCTTTTACATTATACATTTTACCTACGCACTGTACATTGTCACTTTCTAAAATGAACCATATGAACGAAACCAAATAAAATTAACCACTGCTACGAAATTAAGAATATTCAAAAATTTTCCAAATGGCCCGATTATTCGTCCCTGTTGTATCACGTTCTAATACAACTTGGAAAACACCCTGTTGTATGCAGTATGAAGCGTAGAACGGAAGGGTGGCACGGGCCTAGCAACCGGTATTATACGCGTTTCTCGGCGATGAATCACAAACCGCCTGCCTATTCCCTGACCGTTCTTATCCCGTGTACTCCACGTTGAACTTACGTACGATGTATACGGTTGCACCTTCATCTACTCGGTCTGCGGCGAACGTAGGTTGGCGCGCGCCGATTCCGCGCCCGGGAAACTGTTGACCGGCGCCCATTGAGCGTCCATTGATGCGGCTCCACGGTGGCCAGCCTTTCTTTCGCCGCTTCGTGTTTACCGTGCACGCGCTCGATCTGCATTCTGCGAGGTCCGCGCGCAGGTGACGGAACCCTGGGCCACGCGTACGTACGCCTTTTCCCGCGTCGAACGCTGATTCCTTCTGTCTTTTAACGCGTGGCCGGATACGTATTTTACGCGCTGTCGCCTCATCCAGGGGTTCTCAGAAGCGTGCCACGTATCGAGCGAACGAGACCTGGTTACTAATGAAACCGGATTGTTTTAGGAAATTTTAGAGAATCGAATGGTAGTTTTGTTCGGTTTGATTGCCGTCATTGTTGCTGACTCTGTTCACTGCTGAATAGCTGATTGCGTATTATTAGCGTAGCGTAGCGTTGTATACAGTGTAATACTCGGTGGTTGTAAAAAGTATAATTCGCGGCTATTTTATCGTTCTATTGTTTAGAAGATTTCTTTTCTTTTCCCTAATGTTAACGGTTAGCTGGTTTTGGTATATCCAGAGTTTTAGGATTCTGGTAGATGTAACGCGATAGGATACGATACGTGTTAAAATTTGACAATCGTACAGTTAGTTGCGTAACCATCGTAATTATTACGGCAATTATACGCGTTTCATTAATTAAGTGCAAGTACATTAAATTACATATCGTTTCGAACGAATTCCGTGGAAAATGAAACGTGCATCCTGATACGAAGAATGCTTGGAGAATAACGATTGGGAAATAAGGACACGTGAAAATACTTTTCACAGCTGCTATATGTGTGTTTACGCGTGTGTGATAAGCGTGAATATCAAAAGTAAAGTACCCACACGTTCTTATTGGAATTTAAATTAACAAAGGGATATTAAATGAAGAAATTTTTGATACTAATTTAATTTTGCAAATTTGCCCAACTTTCTTCTCTTCTAAAGGCAATACATACGTATTTTAATAAAATTAATTCAAAATGCTAACTAAGTTTCTGGTATGGAAATTAGCAACTAATAATTGTTCCTAAATTCGTCCTCTCGTTGTAAAATACTTCGTTGCTTTGAGAGCTGTTGAATATCGAACACCGACCTAATATCAGATAACAAACTATTAACGTATATGTATATACACTTCGATACTCCCATGATAATTATATCAATAACTAATTATTAACAAATTGTTACCAACTATTAATGTACTTTCGTTACTAAATTACAAATTGTGTAATTAAATTAAACAGATAATCGAATGTCAATTTTCCTCGATGATCTTTCCTTTGATGATTTAAAGTACTGTATCATGAAATTCATCCATAGTTAATACAGTATAATTTTGATTATAATTTTACGAATAATCTTATACTCTATTTAACACTTTTGCATTCGAAGTGAAACTCCATTTATTTGAACTTATTTTCGGAATAAATTGTATATACAATTGTATATTAATTCGTCTTTAAACAATAATTAGATTCTATCGCCAGAAATTTATTCGATCGGCCATTAAGATTTCATTGCAATAATCTATAAGAGGCTTTGGCTAAGTGAAACAGCGTTGTAATACTCGTAGAAATCTTTCACGTTCAACAGAGCAAAATAAATTAATGGAATACACATAATACGGGGGAAAGAAAATAACGAACAAAGGACACGTGCACCAAGATAATAGAAGATTAGCATGTTGGACGTATAAATTTGGACTTTAAGTCAGAAGAAGCGTATTAAGGAACCGTTGTTCTCGTCGAATGACCGACGAGTAAATCAAGATAGGGGATTACATTCGGCTGTAAAGCATAAATAATATCGAAACAATAAAAATGACGTTGTAGTAATAAAAACGACGGGCAGAAGAAAGGCGTCGTAACCATGGTGGATTTGCATTTAAAAAGGGGCGCAACTCCTACCAAAATATATGGCCGTGGACCGTGTAGCTAGAAATAAAGCCGGCCGAAAGAAAAGGATACGAGAAGGAAGGAAGGAAGGAAGAGGAAAGCAAAGCCGTATCAAAGGAAACGAAACGCAAGTGTATAAGACAAGTGTATTATAATCTGTAACAAGAGAAACGGAAGATGTAAAGGCAAGCTGCGATAAACATGTCGGCGAAGGTGGAGATGAGAAAGGTAAAATATCAGAAGAGTGTAGATTAAATAGAAAAGTTGAATTAAATTGCGCGAACTTCTTCAAATTAAGTTAATATTAGATACGGAATTTACTTTAGCCATCATTTTACATTTCATTATCCGTTTATCGGTTTTGCTTTCGGATAAATCGCAGTCTCTTACCTTTAATTGAAAACCAATTGATGCGAATAGAATCTCAAAATAGTGTGAAAATATTTGAATTCGGAATTGACTTAGTAATTGAAAAATAGTGATTAAAAGAGATTTATATATTTAATCAAGGAAATATTTATTTATATTGATTCATATTTATAAGGATATCTATATAACGAAACTTTGTTTGGACGGGTAGGACGACTCCTAAAATATCTTGCTTTAAGAGAAACACGTATACTACTACGTTTAATAACTAACGAACAATCTTCCACTAACAAAAGGTAGAAAAGGAGACCATATATAGAAAAGGCTATCGTATTCATAGCCTTTTTCTCTGCCAAACAAAAGCCGCACTACTAAAGAAAATTTCACTCTGTAACATATCTATACATACACCGTTGTCGCTAAGTAATTCCATTCCAGAAATGTTCAGAACGTAAAAGGTTAACACACAGCGACCTAACTCCGACAATTCGTTACTCCACAGTTTAGCGTGTTTCGCGAGCAACAAACGCGATACTCTAGACGTGACACGCGGCGAGAAGATGAAGCTTTGGAGAGCAGACCAGACAACGGCGCAAGTACAGTTATAATAGCTGGCAGTAATTTGAAAGGGGATGAATCAGAGATGAAGAGAAGGAAGGGAGAGATGAACGCATTGTTGAATACCACAGCAAGGCAAAACTGGCGAAACAGGTAGGTGGTGCTATACAGCCGCCTACTTAGTCGCGGCTACTCTTCAACTAGCAGCTACTCCTGCGAGTTACTCTCTGCCTTGCGGAACCTCGAATACCGTCCGTTGACCACCGACCACCGACCGCCAACCACCGACCTTTGCCCCGGCCGTTTGTTCCGTGTTCGTCGAGAAAATATCGCCCGTGTTCCGCCCACGAAACTGAGAAACGTTTAATCAAATTCCGGGACCACGCGATCGCTTACTTGCTGCCTTTCGCTTTCCTTCGTCCCCGTATTTCTTTCTTCGCGAATCGATGTTCGCCTCCCTGGCGAATTTTTCTTCTTTTTCTTTCTTTTACATTTAGTTGCATTCGTTTTCAATTTTATTGCGATTTTTTGGGCACTTTATCAGGTAAGAAAGTTCATTTCATCGATACAAGGATGAACGAACTAAAGGAAAAATACGACGTAGGAATGGAAAAAGTATTTTGGCGATAAACGCTTCTGATAAGAAACAAAACCGAATGAACGTTCGTAGCAGTAAATACGTACGAAAGTGCAACATCGATCTGCGAGCAGCGTTAGTGTGCGTGGCCGATTACATATGGACAGATGCAGACTATATGAGGCGTTCTCTTTCTATTTCCATATCGCGATCACTTACACGATGACGATCGACGATATCGATTTCATTTACACGGATATTTCTACAAATTCATATCCTTACGAGGATAAATAAAAAAATTGTATTTAAATAGGAAATTTGTTTACCTATTAGATATTATAACAACTACTATACCTTGGATATTTTATATATTTTTACATATTAGACGTACTCTATGCATCTTTGTATCTTGATTTCTCGAATAGTAGTGATAAGTAGACGATCTATCGAGAAAGATTTGTTAAGCCTATTAGATACTTCAACGAATACTCTAGTTTTCGTATTTTATAGATTTTTGTACGTTCTATGCATTTTTGCACCTTGAAATTTCTCATTAATATGTAAGAATTTTGAATTTAGCAATAACATAAAAGCATGTATACAGTTCCTATGCAAACCATGTAAAAAGGGATTCTTTTTAAAGAAATCAATTTGTAAATTACCAGTTTGTAATAATTCTATAAATCGTAGGACAGATTTTAGCCATTAAGAGAATTTACATTTCTTTTCAATATTCCATTACAAAATTACTTATCTTGTTGAAATATACGATATAACGTCATTGTCGCGTATTAATTACAATGTTGTCCCGTTACTGTGTGAAGAAAAATCTTGGAATTTATTGAATCCGTTCGAATCGAATAAATAATTTAGTTACACATGTATACGTTTGGGAAACGTAAACGAGGAGAATGATCGTTTAGGTAACGTACGCTCTAACAAATCAATTTCCTGCGCGGGACGGAAGCCACGCGCATATTAATTAAAGAGGCTGCTCTAACGGGAAAATTTGGCAATTCGAATGGATGGTCATGTAACACGACTCGTTAGACACGTTATTCAATGCGAGTTCTGTTCGCCATTTTTACAAAATTTTTTCGAACACGTTGCTTTCGTGCAACAAGAACTTCGTGAAAATGAAAAAAAAGTCGCGCACTCTAATTTTTGTATCGTGATAAAGAATGCAATTAATACCTGATACGGCATATTGATATCGATATTAAATTTCAGGACAATTTACACATATTACATTCGTATTTCTAACCACAAAGTGGTATGAAATTAAAATCTATTTCGGTCTGCGATGCATTCATCATTATCTCACGTATCTCCTTGCTATTTTAACCGTAGCTTCTTCGTTCTATTCCCATAAAATGATATTCGCGTGTTTTTAATAAGCGCATAAAGATGTGCACGAACTTACGAACTCGCCTGGCGTATAAAAAGTACATTCGCGAATAATCTTCTTTAATTTTAATTATCAATATTTTTTATCCTCATAAAGAAAAAGTATCTCTTTTTTTAGACTCATTAACCGCACATTAATTCGGACGTCGTTCTTTAACCAAAATTAATTTCCGAATCAGAAGATTTCTACCTCCAAAATTGACATCTTTCGATTTCACTTGGAGCGTTGCTATAAAATAGGAAGATCGGTGGAAACTTCAAACGTTTCGAAACGGAATTCAACCAAAGCAAACTGCTTAATCCGAACGATGCTTTACATCGCAAGTGTTACTACTTACATTATCGATGTCACAGGTGTCGTTTAATTTCTTGGTTGGTGTGCATGTTCAATGGGATAAGAAACGACAGAGCGGTAAGACGTGTGCTGGGCGAGATCGAACGACGAAGACCTCCGAAATTCAATGGCAAAGCCTCCGCAGAGGCTCGTAAATATTTACAACGCACCTGATCACATTTGCATGTCAAACCGGGATTTCTAAACGGGAAACATCACAATTGAAACCGCCCATTTCGTTTGGCCGAATACTCTATCGTCGCCCGAAACGATATTGAATGTTTAGGTTTCTATGAGAATATTCGCTTTCCGAGCGAGCTCGTTTTCGATCGACCTATCGTACAGCTTTTCGCGGCTAACTAACGATTCCCATAAAAAATTATTTCGCGCTATGATAGCATGCTCCTGTATTTATATTTCCTCGTCACTTTCGCTTTATTTCTCACGTTGTTTCCAACGAATATATTTCAACACCTCAAAACTTACGAATTTATATAGATTCCTATGGACGCATTGTTTTTGATCTGATAGCTATAACACCTGGAATATTTTCTTCTTAAATTATTTCCATTAGATTGTCCTTCGGTAATTTCGTTTATAATATTCAGGATATTCCTCGTGAAAAAGACTCGAGCGATGCCAGATAGAATTTCTACATTAGTCACTTCCTCTATTTTAATCGATTGTTCACAGTCACGTCAATCGTTCGTGCGAAATTATTGACCAACTTTTATTATTTTTATAGAATACTGTCGCTCTTTGAATTTTGGTATCTATCGTTGCGATGTTTGATTAATGTCTTTTATATTATATTATCTGGTTTAATGGATGTGTGCTGGCATACAAACGAACGTACACAGAGTTACGAAGCCAATAATTAAATTCTTAGCGAAACATTTATCACCGGTATACGTGGAATACGTGGAACTAACGTGTCATATGAAAAATATTCGCTTAAGTAACAAACTTGTTCGTTTCGCGCTTGTATAACGCGTTACTTGAATAACGATATATTGAAAAAGAAATTAATTTTAAAATTATCATTATCCATAATCGTTTAACATCCGCGTCGTTCTATATCCCGAGCGATTAAATTAGACTTTATTCAAATAATTTCACATCTTCGATAAATTATAACATTCTCATTAGCGAATATAGCATACGCGAAAACACACGGTCCTTTTTAATGAAACGTCATCGAAGGTAACTAGCTCTTGAAAATTACAACGCGAAGTTATGACAGCATTAAATATGAAACGAAACGATTATCATGTTGAGAGAAATGGATTCATAGATAGTCGACTAACACGCTATCTCGTTCGAATATGTACGTCACCTTCTATTGTCAGAAACGGTTAAATGCATTTGTGTACCTATACTAACATACGTATTGGATTACTTAATGGAAACGCATCACTCTCGTGTCATGTGCTTCCAATAAAGCCATTAACCGTTTTCCAAACGGGTATAATTTGCGTCCATTATGTCATGTTTGATATTTAATAGCTAATAATCGGAATATCATACTTGGGATCCAGTTAACAAGTTATTAAACTGATAAGAATTACTTACATTTCTGCTACATTTTGAAGTCGATAAAATTTCCATTCCGAAACATTTGTGCTATCGGAAAAGGTACCATTTTGGGCAACTTGTGACAGAAATAGCATAAAAGAACTGGAGAAGGCTAAGATAGGCTTACACAATTTAATAGAATATTTGCATTGAACTATACATACCAGCCATTTGCCTCGTAATTCGTGAAATTTCGTTACGACCAATTTTTTGAACATCTATATCCGATGGGATAAAAGTAAAATTTCGCCGTGGCGAGTAATCGCTGTATCACGAATGTTTATGCATTCATAGGGAAATGAAATATCGGGAAATACGGTAAAGCGTACAAAATATCGAAGGTAAAATGCAAGTTCCGATGTGTACAGAGTAAATACAAATATGAATTGAATTTGCATAAGCATTCGCAAATAATTACCAAAATACCTATTTAGAATGTTTCATCCTCTACTATCATTACCAAAAAATTATTCCTCCTAAATCGTAAGATAATGGATATAAGAAAAAATAAACGTACCAGTCTTCGAAAATCCCCCTATCCAATCTGCCCGTATCCCTCCATTAAATTCAGACACAGTATGTTCCCCAGAATTATATCGCGCGTACGGTATATACGTATATATAGCGAAGAGGAAGCTCTGAATCTTGAAAAAAGTTTCCATTATAAATGGCCATTTCGTCGACGATTTTTCCATCATGGCGGCGAAACGAGGTCGAAAATTCGTTCGTCCGAACATTTTCTACGTTGCAACCGCGCAGGTCGCGTTTAGAAATCACTGTGAATTCCGCATGCAAATGCGATCGAGTGCTTGGTGCGTAAATATTTACGAGGCTGGTTGCCGCGAGAGGGCTAGAATAGGGCTAAGGGAGAGAGAAATAGACGAAAGCATGTATTATTCAGAGGACAATCTTCGAGAGTACTTATAAATGGGCGATATTTAAGAAAGAGAATAATCCCGTGTGATACATAGATATATGGAGAAAGAAATAGGGGAATGGCGAACAGGCCAGACGTTTAAAACGAATTGAAACTTTGTAGGGAGGTTGCAAAGCGGACACATATATTTATTGTTCACGATGCTTTATTTATTACCTCATCGCGTGTACACTGACCCCCGTGGACGATGCGATCCGAGTACTGAGAAATTAATTTCGTTTCGACTTACCTGAAACAGAAAGGTATAAGGTGATTAGTTTAGCAAGGTAATCAGCGATTCTTCGGGAAGTTCTTATCGTTCGATGAGATATTATTGATGTTCGTACGACAAATTAATTTGAATTTTGTTCGAATAACGTTGACGCGAATATTTTTAACAGGACATTACGGTTTGGCTTAAATACGATTGTTTGAACGAAATAGTTTTATTTTATGAGAATTTAATAAATTATTTGTTTTTATTCTGTTGAATTTTCATTATTCCTCCATGGAGTTTATATTAATTAAAAATGTAACAAACGTACAATTTTATTCGCGTATTCACAGAAAAAAATGTTAATTAGTACGGTTAACATCAGAATCATATAACAGGTAGGAATATAGGTTTATTCTCATTTCCGTCTTCGTTACCGTTCTCTACGTCATAAGCTATTAGATTTCATTCGGGAAAATATGCCAGTTTTACCATGTGCGAGCATTTTCAATGATTTATTTAATTTCGAATTGTTTTTCTTGCGAGCAAAATTGCTCGAGCAATTCGACGCAGAAATAACACCAAGAAGAAATATAGGAATAAACGAACAGATAGTAATATTTTAAAATACAACTGATTCCTCCGTTTCGCGATACAGCGATCTAACTTTCTGCGTATGCATGCACCAAGATCACACGTGTCTACATTTGTATCATTTACAATTCCATTAATTTGTCACAAAGCGCCTTTATTTTTGACGACATAGTGTGTATTTGAGTACGTTATAATTTCAAATCAAAGCTCGATATTCTTTTAAGATAATAGCCCATAGATATAATTGATATCCTGTGACGTAACAAATCTCATGAATACAAAGCTACAGAATTTCCTGTTAATTTCCGCTTCCATCTGCTATTTAACTAATTTACCGTTCCATCTATGCGTACATTCAAGAAATAAAAATATAATACGCACGTACGTACACACTAATCTTAACGAATATTCATTATTGATTTTCTTTGTTCTCTATTTTTGCCTTAAACATTGACAAATCAAGCATCAACGCGTCTCTTTAAATCATATTTTCATGTTCTACGCTTCATTTTCATAGTCATCGACTGTTTATAATCGTACGAGAGTACCACATACTGAATGTCACAAAATTTAATGTAGTCACACCTGGTTAATTAGCAGGTCAATTCAAATACAACGGCGTGCCGATGCTTTTTTCCAGCCAATGTACAACCAGGAAGTTGGAACGCACGCAACTAGCTCAGACAGATTCGAATACGATATGCAGACACGTTCTCAAAAGATTGTGAAAAGAGGGGAATGTGAAAGAAGTTGGCGATTACCGTGGCTAAAGGATCACCGAGAGAAGTTAAAGACGAAGAGAAAGAAAAACGAAGGAGGGCTGCGATCCGTCTGAAGGCTTTTACCAAGTCCTCGGGTGGTATACAAGAGACGCGTGTGAATCGTGCGTCGATTCCCTAGAAGATCTAGCAATAAGACCGCTGTGCTCGAGACCCGGCAGCCAGCTTTCGCTTTGCTTTTCATCGCAGCCGAGACCCGTGCCTGTTCCGCGTGACCTTTCAAGGCCTATCCTCTCTGCTTCTTCGTTGCGTATGAAAAAGCTCGCATTTCCAGGGGAACGTAATCGCCCCTAGCGAGAATGTGGAAAGCATCTTTCTTCAACGTCGCGATGTCAAAGACGCCGGCCAACGATAATTACTGTTTGTTCCGATCACTGACGCGAGTTGATTGTAACGCGCAGGAAGTTTCATCTTTCGAACAATATTAACACTAGAACTATGAAAGTTGACGTTCCTTTCGACGAAATTTCTTACACGCTTTCGACAAAATTGAAATGGAAGCATAATTATATAGGGTGGTTGGTAACTGGTGGTACAAGCGGAAAGGGGGTGATTCTACGCGAAAAAAGAGGTCGAAAATATAGAATAAAAATTTTTCGTTCGAGGCTTTGTTTTCGAGAAAATCGACTTTGAATTTTCGCTCGGTACGCGTGTACTTTATCGCGTCTCGTTATAACGGATCTCACTGTAGGTCGTTTTCTCGATGGAAAAATTAAAAAAAAAAAATTTTTTTAATTCTTATTCTATATTTTCGACTTCTTTTTTCGCGTAGAATCACCCCCTTTCCGCTTGTACCGCCAGTTACTAACCACCCTGTATATAGATTTATTTGTTTATGTTATTCGTTTGTTTTTTATATTGCTTTAGTTGAAATCATATATGTACTATACGCGTTAGGTCATTATATATCGATAATCGTTTATTTATTTAACAAGTATGTTTATGTGTGATCATTAAATTGTTGATATTCATACAAATTTCTATTTCTATGCACACGATGAAAGAAACTGAAAACAGAGATTTGTTTCACTTGCTGAATATCTTATGTGCTTATGCATTTTTGTGACTTAAAGTTTCTCGCGGATGCATAAACACTGGCGATCTAACGACGATCACAGTTGTTTGTTTATTATTTAAGCTAATTTAATCGCAACTGTATTAATTAATTCGATTTTTAAATATTCCAAATTCGAATAATAATTCAGCTTAATCGTATACGTAACACGATCCAAATACCATAATAACTCATTAATTGCGTATCATGGTTATTTAGTAGGTAATAATTAGAAGGAAGCTTGAAATATATCGTAAACGTCGATACGGTTAAATGTACATAGATTTAAGCCACTTTGAAATTGAAGTAGGTAGTTGCTGGATTTTAAAGTTGCCAAGAGCGGACTTTCGCGATAACACACCCGGCGAATTTTCGAACGAATTCCGAATGCATAGCTTGTATGTAATACGATTTGCAGAAGTGGTATCGCGAACGTAGATAAATTCGCGACAAATGCATGCAAACGTCTGAATACCAATACGAACTTTTGTTCGATCGTGCGTTTAAAAGGGAAGAATATGCTTCTAGATACGTATAATACGTTCGTGAACATATTCTATCTCATATACACACACGAAGAAACATATTTGCATCTATAATTTGTGGATTATGATAAAAATTACAAATTTTAATATACTTTTACTGTACTTTACAGCGTATAGATTAATTTTATGAATCGTTAAAAAATTTTAACATTAGAGAAACAGTTACTTTCTACACGTTGCAATTGAAATCACGATAAATGAAGTAATACAATGATTAATATTTCAATCGATGATCAATTAAATTCACATTGATGTATAAACATATTCGTGATATATTTGTTGCATGTATTTTGTATATATTTTGCATAAATATCGATAGTTTACTTATGGAACTAGGAAAATACGCGAAGGTAACCACTAACAACTGTTTGCGAAACTTAGAAATGGAACGACGAGAATGGAGCTGTTTTATTGTCAGAGAAGCCATACCACCCTCATGCTGGACTGCGTTAACGCCGATAACTGTACACTGCAACGTGTGTGGATAAAACAGACTTATGTGCACCCGCATATACGACCTGCTTTCCAAGCAAACAGTTCATGACCGGTCCAAAGAAACTACGTGTATTTGTGTGGGCAACGCGCTGTGAGAAGATAAAAACCACCATTGTACATACGATAAACGAGGAATACATTTTTCGATTTATACAAATTCATTAAACGATCGACGGATTAACGAGGCGAGTTTCGCACCAATAAAGCGTGATAAAGTACATACGATTTTTGTATCGTTATTTATTAAAGAACAACTTTTTACAATCTTCCGTAGATAATTATTATTCGTTAAACTAAAATTCTATTTAAAAAAAGTCACTTTGGTGAAAATTTAACATTGTTCTTTTTAATATTAATATTTATATTGTTTATAATTCGATAAATCTTCTCGCGATTCGCGCAATACTGAAACTCATCTTTTACAAAAAAGGAGAATATTTCGAGAAGAGAAACGATATACGTATAATAGATTCCAATATGTTAGGCTCATATCGTAATAGAAGTGAAATTAAAGAACGAACAAACGAATAGAAAGGGAAAATAAAATCGTTCGTATCCAAATTTGCTACAATTCTTCTGGAATGTCGAAAGAACGAAGAAAGAATTTTGAAATTGGGCTGCTCGTGTGCCGGGAATCAAAATATAGGTAATATTCGGGACGAGTCGAGCGACGACGTGATAAAAACGCGGCGCAAATAAAATTCAGAGGTACGCGGAAGAAGCAGGCCGTGGCATTTGTTTATTTGTTTACGCTGGTACTTTATATAGGGCATTACGCTAAAAATTTCGTGAATATTCAAGGCTCGTTGAAGACCCGAAAGAGCTCTCGACGAATTCAGCCAACGTTATTTTCATTTATTCAATGGACTGCACTTTTTTCCATGACGTCAAACTCCCGCCTTCTTTCTCTTCCTATTTCTCTTTCTTCTTCTTTTTCCTTCCCTTTGCGCACATTCTAATTTAATTCGTAAAAATGGCCACTGAGATCTCGAGTGTTTTCAGGGCTCTATGCACGCCGCCCTGGCTCAACCATCTTCACGAGCATTCAGCGTCAATAACATTCTTTCCGGATCCACGAATCCGCGTTACACATACACGGTCGATGGCTAGATTCCACCAGGCAAGGTTTTTTGCACGTCGAAATGCATCGTCGATTTACACGAGCCCTCGTAAACTCGGCTTCTTGCGACTAGAATCGCTTTTGACCTCGTATCTCTTTGCAAAACCCTTTCGCTGCTCTATGACGCGAATAAATATACTGGGATTCCATGGCACGCGTGGCAAACTGGGATTAAGCTGCCCGCAAAATACAAGTCTACCGTGCTAAGAGTCGGCCCTCCAAGCGTACGCATAATTTCCTTTTAATCGTTTGCACACCGACGTTGGCTCATGTGTAAAGTCTCTGTTCTATGGGGCGTCTTAAAACGAGCGCGGAAAAGTTTGAGAAATTTCTGATAGGATATTACAGCGAGTAAAACGTAAAGAAGAGGGTAGATATACGAGGTATTCGTTCCATTCCATGTAACAGTTTCAAACTAATTGAGAGTATGAAGGTAATTTTAATAGAGAAACGATTGACGACGATAGGTGTTGCGATCTTCGGAATATTTAACTCTTCAAGATTATTGCATACGGTGAAATTTCATCCCACGTGAGTTTTTATTTTCGTTTCATCAACTTGCGATAATATCATCATTGTACATTATTTATAACCGTTGTATATGATAACTTTCCCACCTTTGTCCTAGCACTGAGTAACAATGAAACGTTTAATTCCACTTCGCCTGATTAATCTTTTCACTCACAAAAGATGCACAGTGACACGTATTGATATTCGAACGTTTCGTGAAATTTAAGAATTAGCTACCTCGTTGTTTCTTATTTAGGAGAAGTACATGCATTGTGAATGAATAAAAAATACGTTTCCACGAACTACGATATTTGTTCCGATATATTGGAAAAAAAAAGACAAACTGGTTCATAGTTAGAAACGAACGTTTACGAGGATAATGTATGCGAATATTAATTCGAGTCACTGCGCTTAAGTAAACTTCCGGCCGTGATAGAGGGAAAACACACGTATACAAACGGAATGTGTTTCCGACTCATCAAGAAATTCGCTGTCGGTTATGTGCATTTAATCCTCGGTAAGGAGAGGCAGGCAGCTATGTACGGGCAGTAGAACAGGAATGGAGAACGAGTAGGACGTGCAGACACGGAACGTTCAGGTAGGAGGGAAAAAAAAAAGACAAGCGACAAGACGTAAGACGGTAGTATGGAAACGCGGGGGCAGTCGTGCACGTCAAACAGTAATCAACAGAGGCAAACACAACGCGTAAATATGACGTGCCTCCTGTCTGCGAGACTGGAACGCCTCGCTTATCGTTTCTATCCTTCGGCGTAAAAGGAGTCGGACTAAGAATCGACCATTTTCGTTTTTGCCCTTATTTTCTAGTTCCTTTCTAAAAAAAAAAAAAAAAAAAAATCACATTTTAATAGTAAATTATATCGTCGTATTGTTTCTCGTAAAATTCAATTCGTCGGAATTACGAAAGAGATTTAGTCATATTTGGAGATGTAAATCGTTATTTGTTGAGTAATGTAACTCACGAGGGTAGAAATATGAGACATTAAGGTTTTAATCTATACGCAAATATTAAGTACCGATGTCGTTAACAATGGTTGTAAATTAAAAGTCAATCTTCTAACTTTACTTAATAATTCTGGTAGAATATAGATAGCATAGTTGGCATTCTACCATAAAAATGTTTTACTTATAAATAATTTTCGTTATATATTAATCTTGTGAATTGGATACAAGGCCAATGATTTGTATATTACGCTCTATTTGCCATCGAGTATAGAATCGCGCTCAATTGTTCCATACAAGTTACTAAAAGCTACATTCCATACATTTTATATGATACGCTACGATATGTACAAAATAAAGAATAGGTTTTAACACGCCAATGTGTAATACGTTTTGTACAATACGTACGACATATTCAGAATATAGAGCAGATTTTAATACGTCGACGAATATTACGTTTCGCGTAGTACATACGATACATACACTCTTAAATTGGTTTCAAATTGTGCAATATAACGTCTCATTACGCTAGTAACGAAACTTCATCGTGTTTCATATAATAAACTAATTTCATATAATGTACGAGTACAAGTTTCCCGTAGTCGTTTTCCATGATACTTGAGTGAGTATGCGTATACGCAAAACTACTTTTACAATGGCGTCGTCCGACAAACCTACAAACTCAACGAAACGCGAAAAGAAGGCGGCTGCCTCGAGTTTTCATGACACATCTCGCCAACGCTTCGAACCTTGTTAATACATTCTTCGACGATCCATTTGCAATTGCGTAAGACAAATGCTTTCCGCAACAAATGCGCCGAGACTAATGTATTTCTCGATGGAACGATTTATCGAAAGAAATGCAACGATTTCGACGATTCCGTTTTATCGAGGAATCGCCGCGACATTTAATATCTAGACCAGTCATTAATCGCGAGCTCTATTATCGGGATGCATCGGGCGACGACATTTCGCTACTTCGACTCTCTTTTAGGAATTCGTCGTCTTGCCTGTGCCATCATTCACGAGGTTCGTAGCGAGATCGAAGGAAATCGCTGAAAGTGTTTGACGAAAGTGAAGAAAATTTAACGCTGTCCTCGACCAGCTATAATGCGGATGGAAGATTTGTATCGTTCTTCAAGGTCGAGTATTGCGTCAAGAATACATTAGAATCGAAGGAAAAAGAACTATCGTTACGACGCCGAAAATATTTCCAAGATTTATACGAAACATCGAAGATTTGAGTTTAGAATAATTTTTTAAAGTTATTGCATACTTTCTGTTATATACGTACATTTATTTCCATCGAGATGTATTTTAGCAGAGGGCAGGTACGTTTTTATTTTAGTATAAATTCCATTTCTCTGGAAATATTTTTCGGATTTCTCGGCTGATATTTTTCTCGGAATACGAATGAATTTTTTAGTAGCCTGTACATTCCTGATAGCTCTTCTTAAATTTGAGGAGCGAAGAGATATTTACAGGGTTAACTTCTACTGAACATATATTTGATGATAAATACGTAAAAACACTTTTGGGTGTATTGGTTCGCGCTAATGAGATTCAATATTACGGATTTTATTATTACAATTTTAACAATTTCAGTATCTGTATCGGTAACGTTATTAAAACTTTATGCTTTCTGTTTAAATATTGATCTGCCATATCTGATGTGTGTACATAAATATACGTTGATAACGTTATAATTATTAGACATAAATATTTATATAAATCCAATATCAATCTATTGATTTTATATATTATAGAGACATCGAGATTAACATTCAGGGTATACGTATGAAATTTAACGGAAGATTTTCGTTCAAGGTATCACACGTTTGATTGTATAACGTATTACAGATACAACTTAAACCATCTGTAATGTATATATATATATGTATATATATACATATATGTATATCTCCCTTGTGAGGAGAGCATAGGATATTCGGGTCGCTAATTCGACCTAAATTGTGCACATAGTTAATGCCTACTATCTGTAATAATATGCTGAACGCACGTGCTACACCATTCTAGAATTTTCACGAGAATATCATATGTAATGTATTATATGTATAACACATAACTCATCTATCTAAATGTTACATATCTAATATAATTCAAGATTTATTCAAGAAAAAATGTTTTGTTAAAAAAAAGTTTATTTTACTATCAAATAATTAATACGATGTCAAGTAATATAATAACAAAATATAAGTTATAAATGTACCTAAAAAATACTCTCTCGCGTCAAAATAATTTGTAATTAAAAATCATTGGTTGCTTTTATTCGATGTTAAGAGGATTCGTATTATGTATCAAGCACTTGCCTATAAACAAATATAGTTTTAAACAACGTTATAGCTCAAACGATAGCTTGTACGGTCAATATAATTTACGAATATCTAACATATGATAGACATTAATCAAATATAATCGATAACACGAGTGCCATGTGCAGCCCTTATTAGAGCTGATAGCTTGATCATTATAGCAGATAATATAATAGTAATTCCTTCGATTGATCAATTTCGACATTACCGAATTTCTAGAAATATTTCACCGTCAGGCTATTACCTTTAACCGCAGAATTTTATGCAGAATATAGAATATATCAAGTATCGTAGAATTGATCTACATAGAAATTGTTCAAGTATTCAAGAGACGGATAAGATACGTTCCAGACGCATCAGCCGCGATGGGCGATTTCGAATCAACGTGTACTTCGAGAATTTCAACAGAATCGAACGGAACGTAGAAGAGAAAATAGAGGATGACAAGTAGAATCGACGTTGAGAAGCAATCACTTTGCATTTACGAATTTGAACGCGACAGCGGATGGTGTATACCGAGAGAAGTGTAACGTAACAGGTGCAGAAAAAGAGAAGCCAGCCAGTGCTATCTATACATAACGGTGGGAAAAGGCAATCGGATGTACGGATACGCGTAAAATTCCGGCCAACTAAAAGCGTTTTCTTTCTCGTTCTGCGCACAAAGGAGACGAAACTGTGTTTCTATTCCGGCGTGTTTTATCGCGAAAGCGAAACGAGTTAAAAGCTGCGTAAAAATTCACGATGAGCGACGGTAGAGCTCTTTAGCCGGAGTATCTCGCGTAATAGCGCTTGCAATTAATGAGATACCTAACTGTAGGGAGGTGTCCCTCTCGTTCGTAAGAGTTCTCGAGCGGAAGTGCTATTGAAATTATGACGTGACGCCACTTCGCCAAGTGGAAAAGTATTTCAACGTTGCGCCGCTCGCATTCACGCGCTGGATGCTATTGTCGCGCGGGAAAAGAGCTCGCACGTCATCGAAGAAAGCTTCTCATCCTCTTTCCGAATTGTTCGCTAATCGTATGAAAATCTGACGGAAGCGTCTATGACGTATTTCGAATACGCTGCATCAAAATAGAATTAGGCGTAAAGCATGGTTTTACGATTCCTGGTGATCGCTTTAGCACAAGTTGCAGATATTTTGTGAGAAAACGATGTGGTATTATATATTCTCCGCTCTGAAGTCTTGGAGCAGCTGTTACGTTAACATCAAAATAGCGAAGAATGAATTATCATTAAGATACCGAGAATTTGTATGGCGAAGAAATTAGATGCTTCTAGTACCTCAACGATCTTGTTGAAACACGCGCGGAATTAAAAATTCGTAATCAACATCAAGTACGAAATTCTTATTAGAAATTGGGAATGTGCTACTTTAGGGCGCGAGTGTATATAATTTTATGCTACATTTTATGTTTATGCTGAACTTGACAAGATTAATTATTTTAGTAACACGCTAGAACTCCGTTTCTACGAAGTGCATCTATTTGGACGAAATTTTACCTGCGTTCTGTCTGATTAAATAAACTACCGCCGGTTGAATCTACTCACCGAAACGCGAACGTTATATGAAGTAAAATTCATAGGTCGTAAAAGCAATCGGCGGATTTGTATTACGCGAACTCGAATTATATACAAACTGTTAGTACTCCGATAAATTCAGATAAATTGGGTGTTCTATCATACTTAACCTAATTACGTTCTTTCGATCACTTTCGGTCCGATTACATTTGTTCACGGTTTGAACAAAATATAGGAAAAGTCACGCGCCATTTTTCTCGTTCCAAATTTTTGTTAAACGTCTTCTGACAACGTTCGAAATTCTTATCGTCTCCTAAAATGCGAGCAACGTCGAAAAATAAAAACTCGAGGATCATAGGATAATTAACATACAAATTTACCAGAAGAATCTGGCGTGAAACAACGAATTGTCAAATCTATCGTCTCTGTCGTCACGTCAAAGATCTAAAAATTGGATCGATTATCCGTTTGACAGGTAGGCTTCGATGAAACCGAGAACCACTGAGCTTAAATGCAGAAATAAATCACAGCCCCTTCGAATAAAGACATTTATAACTCTCTTTGTTAATTATATACTTGTCGAGTGTCCGCTATCACGTGGAAATGTCTGTCACAGTCGGAACGTCTGTACGAACCGAACCGATTCACTGACGCAGACTGCAACACGCCGCACACCTGTCACCGAGTACATTTTTGCAGAGAAGCTGTGAGAGCGCCTCGGCTTGATGGTGCATTGTTACAGGCTACGCGAATATAATGCCCGCGCAAATGTGACGTCTTCTCTTGTTACTGGACACTTTGCTCCTAGCCATACTCTGGTTATCTATTCTGTTGGAACTGCTGTTAAACACACGAACGGTATACGAGCTTCTGTTCGTCTCATATCGAAGAAAAATGTATGGTAATCCTTCCATTGATAACGATACAGCAAGCATTTTATAGAACGTAAAAGGTATTTACGTTTCAAGGGCAGATTAAAAAATATAACGAATATACCGAAATTTGCCATTGCTTTGTTTCGTCAAAAAATTGCGTCGTGTTGCACTGTATGCGTACGTAGAACTTTGTCGTATAATTATCACATATGTTTTATTATATTATCATCATTCTCAGTATCATAATTTTTAAATTAGTTTTTAAATTAGCATGCCTGAAGATTGAGATTCTTTCTACAATGTTTAAGAATTAGAATCCTATCGATTTGGATTTCATTGATTAGCATGTATTTATTGATTCAATATTCAGTATTATGATATTTCATTGATTGAGATTTTGATATAACGACATCATCGTTGAATAAAATATACGAATATCGATATAGAAATATTTATGTTCGTATTATATTTGTATATATATGCACGTTGCAAGGCAAAAGTATGTTTACGTTCATTTTGCACAGGTTTTCGTATCTTATGCGAATCTGTTCGTGTAAAAGCAGCTTATAAAAAAGATTCAAGTACGTATGTTAATGCCATTTCTCTCCTCCTTTACTCACTAGCTACAAAGATTCTTTCATTGAAAGTGGTTGACTTAAGAATAAGCGCTATACATATTTAGAAATGTGCTCCCCTTTCAGCAAAGAAGTCGTAGACTTTGGTCTAATTATTTCTTCTTTTTTTCCACGCGGGCTAGCGGTTTCGTAAGGAACAGAAATAAGTGTGCTTCCGGTCGACAGCCGCGGCTTTCCCTCTTAAGCTTCTTCGTACTCCTTTTCGCTAGACCTCTCTTGAAACCAACCACGGTCCATACATGTGACGAAACCCTTCATTTTTAAATAGAAGCTTCTTCGCGGTACGCGAGCGTACTTCCGGAAAATCTCTGTTTTCCTTTCCACGGTCCGCTCTTCTTGGTAATACGGTTTTCTTAGTAACGATATTAGTCTTTTAACTTGGTACTCGAGTAATCAGATGAACCACCGATGACTCGTTCTTCGATTCTGTAGGTTAATTTAAAACGAAGATTGATACGAAAAATCGAATAATTTAAAACTCCTTTCTTTCGGATACTTGTCAAATTTCAACGTAATACTTATTAAAGTAAGTTATATCGTCAGATTGTTCGCGTGACGGTGCAACTAAAAATCCTCGAGGAAAACGGTTCGAAATAATCCAAACATCTACAAAGAACACGTTTCTTTTCGATTTAATTAAGAACATTTTTCGCGAGTCTTTAAAAGAATATTACTCGTTGTTAAAAAATACTGATTTATATCGTGACGCTGGTCTTTTTAAACGTGTAAACGAATATTTTTCTAGCTCGGTAATGGAGCTTCCGTAAAACTTTACGATTCGACATAAACTCATAAGCTTGATCAGCCAGTGGTCGTAAACGAAAAGCGAAGGTCCCCGATGATGCACTGTTCGGTACGTGAGAAATTAAAACGTCTATAAAGAATTGTAAATGACTAGTAGCGTAGTCGTTTATAGGTTTACGAGCCTTCCGCCGCATCTCGACACTGTTCTTATCCACTTTATCTTTTCATCGCGTCTCTTTATTACCTACGTTCCGGCCATCGGCGTATGTTCTGACAAATCAGGTTAGTGTACCGATACATCGCTTCAAAACACTACCAATCACACTTTACACCTGTTCATATAATGTTTCTATTTTCCGCTCTATATTTTGTCGAACTGTAGTCTCAGATTTTTCAAACAGATACACTTTCTACAACGTTCTGGTGGTTTTTGAAATTTTATTCGCTAACAGAACCGTAACAAACTTTAGGCGTCTAGCCTGGTCTGCGTCGGAAGGGAAAATACATTAACTGGCGCATTACCTACGACAACTGTATATATTCTGGTTCGAGGACAAGGGAGGGAAAGCTGAGTTTAAATGGCGAACGTGGATTTGCGAGTAAAGACGGTATTAGGTGTTTCGCCGCGATTATAGCGGGATCTGGTCCTAGAGCGGATTCCCCGTGTGGGAAAACACACTGAAAACGAGCGAACCGGACACTGCTGCTCCAAGGAAGCTCGCTGAATCCTCGTTGGTCGAGAAAGAAACTACAGAAACGTTTTATGCATACGCTGCTCTCCTCTTCTGGCGAGTGGTTTCGCGTCGGAAAAAAATGCACTGTTAATAAGCAACTGGCTATTAAGCTTTCTTCGACTACCGCTTCAACTAGTCGTTAATTAGCCGTTTCTTATTTTACTCGTTTGCGAATCTCCGCTTCGTCACTTAAAGAGGACGTATTCTTTCTGTTCGTCTTTCGCCAGTCTACCGTTTCGTTCTGATCACGTACAGTGGCTCACGCGAGTATTCCAGCGCTCCTGGAAACTTTTTACGTACATGTTGCACAAAACATTTAGAAATTTCATTAGCACTGTGAACGACAGCTGCACGACAGTGACACGATTATCGCGATCTGAAGCGGATCTGAAAATCTATAGAAAAGGTACAAGATGTTTATTCGTAAACCTCGCAAAGATCACCAAGTATTTGTGCCAATAACATAGTAACATAGTAATATACAGTGAAATTATCCTCAGCACTAATTGTACGTTTAAGAGCACACCATTCGTCCTGTATACTAATTTTTCACTAAGCGTATGTTCGCAATAAGCGTCTCGCAACTTCTATGTACATTTTCAAATTCCTCCCAGATTTTACCATCGTAATCGCGATAATCGCGTCCCGCTACTATACGGTGCTTACGAAATCTCAAATTTTATTTTCTCCTCGTGTCCTCCGTAAGGAGTCGCCTCAAACTCGCGTGTACGCGTTACTTAAAACACCGTGCGTACAGGACAAAATTATTGAAAATTCTCGTTCGCTCGTTGGAATCTCGTTTGAACGGAGACACGAAGCGATGCGCTCCTTTTATCCTATTTGTATACACGTGAATCGTTCGTTGATCCTTCGCGGATCGAAACAACGGAATTTGAGGTCGCGGGCAGCGTCGGAAACAGGCGGAGCGGAGCGGAGCAGAACGAGCCGTGCCACGGTTCTGGTCGGCTTCATCTTTTGAAACTCGTTGTACGTAGGCGCGCACCAGCCCGCCCGTAAATATTCGCCGGCACTAGGTTCTTGCATATTCATTTCTAGCGGACGTACACAGCACTCGGACCGAAATAATGGTCACGGATTCCGTCGGGACACGCGGCCCAATCTCTTCTAATTCCTCTTTGCCTTTTTCCTACCTTTGTCTAAACCCTTCGTCCGAATGTTCCTCTAGTATATTTCGTCGCGATCCTTTTTTCGCGCGGCTTCGTTGTGCTCCGAAAGAAATCGCTGCTTCCACGCGGAGGGAATTATGCAAACCGGAGGCGAGAGAAGAAGAGAAAGCGAATCTATCGAGAGAGCGAGCGACATCGCTGTTGTAAAGGAATACAAGTTGTAAATACTATTGAATTTACGTATATTACGTTAATCTATGGAGTGGAAATTTATGCATATTTATTATTTATATTACGTAGTGGAATCTTTTGCGGTGAATTTTTGTAATTGAAAAATATTACATATAGGTATTAGGATAGCTAATATTTATCGGACAATTCTAACAATATGTAGTTCGTTATGTATTTTACAAAAAACTTGTAACAATTTTTGCTGTATTTAGTATTTGATGTTACGACACGCGAACGATGTGACACGTTTATAATCAAATAAGTAGAATACGAAAACATTAAAGTGGTAAATAGCAATTCGCGTCGTAATATACTTATGGTCAGCATGTACGCGAAAGAGGAATGGAGGAATTACTGGAATCTGAAAGTTGGAACGTGTAATATTGCTAACTATACGTAGCTAATTAATTCTCCTATTTCCACTGTTCCCCATGGCTACATATTTCGAATTTCTACGTAGTAGAATATTACTCTCGTTAGAAGATAATCGTAGAATTGCGGACTAGTTTCGTTCAATCCGTGAAAGATCATCTTTAGATGTCAAACTGAGTTTTTTATAATATTGTCTTACGATAGTCATAACGATTCCAGAGCAACGTTCAACGACTAAGAAACGAAATTGTTTAATTAAATACATACGCTGATTACCGAATGTAATATGTACAAAATTATTGAAAATCCAAAAGATGCGCAAGAAAATCTATTATACAGCAATGTCGGTAGCTTCTATAATTTGGCAAATTAATTAAAAGGGAAAGAAGCCGTGGAAGATCAGATGCGATATATAATCGTAAATGGAATAAACTCAGGACAATGAAGTATTCAAACATTTCTAGCAATTTCAACGACATAAAGCGATGTAATACTACGTAAAATATTACCGAGCTACATATGATCACAGAACTGACATTTCTGACGCTGAATGTAATTAAGTGGTGAACCTCAAAGCCGCTCTCGGAAGTTACGTAGAAGCAAAGGACAGGATCGTGTGCAACAACGTAAAACAACGTCAAAATTACTCGAATTAACCTGACGTTTTCACTGAACAACTTACTTACGGATAAATTGTCTTATTCATGGCGTGGAATTATGCACGTTGTAGCGAAACAGAAGGATAGCTTCATTTGTAGATAGCGAACAATATAACGAAAGAGAAATTAATTTTAGGCTACTAACGAACTTACGGCGTTACTCGTTTCGAACTACAGCGAACCGCAGGCTGTAATTGCTCCTTGTATTATTTAAATATTATAATAATACCAATAAATTATGAAACTTGAATCGAAGAAATGAAAATTGAAGGTATACAATTTTATCCATACATTTTCCAATGAAAGATCGTTGAAACGTCTAAAGGCGTATCGTGGTAAATGTATAAAATTTCTATGAAAAATTAGGAATGGAGTAAATTTATATAAAAATTATGTACGTAGAAGGATTTCTTTTTATAAAGGAAAATGTACAATTCAATTTGTTCGATCGCTCGATCGTCAATTTCACTTCACGTGTGTCATCGTTTGCATATGTATGCACGAAATAGCTACGGCCAAAGCACGTGTCCTGCTTCGCGTCGCTTTGAGCGAAATCAAATACCGAGACCGATTAATTTAGTGTTTCGATATTTGTAGCCCGTACATAGACACGTGATAATTAAATTGATCAGGCAATTAGTCAAGTTTTCTCCGCAAACAGCCATCCTCCGAACGTTCGGTCCGCCAAGTGTACAAATATTAGACGATTCGATCGCTGCCATGGTGACGCGCCATAACTTTTATCCTCGATAAATCGTCAGGGTTAAAGACGCAATGGTAACGAGTAACGTTACAAATAAATTCGAACCCGATCAGAATTCTTTGCACAGGCTGCGAGCACTTGCAACGAACAGACTATACTTTTAAGTAGATTGATCCAACCTCGACTGGACAGGTATCGTACAATATTAACAGGGGACAGGTTTGAAATATTTACAAGCACGTGTAATAGTAGTTTTAAGTATAATAGAATTGAAACTAGGATTCTACTTTAAGTAGATTAGCCCAGCCTAGACTGGACAGATATTATGCGCAATACACGAGACAGATTTGAAATATTTAACAGACGTAATGGTAGTTCTAAACATAACTAAACTTTGACCAAGTAGACTCGATCTTTTTATAAGCATCCTAATCAGAAAATTGATCTGTCATATTCTACTACTAATATCTTTTTCCTCGTAAAATTCGATTCTTTCAGACGCTAAAGCGTTGCATCTCAATACATTCTCGAATCCTATATCGGCACTCTTCTCGAAGATCGACATTTTTTACGTAGAACGTGCAATCCGAGTACTTTATGCAAACAGAAAAGGAAACTTCGCCTCTCGCGAGTAATAATTAACAACCGAACCGTACGAAGTGAAACGTTCGTTTCGGTATCGGCTGAGGCTCGCGCGTACCGAAACTGACATCATCCCTACTCGGGATAAAATAATCTAGTCACACGCGAAAAAATAAGCGGGATTACGTGACCGTAGATAGAAATGGCCATTTCTAAAACAGCGCACCGCTCGGGCGAGGCATTCTTCGAAGAGAGCACCGTGCGTTTCTCTTCTCGACAGCGTGTGGATGCATATATCCGCGAAACGACGGAGCATAACGGCATAACGCGAACGCAGCCACATGATGTAAAAAGTTGCGACACGCTTAGCCGGCACGCTCAACAAGGCTAGAATATGGTCGCTGATAGGACCTTTCTCCTTTTTTCTCTCTACGATTTTCCCTTCGTTCCTGTCTCCTTTCTCCGCTCTCTTCTGTCTTTTTTCCCCTCCCTTTCGCGGTCCTATAGGCGTAACAACTTCGAAATATCGCTTCGAAACGGTCGACCGCGATCGCAGTTTCAATTACACCGAATCTAACTGTCCCGCTTCTTTATCGATTGTTGCCCCCTCGATTCGCCTTTTTTTCCTTTTCTCTTCGTCCACTTTTCCCCCTCTTACTCTTCCTTCCCTCCTTCTTTCCGTTCACGATGCTTTATCATCCGTTCTCTATTAATTAAAGGAAAATAGAAAAGTCCGCAACAAGATAGCAGAGTGCGCGAGGTTTTCAGCGGCGTCGGATACTTTCACTGTACGGGCCCCGTTCTAGTTTTCGTTCGAACCTGCTGCCACCGCCCCTCTCTATTGTTCGGTATCGATTTTTGTTTGCCCCGTAATTGGACGAAACCGCCGGCTAAATCTCGCTTGTTCACGATTCGAGCGAGCGGATGCACCATACAAATGTAAATTCCCGCGGCGGACGACGATGTCGATGTCAAGTGACACTTTAAAGGTCTCGTGGCTTTCAATTTGCACGCCGTTAATTAACGTCAAGGCGATCTTCGTCCTTGAAAGGGGTCGCAGGGGCGATGAAAGAGGAGGAAGAGGAAGAGGAACGAGAAATAGGTAGGAGGAGCGAAAGGAGGATCGAACCGGCTATCTTTGAGAGAGACAGAGACAGAGAGAGACAGAGAGAGAATTTAAGACACGCGCGAGTTAATGTTAATTAAGTCGAGACTGTCGACCGAGATTTAATTAAAAGGAGTTGCAGCCCGCGGGAAGGTGATGCGCCAATCCGTTGAAATAGCCTGCCACTTCTATAACTGTGCAATTATCCGATATTTAATAATCCCATCGAAGAGGCACACTCGAGAAGTTTTTTCAACCACCCTCTTTTCATCGGAAACCTTTGGCTCGCGATCGGCCTTTTTTCTTTCTCGCCGATTATTGCGCCGGATTCGTACGGTATGAAGATGAGACTGCGTGCTCATAGAGAGATGAGTAGAATTTCAAGTGGATTTTCTTTCGCGATCGTACAGCAATATGGGAAGAATGTGGGAAACGTGGAGCTCTAGGATTGCGATAAAGAAAAAAGGCGAATAATCGAAAATTTATACAATTTGTGTACAATAGTTGAGAAAAAATATTTTCGTTTCTTTTTTAATCATTTTCTCAGTCGATTCGGATTAGACGAGTTACGTAATTTAAGAATGAACGGTTCGAGAGGTTAAAATCGAAATTTATCAAAAAGCAGCACGTGGCACGAAAGTCAGTGACTTAAACCACCCGCGTTTCTCTTCGTTTCTCAACAATTTTTCTTCTCGGTGAAGTCAGGTTTATAACTGGCTGACACGTTTAAAATTTTACATTTGTCCCTGCGATTCGTACACGTCAGAGAGTAATTTATGTAACGTGCGCACGTCTATTCGTTTTAATACGCACGTTTTAAATTGTTCGACTTGCTTCCGACTGATTTACTTTTATCGCTTGGAGTACCTTTCGTCCCTCTCCCTCCCCCTTTCTTAGATAAAGCATCACATGGGATGTCAATTAAGAGATGTTAATAATTGATGAACCTAAAAGCAGCGAGCGTTTGAGTTTTATTGCGAAATAAAAGCGAAATAAAAGAGTTTCCTTCTCGTTCCTCCTCGGCAATTCGTCTCGTCCGCTTCCATTAATTCCGATTATCCTCTACGACCGTAAGTGAAACTAGAAGAATATAAAACAAGGCGGCGTTGACCTGATTCGATTTCACGAATAGCTGTTTTATTCGTTAGTCTCCTGCCATAATAGGCGATGGAAAAAGTTCCTCTATTTATTTATGTATCTATAAAAGTTCGTGTTACCCGAACAGCATTAAGTTTTCAATTCTTTTAACGAAATCTCACTTAACAGGACAACCTGTTAGAAATAAAGTTTGCCCTGACGATTGACTCAATGACGATAAAAGGTGGCGAAGCTTTGGCCATTTTTATTTTTCTCGCAAATTCCTCGCCTACGAAAATCGTCCTTGCACGAATATCAAATCTAAATAATAATTCACAAATATTTAAATAATTCCCTATTCTGTAACTATCCTAATACTTACATACTATACTTTTACAAGCGTAAATACCGCGCCTCCAAACGTCCGATCGCTTCTACCTCAAATCTCTTCTCACGCGACTCGAGAATAAAATGTACAAGCTACAAAAAGCGAATGATGCTGAAAAATTTCTCAAAGAGATATATGATATCGTGAGAAAAATGCGGTAGCAGAGAGCACGAGGTCCTGATAGCGCCTTAACGGTGTCTTATGGTACAGTGGCCACGCTCTCCACACGGAGGCACACGCAAGAACTAGAACGCGTAACATTTTAATAAACACAATTATCCGATCCGACGTCATTTAGGTGTACGGGGCAGGAGGCCGTGCAAGAAAGTTACAGGTAAGTAAGAAGCCAGAGTGGGCGTAGGAGGTGTAGCTCGGTCGCGTCTCGAGAATAATCCACGAGCCACCATTAAGCAACGTATTCAACGGCGTGCAGCCAGGTTTAAGCTTCATCCTGTTCGCGCTATCCGCTCGCGGCGTGTTTCGCGCGAACGTTTCTCGCTCGCCGCTTCTGACCGCTCCTAGCCACGCGTTGTTGCCCGCTCCTACGTCGCTTATAAATAACGTAATTAGTCTGCCTCCTGTGTCCTTTCTCTTCCTCCCACAGTATCGAGCACAGGCCGCGTCTTCCTTCCTTTATTCTTTGAATCGCCGCCATTTCTTCCTGTCTTTCTTCTCCAAGCGACAAAGCCGCTCGACTGTCCCCGTTCCCTTATCTCCATCCTAATTCTTTCTCCATGCACGACGCCAATTTTTTCCACCTTCACCCTCTCCTATTGTATATATCATCCTACATCCGCCCTCTTCCGCCGTTTCTTCCCACATTTTCAATCGATCTCCGTGCCAGACAGCTGTGGCCGCCGAACTTCCGCTTCCAATGTACTTCCGTAAACAACCGTACGTCGAGTATCCTGATGGATTTGATACAAAGTTGGAGGTAGGACAGGTTTTCCTGCTACAGGATTTTTTGGATGACGGAGTGAGCGAAGGAACGTGAAACAGCGTTCGAGAAGAGGAAACAGATTCGAGAGGACGACTAATTCCTTTGACATGAATTTTAGGAAGAATAATAACGCCAATGCGATCGATGTAGACTATGGTTTATTCGAATTGGAAAAAATAAGATAAGTTTATAGAATATTTACAGATATAATCTTCAAGTAGCTTCGTTATTCGTGAAATTGTATGTTTCGGTAGGTTTCGGTGGGACGAGAGAAATTATAGTAATCTGGTACACTTTTTGAAAGTTATTTTCGGATATATTGTACCGAAGAGTTAACGTTCACGTGGCAATAACCCAGTTGACGTAGAGATCGAATACCCGATTATTTACAGCCAGAAAGCAAAGGAACAAACGAAAGTCGTATTCTTTAGTTCGATATTAAATCGATCGAAGTGCAAATTCAATTTGTTTCTGTATTTGGATATTTATTATCGAAGATGCACGCAATAATACATTTGGAGGAAAAATTACACGCATTTAGAAAATAATCGAAATACAATTAATTCTTACGATCGAGGACGTTATGAAACGTTTCAAACATTCCGTTTAATTTTCGTCATTAGCGTAACGACATTCCGTTATGAATTTTTCGACGAATTTTAATATAAAATTGATCGAATAAGATTATGAAATTCAACTGTCGCGATCACGACGAATTTCCAATGGAGCTTAAAATAAATTACAAGGCACAAATATTAAAAGATCATTTTTACTTTCGCCGTAAAATATTTTTGTCCCAAGTCCACATAGGAAATGAACGATAAAAAAAACGACTAATTATTCCTTCTCATTTTTTTTCCACGCGTTAGAAACGAATTACGTACGCGTACCACGAAATTTCATTTTTGAACCTTCAGATCTCTTCGGATAATTATCGATTTACCGCAGGCCGGAAAATTTCTACGCGCTTATACTTGGAAATACGTATAATGGAAATACGAACGAACAAACAAAGATTCGTCAACGCTAAAACACGCGACGACTCGCAACCATCGAAATATTTCCCCATAAACGTTCCTCGTTAGTTCAGCTTCAACGTAACAACACAGCAGCACATTTGGATCCCGCTGAAGCGAATAAAAACGTGGATATATCTCCGGCAAGTATCGTCAGTTTCGAGTCGAGGAACAAAAGACCGGCGGAAGAGAGATGACTCCGTTAAGGAACGAAAGATCGTGGATTACGAGCTTGAAGTCTGGTGGAAAAGCATGCAGTATCGTTGCATGCGGTATTTTTTCCGGCTCGCGTGGAAAGGACGATGCGCCATTCGAGGAGCTTTTACGCGACCATAACTGTAACAGTGCGAGGACGCGGTGTTACGAACATCGTGGCGTAGTATCGTGGTTATTCGAGCCACCTAACTTCGATCACCTGCTGCAACATCTTAAAATTCAATCTTGAACTTCGCACGGAACAATCAAACTTGTATATTACGAGACACCATTAGCCTTTAATGTGATAACTGGGCTGCGGATTTTCACGTAGTCTCGTATTTTTACCAAAGGAAGTACAGAAATAGAACCTAGTTTGGTTCTCTAAAAATTCCTAAAAGTATTTCACTTTGGATATTTCATATTTCTCTATATCATGCATAGGTACATTCGGCGAATTTTTGCAGCTTAAAATTTATCATAAATACGTAAAAATCCGCAGGATTTTATTTTAGGTCCAACAAGGGAAACCTTATGAAAACCGAGAAAACGATTGGAATAAGCCTACGGTAGAGTAATTCGAATACCAATACGATAAACGACAGGATAATCTTCAGAAGTAAAATAAATGTTAACACTGGTTGAACTATCGGCTTTTCCTTCGATGAGTGGGGATCACGCGCGCTCTTAGAAACCTACTGTCATCCAGCTGTCCATGTATGTACACGACATATTTTTACCGTTTACTATATAACAAGTTAAACAATCTGCAAACGTATATCGCTTGAGAATTGTACGTAACCAAATTTGGCGAATTACAAGGCAAATTACTTAGCTCCGCTCAAATATCCTTCTGGCTCGAGTAACTCTACCTTATGCTACGAGCGTGGATCCTGCGATGCCAGGATGCCAGGCTGAACACCACCGAACCGGCTTCTTCGCTCTCGGTATCCTCCCTCGTTGGACAACGCGCGTTCTTCCGCTCGATATGCATCTGCGCGTGTTTCGTACCTTCTTACACTTTGTATCGCGGTCCTTTATTGCTTTCAGAACAACCGGTGTACGGTGTCAGGCGGCTTTTAATCGCGCGCTCTAAACCGTTATCGAATTCCTTTGTCTTGAGCTAAGAACGAGGAGGTGGATCGCAACGAACGGTAAAACGTTCGTACGTATCGTTCGTTCTGCGTGTTGCGGTGGCGGCAAACGCGTGCTCGTTCAAAGTGGCATCTCATACAGGTGTGCGTAAGAAAACGCGAGGCTTCGAACATTCGGAGAACGGTTGTTCCGATCTTCCACGTAGGAGGAGAATCGGTTTTCTAACGTAGGAAGAGAGTCGGTTCTCCGACGTGCAAAGAGAATTGGTTATCTGACGTAGGAGGGGAAATTAGAATCTTCTTGGTGCTGCGTAATAAGCCGAGAAGATCGATCGTTTGACGACTGTCATATTCAGAATTATTATATATCGTTGCTATTTCTGTATTTAGAGGTAGGATCGCAATAGCTATTAATTTATTCTTCGAATAAATCTATCACACTGTTCTGAGCTGAAAAACCTTTATTGCAATTCCTTACATGGACTAGAGATATTAACAAAAGAAGATCTTAAACCTATCGATTATATCTAGAACCATTACTATTACTATTATTTATTGTAATTAGCGCATCTGCATATAGATGACGAGCGCGAACTCACGTTGTCATTTTCAACATATATTGCCTTAAGGGGATTTTGATTGTAAATTGATTTCAGTTTATCCTTGGATTTTTGTAGTTAACTTTATAGATATTTTCTTACTGCGCGATAAGAAATTGCACGTTGAAGGAGTTTGGAAGACGCGTGTTAAGGCGTGTACAATTTTTTCACGACGTTTTTGGATGTGTGCAACGAGTCAGAGGAGATGAGTAAGAGATGAGTAAGATACGGGCACAATACATATATTATAGTATGCGATACATGATATAACAGTTTGCATACAATATCCACGAACAATGTACGCAGCGGACAATGTCTGTAAATTTGTATACGCCTCGACAAGAGCGTTGTTCGGTCATAATACAATTACGTATTGTCTCGTTGATATTTCTTGTTCATGTTAGAAAAAGGTATTGGAACAGTTGTTAGAGCGCGTGGGAGATTATATGCTGATTCGTCTTGTTAACGCTAGGACTGTCGCTGAACTATGTGGGATTATATATAAATCGTTTGTAATTAAACAGATTTGCATAATGTAATCTTGTTTTATTTCTACGAAAGACATTAAGAGATTAGTTTTGCCAGAACGCGGCAGCGTGGTTCCAATAATTTACATAAACATTTTTATAATTTAAAGAAAATTAGATAAATTTATTGTTAGATTAGATGTCTATATATTTCGGGAGAAAAGGCGTAAAAATGTATGAAATACGTAACGTAGAGTAATCGATACGACATTCGGTAGACGAACAAAATTTCTAATTAAATTTCATTTCCTTGGTTACGTTCGTAAAGATACGAAATTGCGTAAGCATCGGCAGTTTACTTATCGCATTACGTCATAAACACGTCTCTACGTATGTTCGTCCACAGATTGTCTTTTCTACGAAATTTATTAAAAACTCGCCGTGTAATCGAGCTATATATAGAATCAAGATCCAACATGACAAAACCGCTTACTCGAACGTTTGCTCAAACAGATCGCAGTACGATACGAGCATCCACGGTAGTTTGTACAAACCGAATGAAGATCCCCACCGAATCGAGGGTTAATTTTCTCTCGTACTTCCCTTTCCCGTCCTCTCGTTGGCTCTCGCAGCAAGGGGAGCGACCAGAGGGCAGAATAAACACGAAGACGAGGCTAGCCCAGTAAAATTGCGGTGTAGCAGGACGCAGACTCTCGGCTGGTTTGTGGCGATGACCACAAATTAACGACCGCGACGCTCGAGATAAAATAACAAGCCGCATAAAAGAGCGCCGATACGTTCCGATTACCTCGACCTACCTCCGCGATAGATTTCACTGACCGCCTCCTCCGCTTCTTTTCTTCTTCACGAGGGCCGGGACGAGGTGTGCCCGACCGGATCCTCCTACGAGCCGCCAGGAACACCGACAGATATTCACAGACGACCGGGAAACTCCTGAGAAATCCACGTCCGCCGACTGATCTCTACTGATCGCTAAAAATGGCACCGTTCGATCGAGCTGTGTGATCTCATGAACGGACGACGATACGACCCTCCTTTGGAAATTGTCTCGAGAAGATTGTTCGAGTGTTTGGGTGAAAGTGGGAGGATGAGTTTAGGCGTCAAAGAATGCTGTGTATTCGTTCTGCGCCGAATTGGATCATTTGGAACGTCGCTAGTACTTCTTCGCAATGGATATTCAGATTCTGTTCGGGGTATTTGGTGAAAATGGAAAAGAACGAGAAGATGAAACAACGGACCATGTAAGAAAAATAAGAAAACCAGTTTCTTAATTAGAAAGCACGAAGAATTGCACGCGTGCAACTGTTGCAATAATTTATCGCAGCTTTCGAGATAGACGAATAAGCGCTAAGGTGATTCGTGACTGAAAAAGATGGCAGCGCGGTATAAAAGTAACCGAATCTAGAATATTCATTGACCTAACTAAATTCGATTAAAACTACCTTCGTTTCTTATTCAGTTTCCCTTTGATTCTGCGGAGGCGAATAACCGAGAATTCATAACTGATAAACGAACGTAGGTGGTGAAATTAATTTTGCGGATGTTTATGCATTTACGTGAAATTCTGAAAGATTCTTAAAAATACACAGAATATACGTTACACGAGGATATATGAAACATTCAAAGTGCAATAATTTTATTTTAACGGGTGAAATAAGTTTCTGGATGGATTCCATCTTTCCGTTCATAAAAATATATCGTACAGTCGAGAAAGTAACTTCGTAGTTCGTATCTATCGCTAATAGCAATTCCTCGTTCTGACTGCTATCATCAAAACGCAATTTTAGCTACTCGGAAGTCCATGACGTGTCCATGGTGCAAAAAACAAGAAGCATCGTGGACATCTTTGAGCAAACAATCAGAAGACGAGCTTCTGGAGCGGGCAAGAGCGTTTAATCGAATTACTTCCCCGAAACCGAAAGAAGATGATTCAAGGCACGCCGAGGAAAGGTCGAAGGTACGAAAACCGAGACCTCCCATCTTGGCTCGATCCCCGAGCCACGATCACATCCACGTCGCTTTTCGCCTGGCTCGACTTAATAGTTGCTCCTTTTTTGTACGGTGATCGGCGTGCGGGTGGCAGGTAGGATCTTCGAAGGATCCTCCACAGGCTGGTCCGTTTCTCAGTCGGCCAACTCGCTCGCGACCAAACGAAATCGGCTGACTGCCGAATCGAGACATTCCCTTGGCACACACCGATCCAATTTCGAGAAACGGTTCTGGCGAGGGTCCACCGATGATCGAGTATCGAGTAATTGTTCCCGAAGCGAAAATCGAAATTCTAGGACAGACGGATTGCCACGAAGATTCGGCTCCTCTGACGAGAAAGAATCGAGAAAATGAAGGGATATCAAGGAGTAGTAGCCGGTGGAAGATTGTTATTTTAGGGGATTCTCCTGTGCTTCTTTGAAGTATTTGCTCGTACTTGCGGTTACTTAAATTATACTTCGAGATATTTCTCTCTTATCTCAGAGATACGTAAATAAGATATAAACAAAATTGGTCGAGAAAATGGAGGAATTTGCAGGATTCTAAGTTCTTTATCGAATTTTGAAGCGTTCCTTTCTGCGTATCTAATGAGACGACGCGATAATTCTGAAATAAATCGACGTAATTGTTCACCGTTCAAATTCAAGTTTTTATCAATTCGTATATGTACTTAGCTAATAATAATCCATGTAAAACAGCGTGTGTTTTAACGATATATGCTGATCCTATCGTTTTCTTTCTTTCCTTCGTTACAGTTTTCTTTAATCTCGGAATGATGGGATATTTTAATTACAGTGGACGTCACAGACGAATGCAACAACTCGTAAAAGTAACGCTCCTAGAAACTTTGTATCTACATATTCTAGAAAACGTCATGAAATTTCAGTAGCACTGTAACGAGACACGACGAAGCCGAACACTCCGCTACACATCAGCCAATCGTCGTCAAAGTATCTTCTCTGTTTGATCAAAAGATTGCTCTTCGTCTCGAGAATCTCGATCTACGATCTTCGTACATCGTTCGTCGAGAACAGCTAAAAGCTGGCTGCTCGCTTCTGAAATCTATTCCCGGGATGCAACATCTTTCTCCGGCTGTCACTATGTCTTAGTTCCGTCGGTGTTCTCGACAGGCTATGGGCCATAGACTGGCCCGGTCGGGTAGCCGTGTCGGAATGAAAAATCACACCGGTCACCCGGGCGTCGCGTCGCATCGCGTCCCGTCGGCCAGATAGCAGCGGCCGCGCCAGGGAAATCTCATTCCAGCGAACATCCGTAAAAAGTCCGGGAATTTGTAGAGGCGACGCAGGAAATGGCGGCCAACGAAAAACGGGAATGTCCAATCCAATTCGAAAAGTCGCCGAGGTTCGTTTACCTTTCGCTCTTTGCTCGCGTGAAACTTCCGCGTTCCCTCGTCCTCGCCCTTTCCCTCTTTCGCCGTCTCCTCTTTCTCCACGTTCGTTCGATCGCGCTTTAACTCCCTTTTCACCGATGATACCCCGCACACAATGTACCGTGCGCGTCTTTTTGTAGCCCCCTCTGTCTTTAATGGACACCTCGTATCGATTCTCCCGGAAATCTGTTAAAAGCTGCTAGTCGACAGAGCGCTGTTTCCGTCGCGACCTTCCTTCCCTGTCGCCTGATCCGTTCAAACAGCGTGTTTCGAATTTAGACGTCTTTTTACCTTGATGTACGCGTACACGTTCTTCTCGAAGAACCGTCGTGCGCGATAGAATGTGAGAAAAATTTCATACATAGATATTGTTAGAATTTAATCTCGGAATTAAGATTAATAATCTGTGGAAGACACGATGTTTGCGTTGAAATAATATTATTTGATATTTATTAAACAATTATTACAGGAAATGTAAGTGTGTCGTGGAATGTAGACAGTTGGCTAGTTATTCTCAGACTGACTGGCTTAGTGACCCATGGCCCTTGAAAAGGTTTTGAACCCCACTCTCTATGCAGTAACGAGTGTGACCTGTGTAGATGTCCGTGTGGCGTCACATGTGCCACAGAACCTTCTAGTAGCTTCTCGACGTGCCCAATGTTCCGTCCATGTCCTTATTCTTCTTCCGTCGAATTCTCGAAAGAGCATGCACGCGCTAGCCGCTGTGGTACATCTCACGAACGCACGCTAGTGGGGATATCGCTGGGCAACGAAGGGAAGAATCCGTCCGATCAATCACCTCATCTGCATGCGATTAATATCGTTGTATTCCAATAGATTTGTCTTTTTTTTCTTCTTCTTTTTATTAACAAACAAAGCTTTATGAAACGATCGACTAGAGACTGGCTGACTAGAGACGTTTACTGTGTTTGTTACAGTGGTTTGTTAAGAAGCAGTAGGTTAGAATAGTTTGTTGGGACGTAAGGGATTATATGGAAAAGAAATATAAATTATGAAGTTTCCCAGAAGAAAAGCCAATAAGACAGAGCGACGAATTGTTAAACAAATTGCCTTTCGTGTCTTAGTTCTGCTTTCTCAAATTGGTTGCATTTGAATTTATAATTACAACGGCCTTTAAGGAACTTTCTTCTCCTGATACTTTTTCCATTTCTTTGTTTCTCAAGATACGTCGGAATATTCTCTATTTCGTAACTTTTCAGTTAAATTATATCATACGAACTGTTACGAAATAACGATCAAATATCTTAAGCCAAGCGAAGAGAAACAAAGATGGCAGAGAGGAAATGATAAAACTTCGGGTTTCTTCAGTCTCGAAATGGTAAATGCGACATTTTAATTAAAATGGGCATCGTAATCTTATGGATCTTCTTTGGAACAGCTACTCCTCCAAAAATCTCAACGATTTTAATAAAACACCTCTTTTAACATTGTCCGTGCTCAGGATCCCATACTTCGTATTGCGTATTCTATTAATTCTACTTTTATTGCCGAGCTATTTTTAATCGAAACGAGTCAGCTAAATATCTGCATGAATCGTTTCTGTTATTTCCATGCGGAATACCACTGCGCGAGTAAACATAACTTCCAATATTTTTGCATAGAGTTGGAAATCACGGGATCGATAAATTAATACGTTGAAACAATGATATTTCACGTGTTGCGCGTATCATGGCGATAAAATGTCTATATTTATTTTGAGGAAAAAAAAAACAATTACGTTAGTCACAGCACTAAATCGAACGTAGGTACGATTGAAAAATATTATGGATCTTCCGTATCGGCGCTTTGATTGCGATACATATTGATGCGAATGAATTGCTTTATGGAACGAGATATCACCTATCGATGTCAAATCGATCCTACGTTGCGAAAACAATTAGCGAATTAAACGGTGTGAACGATTTTCGCTGTAAAATCACTGTTCAGGACGGATAACCGCCGATTTTCCAATAATTAATGCCGTATCGGCGTCCGATGAAATTTTCAAAATTAGATTACATACTTGCAAAATTTCGAGTTCATTAATGGCCATTTGCATTATTAAGTTCGATGTACATAGCCTGGCACTATGGAAAGTGCAACACGTTTATCGATATTTAAAATTCATAACCCGATCCAGAATCGACATTCATTCGTGCAATGAGTATTCAAAAAAGTGTAATATTTAATTGGAAAATATCTAAGATCGTGTATATTTATATAGCAGAAACGTTTACGTGAAAATATCAAATATCGAAGAGCTCCATTATATACTTACCGATACCTGCGTTGTCTCGTCGTAACGATCCATAACTTAGTTACTAGATGTTTATCGATAGCTATGCCACTGACACAGTTGTTGATTTAAATGATTTTTTAATTAAAAAGGAAAAAAAGGAGAGGTTTAGAAAAGTAAGCAAAACAATAAGCAGTGAGACTGACACAAAGATTCTTTGCTGAACTAAAAATAGTTTTGATAAAAATACATTTGTCATGAGATTAAAGAAAAGATACGCAGCTTGTGCGATAAACAGCGATTTTATCGTAACATCGATTTTCAAAGTTTTATCGGTATTATAACTCATATTCTAATCGATTGATCGTGTTCAGGGTTTGCAAGTTGCAAGGTGGTTCGAAAGAGGAGAAGCGCGAAGTACACGTGCATGTACGTTATCCATTCATAAGAATTCTTTTCCCTCGCGTTTTCTATGAAAAGATACAAAGTCCAATAGGCTCGTTCTAGAGGCGTCTACAGCGATGTTAGCCATTCTGCAAATCCTGAGAATACCGGCGACAAAGTTCCTAATTAAAGTTGTTGCCTCGGTGTGAAAAGGGCGGCATTCAGCTTTTAATAGGACTACCCTCGAGGCACCAAAACGAAGTATTTATATTCCTTCTTATAAACGAGTCGAAGATTGTATTCGTATCGAATGAAAAGAATAGGATAATAAAAAAGTTCTGAATATTTCTTCTGCATTTTTTAATCTGGCCAGGATTAAACAGTTATTTAAAATCTATCTTCGCTACGCCTCTTATATATAGATCGAACGAAGTAACGTATTTTGCTTAAAAAGTTGTCTCTACGTGATTTAGTTTTTAGAAAAAATCGGTTCGTTTTAAAAATTGAACGTTCATGATGTTTCATCGAAATTCATTAGACTATTAAAAAAGAACTAATGTTAAAGTATGATTCATAGAGAGAAGTACACGATAATTCTATTCTGTCTGCAATTTTTATTAAATATCGGGACAATCGATAATTACGACAATTTTAAATTACAAATGACGAAAGAATAATAAGGAATATATCGTACGATCAGCTTTTCAAGTGCGTAAATTTGAGAGAATCGCTTTTTACCGCGATACCTGTGCAATTATCAAAGCGGTGCCAATGTTACGTATAATTGTAAATAAAAATGATTAACGTACGAACGTTGTTCAATGATTCTTGCCACCTGTCGTCCTGTTAATAACTGGTAGTTAAAAATGAAACGAAATTTTGTAACAAAGAGGCAAGACATAAGAGTGATGAAGGAAAGATGATACATTGAAATTGTGGAATTTATTTAAAAATGCTATATCAACATTGATAATTAAGAAAAAAGTAGACTGTCGACGGGCATGTATGCGAGCATCGCTAACGATGCCCTGCACGCAAAGGAATCAAAATTTCATGGAAACTGGCCGTTAAATTACCAGCTCAAAGGTGCTGTGATCAAGTGGCAATTATCAGCGAGTACACATGCACTGTGTTGCCATGAAATAGCCGAATATGAAATTTCTGCATATAAAATTCATGACATTACGTATGTACTTTTAAGATTACCCAGATTATGGCAAACATCCAATCCGGTACGCTTTTGTCACAACTAAAAATATACAATTGCTTAAACATTTTGCTTAAACATTTTTTTACGAATCCAATTTTTAAGTGGATATACTTAAATAATTGTTATTATTAAAAGATGACCGAAAAACGAATATAAAGAATATACGTTTCCCACGATAGAAGTATAAAACGAAAAAGTATTGTTTTTAATATTTTATGCGCTAGTTTAAGTATGCTTCTTAATGTAAAGATGTTCGTAATTGAAGCAAACGATTGTTGCATATTTATGGCCACAAAAGTATGTTCCTATCTTACATACTTTTACGCTAGTTATTACCATAAAATGTTGCATCTCATGGAAGTTAACGATCCACGTACTAAAATAACATCGAAGAATTCATAAAGTCTCCTAGTTTAAATATAGACGACCACGTTCAAGAGTATCTTGCGATCATATCATCGCAGATAACTGAATTTGCATACATGGCCAGAAACGAGATAAATACGGAAGAACAGAATACTCTACTGAAAAAGAACCCTCTCAAAAATCATTCCCAAGACGGCGATAAGCTCCGTAAAGCTCTGAAATATTTTTCTTCACGCTGTATAAATAAAACGAAGTTACATCGTAACGCACACTCGTACGTATTTAAACACCTACAGAAACGTCTCTAAGACAATTATAGCGACACATTCCAGCTGTGTAATCACGGCGACGTACACGGTGCGTCGCAATTTCGTCGGCAAAATCGTCACGTTTTCGACCGCTGAATAAACGTACACATTTGTCCGAGAACGTTTTCTACCGTTTCATCCTCCGCCGTAAACAGCGCGGAACAGCAACGAGCAAATGTCGAAAGAGCGATCGGTTATCGTGTCCTATCGCGATCAATCAGCGATCGAACAGCACGCTCTTTGAATCGTCGATCGAGGCGGTCGGCCAATCAGGCCAAGTGCATCGATCGAGGAATCGCACGATGAGAGAGACTCGAGGGATGGTGGTTTAAAGAGTCGGCCGGCCGAACAGCAGGTGTTGAAGTAACTGGCAGAAGGAAGGGATAAATAGGTGTGCCAAACTAATATTTTTACAAACTTCTCAACGAGCCTCGATATTTTTGCGGCGCACAGACAGAGTAACAGAGAAAGAGAAAAAGAGAAAGAGAGAGAGAGAGAGAGAGAGAGAACAGACAAGGGTGGCGGAAAAAGCCGGAAGAGTAAAGGAAGGATGAAGAGGAGCTTCCGGCGAAGTGGATAGGTAATAACCTTCTTGCCGCGGTGAGAAATGATTGGCAATCAAAGTTGGTATTGCCAGAGTGGAGGACTAGCCGAGTGAGTCGCGAACCGAGAGTGCATTTGCTCCTATTTCCAAGAGAAAGGAAGGACGGAGAAAGAGAGAGAGAGAGAGAGAGAGACAGAGACAGACTCGTTAACCGACCTCCACTCCTACACGCTCGACAATTCCACCCGTACACTTTCCTTACTCCAACGGAGCTTTCATCTTCGCCAGCTTTTTCCTCGTCGTCGTCGGCGGCGACGACGTCGACGTTGCGAAAGTCGGAACACCTCGACCGGAAACTCGGTCGCAGGCGTTTCTTGCATCAACGACGAACGATACCCTTCTCCCCCTCGCCCCTCTCTATCCATCGCGTTATTCTTCCCTCCTGACAGGAACGAAAAGATACAGAGACGCGGGAACGATCCTTTGTATCGGGCAACGTTCGATCGTTTGCTCGATGAACGAAAAGAAAGAAACGTGTTTTTGCCCTGTTCTGTGTTTTGCGCGGAACGGCCCGAGGCTTCGTCGCGCGCCCATCGTTTCGCGCAATACCAGTTAACGCGAAATGAAACGAAAGCGACGCGTGTGTGATTTTTATTCTTGACTTTGCCGCCCGATCTCGCGTCTGCCGGATGTTTCTTCGAATTTGTCTGGGAAAGAAAGTATTACGACGTCGATCGATACATTTTTTTGATTTTCTACATTTGCGACACGGTTCGATGCTTCGATTACGAAACTGTCGGAAGGAGCGACTGCGAAGGAGCCAGAGAGCGGAGATTCTTAATTCGATTTAATATTATTTAGACACACAATTCTCATAAATAGTCGTAACCTTTCGTATCGCGATTTGCGACTGAAATTTCCGTTTCGTATTTGCGATATTACGAATTTTTCGTTTGCCAAATGGTATCTATAAACAGGCCACAGACACTGTGCCGATAATCCTGTACATAACGAAACCAAAACGAAGGTGCAGCGCAGCAGGAGAGAAGCAAGCGCGAGAAGAGTTTCGAAATATTCGAGTTTACCTGATCGCGAATTGCGAGTACAAAAAATAATTTCGCTATATGATATGGAGAAAACATTGATTTATTCAATTGTTTGTGCAAACCACCAAATATACTGCGATTTGCAAAATCCTTTTTAATTTCATTAAACGTAGTAATTGCTGTTACATGTAGTAAATAGATGTATACGTCTCCGAATGTTAGGTGTATCGATTCGAATTTCACGTGTTCGCGGATCCAAGAGATTTGTATCTTCTTCGAATGAAATCTCATGTAACGCTTCAAGCGTACGCCGTGTACGTTCCACTCGCTGTATATTCGTTGACGCAATTCCTCCAAAATCAGCGATTTTTTAACTATTCGTATGCTTTGCTATTTCGTTAAGCGACGATATATCGCAACTCGCAAAAACTATCTACTAGATTGTCCGAAATGTTTCTTTCGTTTTATAAGGAAATAACGGACGCACAATGTTTTTAGTTTTATATCAGTTTATTGAATTATGCAGGAACATAATAATAGAAATAGAACGAAATGGATCACACCTGATTCAATAAAATAATACAAAACAGCAATTGTTGTTCATCTATTATTACCTTGTGAAAGGAAAGAAACTTTTCGGACAACCCAATACTGCTGATACGCTAACGTAACCAACAAACGCGCTAAAACACCGACGAGAGGCGTTCGAAAGCAATAAAAAATAACGGAGACTGTCCGAAGAAAAACAATATAAAAGCGATACGAAATAGGAAAGACGATAAACTGATAATTCGTTGAAAAGAGAGCGTCGTCTCTTTTCTTCTCTTCTCTCGCAGGATATACTCGATGCAAATAATCGTCGCTGGTCAGGACGCGTTTCCATAGCTCGCAGGTGATTAATCGGCCTCAACACGGCCGACTACCTTATACTTGGGCCGACTTATATACCGGCGCGAAGAAAACAGGACCGACGGGACAGACGGGTGATTATTTTGCGAAGATCGCTCCGTCATCGCAGAAGGCGGCACCTCTGATCTGCCTCCGGTCCAGAGGCTCGGGGGCTTCCCATAATCACCTACGATCCTCTCTCGCGCCGGGAGCGATCTTACCACCATGAAAACAGAGAGAAAGGGTGCCAGAATGGCGAAGAAGGAGCGCAGACACACGCGAGACGAGGAGAACGTCGGCTGGAATCCGCGGCCTCCGTCGCGCTCCGGCAAGGTCGCAAATTCTTTTGCTCGTTTCTTCGCCTCGTCCTCGATCTCCCGTCAGTGTTTTCCTTCCTCCTCATCGCCCCGTTATACCGAAGATTCCTCGTCGTCCTTGTCGCGCTACACTCTTTTGTTTCAGCAGTTCGTCGGAACGTCGTTTTCTCTTACGATTTATTGCCATAATTGAATGGGAATATTTTTTCCTTCTCCTCCTTTCCTTCGGATCACGTTAGATCGATGCTTGTCATGAGAACAATTAACGTTACAGGGATGTATAGGGACGACGTTTCGGTTATTATTATTATCAGGGATACTGGTGTTGGTAATATCAGTGACAAGTGTTCATAATATCGAAATGTTATCGACGGTTAAAAGGATCAATTAGATCATCGAATATAACTAAAGTATATTTTGCCTGTAGTGGCTACCAAAAATGTTTGCGTACGCACTTTCCAAACAAAACATCCTCTTCTTATTACGTTTTATATGCTTCGTTTCTATAGCGTGAGATTTTTGTAGCCTCGCCAAAGTACATTTTACTAAACCATACGAAGAATATGGTTGCTTAAAATGGCTATTCAAACTGTACACGAAGCAACGAATACAAATTTGCCATAAGAGTCAGGGTTTAGATGCGGTTCGAATTTTTGCCAATATAATCGTGTCAGTCGTGCCTCGTAATAACGTTAATAAAATTTCAGAATGTTTTATACAAAACGTACACGATATACGTATGAAAGTTTTCTGTGATAAGTGCTCGAATACTTGTTTGAGCCACTGTGTATCCTCTTCAACGAGCATTCTAGGTAATTACCTACTTACAGTTTAAAAATACTCAGCTAGATACTACGGGTGTCTACAATACGACGAATAAATATCCATTTTCCATTCTGTTTCGTTAATGACCACGTTGGAAGTTAGGTCGACTTTGGCCGTGGAATTCGCGAAATCCCCTTTACACGATTTGACGTATAACAAGCAGCCGTTACGAAATGTTTAGACAGCAAGGAGTACACGAACTGTGCTGCTCGTCTGCATCGATGCCACTTGACCTTGTCCTTCTTTCTTCATTTTTTTTTCAGCTACTAACTTCTTATTATTCTGCCGTCTGCGGCGGCCGTTCCTTTTTCATCTTCGATACTCCACTCGTTCGCTCGGATGTCCTTCTCTGCTCGAAATCCTGCTTCACTGTTTTGTTAGAAGACCACCTTTTTTCCCTTTCTCGTTGCTCTATTTTGACTGCTTTTAGCTGTGTCATTTGAAAGAAATCGTGAACCGGAATGAAAATGATGGATGTCGTGCGCGGCTTCTTTCTAAGACTTTTTAGTTTCTGCTTTGAGACCTTTTCTCGAACTGTGGCACCGTTTCTTGATAAATCGTCCCGTAGAATAACTCTGCGTTCAAATCGGACCACTCTTACAATTTATAATTCCTTCATTGATATTTTATTGCCGTTATAACGTTTCTTCTGTTAATTTGTTATCGTTACGATATTAATAACGTTCTGACGATTTTTCCAAACGATTCTTACGATGTGCTGGAAGCTTTTCTTCCATTCTTCCATTCCGTTACGTAAGCTATTTTGCGATCAAAGACACTTCGAATATCTGGAAATCAATTAACAGGAGTTCTTCTCTTCGAAACTTTCCAATTAGTTGGAGAAAATTATTGTCGAAATAGAACCTCGATGGATAAATGTTCGTGGTAGGAGTACACGCGTATGCACGTATACATACATTCTCGATTCTTAACATCCATCCTAATTATGCAAATTTTTCATTTTTTCCTACCGTAACTATCCCCGCAATTTCAATTTCAAATTGTATCTTATCGTTGTACCCTCCGCGTATGTTTTCACGTTTAGCTTTATAATTGCATAATGCGAGTAATTTTGCTACATATACGTTACTTAATAATATGTCATTAAATATTAATTCGACGAGTCAATAACCCGCGTGGCACGCTGTAGCTCACATGTCACGTAATTAGTTCTTAAACCTAATATACATCCTCCGAACTGAATTGTCTTTAACACGGCGATTATGTTAATTAATAAAAATCATTCGAGATTAAAACATTCATTTCACAGACAAAAAAGAAAAAATATACGCGTTCTACGGGTTATTATCAACGAACCTGGACTGAGAGATAAAAATCTCGTTCTTTCTGCATTCTTAATATTTCATCAAGGTAATATCGTGTAAATAACACCATGAGAAAAGCAGATTAAAATCCAGCCTGTATAGAAATTTCCCTTTGCGTTGATAGAAACGGCGCAATACTCTCACATTATTGCACGGCAGACGCGTTGCATACCTAAAATGCGGACGGACATGACGAAAAGAATAAACGAGCCATAAAAATCGATTGCCCTGAAATTATTAGCGAAGGTAACGAGCAGATGTATGGAGCAGGAAAGATAAAAGAAAGGCCTGCGAGCTCGGCCGTTGATACAACTGCTATACACGTGTACCCAGACCAAATACGGTCTGCTTTACTTTTTAATTAAAGATAATGATTGTTTCGAACGATTTCACACCGATTACACGGTGCGTGTTACTCTCGCCAAGTGCTTATTAATTTGGTAACATTCGGCATTTGCATCGTTTCCACTTCCTTAATGCGCATGAAACACTGCTTTTTGACTTCCTCTGCTCGTCCTGTCCGAGAGTAGCCATATCCAGTGGCAGTCGATAACGACCACGGTAATAATAATGCTAACTTGGTTATAACTTGTCTTTTCGACGTTACGAAACGAGCAGTGTTTACACACTGTAATACGATACGAGGTATCAGATTAATTTTCCTGTGAGAAAGTACGAGCAACGTAACGCCGACAATTTCAATAGTTTTTGTTCCATTTACAAAATTCGCTGTATCTCATAAACGAAAACAGATATACGAACGTAATTCCTTGCTTTTTTGTAATGTACGATCAGCTGCCGAAGTGAGCCCCACGTGTTCCGTTATAGGCTGTATATAATCACGATAATCAGTTCGTCTTATGCCAACGAAATTACAAGACGTTTCGCATAATACGTAAGCGTGATATATTGATAAAAGGCGTCTACCGTGTTCGAATACCTTCTGCCATATACTTGGCTGTATACGAGCCACCGTGTGTACGTGGCTCAATGTTAATTCTTCTATCCCTGCAATAAAAATCTCCGCTACAGCTCTCAAAATTCTGCGCGACATCCGCCATAAATAAGTAGCTCTCGTATATCTAACAGAGTAGACACATAAATAGACGGTGGATAGGTAGACAGGGTTGTCCAAGGGCAGAACTGGTCGTGAAAGTTCTCCCCTGGGTGAAACGACTGATCGTTGGAACTGGCTGGCGCGAACCCCTCACAAGATATTCGACACTAGAAGCCATGTTACGCTACGATGTCTGTGTGACTGTCTCCTGTCGGTATCGTTCCTCGAACGCCCTTCGTCATCGTCAGCTTTAACCAGTCGGTGGAAGTATCGATCGCGGTGTATCGGGTTCCACGCCGGCTGCCCACGCGACTACTTCCTTTAGTTCTCCTCCTTCCTATCCTTCCGGCACTGAACCAGGCGTCCACGTAGTTAGCAAACACCATGGCTATGGCGAACACGACGATAATCCGATAATAGGCTTGACAAGGTGGTTTATGCGTTTCGGTTCGTTCTCTCTCGCAGACGGATTCGTCCTTTGTGCGGTATAAAGCTAAGTCCACACTGACAGACAGTTGTCCGCAGACACGCGTCGCAGCCAGTCAGCGTCCGCCTTTCGTGGAAAATCCGCGGACAAAATTCAAGTCCAGAGACAGTTGTTGGATGAAAAAAACACGTGCATGCTGACAGACGATTGTCGGCAGACACGCGTCGTCCGGGGGAAATGCCTCGTAAAATGCACGTCCGTGGACAAGTAGTTTGTCTTCCATTGGAACGACAGAGACAACGTGTAGGGGCAAATGGAAGACGCTTTAAATGGAATGCGTTCGCGAAGCAAACCGATACGGATGTGCGATGCTGAGATTTATCACACGGTGTTTGCTATCGAGGCAAGGAAAGGCGAAAGTAGAAATATTCGAAGATACGTACTGTTCGTTGAAATCACTGCAGTTACGTACCGTCTTTTCGTGAACGTGTCGCAAAGAATCGTTCGATAATCGAACAAAGGTCAACTTCATTTTTCTTAATGGAACTGTACATCTTCTTTGTTCGTCGATCGATATATCATGACACTCCTTATAAAAAGTTATCAACCTGTGTATTTATGTTGGAAAACCATTAGTACCGATCAACGAGATTTTTTGAAAGGATTGAAAAGCACGAATAAAATCATTAAATTCTGGATTTCTATTAAATACGAACAATCAAACATACGTGTAATATTTCGCGATAGAAAATGTTTTCGGCATTGCAATATTAATTATTTATATTTGTACGATATCCGACTCCACAACTGGACGTACGTATTTATCGTTTAAAAGTCAGAGTTTAAAAAGTTCAAAGTACACGCTATTCTCCTTACTTGAGAGGGACCGCCCGTTTGGTGATCGTCAAAGTTTTCCGCAAAGATAGATTTCGACAATCCGTGTGTGCCATCTCTAACACATCCTCGACTCATCGACATCGATGATATAGAGATGATATAGTGGATATACTTAGGCGACTGTCGGCGGACAATGTATGCGGACTATGTCTGTCAGTGTAGTCAGTGTGAATATGGAAAAGAAACTTATGTCCTTGATAGTAAAAAGAAATGTTTTCGATAAAATTTATATTTGAAAGTAGGATCTGATTTACGCGAGGGTAAGTCAGATTGCCAAAGTAATTAGCTGTAGCTTTAAGAAATTAAGAGAACATCTTATTATCGAATTTTCTATTTTTATTGAATTATGAACTCATCGTCTCTCCGGTTTCTTAGAATTCTAAAAAATTTTCTATTATTTCTGATTGTTCGAGGCTTAGCCTTTGTCCGATACGTTCTTTAGGTATCACGATGCAGTTTAAGTATCGTTTTGAATCGATAGAATAAATCAAAACGTTCTGTTTTATTGTTGCGTCGTTTGCAGGTAATTAAATGGTTGCTGGTTTTGAGTTAAACTTAACGAGATTTAATTCCATTAGTATAAGATCTTCGGAATCATTTCTTATTATACTATGAACTAGCTGTTTCAGATGAGAAAGAAAAATAATTACACTCGCATCAGCTTCAATCATGTGAATGTAGTTGGTATAGTTTTGCGCGGACAATTCTCTGTACACGATGTAGTTCTCTGTCAGAAATTAATTAACAGATAGTGCACCAACAGTGACATTCAAAGTGGTTCGCAGATTGATTAAAATACAGGCAACAGCGAAACGTGAAGTATCAGTGGCATTTAGCAAATAGAATATCGAATCTAAAATACGTATTTCGACTGAACGTTTAAATATAATCAAATGATAATCAAATATTTTGTACAATTAATAACGAAATGACGAGAAAAACTTTTTCAAGAGAAAATGCGGTTAAACACACTTTCTTCTAACAGTCAGCGCGTTATAATATTTTCTTAATAATCTAAGTTTAAAGAGGCTAGTAAATTCGTACTTCAATGGCTAATTAGCACTAAGACTACGTCAACTAATTACATCACCAATACTTTCCTCTTTCCGCTTCAAAGTTTCGCTTTCGGTTTCAAAGTACCGTTTACAGATTTCGTAACACGTGGAATACGCGAAACGAAATAACGAACGTAGATTTTCTGATATATTAAATATCGCTAAAAAGTTATGCAAAAGCACCTAGCCAATCGCTTAACGTTGCAAGATACTATGTATTATTTCAAATAAATTTTAAACATTTCGATTTGTATGCGTATACTATACCGTGCTGTACTATACTACACTATACCACTACGTATACTATACTCTCCAAACATATTGCGATTCGAAGTAACACAATAATTTCTTTAACGTTTAATTTTAACTGAAATCGTTCCACCAATTTGAGAAGTTTATGAAATATTATTATAATAAAACGCAGTAGTGCAGCGGTTGGGAAATTTTTCAAATTTATGTTCATCCTGTTGTATGCGACTACATTTATTTCGAATTTTACTTTGGTGAAAAAATAAATAAAAAGTAAATTACACTTGACATAAAATAAAGCGATGTTTATACGAGCGCAACAATGTTATACATATTTGTTATTTTTCCCTACATATCTGTACGTTATTTCCACGAAATCCGAACGGTTCGCAAATAAAAACCCAGTGACCTGATATCTGGTAGTCTTGAAAACCAGAAAACCAGTCCTCGCACGTCCATTCCATCGCTAATTTCTATTCGCCCCTTTCCGAAAAACGAATCAATGAAAATCCGAGCGAAGCGGCCGATTCGATCAAAGATTTTCCACCGTACTTCATGACGTAATTCCTCGCAAAAACAGAGAACGAAAAGATTAAAACAAAAAAGGAAAAAAAAGAAAAAAATACGAACCATCGTTAGCCACAGCGATCCAGACGGCGGTTAGGCCATCGCGACGAGGTGGTGGGCATCGTTTCTCGGCGTCCCTTTTCGTCGGGCAGAAAAAACGAGCCGTAAAAGACATTAACGTTGCCGGCCGGTCTGATACGTCACGAATCGGCCGAATCTCGTTCATCTTTGCTGGTTCCTCCAGATGTTCGCCGGCTTGGGAACCACCTCACGGTGAAATTAGTCGGATTATCGCGGACGTGGGACGACCTCGAACTCCAACGGGGGCAAACGTGGGGACACGCGAGGAGAAAAAAATGAAAGAAGAAGGAGAGTCTGGTGAAAAGTGGAAAGAGGGGAAGAGGAACGCAGGCAGCGTGACCCACGTAGGCAGCAGGAAGAGAGCCACCTTCGAAACAGGTGTAGAGTCGTTCGCCAGGGGGAATTCCTTGCAGCGAGGTTAATGATTCGCCTTTACGACTAACAGGCACCGGTTACCCGGCTCGTTCGTTCCTGCGTTCCGTTCTAGAGATGGCTTGGAACCTGATTTTTAGACTCGCCGAGACTCAAATTCGAAACTTTAACGAAACTCTTCGTGCTACTTGGTTCTTCCCTTCTTACTTGAGAACTATCTGTTCTATCAAGGATTAAAATCTGTACAAATAATTTCATTCTTTTATTTACGGAGAGATATCCTTTAATGAAACGTTTCGGGTACGTGGTAAACTATCGACCATGTTCAGCTACACAGTGAGCTATCAACGAGCTATCGATGATGGGAATGGACGAAGAAGCGAGGTACAGTTTAGGAAAATGTTTAAGTAAGGCGTCTGTTAAAAGAATCGGTGGATGCATGTCATATGATGTACAGGATGTATGATCATTCGACCGAGACAGTCAAAATAATCGCATAAAATACGGCGATATTCCCCTCGTGATAATTTAGAATGACCTAAATATTTCGATGGAACGTGAAATTTAAATTTCTCGAAAATATCGCCGGTAAAATATTAGACCATCGAGTGATCGATCAAGTGATTAATATTAAATGACATATCGGACAAATATCGAATAAAATAAAATTAATCGAAAATTTTCTTACTTTCGGAACAAAAATCAGATTCGAAAAATTCGAGATGCAGAGTAAAATCAACTTGCGAAAAATAAAACTCTTGCGCTTAGTTTTTTCTCCATACGAACGATTACAGTGGAAAGATCGTGACTTTCGAGAGATTTTCAGACTCGGAGCATCTCATCCCCGGTTGTTTCTGTTTCGCTGCGCCAATGTGCAGTGTATCCGGCTGCGAGTGGTTCGTCTCGCGTTGTAGACCGATTATGGGCTTCCTCCGTGATCCGGAGGAACCGCGTAAGTACCTGGATTTCGCGTGGGGAACGGATAATTAAAAGCGTAACTTTAATCGCCGACAAGATCTCTCGGCGATCACCGAGGGAAAAAGTAATTCGTTCGATCGTGAGTCTGGCGAGTCTCGCGGATCGATCTGCTATGCTGGATGCGCGAGATGCGTGGATTTTAATTGGCGCTCGCGATGAAAGAAAGCCTCGTCTGCTGGTGAGATCCTTACTCGCCAATCGAGTGGTTTATTCTACGGAGATCATGGTGTTGTTGATTGAATTTGAATAGACGATGGGTGGTGAATGGGTTCTGAATTCCAGTGGTTTTTGTAAAATGCTCGTTGTTCTGCAGCTATTTTACCGAAGGTGGAAGAAGCTAATGTGAGGATTCAGCTATTTCTATATGTAAGTAGCGATCTTTGCTTGTAAATTCATCAATTCGCGTGTCTGAAATTTCTGCTATATTAAATTGTCCTTATTTCGTGTTGTAAAATATCAATCAATATCATATGTGTACGATGTGATTACTATTATAGTTTGTCGCAAGAATACGATTTATAATTTCCTCTGCTCATAAGATAGAACGTAATAAAACAATTATATTTATTCGAAATTTATATTGCATTTCATTTTAATCTATACGCTATAAACGTATATTTCATGTATATGATTCATCTAGTCAATAAATTATTATTGTTTGATCGATGTATATATCTATTAATCTATAAGTTGGATAATATTTTCAAAAATTATTTTCACGAAAAATTGATTAATAAATGGATACAAGTAAGAGCTTGAAATGAGACAGAGATAAAGAATATAAGTAGTTCAATTTGAAGACCGCATCATCCTGATTTCCAAGATGCGTTATAAGAAGCCTATAAGACCAGTGATCGTACGTGTCACGATTATAACATCATATTCAATGCACTACTTAGTATAATGATGATGAACTATACTAGCGGTATTACTTTGAAATTATGTTCCTTTCCTTTTTGTTGCAAAATAACCAGTTATCCATTAAAACATTTTCATATTATTTGTAAGATTATTTCTTGTTTAGATTCATCCTACTCCAAACTTGTTTCAAACAGGTAAATTTCTTCTTTGAATAATAATTTAAACACCTAATTACTGTGGCAAAGATACCTTTGCTAATTTCCCCTTATCTGCGTTATCACCCTATAATTAGGTATTTGCATAACAACAAAGTTCCAACATTTTCGTAATTTCTCTAGTTTAATGCTTTTCCTCTCTTCCCTAATTTGATGTATGCGTCCGGTAATTAGGTTCCGTTCATAAAGATCGTATCGAACAACTTCCTTGTCCTGTTTTCTGTTCGTAGTTTTCATGTTACGAACATAGATACGCGAAGATAAATTTTCACGGTATATGTATATCGTAATTTCCCTCTTCTCTCCGTCGTCTTACGATTCTTTTCCTTATCGCAATGTTAAAATTAAAGTGGAATTTCATTGAACTCGAGGCTACGTTTATTTAGATCGAATTAATTAGAATCTGTCGAGTTTAGTATAATAGACCGCGTTAAATACAATTATATCGTTCGAAGTTAGAGCAAGGCAGAGATTTAAGGATGAAAATATCTATACAAAAATATAACTTACAGTAATAATCAATAATAAATTAAATGCCCAACAATCGATCAATAAACTCTATCCATTATAGATAATTGACGATCATGTAGTCGATATCTAAAGTTAGAACGCGACATGTATGGAAGAGGGGCCAAGTGAATAGCTCGAGTTATTTGCAAAATTACATCCGCTGTCCGGCGAATTATAATTAACGTAAAAAGATGCAAACTTAAATGACAATTCACATAAAAATAATAATAAAAATAAGTACCCGAATCGTAATTCAGATAAAAATAAAAACTTGAATTATAATTCACGTAAAAGGCCAATAGCCTTATCCTCTGCATATTTTATTAAAAATCACAAGTAACCAAGGAGGAGCCGAATTTCTATTCCGGTCGCCGTCTCCCATCATTTCCACGGATTCAGGCAATGTCGGTGTTGAAAGTTGGCGCACGGCGCGTCCATTTATTCGGAAGCTCTCGAGGGGGTTGGTACCCGGACGCCGAGGTGGCACGATTCCTGGCGCAGAGCAGACGATTGGAATCGCGTCGAACGGTCGACAGCTTCTTTAATCGGCCAACGGGGATAAACGATGGTGAATTGACGGGGATCGAGTCTCCGGACACAGATCGCGGACCTGCTGTTCCGCTGGATGAAGTCGTTCGGCAAGGCTGGCCGGGCGTTAAAATTACCCATCGCGGTAACCCTAGAAAGAGAGAAAGAGAGAAAGAGAGAAAGAGAGCTGGAACGATGGAGCCTCCTGTAAAACGCGGCACCGACGCTCGTTGAACGAAGATCGCGATGGTCCGACGAGAAAAAACGCGTGAGAAGGAACGACGAAAGAAGGGGGAGAGAGACGTTGACAGAGAGAGACAGAGAGAGAAGGAATCTTTGGTATTAAGTTGGGTAGTGATGGTGAACAGAGGAAAGAATGGACGAGAAGAGAAGAGAAAAGAGCGCAGAAAAGAAGAGAAGAGAAGGGAAGAGCTGTGGAAAGGGGCGGAAGGTAATCGAGGGGGGGGGAGGATGGGATAATGCGTTGCCGATTTCGCGATGACGCCGAGGAAAAAGAAAGAAACGAACGGAGGGAAGAGGGTGGCTGAAGGGATGGCGAGAAACGGTGGGTAACGACGCCGATGGAAAAGAAAATAGAGAGAATGGAGCGCGGAGCGGATCTTTCAAAGAGGCAATTTCGTAATTACGAGAGAGGAACGGGCTCTGTGGAGCGACCTGCTGGCCGGAACGAGATCGTATCGCGTTTTTCTTCTTCGGCTACGGGACCGAGACCGCACCGCGTCGACCGCGCGCGGGGGCATAACCCTTTCTCGATAAGAATCGTGCAGCGAACCTCTTGTATATATTTTACGCGGCTTCCTCCTTTTTCGTGCTACTTTAAATATCATCGATCCCGGGCCGGTCGCCGGACGATCGACAACGCCACGAGGTTTGCCCTCCAACGACCAATTAACCGGGCATCGGCAGCGTCAACGATTCGACAGTCTTACGTCCGTCACGGTTTCGAGAATTTTTAGCGGCGATTATCGTTAGACGTTTGCGAGTTCGATTGCTCGAGGAAAGAAACTGTTCGTTGACACTATCCTTTCGTTTAATTAAAATACACTTACGTATCTTATCTGTTTTAAGACACGCGAGGAAATAGTAGAGTCTTATTATTCTTCCGTGAATAATTTTCTTCGTTCGGTTCAGAATATTCAGTCGTTGTCTCGTAACGGTCTGTATAATAAAATTTTACTTTAGAAAATGAGAAACTTATTTCGATATGTCTGGAAGAACGAACGATTAAGACATTTTAATTGACGAGGACAGACTAGAACTACCAAACTACTCTGTAGTTTTGCAATTGCTACAGCTGCGTGGTTGCTTTTGGCAAAATTCATACGGATTTTTATTCAAGTGGAAATACGATTCTATCTACGTATTTATTTTCCTTATATTACTTCGATTATAAAATGCTTCCCGATTCTAACCGTTTAAATTCGTTGAACAAATTGAACAGATATCAGTTTTAAGATAAATATAAGCCATTAAACAAATTTACGTCGATCGTTAGAATTGTAGACCTTTCTCGTTAAATTTTGCCAATACGTTTTACAGATGGAAAAAATTATTGCACAGACATCGGCAGTTTGCAGTTTTATTACAAAATTAACAGAAAGGCGGTTTCGAAAGATAGCAGATTTGTGGATACTATGATACAAGACGCGAGCAGTTTGTTTAATCATTTCAAAATGCCAGTAGACAGAAGTAAGTTGATCGAAATGAATTTTGACTTATTAAAACGATATTGTTTCTTTAACGTTAAGCTGTACAGATACGCGGAAATCCTACCACGCGAACCAAAGGTTCATTAAAAAAGCTCTTTCATTTCTGATCCTCTTCCCTTTAATACCCGGTAAGCTTTCTATTGTGTTAGGTTCGCAGAATAGTTTCATCGTTTTCATTCAGCCGGATATTGACGTACTCGTAATAAATGAGAGAACTTGCAATAAAATTGATCCTGTTTGATTCGAGCCGTGGAATTATTTTAAAAAACCGCCGAGAGATCTAACTCGGTTGATAAAATATCGTAACGAAAATATTCGCTTATCTAATTTATTCGGAGTATTACGTGCGAAAAGGTAGACGCAGAATTTGAAATCACAACTTTTTCAAGATATTGCGTTAGTGTGAATGAGAATAAAAATTTGTACGACGTTTGCACTTACAAGAAAGACAATTTTTACGATGATTTATTGTCAGCAGGATTCCCGTTCGCAAACAATAGCTCTCATAGAAATCAAATCTCGTTCGTCAATTTGTATTTTCCAGATTTTTATTTCTCGCTCTGCTGTCATTCAAAAGATACGATACATAATACACCGACTGTCAGATCACTAGAAACCCACTGCGCTCTGTACTATACAGAGTATACTACAGATAGTATACATGACTGTCGTTCTAAAATTTTTGTCTGCGCGTTATATTTTGCGAAATAACTACCAAGAGAAGATAGTTATTCATATATACAAATACGAGTCAGAATTCTTAATGAATCTAAAATAGTTCTAAATAATCTAAGATAAGATTATCCAGATTCTAAAATAATCATTTATAAAATTAAGCTCCTAAATATTGTATATATCAGGCTGTCTCAAACACATAACGTTTCTTGTTTTATATTATTTTATCGAATTATGTATGGTCCATTTTGTTCCAATAGAAAATATTATTCCTTTGTAAAACGAAAGAAACTTTGGGACAGCTTAAGACATGATTCTTTAACACTAGAACTACCACACCAGTCAAATCGACTGGTTTTACAATTTTATTTTAAAATTCCTACTTCGTGTTATATTTTTTTCCCCGTAATGATGTAATGACTTTCGCGACGATAACTAAAAGAATAATACAATGAATTTTATTTTGTCTTTTTATGTATTCGAACTGAAAATAATTTTGTATCAAGACTACTTATACCAATAGCAGTCAAAATGACTGGTACTTGTCAAAGTGTAAAAGGGTCCTGCAATCTGTTTATCGAACCCCAATTAACCAGTTTCCTCGTTTTGTACAACTTGCCACACGTTTTTAAAATTTCTACTGCGTATCATTCGATATAACGATGTCAGTTATCAGGAAAATTCCGGATCGATCGCTAGATCGCTAAATGCCAATACTAAAAATACCATACCAGTCACAATGACTGGTTCTACAATTTTATAAATGTGTCAATCCTCGTTTAGAGATCATGCTCCCAGATGGATTAATAATATCAAAGATATACTACATAATATGGAATTCCTTCTGTAAGAAAGTAATAAATCGATGAATATAAAAATATTCTATTATTATTAGTATTTTTTAAAGACCAGTCATTTTCTCTGGTTTTGGTAGAAATAGCTTCGTGTTAATTATCGGTAGTTCTATTGTTAATGCGGTTGATAAGTGACAATAGTATATGATTCAATAAGTAGTATTAAACCGTCAAAGTCAGACTCTGTTTTGTACGTATCAGTCTAATATTAAACTGTGAATATAAAACGATCGTATTCCAATGTCAGACTATTTGATAGATGACGCGAAGTATCATATTAAATATCAGAAATTAAATAATAAAATTTCCTATATAATACAATAACTACACAACTTAGCTACTTGATTACAAATCAATTTGTTCGCAACTCAGCCATCTTATTATCTTTTCTTGTTAATCCAACATTGCACGAACGTACTATACGTTTTTACAGCTTCAAATTTCCCATAAATGCATAGAAATTCCACCACTAATCATTTTTCATCTTATTTTTTTGTGATCATTTTATCGATACCATATTACGAATTTCTTTTATCTCAATGCAATCTCCCATCCATCTTAAATTGCACCAGCGCATTTTTTTCAGCTTCAAATTTTTCACAAAAGCTAAAAAATTCTGCCACTAATCATTCCTACGAAACAACTTCCGTCGATCCATCAAATTGTACTCGCGCACCGAGTACAATCATCTCGACACGTCCCGAAGAATAACCGCTGTTCTATGAAAACTTGTGTCAATATCCCCGAAGAAATTTCCCACGGAAAAGAAGGAAGGATATCTCGATCTCCGCGCTAAATTATGCAAAACCGTCAGGCTGCTCCGCGTCGCGCGAAACTTGTTGAATTAACGCAGCTCCGATTCAAAAGTAAGAACGTAAAACATCAGCCGATCGCGGTTTCCAGGATCGCGTAGACGCGCTTCGTATTCGACAAACAGCGAACGGGGACTTACACGTACGGCTGTTAACGAAGTTTCCACGTTGAACAGTAAAGGTAACGATCGAATACACATGCAAAGCGGGAAAGAGATATCTCGATCTATCCGGGCGCGGTATCTAGCCAAGCCGCAAAGTCGTTTGCCAGCCAAGTTTCGATGAGTAGGTATACACCGCAGCCGACACACGTAGCAAAGCTGCAGAAACCGCGGCTGTGTACGCGATTAAGCCTCGTGCTGCGACTAGCTGAGGAAGCTGCAAAGCAAACGAAACCAAAAAGGGCGGCCTGCATTAGCTTATTAGCAGCGGGGATCTGCTCTTTTAAATTCCAATTCCATATAATCTTCGCGATTTTAATGGCCACTGTATCGAGAGCTTCATTTCAGCGTTATCGTTTGTGTTTTATATTCCATGTTTAATTGATTTTGAGTAACTTGTTCGACTGGAACGGCAGATTGTTACGTTGGTTGCGCCAACTTGCTCGATACTTGCCAGTACAGGATTGAGATTTACGAATTTATGTATAATATATATTTACATACACTTGAACGCTTATTTTTGACACGTTTAACGGAGAGTTTGGTCGGTTTTGTTTGGTAGGAATTTTCCCGAAGCGGATAAAATCTAATTCATTTCACTGATATGCCGCTGATGCGATATGTTGCTGTATGTTAGAGATCGATTGCTTCCGATTGCTGTGCAATTATTCGTGATTGTGAATTTTATTGGAAAACGCGTCGGATAGATGGTATAATGTTCGTGTAAATACACTGGGTCATGAAAATATTTGGACATTATCGATGGAAGCTTTTATGTACGTGTTCCACGTGCTACATGAAATATTTCGAAATTTATTAACACTGTAACTTTGAGTATCGTGTTTGTATTATTCACACTTGAAATCAATTTATAAATGTATACATATAGGGATTACGATTGAAATATGTTATATTTTTGCGTTACGATCGTTTCCGCGTCTCCCTGTCCAATTAGTAAATTAAAATAAACGCCGTGAGAGTAGATTTAATAAAATTCTAACAGGTTGTCAAATTAAAAATTTCGAAAACTACGTACAACGAATTAATTATCAGAGATCGTTATAGAATCGAGTTTAAATAGCAACACCCTACACGTACTTACGTCGCGTCAACATAATTTCACAATTAACTCGAACCTATATCGCAATAGTTTCTGTAGGATTTAATTTACGCCTGATTAACGAGGATTTCGTTGGCAGGAGTTATTCGACGCTTTTGTACATTTTTCCAGGGTAATGCGCTCTAATTTTTCGCTCCTGTACTTTCGCGTCCGAATCTGCGACTGCCACATACCGTCCACATAAAACGGATGACTCGTCTCTTTTCAGAGAAGAGAGCTTGCGACAAAAATGGCCTGCTTTTAGGTACGCCCGGACTTTGCAACTGTACCAGTTTTATCTCCCCTCCCCCCTCCTTTTTTTAGGGTATACTATGTCCATCGCAAGTACCCGCATTACGGGACAATATTAAACGTTGCTCGTGTCATCCCGCATTTTTCACGAATGAACAGTTTCCCAACGTGGAACACGTAAATACTCTTTTAAATGTTTTAAAAGACAACTGGAATAATCGCGCGAATGTTTCAGCGCTATAATCTTCGTGTTACTTAAATTGTACGAAAATTATACTAATACGTTTGTTATAGCGGGTTGAAACGAAATGTTCATCGCTAATTGTTTACAATAACTCGGTACTTTTGCGGATATAATATATTTAGCGACGCAATATAATTTTATCGCAAAGGATAAATATGCGAGATTTATTTTCCTAGCCGAAAACGCGAGTTAGGTTCTTTCTCTTAGGTTTCTTTTCTTTTTTTTATTTTTCACAAATTGAAATGAAATCAAAGGTAATTTCGGATTATTTGCTCGAGATTCAGGGAAAATTAAGCAACCGTTAGCAAATTATTTCTCCAGTAACGCTTTTCATACGTGTCGTAAATTTTCAATCAGAAAATACAGACAGAGAGACAGAGGAATCGATATAACTTTTCTTAGAGGACGATAAGCTCGACGTTCCTATCAAGGACGAGAGAATAGCGGACTGCGGGTTGAAACTACTACGAGGTATAGAGACAAGTTGCTCGTAAACTTCGACTTGAAAAATTTCATCGAGCTTGCCCAACCAACTGCAAACTTATAATAAGTGTGATCGTGAGGAGGATAAAAAAAAATGGCAAAAAATTGGAAAGGAAGAAAGACACTGTCAATTTGCTTTTAGAATGCAACTTGAAGGATGGATAGTCATATTTTATATAGTATATTTTATACAGTACGTACGAAAAGCATTTACACGTGTTCTTTCCTGCCAAGAAAGCGCCTTGCAATTTACATTTCATTTTTATAGTATTAAATTTACAAAGATTTACCAAATTTACATAAAATATAAAAAATATCCAAAGTAGAGAGACGTAATAATATCGACATTAATTACTGTCAAAAAAATAATAATTTTACTCTTATTTCCTTAACACGTTCGATGCGAAGTCGATCAGACTGAACGTCGGACAACTCACCTATGCAAATTCATATTCCTATGAGGCGCAAATAGAAGAGCAACGCCTCGATTTGTTTCATCTACCGATTTTTATACACTTTTTATACAGGCTTTCTATATTTTTGTATATCACGCGCTTTCTGTGCATTTTTACACCCTTCGATTAATCCGTAAACACGCAATACACTTAAATACGTGAAAATTCGCGCTCTACTAATTACAATTAGACGGCGGGTTTCTACGCGTTCATGGGAAATTTGTAAATGAAGAATTGTACAGGATACACGTGATACGAAGAAATATATAAAATATGCAAAGCGCAGCGCCGTTCGCAGTGCTTGATATCAGAGAAAACAACTTTTCTACGCAGATTCTATTTCCTTAATTATGAATGCTGAAAACCATGAATTCGCATAAATATCCGCCGTTTAATTACGCTTATTTACGCTGGCTGAACTAAAACACAACGCTGAACAAGGATCAACGAACGAACCAACTGAAACGAACGGAAATCCAACTACACGTGTTGCACCTAAACCGAACCGAATTCGGAAGCTTTTGTTCCCGAAGGGGTGTGATAAAAAATTCCATCCGCTTTTCAGCGTTCGACATGAAAGATTCAAGTTCGACTGGTATAACTCGAAACAATGGTGAGAACAAGGAAGGATCGTAGAACGTGTCGAGGGAGCCGGAGGGCTGTTGAAGAGGAAAGGGCGGCCGAGGGGAAAGACGGAGGAGAATAGAAATGTCTGGAAGCAAGAGCGAATCATCCGGCACCACCTGTGCGAACTACTTTGAGAAACAATTTCTCGCGGTAGTCGCCGGCATTGCGAAGTCGTTCGACCGTTACGATACTGGTTCGATCGAGTCGTTACAATGTCGCGGTACAATGGCTTCTATTCAAACGTCGCAGTGTCGGATGTCGCGATGCATTGGACAGATGGATCGATGCCCACGAGACGACGAATTGCCTGTCCAGCTGTTTGGATGCTCTTTTACCAAAAAAAAAAAAAAAAAAAAAAAAAAAGGAAAAGAAACCAGAAATCTCGTGGAGAAGAGCCGCTCGCAATTAGGCGAGTCCAGTAGACCGTCGATGTGTTATGGTTCGATGTTATCGTAGGATGGCATGGAAAGCTTTTACGGAGGGTTGAGTGAACCAATCGACGAAATTGTGCCGTAATTAGTCGTTTGCTTGGACTCGTTGTGACTCGAGTTAGTTTAGGTGTGAAAATAATTGGCCACTCGAGGTTTCTTTGGTCGTGCATCGATGATACAAGTAAATCCTGTTTTCATCGCGTTGCAGCGCTTCACGAGTGATAAGCGAAGTATAATTAAGAAGAATGTGTGGAGAGAAAAAGAAAAAATAATAATCGTCGTAGCGAGGTTTACCTTGCAGCTCTTCAAGCATTCTCAATTATTTTCAATTAAACGATTCATTCGATTACTAACCAAACTACCGGTTAACGCGTATATTTCTAGGGAATTTAAAATCCAAAATTAAACATCCAAAGTATAATAGACTTGTTGTGATATTTCGGGGGTGAAGTGAATTTCTGTTTCAGTTTCATCTCTTTAGGTAGGTTTGTAAAAATATGCACTTAAATACTTGAACATCACACAGTCTACTAATAACGTAAAGAAGTACTTGGTATGAATGAGGTTTTCTATTTTCTTTTTTTTTTTTCTAAATAAAATAAACGGTAGATAAAACAGATTCTTTAGTTCAAGATCGCATGTCTATTTGGCTGCCTGGCACTGTTATAGTATATACTGTTTAAATTTAATTTATGGTCTTACTTATTCAACTCATCAAGGTACAAATCCAGCGATTATATTTCAAAGTGCAGTTGGGAACGATTAAAACGCTAAAACACCGTGCTATTGTCTTTTAATTAAATTAGTTGCTTTCTAAATTTTTAATTAAGGAAGGAGTACCTCCCTCATCGTGAAACACTGCCATTAGCAAGGATTATATTGCTGCAAAATTAGTCGCTCGGAGTATGCCGGGTGTAGGAATGTAAATTTAATTGTGGGCAAATGTAAGAACGGTAAATGCAACGTAATTTAAACGAAATTTGCATACTAACGTGCAAAATAATGTTACCGATTAACAAGATATAACAGGCACTTGCGGATGGAGAATAAAGAGTTGAAATAATTTCAACGACATTCTAACATTGTTATTGTTTAAAGTAATAAGAATGTTTGCTATCTTCCAGAACTAAAATAATTTACTATCCGAATAGCAAAGTATTCGGCTGGAATGGCACTCTTCACGGGTTTTTGAGGTCAACTGAAGTCCAAGAAGAGGGTCGTTTTTCAGGGAAATAAGGCGTGAAAAATTTCGCTCTACCTGTTGATGCGTGACGTCCTCGTGGGCCTTGTCGATAAAATTTAGCTTTCTTAAGTTTTAATTTGGTGCTCTTAACCTATTTTATGGCATTTGAATCGTAAATACCGGATTAGGTTTGGGTTAATGTTTTATTTTGCGGTCAGTTAAGCCGTGATCGCTTGGAGCGTTAGAATTGACTGCGCTAAAATCAGTCCGGATACTGTAATTTATTTATAATCTGTTTAATGATATTATTGGTCTCATAATTAAACGTCTCATGAAAATTATCTTTCATGAAGACATAGAAGTGGAAGCTAATTATAATTGACAGATGTCTTCACCAAATGTGGATAATGTTATTAGGAAATGTCTTCGAAATTTCACGAATTTTATTTGTACACTCTCCTAATTTGTTAATATCCCTATGAGATTTATTAAATTTAGAAGTGAACGCGCAAAGTTAAATAAATAGGCAATGTGATGAGCAATGTCAAGAAATATTTTAACTTTATGTAGAAGATATACAGATTTCGTACAACGAAAGATTTCCCGTCCTTAAGATCCTATTACGTAAAAAAAAGTGCTTCGTTTAATGACGCGGAGTCATAATTACGAGAATCATCCATCACTCGATTAACGTTACAATCATGTTACAATGGCCTTCGTTGACCACGCCGTTCAGCAGCCGGAGAATTGTTCTGTGGGAAGAAACGATATCAGTTTCGATCTCGCGATTTTTTCTTCATTCTTTTCTTTTCTCTTTGCCACGTGAGTCATTTGTAAGAGTCCGTAACAAGAGAGGAATATAATTGTTATCTTTTACATAAGAGAAATATTGCCTTGATAATTATTCCAAATAATTCACAGAAGATAATTGATGCCTGAATCATTTATATTAATATTGTAATCGTTCGTCTATATAAATAATAATATAAGTAATTTCCTGAGAAGCACGCATCCACCCATCGTATATGTATAGGATATTAATATGTAAGAAGCTTGAATTAAAAATGTAGAACAGTATCTCAAGTTTGAAATTAGTTTCCGGTGCTTCGTTATTTATTCAACGAGTGTTAAGAACTGTGACTTTATGTTCACGTCAACAGTTACTTGGAAGCTGCCTCGAGTTACTCGTAAAAAATTAATTTGAATCAGCAAGAGTCAACAGATCTAAAGCGTGTCAATTAACTCAGAACGGTACGCTTCACGCGAATAAAGAATTCATTTTTAACAGTACTTTAGTATCGCCAAGAATTGACATCAAATTGCTAATAACGAATCGCGATAAAAATAATATTTCCAATCTTTTCATCGTTATCGTATTGGTACGCACTCTGTGAAAACACGAAGATTTAATTATTCTCCGAGCTAAAGTTTACATTAAACAGTAAATAACTTACAACACGGCAAAAATGACAGTTTCAATCGTTTCAGAATCGACATTGACAACCGAACAAACGAATTTCGTTTCATTGTTAGCTCAGCGTTATATTACCGTGTTTTTCGACGAAAAACAAAGGGAGAAGCCATATAAATTCTACGCCGAATAATCGTTTCTGCATATAAAACTATTACAACGTTGGCGAATAATGGTTGCAGTTTTTGTTTCGCGGTCACAAAAGCGCGCAACCTCGACTGGCTTCAACAGACAGCCATGGCTAAATGCATTATCCTTTCGCGGATGGTTAAGAGGCTAATAACAATTGCAATTTCTCCCCTGTGTAACTTTGGAACTCGCAGCCTGCGTTCGCGTAAATCCTGCCTAGGTTATTCTCGCCTTTTTTTTACGCGTTCGTGTTATTTTTCACCCGCGATATCGTCACGCGTAAAAAGGGTAACGCACGTTTTATGGGGCTAACTTTACGCCTCCGGTTAACAGCGTTAACGCTCTCCGAAGGTGGCGCTATTTTCAAACTTACGACGTATACTAGCGACATTTTGCCCAACAAATTTCAAGTAAGATGCTGAAGTCCGAACACCGCACGAATATCAGGGCATATTTGTTCCGGAAGTATTGTTCTTTGTTTACGTCTTGGATTTTTACGATCGTATCAAGCAATTTGTAATATCTGTCAAAAAAATCGTAAACAATGATCAAGGTCCAGGTACATCTCGCAAGATGAGAAGATAACAATATGAGAATGGCGATTTTCCATTAAATCTTATTGCTCGATATAAAAAACGCTTAAACGCTGGAGCTTATCATACAATTTATAGTTTCTATCGGAAGAATCGTAAACGACATTCAAAGTTCATGTACATTCTACAGGATGAAAAGATATAAAGACAGAGAATTTTACGCCTTAAACTTAATTTAATTTTAAACCTTAAACCTTCTTGTTTCGCGATTATAAGTTACAAAAATCACAGCCAATATTCAAAATCTAAGTACACGTCGCAAAATCGAGAAACGAAGAGGAAAAGAAATTTCGTTAAACCTTATTGTTCCGTACAAGGATGCCATTTATACTATGACGTATCGCGCAACTTGTAACATTCATTGCAAAAATCATAACCAACGTTCAAAGTCTAAACACGTTTCATAAAGTGAACAAATGGAAAGGAAGAGAATTTTTCATCAAACCTTATCGTCCCGCGCAAGAATGCCATTTATACTACGACATATCGCCCAATTTGTAATATTAATTGCAAAAATCATAGCCAATATTCGAAATCTAAGTACACGTCGCAAAATCGAGAAACTAAGAGCAAGAGAAATTTCGTTAAACCTTATTGTTCCGTACAAGGATGCCATTTATACTACGACGTATCGCTCAACTTGCAATATTAATTGCAAAAATCATAGCCAATATTCAAAATCTAAGTACACGTCGCAAAATCGAGAAACGAAGAGGAAGAGAAATTTCGTTAAACCTTATCGCCCCCGCGCAAGAATGCCATTTATACTACGACATATCGCCCAATTTGTAATATTAATTGCAAAAATCATCGCCAATATTCAAAATCTAAGTACACGTCGCAAAATCGAGAAACGAAGAGGAAAAGAAATTTCGTTAAACCTTGTTGTTCCGTACAAGGATGCCATTTATACTACGACGTATCGCTCAACTTGCAATATTAATTGCAAAAATCATAGCCAATATTCGAAATCTAAGTACACGTCTCATAAAATGAACAAATGAGAAGGAAGACAATTTTTCATGGAACTTTATCGTTCCGCGCAAGAATGCCATTTATATTACGACATATCGCGGAATTTATACTATCCCTTATAAAAATCATAATCAATATTCAAGGTCTAAAAATAGCTGACGGTATGAATAAATGAAAAGGCAGAAAATCTTCCATTAAACCTTATTGTTCCACACAAGAACGCTATTTATACTGGAACGTACGACACAAGCGCACGTAGCTGGATTGATTCTTGCATTATAGAAAGCTATCCGCCTAGATCGTCGTCGCGTATATATCCAGACAAATTTTATTCGCGATCGGACAGTCAGAGGAAATTCATCTTGAAGCGAAACCACGTTAGAGCGAACGAAGCTTCTTCTGCTTAGTCATTCGGCGGTGTGACCCTCCCAAACAGGCGATCGCGTCAAGCGTAATTAGCTCGGTAAAAAATAAAAGGAGGAAGAAAGGTGTTTCTTAAGCGCGACAAACGAAACGCAATTAACGAAGGCAGCGCCGCGAGACCAAGCCAAGTCTTTGTCGATTACACGACCATGGATGCGCTTACGATTAGGAACGAAACGACAATTCCTTTCCCTCTTGCCACTATAATTACACCTGCCGTCAACTGACACTCCACCGCCGTGGAAAAAAAATATTCGCGGCGCGACTGTCTCATTAAAGAGGCAACCGCGCCGCCGGTGCTTAATTTGTCCAACGCGTGAGGCCTCTTTCTATTACCAGACGGGTAAACCTTTCTGCCTGGAATGATAAAACTCGGCGAGATACATGAAAATATACGGCTTGACGAATATTTATTCATTTCGCAACGCGAAATTTTTAAGACACCAGATAGAACTTTTGTCCTCGTTCTTTCAACCAAGTTGCGCGATGAGGTTTTTATTATTCGTTTCTCATTTCGTTGAGGGAAATTTTCATTAATGAGCGAAATTCTGGATAATACAGCTAGAGAAGTGTAGCGGGTGAAGTTATTTGTACATGCCCTTTATTTTCAACCAAGTGTTTTTTGTTAGCAGCTTCCACAAGTTTTATCGCACATTTTATTCTTATCGTATATATTCGATTTTTATAGTCACTACGAAACCATGTGAAACTCAACATACTCGAACTTAATTAATCAGTATATAAACAGAAATATATTAAATGCAATGGTTGTACAGATACTTTTTTCTAGCCACTGTATATATTTATTTAATAATCAAATTTTTAGCCTGTACTGTCTTGAATTGAATTTATAAGAAGTGAATTTATGAGAGTCGTTCGGGAGTTTAGGGAGTCGAACGTTAATCGTATATTTACATCCTTAATCGTACATTTAACGAAATGAAGAAACTAACAGAAAGAAAAACTGAATACCTCGACAGAAATTGATCAAATAGGAAATTAAAACGTAGACGAAAGGATCGCCTCTTTGGTTTGCTTGATTACCATCGCGACTAATACGGATATTCATAGCGATGAAACGACGTAAAAAAAATTCTAACAAATCTATCTACCTATTCTATCCCGATTTATTTGAAGTAACAAAAGAATTCCAAGGAACTAAATAATTAGGTAGGTCGAAAGCGGTCACCCGTGTGACGAATTAACTCGTGCTCCGACATTAACATTCTGACACAGAGCACGAAGCACGTGGAGTGCAAAAACAATCGGGGCAAACTAAATCGGTAGAAAACGAACGCAGCCGCTGCCGTGAAACAAATTGAACGTCACAGACTCAATTTATTCTATACGATGCGAATTCCAACTCTCGCCGTGCTAAGGAAGATAATTCGAGAGAGGTGGCCGGGAACGGCAGACCACCGAAACACGTTTCCTATGAATTTGCAATGAAATAACACGATGCACCGCTGGTCGTTGGATTCAAGTTGAATACCTCTAAACGTTTTCTCTCTAATTTAGCAAGTACGCGGCAACGTCGACAAAGAAGGAATGCTAAAGCGTGCGAAACGACATCGTTGGCCCGGAGCCCGGCCATTCTTTCCAACGCCTTCTCCGGGCAAGACTCTTGCCGGTACAATACATCGATAGAACCAAGAGAGCCAAGAGAAAGAAACTAGAAAGACAAAGAGGAACAAGAAGACGAAGAAGAAGACGAAGAAGAAGAAGAAGAAGAAGAGGAGGAGGAGGAGGAGGAAGAAGCGTACGCGGATTTCGCAGACTGTAATTATTGATATCGGCAGCGCGATCATCGGCGAAATGTATTCGTCTAGCGCAACGAGGAAGAAGAGGCAAACCGTGATCGAGGAAACGAAAGAGGATGAGCGCAAAGAGGAAAAGAGATGAGAATGGAAGAGACACGGGGATGGGTCAAAGGTGATCTCGAATACTCGACGATACGGCCGCTCGAAGCCAACAAAGATCTCTGCCCACCTTGATTTCGCCCTCCTCCACCTCCTAACCCCTTTTAGTTTCCGTCTCTGTCCAACTCTGTCGTCGAGTTATACGAATGTAGGCAGGTATGCACGACTGTACTACGACCATATAGGTAGATACGACCGTAAACCATAAAGATCTCATACAGAGGGCCGTGGATCGCCCATTGACCACCCACATGGCCTTCCAGCCCCCTCTTCCACGCATCTACCTCTATCGCTCTTGCGAAAAGCAGGAATATTCACCTCTTGCTTCAGATTTCTTCTTTTGGCTTTAATATACGTGTAGTTTTCAGTTAGCTGTCCCGTGTAATTTAAAGGGACTTTTGTTGAGCATTTCGGCTCGACGTATCCTTTTTGGACGTTAGGTAATAACGTCTGTGTTACTGCGGGAACGTTGGTTACATCGTCTGGGAGGTTTCGGTCTTTTGGTCGTGCAGTATTTACGATTGTATAATTTTATTCGAGTTAACTTTACTGTAGATCGCGCGATACGCGTTTGAAATTCGTTTTCTCTTTGACCCTGCTAATCATTATTAATCTACGTTGTTCCGAGAAGCTACTTGTAGCTTGAAAGTATTAGTTTGAAAAGACCATTACTCTTCGAAACTCGTCAAATTGTCACAGTGTATTATTCGTAGAACAAATGTTTGAACGATCTTCCATTGTACTTCGTATACATTGCGCTGTTTTCTTCGTGTCGTTTAACACGCGACTTCTCTTTCTCTCTTCCTATTTACAACTTTTTCAGTTTCTAGCACGAAACGTAGCTCGCTGTCTCTTATTCAAAATACTAAAGAGGCGAAGCTTTCTTTGTTTCATTCCGATGCTGCTGCTCAACTTCGCACAAACGTAGTCATTTTCTCGGAAGTAAATATTTCCAGAGCTGCGTTGAAAATCTATCATTTTGTCTTTCTCAACCATACTCGTCTAATTGAATAATTTAAAATAATTCTCGCGCAATATCGTGAAAGCTTCAGCGTCTTAAATCCACTGACCGTGAATAAATTGTCAGCTGACGTCGAACGATAATTTCGGCGAGGTAGCAGGAATCCGATACGCGTCTGCTGTCGGTGACGCTTCTAAAATAAATTGTGTAAAGAATTAAAATGTGGAAGATCGCGGATTTCTATTCGTATTCAACGCGGCCAGGTTACTCGCCAGATAACCGACTCGTATTTCAAGCCGGCGAACAATTTCGGATCGCGGTCGCATCGAAACGTCCCGTTTTGAATTTCATTTGCAGAATCGTAATTTTTCCCAATTCCATAAGATCCCTTGGTGATCTCTCTCTCTCTCTCTCTCCTCTCGCAGAGGCGTTATTGGTCCACATAGCTAACCATAGTTCGCCGGATCGTACGATCGGTCGTTTAATGCCTCGTTCGCGCTTCTCGAACGGACGAAAGCCGGTTCGATGAATCGATATATTTCTACGAGGTGTCCGAATTCGTTAAAATGAAATTCCGCCGGCAAAACAAGCTTTCGATTAACCTGTCACGTTATTTCAACAGTGCCGGCTGCAATGATCGTACAACGAAGAAAGCAATGAAAAGTGGCCTTCGAAAGACCAGACAAGGCGAAGCTGACGAAAGAAATAGAGGCCGAGAGAAAAGGCAAAGGACTGAGTTTCCCGAATCGACGCTGTTTGATCCCTTTGCGGCGCCGCGTCTCTTCCTCTCTGTCTTCTTCCATCCTCGCGTTTCATAAAGACGGATAAATGGATGTCCTCGGGAATCCTTCAGTTTTCTCGTTCCTCTTTCCGATCTTATCTCGACGCTGGCTTCGAGTCGAGCTCCGCCAATAAACAGGAGAAACCTCAGCTTATTTCTTAGTATTTTTGTAAGAAACGGTTAGGACGTTTGATCCTCTTTGCTCGCGTGTTATTCGAGCGTCTGCGTATATTTATTATTGTCTATCGCAAGTGACTTCGAATTTCGTTGCAACGTTTCAGACATTCCTGTGCAAAAGTTCCGTCGTAGAATCGTCCATTAAATATCAACGCTAATGAATCCACGCAACAAGGACAAGTTGGACATCGTGGGCTTCCGTCGCGTCGTGTTAGAATTCATAATTTTACTATTTTACGAGGACAATTAGTTGGCTCGTAATTTGTAAAACTCACTCGCTCGTAGAACTTTGCTCGTTTTATTATTCAACTTGTTGCTGTTATACGAATGAAATGCATCAGCACATAGAAATCGTAAATTTTTCGTAGCAACGTTAGATCGATTCTGTGCGGAAGAACTGTTACGATGTACTTCGAATCTAAAATTCCACAAATCTTACCTCGAAATTCATTTTACACCATTATCTTCGTATTTCTGTATAACTTTGTACATCTGTCGCTGAGACAAAAGACAACATCAGAAATTCATTATTAACCGTTCCAACCGACTGTAGTTTCGTTAAAAGCCGGTCGAACAAAATGCTTCAGAAAGGCATCTTTGAATTTTTAATCATTTCAACGCTTGGTACTTTACCGTTGTCCATTAATCCGTTCCGGCAGGAGAAAAGCCACGGTTTTCGATGAAACGTCCACGAACAAACGATAAAAACTTTCCTAAGCCACTCTGTTCCACGGATATGCATAAAATATCAAGTGAAAATTCATAAATCCGGAGATCCGTCGAGTGGAACTTTCGTCAGTTGGTTTCTGTTGACGAGCTATAAAATCGGATTGAAAGGGGAATTTTCTCGCGGAGCAAGTTTGAAAAAGTTTAGAAATCGGAGAGGAGCGGCGATATTTAATAACGAGGGCTCACGCGAGTTCGAGAAAGAATCGACTAAACGACCTCTCGAAGGGATCCATCCGTTTCGGCGTCGACGATCATTAACCTTTCGTACGTCCATTAGCCTGCACGTCCGGATAAAGTAATTAGCCTCGACCTTTACAGCGGTTCCCTCGGCCCGGCTCCTTTGCCGCATTCTTTGCCCGCTCTTCCTTCCCCAATTTGGCAATTAGCTGCGCGCTAACATTGCTACCGTACTGATTTCTTATCTGCTGCCATTAAAATCCACTTCGCCTTCTTAGCGATCGACTATCATTTCAACGATCTTTAAGGGATCGACTTTTATTCTAACGAGAAGTGTTCGATCAGAGTAGCGGGTCCTGATACCTGAATTTCAATGGTATCGTAGGAGAGTAACAATAGATGCAATAAGACAGCCAAGAAATGGTTCTATATCGATTTAGATTATCGGAGAAACTATTTAAAGAATTACATGGTGAAAGTTTGTATAGTTCGTGGATTTAATGGTTGTTGTAAAACATTGGGAATAAACGAAATAGAAAATTCGAAGAAACTTATCCAGTACCTGAATCCGAATCAGGATTCAACCGACGATAGATACGATAGAACGACTAAGAAATGGTTTTACATTGATCTACGTTATCAGAGAAACAATTTAAAAAAGTCGCATAGTAAACGTTTGCAAATTTCATTACTTTAAAGCTCGTTGAAAAGCATTTGAAATAAACGAAGTAGAAAGTATCGTATCGTATCTGAATTAGGATCACGAATACCACAGGACTCAAGCGACATTGGATACCACGAAATAACCAAGAATTAGTTCCACGTTGACTCAGATTATTATCGGATAAATCATTTATGATAAACCATGATAGAGCGAAAGTCTGTAAACCTCGTCGATTTAAAGCTTTCCGAGAAAATATTCGAAACGAGCGAATTTGGAAAATAGAAGAGAATAGAAGAGAATAATCGTGATATGGTTGAACTGAAAAGATACCATCGAATAAAATGATTAAAATAACCTACGGATATATACAAATATTTTTAAAGTTCTATCGATCGATCGAAGTTTTCTATCGCAGCGTTTTAAAAATCTATTACCAGACAGATTAATTTCTTTCTGTTCACGCGGACATTCAATTTTCCTCGTGGAGTACGATGGCTTTCAGAGACGATCGCGGAAGCAACCGGTCTGAGACGGGAATTTCGATCGCAGCATGCGTATTCGAGACCGGTGCTCGACTATCTCCCTCTCAAGGTCCAGCGGAGGCTCGAGGCGACCCGTGGGAGCCACGCGCCTGCCGTGCGCCATCTTCTCCCTCCACTCGCTTCGCTCGCTTCCTTCCCTTCACGTTCGAGCACGCTGCCAACCTTCCTTCCGTTCGCCTTCTTCTCACGGCCAGCTCGAACCTCGACCGTGCGTTCCAACAGCGAAGGGAACGACCGAGCTTACCGATACCCCGTTAATAGGCCAGTTGAATCAGCCTTGGTAACATTCATTTTGGTAAAATGTTTTCGTTTCGTCTACAGCTCTCGTTGGAAGATCGCTGCAACTACCATGTTGCATCGTGAAAGTTACTCTAATGGAACGGTTTAAAAAAGAACAGTTGCAAATAAAACTATTCTCCGATGGCAAATAAAACGGTAGCAGTGGTAACGCGTTGGATCGAAAAGCGAGCCTTAAAAGCTGAATCCTGTAAATGCAAACTACATATATTCATTGTAAATTTTGAAGAGCGCGATGAATAACGAACTTGAAGAAATGTTTTAGTTCTAGCGGCGTATACACGGTTTTTAAAGCGTTGTTCCCACTATCTGACACATTTTCATGGGAATATTAAAAACTCGTTAGAGAATGATTTTACTTTCAGATTTTCTTAGGAGGAAACCTTATGCATTAGGAATATTTCTTCTCGTAGAGAATGGCAAATTATACACTCTGCGTATTGCTGATACAATAATCTGTTATTACGAACAGATTATATTTTTTTGCGTTGTGTTAAAGGTTACGTTAAAAAATGGTCGAGATAATTAAGGCTAAATGGTCGTTTTAAGTTTACGTTGAACGCTATTACGCCTTTAACATCGTCGAGCAAATTGACTTTTAAAGTTAAAACTTTACCTCGCGGCGCACAGTTTGATTGCGTTCGACAACGATAATTAACAGGTTGGTTCGATTAAAATGGACTTTTACATTATCCAATTCAAAGTACTGTCTCTTTATTTACACGTGTTCTCGTTTAAATTCCATTAAATCAATTAAGAATAACGTTACAATTATTCAAAGGGACCAAAACGTTAAAATTCAAAAGGTAGCCAAATTTCAGGCGATTTCTTATCTAAAGGAGAATTGTATTACATGGAAAAATTTTTCGCGAAAGAATCTCACCGATTACTCGAGCGATTAATATTTAATTCATTAATTTCTAACATGAAAGCAGAGAACAAAGAGGATCCACAAAGTAGATTCGTTAAAACTGTGTTACACGCATATTATATCGTTGTTTCCTCTACGCTGATAGAACGCTAAATAGTTAAATAGCGAACTGTCCGGAAATTAACAGGAATTTTTGTCCTTCAAAAAAAAAAAAAAAAAAAAAACAAGAAAAAAACGAAATTCGATCGTGCAAATAAATTCGACGAAATTACAAATGAAAGGTTAACGCGACGTTTTAACGGACCGTAACAGCTTCAACTAGTTATGGTGAGAATCCAATCCTCAAAATATCCCAAGAAGCAACGATAAGAAACGAGAAAGAGAAGTGGACAAAAAGACGGTGTATCCAACGATAGTAAATGCCATTTCTGCAGTGCAATCTCTCAGGCGCGGCTTATATAAAAACATAGGATTCATGTTCCATTGAGCGGATAGAAATAATGGTGGACGGTGGAAAGGGAAAATCTGGAATCGGCGGTGCGCGCAACAAGAAAAGAAGGAAGGGTTGCGGTGGCCGCGAAGGGGGACGCGACTTCCCTGAAAAATGATGGGATCCAATATCGCGGCCGATTCGAAAGCGAACTGGAGCAGTTGGCTGGACGTATAGAGAGGCCACCTTTCGCCCTCTATTTTCTTTATTATCGTCGGACGGGTGTGCACGGTCAATGGACGTAAGAAACGTAACCTGGAAAAGGAAACGTACCTATCTATATCTAACAGGTCGCGGAAGGACCAGGTTCCTATGTCCTAGCGGATCGTTCCATTGGCCACGATTTCAAGGCTGATTACTCGTGCAAAGTGAAAAACTTTCCATCGATTTCATTCGTACTCGCGACACGAGTACGAGGTGTATCGTAAAACGTGATTTTGTAACGTGCAGTGAAAGCTCGATTATCCGAAAATTCGAATAATACGGAAAGATCTATCAGCGTTCATAAATCGTACAATAAGAGATCATAGAAATCTTCTGATAGCGTAACGGCGTATATTTATCTGGATTTAATTCGTTATTTAATCGGTCGAGAGTTTAATTGTTTTCACGATAATCGACTATTTGCACTTTTGTACTCTTCGTGCTCAAATTTCGAAGTAAACGAAGTTATGGCGAAAGTTCAGAGTATCTCGGACAACACGGAATTGCCTTTGAACGAGACCTCGGTGTACTTGATGCTTAGTTTTTATATTTTATCAACGCTCAAACGAGCCGCTCATTTGCTAAATCGACTAACCGCTCAGTTACACGGGATCCTCTTATACGGAATACCGAAACAACGTCCACCTACTCGTTGGAAAAAATACAGCAATAAAAAAACAATTTTGACAGAAACAAAAAAGCAGGAGAAAAAAAGAATCTTGCATTTTGTGTCCTTTAAACGAGATAGATGAACCTGCGCCAAAAATCTGTCATAACTACGAACCATTTGTTAACTCGCTCGGATTGCTCACGCTGCAGCAGCGTAAGTTTATGTCAGATCTAACGTTTATTTACAAAATCACGAACAATCGCATAAATTGCTCTGACATTCCCAGTCTCATCGAGTTTAATGTTCCGTCTACAACTTTCAGGTCCCACCCACCATTCCACTCGACTCGGCATTCAACGATCTCTGCCCTAAACAACTGTCTTGACCGTATCTGTAAACAGGCTAATCCCTTCGCTCGTAAACTCGATTTCTTTGGTGGCTCATTACCATCGTTCAAGACTCCGGCGAAATCTGCTTTACACGTATTTAGGTCAACAGTAGGTTCGCACCACGCTCGATTTATACCTATTTCGTATACCTGTACGTACGTTATTTCCACTTACTTCATTGCACCAAGTGCAAAGATGTAACCCGTTAACCAATAAATAAATAAATGTAATATCAAAAAAAAGCCAAATGAGTATAGGAGAGGGAGAAGGGTGCGAGAGTTGAGGGTCAGCATTTTTTGACCTGAGAAGACAGAAGTTGCGAGCCGAGTGTTAGAATAAGACGCACGAAGATATTGCGATCAGTTTTTGCATTGGGTGTTGTTTGTTAAAATAAAACTAAACTTCACTTCAAATAGAACATCCTTCCTTGTCCTTTCTCTAGACTATTTAGGTACTACATAAATAAAAAGATTGGTGGAATGATATAAGATAAGCATCGTTTAACACTCGATACTACGGTTTTGCAACGACGACGACTTACGGAATTGATAATCAAGCTAAAGGTATTTAGCTCGAACATTGAACGTTTTCTTGTTGCCTCGTCGAGCGACGAAGAAAATCGACCGACGGTTTCATTTGGAACGATTAACGGTTGGTTTTGTATTGTTGGCACTGGTCGACGCGGTTGCAGTCGTATTAAACACGCTGGTTGTTTTGTCCAGCTCGGTAATCTGTTGTGCAATTAACATAGAGTGTCGTGCAAAGGTCCTAGATTAGCTACCAAAATCATATATAGATATAGTTATGTAGATATATGTAGAGCGGATTTACCAAATAATGGAAGCATCGTTTCTAAATTTTGTTCGTTCGAATAGAAACGAAGGAATTTTAGTTCTATATTTGGTACAGTTGTATCGCTCATTCACCCTTGAATCGTATTATTATTTTATTATCGATATTGGCTAGAACGTCCAATTTTTTATAATAGCCACTAAGCGAAATTACTCTGCGTAAGTGCAGTAAATGGAAAAAATATTTTATGCATACCGGAAGGAAAATATGACAGCTGCGTCCTATATGCTCTTCACCTCCATTACCGAAAAGGCCGATGAGAGATATCTTTTTTTATTTAGAGCGACAGTGCTTTTAACCAACACTTCGCAGTATTGCGAAATGCAAATTTAATCGAATTGCTTTTTCTCGAAGAAGTATAAACCTGATGATATACGTCCCTATATATCTTTCATCTGTACGTTATATCCGTACGTTCTAAATCACATTTAGAAATTAGAAAATACGAAACGTCCAGGCTTCGACTTTGTTAACTTTTCAATGCTAGTTCCGACTCGTTTTCTGCGTCAATTTCCAATGTTAAGATTCGCGTCTCGCGGAGTATCGTATCGTGAATTCGACTAAATTCGTCTACCATCGTTTATGCTGTTACTTAATGTTTGTTAAACCAACCCATAGAAAATAGATTCGAACATGTCAAAATTCGACGATCCAGTATGCCATTCGCCAATCAACCAAACATAGTTTCAAGTGAAATTCTCGATCGCGCCATTAATCACCACGGTAATCAAAATCCACTTTCCGTGCTCAAACAACGATTAACAAATCTTGTCTGGATTCGACGTCCACCACCAAATCCAATTAACGATACTTAGTTTATGTTACATCAGTGTCCATCTTTATCGCGTCTAAATTAATTAATTGTCCGTTTGTGGAGGTTAATGCGAGAGCGACTTAATTTGTTCGTGACAAGAGACGTTCTAGCCGATCGTTTATTAAATTATGGGATATCGATTGGTACGTTCGCGGAGCGGCGAGTTTATCGTTCAAATGAGAACGAAATGGGAACAAAGCGAGCTGCAAGACAGGTGTCGCGCGGCCAAGTTAAGCGGATGGAAGATACACGGGATGCAAAGTAATGGAAGTGTCAGAGACAAGTGCATTTGTTCTGTCGTTTGCACAAAATCGATTTCTCACAATGACTGCCTCGTGTCCTCCGCGTTATGCTATAGAACGAAGATCCAAACGATAGGTAAATAGGTTCTCGAAGCGAGGGCTGGCTGAAAAACGGAAACGGATTTCACAGTTCCCTGTTCCTTGTTGTTCGAGACACACATTTTCATCCAGTCACCTGCAGCACACCACGTCTTTCATTGTGCGAAACTTCACCAAACGCGATTGTCGGGGACAGATCAATTATGTCAATACTAATGGGTATACATGTACCAATACGCACGAAGCCTGTAGGTCAGTCATCTACTTCAAAATTGGACAAATGTAAGTGATGACAGAACGATGGTCGTTTATCTCGAGATTGTATACAACAAAACAAGTAACTAACACGTAAAACGGTAATACGAGCAACGCGAGCTAACGTAAAGTTTATAATTTACATAAAATACTGAAGCTTTAAAATGGAAGGTAGCCGAAGGTTTTTAACCGGTAGTCAAATGTTCAACGATGATTGGAATCGTGCAAGACATTCTAAAGAAATTGGAACGTTTTCGGAGGTTCTTTAGAACGTGAGAGATCGATGTTGAGAATGTTTGACACGATATGCTGAAAGAGAAAGAGAAAAAGAGACGCCTCGTTGGTATATTTTCACGAAGAGCACGCTTGAACTAATGGAATATTTAAAAATTAATCGTGTATGCGAAGTATGAATATCAGGCAATACACAAGACGTACTCCATGCCAAACTCGGCACACAAAACTACAATTTAACCACGATCTAGCCAACGTACAAGTACCAGAGTATTTCTGGAGTAGAAGCAATTCGCAGATAAAGCAACCATGTAGATCTCCTTCTCTCGTGTATCTTGATCAGCGGCGAAAGAAGTAGCAGAATAAAGGACGAAAATCATGAATCTATAAACAGCCCAAGAACGTTAACCTCGATCGTGAGATTTTAACCGTATCCTACCTCCCTCTTCAACGCTGTCCACCCTTTTTCACGACCTCTAGCCTGTTCTTCTCTTCGGTTGCTTTCTCTCTATCGCGTCCATTGATTCCCAACTTTCCCGTCGTCTTTTTACGCCGTCTGCGTGCCTCGCGGTTCAGACGGTCGTTTGCTTTTCTCTCCCCTTCTAATCTATCTGCCTTCCTCTCGCGTCTCCGCGTTCGTTTCTTCCTCGGATCGAGAGAGCGCCGCGTGTCTCGCCGGAGTACGAGCACGTAACGCCTTCATTTGGACGGTTCCAGCAGGCCGAATATCTTACCTGGCGATGCTGGGTCCAGGCGCCGGATACAGAGGGGGCAGGCGTATCATCGCGAGACCCTGGGAAATACGCCCACGCACTCGGCCACTCGCCAGATTTTTCTCTTCTTCTGTTTGTCCCGAGCGCGGCGCACTGTCCACGCGTACGCCAGATCGCTTCATCGAGATGCACCGTCGCCACTTTTATTTCGTTCGTTTCGTTTTTACGTTCCGACACGTACGGATAATGGATTCGTAATGTCGATAGCCGTGGATATGTCATGGGATCCGCTCGCCGTTCCTCCGCAGCTCTTTCGCTTTCGCTTTGTAAAGTAATTCTGAGGATGATCGCTGTACGTATGGCGAAGCGGAATTCTTTTTCCTTTTGTCTCGTACGGTAATTCCAAAGACGATTGCTCCGTAATGCGAACTTTTTAGAGGCTCTCTTTATCCAGTACCTAGTCGTAGTTTCGTTCCTTAGAGAACTTTTTTCATTTCGAGGAGAATACCAAAATAGCAGTCGGTTATTAGAGGTTGATGTTCGATCCTTTTATCCCTAAACCGTACAACGTGAAAAATATTTCGACCGATTGCGTGATAAATGAGCGATTCGTATAATTCTTTTGATGCTGAACGAGTAAGAATTGTTTATCGATGGAATAAAATTTGTTGCAACTTTATAGGTAGTGCAAATCGAAATGTTGATTTAATAGTTATTATTCATTCAGATAGTTCGTATAATTCCTTTGATTCGTATCTTGTTAATGATATTTGGTATCTCTAAATTCATGTGTAATATTTAATTATGTCTCCTCTAAGCTATTGTTCGTCGCTCCAACGCTGATGTCATATACGGAATTCTGCGATGTAATAAAAATTCCGACGATTTAACGAAAATAAAGTTTATCGAACAAGTTGGTATTTTCGAAGAAGAAAGAACTGTGAAAGACGAAGAAATTACGGGCCACGAGGAAACACGTAAATTATATCAAACGCAAAGATGCAAACATCATCCAAGAGGATAGTTTCGCAAGTCGAAAGGGAATAAGAGAAACTAATATTTTAACGAAGGCATACGGGCAGTTGGACATGTGCCAAACGTTACATCACCGGTCTTGCCACGAGCATTGTTACTCGTAACATCATCTCGTTTGTTACATCGGACGGCTTGATGTTTAGTTTTGCGGTCGATTGAAATGCTTCGAGCGACAGGAAGTAGAAAGAAACAGAAGACCGAAAGTTCGACGGCGTCTCGCGGAAGTTTCAACTGTAATTTCGCGGCGTCCCGTGGGAAGAAGAGATTTCTTCTCTTGGCTTTAACCTGGCTCTCTGCCTTTTTCTATCGTCGCAGGCGACTAGATTTAATTTACGAGTTCATTTGCATCGCGCGAACCGTAACGGTCGTCGCCTTTCCGCACGGCGGACTTTCCATTTCTCGCGTTCCCCTCTCAAGACCGTTGTTTGCCTCCGATACGCTCTACAAATGTTCCGCTGGCGAATATTTAAGACTCTCGCGTCTTTTGTAAAAATTTGTCCGTTCTTTCGTAAATAACCTTTATCTTTCGTAACATTTTTGCACTTGTAGTTTCCAGAGAAATTTGTTGCTTGACTTAGTACGTCAAAGTGACAGGAGAGCAAGAGGGTTGCAAAGTGTTCGTTCAGGATCGCCAGGATTCTCTAATGTAACGACTCTTCTGGAAAATTTCACGATGAAAATCTTCAACGCATATTTACTTCGATATTCTTCTTCTACGTATAGCGACATTCCTGTAGCTCTACTATATCAAATTTCACTATATATTTCTTACTTTCACATAGCAAACAGTCCGCAAGAAACAAGCTCCTCGCGCTATTCTACTCGTCGTCCAACGCGTCGAATCAATTTCCAAGTGATTCGCCTTTCCACAGAAGAACACTCGCAAAATCACATCAAAAGATTCGATTGGAAGAAAGGGAAAGAGTGGAATGTATGAAATTAATTTGCACGGAATCAAACGCTCCGGATATCTCTGGAAATCCTAAATTCGCTGGCATATCTGAACGAAAAAAGGGAAAGTGGACGAAAGGAGCGGTGGAAAAGGATCGGCGAGAAAGGGCAATGGAAGATGGAAGACGAGGAGAAAGAGTTAAAGGGCGTACGGTATGCGAACGTGGGCGTGGGTCCAGACTGGGCGCGTGTCCGGACATTCCCCGTGGGTAGAAAGAAGCTGAAACGAGTTAGGTATACCGGAGAATAGAGAGGAGAGAGAAAACGTAAGGGACATCGGAGAGACTACCACGGGAGAAAGAAGGCAGGACCGCATCCCGGGTGGGCAGGATCGGTTCGAACTCTCAAAAATTTATGGCCGGCGCTTCGACCTACGAGCGGGAGGTGTTACACCCGGGTCCTACAGGTCGGGACCGTAAGATTTACGCAACGCCGCCAGGAAAGTGAAGAGAAGTACGAGCGGCGCGCGCTCTCGCGCTAACGAAAGAGAGATCGCGCTCGTTAATGTCCGGCTGGATAATCGATAGTATTGTCTGCGGCAGCAGCAGCACCGAGATCCGAAACGAGCGGCAGAAACAAACCCAGCGTATTGCGCGTGCTGCGATCTATTTCGTTTACTTCGAGGCTCGTCAAATTTGACGCATCGTTTGTCGGGATTCGCGATGGCAATTTTTTCCGTTTGTCGGTTCATTTACCCAGCCGCGGAAAAGCGATGCACCGATCGTCTGGGTTAGATCTGTGACACGGGAGATCGAAACGCGGGAAAATTATCACATTTAACATATTCGGGATGGAAGAACGGTTTTTAAGTTTACACTGTTTCGTACGCGTCGAACGTGCGAAGCGTGTCTTGCGTTGAACGCCTACCGACGCAATATCTGCAAGCTGTGTGTATTAAAACTACCCACAGGTTCTGTAGAAGCACGTTAATTCAACTTTGACCACAGTGTGTTTATCGGAGGTGCTGTGTCGATGAATCAACTGGCAAACGTCTTTCTCCATTCTGGCAACACTTCGTATTTCTTATCTGAACATTTTTCTAAACTTTCTTCATTATCTGAATGCCTAGAATAAAAGCCATATAAATATCGTACTGTTTTCTTAAGGCACCCTGTATACAGGATGTCCCGGTGTAATCTCCTTGGACAAATATCTCGAAAGAGCTAGAGAACAGATAGCAGTGAGAGATAGCGGTAAAAGATTCAGACGAGAGTTGTAGAATGTCACGGAGGTGGAAAAAATGAGCAATTCGTTGTTCGCTTGAATTATTGATAATCGATTCCAAATATTTTTTATTTCTCATATATATACGTATATGATAATGCTATAGGAGAACAAAATATATTAATGATATACTAATATTCTTATATCGTACGTTATATTATTCATCGTATTATTCCTTGTTCTGTATATCATTAATTTTAAAGGGAAGCTTCCACGAACTCGAATCTTAACGTCTCTTTATTATTGGCGTTCTCGGTTGGCATATGAAAATTCGTTTATCTCTGCTAGACAACTGGAATTTCGATTCGTCACTGCATAAAACATTCTTTCACATTTCCGAGGTCCAGTTCTCATGCTCTCTAGCCGGCCATAGCCTTTCCTTTTTGTTTTGTGGCTTCGAGAAGAGTGGTTTTGTGTGCTGCAACTGGACCATGCAATCCAGCAGCTGCTAATCTACGCTTTACGGTACTCACGGATCATGAGGTTTCACGGGTAATATTCAAACTTCCTTGAATTGTCGAAGCTGCAACTCCTTCATCGACGTTACTCTTATTCTCGCATTTCGTGTTTCGATCGTTACTTCATCATCGAGAGAAAATGACATCATTTTCTATTACGAAGAGCTTGTGCGTCCGATATTATTTTTAAAGTATAAGTATTATACTATATGGCGGGCTAAAAGATGACAGTATCGTAAGTCGCGGTTCTGATAATTTGTTTGCTCCCAAGAGATTCTTGCAGCCGTTGATGATCCCTTTGGTTTTCCAGTTGATTAAATTTATTGTTAATTTGGCTATAGAACATTATTTTATGAAAAATAGCAGTGAATCGACATACTCATCTACGTTTCTCAATCGTCTGAATAACAAGATAAAATCTCGGAAAACCATTAGTTTAAGAAATTATCGACGATTCCGTGTTAGATTAAAAAAATGCATTCGGAAATGAACAGTACTCGAGTACGAAAGATCGAGCAACTGTTACAAGAATAGATACGACCACTCAACTGGAAATCTACCACTTAAACGCGAAGGGCGCCAAAGTTCCATTTCCTCTGATTCCTCAGATACCACCTCATTGCCCCTTGGAATGCAATTTATTTTCAAGTTCGCGGCGGTGTGAAAGCTTTTTCTTAAACGTTTTCGAAACTCGCAAAAGTATTCCGTACTGTTGATTTCGATGTGCTCTTGCAAGATTACAGTATCGCTAGATTCAAAGAGAATATTCTATAGAAACGCGGATAGCAAATTTATAATAGACACTCAACGAAAAGAGAAACTTTGTTTCGCTGTAACGTTGAAATTTCGATATTCCCCTTCCATCGGCTGGTAATGGAAATCATCCCTCTCTGTAATTTTCAACGAAGCGGAAGTTCCGTGGAATTTCCGTAGCGACGTTATATTAACATAAAAAAAATTCAGTCTGAACGATGACAGCATGCGCGTTCTGAAAACGAAGGGCAGATGGTACCGACATTCTTGTTCACATCCCTCGAGCGAATTCATCCGGAAAGATCGTATTTTCTTTGTTACTGCCAATCAGGCTGACACTTGTCAAACTCTTCAATTTAACTGAAACAAGAAAATATCGCAAGGATCCTAGGTCGAAAGTTACGAGGAAAATGGATAAGGGGAGAAGAAAAGTGAAAGATGTCTGTGTAAACTCCGTAGAAAACTGAATAACTCTCGATGATAACTATCTGAAAGATGTGAATGAAACAATGTATGACGCTGTTTTAAATATTAAATTGCTATTTGTGTACGATATATATAGATATTGGGTTGGTATTGACAAAATCCGCAATCACTTACTTGCCAACCTAATATTATACAATAATAACGGAATAATATTAATAGATGATTAACAAAATATTAATGGATAATAGAGTAATATTCAATAGTATGTATATTGTAATATCGAGCGATATAAGGTAAAGTATCGCAAAATTACGATATATTTTTTGATAAAATATATCTTTTTTTTTATTTAATATTTCACATTCACAATTCGTCCAATTTGGACATTTGGTAGAATTTGTTAGCTGTTTGATTATCATGTGGGTGGCTACCCCCAGCGGGGTACTATCTTCTAAATTACGATATATGCGAATTTCGAAAAATTTGTTGTTAAAAGTTTGATAGGTAATTTAGAAAAAGAAACAAATGAAATTTCAGGGAAACAGTTGATCGTGAAATTTTGTTAGCTGTGTAATCGTTCCTAGCTTTGTATTCATATCTTTGTTTTCTTCTGACACCTCTCAATATATACATTTTCTATGGAAATATGCTTGTATGGAATATTGACCGCAGAAAGAATTGTAAAAACGTGATGTATAATATCGTTGACTTTTTATTCCACGCATTCAGCGTCGATGTATTCAGAGCAGAAAATGCATTCTAAAGAGCACAGTCATATATTACAGATATCTGTACACACCCCATCCGTGCTTAAATCATTTATCTAAAATTTTATTTACAATTAAACTTATATCTCCGGCTGAAATATGTCCCGTTGGAAAAAATTTGATGTATTAACTCGAATAAATTTTTATGATACGGACAATCTGTTGCAGAGCAGATTACATTGTTACGAACAAAGCTGCACCTATAATCCCGAATACCTGTATTATTTCAATAAATTCGACATATGTTTATAGGTTCATATATCGTTACGATAAATCAAATAGTATATTTAAAAAAGGCGAAGAAGCAAATTTTTATTAAACGATCGATAAAGGTTCTGTGGATCGAAGTTCGTTTCACATTCACTCACCTGTGATATCACGAGGTATTGTGTGGTCGTTCGATAACGTGTTTTGAAGACTTACCTGAAACAAAAGAAAATAGAATTAAATTCTAGGAACGTTTGCAGAAAATGTTTATGATTGAAACAAGTAAAACGTATTTGCTTGTATTTCTAAATAAGTACGTTTATCGATCGAAAATTTCGGATCGAAAATTTCTTTCCCAATGCTGCACGAGTATACTGAATTTTCTATTAATTCGTCAGAGGTTTCTGAATAAGAAGTTCTGCAAAGTAATTAACTCTTAAAATTTTCTTGAAATTCTTGACTTCCGATATAGCGACACAGTGACTCGAAACTTTTCGTCGATGATGAAACTTAACGGAAAATGAAATTTGCTCTTCTTTAAAAATTGTATCAACAGTTATCGGGTTATGCGCTATAAGAAGAATTTTAATTAAATTTCTAAGTATAGGAGAACAATTTCTCAAAATCTTATAACGCGAGAAGTTGTCGCATTTACGAGAAATTAAAAAGCGGAGAAATGCATAAAATAGAAAATACGCAAAGTTTAGCATCTATTACGATATTTAGTAGATAAAGCAAATCTCCATCGTGAATTTCCACAAATATCCGCGTTCTACTTATCGTTAAGAATTAACAACGTGGTTAAACTAAATCGAAACCTGTCTCTAGCGAGAATAATCCTTAATAGAACGGTAGAATTACTTTCGGATGTGGTAAAGCACGAAGTGGACAAGAATCTCAACTACGAATAAACAATAAAAAAAAAGAAATGAACGGAACTATACAAAAAATATTAAACGATCGAATGTCGCGCCTTGACGCTTTCAAACACTTTCAGCCTCATTCTCAGCCAATAATGGAAGCTTAAAAGATACAGGATTCCACTGTACAGCTATTCCAAAGGCGATAATCGCGCGAAAGGAGGAAATCTCGAGCCCTCTAGTCGACTCGGTATCATCGATACTTTGCAATATCGGTTCGCGATAAAAGGCAGCGTGGTCCTCGAAATTCTATCCTGCATCGGCAACCTTTAAAACGGTCGAATGAATTTTGAACGGATTATTGCCGAACGTATCAGGACCGCTTGCAACCCCACGAAGGAGAAGAAGGAAGAAAGCGGCGAACGATATTGGGAAACGGTAAATATTTCTCGGCATATACGGTAGAACGAGTATAAAAGGCAGGATGGGGTCGGGTGCCGCTGGAATCTTGTTCCACGCCGCGATTATCGCGTGTGCATCCGCGCGAATGAGAAGGAGAAGCAAAGAGAGAAACGAAGCGGAGAGAGGATGAGCGGCACGGACATTGCGGGCTTTCGTTGCTTTAGCCTGAAATTAAAACGGAGTCGATTGCACGGGAACGCCGAGTTCCACGATCTCTTTTTTCTCTTCACGGCAATTCCGCTTTTGTCTCTCATGGTCTTTCACCCTGGCGAACGCACCGCGTTATGGCGATATCGGCGCTGCTGCTCCACGATTTTCATACGTTCGGTGCGAACGGAATGATTAAAGTCGATCGCTGTATTTCGCGCGAAAAGAAGGATTTATCGTTATCCGTAAATACAGCGAATGATGGTAGGCGCGATTGGCAGTTGGACGACCGTGCGGCCTGGAGCAAGCACAACGTTTCGCATTCCACGGTTCTGATACTTAACACCTGCACGACGAGTCTTGCGCGTTTTATTTTGCAGAGATTATCGAATGCGAATGGTCGTTCTATTTTCTCGCGATGTTCCGCAAAAGTATAGTCCTGTAGCGGCACACGAGTTAGAGGACAATCCAAATCATCATTGTCGTTTTGCCTCGGAGTATCAATTTTGTTAGGATACACGTAATGTGATAATAAATAAACTCCGCGCGAAACAATGTCAGCGCTACGTGCAATCGTCGAACAAAGACGAATTTGAATTTTCCTACTCTCCCCCGACCAGTATAAATAAACGGACGCGATCGCAAACGAGTCAGTTATCTGTCAGTATCTACGAATATTTATCAGCCATCTTACTTTGCGACTTACACACTGTCTTAGCGAATCCGTTGATACGAGCGTCTTTTCGAACATTATCTGTAATTATTATATTTATGTAGCATCGTAGGTGCTTAGCTGTAGATGTCGCTGTTGGGTACGACCGCTTTTCTTCTCATTTTTTGTATCGTGGAAGAAAAATCGGACTCCGGGTTCCGAACGTTCGTAACCTAAGGCACTAACCACTGCGCTGCCGTTGTTTTTTTTTTTTTTTTTTTTTGAGATTTAAAGTTTATCGAGTCCAAGAGTACAGTTTTAGGTACATATTCACAATAAACGGTGAATTTTTGTAACAGTATGTTAGACAAAGGTACCGATACGCGGCGGTACGACGTAGCCATGCTGTATTATGTGTCGGCGCTTTGCATTTTTCGTGTATAATACAATTTTTGGGTTTAAGCCGCTGGGCAGCGGAGCTTTTTTATGTATTTTTCTTTTTTATTTTTTTCTGTCCTGAAAACTTTGCGCTGCCGTCGTCCGACACTAGTTAATGTCGAGTGGTGGTATTTGCTATCGAGTGCCGCCACAGACCTTAGTTTCCACGATACTACATTTATTTAATCATTTTAAATATACTTAACGGTTTCTTAACTTAAAGGAGCAATCTCGTCTTATAAATCCCACGATCAACTATCCTCTACACAAGTCTACCCACAATTGGTGACCCCGACGTGAGTTGAACACGACCAACTATTTATTCTCTATAGTCCGTTTCACTGCGATTTTTGCGGGAAGTATAAAAGGAAGGTTTAAAGAGAAGGCGTGACAAAGTGGTTGACCAGTTAGCTGTTGCGACCTCTTGGAAAAGCGCGTAGCTGAAATGTGTGGCGAAAAGTAAGCGACGACGTGTGTACTCGTCAAACACAGAGTATCCGTGGCTGTTATAACGTAGAATTAAGCTGTAACGAAACGACTGTTTTATTTTTTAACTTTATTACCGTCAGGGCTCGTCGTAACGCAAAATATTACCGTTCCTTCGTGACGAGTATACTCGTGAAAAACAGCCAACAAGTTGAGAAATACAAATTTAGAGGAAAAGGAGACAGAGTTGCGCGGAAACGATTGGAGACTTTAACGCGAGAAATTACGCGTGTACCTCGACGAGGAAACATAGATACAGTGCGAAATGTCCGGCCGTGAAAGCGTCAACATGTCTCGACGAATCGAAGATTCTTCTCTGTATTCTTGTCGAATCCCGCTACTTTGAAATTTCTTTCTTCTTCGAAACCTCGATAAAATTCCAATAAAAATCGACGACGAATGCCATCGACAGGCAAGGCGTTCACCGCGAGACGATCGGCGGATGCTGCTGAAACGGGTCCACGACGTTATGCCAGAAAAACAAATCCTTGTATTTCTTCCGTCTCTTTTAACACGTTGACGTATTCGGGTGTCGCTTATTTGACTACTTGCGAAAGATCGTCGTAAGTATTTGAAAAGATATTCCATAATAATAAATTGTTAATTAATAATTAATTGTAACAATAGTTGAATTGTTATAAGGTAAAAATACGAAAATGGTTTATTAAAAAAATTATTTAGAATGTAAAACTTTAAGGCAATCTATACATAGCTGAGGTTGGTCGGGACAATTTGGACGATAAGTTGTTGTTTTCTTCAAATTCTTTTGTGCCTTTGTTCGGTCCATTCGACGTCTTTTATTTGCATAACATAGTTTGCACGCGCGTCTAATGCTTCTTCCGAAATCGTTTTTCCGAACGACGATATTATGCCGACTCCGTCGAAGACAAGGATTTTTTGTATTTTCAGACAACCTTAATAATTTTGCAACTAATAATCGTCTAAATATTCTAATATCTATATTCTTCCTTGTCGCAATTTTGTAAACCGTCAAAGCGTTTACAACAGAAATTCCCAGAAAGAATCGAATGGTAAGTTTTCCGTACCATTTGATTCCTTTTCTAATCGTGGTGGCATAAGAAACCATTTGGTCGGAATAATCTATACCACACTTTCCTTCGTTATATTCAACAACAGCTAGTGGTTTCAACGTTGCGAACAAACGAAACGAAAGATGATTCTTGAGACCACCGCACGAGCGACTAGCATTACTAAAATATCGATGGGAGCACCTAGCAGAGAAACGCTCGGTACTGCTGTACGCGTGGCCTGACGGAGATTTCTTTGAAAACACGCGTGCCAGTCAACGTGTTAAAACCAACGAAAAGGGAGTATCAAGAGCAAAAAGAGCGAGCAAGAAAAGGCGCAAAAAACAAAAGAGGAAACGAACAGGTATGAAGGAAAATCGTGGACCAAGTGTCAGCGAGAGAAGGCGAGGGCAATCGGATGGCAGAGCTGGAAACACGATCGTAACATTGGCCTGGAAGAGAGCAGAGGAAAGTGTAAGCGGCGTGGAAGCGAGAGGCGGATGAACAGGATGGTAAACTCGGAAACGCTTTGTCCGGTGGCTGAGTCTGTCTGGCGTCGTTTTCACGCCGGCTTGAACGCGCTTTTCGGTGTAAACCGCTTACGGGCAGGACGTAAACGCGGGCGAAAACGCGGGCTGATCCAAGGCTGAAATAGGGCGAAGAAAATCGAGAGGCGCGTGGAAACGTCGAACTCGGCGCGACGTCTGTTACCAACGACGTCTGTCACGTGTACACTGTACACGTATGTGTACATACGCGTCACGGATGGAGCTGGATGCTTGTGAACAGAGCGACAGAGAAACGAGGCTCGTGCAGAGAGACGTTCGTCATCGACCAACTCGCAATAACCGCTCGACAAATATTTAACCTGGTTGTATACTTCGCGTGGGAAAGCCGGCTGGTGCCGCGTAATGTGCTTTCGGTGTCGCAATGTTGCCCGCCTGGAATGCCTCTCTCAAGAGATACGCGACGACACTGATTTTTCCTCCTTCAAACGCGTCCCTACTCTCGATACATCGAACGATTCCATCCGTAGGGATATGATCGGTTTGCATCCATCCGCGTCGCGATCGCGTCTAGTCGAAGAATCGAACGCGATGTCGGGTGGGTGATGGAACTCGTGGGTTCAGCTTTCTAAAGGATTTCAATCCCTTTCTTCGTTATTCCTGATGCATCTAGCTTCTAACGATATTTTTCATATGGTTTCTTGGCTCGTTCTTATCGTTCGGTTTGCGAAGCGGTGGTAAAAACGAGATACTAAATATAGCGATCGTTTCGTTCCAAAAATAGGAATAGAGATCGATCGATGCTCGATCGTTGAATTCGGAAGACAAAGTCAGAAATAACTTAGCGCGTCGTTTCGTTCGTATTCTTCTTCCTTCGATTTCCTTCTAGTTCTATTTTCTATTACGTTGCGTACAACAACGCGACAGTCGTATTTCGCGATACGTTCTTACAAGATAAGAATGAAACGCTTAATACAGCGGTCGTTTAGTTCAAAGAATAGCAAACAGCAGTCGATCGGCGTTCGATCCACGAGACAGAGACCAAAATCGAGCAACAAGTTTAACGATCGTTTGGTTAAAAGCACAGGGATAACGTTTAATCAGCTTCTGCTCGTTTAATTCGCGAGGCAAACAATGGCGCAACGCGTCGTTTAATCCGTAGAATCGTATTACTCTTCTTCCGATTTTCTTCTACTTCCATCGTTATACCGCAACGATACAACGATATAAAATAAAAATTGGATTTACCATTCTCCCAGCTATCGAATATCTCAGGCTCCTACGAACTTCAACGTTTCCAAACGCCATGCCGCATAATCGAATATTCCAGCTGACCGAATTTGCATTCGCTCTGGCTGTCGAAAAACTTGAAGATAAATCCAGGACGCTATCCACCGGAGTGCTACTATCGCGTGACGTTTCAACGAGCAACCGGAAAATTTAGTCCTTCGTGAGGGACCTCGTTTCTCTGGCTGCGCTGCTCGCCGACAAATTATCCCCCTGGCCTGGTAAAACGAATTTAGAAGGTCGATCGGAGTGTTTGATTTTCCCGTGGACGCGGCACAATGGGGGTGAACGAAATCACGGCGAAGCTATAGCGATTCTCATTATCGGTGTCTCGATAAGCGTGGCAAACGAGTGCCATTTTTTCCTGCCCGATTGTTCTCTCGCAGTCGATCGCGCGTATAATTTGCGAGATGAACGGGTACAAGTTAGAAGGAAGCTGCTAAAGGAGCAAGAAACGAGGAGGAAGAAACCGAAGAAAGAGCGAAGGATCGAGAGGAAAGTGGATGGAAAAAGGGGAAGCGAGAGACGGTTTCGATAAGGTTAGGATCGTCCGTATAGGAATCACCGGAGTGTGTCTATGTTCGTTCGACTGGCTTGATAACGAGAGAAACTATGTAGCTGTAACGGTGGCCCGATAAAACGCTTTCTGGATGAGTCCCGCTTTCGCCTTTTAGACGTACCACAGTTCCGAACAAAGGATATTTCGTCGTTATACCCAGTGGCGGTTTTATGCAAAATCGAAGTCCTCCAGCGAATCGTCTTTTCTTATGAATATGTACAACCTGTTCATAAATATTAAGACTACTGCTGGTCTCGAATAAAGCTCGACCGCTGATTCGAAATTCTTAGGGAACCGATTAATCGGTCAGAAATGTCGCGTACTCGCGAAATGAAGGGCCCGCTGCGGATGAAAGAAAACGTTCGAGATCATCGACGAGGGTTATGGAAAAATAGGCAATCGTGTTTCGCGTATCGAATGGGTAAGCATATATTTACGTTTCCAAAGCTTTCCTATAGTTCCAGTTATTAGACAATTCTTTGGATAATTTTATTTTGAGTGTTGTAAAAAGTATTTTATTTATTCTTCTAGTCCGACTGTAGATCGTATTTCGTAATATACGGCGATTCTTTTTTTTTTTTTTTTAATCGTTGGCACGCTGTAGAAAGATTCGTTGCACGCTGAATGATCGGCGAACGACTGGTAAAAGTAACGTAATCCTCGATCGGTGTCGTATGTGACACGAGCAGAATTTGAATTCGGACAATTTTATTTTACAAACAAATTTAAATTGATAATCTACGTCTCTGGAGAAAGTTTCGTTTGTCGCGCCCTATGGCATCGCCATGGAACAAGTTTCATATTCTCAAAATGTATACTCGCTAATGGGCGACTCACGCCACAACACTGAACAAATAGAAAAGAGAAACTGTGCTCGTGATCGCGCATAATCACGCTCGATCTAGCGATTTATTTCGCTAGACAAGGAGGATATACGTGGATTTATTAAAATTCCATAGAAACTGGGAAATTTACATGTTTCCTCTGGTTACCTGTTCACTGACGCGAAACAATCTCGCAACGTGTATCTGGCTTGTTTGTTATTGGAGTCGCAGATTTATTTCGACAAACATTTGAGCCGTCCATTTTTCGTGAAAGCTGTTTTTGACATCGATTGCGGCCGTTTTGCGAGTATCGCGCCGCTCGCACGCACTTGTTTTACTACGAAATTTACTCTGTTTACTCTGACGTTTAAATGGTTGAGGGTATTTTGTATTATGCAGATCGGCTCTGTGCGAAAACCATGATACGCGAGGCGTGCACGATTCATGAGTCATAACGCCGAATCGGAAACATTCGAGTGCTATCGAAGCGACGGATACTCCAACCGAATCAAATTCGAGTAATTTCGAGGGTCAGTGTTAATGAATCGTTTAAAACATCGTGCAAATCGATGAATATTCTGCCTCGCGTTGCACGATAATTTAAATCGATTGTTTTTTGACATTTTTACTAGAACAATTATTCGCGCGAAATAATTTTACTTCGGTAATTTTAATCCGTAAAATTTCGATCGAACGTAACAAGAGAAACTCGACGTTATTAAATCGTGTAATTTCGTCAAATTGATGAAATTATTACTCTCGTTATTCTTCCATCGTACGTAATTTTGAAGAATTTCTTTGCGTTGGCGAAAAACTGTCTCCGTTGTATAAATTCACGGTATTTCGCTGCAGCTGCCCGTAAATAGGCTAATTTAGAGCTTTCGTGTTCCTTAAATCGTTCGTTTACGGTGTTTCCAGTTTCTCTGCTGTACGCTGTTTCGCTGCTATGACTTGCGATTAACTGCGAAACGCCAGCTAATCATTCATTCAACGACTCGCTATTAATTCTCATTTCCAGTCTCCATTTATTTAGCTCTGTTTTTGGAGAAACGCAAAATACTCGGAAATTATGGAAAGTATTATCTACACCGAATACAAACGGAAGTAAAAAGTTACACAGAAAGAAGAAGTTTCAGTTATGAATGAAAACACGCAAACGTTTACATTTTACTTCTAGTACAAAAGTGATCCAACTAAAAAAACCTGGTTACCGGCGAGGAAGCTTTTAATGGAACTTTCGGACCATATACTGAAAATGATAAAAGAGAAATTCGATTCCGCAAAAAAGAAACGAAAACTTACGATAATTCTAGATCTCTAAACTATCTCTAAACTATTTTCTCGCGTTCATTGCATTTTTCATAAAAAGTTAGAAATATATATATTTCTCATATCGGATACTAAAAACACCCTGTATATGATAAACGAGTATGCCCCGCTTATTTTGCAATAATCTACTGTTTATCCGCTACGTTACGAAATACAGATACGCCACGCTAAATGGAAACATCGTGCGCGTAAAATCCAAGATTTTGACGCATCGTTACGACTTGGTCGGTTACGAGTTTTTTTTTTTTTTGTTTATTATTTAATTTGTACTTTACAATTTGTCCAGCTCCCCAGCGGGATACCATCTTCGAGTTTGATTATTTCATTTCTTTAGCGAGGTCAATGTAGTATTTTCTTTTTAGTTTTCTTTCTATGAGAGTTTTGCTCGTTTCAGCAGCCAGCTGGTTTGGATGTGTTGCCGTTCTTTCCTTGTATTTTTCTACGTACCTGCCGATTTCTTCTTTGACCGTTGATATTTTTTAATCTTTGCGTATATCCTCGTTTCTGACATACCGTGGGGCGTTGACTGTTGTTCTCAGTATCTTCGATCGTAGCAACTGCAGTTTATTTATGTGATTCGTTGCTGCTGTCCCCCATAGTGGCATTCCGTACGTCCAAATTGCTTTTATCATCGTTTTTCAGATTTTTAGTTTATTCTCTATGCTGAGTTTAGAGTTTCGACTAGTTATTCGGTACATCTGTCTTCTTTTTATCCGTATTTTGTGTATAATCGATTTAGTATGTGGTTACGAGTGCCACTGAAAAACCTACATCAGCCATCCAAGACCATCGTGCCCCTGCGCTCATAGCTGAATAATTCCAACGTGAACGTACGACGAATCAATTATGAACGGTGTTTTTCACTGGCACGCGATTATCTATCCGACCTTGCATCTGAAACGTATCGAACCCGATTCTGGCTGGCAGCGAAAACAACGAAGAATACGTGCTACACGGTCGGCCAACGATCGTTTTGGAATTCCCACGGACCGATATTAAAAAACGCGAAGCCAGCGTCCAAGTTAAGCGCAATTTTATACCCTACATCGCATTTAGGCGAAACGATCTTATGGGGGCAATTTTGAGTTACACGATCCCCGGACAGATCGACGATATCGAATGAAAACGTTTCGTTGACGGCAAACGCGTAATTATACAGCCGGGCCCGGCTTCTTGCTTACACGCTCGACCGCCACGATCCACCGTGTTAACTTTCAGCCAGAGATCATTCTTCCGGTTATATCGCAATTTGCAATCGGCCTTGTTTACGAGGAATCTCACCCCGAGACCCGGACGAGAGTTCCACGGCGACGTCCGCTCGTAATTCATACGAGAAATGAACTTTTGCGAAGGAGAAGAAGCACGTTTCGCGACCCTCTCTAACATCGTTGGTTGTGCGAACGTATATGATAGTTTAGCAGAGAAAATTCTCGATAAAAAAAATGTATTATACGTTATGCGTATTATACCGTGTGTCGTGTAAAACATTTTGAAATTTCATTGGCAATGTAACGAAACACGACTGTTTTATACTGGTCAGAGTTAGAACCAATCTGAACACGTGTATATCGTACGTATTACATACGAGATGTTATATCTCGACGTGTTAAAATGTATTAGGTGAAACATTTTCAAATTTCATCAGCGGTATAACGAGACACGATTGTCACGACTATGTTGATCAAACTTGGAACCGATCTGAATACGTTTATATCGTACGTATCATATAAAAGATATTACATATCGACGTGTTAAAATGTATTGGCTGAAATATTTTCAAATTTCATCAGCGTTATAACGAGACACGACTGTTTTATGCTGGCCAGAGTTAGAACCAATCTGAACACGTGTATATCGTACGTATTACATACGAGATGTTATATCTCGACGTGTTAAAATGTATTAGGTGAAACATTTTCAAATTTCATCAGCGGTATAACGATACACGATTGTCACGACTATGTTGATCAAACTTGGAACCGATCTGAATACGTGTATATCGGATGTATTATATTAAAGATATTATATATCGACGTGTTAAAATGTATTGGCTGAAATATTTTCAAATTTCATCAGCGTTATAACGAGACACGACTGTTTTATGCTGGCCAGAGTTAGAACCAATCTGAATGTGTGCATGTCGTACGTATTACATACAAGATGTTATGTATCGACGTGTTAAAATGTATTAGGTGAAACATTTTCAAATTTCATCAGCGGTATAACGATACACGATTGTCACGACTATGTTGATAAAACTTGGAACCGATCTGAATACGTGTATATCGGATGTATTATATTAAAGATATTATATATCGACGTGTTAAAATGTATTGGCTGAAATATTTTCAAATTTCATCAGCGTTATAACGAGACACGACTGTTTTATGCTGGCCAGAGTTAGAACCAATCTGAACACGTGTATATCGTACGTATTACATACGAGATGTTATATCTCGACGTGTTAAAATGTATTAGGTGAAACATTTTCAAATTTCATCAGCGTTATAACGAGACACGATTGTCACGACTATGTTGATAAAACTTGGAACCGATCTGAATACGTGTATATCGGATGTATTATATTAAAGATATTATATATCGACGTGTTAAAATGTATTGGCTGAAATATTTTCAAATTTCATCAGCGTTATAACGAGACACGACTGTTTTATGCTGGCCAGAGTTAGAACCAATCTGAACACGTGTATATCGTACGTATTACATACGAGATGTTATGTATCGACGTGTTAAAATGTATTAGGTGAAACATTTTCAAATTTCATCAGCGGTATAACGATACACGATTGTCACGACTATGTTGATCAAACTTGGAACCGATCTGAATACGTTTATATCGTACGTATCATATAAAAGATATTATATATCGAAGTGTTAAAATGTATTAGCTGAAACATTTTCAAATTTCACTAACACTGTAGCGAAATACGATTGTCACGCCTTTGTTGATCAAACTTGGAACCGATCTGAATACGTGTATATCGGATGTATTATATTAAAGATATTATATATCGACGTGTTAAAATGTATTGGCTGAAATATTTTCAAATTTCATCAGCGTTATAACGAGACACGACTGTTTTATGCTGGCCAGAGTTAGAACCAATCTGAACACGTGTATATCGTACGTATTACATACGAGATGTTATATCTCGACGTGTTAAAATGTATTAGGTGAAACATTTTCAAATTTCATCAGCGTTATAACGAGACACGATTGTCACGACTATGTTGATCAAACTTGGAACCGATCTGAATACGTTTATATCGTACGTATTATATTAAAGATATTATATATCGAAGTGTTAAAATGTATTAGCTGAAACATTTTCAAATTTCACTAACACTGTAGCGAAATACGATTGTCACGCCTTTGTTGATCAAACTTGGAACCGATCTGAATACGTTTATATCGTACGTATCATATAAAAGATATTATATATCGAAGTGTTAAAATGTATTAGCTGAAACATTTTCAAATTTCACTAACACTGTAGCGAAATACGATTGTCACGCCTTTGTTGATCAAACTTGGAACCGATCTGAATACGTTAGTATCGTACATATCATATAAAAGGTATTATAAATTGACGTATTAAAATATATTGCATACTACGTATATATTATATGCGTTACTAAACATTTTCAAATTTCCTTAGCACCATAACGAGACACGACCGTCATTTTTACATCGATCAAACTTTAAACCAATCTCAAAAAGGTACCTTCACGCTCAGTGCGTTATATACTCTATGTATACGTAGATAATATACATATGTCGCGGATGAAATGACAGATTTTCATTAAAGTAATTAGAAAGTAATAGAAGTAAAAGGAATTCTACTAAATCCAATGCGCTGTACCAAATATCATCAGGCGTCGCAACGTCGTATGATCGACAATGAACTCGTACGTATATCGTATGTATTCGAACGAAACTGAGATTCGAGAACGAACGATCGAGCGTATAAAGCGATCCGACGTCGGCAGAATCTTCTCGTCGAATTGGTTCGTGCGTGGAATCTCTACGATCGTAAGACGGGTCCTCCCGTTCTTGAAACTTCGATCAAAATTGTACGCTCGACATTTTTTCGATATTCAAAGATCAATACGATTCCCCGTTGCCGGCAAGTTTCTCGGCTCTTCCGGTCGTTTGTTTTGTCGGGAAATTCGAGAACCGTTTGCGTACTGTTCCTCGTCGCCGGATCGGTTGGTTCTGGTTTATCGAAGAAAGGTTTGTTTGAAGATTCGTGTCGGTTGATCTTTACGTGGGAGCTGCTAGAAGAAGCATCTTCTGGTATCGTTGGAATTTCGAACGATGGGAATCGGAGGATGGCGGAGCCGGCGAACCACCGTAAGAAACGGCGAATTATTTCCCAGCCAGTCGGTTTTTTGCGAATGAAATTCTTCGGACGCTTCTCTCGGATGTGTTCGACGTTTTATAACTAACGTCGAAGAGCAAGCGTTAATTGGCTCGATCGTTCGCGTCTGATCGTTACGATGCTTCGCTTGTATCATTCCTTCAAACATAGAACCGTAACGATATAGTTTCTTTAAAACATTTTTATCGTTCAACAACTGATCTTTCTACTCGTAGACTAAGCAGATTAGGCGAAAGATTCGAACGAAGGAAACTAAGGAACAGATACCATCTATCTATCGTTGTCTGTCGAGTAAAAATACAGACAAGAGTTTTTAGATTTGTTTTAAAGACATCGCGTAGAATTTGTTAACTACCGGTGCGATGATTCTGCGTATTTCCTCGCAGTCTTTTCCCACAATTTTGGTTACAAGACCTATTCCTTTGTCTCTGTATAATGATTACCGTTCGACAATGTTCTTACGTTTATCTCTAAACGATCTATTCTATTTTAGATAATATCCTACGTATTCTGTCCTATTCGTTCTAAATTGTTTAAACATGAATGAAACATGAAACTTAAATAGCGGTTCGTTGCGATCGCCGTCTGATCTCTAGTTTTTCTTTTCGCCTTTATGAAACGATCGTAAGTAAGAAAAGATAGAAAGAACACTAGCTCTGCAAGCAGAGGAACGCCTCGGTGAGCAAGATAACAAAGGCAAACTAAAAATGTCAATAAACGGGCAACGACGCGTTTCGTTCGCTCGTCTGCATCGCGCCGAATCGAAGACTAAGTTAACCGTGCAGTTTCAATTATTAATTTTTCATCGTTCTTCGAAGAATCCTATTAAACGATAGAAGTCGTACAACGTTCGATACAAGAGTTACGTAAGTGGTAGAATTAGCGAAAATAAGATTTTCTCGTTCTATCGAATTTCTTCTGGTATTTGAATCTTTTATCGTTTCGATTCTTTAATTTCCGCTCGATATCAACGGCTGTCCGGAAAGTATCTTTCTTTCGCAAACGTGTTTTTCACAACGACGCAGCTTCGTACGAACGTGAAACCAAGTCTGTGAAATGTCACGGTGTTTGTCTTAACGGAACAAAATGGATCGTACGTAATTCGACGAAATAATATAAAACAAAGAACGTTGTGCGTTTATCATTTCCTCACAAAACGAAAGAAACTTTTCGGATAATCTAATACTTGTCGAGTCGATGAAATAATTCGTTGTACGCTTTTCATTCCTAATGCACCAATTCTTAGTAATCCGTGTCGAACGCGTATCCAAAATTTCGTTATATAAACACAGCTATCGTAGAAAAATTATTTATTAACACGCGATATCGTAGGCTCTATAAATAATTTATGAATAAACATTCGATCTACAGCGAGCACGTGAATCGCAAGAAGGTTTCAGTGGTTTCCACGACGCCGTAACTGATAAATAAACGAGCAAAGAACGAATCTTCGCTTGTTTCGTCAAAATTCGTCAGAAAATTTTGACAGCGAGGTTATTCATTTCCGGTCGGAACTCGCCAGGGACAGTTCGTTCGTTCGTTCGTTGCGTAAAGTTAAATTGAGAAGGACCCGTCTCGCTGGAAAGTAGAATACACAGTTATGCAAATCACCACGGTACCTGTACGAAAAGTGCATAACCACGGAAACGTAGCGCCGCAGGTCCAGCGGCAGTCAAGTCCGAAGGGAAATTGGCGAGAATCGAGGAAAGTGAACCCCAGGGGCGTACCGAAGAGCTCGCGCGTTTCTTTTATGTGAAATGGACCGAGTTGGAAACGTCGAACGATCGATACCAATGTCTTATATTCTCTTTCGACTATGGCTAAGTGTTCGTGCATATGAAACGTCGTTCCCTGGAATATAAAACTCTAGCCACGCGTAGTTTCGCCAAAGTGTCATATATTTGATCGGTGTAATTTCAAAGCGCGATATGTAATTTTATACGTTTTTTTCTTTCTTCAAATTTTATCCTTCTAGATTCGTAAGAAACTGTCCGTTTCCAATTTGAGAATGTCTCGGACCTTGAAGTTTCTTAGAGTTCCTTTATTCGCATACGCGCACGTAGTTTATTCGCTAAACAGTGGATATTTGAAAGAAAAAAAGAACAAAAATGGAAACCAACGGGTGCAGAATCGGAGAAATAGGAAAGTCGTTGGAAAATTTCGTATTTCGAGTCCGAAAATCTCCGTGCTGTACTATGAGAAAATCGAACCTATGATCTTAACTCGTAACGAGTCGTTAAGAAGTAGACCGCAAAAATTTGCACTCGCATAAACGTCCCTAATCTACCAACAACTTACGTAGCGACCGATACTGTTATTAACGATCGATAAAAAAAAACTTTCAGGTCCAAATTGATTCTTACAAAAAAAAAAAACGTACAATTTTATCGGAAAAACATCATCGCGCGAACCATTATTATCCCACGTGACAGCATCGCGAGAGCGGAAGAAGCCGCTGAAGATGGAAACCGTGAAATTTCCTAAAAGATCATTCGACTATCGTTCTCCTTTGAAACTCATAAAACTAGAAACGACTGCGTTTCGGCGAAACGAGAGCTCTTAAAGGCTGCGAGTGTTGCGGCCGGTTGCGAGGAAGCGTGCGCCTGTTCGCGATTCGCAATTACAATCGTGTTACCACGGTGCGGCGGTACATCAAAGATCGCATAATGAGTTTGAGTTGCGAGAGGGCGGGCGAGCGAGAGATGCGCCGCCGGAATTCAGGGTGACTTGAACAGAGGGGTTAGGGGGGCCGCGAAAGAGGTCGGTTCGGAGGGGGCCGACTGTTCCAGCGTCTGTGCATTTTAATAAAGATTCCGAGAGGCGCGCGATCCGCACGAGGCCGTGAAAACCGAAGAGAGCGATAAAAAGAGGCCGGAACAAAGGGAAGTCGTCGGGTGGTCGCGTTATGAGACTGCAGTAATTCAGCCGATGCGGCCGGAAAGAGGAAACCACGGGGGCGGTTCGATAATTTCAAAGGGGATTAGACAGCCGCGAACGTACGTACGAGCTGGCGATTCTTTTTATTTCGATAAGTAATTGGCCGCCTTTTGTCGCGTACGGACAAATCGCTCTTTCTCAGCGACGATCGGTCGATTTACTTTTTCGGATGAAAAGGGCAGAAGATCCAATCTGGTCGAATTGGTTTAATGCCGAGGATCGTGGATGCTGTTAAGTTGCAGCCTAAAACCATATAAAGCGATAAATGGCGCTGGAGGGATGCGGACATAAAGTTAGCGAAACCAAGAGTCTTCGAACAAAAGTTTAACCGCGCGCAACTGCCTCTTTCGTTCTTCGTACGTTTCAAAGAAACATCGTGTGTTTAATTTGCACGTCACTCGATATTATTTTCTCAAGGAGCAAGTGCAAGGAGCAATTATCGCTTCTGAAATTCGAAACTTCTTGAACAAGTTCACAAGTTATCGTATTATGTGGCGCTATACGGTGACTCGCGAAAGTTACTCACGAAAGTATTTTAGTTCGGTAATATAGCGAACAATTGACTGCTCGTAACTGATACTCCGTGATCGATACTTTACGCGATATATTCTCGCAGTATGTATCTTGTAACTTTTGTATACAGTGTTGCGAATAATTATAAACTCAAACAACATTTTCTGCCTTGCTTTCTCGATTATTTATATTTAAACGGTGAATTGCACGCTACGGGATATCGGAAGACGTTACACGGCGAATTATTGTCTTTCACAACTGAAATAGAAGAGAAACAGACGATTTTTCAATAAGACGATGCTCCTATTCGTACAGACGTCACTACAAATAGGTGCTTCTAAGATTTCGAAATAGAATTGTTACCGAGATACCAGCGTTGAATTCTGATCCGAATCGGATCGAGAACCTGCGGAGAATTTTAGCAAGAAAAATTTACGACCAGGAAAAGGCAGCTATGAAAGATATCGCTAAACTTAAAAAGAGAATAAAATTTAAGACGAAGTTTCGAATGAGTCAAGGAATAGTATACCCAGCAGATTAATAAAAGTAATCGAAAATAAGGAAAAACCGCTAAATGTCGAATGCTGACGTGACAAGATTAACACAGTCAAAAACACAATTTTAAAAAGTATAATTTTCAATAAACTTCGAAAGAAGAAAATTCTTGTTCGTTGTATCTTCGATCTTTGTTTTATATCGTAAAGTGAAACGATTTTGTCAACTTCTGCTTTGACATTATGAAAAATCTAAAAATAGGCTGTACTTTATAATTATTATTAACACCTTATGACTTTCCCACATAAAATATTACACGAATATGCCACGCGAATTTAACACGTAAATTATATATGAAGATACTATACGAACTTACTATAGAATTTTATAATGCGAAAACTCAGGCAGTATACAAATTTCGTCTGGAGAACGTTGCAAACTTATCTGGCGAACAGCTTGCCTGACAGCCATCAGAAGCACAGCCGCAAGAAGATCCAAAACTAAGATGATCCGAAGCCAAGAAGAGAGAAGGAGGCAGGAAGATCATGTATTACGAAGGAGAAATACGAAGCGCGATGCTAGGTCCCAAGGGAAGAGATCGGCCGAGTGAAATACAGGGGATCAAAGACGAATCGGATAAGGAAGGCTAAACCGTGATACGAAGAGGGGTGAGCAGCTAAACCTCTGGTAAGAGGATCTCGCCAACGAAGGGAGTAACGTGCAACGAACGACAGAGCGGTGCCACCAGGAGTCGGTTAGATAACCAAGAGAACCGAAGACGGACGACGAGAAGAGGAACACGGAAGAGAGAAGAGCTCACGACGGAGAAAGCAGGGATCCAGCAAGCCACGGAATGTAACTGGAATGCCGGTGTTCATCGTCCGACCATTCGGTAATGGCTACACGTGTACACCATAACGGATACACGCGCCAACCCCTCACCCACGCTATAGCTTCGGCCTGGCCGCATACGCGAGTTATCCTCTTCGCGTGTAAGCGTTACGCGGTGCAACGAAACTGCGAGACCGGCCCTGGCGTGCATTCGATCGCTACGATCCGCAGGATCCACGGAAGTCGATCGATCCATCCGCATATACGTTGCGTCCTTCGTAAATATCAGGACGCTAACTAACGCGCGCAGCCTGTTTGAAGGTTTAACAGCGACGCTAGTAGCCTGTATATTCTAACGATCGAACAAAAAATGTTGGATATATATAGGTCAGCTTGTGGTCAGCTTGGGGTCAGAAATATCAGGACACTGACGAATATTATGCAAGTTTGAAAGTTTAACAGCCACGCTAGTAGTCTGTATATTCTAATTATTAAACGAAAAAATCTTGTATATATATATGGGTCATTTGAAATTTGATTAGGAAATTGTAATAAAAATACAGAATACGAAGAGAAGGATACTGTGCGTTCGTGGATGGTACGTTTAATCTTCTCCGCTGGCCAGGAAAGCGTTGTGATCGAGACCGATTCTCCAAGAACTACCAAACATTCTTTCGTTGCATCTTCCTTGTGCGATCTTCGTATAATATTGCAGTGAAATGAGCCACACGTGCACAGACGTGAATCATAAGTGTCTTCTTACGAGATAAATAGTTTTCCCAATAAAAGTATGCTTGTATTACAAACAGATATTCCTACAATACATCGCATCTTTGTATATGGATGATTTAAACAGAAAGAAACGTATCGGATAGATGGATTGGCTTATTGAAACGAAGAAAAATGAAAATCGATCTTCGTAATAAGCAAGCTGCGGATTTTTATGCAACTACGTATTGTTACGAAGAGAAACGAAATCTCTTTTATCACAAATGCATAAAAGTGCGCAGTCCGGTAATAATTTTCTCAATTTGGCTTGAAACCGTCCTGACGTACAGCGACGAGCGAAAGTGTAAACGTTCCAACTTAAACTGAATAATCGGAATAATTAATAATTTCGATTATTATATAAAGATCAAGTTACTATAACTATCGACTGAATCTGGCAAATAAAATATAACACTTTATTTTCGTCTAAGCTAACAATGTACAGAACATTGTCAAAAATAAGATTCTGACGCAATGCTCACAGTTTTGCCCTTTGATATCCTATACATGAGTCGACGTTGTAAATTAATGTTTTATCCATAAGATATACAATTTTATCCATACAATACATACAATATAAAGAATAATTTTCATTATAGTTCGACTTATTCCTAACTTGTAATTAAAGTACATCGTTTGAATAATAAACACGCGTCCAAATACTTTCGAGCGTACTTAGGTATACGTAGGTTGGATAGAAGGATAGACACGAATTGGCATGAGCACGGCTGTGAGATCGGACTACCAGTTCGATATTCCGACCATCCAAGTCGTTAGACGTTACGACCGGTAACGCGGCAGTTCGTTGATGTTGCTATCTATGTACTTTCGTGTGTGTACCTGTAACCTCGTACAGAGATCTCACGTCCCGAACGATAAGCGGAATACGAGAGACTCGGAGCGGAAGTTTACGCGCTCGTCACGGCTTCTCCCGCTGCCGCTCCCCGTTATTTTCCCCGCTGACGTGATTAACTTGCCACAAGTGGCTGGAATTTTGAGAGAAACGCTGCTCAATGCATTCGAAAGGTCGCGCGAGCGCGAATGTTTCGTTCTTTTGAATTTTAGAACGTTTGGAGTAATAGTATCGAAGTATAGCGATAGGAAATTTGGACGTGTTGGAAAATCAGATTCTATTAATGTTATTTTCACGATTTTTACGCGCATGTAAATATCAGGCTGTCTCGACAGTTTCTTTCGCTTTATAAGGAAATAACAGATGCACAATATTTTCGTTATTTTTGGACAAAATGGATTCAATAAAATAATATAAAACAAGAAATGCTGTGCATCTTACTATTCCTTTATAAAACGAAAGAAACTTCCGAGACAACTTAATATTACAGATATCTGTTTTCCAATATAAGAAGACAAGTATACATATATTGGTTTGGAAAATTATTTTCATTGCCCGAGGAGACTGACGATCGACTGTCTGTCGACGAGCGTCTCGCTCATCTCGCTGCAACGTTTTACGAAGGTTACGCAAGAAAAATGTAACGAAGGATGCTGCGAGTTTTTGGAAAATCAGTCTCGATTAAAACGGTTTCATTGTCAATGGAAATTTTCTTGTAAATGGAGATGTAGTCGTCTGTTTCCGACACAACCACGATTTCATCGAAAGAATTGTTTTCGTCTGCGTAGAAGTGAGTTATTGGCGTCTGTGCGTGTCTGACTCGTTTCACTACGATATTATATTCAACGTCTGGCTCTTCGTCATTAGCAGGCTGTGTCGGATGCAGACGGATGTTCAAACGTTTATGGAAAAGTGAGAGATACGAAAACGCATAGAGTGAATACGATACACAGAACTGTATAAAGTACTCAAACTATAGCGTTTATTGTGATATTTAGTAAACGTAAGAATCTCTGTTTAGATTCTAATTCTTCAGTCCTCTTCGTTTAAACTTTGAATTCGCATAAATATTTTCGATCTCATCGTTACTACCCGAGATCTATTCCTCGACAATTTATCAATTAATAACGTTCATGGATCGATAAGTTACAAGCTACGTTTGCAATTTAGTCATTTTATTCAGACGATTATTATTAATCAGACGATTCGTACCTTGTCAAATTTATCGTTTCATTAACAAGTTTGCTATTTGCAAGCAATACATCAGATTGTTATTGAATGGAATTATCGAACAAATTATACAGACTAACCTATCTGCATCTCTAGCTTTAACTACTCACACAAGGAGTAATCGACGTACGGGGTACGTGTAACAATTCCCAATCGAGTACTGATGATCACACGTATGCAGTACATCATGCATCTCATCCCTTACCGAAGGCTCAAACCACGATCGTTTGGGGATCAGTCGAAATTAGGAGACATTACTCCATGCGGCAAGTCTATCTTCGTTTGAGCAACATACGGTATAATTTCCGTTTACGACAATCTCGTTTGTGCCACGTCGATTGTATAATTGTGTGATCAGTGATAGTGTAACTAAACTAATAAAGACTTTTTAGATCCAGTCTGTGTCCCATAGCTCATACGTATAGTCTGTGCTGATCAATAATTTACAAGCTTGGACAAATTTCATTGACGATGAAAGTAAAGAGTAAGAATTTGAAATAACGAAATCATTTAAATTACGTGGAAAAATGTAAATGACATTTAAGCGATTTGTAAAATGCTTTCTATTGAAATTACGTTTAGCATTACCAATGTAAATTACGTGACGTTCCCTTTCGCGATTAATTTTTCTGGTACGACATTACTGGTCGAAGCGCGTAATTACGAATTCATTATTTAGGGTGGTAAATTTAAATCCACGCCATGGAAAGTCCTTCAACGGTTTATAATATTACGCGCTATAAAATTATATTTAATAACCTACCTTTCTACAATCAATTTCATTTTATGTTCAGCTTAATATGTTCCCGCTTAAAGCGAGTGTATAAATCGATGCATAAGGATATTTTCCTAAAATCTTTAGTTTGTAATATCATCGTAAGCCGATTATTCGAATATTGCAACGAGGAGAAACGTTCGAACAATTGCTTGAACGAAACCAGATATAGATTTTGCTCCAATGTTTCTAAAATCAAACGGGAGACAAATCGCTAAATCACTGAGACAGTAAATATAACTTTCAACCATCGTTTCGTCATTAAGTCTTCCAAACATAATCTACCATAAATTCCAAATAAATATCGTCGCGTGTAACGTAATTATTAACGTTTACTTTCTACAAAAATTTCAGACCAGATACATATGTTTCGCATCTGACACCAGAGACGAGACGAATTATTTGTTAATTCACGTAGAATTCTAATATTTCCAATCGTTCGCCGTTTTACGAAAGGGTTCGTTCGCTCGTTTCAAAGTTTATAAGCGCCGGTATAAATCATTTTTAATAATATTCCTCGTATCATGTTGCTTCCCTTCTAACCGCTGGAACAGGTGAGGAAAAAAAATCATTAACTTTAATAAGGGTGGTTTTTGCCATGGACGACTCAATTATTCCAAGCACGTGACAGCCGTGTTGTACGGTTACGTATACTCTCAGAGAAGCATGCAGCGTCGTGTTTCACGTAACCTTAAGCTTGTAAGTTTAAAGCTGCGAAAAGCGAGGTAAGTTTAACGAGCCTGCGAGTTCTATGGGCGTACGGAAAGGGTTAAATGCGAAGTAGGTCGCGTGAATGGCTCCAGTTTGCGGTGTCGAGAGTAAGATCGGTCTTGCAGGTGGCCATTCTTTTGCATTACGAGCCGAGCTTCCGAAATATATCCGTCGTGCGGGCACAACAAACGGGACAAGCCGGAAAATACCGGACGTTTGTGGACGGCTCGTAAGCACGTATAGCGGACAAAGCTCAGCAGGCCAGAGCGTTGCGTTCTACGGCTCACGATGTATCTTCTCCACCTCCACGCGCGCCGGAAGTAATCGTTTTAACGTGCAATGGCAGCGATCGTTAAGTACCGCGGGCCTCGTCTTACGTCATGGTCAGATCGCGGCGAAACTAGCGATGGGAACAACGCGACTCGAGTCGTTTACTTTACTTTCAATTGTCCTTTTCAAGGCACCGTAGAATATTTTCGTGTCTCCTTTTTTCTTTTTCTTTTTTTAGATATTGGCGTCGTTGGTTGATACGAGATGGCGTACACGTGGAAAGCAGAAAATAGAATTTTTATGAGTCAAGTAGGAAACAAATTAGAAAAATATCTGTAGTTTATTTACGTTTAGAAGTTCTTCCGAAGGTACGATGAAACATTTTGATGCTTTTTCTTCGATGTTGGTGTCGTGTTGGTTGATACAGGATGAGGTAAACGCGCAAGTTAGAAAATAGAATTTTTATGAAACAAAACAGAGTAAGAAGTATTTCGATATTTTTTTTTTTTTTTTGTTTAGATAATCATTGAATAAGTATCGATGTTTTAGGTATTACATAAAAATAGAAGGATAATTAAGGTATAATTACGGGATACATAAATACATGGAACGTGTTACGTTAAAGTGGAGCTGCCAGCCGCCGCTGAATACAACTCGTCGACTAAAGTCAATAACAAATATACCCAATTGCTCGCGGCTGTAAGGTGACACTAGACAAGTACATACGTGACGCACAGTTGCCGCGCCGACGCGGATAAGTGAAATTTACCTGTCTTTGTCAGACCAAACGAAGTTATCGATCTACTCGTATTCTCTACCGAAAATCCCAATAAAAATATCCTTACGAATAGACTACGGACTCGCATGAACGTAACTGAAAGAATAGAACTTCGTAAATAGAAATTCATTGTATTCTTAAAAACTTCGTAAATAGAAATTCATTGTATTCTTAAAAAAATTCTAAGGAGTACCTTACCTTCGATACGCCATATATATCATACATTCCATGCATTTTTGCATACTTAATTTCGCATGAATGCATAATAATTGTAGGCATAAATTTGACTATTATTTCTAAGAAAAGCTACAACAGTCGATCGTTCCAGCCATTAATCGTCGCTTTAATTATCAATAAAAAATCGAGGAACTCGATTCGATTTTTCAATATCTCGAACGCTCGAGATCTCAATATCTCGGTAACGTTTCTAAGGAAAGCTACGAGCCAATTATTTTAACCAATTGCGCGTTCATCACGCGCGAAGAGCGTAGAAACGCTTAGATCTTGAATTTGATCTCGCGTGACAACACGCATGCGAATAGTTTATAAGGAAGATCGATTTGATCGAGAATGTTGGAGGAACTCGCATCGTGTGCCCATCGCTAGTTACGACCACCCTAAGACTACCTACATACTCGGCTACGCCTCGACACATTGCCTCGACCCACGCGCCATTGTCTTCTCTTTCGGACGACGCTGCCTGATGTAAGAGGGAACGAGATACGTATTCGCGGATACGTTTCAGCGAGAGAAAAAAGAAAGTCTGGTTGGAATTATAGGCAGATAGGCAGATACGTAGGACGACGCTGGGATATCGAGATCCGATGGCAGGACTGGCGTGGAACAGATTTTTCAAAGATGTCAGAGGTTTGTAATTAACGGACCGGGCGGCGTTGTTTGAATTGTTAATGCCGGATACGTTAATCACGACGCTGTAACGTCGCGGGAAAAGGCTTTACGAGGTTGTTAAAGAGTGTAAAAGAATATTTGAATATCACGCTCCTAATTTAGCAAAGCGTATTTTTATCGCGGAAAATAATTCCTAAAAAATTTAGTTTTAACACGGTAAGAAGCTATTTTTACAGTTTCATTTCCAAGATCGTAGAATATTATTTAAATACGTATACTTGTACGAAGATATATTTTGGTGAAATAATTCGTGGAAGCAGATTTTCGCGTATAGCAGAAAGTCGATAGGACAGTGACGCGCGATCGATACGAGTATTACAAATCAAATTTGTTAGTTTGTTGTCTTTAATTTACTATTAATTCGAGCATTATTTCTATATGTATTTGTTTCGTTTGAAATCTCGAGATACTTTGACAATGGTTACGATTATTAATATTTCGATACTCCAAACAAATTCATACCGTACGTCGATCAAAGCGTCATAATCGAAATTGTATCATACGTACGACTAAAAATTCTATATAACCTAAATCTGACAGAAAAATTCGTAAAGCAATTCTCGCGTGAAAACATTGAAAATACACTGTACTACCTTCCTGCGAAATGACGACCAGTTCTTATGTTTCTGACACGGTGGGTCGTAAAAGTTGCAGTTCCTGCTCGATAAAACAAGAGCTGATCCATCCTGCAACAATATGACGCCGCGTGGAAAGTGGCGTCCGGTTAACACGCGGAATAGCTGTTCGAAAACGCGCAAACGGAACGACAGGAACATTCTCATACGAGCGAGGCTGGTATTCCGCGAGTCTCACGACTTCTCCACGACGTGAATCATGCCAGTTCCGGTCCGACCCACGCGTACGTGTCCCTGAAACACCCGCGCCTCGATCTCGTCCTCCGTCTCGACGCATCCCTGCCGTCTCGGCTCGTCTCGATTACGCCTGAATTTATGAAATGCTCTTTTATGGCTATTTTCTTCGAGCCGTACGAAATTCTCGTGCCACGCAATCGCAAACTGGGTCTTCAAGTTCAAAGTACGAGCGACGCGTCAAGACCGTGTCCTTCGAGCTATCGACTTCGATTCCAAAGCCTCGATTTTTAATACCGTGAAGTCCGAGTTCTTTAAGGAAGCTTTAAAATTCAATTCTAAGAACCGAGTCTTTAAAACTGACGCCGTACGAAGTTTAAGTTCTCGAGAATTCAGAGTTCTATTCTAAAAGTTGGTTGCCTAAAAGAGAAAAAAGTGTCTCGGAGCTTTAACGTCGAATCTTCGAGCCCGAGGAGTCGAAACTCATGAAAACGAAATAAGGAAATTAACGGTAATTCCGTGATGTATCCTATCCGTTCTCTACGAAGAATAACTTCGGATCTGAATATACAGAAGATCGAATCGCCATAGTTGGCGCCTGGATTCACAGCAATCTTCCGATAATTCAATTACCAACTTTTGAAAGTGAAACATCTCGAAGCAACGCGCTCGTTCGTCTCCTCTGATAAATTATACTTCGTTTCCTTCCTTCGCGGGACGTTCGATGAAGTTTAAGAAATCTGTTCAAAAAATAGGAAATTTCAAATATAAAAATCAACTCTTCGCGTCTGCTGAAAATCTGTTGGCGAATAAAAATCGTTTTGAAGAATCTAGCTTTCGCTAATCAAACAGCTTGTACAGCTCTCTCGATGCACTCTTACAGTCAACATTTAATTACACGATCAAACACGTGCCCGATGAACTTGACATGGCCATTCGCACCGAACAAGCACTTCCTCCGCCAGACGAACTATAATCACTTTCTTGCTCTAATAGATCATCCACGACATGCGCATCCGTGGGAGGGAAGAAATTGTTCTATGCTGTATCCACGGTCCAAAGGGGAGCAATTTCGGATATAGAGAGTTCATGAAACTGCTCTTCCCTTTATTGGCGCTTAAAGGGGACGAGCAGAGAAACGGATTAATCTTTACTCGTCGGTCATTCGCGCGGATGTACAACGCGGGGGAGAATGATGCGTGTATCGTTCAATTACGAACGCAATATTTTAGGACGCTATATTCTAGACACAGTGTAGAGGAAAACTAATAGAAGGAAAAAAGATCGAGGCGGTAATAAAACGTTTTAGGATGAAACTGTGCAAGTGATTAAATATTTGATTTTATTTTAGTGGGTTGGCAACTAAGTGACAAATAAAAAATTAATGACAATAAAAGATTCTTTGAAAATTTCGTCTCTATCTATCTATATATATATATATATATATATATATATACATTATACTATTCAATTTCGCCTTACGAGACTCACTTCCTTCTACAAGCATTATTTTCAGCTATACGACACATTTTCCCGACAGTTGTGAAACTTACCCTTCGCACGCGAGCATTGGTTCACGAAAACGACGATTTTCCATAGCGGTTTCTCACGAAAGCCGATATATACAGTGGCTATAAAAAAAAGTATCGGCACGCATCTATACTTTGCAATGAGGCGTTTCCTTGTCAAATTCTATACATTACATTTTCATAGTATCATGGCACTCGTAGTCGTATGAGAGTATTACGAAATGATAGGAAATTTAATATACTTGGATTAATTAGTACGTAAGTGCTATAATTTGACTGCGGATTTCTGCGTATTTGTGAGAAATTTCAAAGCGCAAAAATGTACAAAATGCATTTCAAAGTGCATAAATTCTTTAATGGATGGAATAAATCTTTACGTAGGATCCGTCTCCTTAATTATGCCGATAAAGGTGTTAATTGGAATCTAGCTATGACGAATACAACCAAGTGCAAGTACTTTCTTCAGCCACACCGTATCGTTCACATTTGTCACGCGCACGATACCGTCTCTTCTCGCGAAAGCAAAGCCAAAAACAAATCACGGCTATGACCAAGTTGACAGTGAAACGTACAAACGGGTTGCGATTGAAAGAAATCGGCCACTTGGCTGAAAACGAGCGACCGTCGTAAAATGGTCGGTCGCGTTTTGAGAAAGCAGAGACTCAAATGCAGTCGTACTAGAGGAGCACGAAGCTTCGAGTCACGTCGAACGATTCGCGTGGCGACCATCGTCGAGCACGACCGGTTCGACCGTAATCAGAGAACAATCGCGCGGCTGCCTACCCTTCGGCTCGATTATTTTATGCCACGCATATCCAAGCTAACGTCTTGATTCCCGCTAGTCACGTGGGCCGCGATTAAACTACGTTCAGGCTAAAGTTCAGAGCAACTTCTCGATGCGAAGTTCGAAAGGAAATATTCGCTACTTTACGCTCTCGAAAGCGACACCAAATATTATTACACGCGAGTTTGGTCGCAGTATGACTAACGAATATTAATTGAAATTCTTAAAAGAATCGAGCTTCGTACTTATTCGTCGTACCAGCAAGTGCAAAGAAAACGTTGCAGAGCTGACTGTTCGAAGAAGATCCACGTTTTTATATAACATAGGTAAATCGCTCTACAGAAAAACAAGATCACGCGATGTCGAATCACGTTGTGAACAAGATGTCCTCTACGATACGAGGTAAAAATTGTTCTTCGTAATACGACCCGAATATCGTATCAAGAAAGGGCGATAAAACACGTGGAATTCGAACGAGCAAAATAAAGTACAGAGCTAGCAGCACGAAACTTCCTTCTCCGATGTTTCATCAACCCTCGCTCGCTATCGCAATAATTACCAAAGGCTTAACCTTTTCCCACCTAACCCTGTTCCACCACGACGAACAATAACACGATTCCATCGGTGAATCTAATTTCCCTTAAAATCGTGTACAGGTGAAAGAAGAGGACAAACAATGGCCGGTGTAAAATTACCATAGATTCGATCTGATTACCAGACACGTGGTTCCGTTTGTAAGGGGCAGGGGGTGAAGCTGGAAACGCAAACTCGCCGAACGTGGCACCCTTGGCTACGTTTTTACGCGAGGCTATTCCGCGTTCTCTAGTCTGAAACGTAGCATCCACGTGACCGCGTGTCTAAGGTGGCTGACAGGAAAGCACAATGTGCAACGGGTGGCTCGATGGGGCACGCGTACCCTGTTATAAGCCCGCACGCCCCCTTTTAGCCTCACACGACTCGTAACACGAGAACGGGACTTTGTGCCACGTAATGCTGCTGTAGCATGAAACTTTCAGCCGTTCCGGCTGATACGTGAACTTACAACCCCTGTGTACAGGCGGCAGACACATCCGTGAGCGGGCCGAATCGTGCTCGACCGGAAAGGACCGGCTTTATCTCCCATCCCACTAGCTGATCTGCGAATCAACCTCTTCCTCCATCCATATTTCATCTTCTTTTTCTTCTTTTCCTTTTCTTCTCTTTCTTTTTTCTTCTTTTGATCAGATTCGAACGATTAGGAAAGGATTTTGTGACGACTAGAATATGGATGTTCGTGCAAATATATATTTCTAAGGATATAGATGGAGATAGAAACAAGGGGCAGATTTGTTTCGCTGATTAAATATCACAAGGAATACTACATTTTGCAAATTTCATATATTCTCAGGTGTATTTCCTATCTTACGATTTCCTGTACGTGCATTAACATCCGCAGTCTGCTAACGACGGATACTTTTCGCTCGCTAAATAATGCAACGAGTACACCATGGCTGGAAAATTTTACACGTTTAAGATTATACATGTTAATCGCATTCTGTATATTTTACATCCTGCAATCTCTTACAAATACGCGAGTATCCGCAGTCTAGCAGATTCATTTCACTCGCTAAATGTCGTATCGAATACCGGTAGTTTCAACATTTCACAGTATATTCTGTGTACCCCGCTCCTTGAAACTTCCTATAAGTGCAAGAACATTTTCGCAAGCTTGACATTCTCAGGTAATTCAATGTCGAAAAGGCGTTTAAAATAGCCATCTCTAGTTTCACTATATATATCACGGAAAAGGTCGCTTTTAATCGATTATCAGCCATCGATAAGCTGTCGAAGTATCGGATAGACGCCATTCTACGCTCCCCAAAATGACCCACTGCTATATCTTTTCTCGACTCACCATGATTTCGTTAAAATCTCCAGCAGACCAATCGGATTGTTATCGTAAACGTTCGCGGAACATTTGATTACATAGCAACGGTATTGCGAAATGCTGTCGGGGAAGAGCGCCGAAACAGAACCGGAAAAGCGGAGGAACGAAATGAGAAAGAAGCGCGACGCTGTTTGCCTTGCGCGGATTGGAGCGAGAGAGCCGATATTTTCTCGTTAAAAGTTTTCAACGTTCTATTAATTACAGGCTATCGTTTCTCGATCGGCGAGAGACGCGAAGCTTTCGTTGGTCCAGCGCCGTTAATTCTGCCCTTTCGGTTTCGAATCGGCTCGTTGATTCGACTCGAAGCGGCAGCTATTTTTCACGCATGCTCGCGTTCTTTTCCGACAACGCACTGTGCTTTCTCTATACACCATGATCCTAAATTCGTGACACGATCGAACCCAGGCAGATTGTATGGCCCGAAATAAGGCAAATATCGAGAATAGCAAAATTACGTGGCACCTTTCGTTTTCGGAGGAAAATTATGTTTGCAAACTCCGTCAGCTGTGCGCGAATTTGCTCGATCGCAAGCAGATATAATCACAGTAGGGATAATCGACAGGAAATTATTCTACGTGAGGACATAGTAGAAAAGAATATATATAGAGTGAAATTACTTTGTTTAAGGCTTCGTTTTGGACAATGTATTATTTATTGATGTATCGAAACGTGTTATGTATATTTGTTTTATACGAAACATTTTGAAGTATCGTTAGCTCTATTATGAGTCACTGTCGTGACTGCATTGATCTATGTTTATCACGACCTTACGATTATGGTGATCGTGTTATAGAAAAATATATAATATATCTATACACATTATATACAGGGTGGTTAGTAACTGGTGGTACAAGCGAAAAGGGGGTGATTCTACGCGAAAAAAGAAGTCGAAAATATAGAATAAAAATTTGTCGTTCGAGGCTTTGATTTCGAGAAAATCTACTTTGAATTTTCGCTCGGTACGCGTGCACTTTATCGCGTCTCGTTATAACGGATCTCACTGTAGATCGTTGTCTCGATTGTCGTTATTTTTTTAATTTTTAAAATTTTTAAATTTTTATTCTATATTTTCGACTTCTTTTTTCGCGTAGAACCACCCCCTTTCCGCTTGTACCACCAGTTACCAACCACCCTGTATATATGAAACATTTCAATACACCGATATACGATCCTATGTAAAGTATATAGGATATGTACATTTTCAGATCAATACAGCCACAATGATCGTATTTTCCTACAATACCAACGGAATTTTAAAATGTCTTATACAACGCAGACGATATGTACGTAAAAGTTTCCCATGATAAACATTCAAATACTCTGTAGAATCAGCGTAATTTCATTATTCTTGATTTTCGTATTATTTTGAGCCATTCAATATCCCCGATCGACTTGAAATTCGTGGCACGAATTTACACGCATACGCGATTCATTATAATGTGATTATCCTTGAATTTCGTCTGATTTTCAGCCTATTAACCCTTAACTTCAAATTCATAGCGCGAATTTCGAATCACAGTGTATGCAGGCGTGTGCGTGCTATCGTACGCTCCTCTTTTTCCACGAAAAACCGCTGATGAAGACGAACAGCCCGCGAGCAACCGACAATGCGATAGACCGTGAAGCCACGATAACGCTGTTGCCTCGTTGCTCCTGTCACGCACTCGCGCGCGAGCTTGCGTAATTATGATTAAGAACGGTAGATAGATCGTTGGATCGTCCGCTCGTGGCGAGCTGTACGCGCTCGTTACACCTTTCAGCGGGATTAGCTCGACCAACGCGTGTCCAACAGATCGCAGATACGCGACGGGGACCAAGGCATGCGTTTTGTTGCGTTCCGTCGGCTATATTTTAGGTCGACGCTTGTTGGCTGCCGATCATTGTTCAACGGCTGCTTACGGGACACGCGGATCCGTGTTATCGCCACACCGTATCCTACTTTTTTCCTTTGGCAAAAAATCCAGCTGAATGTCGTGGTCAATGGCAGAGTAGAGCGGGAATGAAATATTGGCTCGTTGAATATAGAATGCAATTTTTCAAAATAAAATTTCCGCTCTGAAATCTCATATGTTTCGACGAATTTTCGCCGCACTTTTTCATCGACGAAGTTATAAGAACGAGTTAGTATTGATTAGGTATTGGGCGAGATAATAAATATATATGTCGGAAGTGGAAGAACATCGGGGCCTTTCCTTTGGAATTTTGGGAAAGTCCCCAATACTTTAGTCTAGACTTTTTATTATGGCTGTACTTAAATAGTTGTTGAGGTTATTCGGTGTGTAAACAGAGAAAACACGTGGGTAAATTGTAAGGTAGAAAAATATATTTAAATAGAAGTGAATAAGTAAAATACAATTTGAGCTGGTCCAGATCCGCACGCTAGCTGTGTTACCTAATAACTGAAAACCCCGAAGCCAACGTCGCCTGTCTACTGTTTATGGCCTGACTTCGTCGCAGTCTTTTGTCTACGCGCTGTCGATGGCTTCAGTGCTTGAGAAAACTAAAAAAGACCAGATGTAGAGTTTTCTTAGAAGTGGTAACCACTTCAACAATAGTAAAACTTAGAAGTAATTGTTTATGATTTAATCCGATTATGTGTGCCCGGGATTTATGACAGTAGGCTTGGACTCGAAGTGACACATCTGGTCGCTGAACGTAGCCATGGTCACAGGATGGACCTTTTTGCCAAAAAGAGGTATGACGTAGTTGTACAGTTCTTAAAAATATAGTTAACCCGAGGGGTACAGAGAGGTACAGAGAAGAGTACATAAGCGCAGTTCCACTTGGACTGTGAGAACTAGTTGAGTTCTACTTGTACTGTGGACAAGTAAGTTGAGTTACACTTGAATTGTGGACAAGTAAGTTCAGTTCGACTTAGACTTTGGAAGAAAACCTACTGAACCTAAGATCATTGTCATTCGGTCCATCCCGTGATCGTGGCTACGTTTGGCGACCCGTTGTGTCACTTCGAGCCCAAGCCTATTGTCATAAATCTCGGGCACACATAATCGAATTAAATCATAAACAGCTACTTCTAGGTTTTATTATATAAGTACAGCTATAATGGAAAGTCAAGACTAAAGTATTGGGGGTCTTCGTAAAAATTCCAAAACAAAGGCCCCGATGTCCTTTCATCTCCGACATGTATATAGAAGGTTCTAAATGATAGAACATGGTGCATTATAAGACTGACTCGTAAATATAAGACACGTTCAGCTAGCTAAGGTTGTTCTCTACGATTCAGTATTAATATTAATATCCATTGTATAAGGATATCTTGATATCGATTAGAGATATCGAGTAGTTATTACAAATTAGAAGAATGAGTTGTAAATAGGAGAACGTTGATTATGTCACAAGAACCAGTTCTTGTAAATGTAGAACATGTTCAGCTAATGAAGGTTCCTGTTTCCATCTCTATTACTCCCGTATCATCCACAGCGTGGCGTTTCCTCCAACGATCACGAATCAGTTGAATTCACAAAACTCCATCTCGCAATAACCTTCGTCTAGATTCCATCCCATGAAAAGGATCGTCGTATCCTGTCCCTCGTTACACAAACGTTTGACGCAATGACATCAGTAGCATCGGTACTACTGTACTTTACATGCAGTTAATTAACGCGCGAATCAAGCCGAGCAGCGTGGAATTAGCGACGGCTGCGAGAGAAGAAAAGTGAGAAAAAAGGGACGTCCGAAAGAGAGAAAGGGTAACGCGGTGGCGGAGGACAGCGGGGCGTGGAACGGTGTAAATTTATGTTCAATTTCGTGGCGGATGCGGAAGCGACGGCCGAGCGGAATTTTCGCACGGGGATTTTAGCTCGCGCGGGCAATAAACCTTCGACCGGCCGGACGGGCAACATCGTCGAGAGGAACGACGCGGCGCGGCTTCGAACTTGCATAGACGACCAGCCACAGTTGTATACTGTATGCCGAAAAAACGAGACAACCGCCCGTGTAGAGATCGAAAGTGAGAGAAAGAGAGAGAGAGAGAGAGAGAGAGGAGGGAGGAAAATCAAAACGAGAGAGGAGGAAAAGAAAGGAGGGGATGAAAGAGGAAGACAGGGAGGCGATAAACACAATTGGAATTGAATATCGAAAAGCACCGAGGGATGAAGAGAAAAGAGAAAGAGAGAGAGAGGAATTTCCGCGGCACAAAAGGCTCGGCGTGGCGTGGACGTATTTAGAGCGGAACTGGCCTAACCCGAAATTCGACCCCAGCGTGAAACGCCGCTCCAGACGATTTATGCAGAGACGGAATTATTTGTGACGCTGGTACGGGCCACGGGAAAATACAGGGAGGGGCCATTTAACAAGGGGAATGCGTAGAGAAGGGTCTGAATAATGAAATACGGACGCGGGCCAATTTCGGATATACTCAACTGATTGCGTGTGGTGCATTATGCGATGAAGTATGCTTCTGCGGCCGAAACGCGGAAGGAAACCAAGCGTATCACGTTGTTTAGTATCGGCACCCTCCTGCATAGTTGCGTTTGATAGGAAAATCGTACGAGTTTAACAAATGTGAAATAACAAGTACCTACGCTGCTGAAGACGATCAGACGAGTAAACAGGCCTGCAAAAGATTTACGTCTGATAGACTGATACGTTGTTCGTATGATGAGATAATAAAAATTGACTTCAGGGAGAAGCACAGTGGAGCATCGAGTTATTCACACTGTTAGAAACAAGGAACGACGATTCAGGAACAGCTGCTTAGTTTCAGTTTTTCGTACATCAGCTCCTCTAACCCCGGCGAGGGCTACGGTTACGGTGGATGCGTGACGTATGCTGACAAAGCGTCACAATGGTAAAATATACGGATTCTTATGGCGTTAGCTGGGGAATTTCGTTTGATTCATCGACACCTGTCGCAACCGTAACCTATAAGAAGAATAGCTAGTGAATCTCCATCGTTGGAATTGTCAAGCGACGAGTACGAAAGTCAAATCGATACGGAAGACCATCTTCTAAGTGCTTTGCGCAACGTATAAATACAAGAAGTATCTAATTTTCTGCTGTCACCAAATATCGCGTGCAAGTAAAAGTCCTCGTTAATGAACAGAAATATCGAAGAGACTGTGACGATACCTACGAAAGCGGCGTTAACGACCGAGAAAGGTGTATCTTGTTCTGTTAAAAGACGCGACAAAAATTGCCAAAGGGACCCAAGAGGCAGAAGCAGCGAAATGGAGGAAGGATAATACGAAAGGCGGAAGTATCGTAATTTTCCTGACACCGGCGAAGGATGGTGTATCAAAGGGTGTAACCGTGATCCTTTTCCTTTCTGTTATCCTGCATTAACCACGATCGAAACGAGTCTTCCGGCGAGGTTTCTCCATTGGGGCCGTGTCGACGCTGTTTTGTTCTCATTAAACGCCTATCTTTTGGTTAATGAATCCTTTCCGTAATTAAATGGCAACGGAACACGATCTCCGGTGACTCCTTTAATTAACGGCAATTACGGAAGAAACGATTACGGAGCGCGGAAGATGACGAGAGGAAACGGAAACGGTGCTGAAGCCTCTTTAACGGCCCGACGAGCATCCACTTTGTGACACTTTCTAATTCCGCCCTTCCCCTTTCCACTAAACCGGGGAAATCGTAATCATTTGGAATATCGTAATTGCACGCGCGTAATTTTCTCCATTGGAATTCCAGCGCGATTAATAATCCAACGATTGCGCGAACTAGCGTTCTCTGTCGTAAAATTTATCGAGGTGAAAATACGATCGAAATGAAACGCAGAATTGTGAGGAGTCTAAATGTGGTAAGGTTATTCGTGACATCTAAGCTTCCATATCTTGAAATTCTACTTTTAACTTTGCGGCAAAGCTTGCCTCGAATAGTCGAACTTGCACGTTGCGAATAGACCGTGGGTCTTTGTGCATTTGCAAGGAACAAGGTGTAAAAATGCATGAAATGTACGTCATATGCAAAAATATAGAAACAAAATCCGAGATATAGTACTCGTTATAACGTGTCATACGTAAACCAACTTTTTGCCCGGCTTCCATTTTGTTTCTCTTTTTTTTTCGTTACGATCGTAAAGATATGAATTTGCATAAATATCCGCAATCCAATTACGACGTACCATTAGTTTTGAATGTAATACTGCAAGTGAGGGGAAATATCGTTTAGTTTCAGCAGCAAGAAAAAGCATTAAAAACGGTAGAACAACTGGACGAAGGCAGGTAGCCGTAATATGAAATTTATGTATAATAAAGTAATATATAGTTTCGTAATATGAATTTTACGCGTTAAATATGTTAAAACAATAGAGAGAAATGACGAACTAAAACGATAGATCGAACGATCTCAAACGATGAAAGTCTGTAACTCGACCTGTAATATGCCCGGTTCCGATCGAACGAAGATCTCTGAATCGACAAAAATAGAGATTTTGCTATATAAAACGCGGATTTGCGCCATAGAGCTAATTTATCGATATCCTATCCTCCTTCCCCCTACTCGGTCTATTTTTTCCTTAATACCAGTGACGATATCCAAGAGGAAAAGAGTAGGTGGTAGAGAATAGCGTGGAGTCGTTGGAAAAAAACCGTGATTTTTGTTAAATTATGAGACCCATCAATTTCTATCCTACGCTGGTAACCGGCTGAGAGCAGACAGGCCGGTGGGTGCACCGGCTATCTCTCAGTGGAGCGTAACAGGGCTGGAAAGAAAGCAAGAAATGGCGGAAACCGTAAGGGAGGATGGGCGACGCTTTATTATACCAGCACAGCCACCCTGTTCGTTTCTTACGGTGTCCCGCAAGAATCGTAAAAGAAGCCACACGGAAGAAATATTACGGCTGCGATTTCGTCTGTTGGGAGACGTTGTCTCTTCCCGTACTCTGATACCGACGATCATCTTGTAGATTTCTAATGCGTGCTGCGTCACGTCCCAAGACGCTGGATTTCTCGTAAATTATCATTAACTGGGCGGGATTTTCGGCTACCATAATTACGAATAATTTATGATTTGTAACAGAAATCTTCACGGGTAAACGTCGAGAACATTTGTACAACTACAATGGCTGCGAAAAGTACCGGCACATTATTGTATTTATCATGTATTGATAAATTAGGTCCAAGTATGTTAGTGATACTTCTCGCAATCACAGTTTGTTAATATTAACCACTATATAGCATAAAGAAGACCAACAAACTCATCTATTAATCATATTTTTCCGCTGCAAACTGCAATCGTGATAACGTTATCTGAGAAACTTTTCTCTCCTTCCAGCCCTAAAGTTTGCAGCGCTCTTTTTGTCACCCAGGGTGGTAGAGTGGACGCGGCCTTAAGCGAATTCCTACACGAAGCACGCGCGACTTGAAACGAATAGCGAGACGCTTTCGGGTAGAAGCTCAACGCTCGCGAAGATACTCCGAACCACCGATAAGGGGTGGCGCGCGGCTGGCGTCGTCCCACCGAAGAAACGAACATTTCTCTTCGTGATACGGCGTAAAAGGGCAGAAAGTATGAACGAGTAACTCCATGCAGCGCTATCAAACCGTGCGCATCGTGCGGAGTTCCTCTGAAAAAAAAAAAAGGAAGTTTCTCTCCCTCGCGAGGCAGCCACCGCGAATCTCGCGCTTCCCCTTTCTCCAGGCGCCGAAGATATCGCGTGAGGAAGGGGCGAGAAGAGGCAGAAAGAATGAGAGTATCCGAGTCCCGCGAAAGCCGTAAAGTCCCCTTCCAAGCCGACTGGAAGACGAATTCGCCAGAGGACGAGAGCATTTTCCAGCTGGACGCACTTGAAAAGTGCATCCGGACGCGGTCGAGTGTGAGACAGTTCGACAGGTGTTTTTAAAAATCCCGCCCTTCCGCGCTCGCCCCTCGATAGCCTATTCCTCGTCTGTTTCCGTCCAGAATGGATTTCGACCGAGCTTTTTCTCCTCCTTTCCCAACCTCCCCGCCCCCCAATTTTTTTCGTTACTTTCCCAAACTATTAACGAGAAAAGTAGCAGACGAAGTGGACAGGAACAGGGATTCGCTTATTACGGGTAGTCCAGCGTTTCGTCGCGGTGGTTTCGTTTGGCACCGGAGTCGAGAATTCGGCCACGCTGAATAGCTGCTTGGATTGATACATCGATGGGATGAATACTTTACTCAGCGAGCTTCCTGCGTCGTTGTGTTTCTACCGTGCACCGTATCTTTGCAAGTTGATGCGAAGTTTCGCAACAGTTCGCGTTTCCTCTTTCTTTCCCTTTCGTTACGTTCTTGGGATATCGCGATCTTTTTATTTCGTTAATTCATCGATTTTAAAACGTATCGGCGGTTCCTTTGCACGATGCCTTAACGACGAATGATATCAGCGAATCGACAAGTCACAAATTGTTAGTAGTTTGTGGCGGCACTCGACGCCAACTAGTGTCTGACGACGACAGCGCAGTGGTTAGCGCCTTAAGTTACGAACGTTCGGGACCCGGGTTTTCGAATCCCGACGACCGTAGTCCGATTTTTCTTTCCACGGCATCTAATTAAGAAGAAAAGCAGCAATACATCTGCACCAGCAGCAGAATCTATCTCGGCCTCTACACCAGTAGCGGTAGCACTATCACCCACAATTATATCTCCACCTCAAGTTTATAGCTTTATAGTTACAATTTACAGTGGAACGGGGTGTTCAGACGACTGGTGATTTATAAAATTCGCTACGGAAATTTCGTTCGCTTTACTACCGAATTTGTTGTATTATCTCGTGCGACAGGATTTATTAGCGCTAATAACTCGTAACCCGTGACTCGTAAAATTTCACTAGTAACGCTGGTTGAATTGTGCGAGAGGACCGGGATATCATTCGTTTCTGCGTGGGATTTTCTATCTTCTTCGAAAGGTAATTTTAGCGGAGAGCGACCTAAAATTTTATCGAACCTTTTAATCCTCGAGCATGGAACCTTCCTACTTCTGCAACTAGCTTCGGTATTAGCCGATGTCCTTGGACGGAATATCCGTAGCTTGGAAAGTCGAAGTATCACAAAACTGTGGAAGTAATTTAAGAACGATAAACTGTCGCGAGAGTGGCCACTCAGCAAAGCGGGCCAAGCCGATTTTCCAGGTGGACTAAACTTTTAAAGTGCATTGCGAAATTGTATATTACAATCGGGAGTTGACCAAGTGATTTCGAAAATTCAACGAGAAAACTCTCGCGTAATAATGTCCACCTTCGCGGCGTTTCTTTAGAAAATTTCCCCAAGTACTTACCAGCGAATTGTGCGAAAGAAAGGAAGAGGAAGAAGGGAAAGATATAGATTTGCTTCCTATGGATCAAATTTCGAGACGTAGAAGAGCGGCTTTGAAAATGGAAGAAGTTGCAAGACTTCGTTTCCCGTACGTTCAAATTAATTACAATGTCCGGCGATCGAATTAGAAATCTTGCCACTCTGTTCATTATCTCCGTAAATTGAAAAACAAGAGAAGATCGAGCGTCGCGCTTTTTAAAGAAATCCCTCGAAGAATTTGCGCTTACTCGCGTCATTTTCCTCCGATAGATAAACTTGCCGAAGTAAATAATTTGTTTCTTCGAGAAGTTCAATGCTATGATATCCAGATAATGAAATTGAGAAACTTAGAAAAGCTGGGACTGATCGGTTCGCCTTCTCTCGCAAGTTCAATTAATAAACTTTGTTAATTTAACTCGATGTGTCGATTTTTCTGAAAAAAAAAAAGAAAGAAAGAACGAAAGACAGTATCCATCTTGGGAAGTTCGCAGCGAGTCCTAATTCGACGGCCAGCGTCTGACTGTAGGTCGATAATTGAGGCTGATAAACGAAAGTTGGAAGAAGAATAACCGTTAAACGAGAAAATTGAATCCTTCTCGCGGTGAATGTGCTTTCGCGACAAGCTTTTCCACGTGAATCGATATGAAGCTGAGTTTCCACGGTCTCCGTATTCAACCGCGGCCAACCCCCGCGTTTATTCCGCTATTTTTCATACTTTAGAGGCTTAATCCGTGGAATTTATGGGTTCCACGCTCGCCGCGCGGCTTCTCGGCGTCCTTTTTTTCATCCTATTCCTTTTCTTAATGTCACTCATACCCGTCGTTCCCAAGTTTATAATTCTCGAACACGTGTTCAGAGATGTTTCTTACGACGATCTACGACGTTGCTACGAGGATACAGAATCTCTCTGTTCGTCGATCGATGAGATTTTCAAATGAGACGGTACAAATGAGATTTTCAGGAAGAACCAACAGCTATTCGATAGCTTACGCGAAAATTAGTTACTCGATTTGTATTGTACAGGTTGCTGCGAAACAACGATCGGATATTTCAAGTTGAACGAGGAGGAACATAGTTGATGGAACATCGGCTTTCTTCGGTTACGCTTTAGGGACACTTTAACGAAGGAGGGCAACGTAATTTTTCGTAGCTTTCTAGCGTGTGAAAGGAAATTTGAATAAGTCATTTTCCAAATGGTATACGTACGCAATTACGTTCAACTTGTAGAGAGAAATTTTCGCATCTTTATACGAACAAGTACGTGATCCGGTTACGTTACAAATTGTGCTACGTTTTATGTTTCGAGAAGGAAGAGAATCAAATTTCTTCTTCACAGACAAGTCTAATAATAACATTCTATCGAGTAGAGAAGCAAGCGTTTGCGTACATTTGCACAAAAGAGACAGGTTAAAGCGAGAAAATTAAACGGATAGTCTTCTTCGGTGACGGTTTAAAATAAAATTCGATTAACTTTCAATTAGACAGTAAGCTAACTTTTTGCACGTCGCGCGCACCAATATAGCGAAACGGATTGAAAAATTCAGCAGAAAGTTTCAACCGGCGAGCGAATGAGTTGATGAAGGAAAATTGAAGTGGATAAATTTAATCTTCTTCTCGAATTAAATAAACGCCACCGTAGAAAAGCGTGTTTGCCAACGAATTATATAGACAGTTTCGATGATTAGACTGAAATTCGAGAAATGCTTAGAAATTAGAAACGACAGAGAAGAAGAGAATTATATGAAATGAACATTTGCTGGTAATTGTTGAGCGTTTGAAATTTCGAAATACTCGTTAACGTTGAAACAATTACAAAACGGGACCACGAATAACTTTTTGGAAACGCGATACATCGGAAACTTGTAATTTAATACGAAATATTCCCGATTTACCATGTAAATTGCGATAGTTGGTTTACGTAACTGTTTAGTTTCACAATTTCAAAGTATCCATGAAAGTAAGTTCGAACGAAACTTTTCATTCTCGTTCGAAAAATGCGAAACTCTGAGTACAAGTAAAATTCGAACTCTAACAGGTCGATACAAAAATTCGAACGATACAACGTTTCAAAAAGATCTTAAGCGCTTTGCAACGCGTGATATTAGAAACAAGAGGCCTGCATACGTTCCAATCGAAAGTCCTTTACCGAATTTCGAAAATTACCGCTGAGAAAGAGAGAGAAATGAAAGAGAAAAAAATGTTGCGACGAAACGTTCGTTCTATTTTCAATTTGATAACTCATCGATTTTTATCTTCGCGTTATCTTCCAATGGTCCATGATGGATGACGAAACGTGTCCGGTGGTTACGACCGAGAAAATTAACAAGAAATCAACCGTCCGAAATGAGAAGGATAATACCGATCCGACCTGACTGCTCGCTTTTTCATTTCGAATTATCGCGCTACGAGTTTTTGAAAAATTAGCTCGGACCTTTTCTCCCGTTCTCGTTTGGGATTAACGTTCGACTTTCGTTTTTTCCTGCGCGCGAGATAAAAAGAATTGGGTGGGAGGGGACGATAAATGGCGCAAAATTCGGGGGACACCTGGTCGGTTTCGTTCACCGTTTCCTCGTTACCATCTCTGACAGACTTCGAACGAAGATACTTAACGCTGACAGGCGACGTTCGTCGAAAATAGAAATTACGGACAACTCAGGATATTACGCGGAACGATGGGTGTGGAAATATTTTTTAAATATTCCATCGCGATATCGCGAGTTTGAAAGTGTTTTGGATAAAAATGTAGTAATCGTATCGTACGAATAATGTTTCGACTATCCTCGATATGAGCGTGAGTATATAACGTTGAAGTGGTCACCACTTCTAAGAAAACTCTACATCTGGTCTTTTTAGTTTTCCCAAGCACCGAAGCCATCGACAGCGTGTAGACGAAAGACTGCGACGAAGACAGACCATAAACAATAGACAGGCGACGTTGGCTTCGGGTTTTTCAGTTATTGGGTAACACAGCTAGCGTGCGGATCTGGACCAGCTGAAATTGTATTCTTACTTGTAATTACACTTCTATTTAAATATATTTTCTACCTTACAATTTATCCACGAGTTTCTCTGTTTACACATCGAATAACCTCAACATATAATTTTTGAATTTTTCAAGCATGCGATTCACAAAAAGCGCTTTATACAGAAAGATATACAATCGAATTACGAAATGATGGGGATGTTGGTAAAAAACTAATTATTTCTATGACTCGTTTAATTTATTTACCGCAACTTATTCTATCTTTCGTACACTAAAAAAACGATTCATCGCTATTATTCTAACTGTGTGTTTAATTCGTTTCTATAGAAAATGTAATATATCGTTTTAAAAAGCGAGCCACGCGAATTATGAAAAAGATATTTCATCTTTCACGTTTCCACGGTCTGCTTGGCTTTAATAAACAGCACTTTATGGCCAACTAGTTAAAAAGTTTGGAATTTTTTCTGCATATTAATCGAAGATTAATACCTACGGCTCAAAGCAAAAGTTACAATCGTAATGTAATTGCTTCCTACAGAAAGGGGCTACGTACTAGTGAAAATATTTCCTTGCGAAGGAATCTTCCTTTTTAATCAACCGATATGACAAAGGATACGAAATCACGTAAATTCTACAAGTATATTCAATGTAATTTTTATTAGGATTTTTATTAGGAATAACTCGAAATTACTATGAACAATCCAACACGAGGAAATATCGATTCTCTTCCGCTCGAATTGTTCGATGGTATGCAATATCTTCATTATTGCGCGTTAACGCCAGCTGCATATGGAGATACATATTATATGATATTGCAATTAAATTTAATGGCTACTTAAGTGCTTCGATTTATTATCTCGCACGTTCTTTAAAAAGAAACGCGAATTAACATCGAAACGTTACATTCGTTATTTAAATATCAAACCTACGTAATTTAACTTTGACACGTACAGGTTTATAATACATTGCAAAACAGATGAATTCAGATTGATGCGATTAATTACGAACAATTGTTTATCGTAAATATACGGTGTCTTTCGTTTCCTGTAACATATTTAATTGCCCGATTATATTTCTCACGTGTTTCCGTATACAGGGTGGTTGGTAACTGCTGGTACAAGCGGAAAGGGGGTGATTCTACGCGAAAAAAGAAGTCGCAAATATAGAATAAAAATTTAGAAATTTAAAAATTTTAAAAATTAAAAAAATAACGTCAATCGAGACAACGATCTACAGTGAGATCCGTTATAACGAGACGCGATAAAGTGCACGCGTACCGAGCGAAAATTCAAAGTCGATTTTCTCGAAAACAAAGCCTCGAACGAAACATTTTTATTCTATATTTTCGACGTCTTTTTTCGCGTAGAATCGCCCCCTTTTCGCTTGTACCACCAGTTACCAACCACCCTGTATATATCTTTCTTCGTGATTACTTTATTCTTTACTTTATTCTTCCACATCCATAATTATCATTAGTTCTACCGTGGAATTTTGTAATTCTTCAAGCATTGCTTTCACAGTTTCGTTGCAGCAAAACAAATTATACGACGTTCGTCAATTAAATATTTAAGGAAACGAAAATTTATGGACGAAAGGCGAGAGGAATTGTTTCTATTCCTCAGGAACACCTTGACGATCTATTCGTCTCTGACAATCAATTTAACGCGTCGTCCACCACAATGGTAATCGATGAACCAGCTTTTAATAAACTTTTTTACACTGACTAGAATGACGTAAACTTCACTGACTTCCAAGTTTTCAACGATGTGAATTATATCAGCGGTTTCTAACCTGTGGCTCGCAAACTCCCGGCGAACCATAAGTGCACACACACGCAGGAATGAAAAATATTTGCTACGAGTATTTATTTACTTATTTTGCAAGAAGTCTCTCCTCTTCAAACCTGAACATACCTTAGTTACTTTCAAACGTAAATATTTGCCACACAAGAGATTTAAATTTCGTGGTATGTGCGGGGGGTCCGCGACAAGAAAAGATCATTCGAAGAGGGTCGGTTGCAAAAGAATGTTAAAAAACCATTGTCACAGACAACTCTGTCAAGAAAACTACGCAAATATAATACACTGGAAAAACCGAATGTTACGATGTACGGTATATTTCGATGTATCTCGGTGCCCAAGACGAAACGTATAAAATTGGAGTAGCAGCAGAGGCGACGAAAAATTTAAATTGACCTTTACGCGAACCAAGTTCATTATCGTGCCACTGTTTGATCGTTGAAACTATGATACGGCTGGTACTCGCGTATTCCGATCGACGAATTAAACGTCCCCGGGCACTCTTCGACACGATATCGGTTCACGATATAGCTGAAAGTTTCAGGAGAGGGGAAAACACAGGGTGCGATCGCGCGGATAATCTGGAAAACGAGAGACGACGATGACGATGGTTGGCAGTGGGACCGCGTTATCGTAATCGCGATTACCGGCGGCGCGCGGCCAGTCGATATTTTACTGGCGATTTGGCGATCGGCCGATTCCATGCGGCTGATTCGCTAATTACGACATGCCGGTGATATCGCGCGGAACGAGAAATTTACCGGGCTCGCGCTTTAAGAGTTTTACGGGAAAGAGAGACGCGCGAGCAATAGCGAGAAACAGAGTCGTAATGGAACCGGCTGGCTGGCCGATGGCCAGGCTGCCAGTTGATATCGAAACAACCAGCATCGCCGTACCCGGAGACACTGACTGGGAATTCATCGACATCCACGACCGGATATTACGCTAAATTAGGATCGGAGGATGCTACCTGCGCCAAATAGAAATTCCGCCGAGCTTTAGGTTACGAGTCCACTAAACTTTCCCAGATTTTTCCAGGTAGATTATTCGCGTTTGCGTTCTCTCTTGCCCTTTGCGCGCCATCGGTTCTCGTTTACCACGAATTTACGATAACGCGAGTGGTTGTTTTCCATTCGATCGAGGGAAATTTAATTGGGAGAATTTTTTGACTCGATTCGCGTTAGCGGGTGTATTGAATTAAAACGTTAGGTTGCTGCACGTGAAAAGTCCGACTAAACGTAGGTTGAATATTCATGAAGCGTCCGAGTATATGTTTAAGCTCTAAATGAGATATTCATAGGAGAAATATCCCGGTGATTTTTTCACCGTCTGCGGCAGACATTATACGCTACGTATTCTCTTTGAAGGGTATTGTGTAGAGTTGCGAGCAAGTGGATGAAAAATCGTATAGCGTGCAAGTTGCTGTCATAAACAGACAGATTAGAAGAATCATTATGCGAAGCGCTTCTACGATCGCCTTATTTCTTAGATTCCTTTCTAATCGTCTGCCACGTATTTGCATAGGTACTCGTATCGTTCTTTTAATAAGAAAATAATCGGATGATAACGAGATAATAAAGAAAAAAGAAGAAATGCTTTCGAAGAAGTCATTCTATTAAAGAAAAAAAAAAGCATAGATTTCGTCCTAGCAAGGATACATTTTAATTTTAAAATTGATCGCTCAATGACTTCGACAAGAGGTAAAAAGAGAAGAAATTTGGGACACGCGTATAAAATTGAAACCAGCGGCCGAAACGATGGAAATAGCATTTTATCAGTCGTCAAAAGGGGTTAAGTATCAATTTATTCGTGGATATCTAAGCTCGCGGGTGATCGAAACGATCAGTTCTGTAAATACAGCTTACGCGGAAATTACGCTGTGTAACAGAGCCTCTTATAGCGGTAACGGGAGAAGCATTTCGACGTCGAAAGAAGTAAATACCCAGCGGTGATCCTCGAGGGGAACCTCGCGAGGGGATATAATTCAGAAATCCGGCGAAATAAACGTGGCACGAGGATGCCGTTGAGAAAGAAGCTCTCTTCCTACGGTTACTGTGAAAAAGGAAGAAAGCTGAAAACACGCTTTATCCGCACGCTGAGCACGCGGAAATCCTTAACACTCGTAAAACAATAATCGACGGCTCAACGTGGCTTCGATTCTGATCTCCCCTAAGTACCTCGAGAATGAATTCCTTGCGTCGTTAGTTGGCTGGCGAAAGATCAGCCGCGATCGTTTCTGGATTGATTAAAACTATCGAGACGATCGCGTTGCATATAATATTAAATTATTGTACAGAAGATATTTTATATATTTTCGCTATACATATATCATGTTGTAACTAAAATTCGTCCTGTTTTTATACGTATCTCGATATGCACCTTAATTACGTAGTATTTATTATTTAATTAGGTAGTATTTTTATTGTATATTATATATTTGATCGATTACATGGTAATGGAGGATATTAGATGCACTTACTTGATATCCACAGTGGCTCGCGAAAGTGAATGGCCGAAACGATGTACGTTAAAGTAATTTGCTTACACGAGCAGATGTCAATAGGAAGATGGAAGTCTTAAGATCATGTCAGTAAAATTTGAAAAGGATTCAACAACGCAGGTAGGAGTTATGACGCATTTATTAGAAACACGCGTTGTAAGTGACTCACAAAAGTATTTGAACGCTACATATATGCAGTTGTTGTGCACTTACTTCTGTTCACAATTCCGGCAATCTCGTTTTATGTAATCGGAATATTCGCAATGTATATGTAATCGAAATATTATTTCTCTTTCACACTTTTTTGCTTCAGTCTTTTTGGCATTTATTTTAAATACTATTGTGCACACTTTCACTTAGTAGCTTAGCTTTTTAAGTAGGTTTTTGTTCGCAGATCTAGATTAAGTTAATTTTGAGGCTCATTGTTGGACAGCGAGGGACAACGAGCGACTCATCCTTTGTTTCAAGTCGGCTTTAAACGTTAGCCTTAAACCTTAATCTCAAGCCTTACTTTTGCGCCTTCGTCTTAAACTTTAGTTTTAGTATAACCGTGGAAACCGATATACTCGATTGATATCCCATTTAGCCACAGAAGTGACCTCCTGGTGATCTTTTTGCTCTTTTCGTTGGACGTAGTTCGTCTGCTTCGTTTATCGATAGATCTCGTTATTTAATTAATTTCAGTTAATCGATTCGAGAACATAAAGATGAAGATAGAAAAGATTAAAGAATTCGCACTTTCACGCTTCGGATAACGTGAAATTACATTTTTATTTGAAACTAATCAAACGAATCGTTTAACTATTATTGTACAATAATTTATTATTTTCATAGCGCGTAACGCTTTCTGAAATAGCTACGTATAACCATAGAAGCATAAAATTCTATAATTCCTTGCGCTTATACAATATTCTACTCTATATTTCATTCATAATTTCGTACAAGATATTTGCTTTAATTGAAAACAGTACCATCGTGAATCGATAACGTCGCGTGTGACACGAAAATGGTAAAGTAGTCAGGTGATTGTCAAAACGTAGCCCACGAAAAAGCATTAATAATGTCACGCCTATCCTCGTCTGCGATGTTATTATTAACATTCGCTAAAATTGCCTGCTTTAAGATAACCTATTCTACCGAAGGATCATGAAAAATGATTATTCGTTTCATAATACACAGCGACAATGGAAAATTACTTATCTTCCCTGCTATTATTATCATTGCGTTATTCGCTTGACACACTTGTTACTCGGCAGAATATTCGTGGCTAATGGAATTAAAATGAAAAAACAGCGAGCTCAAAAGAAAAAATAGACTTAACGGAATTCTCTAATTATCCGTAACCTTTTTCGACTGTCATTACATAATGTAAAAGTACTCTAACGAACGCGGGCCACTGAAACGTGGAAATAAACTCATTAGCATGTGGAGTCGGTCTGATTTTATAAATTAATTTTTAGCCGTACGCGTGGAATATTCGAGTTATATAATAACGAAAGTGGCATAACAGAGCCTGTGCAACGAAAACAAAGTAGAGAATGTCGGCAACGTGCAAAATATTTACGATAAAAACTTTGTTATCCGAACTTTCGTTAGAACGTTATTCTACTAAAAAATTGTATTACACCGCATCTTTGTCAGACAGTCTACGCTAATTTTGTTCGTAGTTAATTAAAACGTAAGATGGTGGATGCAAATGCTGCACCAGAGACTTTCTAGTTTCGCCTCTACCCCAGTATATATTTTTGTAACGTAGTTTTCGATCGCTAAATCAACTTCAAAACAAAAAGAAGGAAAATATAAAAACCGTGAAGCTTAAAAATATTTCCGCGACAAGATTGGGGTCTAGGGAAATCTCAAACGTTACGAGCACTTTCGTAATTTCGCTATAAAACATCGGTAGATTAGATACAGCCTTGTAATTACAAGCTACAAGCGAAGATTAGAATTTTTCATTCAGATAGCACAGAATCTCGTTAAAATATCGATATACGTACATCTTTCTATCTCTCTGTAACAATTCAGTGATATTTCTGTCCTATCCGCTAGAAAGGTTTTCATGAAAAATAAGCGTCAAACGTATTCCGAAACAATTCTCTAACCAAAATGTTACAACTAATATCTCCGTACATTTACGCGAAATTCATATTTTTACGAATGTAGCAAGAAGAAATGAAATTTGGATAGAAAATTATCTTACTATATGTAAAAAAGTGTCTTTCTTTTACAGACCCGTCTTTTACAACGACGCATCTTTATACAAACGTGAAACCTAATCCGTCCAACGTTGTGATCTTCATTTTGATAGACCAAGATGAATCATACGTAATTGGATAAAACAATATAAAACGGAAAATGTTGTGCATCCATTATTTCCTCATAAAACGAAAGAAACTTTTCAGACGACCTAATACACACGCTTTATGCATTCTCGCACCTTTTAAATTCCCCTTAAATGCGTAAGAATCTACAGTCTAATCTTCGCGAAAACCAATATAACGATAGAAAAAAAAGAAGAACGATAGAAAAACCTCGTGGCTATTCGACGAGTAATATCGATCAAGCCATATTGGTACGCTAACGCTAAGAGCTAGAACCGTAGAGTGTAATTGTTAAAGGTTGGGGAATGCTGGCGTAACGGGAAACTAGACAACAATAACCGTATCAGTGACATGGAGCAAAACGCGGCGGGGAAGGCAAATTACAGGAAACATTTGAGCCGCATAAAGTAATGGAATGCATAGCGACATCCGTGATCAAAAAGACGGGAGGGTAAACGGGCGCACGGTCGAGCAGAGCGAAACACAAAGTGAGCCATGCATACTGTATCCGTCCATTTCATTTGAAACCCAATTTCGTGCCAGCCAACCCGGCTCTCCCTACGAGAGAGATCATCCTCCCTCTGGCGTTCACCCTTGCCACGAGGCTATTGTAGAGAGCGAACGAGCCGCAAGCATTCTACGCATCTCGATCCTCAATTCTAATTACAGCCCCGTTAATTAGCCGCGGACCGACCCTTACGTTCATTACGATCCGAGCTCCCGTCTTGCTCCGCGGGATTTTGTTCTTGCTCCGATGTTCCGTAATGCGGCGTATCGTCCTGTTGCCGGGTGGCGGGGTACAGAGGGCGAAGAAAGGGATTCATCGTGAAACTTGAGCGTCGGTGAACCTCGTTCCATGGCTTACCGGAACGATTTGATCGCGAACGATCGCGCACGAGGCTGGCTCGTTACGTTTGCGTGGGGGGAAACAGTGCATTTTGAAGCGGTGCATCGGTGGATTGGAGGTTGCAGGGATGCTAGTTCCTCGTCGCGGTCTAGGAACATACGACTAACGCATATTTACGTGCTTCGCAGTGAGCAGACTGCGGGTAGTTTATGATAATTTCTGTTTTTAGGAGCATGATTTGAAAAATCGGATCTGGCTGGAAAATTCTGTCGGATAGCGTTTAACGGTTACTACGTTTTGCATACTTCATGCGTTTCTAGGTATTGCGGGTATTTTTACATCTTTAATTTTCTCATATGTGCGCGGGAATCCAGTGGTGAACACTGGAGATTGTGGCCAGTTTGTTTTACTACCGATCTCTTCTCTTCCGGATTTTTCTGTAGTTCGATTTACGATTTCCTACGATTGAAATAATGTCGTTAAGGAGGTTTTACGAGTGCTGGGTTACAGGTTGCACGGTGCGAATGTATCTGTTGAGAATTTTGGATCTTAATAGCCGAAATAACGGTATAGGAACGCTAAATTTACACTTAGAATTTATATTAGACTAGTTATATATTTATTTGATAATCGATTTCAAAGATATTCATCGATACACACTTGCACGCGTCTCGGCACTTCCTTCCATACCAGACTGTTAACCGACTGAACATTTTACATTCCTTTGTTTTTGAGACGCCGTGCACACACATACTTCCACACACTGATATTCACATACAAGTATTACTACTACGCAGCTAACCTAGTCTAGCACATAAAATTATACATATCTCAATAGTATCGTCTTGTAAGAGGATCTTTGTAGCAATTTTTAGTTGTATTTTGCTTCTGTTTTACTCTCAACTGATATTATCGAACCTTTAGAGGATCGTCAAAATTTATTTGTTTATTTTCAATTTTAATCTATATTTTGCATTTTGCACGATAGAAAGAATTCACTTTAGAAAAAAGGACGTTTCTGCTTTAACCCGAGGAAAATAATTTTCGTTAACATAAATTCCGAACAATATCATTTGATCTTTAAAAATGACTAGACATATTTCTATTGGAATGTTTGTATTACATTTCGTCATAAAGTATTGCAGCGTTATACTCGACGATTAATATCCTCCTTGTAAGTTCCCTTCGCTAAAGTTACTCGTAGTAGGTAAATAGGCAACGTTCATTTAACGTAATAAATGGCTAGATTAAAATTGGCGCATCTTTCTTCTCCTTCAACATCGAAATAATCTCTTTTAAGTGGTTTACTTCTTTCTACGCATCGACTAACGATTAATATACAACGATACGAGCCATGTTTCGCAAAACAGGTTAATGGCAATCTCCGTGCAACGTGAATACTAAATACTTCACTTTATACTTCGCAGATCTAATTACCCGTTATTTTAACAAATGACCGAACGTTCCTCTAAGACCGTACTCGAGTAACGAAATAAGAAGACGCGAGGTATAAAAGCAGAAAGATGAATATTACAGAAATAGCACATATATAAAACGCGTTAAATTAGCTTGTAAATTAAGATTGTTGCTATACTTTCGATATTTTCCACGTTATATTATCTTCCCAGTTAAGATTGAAACGCGGTTTGTGTCTTGCAAACATACATTTACATATCCATCTAACGATACATTTAATCGTCGATAATTATGAAAATACTGCCATAATGGCGTAATAATGCTAGAACAAAATAAATTAATTACGCGCCCCTCGTTCCTCGTAATCACCAAGTTAGATATCGTATAGTACGATCGTATATGACGTAAATACGATATTAATTAAACATATACAATTATTTTAAAGAGAACGAGTTAACGTTGCAATGCAAATAAAACTTCTGTATATCGATATAGAGAACGGAATAATATAATTCAGGATTATTATTTCGAAATCGATATGCACGGATGTGTTAATCGTGCGAGTGTAAGTTGATCTGACGATGAAATTGCTACGTTGCGATGATCCAAAGCGATGTAATTTCTTGCTATATTGAAACTCATTGTGTACAATAATTTATAATATTCTAGTTTTATCCAATTTTAAGTTAAGACGCTTTCTTATCCTTAGGCAAAAATTCCTATAAATTCCACTACGTTATATTCAAAATATTGACAATATTATGCAATAGAGAATCTATATGGAGCTATTCTTGTGCTTGTAACTTTTCCTCGGTTTCACACGTTGAACCCAGCTGTTCAAATTCTTGCCAAATATTAAGAAAAACCTTGCACCGGCTATAAATTTTCTGTTTCGTTCCCTTCGACTACTTTACGATAAAGGTTCGATTCATAAAGAAGGCTTTCCCAAAAAAAAAGTCCCAGTTGCGCTTAAATCAGCCACGCGCTTCCAACATCTACATCCGAAAAATTCCTGGAAAAATGGGATTGGTAGTTCGTTTACCCCGCGTACGCGCGTGGTTATTCATGGGACTTTGGGAAGAAGAGAGGATTCGAGTCTCATAAATACGTCATACCGGCTTCGGATCCAAGCTTTTTAGTCTCGGCACCATCGTCGAAACCCTTTCCCCGCTATTTCCGGTCGGCCAAGTTCCGGAATTATCGGCAGAACTTTTATGCCCGAGATGAAGAAGCCGATCGCTCTGGGGAAATCTCCTCGGAGCTTCCGACAGGGGAGAACAATTAGACCGTTCTGTGTTCCATGCCACGGCCAGTTAATCGTCTATATCCATTTTTAGTACGCCAACTTATATCGAGTTTCATTACCAGTCCCTTCTCTCTTCTCCTTTTTTACCTCCCTTTCATCGTCCACTTTTTCCCTGACCTTTGGACTTTGTCGAGAGATTGGATAGAAATAACAATCAGAGGTTTCGGATCGCGTTAACGACTAAGTGACTTTGAGTCTAGTTAAAAGCAAACTCGAGTCACTCGTCGACTTACTCGTATTTTTCGAAGCGTTCGATAGGAAAAACGAAATACATACAGAGTTTGATCAAACAGAAGTGAAGTTCCCAGCGTTGATCAAATTTCAAATCTCGTCGTTTTAATTAACCGATCAGCTGTACCGAAGTATCTTGCGAATCCGCGTTATAGCTACTTTTCAAATTGCAATTCCTTCCTAAATTGCAATTCTCCTAATATCGATTCTCTTTTATCACGGAACGCTATTCAAAGATAAGCAACGCGATTGGCGAAAGAATAACCGACTCTGACTTATCGATAACGAGGATAACGCGAATTACTCGATACAAAGGACTACTTGTAAATAACATTCGACTACTAAATATAATACAAAAGTTAATACCCACCGGCAACCGAGTTATAAACATTTAACGTACGATATGAAACGTAGTGAAATAAAATTTCACAAGCACACGACTGTTCATTCTCGCCGGTGAAACGTAGCAGAGGCCGATTTAATTAAAACGAAGCCTGGTATCCGATTATCCGAACATCCTCTTATTAAATAATTCGAACAATCCACGCATTTATTAATATCGCATGATCAACAACATTTTTAATCGCGTATCCTGCTGATTAAACCGTTCATTCCGAGGCAATAAATAGCCGGTATCAAGCGTGACGAGTAAATTGAAGACCGTCACAGATAACGTAACTTATCCCCGCGTATATCGTATTCATGCGCCGTGATTCGCTATCGAAAGCGGGCTCGCGATACGGAATCCCGGCCGCGTACAAATAATTTACAGATAATTTTCGTGATTTTAATTCGATCAGAACGACTGCTATTAGTAATACAAATAATTTCATAGGACAGGCATAATGACGGGCCGTTCGGCCGGCTGCGACTCGCCTACTATTCGCGGGATAACGTTGCCAGCACGTATTTTAACTTTGCGTAGGCACGCATGCTGCGCGTAACGATCATACCGGAAATGGATGAGCCGCACGGAATAATTTTCCGAATGACGTTTAACAAAATATCGCCAGAGTCGATTAATTAACTGCCGTGAAATCGATCGTCAATGAACGAGATTGGTACGCGAACGGTTTTGGTATCCAATTCGAATAAATATTATCGATTTTTTAATATTCGATGATATATTCAGGCAAGTTAAAGAGCAGGTTTGGGGTAATTGTTGCTACGATTGTTGAGATGGCTATTGTTTGGGAAATTGATGTAACGATTGGTAAATTTGTCGGCGAATAATTATTATCGGAGGATTTGCAGTAATTCGATCGCGAATGTCCGTGCAAATGAGCATTTTTACGAACGTTAAACAGAAATTTATTTCGCTTGTTAAATATTACGTCTCTGATTCACGAGTAGTTTGATAAGCTTTTCCTTTTTAATTATTTGGCAAGTATTAGCTTGTCCGAAAAGTTTCTTTCGTTTTATAAGGAAACGATAGACGCACAATGTTTTTTGTTTCATATTAGTTTATTGAATTATGCACGAATATAATAATAGAAATAGAAGGAAATGGATCATATCTAATTCGATAAAATAATATAAAACAGAAATTGTTGTTCGTCTGTTATCATCTTATCAAACGAAAGAAACTTTTCGGATAACCTAATACAATTACGTTTTGTCTGTGAACGAAGCCTCGCGAAAGCTGGTGTTCTATGAAAATTTGCTTTTCAATGCTGCGGCATACATATAACAGAAAATGTAAGGATGAAATGAGAATAGTCTCTTCTAAAATTTTCTATTGTAAGCGAAACGCCGTGTGTTTAGAACATAACAACTTTCGCATAATAAATAACAGAGTACCACGTAGTAGGACGAACTAACCCAGAGAGAGAGAAGGAGAGATCGGAATAATTCCCATCACAATTAATCAACCTCCTACTCGAACAACAAACGCAACGCACTATTCCAGTCTCAACAATGACAAAACACCTTTCTCCATAATTAATTAAATTTAATTAAACACTTTACCCGACATCATACACCCCTCAGGATCCCTATATCAAACTCACCGGTACCTAACAAAATAATCTAATACGGATGTCAGGAAATATTTATTGCTTCGAATTATCCGATTAATTTTATTCCAAACAAAAAAACGTCTGGAATAAAAATTGCGGAAAAAATAAAGTTAAATATTTGATCGATCGATGCAACTTTTCTGTAGTTCTTCTACAGCTTCTCTATACAGTTCTTCTTTCCTATAGCTTTTTGGGGCCAGAAAGTAGCTACATTTATCGAGTCTTAGGGTGTTGGTAGCGTAGATCGACTTTCTCACGACATGTTATTTAGTGCGTTACCTATACGCGATCCAATTTTTACACAGCCTAGTTTTAACGCAGATATTCATCTTCGAAGCTGCAAGTTAACGCTCAACATTTCGTGTTAACATTTAATTGAAGCACCCCGTATAGCGAGCTGCTGCCAAAGGACTTTTTGATTAGCCATAGAAAAATCGTTTCCACGTTACGTAAAACGCTTAGAAGTATCTTTTTTTACAGACAAATTTAGCCCTAGCCTCGCCGCTCTCCGATACAGGTAACGTGAAACACGTAATTTCGGCGTGCAAACTGCAGTATATTATAACGCGATGTTATATCCATAACTGAATCGTTTGTTAACACGCGCTCATAGAAAGTACAGGCAGTCGAGAAATTTGTTCCTAGAGGGAGAATCTGAGACGTGCGCGAAGAAGATGATTCACGAGTGTCAGCGTGTTTTGCTGATATTGCTTGATTTCGCAATAGGGATATTGTCGCTCTACAGATTTCTCCTGTGACGCCAGCCACGGTGGTCGTCGGTGACCGGAGCGCTTCAATTTCTTACAATTGTAAAAATTAAATGAAAATTGACAGTTATGGCATTTCGAATATAACCGATAAATAGAAGATACTTTGAAACAAAAAGTGCCCATTCAACGATTAAACGTTTTTATTAGAACATCAATAAAAAAAAAAAAATGAGAAGAGATCTTGCATCTAACGGTGTACTGTGTTTGCATCCATAGCTTTGAAGGGTAATCTACGAATATTATTATAAACACAGCTTAGAAAATAATCGTAAATGCTGCTTTATAATCGTATAATTGAAGTTAGAAGTGTGCACATACCTTACTATTATATATAGAACGAGCAAATACCGTTTACTAATATCTTCTACACGTTTCAACGATTTATTCTGCACGTTTTGCTTACGACGAAATAACGAATGCGAATGGTTTGTTGAAATAAACGAAGCCTCGTTATAATACGTCGCTATCGACTGTTACCAAGGCGCCACGGTGGTCACCCGTGACCACCCATAAGATAAACGGTCCATTGGGGAAGAACGTTGACTCACATCGTCGATTTATTATTTATTTTGCCATTATATGCTTCGAATAATAGAAAAACTCCCGTGGCGTCCTCAGCGAAACATGTGATTTTTGCATGGCAGACAAAGTATCAAACGATTTTATCGCCATTCTATTCGCAGATAAAACACTTATTTACGTCATCGTGGCAGTTCTAGAATTAATTTCACTATAGATAGGAAATTCGTTCGATCGATTTAAACGCGCCTTTACGTAACTACGAACTGTACTTATTTCCATCGAACGACTATCGACCAAAGCATGGAAAACGCGATTGAAAATGCGACTGAAAATGCTTCTCTCGCCGCGAAATTTGAACTTCCGTTTCTCCCGGGCGACAGCCCTTTCACCGGCTCGATTATCGACGTTTCGCAGCGCCGCCGGAAGCGGCCGGGTCAACGGCGTCCCTCGGCCCCACCGGTGCCGCTGTCAAACAATGATATTTTACACAATGTCCCCGGTTGAGCGAATCGACCACGTTCGTGGCTCGCTCCAGCTTCGCGCGGAAACTCCACAGCGAGTCATCCGGTCCACTCCGAGCGACCTCCGGAAGTTTCATCAGTTATTAAACAATTTTGTTGTATCTAGCGATCGTAGCTTCGTATCAACAAGTTTGCAACACCTGCCTGGTGTTTTACCTGAATCGCGAAACTTCTTTTACGCGCGTTTCCTTTCATAATCTTCTTGATCAACGTTTTTTCCTTTTTTTTTTTTATAGAATTTTCGTCTCATTAGGAACAATAACTTTTGTGTGATTTAATACGTTTGTCCAACGATTCATTGGTTTCGTCGTATTATTTCTCATTTAGAAGAATTATTAAGCCCTAGAATTAAAAAATTCTTTAAGTGGCGCTGTTACAATCTTTTTGGCTAAATTAATCCTTTATTCTACAGACTGTTCAATACCTTCAGCGACTCGAGTATATTTTTTCGGGTTAGACTATGTGTACCTTGTTTCAAAGATTTGCGCAGTTATACCGAAGTTCATTTATTTAAAATAAAAAAGACACCGAAAATTGGAGCAACTCAGATTGTAACGAAGGTTTGCCGTTTCGCAGAAAACTTCGTTACTCGTGCAAAGCATAAGCCAAGAAGAAATTTTCCTTCTTTCCGTCCTGACCAAATAAAGATACTTTCGTTCGCGTGGTTGGCCAGTGCTTCTCCATGTTAAACGCACTCATATACGATATTGTATTATTATAACGTAGAGAAGCCAAAAACAGATTCGTATGCGTAACGAACCTTCCAACGTTCATTAACTTCGTTAAAGTGGAAATATTTTTTTTTAATTACCGTTGCCGCCTCGTTAGCGAAACACGAAAATTTTTCAGCGAGTTTGATAAACTTCGAAGAAACTGCGAATTGTCGAGGTTTCGCGCGAATCACGCGAACGAAACTTCGCGGGGAAACAATAACGCGTAACGACATAGAAAACGTAACGTCCCGGGTGCCTTTTCGTTTTGTCCACTGCGAATAAAATGGCTGACGTCGAATCAATATGCATCGAGTAATCCGCGCTTCTGGAAATGCGTCGGTGAATACCGATGCAGCGAATACCGCGTGATAACGTTCGCGATGAATGACGGATCAGAGTAAGCTGCAAACAATTTTCTGAAAAAATTAACCTGCACGCGAGCGAAGAGAGTTGGCGAGTTTTGCTCCACGCTTGATGCCTCTATTGAAACGAATTAGCAATCGGTATCAGCGCTGCGCGTTTGTCCGGATTCGTATAATACCGTGATCAGTGTTTTCTAAGGATAGAAAATCACGTGTGAAGCTGATTGTAATATTTAAGAATGGGAAAGCTCTTCAGAATCGTGAAATATCGTCTATTTCGATACTGAATTGAAATAATACTTCTTACTTATATTATATTAAATAATAATTATTTAGAATGATAAATGATTCCTGGAATTTTATATTTTACGTTCCACCAACTTCACATTCGCTTTTGGTTTTCCATACACACATATTTATTTATTTATTTATTTATCTATTTATTTATTTATTTATTTATTTACTTATTTATTTTTGGATACTAAATAAATGTACGTTCGTAAAGTATAAAAGAGATGAGAGGATTAACTGTTTTTATTTCTCACCCTCTGCCTAGTTCTACGATCCATAACGATCTGAACGTCACCCTAGGTGTACATCCCTCTTCATAAATATTAGCACACATACTTAATCCACTCGAGTAGATAAGAAGAATCTGTAGCGGCATATGAGTTAGAGAACAATTCAAATCATGTTGTTGTTTTACCTCGGAGTATCAAGATCTTTAGGATACACGTAATGTGATAATAAATAAACTGCGCGCAAAACAATGTCGCCGCTACGTGCAATCGTCGAACGAAGAGGAATTTGAGTTTTCCGACTCTCCCCCGATCAGTATAAATAAATGGACGCAACCGAAAGGAGTTCAGTTGTCGAACAGTTATCAACGAATCATCAGCGATCTAATTAACGAGTCATTAGCGATCTTATTTTACGACTTATACACTGTACGAGCGTCTCAGCGAATATCGTCTGTATAATAATTTATTTAATTATTTCTAAATATATTCGACGGTTTCAACAACGAGCAATCTCGTCTAATAAATCTAACGAGCAAAAATCCTCTACACAAGTTGTGCACAGATCGTTAGGAATCGTCGTAACAATCGTGTCTCGTTACAATGCCGATGAAATTTCAAAATATTTTAACACACGTAACGAAAGTTGTCCACGCGTATTTCAGGAATATTCTGCTCGACTAATCGTTAATCGTTGATTCGTTGATATTTTCGATTATTTGACGTGTTTTACACGAGACCAATAGGTGCACCAATACTTACGAACGAGAGTACATATCAATATTCAAGCCGTATCTCGGACACTCGAACGCGTAAACCAACACCTAACCAAGTTCTACTTCAAAAGCCAGCTCTCGTCATTTTAATGAAATTCGCCAACAATCCGAAACTCATAACCACTCCATATCGCCTGTTACACACACGCTCGGCCCTTCACTGGTCAGAAAGTTTCGTCGAATTTTCATTTGATTTCCTCGATCGATGTTGAAACGAGATAGACGAACCGCGTGAATGGAGAAGTCCCGAATGAACGTAGTTTGGCCAGGTAGTCGCCGCGTATTACTATGCCGGTGAACACGCCGGATGTCCGGTGTCGGTGCAGGAAAACGCGTCTCGTCGATCAGGAAAGGTAGCCAGCCAGTGCACCGTGCAGGCTTTCACGGGCACACAGGTATGTACGAACGAACAGGTATGTGGCGGGCGTAGCTGGCGAGCAACGATCGTGTCTGTTCACTTCCGCTTCGCGTTTCATTCACAACTCTTTCGCCTTCACCTACGCGCCACGCGTTTCCTTCGTTCACGGCGGATGATTCATCGAAGAAATTCTCTCGCCTCCCACGTTACTCGCCTCGATTCCCTGCTCTCTTCCTCTTTTGGTAGTTGACGTAATACGACGATATTCTGTAGTGCGTTTAATTAAATTTTAGGCTTATTACGATACTCTGATATCGTAAGTTTCGTTTTGCTTAGGATTTCACATCGTAGGATATTTATCAAAATTGGCGGCCGATTGGGAAATAAAAGCAGTGGAAAATATATTATATTTACGTACGAGCGTGCAAAATCCGCGAGTGGAAAATCTACGCGTGCAAAATTAACACGCGTGAGATCTACGCGTGCGAAGTCGGCATCGTGCAAAGTCCAACCGTGCAAAATTAACACGCGCAGAATCTACGCGTACAGAATCGGCGCGTGCAATGTCCACGCGCGTAAAAATTAACACGCGCAAAATCTACGCGTGCATAATCCAGGTGTGCGTAAATTCTACGTGCGAAGAGTCGGCTCGTGCGAAATTAACACGCGAAGGATCTACGCGCGTAGAATCGGCACGTGCAAAAATTAACACGCGCAGAATCTACGCGCACAGCATCGGCACGAGCAAAAATTAACACGCGCAGAATCTACGCGTACAGAATCGCTACGTGCAAAATTAACACGCGCAGAACCAACGTGTACAGAATTGGCGCGTGCAGAATCCACGCGTACAGGATCCGCGCATGCATGATCTACACGTTCAGAATCGGCACGTGTGCAGTTTACGCGTGCAGAATCCATTGGCACAAACTAGCGCACGCAGATAATAACAGCGATGATAAAACAGCTTATCCAGAAACGAAGATACTTCCTACGTGCAAACCAATGAGGAATCGTTATGCTCTTTTTCTTTTCTTTTCTCATCCTATTAGCCTTGCCGCGAGGTAAACGCCTGTTTGGAAGTTTCGTCACCGTAAAATGGTCAGCGGATACGGTACGTTCGATGGAACACGAACGCTTAATTAAGGGTTGTCTTTGCTCGGTAGATTAATCATCTCTGTTAACGGCCTGTACTCGATGCTGTCCCGTTACCTGCTAATTTTTCCAGACTTTCGCTGTTTGCTTTTCATTATCTTTTATCGATTTGGATGGTAGAGAGATCGGCTTTTTTTCTCGTTCGGGGAGCACATTATTCGTCAAGTGCTAGGTATCTTTGGATTAATATGGAACGGTAATTTAATAGGAAATTTTTAATAAGAAATTTTATCGCGTGAGATCGAATTCGTATACAAGCTCTTTTATGAAGTTTCCAGTTACTGTTACCATATTATTATAAGTCGTATAGCCTTTATATTTTATTTCGATTCTATGCTAAAAGGTGAGCACGAGTTCCTTGGTATCGTCGATCCAAGTGATTCTTTATCGAAGCAACGCGCACTATTTCCATCGTATTATTATTTCAAAATTATAATCATCTTAAATTTCAATTATTCAAGCAACGTTCATCGACTTTCGATATGGTTCAAATAATTACGAGCGGAGTAACATAAGGCTGCCAGGAATATTATTTTCGTATCTTATTTTCAAATTACGCGCGTATTTTTTAATCAGCCTCTGCATTTCATTTTCATGGCATCAAATTTTTGAACTCCTATAAAAGTACCACCAAACGATTCTTACGGGCATCCCCTCTACATGTATGTGATTATGCGTTATGCGTGTATCACTAAGAAGCAAAAAAAAAAAAAAAGAAAAGAATTGGAAAAATTAACCCGTTCCGAAAATTATATAATTCACAATGTACCATAAATCATCGACATTGACACGAGAAAAGAAATGAAAATGGCTAGAACAAAGGGAAGATGGATTGACATTTCACCCTCTTTTATTTAACTTTCGAGCAGTGCAAGCTGAATAATTTTTCGGTGGTTCATCCACCGGTAATGATTTATCGTCGTTCATTTGGTAGTTAATGCGAAAACAATGGGCCTGAACGAACGTGGAAACAAGCTGACTGATTTCCGGGGCAAATCTGCGGATTCGGAACGGGCCAGGCCGACTAAATAGGCCACGGACGTCGATCGGCTTCCCTTCGTATCGTCGATTTCCCCTTCGACCCTCTTTCATATGTAGGCTCACGTATCGCGTTAACAAGCTGTCGTACAATGGCTATTATTGTTCGGTAGAAAAGTACGATTGTAGACCGTGCGTTTGCGTGTTCGAAACGCGTATTCCGCTGTGAGTCGTGCCTACATGGATCTACCTACGAGCTACTCCTTCGAAAGCAAAAGTAAACGTAGTAGAGATACTCGCTACGATCTTTGAATTCTTCATGGGAACGAGACCAACGGGACGACAATAGAATATCGCGTTATAGCGTCGATATCATTGCCGACTGCTCTATATGCAAATAGCGACAGTTTCCGGCTATACGCGTCGGCGTAGGATACTTTTAAGGCTACGTGGAAATATACTTTTAGGAACATAGGAAATTATATAGAACATTTTAAAATTTCACTGGCATCGTAACGATCGTCGTTACAGTAAATGATAAAGCTTGAAACAAATCTGAGAATAAACATGGAAGTTAGTAGATATTTGTCGTCGGCATACTTCGCAGAGATCGCAGAAATATCGGAACAATCGAGTGGATCTACATACTGATAATAAATCAAACTGTTGAATGGAACAATTGTAAATATTTGTCACGCGCTTACGATGCTTGTGGCTCATCTTTTCGCTAAATATCCGCTAAATATGCATTTCAAAACGATCAGGACTTTCGAAACTTTTGAAATTTCACTGGCATCGTAACGATCGTCGTTATAGTAAATGGTAAAGCTTGAAACAAATCTAAGAATAAACATGGAAGTTAGTAGATATTTGTCGTCGACATACTTCGCAGAGATCGCAGAAATATCGGAACAATCGAGTGGATCTACATGCTGATAATAAATCAAACTGTTGAATGGAACAATTGTAAATATTTGTCACGCGCTTACGATGCTTGTGGCTCATCTTTTCGCTAAATATCCGCTAAATATGCATTTCAAAACGATCAGGATTTTCGAAACTCATCAAAAGTTTCAAGAACTTTGAGCTTCGAATACACATACGTATACAGATCGGAAGCGTTTCCAAGTATTTCAGATTGCTATCGCTATACGTGAACCACCGTATGGTTATACGGTGTACGAACGAGTCTGCTCAGAGTTCAATACGAATGGAGAGCGTCGACTGGGGAGTTTACAGAGTTTTCATTGTAATGAACGAGCATACGTTGTGAATAATAAGCGGAGAAACGAGCTGCGTGAATGCGTGAATAAGTAATCACGGGGATAAGTCGACAGAAATAAACCCGGAAATACGATACGGGGATTAAAACGAAAACACGAGTTTAGTGGATTCTCATTCAGTTTTAGAAAAAACTTACGAAGCTAATTTATTTCTTCTTTTTTTTTTTCCTATTTCGTACAAAATTGTTTCTCGTAGTGTACACGGTATCGGTGTGCTGTTTGCACACCGGATGCACGGAACACCGTGCTTTACTCTATCTTTGACTTTAAATCTGAATTAGTCGAGCGATGTTAGTCATCCAGAGATAAATAGGTTGTTTGTTGCTATTACGTAACGATGTAGCAATAAGGTGCAATTTGACGATGACAAACGAATATAATAAGACGAAAAATAAACCCGTACGGATATGAAATTTCGAACATGTGTAACTTCACACAGACTTAAAATACAATATCATAGCGAATCAGAAATATAGTATAATGTAGCATCCTGTTGCGGTACGTGCACAGATAATTTAATATGCATGAATGTAACCGTTCACATGCCATTGTAATATCGTCAGTACGGAAACACGTATTGCTGCTATGCAAACATGAAATAATTGAGGGTCTCCGAAATGGAAAAATGCAACTGCATTAGCGAAGAATTATGCTATCAACAGACCGATAATTCTACGTTTTATAAGAAGGAATTTTTTCAAATACCATCTAATCGAATATAAGCGTTTGCTTGGTCTTTCCCTGCGTATTGTACATACTTTGGATTTACATGTTACAGACGCTGTAAGTGATAAATATACGAAAAAGAAGAAAGACTATCGATGCAATAGCTAACATTATGAGAATCGTTCAAACATTGTTACCACGAATACTTTGTCGTAGACAATTTTTCAAACAAAAATTATCTTGTATCTTCATAGATCATAAACAAGTGACTTCACCTGCAAACGATATAATTTACATTCACGAAACATTTTTTCTTACTCTTCAAAATGATTGTCTATTATACAATCTGTTGTTGTATTAAATAATTTTTTATAACAGCATACACGTTCGCAAGACTTGCCAGCAACAAGCATAGAGAAGTTGCTCAGACTTATCGAAAAGATTCTTCGGATTCGATATTCGTTGAAGAAGCGAGACATCTTTGCACGTTGCTGTAACATGTTTCGTGCGAGGTCGCATAGTCGAGCATATTGTCAGCGAACTGGAAGGTCCCTGGATCACCTTGCCACCAAAAGCATATCTACACGGTGGAAAGAAGAAAGATTCCAGTCACGAATCCTCTTCAAGTTGGAACGAGGAGTCACTTTCGCCTCGACAGATCGAACGAGCTCGACCGTTTTCTCCATTCTCAAAATGAAATTGCACGATTACCCTTCGTTTCGCGCTTTCCCATCCAGCAGTTCGTATCTTTACCTTATCAACCTATCGATAGAATATTCCCCAGGTTTCTAGGTGAAAGAAGTTCCACGATTTTTCGTTCTTCTAGCAGAAAACAATGTACGCTTCTTTATAATGGAAAATCCGACGATATCGTTTCTCCACTGTTCTTCCAACTCTTAGCTCACGTTTATGTACAAAATGTATTAGAAATATTTTGTGACTGCACCGTGACAGCTGAATCGATCAAACATCCACACAGACTGCGCTTCTTTCGCGTAACGTTTTACTGCAAAACCTTTCACCAACGATTCGCAACTTCGTTTGATCATTTTCGAAGAACTGTTGTCCAACGATTTCAGACAATGACGTATCTGTAATTTGCACTTTGTCCTGCAACGAAGAATGTACGACGCACCGCAGAATAATTTGTCGCTACAGATTCAAGCTGCATGAATAAGAAAGAAGCTTCTGGCCGAGTTTCTTTTCAGATATTCTTGCCTCGAGGAATATCTAAAAACTGTAAGTATTGGATATATCTCCTGAGTCACTGCAGACTCGCTGTAAACTGTAAGATTGTGACCAGTCGTATTTATGCGACACTTGCAATACATCGTATTACAGAGACTTGGAAAAAGATCGTGAAAATTTTCACCACCACCCAATAAATTATGCTCGCGTGTGAAGAGTGTCGACCTAGGCGTGGATTAGAAAGTAAAATTTCTCGTGTATCCTCGCACGCAACTATGCATCGCGATATTATAATAACACGTCTGTGTGGCCGCTTGAAAATTCATACGGCCCCTAAATAGGCGTCGTATAACCATCCTGGTCACTTGGAAATATCATCATAGTGGTCGGAGCTGATATCGGCTCTGGCAAACCGTATGCTTCGGTGTGCGTTGCGGTCGCACCTACAAATTGCCAATTAACGCCGTTCAAACACGAATTATCAAGAACGCCTTTGTACCGAGAAACTTCAGCTACCAGCGTCCATTTTTTCTCTTTCTCTTCTAAAACTTTCCAATCTTTCTACTGTGATGTTACAGTATCCTAGAAAATACTACCGTAAGAATACTAATTAATTGAAGTACGAAGAGAATCAATCGGATCTATCTATAATTAAAATTGGATCATTGCCGAAATTTGTTTAAAATTTGCAAAAGAAAATTCTCTAAAAACGAGATTTCATATTTTCGTCAAATTCAATGGTCAGTATAACAAATTATGGCTTTCCTTGAAAGATTGCAACAAATTCTTTAGAACGAATAAGTTTTCTTAACGGATAAATAATTTTATTGATATACAGTGAAAAGGACTACTATTTTCCGAATATTCTCTATGTACATTTACATTATGCATGAATAATATTAGAAACTCTAACTCAACGTGAAAAATATTAAAAGTGCGAATTCACTGACTGCAACCCATTAAATGGAGATTTATATTTCGTTATACGCAGCTCGGAAAAGATACGTATACGGGTATTGAAAATATTGAATAGTTTTCTAACAGCAATAATCATTTATTGGCGATTTAAATTGAACGGCGATAAAAGAACAACATATTTATTAAGCTACGTTCGATTTAAATTTGCATAATGGAATAAACGTATTGTATCGGTTTAAAAACGAGAAAGGTTCGTACATCAATTAAATATCATGTGGATGAATTGGTACAATGAAAACGTAATTTTTACTGGTGCTTGAAGTATCTTCGTTTCATGGAAATTTAAAGGATTTCATTATTGGATTTTATAGCTCGAAGGTAGATGCATTCTTATTTATATTAAATTCTTGGGTATTCAAGCCATAATTTCTTTCTATTTGGGACACAATATCACGAAAGAAGGAATTTAAATTAAAATTCTTCCGCAAAATGCATGTAAAGATAAATCTATCATTATTTATGAATAATATCTGTAAAATTATATTTGGAAAATGTAGAAATTACAGGAGAAATTGTCAACAGGAATAACATATTATTATGTAAAGCAAAGTAATAATGTACAATTTATCATGGATGTGTTACGAATAATTTGTAAATGCATTGAATGAGAAAAATAATATTATTTACATAATAATACCTATTATGCTGTTTTTTAATTAATGTCACAAATATCAAAGCGATGCCATTATGCTTATTTTAAAGTAATCTAATTGTTTGCCAAGACATCAAAAATATCGCGTTAATTACTGAATTTCATAAAATAACGAACGCGTGAAAATATAAATCACAAGCGAAAAAATGAAATATATTTCAGGTTTGTAAAATCCAAACTCTTGTCGATCTTATAAAATATTTTTATCGAACTAATACAACAAACCATTGAACAAACCAAACGAGTCAAATTTCCCGCAACGAAGACAACGCAAAATTTGTAATAGACCGCAAACACTTGCGATCGTGTCTTTTTATAACAATCGTACGAGTACAATTGACACGATAAACGTGTACTTAATAAGATTGTAAGATCATTAGAAAATTGTCAATTATATTAAATCGTTAGCCTGAAAAACACTAAAAAGTCGCAAGGGTCGTAATAAAATACACGTTGCAAAGTACGTACTCTCTAAATTTAGGCAGAATCAACACCTTCGTGAATAAGAAAACATTAACCATAACTTTAATTCATCGATAAAAAAAAAATAATTTACAGAAAAAATTTAATAGAAAAATAGATACTTTAAAGGTTCCAAGGTGCAAGGAGCTTCTTACTTCTGACGAACAACGAGAAAACGAAGGTTCGGAGGGATAATCAGGCTGGTTCTTTTGAGAGCGCGCGTAAGATTCTTCATGCTTTCAGGCTCGCTGTGAATCAGTGTCTAATTATGTCGTTTAATTTTCACGCGATAACGTGGCTCGACGTCGGAACTTGATCAACCGTGAAGTCCTATTGATACGAGACGTGGTTAAGAAAGGAGAGCAAAGGAGCCGGCGACGTGGGAACCAGGAAGGACAATGCCGCTTTTTTCAACTCCCTTTCCGTGATCTGTTTCGAAACTGAACGCCTCGATGACTGCGAAAGATCTGCTCGCGTTCTAAGGCCACTCGCAGCTTTCCATCCTTCGTAAACGCTGATCCGATAATATCACTTCTACGACTCGTTATTGCACAATGCATAGGCATGCGCGTACATACTTACACTCATACGTGATTCGTAAGATTCGTTATTGGCTAAGAGAATATATAATACATAGCGATCGTAAGAATCTTCAACTTAAAGCATCGAATGCAGTGGCGATGAGATACCAACCCTTCAACGACAACGTCCATGTCGTTCTTTTTTTTATATATTTTTCGACCATCTAAATAATTCAACGTTTCTGAACGTTTCTTCCAGCAAAACCAAGCAAACAATGATGAAGCGGGGAATAACCGTGGTGTAATAGAAGACCGGCGATTTTTATAAATTCACGTAGAATTGTACAAATGAAACTATCAGTCTATGGCAATGTTATTATTGAAAATCGTACACAAACTTTCACAATGTAGAAGTAGATTTTGCGCGAAAATTATTTATCATACGGCAACTACAATGAACCAAAAGGCAGGTCAGAAGCAAATGTTAATAGGTGTTCTCTTCACCTTCGGTAAAACAATTCCGAGCACTTTTCGGACATCGACATCGAAAGTACGCGTGCGTACATAGCGTGTGGCGAAAAAGAAGGCGGCGTAGAAAGCTCGAACTAAAAATGAATTTCTCTGAAATAAAGAACAACCGCCGCAGAGATGTTCATTAACCGGGGCAGCATCGGATTACACGCTTCTCCAGCTTGACGTTTTTTTTCTTTTCTCTGCTTCCTTTTCTTCCCCCCCCCCCTTTTTTTATTCTTCCTTCGGTCTCTTCACGGCCGCGGTTCGAGCTGGTACAAAGTAAACTTTCCGCGTTGTATTTCCCGACGTTGCTGCGTCCTCTTGGAAATCGAATTGCCCGCAACGAGTCGGAGATAGAATTTTGAAGGAGAACAGCAGAAGAGATAGGCGAACGAAAAACTGTATTAGCCACTTATCTCGTGGCGAACGTACGCGCCGGTGAGAACGAGACGAAGACGAAATGGAAGAATGCTTGGAAAACCATTCTCCTTCGATTTATCCTCTCGACCGAACGGATCGTGACCTAACAGTCGCATCTTCGGCTAATGGCACTCGGTTCAGAAAACAAGGAACGCCGAAGAAAAACGCCCAAGTCTACGAGCAATGGTTAATGTAAGCCGCTCAAACGAAGGTTGTGAACAGTACATAATTGCACTGGCTGTGGATCCGAAGAAACCTTGATGGTTTTCGATATTACCGTTGCGTATCGCGGATACGGTTTTACGCAGCCACAACTTAAGAAGAAGAAATTTTGCTCCATCGATGATTCGAGTAGCATATCTCAACTTTCGAGTTCTATTTCCAACGTTTTACGCTCGTTACGAGGACATTTAACGAATATAATTTCCATTGCATAACGAAGGATCGTCAAAGGCCGATATCTTTTTACTATCGTAAGCCTCGTTTGCTAAATGACCTAATTAGGTCAGTGGCAAATTCGAATAATAAACAATAAAAAGGAAACTATTATTAGCCACTGTGTTTAAACTGCTGAACTCTATCTTTGTTATTTTATGTTCGTTACGAAAGCGTTTGATAAATATAATTTTCATTGCGCAACTGTCGAATAAATTTTAAACTTTCCTAAGGTCACGTTTTTGCTCAAAAACGGCAGAAACTCTATACGGATGGAACAATAATTATCGAACGAAATGCCACGTATTTGGTACAATTGCATCGTCGCGGGGTGTTGAAACGAAGTTTGTACGTCATAGTACGAAACTTCGAAGGTAAATTAAACAGTTGTAAATCCAGAACCTCCAGTCGCGCACGGTTTTGCGCTGGTATCCCGCGACATCGTGAGTATCAAAAACCGAACTAGTCTGTCGCTAACGATCTAGGAATGAACGCGACGTAAAAGCCACAGCACGCAGCAAAAAAGCACTTGGCTCGTAATTCGTGGAACAGCCGTTCGTCGTACGCGTGATCTCCGAACAGAGGATAAGGCAGAGTCGAAGAGGATGATCGATAAAGAAAAGTATTCGAGACAGAAGGGAGGCGAACGAGGGAGAGTTCTGCGGATATTACGTGAAGTGACCGAAATGAGCACCTGCCGATCGAGGTGTTACGGCGTGGGAGGTCGACATCGGGCTGGAAGAAGATAAATATAGAATTTCTCGTCCTGCTTCATCCCTCTATGTTTCGAAAGAGGACTCGGCCACGGAAGAAGAATAATCGCGTGAAATTCCTACGGTTCAGTCGAGCGCGTAGCATCGCGAGGCTAGCGCCGTGCCGGGAATGATATATACTCGCAACGAACCGATATGGGACCGTTTGCTCTATTCTTTGCATTCTGGAATGCATAATCGGCCAGCCATTCGTTATGCGCGACAGCGAGCAGCTCGAAGCGTGCTAATAGCCACGCTTTTTCCATCCTGGCGTTCTGCCCCGGCATTCCAGGAATCCGGAAAAGAAATCGCATAATGATCTCTCGTGTTGCGGGAACGCCGTCCACGAACGATGAAATTGCGGTCGGTCGACGAAACGGATGAGTCAGAGGTGGACGACTAGGCGTGACAATGAATTGACGGAAACAAGAAGGCGCGTAAAGCCGGGGATCCACCGGAAACCAGAGCTAAGCTACGGTAGCAAGCAAAACTGAACACGCTCTTCAAAGCGGAATAACTCGTTTAAAATTCGACCAAACTACTTGAGGTTTTGTTTTGTTCTTTTTTTTTTTTTTTTTTTTTTTTTAGAAGTTGGAGGGATTGGATGTTTATTGGATGACGCGTAAAGGAAATTTTCGGAACATTGCAATAGGTCGCTTTTTACAACTCTTTTATGCGGGTCTGTAATAAATATTTGCGCAACACGTTGTCGATGAATTGAAGAATTTATCGATCAAGTGTTAGTTAATTTCCAAGATGTTGAGATGAGGTACGATATCGTGGTGAGTTATGGTTCGGAGAAGCGTTGGAAGTACGTAAAGGGATTAAAGTTGATCAAAGTTTAATACAGTAAACGTATAATTGAAAGCTATAAGAGAATGTATGGAATTTTCCTACGTAACTATCAATAGTAATGTTTCATGGATACAGGATGTACGGCAGAGCTGTTACAAAAAATTGAAACCTCGTGTATACTCGAAACATCGAAACGCAACGAATAAAACGCGGTGAAAAAGTATGATGGTTCGTTACAATAAATTTTACTCTTTGCGCTTCGCGTTTCACTTTGCAACAAGAAAAACAGACGTGCAAAAATAGTTAGGCTACGAGAACGTATTTCACAGGAAGTGCGTCGTAATTTCTCTTTTAGCGAAAATAAATACTATAAACGCGAATGTGACAAAAAGAAACCACGAGTTATATATATATATTTTTTTTTTCGTGGATGAAGCGCGAAGGATTTTTCATTCTTAAAAAAATGAAAAGGAGAAGAATATGAAACAATCGACTAACGATATCGCGCGAAACGTGCTTTGAATAATCTCTGATTTAACGTGTAAATATCGATTTTGTTACATGTATTTGCAAATGTTTATGCATGATCAATTATTCTGTAATGATATCAAAGTAAATTATGCCACGAAATACGATTACCAAGCGACAAATATGATTTCGATAAGCGTGTAATTCATTTTATTGTCGTGTCGTATTATATTCTCAACAAAATTAATAATACCGATGTTAAATCCACGCTAATATCTTTCAAAATCAATGCTGTACGAAAATTATGTTCGGAGATCGCACGTATTACAGATGTGTATACTTGTAGCCTTAAATAATTTTCGGTGACTGCAATTAATTCAATACTTTCGGACACTCTTCAAGTACATGCTATTCGGGAAAACTGTTCATCGCTGAAGAACGAAAAAACTAAATGACAGTACTCGTGCACGATCTTTTTGCCTGCGACCCAACATTTTCTCCAACTCATTATAGCCCGAATATTTTTCTTTTATTCAAGCTTGAAGTTCTTGATGCAAGCTATCTTCTCGTTGATTCGGATAATCTTACGATACGGATCTTGATATTCTTCCTTGCTGAATCTAAAGCACCGCGATACTTTATTCTTATCGATTAATTCTATCGTTAATTCGTCCTTCTTAGTTATTCGTCGACTGTCACGACGTGCTAAATTTTCCAGAATGATCGAAACGAGGTAAATTTCATAGACTGCAACAGCGTGAACGTCTCGGATAACATTGCCAGGAAAAAATGCAAATACAATATAACACGAACACGGTATAATATTTTAGAAAAATTGTATGCCAACCTATCGCGGTTTGCAGGTCAAAATATATAAAGTACACTCGACAATCAACGCGTTAAAAATTAGAATAGCGTCCCGTAGCATACACGAAATTCTATCGATCTATGCAAAGTTCAAGCTGGAATTGTCGAACGTTGATGTTCAGCTAATCCAAAATATCTCCATCTTGCTTCGAGCCATTCTTATTCGCTATATAATCAACGTCCCACGAACTACATTGGAAAGCCAACGAGGAACGCTAATTGTTTCACTTCGCTTCAGTAAGCAGGATCTTGCGTACAATTGTTCACCGTGAGAACGTCGAAACCCCGGAATTGACCGCGATACGAACGTCGGCGAATTACGTAAATCGTCCTCGTGGTGGCGCGCTGCGTCAACGGATCTTGACCTTGATCTCTTTGTTCTTCGAATCTGGCGTGGATCAACGACGATCGAAAATCCGGGTCTACGTCTCGGCAGGTGGCATAAAAGTTGCGCCGCCAGTGTGGTTAAACACCGGTCGTTCGTGCCGGAGGTTCGTCCGCCCGATCGAAATATAAGGGAGGAGGCGGTCTCGTTAAAAACATCTGCCACGGACCGCTACCGTTACCGCAGCCCAGCACGAACGATCGAAGAAGAAGAACCTTCGTTCTGGTTTCTTCGAATGCAATTTCAATGGGATTAGTTTGTCTCTGGATGATCGACCGCTCTTTGATCGATACGCTCCCGACCTGATACGTCTCGGTTTCGCGCGTTAACACTTTTCTTCGTGCCGCTTCGAAATTCTCAGATCTTCGTCTTTTTGTCTACTCTTCTCGTCGGCTAGACGCGGTTGCACGTTCGCAGTGTTAGCTCTTCGATCGATAACTGTCAATGATCGGATCGATGTACATATGTATGTAAATGGTATGTAAAAGAGTCCTTCTCTGTGGAGGAGTTTTTTTTTTTTTTTTTTTTTTGAGGAAGAGACCATAGAAGAAAACGATGAGTCCGGTAATTACGTTTGGTTCTAGTTTTTTAACACGAGCTACGTTTCTATCGATTGTTATACGACTATGACCGCTCTTTTTGTTCTCTTTGTATTTGCAAAGTGAAATTTTGTAACTGTTAATGATATTGTAACCGTTTGACTGTGAAACACGCTACAGATTTATAAGATTTATTTCCGTAGCATTTATGTATAATTAGTTTGTTAGATTAATCGGAACTCAGTCAGTCTGTGTATCTCGGTGACTCTGATTCTAATCCCTTGACATCCGAAAACCGAGCACGCATCCGCTGCAATAATTAATTTCGTTAGGTGGTCCGAATTTGATCGGGAAAGAACGAGTTCCTCCGCGCTAGCGTGTCACCAGTGCAGCTTACTGGAATAAATTCGCGCTACAAACTCGTACTCGGAGAAATTGCGGAGCAGAAATTGGGTGCAGAGTTTGTCCTCGTATTATCTTAGCTCGAAACTAAATTTATTTAAAAATTTCCAGAGACTCTGCAGGACGAACGAAACGAAGCGAATCAGAATTACGCGTCGCACGATCACAAGCGTTTAAATCGAAGTATTATACAACAGATGCGTGCGAACACGAAAAAGGCATGGAAGAAGCGTTGTCTGGTGCATCACCCACTACACTAAACGTGTAACGGGCAGAATAGGTCCAGCTGGTGGCACGTGCGGCTTCATCGACAGGTGGCGAACGGATGCACGTGAACTCGGCCCCGTCTCGCACACGGAGGATTCTGTCTGCTCGATCGCTCTAATTTAACCTAATCTTAACGAACGCGCTTCTATTCCCCCGTGCCTTTCGAGGTTAGACCAATTTCTTAATAATTTGATCATTATCTACGCTTTAGTTCATAAAGGAGTTCTTATGCGGTTATGGGAAATTTAAAGGCAAAAATCTGCAGAACCAGCACGATATGAGAAAAAAGATATAAAACGTGCAAAGTACTCGCTATGATATTTATTAAGCAGAATAAATTTGTATTTATATCTGATTTCTTTAGTTGTATTCGGTAAAGTAAGAACACGTATAATATATCCGCAGTCTGATAATTATCATAACACAAGCGCAATATAAATTATCACAATACATAACGCAGTCTTAACGTTATCTTTACAAATGTCTGGAAAAATGAGTAAATGAAATTTTGGATTAGACTTCTCTCTCTCTCTCTCTCTCTCTCTCTCGCTCGCTATTAATCGATAAAATAGACCACACGCTTAAGCGAAGATTATATTATTTCATTACATCGATTGGCTAAAACGACTCTTAAATTATTGATAACAAATTAGAATCGTAGGAAGAGATTATCATTAAAGTACGTTTATCCCACGTTAATGTAATCGAAAAACAAATAAATAGGATCGTTCCGAATTGTTTCGCGGAGAAATTGCTCGATCAACAATTTTACGAGGATTTCAACGTCTTTACGACGTTTCACGGACGATTGGATATCACTTTTCGTTCGGTCTACACGAAAACGCCACGGTCCATTATAATACTTGTTACCAGCCGCGGTGTTCGCGTGTTGCACAGTGATTTCCTTTCGCGAGATTTAACGTAGCGTCACTTTCCATTTGCACGAATGTCGATAAATCTTCAAGGCGATTCGCACGCCTTTGGCGAAAAAATACCGAACTTCGGACAGTTACTGCCAATGAGATCCCGGCAAAAAGTACGTGAGACTTCCTCTCCCGCCAGTCTTAACGTTTATTTTTAATCCTTAAATCGATCATCACGATCGATGCAACCTTAAACGAAATTTCGTTTAACAAGATTTTTCTATTCCTCTATCGTCTCGTTATGTTTCCAATGCTACGAGGTAAAATTGATCTCTGTCTAACAGCTTTGCAAAAATCGATACCGAATCAAATTTTGACCGAAATTTCTTCTCTTTTTCTCCTCAACGTATCAATTTTAGTCCGTTCATCGAAGACGATAAGCTGGCTGGTCATTTGGGTTTCCAATCTATCGGACGTAATAATAATCGCTCTACGATGATTAACACTAGAACTATCGATAGTTAAGTTAAGCTATTTCTACCAGAAGCAGTCTAAATGACTGATCTTTGAAAAATATGTAATGATGGAATATTTTTATATTTATTGATTAATTACTTTCTTACAGAAGGAATTCCATGTTATGTAGTATATTTTTGGTATTATTAATCGACGTAGTACTAAACGAGGGTTGACACATTTATAAAATTGTAGAACCAGTCATTTTGACTACTATGGTATTTCTAGTGTTATCATTTAGCGATCTAGCGATCGATCCGGAATTTTTCTGATAACTGAGATATCGTCATATCGAATGATAGGCAGTAAACATTTGAAAAACGTGTGGGAAGTCGTACAAGACGAGGAATCTGGTTAATTGGGGTTCGATAAACAGATTGCAGGACCCTTTCACACTTTCACTCGTATTGGTATAAGTAGCCTTGATACAAAATTATTTTCAGTCTGAATACATAAAAAACAAAATAAAATTCATTATGTTATTCTTTTAGTTATCGTTGCGAAAGTTATTACATCATTGTGGAAAAAAATATAACACGAAGTAGGAATTTTCAAATAAAATTGTAAAACCAGTCGATTTGACTGGCGTGGTAGTTCTGGTGTTAATTAACAATTCCTTTATTTATCTTCCGCAATGTATTTTAATTTCACAAACGTTCGTATCCTATTCATCATCTTCGACTAAAACCATAAACCATCGACGCTGAAAGTAAAGACAACTTTCGATCGACGAAGATTCCCACCGTTGAAAAAACAATTCGACTTCATGGACAACGAGCTCTAGCCATAATTCACCATTTCACTGCGCTTCAATTGCGCTTGTTACGGTTCGCTCGACTACGACCATGCCCGCTAAAGATTCTGATTATCATAATTATATTTTCTCCGAGCGGATGACTCAGCGAAGAAGTAGAACGTGGAGGAGGATGAAAGAGGATACCTATCGCTATAATCGAGCCAATCCGCAGAAGATTGACCAAGATCACCGTCTGCATCCAAAGGCCCTGAAGAGAAGTTTTACGCGCTGGTTATCAAGCAACTTTGTCAACCGTGAAGTTCAAACTTTGCTCGTTATTTCGTATCAGATTAATTTCATCCGCGTGAAACGTCGTCGAAGGAACTTTCAACGTCACACTTCACGAATTCTGCGATCAAATGTTGCCTACGATTTTATTCGATTTCGATCTGCTTTTATATAGCTTCAGCCAGACGCACGAAATAACAGAAACTATTCAAATTTGTTGGCAAAAGATCATCGAGCGAGAATTAATTTCTGTTTAAATGGAAGGCGATCGTGGCTAGATCTTAAAGAAATTTTTCAAGAAATAAAAGATCGACAGAAGTAAACTAATTCTCGACTGTTCTGACTGCGAATAAACATTTTAAACGATTTAAATGTTCCTTGGCTACTGGTAGTAGTTATTGATACAGGAAATTGTTTCTGGTTACGAATAACCATTCTCCAAAAACAGTTTCGGTCATCGATAATGGTTGCTAGTAACAAAAAAGAAAAAAGAAATTTCAATCATTTAGGCAAAGATGTTATTAATTCATAAACCGTAACTTTAAAAATTTCCTAACGATTATGGTCTCTGGTTTTACAAATAAAAAAGGGAACTGGATTGTTTCGAAGTAAGAAATTGGAAAAAATCATTAAAAATTTGACCGAAAGAAGCATTCAGACTTTAAAGTAGTACGCGATACATATAAAAAAATATTTTCAATGCTTGGAAGAAGAATTTTATGTTGAAAAATAAATAAACAAAATTAAACGCGATTCGTTGACAAATTCTGATTGTTGGATTTTAGTTGAAGATATTCGTGCACATAGACGTACTATCACCTTGAACAAAACGTAATTTTCTATCTGACATACTTACGTATCTTACATCCCCGTGTTATGAGAGACTCATCAGCATGCTTCACACTTGGCGTTAAGTTCTTCTGATTAAATTCTTGACCCAGTCTTGGTAGTGCCACTTTTCTCTTTCCAGTGCTCAACATCTCAAATTTGCGCTCGTGACTAATAATTACGATATGACAGAATTCAATTATTCTGTTGACACACTTTCTTACATATTCCAATCTCCATTGATTTCTGCCTATCTAATTTATTCTATCGCGTATTCTCCAACACTCTGTCGTCGCGTCTTACACAAACGACTATTTATATCAACTACGAATTACTCGTCCATCGTCGTAAATTCCGACATTTTTATATTTACTGAACCGATCTTCGATAACGTATAAACGAGGCGTTTATATGTTTTATTAACAATTATTTACCGTATTTCACAAGTCTTAGTATTAAACGTAAATATTAGATTTCCCAGCAACGATATAGAATCTCGTGTAATATTATTATCAAACGTAATCGTAACGACAGCGTGTATGTGTGTACAGGTAAATTACAATACTTTTGCATTACAATGATATGATTCTGGACAGCGGGTACCCGTTGACGACATATAAACATGGCTCGGTAGATAAACATAAATATTTCGATTGTAAATTGAAAGCGATGATATTACATCTCATATGTATACATACATGTATTATTTATATTTGTTTCGTAAATAGTTGACAGAGAGGATTTATTTGTATTCTCGTTCCCACTTTGAGTACAGAAAACTATACGCGTCCGATAAATGCTATGAAACTAACCGCGAGATCTTTCAACTATTGTAACGAGAGAATTTCTATCAACGTTTTACGCTTTTTCATTTTTCAGGCAAAACATAAAGAAAGTATCAATTATGTGATCTGTCGCGTATTTTTACACGAAAAAGCGTACGATTATAATTTATAATACGTAGGTTAAAGGTTTGGAATCTGGAATGAAGCGGTACATGTAAATTTCGAGCTGACGATGCTTATAGAGAAGCGACGAAGCATATAAGCGGGTCAGAGGCTGGCGCCACGACGGACATTATCCAATGAGGCGAACAAATTATTCTATATAGCATAATCGTTTCTCCTACACCGTCTCTTCCTTCAACCTCCATCCGGTCCATACAGTTTCTTAACAACACGTGACCGCTTCTCAGAAAACCATTATCTCTTTACCCAAATCAACTAATCGATTCCATGATTATTTGCTCGTTAACAGACTCCCAACTGTTGTCTCCGTTAATTTCCTCCTTTGTCGTCTTTATTTCATTTTGTGCTATTTATCCAGACGCAGATAAGCAGATACCGATTTATCATGCATTTACGAGAATTTTGAAGATGCAAAGACTGACACAGAATGCGTATAATATGCAAAAATACATAACATATTCGGAATACAGTATTCCTTGCAATACTTGGCGGATAAAACGATTTTAAGCGCGATTCTATTAATTATATTTATGAAAGAACCTGCAAGATCATCCGCAATTTAATGGCAAATAAATTTCGTTCATTTTGCTGCAACTTTACTTTAATTTTCATACTTGGTATCCCTGTAACGCCAACGTGTATGTAAAATTTAGTATTTATGAAATAATGCTAGATTAAAGTAGCCTTTACCGTCATTTCATTACGCATTGTAATAAACGTAACATTAATGCAATTCATTATATTTTATATTATAATTAAATTTACTCTGTCGTGCATCACAATAAATAAACATAATACAAATGTATGCCTGGCCCATTGAAACGGAATGCAAGCTTAAATCCGGCTAAATTTCAATCTCAATTTCGTGATGAAAATGTAAAAGATGGATATAATCCGTTCGTGTAGTAGCTTTGTGGTAAGTAATTTGCATAATAGCATTCTATATATACGTGTGTATGCGGTATAAATCATTCCACAATATTATTCTGTAATATGCTATAATATATATATAACAACGAAAGATACGATTTTCTTGTGGTATCGTGTTATTTTTCAAACAAAAACCCTGATAACCCTGTGGTAACAAATTCTTAGAAATTGGACCTACTTTGCATTACCACGTTTCTTAATTAACTTTTACTTCTTACAGTCATACACCTACAATACGTACTTTCAGATAATAGAAAACATAATATTAACATTAATATTAGAAAAATGTTTGTACTCTGTTTTCTTGGCTATATGGAAAAATGCAACGCGTTATTTATGTTTGTTTGAAAAGAAGACGTGAACCAATTTCCATCGAACGTCGTCAAATAGACAAATAACGTGTCGCATATCGATTCCGATCGTTTCAAATTTAGCAGTTTACCAAGCTGAGAAAGCAATTAACCAAAAAAAAGAAGGAAAATCATAAAAGTAGGAAGTCGAAGTTGGATGAAAATGGCAAAGTTCGGTCGAACACATACGACAAAGTAATACGTGCCTCCAACGTACTAAACGATATCAGACGCACGCATATAAAGTAATATAGACGTAATATGGGCAGAAGCATAGGGGCTCTATCGGCCTTTAGAGGCGAATTACGATCGAGAAACTGCGGTCGATGTCATAAAGCTGTACCTACAGGCGGGTACTTCGTATCTGACCCGATGCTTTCACAAGGGTCCTCGTTATCTCTATCATTGATTTCGAACGCGATCTAACTCGTAAGATCCACCATGTCGTTTCAAGAATTATGGCTGTTACAGAGATATGTTCGTTAGCCGAATTCGATCACCACATTTATGACCATTAATTTAGCGCCGTTAATAATTCATCACCACTACTATCAAACTAATGGGAAAGTTCTGTCATCAAATTTTGCACGTACGCTTCAATACAATATTATATTTCGAGGATCAAATTCAACGAGTGTATTTATAAATAACACTATGTGAAGTTCGCGAATGGCTCGGTCGAAATGTATCTATGAAATGAAGGACGAAAATGCAGGCTATAAAAAGGTTTGTGCAATATCGCCGGGGAACTTATCTGTTATCGTAGATTCGTTCGATGAATTGTTCCGTAGCAGAGTATATTTTAGACAATTTACAGATAAAACAATTTTCAACGGAGGCAAGTTCAAAGCCTTTGTCAGATTCGTTTATAGTTCGATTAGATCTTCGTGAAGGTAAAAAAGTTTCAAAAGCTCCAAAAGACCAGAAAAATGTTCGATACTGCGAATCAGACTGTAGAGACAGAAAGATATTTCAACGGTAAAAATGAAAAATTTAACAGCGACGGGATAAATGGATCGTCAGATAGATGAGAAAGGATCGCGAGCAATGACGAACGTTATGTCAATTACTAATGTTAATTAACAACTTGAAATTTCAGTTCAAATAATTTGCTTCTTTTCTCACGTATAACGAGAAACAAGAAACTTTCTGATCCTACTGTTCTCGTACCTAGTATTTCCTCGCTCTTACGACGAAACTATTTTTTTAATATTTTTCAAATTTCGTAAGAAAACGTATTTAGCAAAAACAGATAAATACACGAACTAACCAAAGCCGGTATTACGGGCAATTTCTGCGAAAGAAACGCTCGTTCCTTGCAAAGAAGAAAAACGACAAAACTTTTCGTTCGATCTAACGCTTTATACTTACGATCCCATCGTAATTCCATCTCTGCGTATCAAAAGCAGCGTATATTCTTAGAATACGAAGGGGCAACGTACGGCAGCCGCGTGAATCAGGCTTGAACGTCGCGTTTCCAGAAGCCTAACCGGCCAACCGTATAGAAACACATACACGGACACGCAACTACCCTGTAACTAACGCATCGAACGCGATTTTATCAGCGTAATCGAGCATAATGCGCGCAGATCTCCGCGGAGCGTAATTCTTTCCGCGAGCGGAGGCGCGCGTGCGTGTACACGCGATCTATCGTTTATCGCGATAGTCGCGATAACGAACGTTCGATTAATAACCGCGACAGAGGCCGTGCACACGATACGAATCGTTGAAAAATTCGTCGCCGTATCCACGACCCGATCATTTTTCCAACATCTAAATTCACTTTGTTTCCGCGCGTCCTGCAATTACAGCTGCTAGCTTGCGGTCTATGTTTATGGAAATGGAGCTAGCTCCGTTGAATTCGACTCATGATTTTCGCGTATCTGCTACCATATTGTATTGCGGGACGTGTATTTATACGGATACAAATGTTCCATCGTTCCAGTGTTCTATTATCTGGCCTCTCTTGTTCAATTAGCAGGAAAATTTTGCAAATTGCAACTTCTGCATATCGTACCACGTATACAACTCGCAATTACCTAAATATTTGAATCGAGCGTCGATACGCTCGTTCCAGGTGCTGTTTAAATTATTCCCTTAAGTTATAAAACTTGTTCGAATCGGTCGAGCTACCTGAAACCAACTTACTTGACCAAACTTGCTTAACTCGAAACATCGTTTCCTGCTCGTTACTCGATCTTTGCGTATCTCTCGTAGATTATTTTTAATGATATTGCTGTTAGTTCGTTCTATGCTAAAAATAAAGAAAAAAGAGAAAGGAAAAAAACACCTTTGCCAAATTCTAAATTTATGTTTCGACACTCTGAACAATCGATACTCTCTTAGCTACGTTTTCTAGTAAACCTACGTTTCGCGTCACTGTTTCTGCGTTTAAATGTCGCCCAAAAGGATAACAGATCCATTATAGATCCGGTTAACATTCAATGCGCGCATTAGCGCTGCAAGTTTCGTTTTCTTCAAAGCGGGCTCATAACAATGCTTCATATACATGATTCTAATAGAAATCCTTTAAAACCCTTGCTCGTACCCTCGTAGAGATGCATGGGGCGTCCCGTGCGTCTATTGAAACCGTTCAACCGTTCGGAGATAGCGCCACTCAATATGCTGTTCAGTTTCTGAAGAGTAAATATGCAGACCGGGTAAACGGAAGGCAAAAAAAGTGTCGGGCGTAAGTACCATCTTCGAACGGTTCCCAAGTGCGGATACGATCTAGGACCTTCGCCGAGACCGACGCCTGGCCACTGGTTTTTGCTCTATCTGGCTGAAGATCGAGCCGCTGCGGAGAGAACAGGACGCAACGATTTACGTAATTTCTATGGAGAAAACGACAGTGGCCGCGGAGAAGTTATAGCGTCGTTTTGCATACGAGTACGAGGGATCCATCTTAATCGAAAGATGGCAAACGCGACGCATTCAAAGTTTCCATGCCCGTACGAAAAATAACGGTCGAGACGGTGAAGGGATGAGTTACGGTAGCTCTTGTAAATTTATTGCTAATTCTCTTGATTTATTACGCTGTAGAAGGTGCAAATGGGAAGTTAGGGGAACGGGGGATACTGTTGGCGTACAACGTGACGTGTTAATGAAAGTAAAAGATTCCGATAGATAGAGAAGCGAGTCGAGAAGGTATTCGAGCCCTTAACGTTAGACTGCACACTTTTATTATTTTATTTATAACTAATAAATAAGAATAAATAATACTTAAGTGATACTTAATACATGAAACGTCCCATTTTTCCAATTATATTCATAAAAATATGAATTAGCATAAATATCCGCGGTCTGCTTGTCGTAGAAGTGGATATGTATATTGTGTATATTATATTGCGTACATTTTTAGCAACATGATTTTCACGATTATACGAGTAGAATTTGAAACCAGTCCAGAAATGTATATGGAAGGTACAAGACGTATATTGCAAACATGCAGTTGGTTAAAAATTACGTATACAGTATGATATATGAGATATATTAATTTATATATACAATTGTCAAATTAAACAAGCATCTTTACTTTCAAATCGTATGTTATCGTTGTTATCGGGTAAGAAAGCCAACTGGAATAGAATAGTAACTTTCGCAAGCTTTTATTTGGAATAGACCGGTAAACCCTTTGAACAGTAGTCGTGGTAAACAGGTACCTGAAGTGGTAAGCAACGCAATTAGCAGTCGTTGCGTGTCGAGTTCACAAATACGTACAAGCCCTGTTCGAAAATAAACTTAAGCGAAAGAAAGGGGCAGACGAATATCCTATTAGCTATTAGTTGCCAGATACGCTATCATTTACATTTTCGTGCGCTTCTTTCTCGACAATTTTTATTAAACATCGACGTCTCAATTTTTATATTTTCCGTGCAAAATCGTTACGTACAAAACGACATTATGAGAAATCTAATTATAAAAGAGGGAGAAGATGTTTGATATCTTTGTATATACAGTGCTTAAATAAACGTACCATTCGATGGCAATGCAAATATCAATTTGAAACTAGACTGATAAACAAATATACAGGGAAACTCCAGACTGTATTTCTATGCCAAGAGAATTTTTTGGCCTCGAAGTATACCGGTGTACTTTCAAAATACGATTACTTCAAACGCCACCGTATGCCTCTTTTCCGTGAATTAATTTTCCTCGTCGGTATTATCTCTACGTAAACAATCCGCTAAATCGATCTTAACTCCTCAAATTTTATAACTGTTAATAAATTATAATCGTGCCATTCATTTTTCACGCACATGTATCTCGAAGTCCGGCGTAGCAAAAATGATATTATCCTTTTTAATTCTAAAACAAACACGACAAAGCTCTTATCAGAATAATCCGTTAAAACTACAGCTGCCGCTTCGGCCTGTTCATTCCTCTAAAAATTCATTTTAAACGTACTATACCCCCAAGCAAGAGACACGCGTGAAGTTTTAATACCCTACGCAGATGCGACACGGGACTGCCAACAGAACGCAAGAAAGAACAATACTTTTAAGTGTGCTCGTAAAAAGCTTCAAACGAACGATAAAAACCGCGACAATCGTTTCTATCCATTGTTTCGCAAGCCGCGATAATACTGTACACATATGCGGGACAATATCAGTACACTGTCTGTTATAAGTATTAGACGATTGTAGAAAATAAAACGAGTGAAAATCGTTCAATTCGTGCTGGATATCGGCAAGTACCTGCACACGATCAGCTGTATACCTACGCACGATCGTCGTATTTACCAATGCTTACTGATACTTCTTCGTAGTAATCCTGAAAGCCAGGAGCAATTTTCCCATTTGTCTAGCATATTGTACGCCAGATAAACTGCGAATTTTTAAACATTTATGGAAAATTGATGGGTGCCAGAAACCACAGAATGCGTATAAATGTACAGAAACGTATAAAATGTTGAAAATATAGCACTTGCTGTGAAGTAAGTGAAACAATTGTCTATAAATTATATGTTTTATAAATTATATTCGTAAAAATATGAATTTGCAGAAATATCCGCGATCCAATAATTGGAAAAGTGGAATTTTCCCTAGAACTTCCACACATCGATTTATATCAATCGGTTTTGGTATCGACATCGTTCCGGTAGTATTAATAGGTAAAAGATTCTTTCGTTTTATAAGGAAATAATAGACGCACAATGTTTTTTGCTTTATATTAGTTTATTAGTAATAGAAATAGAACGAAATGGATCACACCTGATTCAATACAATAATATAAAACAGAAATTGTCATCTATTAGCATCTTATGAAACGAAAGAAACTTTTCGGACGACCTAACACATTCGTATTATGTGTTCGTCGAACGGTGGCATCCGATCAGCCAGTCGACAGAAAACGATTCGCGAATGCATATAATATCGACTAAAAATGTTTCTCCCTTCAAGCACGACGTATTATACATATAAATATATATCATATTTACCAGATTGTGCTAATTTCTTTGCAAATTCAACCCATGCTGCTTCTTATTCCTCATTATCACTATACTTTGTACCTGGCTGGTCATACAGAAAGATCTGATCTCCGACAAGTTCGATAAATCGCTCAGGATCCATCGTTAATGTCCTCTTGCTGTCACGGTCACGTGCGAACTGAGTCGAAACATATGCGCACTGTCGGCACCGATGCTTTTCGTCAAATCCCGATGCGTTCCGTATCCGACGAAGTAGATGTTCTTCGCGAGAATGTCGAACAGCCTGACCGACGTCGCGTACGTGTCATCGACCTTAATTCGCGCTAATCAAGGACCGTAGAAAGTGAAAGGAGCGAAAAGCATATAATTTCTATTAAATATCAGCAAGTGACCTAACACTTCTAGCCGACCGTGTACGTACGTATTCACAGGGCGATCGAGTCGTCGTATTAACGCGCGAAAGCTCGATTTCCCCCGGCGGAGGGCTTTAGAAAACGCGTTTTAATGAGAGGCTGGCCCGTCCAATAAATCCCCCGGGAGAATATCTCTTAACTACAGCTCCCCCGCCCCTCCCTGGTCGGGTATTTCTTTTTCCAGGAGGGCTCTCTCATTATTTATCATGCACAGGCAGCTTACTCCGCGAGCAAAAGTAAATCTCCATTCCCTTGCGTTCCTCTTAATTTCACGACTCCCTTGAAAGTCGAGCCAGCGGACGCGGCAGAGAGAACGAGAAACACCGTGAGCGGATGACGAAGAGAAGCGGTGGAAGAAGAGAGAGAGAGAGATACCGGTGGTGGAGAACGCAAATTCCCCGTGAGAAATTCCACCTTTGATTGCGTCGCAGCTTGGAGGAGTTGAACGGATTTATGTCGGACGCGTGTGCCTCTGCCACGAGGTCAGAAACGCAACCTCCGACCAATCAGAGATGAACGAAGAGAGCGGAGAAAGACGGAAAGGAAGGAAAGGAAAGATGGAACGTAGTTCTGTTGCGAAATAATTTAATAGTTAGTAATATCGGTGAGTCGACGAGCGACGAGTTCTCTGTTCCATCGTACACTTCTAATTCTTTTCTAATTCTATGTCCGATAGACTAATTGGTCGACGCGTTTCGTGAAGTTTCCTCGTTCAATGTTATCCTTCTTGGGATCGAGCGCTGCGATCGGACACGATCATCGTGATTATGTATATTGGTAAATTTTTCCACTAGTCTGAAAATATAGACGCGTATGTACGTAAAAATTGTAGGATATTACAGAAAACGTATATTCAGCGAGATTAGTGTACGATATGAAAAGACAATTCGAATATACGGTGTATAATAAGCGTCAGAAATATTGCACCGAATATCGAAATTTACGGATGTAACGAATAAACGACTGTTAAATATATCTTCAGATTTGTTTGAAACTCGATCGAGTTAATCGCGATAATCGGCTACTAGCTTCAAAATATTTCATAAAATATCCATCAAATTATTACCCGACGAACGAATATCCCTACACGGTGTATCCGTAAAACGCATCTACGCAAGTACGGAATACTATCACGATCCTGTGAGTGAACGAATTTTCCAAAATCTGTCTGAAGATATCGGTCGAATCGTGCGAGAAGGGCCCCGGAGAAGTGAAAGAAACGCGTATCCCGGGAAGAAGGGGGAAGAAAGTAAGCTAGCAAAATGGAGGGATAGGCCGAGCGACGACGAAATAACGAGAAAAAAGGAGAAGCAGCCGCGACTCGTCTCGGAGAGAGAAAACATTAAAGCGCGAGGATGAAAGAAGCCTCTTTGTGTTTCCCAGGTGAGCGTTATAAATGAGCTCTCCGACGGGAACGAGGGTGTCTGGGCCGAGGGTGGCGAGCCGGAGGATCGCCGCCCGACCACACCTATGCCACCAGAAGTCACCGGAGGACCACCGTTGCGACAAACGACCAAATCTGCTTTACGGATGGATCGCGTTTTTCTTTCTCTTCGTTTCTTCCAGCCGAGCCACGCTATCGCTTTTTTCCTCCCCGTCGCGTGCTTTTTAATTACGCGGGCCGAGAATCGCGTTCACGTGTCGACGGTTAATGTCTTAATTAATTAGACGAGACAGGGGTAATATTCTTGATACCGGAATGCTGTTTCGTTTGGCCTAAGCAAGCATCGCGGGCAGAATTTTTTATCGGATGCCACGAGTGTGGGTTCTTGGACTTTCGAATGGTATTTTTGCGTGGTCGATTTGTCTTGGATATTTCATTGCCGAGCCTTCTTCTATGACAGTTTACCGACTAATTATTTATTGCAGAATTAACGAGTTTTAAGGTGCATTAGTTATACGTTTCTTTTCTTCCTTTTCTTTTTTTTTTTTTTTTTAAGGATTTTGTCGTCTTTCGTTAGATAGGTTCGTCGGATGACTTGCGAATCGAAGGATTTACTTGCACAATTTCGTTTGTTTCATCTAGAAATTTGTTGATCTCGTGCAAGAGCGTTTATCGATCCTGTTGGCTTGTGACTTGCAATTTGTAAAATTTGGCCAATAATATTTTGTCTAAATCATTTGAAAACGAATGGATTATTTGTAAAAATTTGTAGGTAATTTTGTAGAAGTATTGGTAAATTTCAGAATAGACATCTTTGTTAAGTTTTTCAAGTTAGATTTTGAACGAATTATTTCTCCAGCTCTAAACTAATTGTCCCCGGCATCCAAGGTTTTCAATCGTGCTATAAGTTTATGAATAGAGTAGTGTAATAATATCCGATTCAACCTATCGCTCTCACTATATTTATGTTACTAAAGACTTTATGGTAATATAGAAGGCTTTTAACATAATTTAAACAGATTACGTAGAAAGCTCGTCCGCTTCGTATTAAAGCAATTATGCTTTAATTAGATCCCCTTAGAAATAGTTATTCGAGCAAATGTAACTACCAATTCGAAGACGTACATTATCGCGTCTACGCTTATCTTCGAGTCCAAAACACAAGACCAAATATAACAATGCCGAAGTTCTTTTTTAATATCAAACGATACGTCTCGATAATTGAATCTTCCTCGAAAATGTTATATAAAATGTTTCAAAAAAAAAAACCAGAAAATAAATGTTCTCGCAAAGGATAAAAAACACGTGATAAAAATATCATGTTCCACGTTTCTCAAGACAATCCGAACGAAACCAAAATTTTCAAACTACGATCCAATAAAATCAAAGTCAAAATACATCTTCACCGCTACTCAGCGTTCAACAAGCGGACACCGAGAGCAAAATAATCCCCGAAAGCAAACATCTTCTTCATTCACGGGCTATTTAAATACAACGGCGACTCCTCCCAGCCTTAATCCGTAATCGTACGATCTAATTCCGGATAAACGGGTAATAAGATAATCTACGAAAGCCCCCGGAGAGTTTCAAAATCAATTTATTCCGGGCCAGAGGGAACCGGTCGCAGAAAACCAAGCGGCCGCGGAACCAAGTCTCTCCCGGGCCAGACAACGAAATAAAGAAAAAAAAAAAAAGAAAGAAAAGAAAAGAAAAAGAAAAAGAAGAAAACGAAAGAGGGAGAAAAGAAGGCCTAGGTATATAGCTAGGGTTGTTCTCGCGCGATCACGCGTGATGCGGTCAGTTGGCGCTGACGCGAATATAATGAGGCACAGTGGCAATTTGGAGGTTAGCTAGCAAAAGCCTGGCGCAAGATACACAAAAACCATCTGATCGAGGATCATCCTTCCAAAAGGCTTTTGCCACGGCTTGCGACCGGTCTACACGCTCACCTTGCCGAATATAAAGTTCGCGAGTTATATTAACAATGCTCTTAGCCCGGCGATAAAATGGGTCGGTGCAATGGGTCGCTGAATAACGCAACGAGAGCTTCGTCGTTGTGGTTACGCGGTTTTCGCGCCGCAACAATATGCGCCGCGATAATATGCGCTGCTAGTTTTCTGCTGGAATTTTATGAATGCATTTTGCGCCGCTTCCGAGCTTTAGTTGCTATTACGTTGAAACGCAGAAAAGGTTCATGGCTTTAGGGTAGATTTTTAAAGGCTCGATCCATTGACGGAAGGTTGCGTTATAGCTGTTGTTATAGTAGGAGAAGTCGGAAGTATCGTGATGTTGGTCACGGTTTATTAATTCCTTAGGATTTTTGTAGGGTAGAAATATATATTTTATTCTCCTTCTACGTTTTTTTAAAATTTCCATTCGAGTAATCAATTTTGTGCGCGGTACAAGTCTATCGTAGGAGAAATTGGTTGACGTAATAACAAATTATATCAAAGGTAATAACAAATATGTGAAATACGGAGAAAAGACATACATTTACTCTACTATCATTTTATAGCTAGATTTTTCTTCGAAATTGCGTTCTATCGCGAATACAAATCCTTTCTTTGACAATGCTGATTAATATCGTTCGACAATTGTTTTAGATTGATGAACAACGATCAATCCCGATCCTACAGAGTTTCCATATGCATAGAAGCATACCCCACGGTAATTTAATTGCGACTACATAATTTGCGTCTAATCATTCCATTATTTATTTTGTATCCCCTAAATGCAACATTATGAATACACATATGAAATAATACAAGAATCGTGCGATACTGTGAATAACAATAGCGTATTGTCGCTGCTAATTAATTTATCATTAGGTCTATTTATCGTTGAGCAATAACTATTTACTGTTAATTAATCACCGATGCATTTCCCTCGTTCTTCGCGATAAAAACCACGTTATTAACAGAATATTCTAACGTCAACGAACTCGCTAGCCTCCAAAAATCTCATTTTACGTATAAATTCCATTCGTATTTGTATTCGTTACGTTCAAACATCACCGAACCAATACAAAATCGAAAGAAAGAGAAGAGAAAAATTTAATAGAAAATAGAACGAAATCGAACTGTGTGAAAGTTGCTTCTCATCAAAGAGTATAAAAGAGTAGAAGAATCGTACGGAAGATCGACAGATTTGGATGTGAGTCACGCGAGAAACCAGCCCGCCGAAAATTCGTCGATTTCTATCGAAAGCCACGATACTCTTCCTACCTTTACGTAAACTCCGATAACTATCTTTGTGGCCCGTCTTATTCAGGATCGAGCAGTTGCACCCCGTGGTGCATGAGAATCGTTGAAATCGACGTCGGAACGTCGCCTTCTCTTCTCGCGTTCTTTTCGAAATCCTCGTTGATGGAACCCGCTGGCATTTGGTAGGATACACGTGGGCGTGGGCCCGTCTTTATTTGACTCATTGTCAGAACTAAGTGGTTCCCTCTAGCCTATACTATACGATCTACCTTATTTGCTCCGCTGCTGGATTAGAATGGCCCAGTGACCACCGGCTACGCTCGCTTCTTGTTTACATACGCGAGTTGGGAACGAAGAGCGACTATCATCTCCCTTCGCGCGATACGTATATCGTTCGACCAATTTTGACATTGAATTATTTTGTCAAAGCGTGTTATTTTGTTAGAGCAAGTAGAGTAATTCTCGCGAGTATCCTTCGAAAAATGAAAAACACTGAAATTCGAAGGAGTGTGGTGGCAGCGAACGTCTTGTAACTTTTGCATAAATTGTCAGATCGATTTGAAGTTTTGCGAATCAATGGCATACTTGACACATTCGTAAAACTTTTCTATGATGAATTTCGACCGATCGATTAAGAATGCAGCGGTGTCGTACTAAGTATATTTAATAGGTCGGAGAAGAAACGTCGAGTGGAAAATCCTCGGCGATGATGCTGCAGGAACACGATAGCACGATGGCACCAGGTTTTCGCAAAGCTTTCTCGGATATTAAATTTCGTGGAATGCTCGGGGAACGATGGGTAGAGAGCAAAACAACGGAGAGCGTACGAGAACCTTATTCCGAAACGTGGTGTGCTAAGGTACACTACTCGCGTACACCGTGTCTGCTCTCGAATAATGTCTTGAGAAGTCGGCATTAAGCGAGAACACGCGACGTAACTCACCCGACACGATTGCAACCATCGTGGTTGGATCTTTGCTTCGGAAGTTTCGTGGAAAAGTTCTCGTGACAAATCTGACTATTTTTTTAGGAAATTGTAGACGTTGTTTCGTGAAGATGCACACGCGATTAAAAGTACGAAGACACTTTCTACTTTCAAACGCATGGTAAGAGACTCGTACTTTTATGTCCAACAAAAGATTCCCTGGACAAGACAAGTCCAGTAAACGACATTGCAAACGCGCAAGCAGATATGGCAAACATGTTCAAGACAACCTCAAATATCTGTTCATTTTATCTGCAGAAATTTACTCGTAGACGTTACTCGGATATCATAAGGATACTCGAGACAGCTTCAACAATTTATTCGCTTTATCTGCGGATATTTATTAAACATTGACACATCGAATGAACGTACTTTCGACGAGACAAGGGATTTTTCCAAGTACGATTAGTGTTCGAATTAATGTCAGCTAGGTTCCAGTATATTCTTATCGTTTAGTAGTACTTTCGCGTAACTACCAAAATTTGCTGCTACTTAAACGAAATTCATAGAATCTGATAAAAAAATGCTTCGTTTGAAAAATAATGGTACGTGCAAATAGCTGTCATGGCCTCCTTTTGTACAGCCTGTGTGTGCGTCTGCGGAACGAGCGAATAAATTTTTCCAGAGCCGAGGGGGTTAATTCGAACGATTACTTCGAAAATCTCAGACCCTAATGAACCAAACAATCGATGAAATAATGGTGGAACCACTGGAGGTGCAACACGATCAACAGGCCGCCTCAAACAATACATTTCTCGAGCCACAATGACGCGAGCTAAACCGCATCCCCCGTGGTCGTTGAATAAACAGTGATCATCCCGGTGCAAAGGTCTGACAGGCGAAAGTGAAGGCTAGACACGAATATTATAATCAAGAAGATGTTCCTCTGGAGTGGAAGGAACAAAGGGGGAGAGCGCAAGGTGAGATACAGAGGATGCGTCAAAGAGATGTTTCGAGGTCTCGCGACCTTCGAATCGGGCGATTTTAAACTCGCAACTCGTAGCCCGAGGCGAGCACCGGCATTAATACCAGTAATCGAAGAATCGAGAGATGCTCGCGTGCGCTCGTCTTGCACATGTTCCAACGAGCTGCCGATTCGAACTACCGGCCATTTTCCTTTAATCCTCCTCCTCATTCTCCTTCTTCTCCTCCTCCTCCTCCTCCTCCTTCTTCTTCTTCTTCTTCTTCTTCTTCTTCTTCTTCTTCTCTCGTTGTCGAAAGCGTGGTGGGTTCGCGCCGCTATCCGCTGTTCGTCTAAAATTCAACGCGCCGACTAGAAGAGAGAAGCAAACAAACGAACCGGGCCGCCGTTCAGCAGACACATCAGCTGTGCGCATGCAAATTACAGCCGAACGCGATGCAACGCGTCCATATGGTGGTCCACCATTATCCGCACGCTCGCGACCAACGAACCGTCTCTCGTGGCGCCCTCTGAGAATCCTTACGTGTCTTCATCAACGGTACCATTACCCTGTAGACTTGGTTCAAGAGTATTTGCCAAGAGTTCGAAGCTATCGTAACGTTAGCCTCGAGTGATAGCGCATGGAAGATTAAAATGGCGATCAAATAGCCGCTTGTATCTTCTATGAACGCATCTATTTACTAGAAGAGGGATTTGCCAGAAGAATGAGACATCTCAGGCGTCGTCAATTCGATCTGGATTTGATCAAAGTCTATTGGTTGCTTTTGAGTTTGTTGTCCGAAATAGCGGCGAGTGGAAGAACGACGAGGATCGAGTAGTCGCGTGTGTCTTCCACGAGTTTTGTATCTTCTATTTCTAAGAATTTGTCAGCAGAGCGAGATATTTTAAAAAATCGTAGATTCGATTGGAATTCGATCGGAATCGATCTTTTGCGTATAATCTTGTTTGCGAGGAGTCCGAAGGTATCGTGATATGTTCCCCAAGGACCAAACTATGGCACAACTGCTGTTCGAAACGTAGCAATTTCTTGGATGATTGTCAGAATGAAATTCGTTTCAGGATGTCTGGAAAGTGTAAAGCATAGAATTGCAGAACTACCATATTCCAGTTGGGGTGCTATCAGCTCGATCGTACCAACGCAATTGCTACAAACAATAATTCCACATAGCGGAAATTACGTTTAGAATGTCAGCTAAATTTACTTCTTCAATTTTCGCAAGTCACTTTCCCATTCCTATTTTACCGGCCCTTATTTTACTTCCAATTAGGATTTGAATAAATTTACAATTACGATAAATAAATAATCTATTGCTTCATTACGGATAATGGATTCTACGATGGATTCTACGTACATCGTAGTGATGTTAAATAATTCTAGCAATTATTAACGTGTTTTTCGTCATTGAAGCACCACTGAATCACGATATATCGAAGATCTGTTTCTTGGTTTCTTTCAGCATTCTGATTCCGAATGAACCTATCGATAAGCAAATGAATGATTTATAATATCGACCGTATAACCTGCATAATCCGTACCAGCTACCTAAATACTTTAAAACTCTGTTTCCGCTAGACTTCCACCAACTACGAGCTTCGCGCAAACTCTCAAACGCCAGGAACAACTATTTTCCAAATCAAGAAACACAATCCAACTACAAGCGGTGCGTCATTTCCCGTTTCAGAGAATACCAACAGCGATCCGTTCCATTAACATTCACACGAGTCCCTTTCTCTCGAAACCAAACGATACCAAACTACAAATTTATCTTTGATCTTCGCAACGGCTTTGATCTTCGGACGAGTCGCGACTGCGAGTTTAACCGCTGCATTTGGCACGGATGAACAGCACCGAAGCGCACGCAGAATTCTGACAAAAATCAATGTAATGCATTTCCAGAGAAGCGTCTATATTTGGGATAATATTGGGACGAGAAAATGGAATCGAATGTAGGGAAACTGAATCTCGAAGGACGCGACGAAATATCGACGAAGATCGAATTAAACGATCCAGGCAGCGAGATCCAGCATCGTCATTGCACAGTGGAAAAAAGAAAAGGGAGAAGCTCGAGCGCTTTCTCCTCGCCTGCGAATTTTTTCATTTCCTTCTTTTTTTTTTTTTCGATGCAAAATACGCAAGGTAGCAAATCGTTGGTTTATTGACGGTTAACGATGAATTTGTAATATTTATATATCGTGTAATTATGTTCTACATATATCTTGTTCCGTATATCTTGGCTACCTTTCGTTGCTGCACGTTCCAAACGATACCCAACAAACGTCAACTGGTAGAAACATTTTGTCCAGGTTAAAACAAATCTAATCGGAAGAACATTGGGATTTCCTAGCAACGCGCAAATGTGCTATGAAACAGTGAATAATCTGTGCACACCAAAGTGCGTGTATTTTTCTCAACAATCTTTTTCCGTCCTCGACAACCTCGACGATCTCCCTCTGTCGCGACGCGTTGACGCGTGTTTCTTATTTCCCTTCGATTCCTACGAACGTAAATAGGCAACAAGTAACGTCTTTTAATACAAGCTACAGAAGGACGAAAAAACACGAAGAACATTGTTGGCCGATCCGGCAACTTTTTTAAGGAACATCGATAAAATCTTTCTGGTTGTCGCTTGAGCGAAGGCAAAGTTTTAGGAGAACGCGTAGAAAAAAGATTTGTCGTGGCCTACGGCCCGTACACAGGGAAACGGGCGAGGGTTAGTAAAAGCAGGAAAAAAAAGGATAGAAGAAAGCTAGCAGCAGCGAGGCTACTGAAAGAAAGGGAGGGAAATGTGAGAAGAATAGGGAAAAAGGAGTGGTGGGAAAAGAGGAGAAGACGTAGCGCGACATGTAAATGCATGGAAGAAATTATTCATGGAAGATGCCAAGCTGCGGGCGCAATGAGACGAAACGAGATTCACGAGACAGGTCGAACTAACGACACTCGACGCGACGTCCTCGTTCTCATCCTCGACGCGGCGGCGTCGCTGGCTTCAGATACGGATCGGTGCTAATGCCTTGCTTTATGGGTCAGGTTGGCTCGGCTACGCAGCGGTCACGTAGCGGCAAGGTTTGCACGGAATTTCAAAAAAACAGAAGAAAAGGAGCGCGTTGTCACGTGCTGGTCCCGAGATTCTGGATGAAGAAACCATCAACGTGCTCTTTCATCGCGCGCGATATTCACGAGCGTCCGCTTCTCCTTCTTCTTAAGGTTCATTTTCACCGCTGAACGAAATTCTTCGACAGTTCGTCGTCTATTTGTCGTTTGCTGGCGTACCGTTTGCGCAAACACGTCCGTGAGACGCATAGAGTGGCATCACGTAGGAAGCGATCCATAAAATTTTACGAGCGCTATACGCCAACAGTGAACTGTTACAATGTTCGTGAACAGTTGGCCGGTGAGTACGCGCCTTTAGAAGGAGGACATCGCGGTCCCTGCTCGGCATCCGGCAACTATTCACGCGTCTTCCGCTTCTCTCGATCCTTATCCGCGTTGGCCCGCGATCTTATCGCTGTTTTCTACCGATCATTGCACAACGATGCGCTTCACAGATACATCGGCCCGTCGTGTAACCGTAACTGGAAGCGCGAAAATTGCGTATTGTTTTCTCCGCCGAAACGTCGTATTGTTCTTCTTCTCAATCTCGGAAAGCAATCTGTTCGCTTTGACACCGGTATAAATTATTCTCCGCTCTCTGTGTACGCTTAACCGCTCGATTTACATGTTACTTTCTGTCTGCTCTCTGTTACGTTCTTTCAACGACACGAGTCTCCCGTCGCTGTATGTATTGTTCCGTGTTCCGTGTGATTAATGTCGCGATTCTGCCTCGTAGTTTTATGAAGTATGTATCTACAGCCGAGTACGTTGGATAGGCTGCGCGTTCTTTTCCAATCTTCACTGTTGATGCATTATTGACGATTGTTTGGATATAAATGGTAATTTGTGGATGATTTACGTTGTTGCGCGTTCCAACACGATGGTAATTAAAGGAAAGCAATTTAATGTAAAATTAACCTTTTAAATAATCCCTGTGATCTATCGCATCTCATAATTATAAAATGGTAATCGTTTTCTTCTTCGTGAAACAAAGTTATTATACGGAAAACGAATTGTTTCGTACTGATAAGCGACATTGATCGATCCCATAAACTGAAAAGTACAGACAAAAGCGACGATATTTTCTAAATTCGTCTTACAGTTTATCATTTCACTTGTAACATCTGTCGAGATAAATGTCTTTGTCGAAATATCGAAATTCGTCTCGTAAGAATAGAATATGAATCGCGTGCTCGCGTAAAGAAGAATTAAGAAATTAATAAAAACGTCAGCTTGATTAGTTCGGCTTCTCTGTAGTTCTAATTTAGCCGAAAGAGAACGATCTTGCCTCTTAATGGATCAAGACAAGCGAGCACTAATTTTGACCGTTTACACAGAGGACTGCATCTCGGAGCACGAAGTGACTATCGGAGGAAGTTAGAACAACTTTATCACTGGCTCAGAGGTTTGATCATCCAAAGTCGGTAAATCTGGCAAGAGTCGAAGGAGGACTAGCCTAATTCGAGTATCTTTGTGGATCCTTCCCGACGAACCTAGAATTTGTTCAGCGGTAATTGTAGCCAAAAGCACCAACAGACGCAGTCGTTCCAAATTAAGATGCACATTTTTCCAAGTGACAAGCATCATTTATACGCCATTTGATCCAGAAATTCCTAACGAAATATCGTAGATTTTTCACTTATTTTTAAAACCTTTTGTATCTTCGAGTTCGGTTATTTCACGCGTTACAGCGCTTCTTTTTAGGCATCGAGCGACATAACGGCGAAAAGATCAACAAAATTAAATTTGTTGTTTATCTTTTGCAACGTGGTGTCGCACGAAACGTGAAAACGAAAATTTTAGGTTTTAACAAATTGCGAAAGCGTTATAGCAGTCCCAGCAACTGTACGATGATGAAATGGCCTGGAGACTCGTCAAAGGAATGACCTATCTTTTCCAGGCAGCGAAAGCGCTGAAAATCGGCTTTCCGCGATTAAACCGTATTCGCGTATTATAACTATCGAGGAAGTAAATCGTATGGCCGCGAGACTCGCGTTGATCCCTTCGTTCCCTCTCCCCTTTGCAACAACTTTTCCCGTTCCTGACCGTCTGGCGGCTCGTATTGAGCACGCAGACTGCCTTCGGCTACGGTTTAGATTATACATTACGAAGCACGTGCCTGCACGCGACATGTTGCACGCCGTGAAGCCGGTCAACCGGAGTCAAACGATGGAACTGGCTGATCCTTAAGAGACCGGAGTAGGGTTAGCTTATTTGCGATTTTGCAGGTTGATTTTGAAGTTTCAGCGAATTTTTTTTTAAATTGAAAACGTATCGTAATTGTTCGTTGAAAAGGACAAAGGATGCGCAATGTGTTTCAGGGATATTCGAAGTTGAGATTTTTAGACTTTGAAATATTCAGAGACGGAATTTTGAATTTCGGATATATACAGCGTAAATCTTGAACCTTTTGGATATTTGAAATCGAAATTTCCTTTCCTTTGTAGGATCATATCGATGAAAAAGAATACGAAATGAAATTCGGTATCGAATAAAGTGAGAGCAAAAAGAACGCTCATCGTCGAATTCGTTAGAAGGTGACAAGGCATTCGAAAGATAATTTTGGACGTACTTTTTTCGCAACAGACATAAGCTAAAAATTTATATAGTTGCTCGTAAAAAGAAATCGTTCTTTTGTACTTTTGACACATGGTGTGCCAGTTTAGCTTCTCGAATGTTTCGCTTTTAACTTTTACCTGAAAGGCCTTTGTATACGACACGAGTAGATACGGTGAAGTCACAGGATCAGAAGATCAAGGATACGAGGATTTCTACGTAGAAAATCGACACGAAATGCTGGAATGCAATTATTCAGCTTTGATTGGATCTTTGACTGTAGCGAAAGCCAATCAACAGCGTCTCTGCCGATTCGTACGCGTAATTCAATTTGATCGATCTTGCCCTCGCGGAAGAATTGAATTTTATGATGATGAGCCCGCCCGGTGCTGCTGGCTTTTTTTAAAAACTTTTCTTTCACGTGTTCCGAGAAACGTGTTTAATGATGCAAGCCTTTTTGTCGATTTAAATGAGAAAGGAACGAATGAAATCTTGAAAGAAATCTTACATCGAAGATGGTCGATGCTTCGCGCAAATTGATTTTCGTCTGGTAACAAAAAATTGCTTTGAAGTCATAGTTTCTTTCTGTATCTTCGTGTAATCTTTTCCAAGTCAATATCGATACAGTATAATTCAAATTCATTATTTATGCATATAATTTGTAACGTCGAAAGATGACGAGCAAAGTCACTGACACAGAGTTTCTTTCAAATCATCGCAAGAGAGAAAGATATTTGAACGAAGAAACATAATTCGCGCTTCAAACTCGCAGTTTACTTTATCTCGCAATCGAATTTATCGAAACATCGAACATTAGCTTTCCCTTACCACGTACTCAATTGCCTACGGTTCCAAATTGGATAAACGTACGAAATAATCTAAACGAAGAATCTAAACGAGAAACTAAAAGTACCGTCATCGTCCTACACGTTCCTCTCTATCCTCTCTATCTATCCAAAGCAAAAAGGGAGATCACAGTCCGCGTTTGAACACAGGATTAATTCACCGTTTAATTCAAAGCCAAGCTTCTTCCAGCGGCATACTAAAGACGCTGACAGAGGATCCTTCATTGAATCCTCGCCGGACAAAAATACGTGTAAATAATCGTTGGCGCGAAAACCCGGCGAGGGGGAGGGGGCGATTTTAATCGGGGCGTGGTACAATGTAGCCGGTGCAAAACCTGGCGGCTAATCAATCCTTTCAGGTGCACGGGTGAAAATAACGCGGCTGGGGCAAAAGATGCGGCCATTTGGTCTCGCGAAGGAATAAAAACCGGCGAGGTAAAAGCGCAAAGTCGAAAGCAATTTCAATCGGCTGGCGGATCCCTGCGCGACCAGGTAAATGTCGGACGTGAACGTTCGAAAACGAAAAAGGAACTATATAAAAAAAAAAAAAAGAAAAAAACAGACCGACAGATAGACAGATAGATGGAAAGAGGATGGGGGGAAAGAAGGGTAGAGAGGAGACAGAGGATCGAGAAAACAGAAGGGAGGATAGAAAAATAAAAAAAAGAGGCAACTGGCTGCCAAAAATCCAAAGCGAATCCGGCGAGAACGAGCAAGCCTCCCAGCCGCAATTTCACGCGATCGAATCGGGCCGAAGCAAATTAAAAACTAATCGTTTTCCCGCACCCTGCTGGCACGCGCTTTACCTCTGTGGCTCGAGCCACGTAACCAGAGACCTCCCCGCGTGAAAAAACACCGCAGAAACGTGGTGCATGACCGTCGTACCCAACGCCATATACCTACACAAACGATCCCAACCGTTTGACCGACGCTTGATCTTACCAGGGTGAGACCCGTGGCCGACAAATTGTTTTTCCCTCCTCCCTCCACCTACCTTCGTCTGTGTTCTCCGTTTTCTGCTGATTGATCTTCCGTTCGGACCGAAGGGCCACGAGCTAACCCTGGCACCCGGCGATTCGTCACGGGAGACCTCGTCTGGAAACACTGGACTTTTCCTTGGACCCGTTCCACTTTTGTGTCTGTTTATAGGATAGGAGCGCCCAAAAGTTTTTCGTCCAAGCGAATTTTTTTAGTATACAATGCTGAAGCTATATCTGCAAGATTTCTTAGCTGCTGTCGTTGTAATGATGGAAGGTTATTGGAAAGGAAAACAAGAGATTGCCGCGATAGAAATCAAGAGGATTGTAGATAATTCAGTGTAAGATAAGAGAGATATTTCAGGTAAAAATCTGTTATAGAAAAGTAGGGAATAATAGATGTTTCGATGTAATAGTGATTGAAATACGTTTCAAGACTATAATGGTTGTAACCGACTAATAGTTATCTTCTAAAAACGTAGAAACACGATTGTGCGCGAAATTCTTCGCTCAAGCGGATTCTTCATTGCATATTCGTCGTATTCCATCGTATGAAACTAGCAAAAGAAAATTGATAAATAGCGATAAACGATAATTATCTGTAAAAAGTGTAAAAGTATAACTAAGTACAGTCGAGTGTTTAATAAAAACTCGGCAAATAAACTTTCCTTCGGTAATCCAAAAGAGCGTAATTTATGTAATAGCAATATTTGTAAAAGGAAGCTGCAATTTCCTTCAAGTTGCTACTACGTTTCTATTCAATTTTTTCGCAATTGGCTCTCAAGCGTTCCCTTACTTCAGCAGCTGGTTTCTTTTTAGTTGAACCGAATCGAATTATTTCGTTTCTCGATAAAATCTTCCAACCACGAACCTCGTGGCGAGTACTTTAGCGATCTCGTTTGCAACGCTTCGGAAGAATACCTCATAGTTGCACGTTCCAAAAAAGAAAGAACGCGTTAACTCGCTGATTCCTCGAGAGATGGATCGTTGACCGCGAAAACAGACTCGTTTGAATTTCCACTCTCAAGGGAAACGAACAACTCGGCTCGGCTTGTGCATTAAGTAATCGAATCGTTCGAAGCCATCGATGGGAATTGACTGTTGCACGAATACGCAACACTCGTGTGTGTAAAATAAAAATAAATCTTAGTCGACAAAACAGCCGTTTGAAAGCTTTTACAGGTATAAAAAAAAATACCTGTATTTCGTTATCGTGTCAATTAAATACAATACGATAAAATTCTACAATTTCGTTTCGCATATTTTGACGTAAAATTTTCATCGGAAAAATTAGATTTTATTGTACGCTTTTTGTACAAGGGACAGTAAAAGAATATTTTAATCTTTGTTACACTGTAAGGTGATTCTCTTAGTTCCGTTCGAAACTATCGTAAAAATGTTTTATGTCTCCCTTTTCTAACTCTTTTAGTGTCAACATTTAGAAAATACTGTGGAAACATAAAGTTTAGAGATTTTCTTCAAAGAGCATCTTTTATTTCTCTTCCTTAACCTACGAGGAATAAAATAGTTATACCATTTTAGGAGCAGAATAAAAAGGATACTAGAATGTCATGGTTTGATTCTACTCCTCGTAACAACTGAATCTACGTTTTTATAGCTAAGGAAATGCTCTGATTGGCGAACATGTATGCAGGTAAGTAATTATCGTTCATTCTCCATTATCGTTCATTTATTTTCAATATAAATTTGAAATCATTCTATGCTCCTACTACCTCAAAATACTTCGACGTATCTTTAAATTCTATACGATAGAATAAATAGAATATACAGAGAATTCTATACTATCGAATAAAAAAGTGGAAATACAAATTTTCATGGACAATTAATTGAATTTAAACTAAGCAAACTCTGGGACAAGCCATCGTAGTTGTTCAATGAGCTTTATATTTACAATTATGCGTACAAGTGTTGATTTAACGAGGTTTAACAATTTAACGTGTTTATTAGTCACTTTTAAAGTAAAGACAATGTTCTTAGGTTCAAACGAATCCACGGTCAACGGGATAACTCTTTGTACAATTGAATAGGTTTTGAAACTCAAAATGACGTTAGCTGTGACACGCGCTATCTTTCTGACTGATTGACCTGACGTTGTGAGTGAACTCACCAAGGAGACCATAAGAATAAAAGACTGACACGATCACACTTGTCAATTGCGTATTGATCAGGGTTATCAACAAAGTTCCAGGCGCCGTTACTAGGCAGACCCGCGTAGAACCGTCACAGCTCCTGCCTCGGGGCTTGTTTGTTAACGCAGCGTGTGACCCTCGATATTGGTACTTCTACTGTTAAGTAAAAACGTTCGTCCCGTGACCGTGGCTACGTTCGGCGACCAGTCGTGTCACCTCGAACCCAAGCCCACTGTCACAAATCTGGGACAAACGTGATCAAATCGTATCACAACTACTACTTCCAAGTTCTATTATTTAAGTACAGCTATAATGAATAGTTTAGACCAAAGCATTGGCAATCTTCCCAAAATTCCAAAAGAAAGGCCCGTTGTCCCTACATCTCCGACATACTAATACGATCTTTATCATGTACTTTTATTAATTGGAACGATACGAAAAACCAAATTCTCAAACCGACTATGATCTCTGTAACCGCGTCCTATCGGAAAAAATACGACGTTAAAAACGATGTGATTGGACACAGTGGCAAGAGGATGAGAAAACAATCGTTGATCGAGCTATCGTCTGTTACCATTTTCGTTGCTTGTTCCAAGTAAAGTTCACGTCATTCTTAGCAGAGGTGCGCGAGAAACTCGCCTACCAGAGGGTTCCGGAAGTTTCGAGACAGCGTCGCGTCGCGGTCCGCGTCCACGGCGTGATCGGAATAAAATTTTACCATCGAAAGACGTTTACGTTCACGTTGATGTTCTCTGCAAACAGCTGAGCCGTTTAGAGCAGAAGTCAACGAATTCGGTTTATTTCAATGGAATCGTGGCGTAACCACTCTATGCTAATTCGTACGCGTAGCGCCGGAAATGAATGACACTCGAAACTTTCCCGTCCGGTAACGATGAAAATAGTCGGTGTGCATCGCGAAATGCGTTTTCACTGTAGTCGCCAGGCCATGAGCGCACGCGATGAACGAGCATGCACGCATCCATGCACGCGATATCATACCGTGCCTGTCGTGCCCGGTTAATTACAACAATCGATATCGTTTAAATTGCAGGTTGCGCCTGCGTGCCATTTCGCGGGGCCGATGTAAGAGCACGCCGAGTACGAAACAGAAGGAAAACTGGCGAAGGAAGGAATCCAACTACTGTCGGTCGCATCGTTCTTCGATACGTAGTGTGGTGGATAGCTACAGTGGCGTAAATTTGAAAAATTAGTGCCGCTAGTACACATTTTTCTTCCACTGTACTTTTGTCTTCTATCCTCTGTTTCTATTGGGTTGGCAACTAAGGTGGTAACGACCACCTAATGACAAAATCCGCAATCACTTAGTTGCCAAGCCAATACTATACTTGCGCATAATGGCTGGATAGGGGTCCCCTGCTGTTATTAACACATACGCGACATCGAGGCGACGAACGATCTTTGGCAATATTATTGGTGAGAACTTGCACGTGTTGTTCAATTTTAATTGGTCGAACGATATTTAGTGGCGTTTCGTGTGATTCGAATAATTATGAGCGTACGTACGCGAGAAGCTTATGAAGAGTAATAGATTCTCTATAGAATTGCCAATAAAGGTGTTCGTGCGCTTTATGAAAGGAGTATGTTCATTTACACGAAGCGTATACGTACAGCATCGTGTAATAACTCACATACAATTCGGAGTATATAATTCCCATAAAAACGGTTTGTCTATAGAACAATCAATTTTATTTTTAATCAATTCGAAGATCAAATCGAAAGACGTTTTTGGTAGCACGAGATTAGACGATTAATTTCTCTATAAAAGAATATTTCCTCCTCCTTTAACAGAGAGCAAGAAAAGGACGAATATGCCCAAATGAGAAGACAAGGTTTCACACGAGACTAAGTATGACAGTGTATTAAATTGCAAGATTGGTTTCCTACGAAAGACAGTATTTCTCTTCTCTCGTTTAATAGCAAGCAAAAAAAGAAAAAAGGACAAATACACTCGGCAATGAAAAGACAATTTTTGGCATGAGACTAGGTGCGACAGTGTATCAAATTGTAAAGTCGTTTCTCCACAAAGGACAAAACTTTTCCTTGCTCGTTTAATAGCATGTAAAAGAAGAACAAATATAGTAATAACGTCGTAACGATTATTTCGAAGAGCAACAGTTATTACGCCACTGGCAAATGTCATGAACAAGCGTATAATCAAGTGTGGCGGCGCGTGCCAAGCGTACCGGTGTCGCCACCTGCCGGCATCAGACCAATTGTTACATTATCCCCCACCAACGACAACAGCAACAACACGAATATTCCAGCAGGAACATTGTCAACTCTATCGTTGCACGGTCTACGTTGTAGTCTCTCTCCTTCTTTCTCTCTCTCTCTCTCTTCCCTCCATTTATCTCTCATAATTCTACCTAACCTCTCGCCGAATCCCACAATCTCATGACTTTTTACCTCTTTCATCTCCATTTAGACAAACCGTCTTCCTGTTTTTAAAACGTACCTCGAAATGCCATAAAACAACACCACTCTACGATACTCCCACGTTTTGGTCGGATTTAAATAATTTACTCGCTTTTAACGGATTCTTTCGACCCAGGGACACGCGAACGAGTATTTGCAAGCGGAAACGGGCAAACGTTTTGCTCATAAGTATCGTTAAACCGTAAAGAAACTTCTGACGACTGCCCATGACGGAGGAAGAGGACTCCGAAGAAGTTTGGTTTTCGCTTAAAAATTTAAATGGAAGTAAAATTTTCATGCTCGATATCGTTCGTTTCCCTTCGAAAACACAGCTCGAAAAACCTAATATGTTCTTTACAGTCTAGTTATTTTCTACGGTAAATAGTAATTGTTCAGGGGACGAAATTCACGTAGCTATCGAAGAAGAAAACCGGTTAACGCGAAACTTAATGTACAACGTGGTGTGTAATCGCGAAACTTTAAAAGCTCGACGAACGATAAACGTTGCATAGGCGCCGACTGTATCTTTAAGCCCAATAGTCGAATTATCACATTTGCTTGCAATATTGTACTTTTCACTAGAAATATTTCTGGCATTATCTCTACAAGAGCAGAGTTTTGTACAAAAATTCAGATTAAAACGCTGTCCAAAATATTTATCCAATTCGTCGTTTCATATCACAGCCAATTTCCCAAGATCTTTCCCCATTACCATTGCGCGAATACGATCGTTCTTAACGCCCACTTGATTAGCCACTGACGACCTGACAATCCAAACAGTTTGAAGGCAGAAAAAAAAGAAAAATTGCGAAATTCGATATTTATTTGAAAAACTTGATCGAAGGAAGGAAGGAAAGAGCGAAGCTGGAAACACGAGGAGGATAGTGTCGCGTGAGTCTGCGAAACAGGAAGGGGAAGAAGGAGAAAGATCAGACAGGAAGCAGCTGGTCGTCGAGTCGCGTGCCTAGCAGGAAACGCGGATCGAACCTACCAAGGAAGAGTATACCGTTGCTTTACCCTCGAGCATAGGCGGGGGAGGATCGAGTGGCTCCGAAGAGGGCTAAAGTCTGAAGGGGCCTTTATTGCTATATAGAGCCACGTCCTGACACGTGCTCCGAGGATATCTTCGTTAAACGTTTACCAACGGGACTCGTAATGGCACGCGACGACATCCTCCAGGTGGTCCAACGTCTCCACCGTGTACATAGCTGCAACGCGTGGTAAGACGGCGTGCGCCAGCAAACAAAGGACGCGTATAACGTCGCCGGAGCAAAAGGCGAGATTTTAAGATCGAATTCGATAAGTAAACGGGCATTCGTGGAAATTGCATGGTTTTCAAGAAAATTTACTTACTTGATTCGTTTCTGAGTTATCGTTGTCTTCCTATTGTTCGAATGATCTCTAAATTGTCTCTCTAAAAGGTAAAAATTAGAGAAGGATTTGCTCTCCGCGCCAAGCTTATTCTAAAGTAGAATAGAAGATCGCTATTATTTTCTGATGCTGGACGAATCATCTTTGGCCTTTTCTCTTTTTAAAGGAAAATTTAAAGTCACTTTTTGGAGCTCTTTCTGATTAGAGAAGAGATAAATAATACGTTGCCATTATGATGAAAATAGAAATGAGAAGCTTGGATCTTATCGAGAAGTTTCGTTGATAAAGAAATACTTGGGAAATATTATTATATAATTCTAATCATTTTGTATATGATTATCGCAAGTTGTTAGAAAATTGTGGATATGTTCATGCAAATATCTACATGTAGATTCGGCGTACTTTGTTTTCCGCGTAACATTATTCGTACAATCAAATATTCGCATAATAATCGAACATTCGGATGTGCAGATAATCAAGGTCCTACTGTATTGTAGCAATTAGTGCCATTTCATTAAATCCTTGTCTGTTTTCGTTTAAATTTCGTTCCATTGGACCATTATGCAAATACATATTTGTGTGGGAAATTGGTAATAAATTAAAACCTGAATAGACATTTACCCGTTTGGAAAATTTTTAACCATTTCGCGTATTCTACGTATTTTCTATATCCTGTGTGCTATTTCTACAAATACATGCGAAAGTAAAACGAAAAGGATTCGTTTCATATTGTTCCACTGTCGCTATTTTCTCACGTAGAGTCTACGATTTTGTTTGGAAAAATCCAAGTATACGATACACTATTGCTTGGTCCTTGATGGATTGCTCGGTTAATAAAGATGGCTTTTATGAAAATACAGTTACAACAACGATCGAACGAAAATCTTGGATCAGCGTGACGATCGACGTATCGTTCCTAACAAATGGAACAAACAAATCAAAGGATACCTATCGGATCGTGATTTCTTAACGCTAAAGTAATTATTTCTAGGAAAACTCTACGTATTTCTTTCGTATATCCGTTACCTGCACACCGCCGTTACGAAGGAAATAGAATTGAGTGAAGTAAAAAAGAAGAAGAGAAAGGCAGGTCCATATTATCGTGACCTTGAATATGAACGTTGTTTGAGTTACAAAGAGCTATAAGTAGATTTTTATTGCCGTCTCTTGTAACTTTCAGTTATAGTCACACACCGAGGTTAACTTTTTTGGTAATGTCCTTTGCTGTAAATGTATCAACGTGCTCCCTGTCACCTTCAATTGTAACGTAACACTGCCAGTGTGAGGATCCGGATCAGCATAAGCTGTTCTTATACCTGTGCCTACTATACTTGTACTTATACTTGCTTTAATATATTTCTATTACACATTCATCCACGCGTTCCTCTATCGGATAACCCCAACACTTAATCGTGCCGCGAGTCCAATTACGTAATAAAAGTGGCTTTTAGGAACACAGAAGTGGAAGTAGACGAGAGAACGAAAATCTTGGTCGGCGTGGTCGTTTCGCTATCGAATTATCGAGTGGGTCGAGGATGGAACAGGGAGGAAAAAGGAAAAGTACTCGGCCTGTAGACGGAAGAAAAAGGAAGAGGAGGAAACGGGGCACGTGTTCGTGTGGCTATCCGGTGAAATAAGAGACCGGAAGCATCTGTGGGGAAGCCGTATTGTTTGTTCGAGTGCTTTATTCGGTCGAGCCGCCCCGCACTATTCCAAGTTTCACCCGTCTACGGGATGACTCGAGCTAAACGAACGCAATCTCGAATCTCAGCGACGCAATACCTTTCACCTCGTCCCGTTGCCTCCGAGACAAAGCTGCGTGAACCGTTCTTTGTCCGATGTTCGTTAGCTCGATTGCCTCTCCGTGAAATAGAAGAATATTCGCTGTGCGATTTACCCTGATTAGTACCGTTCTGCAAATTGGAACGCGACTCTGCAATCGACGTAGCTGGTATTTTAAAGCCGTCTTCCACGTCACTTCCTTGGACAGTCAAGTTATTGCATAAAGAACATCGTTCTCCGACGAGGTCTTGTCAGTTATTTCAAGAATCATAAAATATTCGACGATTGTTTCCGTTCGTGTATCATCTCGCTCGGAGGTTTTCATACATCGCATCTATTAAATCTTCATTGCTTTGCCGATGAGTATTCTCAAAGCAAGTACGTTCTATTTCTCCGAAAGTACACAAACTGTGCGTCCTGTTTCTTTCAACGTGCAAAAACACGATTTTCATTTTTCTTCGTACGTATAAGCTCGACTAAATCGCCAGGAAACAATAAGAACGTCAAACTATCGCGACATTACGTCGATGTAAAGTTACCCAAACGTTTGTTAATTCGTCTGGTCTTTGCTTCGATCTAAAATTTTCAAATAAATTATACGAATTAATACATCTATTACTTGATAACACGATTGTGGAAAAAGACGCATCGATCTCGGGAAAATCGTACATGATTCAATTCAGCAAACGCGTCACTCTGTTTGGCAAAAAGAGAGAAGCGAAAAGGTGCTGGTGCTTTCGAAATTTAAGAGCTGGAGAACATCTTTTCAACCCTTCTCACCTGGCAACCCTAATGGAGTTCAAAACATTCGATCGAACCCTCGTCACGATTTCTTTGCTCCGTTCACCGCCCACCTAGTCTGTCTGAGGATCTGTAACCAGCCAGCGTTGTATACAATGTATACAAATTCGATTCATCCAGTGTTATCGAGAAACGTATCGCAGAAACAGCATTATTCCACAGAAGATTGAAAAATCGTTCAAGTTTCCCCGGTTGGAAAGCAAATTTATTATATTACGGATCATCTTTTTCAGCCATTCGTTATAAAACATTTACCTTTGTTTAAACAAATGTACTTTTCGTTCGTAGGATAACAATATCGATTAATTTTTTTTTTTATATTACCGCGGTGAAAATAAAAACGAATGCAGACCGTAGTAGGTACCTATTGATATGCAAACAGGTATATTTTATTTCAGCACACGTTCGAATTATACGTCATCCACCATTCAATATTCCACTGTTTTGCAGAAACTAATTTCATATGAATTATGGCTATCAGACTGACTGGATTTATAATTTAAGTACTGCTATTCTCACTGCGGATATTACGTAATTAAAAATAACATCTTTTTAACTAGCTACAGGTTATCCGTCTGAACGTTCGCTACAGAATATTATGGAAAATATTATGAAAAATATCTCAAAATTTTACCGATATCCCAATACGCGATATTGCAACCTAATAATATCCGATTGATTATATCGTCACTCGATATTCGATATACAATGAAATCTATTCACCGCTCGTATATACTAATTTTTGACTAAACATACATTTACAAAATAATTCAATGTACATTTTCGGATTAGTTCCAAATTTTGCGACGGTCGTGTCTCGTTATGGTGGCAATAAAATTGCAAAATCTTTTGTACGACACGTGAAATATATCTAAAAAGGAAACACCCAACAGATCTCATAAAGGATGTAACCTAACAAACACGAAGATGGTACCCCGCTGGGGGTAGCTACCCACGTGATAATCAAACAGCCAAAAAATTCTATCAAATGTCCAAGTCGAACAAATTGTGAATGTAAACAACTAAATAAAAAAAAAAGAAAAAAAGACATGAAATATATGCGTTAAAGTTTGCTATGGTAAACGTTGAAATACATTCATGAACCACATCATGGGACGAGTGTACGGAACATGCCTTTGCTACTCGTGCCAGATGTTCCTCTCGATTTTGGCTACAGGAGGCAAGAACGAATTGGTCTACATTTACATTAGCATCTTCTCCACGGTTTTCGAATGTTTCACCGGGTGAATTGGCTGGGGGCGCGGGCCTCTCCTCCCCGTAGAATAAATGAAAGATACTTTAGAGAAGCGATTATCGACTTTCCCGAGCCGTTCGCGGAAGTTTCCTTTTTTAATTAGTTTACGGCCTGCTTGCGAAGTCACGCGTACTAGCCACACCGTGAATGGAAATCAGCCGATTAAACAAGCAGCCAGGCCGCGTTAATGCAATGGCTTTCGTTAAGTCGATCGGTTATTCCGTTCCACAGTTTCAGCCAGTTTTTAATTAGATTATTTAGCGCGTGTAAAAATTCGATGAAATTAATAAACCGTCTGGTAAATTGTGCCCCGAATAAAAGTAACTTCGCGCAAGTGAACTAAAATACAGATTAATCCTTTGACATGTTTTATCCATCGGATACTGTAAGATAGAAAATTGCTTTCTCATATTCATCGATCACTCTTCGATATGATTTTTATCACGATAACCGATTCTCAAATTCGTATCGTATAACATACACGATAAAAAATATTTCTCCCCCGGGCGTCGAATATTTCCAAGCGTAGAAACAATTTCGTCAGCCATCGTACGTCGTTTTGCCTTTTTTCGCCTCGGCTTACTTTTTTCTCCGAGCCTTTTTTCGATCCATCCTCGATATCTCGTTACCAACAGCAGCGAAACCACCTGGACTGCAAAGGGTTACGCGTACCAGCAGTAGCCCTTTGCGATGCTCTTTCTGCCAGTTTCTCGTCAGGATGACGGCCAAGAATTTCTGCGTTGCTCGGATGCGTGCTGTTCATTCGCGAGATAAATGTTCTCTCGTGCGAAGAGAAGATTTCGAGCAAGCGATGGGAAATGTACGCGGAGTATGCGATGCAAAGTTTTTATGAAGCGAAGAATTTCAAAGATGGCAAAGGAACCGATGCTTAAAGGGCCTTTGCGTGCTACAACGCGCACAAAGGTTGTAAAAGAAGACTTTCAGTCTTTAAGGGTTGATAACGTTTGTCGTAAACAGTAGAAGATGGTTAACGATGATTCTCTGAGAAATAGCGAAATATAATTTTGCGGATTACCGCGAAGATGTGTTGGAATTTGAGGAATCGAGAATACGTACGTGTAGCGAATAATTCATCGTAAACGCGCAATTGTAGAAGTGGAAAAAACGTAGTTGGGAAGTAACTGACCGACCGACAAACGAAATAACTTCTGCCAATTTCTCCAATTATTTTTGAACACTGTGAACGAGTATTTAGGTGGATAAATGAATAAAAATGTAGAACTTTTGGAAACGACCGAGAGAGTTCACGAATTTTTATTACTCTGCGAAACAAGAAAAGATAAAAGTAATAATTGGTCTACGATACTTGTTACCCTTTCGAATATTATTTAACGAGGTGAAATGTATTTTCATCGAACGTGACATTCCCCGTAACAGTTATTACGAGTTTTCTGTCATTTTCGTTGTCATTTTCGAACGAGTTATCAAACAATGGATAGTTACTTTTTAACGACCCATGAAATAGACTACCGCGAAATTTACCAAGCAAAAACATATCAATATATTTTACCAACAAATAGAACTTTCTATTCGTTGAAATAAAATTATGAAAACTGTATTCTTCAAAAGAGGAAGAAAAAAAAATGGCGATAAAATATCGTAAATTTATGCGTCGAAGTTTCGTGTACGAGCGAGTAGAATTCTTTTACGAAGAAAAGAACAATCGATAAATGACAAATCGATTGTAAATGACTAAAATTCTTCCGCTGTATGATATATAAAGAGAAGAAAATCGTCAATGCCGTAATAACTTACAAATGACTAGAATTCTTCTCTTATTAAGGAAAAAAGAAAAGAAAAAAAGAAAGTCATGTTGCGGAGCAAATGAAGCGGAAAAGAGGATGGACGATGGATGCGTTGAATGCATAGAAAAGTTCGATAGAATCGATTTCGTAAGCAAAGAGAGGAAAAAAGCACGACGGCTGGTTTGCGGCAATATGCCAATATGGCAATAAAGCGGCCTCTTTCTTTCTTCCTCTCTCGATATAAACAGGGGTACAATGTCGGTGCAAAAGTGCCGACAGATGGGATTCTTCTCTCTTTCTTCTTTTTATCTATGCCCCCTCCTCCCCCCTCTACCTACCCCCTTACTCGGAATCCTCTCGAGTACATATGAGACTCCTACAAAACCACCCACAATGTTCTCTTTCATGGAATTTCATCGTTTTTCGTTAGTTTCCCGATACACCGGGCGTGCATCCTCTTCAATTGTACCCGGAGAACAACGCAATATGCTCCTCCCCCCTGCCTCTAATATAGACATCGTTCCTCTGAATTCAAAGCATAAAAATGCTATAACGCATATCGAATCAGCATGTATGCGATATTTTTCTTCTTTTGGTTTTACTCTGTCTCGTTTCAGTGGTCCGTTTGTTTATCTGTATTATACGCCCACTATATTTTATTTATCACGATCAGATATTCATTAACATCCTTCAGAGCGTATACATTACGTACGTTTCTGTCTTTGTTCGACTTTGATTTAATTATTCAAAACGAAATGTTTACAAGACTTTTTGTCGCCAGCTAAATATATTTAGAAATTGAAGTTTTTACGGCATCTTTGTTCTTTTTCGCTCAGTTTGAAATATTTAGCTGTTATTCGACAACAGCATCTGTAATACAGCATCGCTCGAAGATAAAAAACAAGAGTAACCTCAAATATTTCAATATCTAGCAGGAAAATAAAGCGACAAAGGAATATTCGAATATGTATATCGAAGGTTTTTTTTAAATTCAGAGTTATGACTATGCAAAATAAACGTTAAAATGTATGAATACCGCTAAGTGCAACGAACCAACAAGTATCGGTGTACCGTATATGCATGTTCAATGACAGGAACGAAATGATTGTCGCTGTTTTCCGCCACAGAATATCAACCGTACAAGTGGCGCAATTTTAACGGACCCGCAAGAATCTTGCTCTTCTCGATAAACTTCCATAATAGGCGTAAATAACGAAGAAAAATTCATTATAAATATGTAATGGATTTATCATATAAAACAAACGTTATAAACACCAGTTACCGGACAGTGAAATCTCCATTATTCGATCGTAGCTATCGTATAATGGTCCGTTCGATAAATACTAAAATCTCGTTGAAGCTGATCGAAGAAACGCAAATAACAAACAGAATAGCACAACAGTTAACCAAGCGGTTAACAGATACAACGTTAATTTTCAATAAGGTGAAAATTTACCGATAAACTAAAATTGGTAACAATCGGTAAACGGTCATTTATAAAAAAAAAAAAAAAAATGGTACAAACGAAGCGAGACGTTAAACTCGTACGATTCTCGCAAAAATGTAACCGTTCGGAGGATTTGGACGACGCGTGAGACGAAATGTTCGGATTAACCGTTCAGAAGGTGCACAAAATCTGGCTGTCACGAGGCTTAAAGACGCAAGTTCGCGAAACAGCTGTACAAGCTAGCGAATCTCGGGACAAACGGCTTGCTGGAGGAAAAAAGAGAAAATATGGAACACGAGGGAGTGGAAAATTTATTCTTCGAGCGGTTTCGTGGGCTTGATCAAAGGAAAGCGAGTGCTCGAAAGCCAGCCAACCACACCGCCAAAATTCTATCTGGCTGCCTAGTTGTTATTGAAATGGCATTCGCAGCTGTTTACTCTGTCGTGCATGCAGTTTCCCGTTGACAAAAGGGTTGTCGCGCTGGCTGACAATTTCCTCAAAAGCGAAATACCGGAAGAAAAAGAGAAGCGAAGGTTGCTACACGACATACCGTGCGCGATGAGCTATTTTCGAGACCAGCTGTCTTCGTGCGCAACTTTGTCCGCAGAACAAACACCTTCGCACGAGACTCGACTATGGAAAATGGAAGATGATGATACTTGTTGGGATCGGACGGTTAAAGCGAGACACTTAGTCTCGTGCGAGACTAGCAACGAACCGTCGAAATAATTTGAAACTTGCGTGGATCGAAGATTCTCAGTGGTTGCGGATAACTTTGAAGGATATCTAAATCTCCATCGTGCGATTTTTCAGCCAATAGTCCTTTTATATCCTTAAAATGTTTTTGAACTGTATTAGAAAGACGAAAGAATCGCTATCGTATAACATGCCCACTACCTGCTTTTCATTCTGTCGTACACACACAGAATAAGTCTAAAAGGAGGAATTTACCTGCAGAATTCAACACTGCCAGCTCTTAAACGTAACGATTCAAAAATCTCATTCCTTTGCTTATTTAGTAAAAAATATGGTCATTATCGTCAATCACTTCGAAACTAATTAACATCTTCTAACGCGTCTTGTCGTTACTCCAAATTCTTTTTTCTACCATCTACATTCGAAGCTACATTTTTTACACATCCAATTAAACGCGTGGATAATCCAAGCGAAAGCGAAATGCCAGAGAAAGATACGGACAGGGAGAATCATCCATCGAAGGAACGATGATGTAGAAGCGAAACGATAGAACGTAGACAGAAGAACAAAAAGAGAGAAAGAGAGAGAGAGAGAGAGAAATAGGAGGATTTTGAAGGCAATGAAACTTTTACCGTTCCGTCGATAATTACGGGTTAACGAGGCGGCAGCAAGTACCCACTCGTTCGAACGATAATTGGTCGGTGATCGATTCGTGCCGCGAAACAACCCGTAGCCAGTTCGGTTGCAAATGCGAAATCTGCTTCGTCTGTTTCCCTCGTAACATTCGCATGGATAGAAGGCACATACTGGCGGACAAAAAGAAAAAAAAGAAAGCGAAATAAAATGGTGCGTAACAGTTTCGAACACTTGCGCCAATCTTTTGTCTCGATAAATCGCTTCGGAGAAGCGACGACGATCGTTGCCGTTCGATTTTCTGCCCATTTTCTCGACTACCAGTTACGCGAGCAAAAATTTTAAAACTCATCTTCAGCGAAAATTCGATCAAACTTGTTCCGATTTTTGTTCCTTTTTTTTTCTTCTTTTCTTTAATAAATCGTTTACATGGTCCTCTTCACGATAACTTACTATCTGACGGTATATCAGTGGATTGACAAGTTTCAAGTTGTAGATTATGGATTGGTATTGCTGGAACAGTTTCGAAACATCGTGCAATTTCATATAAAGTCTCGTCTTAAACGACAGTCAGCTAATCTGTACTTTGCAAAATTCGCTGGTAGAAGTCCATTTATTCGTTGAATTATAACACGTAAGGATTACCAAGCAAATAACAGCCTGTTTACGGATAAAAGCTCCATATGTTCCCTAACGTTAGTGCCGGGCGTGGAGTTATAAATAAATTCGAATAAACAATCCAATTTGTGTTTTGTAAAATTCGCCGGTGAAACGCAATTCATTCGTTAAATTATAACACGTAAAGAGCGTCGAACGAATAACAGCCTGTTTACGAATAAACGCTCCATACGTTCTCTAACGTTAATACCGAACACTCCGATGTTATAAATAAATTCCAACAAAGAGTCCAGCAGATGTTACGTGTTCGGCTAACTGTATCGCCAGATTACGATATTACTCGTACAACACTCAACAATGACGAACATCTATCAACTAATCTATCAACTATCACGTAAACCAACTTATCGAGCGTAGCATCCAAAGAGCCTGGAAAGATGCGAAATAAACAGCTCCAGTAGCCGTAAATCCCGCAAGATACCTGACAGGTACAGGTACTCTCGCGCCTCCGTACGTCTCAATACACACGGAAGGACGAAGAAAACGAGAAAGAGAAGGAGAGGGACGATGGTGCGCGCGTGTATATGGATTGCAGATTCCCTGCAGCGTCGAATCCTGGCTAATCCTGAAAAGCGTGCGACGAGCACGCACGGCATTCTGGCAATTCTCACGATTTCCTCGTCACCCTTAGGTCAACCGAAGCCCTCGTGCTTATACACATCCATCGGTTCCACCCTCGATCGTGTCCACGTTCACGTAGTCCTAACCCTCGGCGCTCTATAGCTCAGGTGCACTATTCTCTCTCTCTCTCTCTGCCTCCCTCTCTCACCCTTTCTCCCTTCATGGTTCTACGTGTTTCTGCTAGCGGCAGCTTTATCCAGAGCGGCCGTAAGGAACCCACAAACGACCAAAAACGACTGTAGGTAGAGATCCTTCGTGTCCCTGCCACGCAACTCCGTGAATGGTCGAGCAATTTCTGACCTCGACTTGGTTCTGTCTTTTCTCTCCCTACGCTGCTCCATTCAACGAACCGTTATAAACATAAATTTACAAACTAACCTCCGCAAATGCGATTGTCCTACCGCCACACCGGGTTTCGTCCGACACACCTATAAACCTATAATGGTCGATTCGTGATTCGGAATAAGTTAAACTGATTTGCCAGTCTAAAGAAGAGACCCCAAGTTGCTATACAGCTACTTTAACAAGGCGACAAACCAGCCCACCTCATGGTCAGGCACAATGCCCGCTGCTGGTGCCTTTACTGTCCCTCGATCACCGCCCCTAAATCTTACCTGTAACGACATTCAAATTCCATCATCTTGGAACTTTAGGTACGCAATAGCGTTCGTGTGTAAGAAAGTTTCTTTCGGTGGGTTTGAGAGAAAGTCTTCTACGTTCGATTGTACGGAATTTTCACGTATTTGTTCTCTTTGTGCTTTCGCGTCGCTCCGATTTTTACGTTTTTGGTGGACGACGTAAATTTCTATTGAAACTTCGTTTCTTTACCTCCACGCAAATATATATCTGTAGGAACATCGGTTTGTGAGATAGAACCGTTCATAGTATACAACGATCCTGTAATTGCTTCGAGCAGTGTGTTGCGTGTTATTACGTAAACCGTGTAAATAATCTTCACAGATGATAAATATTAAATATATTAAACAGAAGCATGTACGTTTCGTAGGTATAAGTATTAACCGAACGAGCGATACTCGTTAGTACTTTCAACGAGATGTGCTAACAGTTATGCGCTTCGATCGTTCGATTGTTACATCGTTACTGCCGCGCGAACCAATTTAGTTTACAACACGAATACGTGCACACGTGCAATGAAATAATTCCAAAATACAAATTCGAAGCTGTAAATACCTGTAAACGAAGTTTCAGTCGATTTAAACATCGTTGACAATTTTACGAGCCGAACAGATGCCGATATACCATAAATGATGACAACAGGTAACGAAAACCTAATGAAACGCATCAAACGCGGTACAAATGACGTCTGTTACAGAATTGGACATTTTTCTGCGAACGAAGAAAATGCAAGAATCGTAATGGTCTCGTCGAAAATACAATTCGATAAAACGCGGTGTACGTGAGCGTGCATTTCGACGCGTTTTCCCTCCAAGATATTAAAAAACGGAATTTATTTGAAACGTTGACACCGGTTCGCGTGACACAGTAGATTCTTTTTCCCTTTTTCTTATTTCCTTTTTTCCCCTAAAAACGTAGGGTATTAAACGAACAGATTTTTAACGTCGAAATTAACGAGACGCTTTTTGAGATTCTACAATTGTTTTGTACCTTTTCTTCTTATACGTAGAAGGTTATAGAAAAGAGAATTACACAAAACACGTAGAAAAGTGCATAGCGTGATATATAAGATATTTTTAATGCTTGTAATTTAATGTTCTTTTTCTCTTTTAAATAAATTATAATAAATGATAGTAAATAAGAGCAAATTTTATAATACAATGTATCTATTATAGGTACACATTGTATATAACCAACTAAATTTGTCAATTTTCGACGTCATTAAAAAATCACGTCCCATATTCATTTTGTCCAAAGAACTCTCGATCTTACCACGGATTATACATTTCCCAGTACGACACAGTTAACGTTAGTGTTAAACGACGTTTTCGTCGTATCGTTTGACGAAATGCAGGCGTTGCTTCCGCTGAATAATTTAGGCAAACGATAACGAAAAATACGACTTGTATCGTTGGAGAAAATTTCAGAAAATTATAAAACGTGACTCGTATTATTAATAAAATGTTTAAGAAAATCATAGGATACTATCCGTATTATTAATAGAATAAGAAGATGTTTAACAAAATTATAAGCATATTATATTACCAACATTTGGTCTGTAAATTTTCAGGCCAGTGTTTCATTCTCGATAACGCGAGGTTATCGTTTAATTCGATATAAAAGCGTTACACGTGAACGAAATTCAATCGAGGAATCGTGTAGATCGTATATAAAAGGAGGGAAACGCAAGAAAGATTAAAAGACTACAAATAGAGCGTGTCACTTGAGTGGAAGAATTATCGACTAGCCGTCGAGGATGCTGGGCTTCCATCTCGAGGTTATAAAGGAGGCCAACGAGTAGTCGGTAAGAGGGCGTAAATAGAGACACCAAACGAGGGGAGAATAGGAAAGTGGTAGCTATGGGCCGTGCCCTCCTCATCGTGAAGTTTAACGACGGTAGGCGTGGTAGAAACGAGCCGCCTTTGTCCTCCACGCCGGACCAAATTATGTCGAGCGGGCCCAAAATCACCCCATAATTGGCAAGCTGTTTGTTTTGTCACAGACCGCGCCGACAACAGATGGCCCTGTTCGGTCTTGCTTCACAGCCCTTATTACGATTTCCTATTAACGGTTCACCGGTCAAAATCGATTTCACCGTGATATCCAAGTACATTGCGAGCCAAGGAGCCGCGTTACACGCCAACGCATTTCGCGATCCCCTGAAATAAGAGCGGAACACGAGCGAAAGACGAATTTGCGATTGGGATTTCTAGAGTTTTACACGTCGGTATACTTCAGGTATTTCTCATGTTAGATAGAGTTTGTTGAGAATTGTGGATCTTAATTGCCGAAATAAAAGTAAAGGAACACTAAGGTTACTCTTAGAATTCATATTAAAATAGTTTTAGATTTATTTAATAAAGGATTCCCAGGATCTTCGTCGATATACATTTGCACGCGTCTCGGCACTCTCTTTGTCTCGCCATCTTCCATACCTTCGAAGATGGTATCCCACTGGGGGTAGCCATGTTATATTATCATACCACTAAGCTATAATATTTTCCCAAATGTCCTACTGGACAAATTGTAAAATGTAAATAAATAAATAAAAAAAAATCTTCCATACCACACTACCAACGGGACAGTTACATTCATCTGTTTATCGAGACGCCGCGCACACACATACTTCCGCACACTCACATTCGCATACGTGTGTCACTACTCCGCGGCCAAACTAGCCTAGCACGCAAAATTATACGTATCTCAATAGAGTTTACAGATTATCTTACGACAACTTCTCACGCTTTTCGTGATTCGTTCAACAGCTGATAATATCTGGCGTGTTGGTATTCGATAGCTGGTAATCAGATCGCCGCTGTTAATGGATTTATGGAAAACTCGAAAGGTGTAAGAATGCACAGAAGATGCATATAATATATCAAATTATGTAAAATATCGGTTCTATTGATAAAAATATCAATTTGTCTGCTCGTAGCGATCTAATTTTAGATATATTTAGATATGGTACGTGAAGATAGCTACGTAGTGGCGTTAGTTGCCGGTTTGTTTGCATATTCTGTTGCTAAAATTTGGTTGCATATTAAGTTGCTAAAGGCGCATGAATTCAGTTTGCACGAGTACGATGATCTGACGAATGTTAACGCGTGACGTACGTAGTCGAGAGGATGTGCGGATCATTGAATGGCGAAGACAACAATAAATTTCAATTTTAAAGCAATTGACGAAAGAGGAAATTTTATACCAGTCAAATTGAACTATGTATTATGTACATTATACACAATGCAATGGTAATCGAACACCTGTGGAATTGCGAAACAGAAGCGATTCTAAGGTCAGGTGTAAATATAACGTGGAAAAAAATGAAAATCGCTGGAGGGTCTCTCGTGGCCTTCGCCAGTGGGCGACACTGTACAGCCCTCGAAGTTTGTATCAACCACCCATCAGGTGGCAGCACCTGTCGATCCGCTCGACCCGATTGATTAAAAACTGACAAACTCATTTTTATATTACACATTTTTGGAATTAGCGACGTACGAAAGAGATATACAAAATACCAGAGATAAAAATCGATTTCATCAAGTTATGCTCCATATAAATCATTTTCAGTACAAGACACAATGCTCCCAATTAATTTATCCATCATAGTGCACTTAAAATCAAAATTGTTTCTGCTAGTAAATTTAAGTTCAACCAATTACATATTAAGTACCAATATTAGTTGCAAGTTAAAAAATAGACATTGGTCGAAATTTCGTATCAAGAAGATGAAACAAATTTTTGGATAAACGAATTAAATAACCTTACTCGAGGCTATACATTCCTTCGAATTTTATCAGGAGAAGATAGATTTTATTGAAAAAGAATGAAATTAGCTTTCGAATCTTCCAAATCACATGTCTATGAAGGAAATACGTACGTTGGACAACCTTCGTGTACAATTTTTTATTCGACATATAATTTGTAACGATTAACGCTATATAAAGCGGATTTCTCTTTGTACGTGTGAAGATATTAATTTTATTTTGTACAATTATAAAAAAAAAAGAGATTCAATATCCCTCGATATCCTTATAGGAAATGAGAAGAGCGTTCGACAGGTTAAATTACTTCAATGTGTTATTCGATATAACGTGTCTAGCCTCTGACAGCAAGTTCCAGGAGCGAAATAGGTGAAAAGGAGTCGACGAACGACGGGTATCGATCTTGGAAAAGGTGGAGCAACAAGAATTATTGAACGATACACCCAACCGTAATTAAGCAAGCGTCCTGTCTACCTTGTACAATCTACCTTGACGAGGACTATGTCACAGGATCGTGAGACCGAGATAATATTCCAACGACGTCTCGTCCTGCCGGCTCTTCCACGTTATTTAGTTGCCTCACAAATAACTCGGCGATGCGCATATGACGCGTGTAAATTGTAGAAAAAAAAAGAACGTAACTATCGCCCGAAGCGAGAACTGAAACGATAAAATAAAGACGAAACACGATTTCACGGGATTTTATTAATTTTCATCCGACAAGATGAAAACTATGGTAAAACGTGAAAAATATTAATCGATGTTCGTGATATTACGTATGTAAAGTATAATATCCAGTAACGTAGTTTCATTAACTTTTTGCTGAGAATTTGCAAGTAACTTGATATTATAGTAATAGTTTAAAGGCACCGAATATTTCAAAGCTTCGCTACTTGAATTTATTATACGAATACGTAATCGCAACGAGTCCTAGCGCCTGTAATTTATGCATATAAATTGCAACCAACGATTTACTACGCGAGATTGGTCGTCAAATTAATTTTAAAGAAATACCGCGATAAATACCGCCGGCTAATAATTGGAAGATAACGCAAGAAATCCTACACCGTAATAAAATCTCTGCTTAAAATTATTTTACCTTAAACTCATCCTTGTAAAATTTCCTTCTTATCTCCACCGTTTCGAACTTCCAAACAATTTGCAGATTATATTTCAATCTAACACTTTATCGTACTTTTTCGCAATTTATCTTGTATGACACGGTAACCATCAAAGACACCGCTAACAGATAAAACCATTTAACCGTAGGACGGCTAATCCTAACGAAACAAAATTGATGACCATTCCTATAAACAAGAAAAAACGGAGAGGTGGGGGAGGGGTGGGAAGGAAAAAGGAGTACAAGAACAAGGAGGAACGGCGAGAACGAAGAACGTTATCTTATCGAGTGGCTCTCGTCCCGAGAACTGGTATGCGACTCGGCAGATCGATGTTCTCTATCTTAAACGTTTCTACGATTGGGCATATTTTGTTTCGACTGTCCCCTAATTAGAAGTCGTCTGGACTTTTAAGTCAGGCCAAATGAAGTTCGAGCGAGGCCGATCGTGAGGTACGATAGGATGAAAACGAAGGAAACGTAACGATGACCAAGATACCTTTTTCTTAATTTCACGGTCCATTCGACCGCTAGAGAATACACGCGAGAGTCGAAGAACGCCTTCTTCCATCCTTTTTACAGGTTGCTTCAGAATGTTCGTGCCAAACTTTGCCAGCATTCGTTCAAACAAACACGAATAATTCTATTTGATTGCGTTGATTCTAGTTGATGGACACGATGGTGGTGGAACGATTAAAATAACATTCTCTTCAGTTTCGCTACGCTCCTCTGTTATTCCTTTCGATTCTATCGTACGTGCTATTAACTCTTCCGTCGTATTCGTCATTTGGTTCCGAATTTTACCTCGAGTTTTAAACGATCTTTTCCGGCTTCTGCATCTAAATCATTTCTTTCTTCAACGAGATCAGAGAATTCTGGAAACCGGCGCACGATCGTTGATTCATCGCGCGTGTCTGTTATCCTATAGTGGCTCTTACAATTTCGTAAAAATCATTCTCAAAAATTTCTGCATCATAGTCTCAGGTATATAAACAGAAAATTCCAATCGATCAATCGCTCGCTTGAATATCGATTCGACCGGTTATCTTCTCAGTCATAGTCATAAAATCAGAAGGTGTTGTAATATTTAAACGTGCTGATAAAAAGTCTAACAACTCGAAAATTAGTGACATTTTCGCTTGGTTTCACAGGTGCTACATGCTCCTTTGGCATCGAGTTTCTGGAAGAACCTGTACACGCGCTGGAGTCGCCTGAAAGTCTGGGTGGTGCGACCACCGGATCCTCGTGAAAAACAGAGACGAGGCGACGAGTCAATGACCATGAAATTTTCGATCCACATAGATAGCATCGTGTATTTAAAAATGCTTTTAACAGAACTCCGTCAGCCGATTGTCCCTAATAGGGGAACCTTGTCCTTGCCTCCGCTTGGCGTGGTTCACGTTCGCTAACCGGCTATATACGAAACTAACCGGACAATTAGTTAGCCGATCGTGACAAATCTACGGGCTGGAAATCGTAAAGTTTCAAGACTTTCGCTCGACTCGCGGGCCAACGAAATATCGCTGCAACTTTGCCTCGCCCCAGTAAATAACTTGCGACGACGTATTTAGTGGGCCGCTTTGATATTCGTTCGCGAGAACACGGAAATTGCGTACAACAGAGGATTTTCACTTGCAAATTTCTTTAAGAATTCGTTAACTAGTTCTACCCGGCTATGGCCGACTTTAAATTTCCATCCTCGGCAGAAAAGTAGATTTTCCCGCGCAATTATGAAACGAGCAAATCTCTCGAAACTGCAATGCACGTAATCTGTTCCTCTCGTTTTGTATAACATGCCATTGGTCGATGATTTTTTGTGTTACAAGCGTAACAGGCAAACGTGTCTTACATAGGAGAATAAGAATAGATTAATAAATCATTTAGAAATATCACGGAATGTATGAAACTTCGAAATGGAGTTGACCACAACGCTACAGAGTAGATTAGTAAATATTCCTTAAAAATGGACTTCTAGCTATTTTTCTCGCCACTAAAATACATAATTTCAGACAAAGTAGCAGAAGTAGAACTCCATTTATTCGAACTTGGGAGACAGAAAGTCTATATACAGTGGCGGATAGAAGAAAGTTTCAAATTGATACACTATGAATCTCGGTAAATCGTGTGCTATAAGTTCTTGATCATATCGGCGACAGTCGTCTACTCTGTGTTTTATATTATTTTTATTCGTTGATCTTATCAAACATAAATTCATATTGTAAAATTATATTGTCCATTTACGCTTCGTATTTTATAAACTTTATTTTGTCCGCCACTGTACATAATCGAAACTCTATTACCTATTTACGTAACAGAAACTCACATCCGGATAAGCGAACTGAAATGGCAAAATTTAATCGGACAGATTCATCGTTAATTAACATCCACCCTTGTTTTTCAATGGGGCGTTCCATTTCAACAGTATGAAATTTTCGTAGTCGTACGAAACGATACGTGGTTTAATATACCTGGACACTAATGATACTAATTAACCAGCGCGTATACATTTATGCAAACGCTAGAATCCTGTGCCAATGTTTTTTGCGCAGCCACTGTAAATCTGCTTCTAGCGTGCGTTAAATATCCAACGACGCTTAAATACTCGTATCCGAAAAGCGACAAAACCTAAAGGCAAACACGGAACCGAAACCGCGCTCGAAACCTAACATCTAAACAGCATAAACAGTATCATGGTTAAATAACGGAGGAGCGTGGCACGAATCGACCAGTCAATCCGTAGCCGCGCAAACACCAAGCAAACACGTGGACGGAGCGACGTTGAAATTTTCATGGAGCTGTGTGCAGCCGTGTTCTAGACGTGACGGCGCGGCGGCCGACGACGCGTTACGAAAATCAACGGCTCGTTAATAATAGCCCCGGCTGTGTCATGCCCGGGCAACAGACAAAGGCTCATAAATGAGGCAAAAGTATTCACAGTTTAAATCAGCGGTGGATAGAGCACGGCATTGGGCGATGTAGGGCCTCGCGCGAGCACGAGTCAAGTCGGATGTGTATACGAGGAATCGAGATATACAAGGCTGCAACAGAAGAGATGAGAGAAGAAGAGAAGAAAAGGGAAAAGAAGAGACGAGAAGAAGAAAGAGGAGAATAGCGGAGGCTGAAAGGGATCGGGGCGCGCCTGAGAATGGAGATTTAAGGGTCCGACATGGGTGTGGGTGGCTGCAGGGTTTCTGCCGATGGCGTCGTCCTCATCGTTGTCGCCGCATCGTTACATTCGCCGCCAACGTGACGCCCCTGCGCTTGTTCGAACGGGGCCCCCCTCGCGTATATACGGCCCTTCTACGTGGCATTTACATTATTCGGCCCCGACTCGAATCTAATATTATGAATCACGCGCCCTGTCCGAGCCGTGCATAATGGGGTCGTAGGTCGGCACCGCCTCGCGCGGAATTCTTCTACGCTCTGTTGTTCTCTTCGGAGGAACAGCAATGGAACAAAGGGTTCCAGACCCTTTTCAAGCGGATGAATTTTCATAATGGATAATAACACTGTTGCTTAGTTACACTTAATAACGTCGCGGACCGGACGTTTCGAGCCCGGCGACGGGAAATTCGCCGCGGAATGCCGACGATCTCGCGTAACCGCACATGCAACGGATACACCGTGCAATTCTTTCGGTCTCGGAGGTCACGAGAGAAAATCCAGAAGCGGAGACACTTTTGAACTGTTAAATACGTGGCGTTGCTAATTGCCAACGTAGATATATTTTTTCACGTGGAAGCACGAGCTTCCTTTCCGACTTGCGTTAACATTCTCCCAAGGAAGGAACAAGTATCGCATGCACGTAATATACTTTTCACAAATATTACACGTCCATCTGTGTCCTTCTCTCTCCTTCGATTAACGAGTTACGATATAATCTTCTATTTAGTCGGATTACAAATTCTCGATCAAGCTGTAGAATCGAATACGAAATAGCGATAAGTGAGGAGAATATCGAGATAGAAGGAGAGAAATTACTCGTTACGAATATAGTGGAAGATAAGGTTGGTGGAAATTTATAATTGTTATACGACAGCAAAATATCGAACGATACACAGTACGCTGAAAAACGATGAATTCTAAGGCGACCAAGCGTAGATCAGAAGCTCGATTCCACAAGAACGATACCCGTACCAAGTATGATACTCGATCAAATTCTAAAGACAATCCATTTTCTAACTTTCTGTCTGTACAATCACACGCAAAGCGAAACTGCCAATACACAAACGAAATCGATCAAACCTAAAGCCATCTTTCGTCCATAAAACATCAACGATACGAAACAGCTGCCGCGTTAACGTACATGGAGGCGGGACTGTCTCAAAAACAGCGAATAACTCAATGAAAAAGTAAGAGAAGAAGTCGGGTAGCTTTGGTAAATAAGTTTCCCCGTGTGGAAGACCGACAGTAGAATGATTTATCGCGAAGATTTAGGAACAAGAGGGGGGTAACAGAGTGAAGGCTATAACGAGACGAAAGAGGCAAAAGTAGAGGCGAAAGGAGAGGAGAAAATTTTCTTAAATTGCACTTTGTAGCTCCTGAGAGACCTTACACAGGGATTTCGACGCCCACGGCGAGGGATAACGAGGCGAGCTCGGGGTCCTCCTCCACGTGGAGGTGAGACACACACCGGTAGGTCTTTCGTAGCAATGCACAAGGCCCACAGGGACATAATTGATATCTGGGAAGAGCAAAGGAGCAGAAGAACCGAACCTGGAGATGGCTGGAACGTGGCGGAGAGCAAGAGGAAAAAATTACCTTACGAAGAGGCGACCGACACGAAACGAAGAAGGACGGAGGACCACCGAGATCGTGTCCAGAATCGCCGACTTGCCGAAACTCTGGCAAAGGCCACCTAAGCGCCGACCACGTATGCCTTTCTCCTTTTATTTCTCTTTCCACACCGATTTTCGATCCTTTTCTTTAATGGCCGGTTCAGCACTACGCAAACATCGAGTGACCACCTTCGTCCGAGCTAATTGCTAATCGCAGGTCAGCCAGCGATCCTCCTCCGGGTCCCTTTGTCTCGCACGTTCTTACGTCTTCTCCGACCGTGCACAAACATTCATGCGTTATTTCGATAAAATACGATAGTCGAATAGACGCACCCATGTCCCGGACACTTGTCGGAAACTTGCATATTATTTAAAACATTTTGAATGTTCATTATTAAGTTCATTAATAAAACACGATTGTAATGATTGTATTGATATTTGGAATTTATCTGAAAACGTATAATATGATATAATAGAAGGAACGCATTTGTTAAATGTTACTAAATGTGCCAGACAGTAGCCTCATTTTGATAATTCAAATTTCAAATAGATGTCGTTTCCAAGTTTCGCAAAAATTGTATAGAAATCCACCAACTCGGAAGCACTCTAAATCCGGACAAATTACGTTATAACATAGCGTTAACATAAAATTAATTGAATGTTAAAATTTCATTATATACCGTTTATGCATTCCCCCTTATTAATTCGTAGAACACATCCTCTTTATCCATCCCTCCCTTTCATCATGAAACCTTCTCGAAGAACTTTTCCGTGTCGATTAATTAACGAGATAAGAACGTCAAACAAATTGGACGATCCAAACGTTACGGTAGAGACTGTGTAAATCACGCGGTGGATACCTTGAAAACTCGAAATGTCGCAATAACTCGAACAATACGAAACCCCTTTGCCGCTTACGAACGTTGATATTAACGAAAAACGCGGAAACAAAGAACGCAACAGCAAATGGCGAAACAAGAACGGACAACGAGAAACGATAACAGATTGCGCGGTAATTGAAAAAGTACCGGGCGAAATTTTCAGGAAATACTGTCCCTATTCTTCTATTCTTATTGTCAGAGACTTACGTGGCGTAAAATATGTGCACCGTCAGTCGCACGACAAACAAGATTATCATGTTCGTTCGTGGTCGTGTGAAATAATAAGTATGCAAGCGTTATATAGTGCAACAAGAGGGAGAGAGGCGCATGCACGGAAATCCTGGTTACCGTCGTTCGATCCCCGGCGACCATAAATCATACTACCGTGTGGAGAATGCTTGCGATTCCGTGCTCTTGAATAATTGCGTCTACCTTTAACCACCTGCGGGTTCAATCCTATCATACTGTGTCGTCTCATCGAGGTAAAAGAATGGAATTCCTGGTATTCAACTATGGATAACAAACGCGAAGAAACCAAAAAGGTATAACCATACGCTTGCCACTGCATTTATCGTGAAAAGCGTCGTAACTACCATGCAAATAAATCTAGCCATTATGTGGAACTTATTAAGTTGTATGGTAAACGAAATGAAGGCATGATGCGGTATTTTGTCGAATAAAAATGACTGAATAGCTTGTCGATGATTGGTAGATTACTGGGAAGGTAAATTGCGTCATTTTTCTTTTACCGATTTTATTACAGGTGGTGTGATAACAAAGTTTAGAGAATATATCTGTTTGCACCAAAATTGCTATGGTACGATTATTTACGGAAGGAGGAAATAATTTAAAACGTCGATATCCATCTATTTGTAATGCATAGATATTTGTTATTCGGAACTATTCTTTCAGTATTGAAATTAAGTATCGAGACTATCGTTTTTGACAAAGGAAATAACTACAGAGCACGTTGGACTTGAAAGGGATTCTGAGATTGAACAACAAATTCGACTATCTCAAAGGGATTTTCCTCGAAAACGAAATCTTTTTACAGAAGAAAAACGTTTGTACACCGAAGAGTAGAAAAATTTCAAAGGCTTCCTCCCCTTTGCTGAAGGTATTTGCAAAGCCCAGATTTATCGATAATCTTCAATCCGATACATAATACAGCAGTAACCCAAGTAAACCAAAAAATTCAGACGGATGGATTAGTTTCCGACAAGGGAGATTTAATTCGTTTCAACAGCAACAAGGTAAAATAGCTGATAAAATGTATCATCGATAGTGAATGCATTTGCAATAATATTGTTTAGTGCATATGATTATTATTAAAGTAAAGAACTATATGATTTCAACACTTTTTCATGTAAAAATAATTTTCATGGCTTTAGTCGGTATTTATTTTATCGATGGAATATTTTCATGTTAAAGCACAGTAAAAAGAAAAAAACATAGCAAACATGCACGTAGCTGAGTTACTTTGATAAATGGCAAATTCAAAGGAAAATCGAGCAAAAAAAAGCAAAATAAAGAAATATTAAACATACCGGGGTTTGTCGATTTTTATCAATTTTATCGAGGAAAATACACAACGAGGGTTGAGATAATTTTGGAGAGCACAGTATATAGGTACGATCTTTACGGAATGTCAATACCAGCATCAGTGTACGCGGTTTAGGATCCCTTTACGTGTCGTTTAACCTATGATTTGAATCACTTCGGTTTGTGCACGGACAATTTTCTGCCACTCAACGTCAGATCTGCTTACCTCCGATGGAGATCACCGAGAAAAAGGCGAGTAGGGGAAAACCGCCAAAAAGTTGTGAGCAAACTCGAACGCGAACAAAGAGCTGGCTGCCGTTGTATACCGGTGCCTTTAAACGGCAAGATTACCATTCTTTCGATATTTATCTAGCAGTTTTTCGTCGCATTCTTCCTTCTTCTCCCACCATAAGATTTTCCCTTTTTCCTCAAACCACCTCTTTGCTCTCGTTCTAGTCCCACGGAGAACGAAATTCTAGGCTGTAGCCGCATTTTTCGGATTGACAAATAAAACGGACAATGAAAAGTTCCGAGGTTTGTTCGTCGAGCAGAATAAGTCTATTTAACTGCCGTAAACCTTCCCCGCTTTTCGTTTCGTTTCATTTCGTTTCGTTTCCCTCCTGTTCGTGCGAGTCGAGCTTCCAAGAAGCTTTAGATTCGCCCTCTTTTCAGAAAAACCGATAAAAATCTGACGCGTGTATTTGAATGTCGTCTTCGATTCGCTCTCTTAAACAGATTTCGACCGTACGGGATATCTTGATGAATTAGCTGTACGGTTATAACGTACGTACTTGGAAAAAAACGGAAAAGATGTGCTTTGTATGGACTTTGAGGGATTTGGAAGATTTGAAACAATAAGAAGACAACTCCGATATTCAAATTGTATTCATTGGTGGAAAAAGTAAGATACAGGAAAATTTGATATTCAAAAATGCAAGAGTTTGTTACCACGACTACTAGTCGGTTGTGATTCATTTATAACAAAAATAAAAGTTTCAAAATGTGATTTGATTTTGGGCTAGTTTCCTGTTAGTTTACTCAAATTACTGAAAAGTGATAAAATGTCTTCTTATTGTTGCAGCCTCTTCATTTGTCTCACGCGGTTGTTCACATGATTGCGATAGTTTAATATGAATTTCAAAAAATAACAAGGCAATTCTGCTCCTCCTTCGGAAAACGTGTTTTAATTTTAAACAAGCACAAATATTTTCTAACTATGTAATGTTCCATTGAAATCTGCATGCATTCACTCACCACATTCACGAAGTCCTGGAACGTCACCGCTTGAACACGTGATTCCTTTGCTCTGATAAGGAGAATATGTCGTTTATTCGGTGGTATCTCAGCCTCCCATTCGGGACTTTTTAAAGCCGCTAAAAAATCCTCCACCGGTATCTCACCAAAACCCTCGGGATCAAACTAAGGGAAAAGATTTAATTACGTTGAGACGTGGATTAAGCTGATTTTTTACTGATAGATACTTGAACGTACCTTATCGAACAGTATTCGCCATTTCTGTAACCAAAAAGAAAATAATATCAGAATACGATACTAAGATAACTAACTAATATGCATTGGTTAATATAATTACATTAAATATGATCGAGTGTCTCTTCTAAAATATCATTTTTTTATACCACTATAAAATACAGTATACATATATAATAATTAGACTGTGGATTGTTATGCAATTTCATATTTCCATGGACGTTGTTGCTAAGGAAATAAAATCTATATAGAGATTCTGTCTACATGAAGATTTTTAATCGGTATTTTATTTCCGATATTTTGTATATCTATTTTTGCATATTATACACGTTTGTACGCTTTTCCCAACAAGTTTCGCATAAATGCGTAAACATACACAGTCCAATAATATTAGTAACAGTAAACGTATAAATTGCCGTACGTCGTTAAGAAGTTCCCGTCTATATTCGGATTCGTCGATATCGATTTCGGAAGCAAGATCGGTATGATCGGTAACATAGCCATCGTAGTGCGCGCTATTCGCCTCGCTACGTGCATATTCTTCCTCCTCCTCGACGGTACCGGCGATAGTCGGTATCGAAGCACCGCTTGCCAGTAGCATTACCACGCGTGGCACGAGGTCACCGGATAAATCTCCTCATTCCACCCTCTTTCGTCCGTTTCCTGAAACCCAACCATATTATTGCATTTCTATCGGTACGAGTGCATTCCTACACATAAATTTTTACCAATTTCTATGATGGTATCCTTAACAGTAACATTGAAATAATATGAAGTTAAAAAACGATGATCAATAGCCGCTACTTTTTCAAAATTTTAGACGAATTACAACTTAAATAAGCCATGTCGTAATACTTGATACGAGTGTTTGATATATCTTATAATTATTAATAATTATTTGAATTAATTAGGTTGTAGTATCAACTTGTTGAGATAATTATACGATGAGTATTGATTGTTCTTATACTATTCTACACATGCTTAAAATGTTGTCCTTGGAATTATCTGTACAGATACGCAACGAACTATGCACTATAATTCAGCTCGCGCGACGGTACCGTTTCCATGGCAATGCATCGTCGATAGGTCTGGCTACACACTACCTATCTACTGTATCTTGCTATTGTCCACCAAGTGCATTCAAGGTTATCGTTTCTAATTAAATGAAGCTTTCTTATCTCGCCTCATACTACGAGAAAAGCTGAATTTCGCATTTAAAAAAGTGAAAAGTTCCATGTTTTAAATATCTTTCTATCAGAAAGAGATTTTCTTCTCTTGCGAAAAAATACTGTTTCATTAAAATTGAACAATGTAATATATTTAATATTATATATTATATGTAAATATAATATAAATGGTTAGAAGATATTAAAAAGAGACTTTATAATTCTATTGTCGCATGTGTGTTATAAAATTCTAAAAATATTATACATGTACGTGTATTATGTCCAACGAAATGTAATATAATTATTCTTTTATTATAAATTAACGAGTTCTTAAGTAAAACGAGAAGCGTGAAGGTATTATATTTATTATTATATTTTACCACAGAAATAGGTCAGGCTATAAAGCTTCCATAATTCTATTAACGTCCCTTCCTAGGTAATCAACTTTATAGAAACATGCAATAAATAGAAAAAAATCCTCTGTATAAAGAAGTGTCCGTCAATTTACTCAAAGTAGACGAACATATAATTTATTTAGAAAAAGAGAGCAGAATTATATATCCTGATAATTCATAAATAAATTTCACACACATCTTAAATCTCTTTTCCAAATATGAACTATTTTTATTCGACTATACTTATTTAATTCACATATCATCTCACGTTGAAATTCATAACGATTAATCTGATTGAATTTAATATTGTCACTTATATATATATACTCTTTGAACAAATTCAGCGTATCATTACCAAACAGCGAGAGGCGATAATTAATCGTTAAAATTATCAATGCAAATTACCATTCTTTTAAACGAAATATATTCGCAATTACGGAAATAATTGCCTACTTAATAAAGTTACAACGGTTCGACGAGTTTTCGATCTAAGATCTAATACGATACGTAAACCTATAACCGCGATGCAACCGAAGCGTCCACGCGTCCGCTCGTGCCACCCCTCTAGTCACTTTCCCTTTCCGCCCCCTCTCCCGCTTAACCTCGTCCCTCACCCCCAAGTCCTTTACATCCACGTTCATTCGTTACCCTCCGTTTTGGCACGGCGTCACTGAAACTCACCCACATCCACCCCTCCCTCCACCCTCCAATGTCGTCGTACCAACCCCACAAAGTCATCCTCTATTCCACTTGCTCCATCTCTTTCTACCCCCCTTCTACGCCATCTTCTAAGCGCAATTACGTCTCGCCCAAGCAGATCCGTTTCCACGAGACGCTGTTAAGGTCGACGACCTTGAAGAATATCCGACGACACATCGTCATGGACGATGCTTCTTACGTATACCTCGGTATCTTCTTACGACCAGCCCTACCTGGCGTTAGATTACCTCGAACCCTTTCGTGATGCACGAAACACCAGGTTTACACCTTACTTCGTTTACCTTATGTATAGTTTCTATATTATATGCTATTATTTTGCGCTAACGATACTAACTAATATCGTAATAACATGTGTTAACTAATTATCGTTTCCATGTATACGTCTATATGCATGAAGGTTCGAGCAGTTGGCAATATTTTGACATCTTTATCGCGGGAAGTTTTGAAACCGTCTTATCGAGAACAGGTTGGTAATAGCATGAGCCAATATGTACTCTGTTTCAGGATGTGAATGTGTAGACTATTTCTTTGGCTGTTAACCTTTCACACGACTTCTGCGGCTATCTCAGATATATAGCACAGGCTTACTTTCACTGTTTTGTCCAGGGAATGGTTTCACACTTGATAATACGTAATACGCATGAGTGCTAATGACATTGCTGTTATAAAGAATAGAATACATTCTCCTAATACAGGAATCAATGTTTATATAATAAATGAGCAATAATAATAAAAATATATTCGTATGGTTACTTGTATAAATGTATATACATAGTCATAACCACTATATGGGAAATCAATCGCATTGCAGTTATTTCATTGGCGAACATTGTGTTTTATTTATATATCCTTACTTCCAATAATTAAAACAGTAAAAGTGCGATATTAGTAAGACATACTGTTTACCTTTTACAACATGAATACGATGATACTGGAGTAGTATTCCATGAGTGAGTATTCACAAACGAGAAGAAGACGTTAAGTAGAAATACTGTTAGCCATAACACCATAATCTCGCGGAACATTCATTCACAACATTCACGTTTTAACAAAATCACTTACATCACATAGAAGATGTTCTATATTTTTCAAAAATTCATTCTAACTATTTCGTCGTTATAAGCACTGAGTCGAACTACTATAAACAATAATGACTTTGAAATGTTCGAATATTTACAGCGTGGTAGCAAAAGTAACGCTTTGTTCACCGTTTTGGCGCCACATTGGTAGTCAATCGAGATGTAATCGAGAGTATGTAACATCGATAAAACAGTTTCAAAATCGATTGGAGATCACTAAAAATCCAAAGAGATTTCAAAGTATTTTTAAATCATGATTTCATCGAAACATGAATCTATGAAAAACAATAATCTACTGTTCCCGTATTCGTATATTCACTTCGTTATGTCAACAATTGGCACAAACAAATGGTTAATGTTTTCAGCAATGCGCGAAACGTACAATTTGAAATGGAACATGGCGGTTGGACAGAAATTTTCACGTAAGGTGTATATAGAGAGAAACGATGTTGACAGAGAACGTCGTTACAACGTAGGAAATACAGATGTAACCGCAGTGCGGAAAAGAAATCGGAAATCGAGCCGAATCGGCACACGCGTTGTCACGTTAACACGAAGACGATAGTGCAGTACGTGTGATAGTGGTGGCGGTGCCACGAGTAACTGCGGCAACGTGCGCAAAGCGCGTTCGATCGATAATACAGGTTGCCGCGGACCTGCGATAGCCAATAGAAATCAGATCACATAAGACACACGCGAGGAACACGTGGAAAGTGGAAATACGGTTGTGGTTTAACGTATCGCCAATATAACCGATGCTGTCCGCGGGAAACGCGTCACACGACTGACGAGTACTTTACCACCCTCATGGACTCCCCTTTCCACCGCCCCCTTTTTCCACCCCCTCGATTCGTTTCACCCCAGACTCGTTCGTTCAACCCCAACGTTTAAGAATATGCTGCGGATGCTTGCATCGTTATTGGCACGATACAAATTGATACCTTTTCAACAGAAGAAACTTCTCAACCTCCATATGTCCTTTCTCTTTGTAACGTCAATGTCAATACATCATCGTAAATTGTGTTTCTTCAATTATTTGTACTTTACGATGGCGTTATGTAAGATTGGTAATATGTATAAGGCACTTCCTTAATCGTTCAATATATTTATATATAAGAATATTTTCATTGATATGTATAAATAGTTATCAGGTGTTTTTGAAAATCATGCAATATTTTTGAACTATCTTACTTAATCGAAGTGTTGATTATAATATCGAGTAAAGTTATTGGAAAGAGCAAACAAATATTCGATATCTGTGACGGATATACTATACAGATATACTGTGTACTTAGGTGTAGAATCTAAAACTACTTCATCATGAAAACCAAGTTAAAATGAACGAAACAGACGACTACTTTAGAAATTGCAATAGCAGATAATAGTAAAATCTGTATTTTGTATTTAATTATTGCATACGTGTCATTATATCTAATGTTATTTCACATATAAATTGATCGTTTTGAAATAAAAATTTGTATCATAGAGATGTTCAAATATTTATAGCCCTGAATAAAATATATATTTAATCCACTAAGTATAAAATTATTTCCTGCATTCTTTATATCGCTTAGTTTATAAAATATAACTGTATTATTTCTATTCTAAATATTAAATAATTATACCAGGTAAAGAATATTCTTCATGGATATGTTACTTACCAGATTGTGAAATGTTCCACTTAATATTTAGATTATATGATATTAAATAGATAGTTACGAAACTTATAACATTTTATGGTCTTATTTTTAATGCTATTTAAATCCCTTAATCCGTTCAGGTGGCGCTGATGTATGTGGCTGTCTGCATTCCCCTTTCACCACTACCTATTAAGGTGGAACAAAAAGTTAGGTTATGTTAGGTTAGATTTTAGTTGACACGTATTATAAATTATTAATTTTTCAATGTAATGTGGTATGAAACGAATGCGAATGAAGAACGGAAACACAGAAACGATGTCATATCTACGTGACTGGAGGCAAGCATTGCGTGTTCCTCATGTCTACAGAGTTGCTAACAGTACATTTCGCATTCAGAGCCAATATTTGGCTTTAATTTTCCTATTACTATCTATTCCTCTGTTCCTACTTGGATTACCTCTGCTGCGCGGAGTTGTACATTCGTCGTCATCGAATCAATTTTTGTCACAGTGTAGATATTACAAGTACAATAAGACATACCCTCTGTCAGCTCCGATCAAGACATCCAAGGGTATCACTTATCGTATAGCAATAGTAAGTGATCTTGACCACAATTCCAAAAGTTTAGATAAAAAAGATGTGTGGCACAGTATTATGAAAACTGGAAGTCTCTTTTGGAATCCTAGCACAAATTTTCTTTCCGTTGTTTGGGATGATAGAAACCACATGTTAACATCATCTTTAACTTTAAAAGGACGTGGCATGGAATTGTCTGAACTGGTTACGTTTGATGGACATTTATTGTCTTTTGATGATCGTACAGGAATTATATATTTTATTGAAGGAGAAGAAGTTTATCCCTGGGTTATTTTGATGGATGGTAATGGTAAAAATTCTAAAGGTAAATCGCACGTTTGATATCATTAGGATCAATAAAATTCTATGTTGCATTTCAATTTCTATGATAATTTTAGGATTTAAATCTGAATGGGCAACTATTAAGGATGAGCATTTGTATGTTGGTAGTATGGGTAAAGAATGGACCAATCCTTCAGGAGTATTCGAACATAATAATCCCCTTTGGATAAAAGTAATAACTCCACGTGGTGAAGTTCAATCTGTGAATTGGATTTCAAACTATAAACGATTAAGACAAGCAATAAATATTGAATATCCAGGTATAAAACTATATATTTTATACACAATTTAAAGAATTTTAATTTTCATTAAAAAATGTTGTGTAATATTTCTATATAGGCTATATGATTCATGAATCAGGAGCTTGGAGCGATATACACAAAAGCTGGTTTTTTTTGCCAAGGAGATGTTGTCACCAGCGCTATAACGAAACTAAAGATGAAACAATGAGTTGCAATATCTTACTAACTGCAGATGAAAATTTTGTAGATGTCAAGGTATTTTTCTATTCTTGGTTATAGAGTTAATGTTTAAATTAAGGAATATAAAAACGTTAATAATATTTTATTTTCAGGTTACCAAAGTTGGTAATTTAGTACCAATCAGAGGTTTCTCAAGTTTCAAATTTTTACCAGGCTCTCAAGATACGATTATCATTGCCCTTAAAACTGAAGAATATCAAGGACAGACAGCTACGTATATTATGGCATTTACAATTGATGGAAACATCATGATGCCTGAGACTAAAGTGATAGATAAAAAATTCGAAGGTCTTGAATTCATATGACATTCCACTTAAGAATATTCATACTAAATTTATATGATGTAAATAAATGTACAGAGATTTTATAGTTCCATATTACCGTTATACAACATGTAATGACTGTGTAAACTATTTTACACAATTCCTGTTCAGTTGAACCTTTTATTTTACACAGTTTTACTCTATCACCAGTATTGTTCTTTTTCAAAATATACTTTTATTTTCATAATAATGGCAACACGTTTACTGTATACTACTAAATGCGTCAATTGTAAATATAATGTACATACGAATGTACAATACTTATTATAACAATACTTATTATAAAATGAAACGGAATGTTACGTATAATTGAACTCGACGAGATATAGAGATTATGAAATAGAATTAGGAATTTAATGCTTTGTTTTATACATTGACCATTACAAGTGCAATAGAATAGAACGTTCCAATCTATTTTATTTCATTTCTATTCCCGTACCTCTTCTGCCTCTTAAAGTTATTATGATAAAACTTTTGTTTAATACTGTAATGTGCCTTCAGGGTCGTAATATACATAGTCTAAAATCGATATCTATATATGAAAATGCAAGGTGGTGGCAGCACCATTGCGCTATACTGACAGATACTTTAGTCAACTTGTGGCACCGTAGGTAGAAAGCTCTGTTTAATAAACGTCACGTTTCAATTATTTTCTTAAAGACATAAATTATTTTTTCAATCCTTTTTGCTTAGAATATTGGTGATAATGTGCAGTCTCGTATAACTATCTTTGAAACCTGAGGAAACACCGAACAAAATCTTGCACGCATTGCACTTCTATTAACATTATTTATACAGTAAAAAGGAATGTAAATTCATTAATAGAAAGAATGGTAAAAAAGCGCGTAAAGTAAACCTTAAGGACTAGAAATTCAAACTAAAGATTTCGAAGTGCCGAGCGAATATTTAAATTGACTTTGCAAGTAAACACTCGAAATATTCACGACTAACTACTGCACGAGTTTATTTTTTCTCCATATGTTCTTCATATGGGGCAATTTCCTTGCATAACATCTGCAATCAGCGTGAATCTCCCAAACACATAAAACATTTACGATGCGACCGTGTAATGTCATCCAGTTCCAGTTTTTCGAAGAAGCATTCAAGATGCGATTATGATGAAGATTTCCAGTTTTAACATTTCCCACGCGCAATGCATTTCAACGAGGAAAGTAAGCATGCAGGAAGGAAGAATATTTTGTATACTTATACACGGTAATATAGTAGTACCGCGCCTAACAGTGCCGTGACGCAAATTCGTCGACAACTGTACATATTAGTGTTGTTTCGAATTACTGAATTGTACTAATATTGAGAAGAGCATTAAAGGAGTACCGCTATCGAGCTGTTTGCCCAAGAAAAGCGGAAACATTCGTTTTAACGGCCGCAGAAATGTTTCTTATTTGACGCACACGCGACATTCGCGACGGGCATATTCCTTATCGGTCCGATTTACGAAAATATAGTTGACTCAGAACAAACAAATTTCGTTCACCTGAAAAAAGAATTATGGCTACAAAATCAAACGGCACGAAGGAGTGGAATACCGCTAGAATGGGTATTTCTCTGCTGTTGAATAACAAAACGGAGGAAGCGGAAGCCCTATTTACCGGACACCCGCATAGTTTTCACATGAAAGCAGGTCGCTGTTTTGTCTTATTCATGGTATGTAAATAATACATCGCAACTGTTTTACTTCACTGTAGAAATTAATAAAAAATTGTTCGAGATTGATTTCAGTTAAGCTTTTATTGAAGAACAAAGGAATTAGGGAATAATTCTCTTAAGATATTAAGTGTAAGGGAGAATCTTTTTAAAGTAAAGTTTGTTACGTTATTGTTACGAAGACTTATTGCTAGTAACGTAAAAATAGTCTGGATAACGTATCGCGTGCTAGCTTGCATGTTTTTATTGACCGCAATCCTATTTCGAACAATCTTAATAAGAGCCCATGATGTACGCTCTCGATATAGGAACAGGAAGGAATAATCGTCGAATAAATTTTTAGAATGCACTGATGACCTTTGAGAACGATAAGCTTCAGCAGGCTATGCTACTGCTGAAGGATATGGAAAGGGAATGCGCGAGTGACATAGGATGGTTAAAGTCTATGAAGAGTAAAGTCTTCAAAGCAGAAGAAACAGGCGTAATTATTATCTTCTAATTAAAGTTTTTTAATAAATTTCATTTGTATTAACACGTTCGTTGTATTCTTTAACGCAAGACTAGATTTTTATATTGTATAAGAGTTATCTGTTAGCATATACATAATGAAAGTCGGGTTAGCAGTGAACGTGATGAAACAATGTAAAAAGATTCATAAATACAGCTAGCGAGGAGATGTTAATAGGGAAATAAATGTTTTAGAAGGACTACGTGAATAAATTGGAGAGGCAAATAGTTCTCGCAGACTCGCAAGTTTGTTCGGCGATATTAACGTTACTACAACAAGAACTCACTGGTTACGTACGTGGTGGTTGGATGTTACGTAAAGCTTGGCGAGTTTATCAGCATGCACACACACAAATCTTGCAGTTATATCAGCGCACATTTGGTTCTAATCCATCGGGTATGTAATTGTATCGAACTATTGAGGAATGTTGTCAATCTATGCTGTGATCAATAGCACGTGCTCAAGCCGATTATAATGTTATTTAAGTTAAATAAAAATAAGAATGACACTGTTTAATATGCAATTGTATTGCAATTTCATTCCGAAGAAAAGGTGGCTGAATTAAGGCAAAAGACACAGGATTCAGATCATTTTGATAAGAATATATAGATAGCAAATACTAGCAAATATTATTTTAGAAATAAGTAAATACTTGTTGAAGTCCTCTAAAAACCTTTTTCTCATCAGAATATTTATTCTGATCTTCCGTTTGCGAGAGGAAAGATCCGAAATGATTAAATCAAGAATATTTTTCGTTTGATATCAGAATGAATAAGACTAATATAAAAAGGGAAATTTTTCGTAATTTTGGTTTGAATAGGATTCGACACAAGATGCAGCACTCCTTCGTGTAATGGCTCCTCTTACTCACTGCAAAGTCCACATAGTCCAGGTTCCTCGGAATGGTCTATACCATCTTGCAACGGTTCAACAAACAACCCGACACCGATCTCATCCCCCTCAGGTCTGCGAAGCTCTCTATCAATGTTCTTCTCGCTCACTGGCATCACGTCCGAACAACAGACACCGTAATTGTTGTTTCTTCTTACAAACATTTCTCGATCCTCGTCGTGGAACCCTTGCCTTTCTCTTTTACCTGTACACGAAGTAAAATAACAGTGAATTTTTTTTTCTTTTTTGCTTTTGTTAAGCATATACATTAGGGTTACTCTTTCAAACAACAAACAAATTTTGTGAATGACAGCAAATTCTTATACTTGAATCGTTGTTTAACCCTTTCAGTGGTACTATCATTTATCTAGGTTTCAGAGAATATCATTGTCAATCGAAACTTATCAGAGAATATGAAATATCAAGAAAAGAAATTTTCCACGACTTACTAAACAAACCTTACTTAATTAAATACTTACAATTCTAAGAAATGTTTACCGTTGAAAGAGTTAAGATCCGATTATCGATACACTGAACGAAAAGCTAAACGATGTGTGCGCATTGGTGACTCAATTTTTTTTGAGAATATTGTGTCTTTTTGTAACGAATTGACGCTTTCCCCTTTAAAATTGACAGAAGTGGAAAAGTGACGTGTTTTGCAGCTTCGTTGAACCATCTGAGGTCTCCCGGTTGATGTCAGCGGTTAGTTTTGGTTATGGGATTTATCAACTCTGTGTCAGTTTATTGCCGCCTTCTCTTCTAAAAGTGATTCACTTTTTGGGCTTCGAGGGCGACAGAGAAGCAGGAATCACTGCGCTCATGTATGCACGGCTTAGCGAAGATATGCGTGCTCCTCTTGCCACGTGAGTTTAGAGATAATATACATATTATGTACAGGGTGACTTGTGTAACTCGACATGATATTTTTTATGAGATTGTATAGGGCTTTACGATAAATTCAAAAAGTGTATTACATGATATTTTTATCAAAAATCAATACTAAGTTTACGCTACACTGTGCAAGTTGTTCAAACTGCACACCGTCCTTCGCAATGCAACATTCTGCTCTTCTGTAAAAGTCTAAATGAGTAAAATAAATTTTGTAAATCTAAATAATTCTATCTTTCTGAAATGTATCAACGAGCAAGATATTATTCCCAATAGTATCTATAAAAAATATCATGCAGTATGCTTTTATATGAAAAAGCAACATAATATGGTCCAGATGACCTTAATTTCATTATAAAAGCAAAGTATTTTCGGACTTTTTTTACGGTCATTTGTAGCACACTTGACATCATCTATGCACGGTTCAAAACATTTTTTGTTACATTGTTAAATGGCAGAAAGATAGTGGGCCGCGTTACGTGAAACGTTCTTTAACTCTGTATATATATATATATTCATATGTATATATATTTCGTTTATACGATGAGATATTAATTTATCAATTTTCCGTCCGTCTTAGCTTATCCCTACTCTGGTACCACACAATTGCACGTCCATTTTTTGCCCTTGATGGAAGCAATCTACGGGCTGGTGTAAATGCCGCGAAACAATTAATCGCGGAGTGTCATTCAGAATTTAGCAATTCGGCGCTCTTTCTATTTTTCGCTGGTCGAATAGAGAGGCTCGAGGTAAGGATGCATTTATGATCATCTCAACACTTTTCCGTCTTCTCAATATGCCGACGTTATGTACCATGAATAAATATTTTTAAAAATTACTTTGATATAACTTATCTTCTTCGCTATTTACTATTTATGATATAATTTAATATTGAATTAATTCTGTCTTACAATCTTTCCTACTTTCTTAATATTTTATTATTACTTTCGATAAGTATTACTATTTCTTAAAATTACATTAATGTAATCAACGTTTTTGCTATTTATGATTTATAACTTACGTAGAATTAATTTCGTTTCACAGTCAAACGTAAATGGTGCTCTGCAAGCATACGCGAAGGCTGTCGAAGCTTCGAGTCAAAGAGAGATCAAATTATTGTGCCTACACGAGGTGGCCTGGTGTCATCTGATTCGTTTAAGTTACGAAGAAGCTTACCGATCTTTGACACAATTGCATCAACAATCCAGGTGGTCGGTGAGCTTCTACGATTATTTAGCAACCGGTATAAGATATTTTTTTCTCCTTATTACCTTTGCCATCTTTCATTTCGGTTACATCTTTAAATATTTCTTCTCAGTCTGTTGCGGGGCGATTGGTAAATTCGATATCGTGGCCTCGTCTTATCGAAAGGTCCACCATTGTGACAATCGAATGAGTAAAGAGACTCAATTGGGTTTGTTCGTTTTGCGTCGAACTCCTAAACTTGTGGATCTGAAAACTGGCCAGCCTTATACCGTTTTGTACTACAGACTGCTCGTGTATGAATTATTGTATTTGTGGAACGCGATGCCATCATGTTCTGTGGACTCGTTGCAAGGAATACTTTTAGGTAACAAGAAATGCATTCTTTTGAAAGATTAATTTAGAAATAATATATTATTAATGATATGATAGCATAATATTTGACATTATTACATGGTTGAATAACGTTTTAATACATATTTCTTTGTAAGCTTTTAAACCTACTAATCGTTTGATAATTTATTAATAATTATTCTTTTGACAATTAAATTGTTAGAATGCAAAGACAATCTTTCGGACGAACCGATGGTTGGATTGGCCAACTTGATTGAAGGAGCAGCCTATTTCTGTCTCGGTGATACTCAAGCAGCGATTGAAAGTTACAGAAATTGTCTAAAGCGTCGTTATCCGATCAACGATGCGTATGATCAACATGTTAGCGCATTTGCACTCTACGAGCTTGGCACTGCGCTGTGCAGTATCAATGTAAATGATAAACATTTGAATAAACGCTCAAATAGATTCTAAAATTAATTTCGTTTAAAATTTTGTTCCCTAGGTATTAACGCTATTTCATGTATATTTTATTTCAGAATGTCGAAGAAGGAAAGATGTTCCTTTCGAGGGCGCAAAACCAGTACAAGGACTACGATTTCGAGAGCCGCCTCAATGTACGAATACACACAAGCTTACACAATTTTAACTGACGAAAAGTGAAAATCGAACGGTTACGTCTTCATCTGCTACAGAATTTACCTATGGAATCTAAAGTGCGATAACGATCAGGCATCGTCTTATCCTATAAAAATTCCGTCTATATCGATTTAAATCGGAAAGTTTATCTATGTACATCGACGATCGGAACTGAAGAAACTCGTTCCTGTAAAATAGTTGTTCTAGAGTACAATAAAATCGTTACAAAGGTGATCGTTCATTACTCTCTATAATACGTAGAAATCGTAATAAAATTTAACCGTACGAATGCAGAAAATATCCCATTGTTGAATACGATGTATATAGATAAATTTATCCATGCTGTTATTACGTGTATATACATGTATGTATATTAGAACTACATGACATGTGCGAAGAAGGAAGAAACAAGGAATGCCAAGTTATAGAATACCTTTATTGTTTCTAATTAAATATAGAAGGTAATAATAACGAACAGTTTAACAGTCCAAGTTGTTACATTAAAAATGGACATTCCATATTTTTCTCCCTTATTCTTTATATACTTATACAAATACGCTGCAAAGACATACCTCCATAAATTAATGTTAAGAATAAATATTATAATATTATTGTTGCTTTACGAAGTTTCTACTGTATTTATTCCGTTACTTACGTATCTTATCAGAAAATTATTATGTATTTACAGAAATACGTTAATATTAGACAATACGTTGTATTATATATGTATATGTTTTATTATTTTATCGATGTTACAGTTGCTAGAATAACATGTATAAAATTGTTGATCGAATTACAACATATGGTATGTTTTCTATCTGAATATTTTAAAATTTTGTAATGAAACTTGCATAAGCAATGTCCATTTGTCGACTTGTACAATGTACGAGCATACTTGAAAAACGTAGATGTGTACAGTCAGAAAACTAATTGATAAAATTTATCGAGATCCGACGTATGCTATATTACGAATAAAATTATTTCGTTTGAAAACATATCTCCGTTAAATATTTATTGCGAAGATACTCTATATCTTTATAGAGTGTGCTTATCTACATAAAATGTATAGAAAAGCAGACTTCAATTTAGCTAAAAAGATAATAAGATCAATCTAGGATAGAATTATCGTAATTAATTTTTTATATTATATCATATTATATTATATTAATTCTTTATATTAGGAAACAATATTAGCAAATATTCTTCAAATAACTGTTCCAAACATCTGAGATCTCGCTCGTCGTTTTAATCGTTCTGAAGTTTGTTTTGAAATCTACTAAACGGAATTTAGCAATTAGACAAGTTGAAGGAACTTTGACAAAATTACAAGAGGTTTGTTCAGGCCCTTCAAAAGATCAAACCTGTGATTATGAGTACGATCCGATGAACGTTCGAAACACGTACTGCTGTGCAAATGGAGGAACCTGTCCAGCTGCTATATTGAATTCCTCTCGCCAATCTCCTTGGTACTGTAAATTCATCAAACCATTTGTATTTTGCATTATTACGTCGTTATTAGGTACGTCGATCTATGGTTAACTTGCAAATTTCAAAATTTTTAAGTAATTCGTAACTGGACGATTTGGAAAAGAAAAACGTTCTACGTAGAAAGCTTCGTATCCAATTCCTTAAAAATACTTCATGTTTCGAGATCAATTGGACGAATATTAAACGATTTCTGCGTTGAGGGATATTTACTGTAATGTTTTCCATTTCTGAAAAATGTACAATTACTATATAGGTCTAAATTAGAATGTAAATTCCAGTTACGAATTTGAAATGTTAATACGTTTCGTACCACATTGTCCATATAAATTAGTAACAACTTAAAATTTTATTATATTTTGTACTCTAACGTCGAAATATAGCAGACACGAAACTGAAATAAAATCTATGATATTTTCAATCTTTTTTCTAGTTTAACGATGTAGAGAACATTTTCAAGATTTGATGTTAGATAATTCTCGAAAATTTTTTATTTCTCATACAGCGGAACGTATTAACGATTTTATGCTTAGCAAAATTTTAGAATAAACGAAAAATGAAATAATTTCGGATAAAATGCTTCGTGTTGAACGTTTCAGCTATGTCCGTGTCTCATTTGTGCGACAAATACTCAGCCAGTACGACGTTCAAGATAATCAGATCCGACTTGGTGAATCTGCGAACGCATTTGAATACCCTTTCGGTAATTACTGTACCGTTGTCTTGTTCGACAATTAAACGATATTAAATCACGATTTTAAACGTCGTTCGCTTAGATGGAAGTAAAGAACGTAATGGAAACGCGAGACGATTTAAAGAGTAAGTTGAAAGAGGTTGGATACGTGATACCAAAAATGTCTGAGGCCATTCTCTATTTAAGAAACGAAGTGTCCGAGGGTAAAAAAGATATGATGTATCGATTACAGCATACACGTTATTCTTTTCCGGGATAGTTATAGACATTGGTTTATTTGAAATAGGAATGGAACAGCATACGAAAACATTGTTGAAGGTTATGTCCCCAGAAACTGTCCGAGAATTGGTAAAGAGCGAACTGCAAACGTACGACGCTGACAAAACCGGAAGGACAGATTACGCGCTCGGAACTTCAGGTTTTAAATGGAAAAAATATATTTTCTTTATTTTAAATTATTTTATTATCTGTCTGTTTCGCTGAAGATATTATGGAAATTGTCATAGGCGGAGCAATCCTCTCGACGAGAAAGACAGAAACGTACTCGGCTGGTGCACCGGTACTGAAACTTTTTGGGATACCAATTTGTCAGCAACAAAACACACCTCACGCTATAATTCAGGTTACTGAATATTACTTTTTAATAATTCATTTATCGTGAAATACGAATAACAATTATAAATAAATCGCTATTCCTGAAAAGGATAAAAAATGAAATTAATATTTCCTTTGAAATACATCGATCAATTTTCATTATATAGACTAGTGTTCTTCCGGGTGAGTGTTGGGCATTTAAAGGCAGCAGTGGAAGCGTTGTTATACAGTTACTCGGTTTTGTACATGTGTCTGGAGTAAGTCTGGAACATATTCCACAGTCGATATCTCCTACAGGGGAAACGAGCACCGCTCCAAAACAATTTTCTATTCTGGTAAATTTCGGAAATTTAATCTACCGTAATTTAGAATATCGTAAACGAGACAGATATACGTTGCATATTTGCAGGGTTTAACCAGCGTAGATGACACAAATTCTTTCTTTTTTGGTGAATTCACGTACGATAATACTGGTCCTCCTGTACAATATTTCGAAGTTCAGGTAAAGTAAAGTTTACCGATATACATTTTATAAAACATATATTATCACTTGTAATTTACAGAACAAACCAAAGAAAGCATACGAAATAATCGAATTAAAGGTTCATTCCAATAGTGGTAACAATGAATACACCTGCATCTACAGAATAAGGGTTCACGGTACCCTAAGTAAAAAGAGTAGGTAATTTTCCCTTAAATAATTATTTAATGATCGAAAGAAGAAATTTTGGGATGGTATTTGCAACCAAAGGGACTTGGCTAGATGAGAATTCCAAGAGATCATCGACGTAGTGTAATTGTTAATATAATATCGATTTGGATAAGATTTTCGTATGTAAGGTATTATATATACTTTATTATATAGTAAATAAAGACATATATAATTTTCATATTGTTATCCTTCTTCTTTTTCTCATTTTTAACGAAATAGAGCGTAATTCTAATAATTTAATTAATTAATAAGAGTTAATAATTGTGAGATAAATATAACGTACAAATACTGTTTTGATCATAAACTGTCATGCGATATATGTAAATAAAAACAATTTTAAATCGAAAACTAATACCACAGGAGTATGAAGCGTGAATTTAGTTTTACCTTGTAAGAAATATTAAAATTATAGAAATGATTACTGTAATAAATTGTGGGTGTCCCGTGAGCACCTGGGTCATCCTGAAGGACAGCGGGAGACCGCGGCAGCTCCTCCATGTCTCCCAACTTGCGAGGACGGCCTCGATGCCTCGATGTTTGCCTCCCTCGTTGATCAGCTGGGACCGCTACCGGTCTCACGCATCCTCCTTAACGGTTGCCATATCGTCTGGGGCCGTCTGCTCGGCCACGTTCTCCCCGGGGTCCAGCGCTCTTATGCGGGAGTATCTTCGCTTCAGTACCAACGTCCAGATCTCCGACGGGGTATAACATTTAACCAATTAATAAATAACATTTAAAACATTAATTAACAATCAAACCATTAATTAGCAACGTTTAAACCTTTACTTAAGAACAATTAAAGCATTAATTTATAATATTTAAGGCATTACTTAATAACAATTATATTATTAATTTATAACAATCCAACCAATAATTAGCAACATTTAAGCAACTAATTAATAACAATTAAGCTATTAATTCATAACAATTGAAACATAAATTAACAACATTTAAAACATTAATTTATAACAATAAAACCGTTCTTCAAGGAATCAATAAGTCTCTCGCTAATAGCCTAATAGATCCTTTGATAGATCTAACGAAGAAATATCTAACCGCGATTGCAGCCAATTAGTTCATATTATTCGCTACATAATTAATCTGTATCACGTACAGCGATGTAGGAGGTATTGAAGAAAAAAGCCATTTAATGTTACAACTATAACGAGTAAATTTGCTCGTTTAATTTGAAAGGAATTAAAAAAGAACCTGATTTTTAAGTAAGTATTAAATAAAAATTTGAAATATCGCAGTGATGTAGATGTTATTCAAGAAAAAAGAACATTTTATTTTATAATTAACACGAGTAAATGAACGAATATCGATAATATAATATAATGCTTAATATGAATTTTATCTGTCTGATTGTTTAATATCTTAACTTATTTCACAGTAACGACATCGACTGCCGTTAAGCTTTTTCCCCCTTTTTGTTCAAACTAATTGATAGTCGAAAACTAGTATTAAAGAAGTGTGAATTTAGTCGTAGTGTGCAGAAACTATTAAAATGATAAAAATGGATATTGTATTAAATCGTTGAAGTCGCCAATTTCCGATAAAAATTAAGAAATTGTTCAATTTGATTTTGTTGTAATGGAAAAACCGTCCTTTGCTATGTCAAGAGGTCGTTGCCGTTCGATTGACATCTCTATACCTTGTCAAAGTATATAAGAAACACGGAAGTCGCGCGCGAGCTCTTTTGTGCCTGAAATTCCGGAGAGTGAACATCGAAGAAGAATTTAAATATAAGGTAAATAAAAAAAATATCAAATAACAACATTGCAACCAGTAATTTATAACGTCTAAACCATTATTTTACAACACTTAAGCTATTAATTTATAACATTTAAGCCATTAATTTATAACACTTAAGCAATTAATTTATAACGTCTAAACTATTAATTTATAACATTTATGCTATTAATTTATAACATTTAAGCTATTAATTTACAACATTTAAGCTATTAATTTACAACATTTAAGCCATTAATTTATAACACTTAAGCAATTAATTTATAACGTCTAAACTATTAATTTATAACATTTATGCTATTAATTTATAACATTTAAGCTATTAATTTACAACATTTAAGCTATTAATTTACAACATCTAAGCCATTAATTTACAACATTTGAACTGTTATTTTATACATTTAAGCTATTAATTTATAGCATTTAAGGTATTAATTTATAACGTCAAAACTATTAATTTATAACATTTATGCTATTAATTTACAACATCTAAGCCATTAATTTACAACATTTAAGCCATTAATTTACAACATTTAAGCCATTAATTTACAACATCTAAGCCATTAATTTACAACATCTAAGTCATTAATTTACAACATTTGAACTGTTATTTTATACATTTAAGCCATTAATTTCTAACATTTAAACTATTAATTTATAACATTTAGGCCATTAATTTATATCATCTGAGCCATTAATTTAAAACATTTGAGCCATTAATCTAAAACAATTACTCCATTAATTCTTAACAGTTATACCAATAATTTGTAACCACAATCTCCCATTAATTCAAAGTAGTTATGCTCTTAATTTATAGCAGTTGTGCCATTAATCGGAAGCAATTCTACATTCAGTGATTTAAATCAATACCATCAATTCGTAGTGAGTGAATTAATGATTTATTTTGTTTTATTTTATTAACGAAACCTTTCAAGTCTCTAAAGTACTGTTTTATTTCTATATAGCATTATTTTTTAATTTTAAATACAGTATTTAATTTCTCATTTTACTATTTCGTATAAAACCAATGGTAACACAGAGTGTAATTTTAAGATGTAATTTTCCATGTCTGCTCAAAACCAAGGAAACAACACCATATTCATGGAATCAAGGAAGCAAGTGCAATTTAAAGGCAACCACATCTTATCTGTAGCTGCACACGAGTCAGAGGACATTTCAAATCATGTTGTTGCTTTGCTTCGGAGTATCAAGACCGTTAGATTATAAGTAATGTAAGAACAAATAAACTCCGGGCAAAACAATATCGCCGCTACAATGTCGGTTTATTATAAAATAATTTTACATCTCTGCTTCCAATGCTTAAAAACTGTTTATGTAAATGGGACCCGAGCGTAGTTACCTCCTCGTGGTGGGTCCCGGTAATTGGTATCGTTTCCCAAATAATAATACACCAAGTACTATTTTGAATATTAGTATTATTATTTGAGAAACGATATCAAGCTAAAAACTACTTCAATATAGTCTGGTCTTGATCATCCAAAATGGTTTTGGTGATCTAGACCGGACTAAGACCCCCCCGCGGGGGCGCCGTGGGACATCGTGGGACATCGCGGGACACCGTGGGATGCGAGCGTTTTAGCCTTAATTAATCTTAAGATAGATAGCTATGTTATGTGCATTGTAAGCTCATTCTGTACAAAGATACTTATCTATCTTGGAACGAAAAATAAAAATCTCGTCTCTCGTGATGCCCTCGCTTACCACATTGGAAAAATTGTTCCCACGATTTATCGGTTCACGGTCGCTCAGTTCTTTCAAACCGTAGCGTGACGTACTCGCTCGCGCGTATTCCGGGTACGTGCGGGTCAACGTGCACTGGGCAACTCTTTGGATTCGTAAGTCGCCCCAAGTACACCTCTGTCTTCGTGACTACTCGACGACTGCTCGTCGTTTGCCTCGAATCACGGCTGTTGTCATCGCACTGGTGATACCTGCGATTCGCAATACTGTCCGATTGGTACTTCGGTACTCGGGCAGAGACCTGCTTTTCACGTCCTCCGTAATTCTGTTCAAGTGGCGAACCCGCGGGGGTGGACCCCACTGTTCAGTTGGGGCCTTGCCTTTGTAATCCTGTTCAGCGGTCCCTCCCCGGGCCCTCACTTGCTCAGTTGGAGTGTGTTAAATTGCAGGCCTATTTGCTAGATCGCTAGTATCATCGGTAGGTGCCATCGACCGTGATAAGATCCAGACGACGTGACAGGAATCGGGCGAAGGTCAATGCTTGGGCTTTCCGCTGAACCTTAGGGTTATCCGGTGCACGGGGGTACGTCACGTAGGTTTGTTAGTTCTTTCGAGAGATCGTGATTTCGTTCGTTCCGGGCGCGCCGCGGTTTTTCTTTCACCTTCTGATTGTCGGGACTCCTTTTCTATACTAGCCCCATTTTTTTTCTTTCGTTCCAAGTTAGACAAATGTGTCTTTGATACAGAATGTTGCGGATAGGGTTGCGAATTATTGTACGATGTTTGTACTGATCGATGTAATCGGTGTATGGGAGATGAATGTTGCGTTGCGTGGGAGATAGATATGGCGTTGTGTGAGGTTTGGTTTACGTTTGTTAAGATTCATGTAAGCGCTGCGTTGGAGATATGTGTTTCGCAGTTAGGCTACGAAACAACTATTTCTTTACGCAGGCCCATGATCAAGTAGAATCAGAACTCGACATTCTTGCCAATAGGTTGAATGTCGAGACCGATGCATAATGTTAAATAACTCATGGGCGGGTCTCGTGCGTAGTCACCTCCTCGTGGTGAGACCTGGTAATTGGCATCCTTTTCCAAAAATTAATCAGTTGATTAATCTTTGGAAAACGATGCCAAGCTAAGAACTACGCAACAGTCCAGTTTGGATCACCAAAAGCCTCTAAGAGAATTTTGGATGATCTAGACTGGACTGCACCGTGGGACATCGTTGGACACCGTGGGACATCGTCGGTCCAGTGTGGGTCACCAAATGCCGCGAAAAGAATTTTGGATGATCTACACTGGACTGCAACGTGGGACATCGTCGGTCCAGTGTGGGTCACCAAATGCCGCGAAAAGAATTTTGGATGATCTACACTGGACTGCAACGTGGGACATCGTCGGTCCAGTGTGGGTCACCAAATGCCGCGAAAAGAATTTTGGATGATCTACACTGGACTGCAACGTGGGACATCGTCGGTCCAGTGTGGGTCACCAAATGCCGCGAAAAGAATTTTGGATGATCTACACTGGACTGCAACGTGGGACATCGTCGGTCCAGTGTGGGTCACCAAATGCCGCGAAAAGAATTTTGGATGATCTACACTGGACTGCAACGTGGGACATCGTCGGTCCAGTGTGGGTCACCAAATGCCGCGAAAAGAATTTTGGATGATCTACACTGGACTGCAACGTGGGACGCCGTGGGACAACGTTGGACACCGTGGAACATCGTTGGACACCGTTGGACACCGTTGGACACCGTTGGACACCGTTGGACACCGTTGGACACCGTTGGACACCGTTGGACACCGTTGGACACCGTTGGACACCGTTGGACACCGTTGGACACCGTTGGACACCGTTGGACACCGTTGGACACCGTTGGACACCGTTGGACACCGTTGGACACCGTTGGACACCGTTGGACACCGTTGGACACCGTTGGACACCGTTGAACACCGTTGGACACCGTGGGACTCCGCGGGACACCGTGGGACACCGTGGGACATCGTGGGACACCGTGGGATATGTCTTGGCTATGTCGAATCCATTCTGAGCCCATTCTGTACAATGATACTTATCTAACTTGGAACGAGATATAAAAATCTATTCTTTTTTTCCACTGAATCTTGCGGTTATTTTGTGCACAGGAGTGCATCGCGTGAGTCCATTGATTCTTTTGAAAGATCCCAATGTATAAAATCATTCTGTTATTTCAAACCAATTTTTAACGAATTATCTTATTGCTTCAAATTGAGTTATAACGTCATAAACTTGTAAATTAGTAACAGGCAGATTCAAATACATCGAAAAAAGGTTTCGCGCGCGTTTGGACAGTATTCTTTAAATATATTTAGTGGCTAACTTTTGAATTCTTGCAAATATTTTCCATTATTTAAAACACGCGACTGTAGTGTATTATTGGAATGTATATTTCGTATTCTAATAACGAAAATTCATAGTATATATTCTAATTGCGAACAATATAATTCTTGCAAACGATTGCATTGCATTCACGTTATTCATGAGCATTTGTTTGCTATCGAAAAATATCTCACAATTTTTAAATAAATAATATTTTTCAAACTTGTTCCAATTTCTTAATAATAATTTTTAAGCGTAAAAAATAGCAGTATTTTCTAAATAAACGTTCGATAGGAAAAAGAAGAAAATTGTCGAAACGACGTTTCGCTTCTTTCTCCCCCCCCCCCATCCGCCCTTAAACAACCACCATTTCCACCACTTCCACCACTGGACTTTACACGGTTCCTGCCTAATGTTAGTCTCCCTGATGATATTCGCTCGGATACCGCAGCATCCAGGGTAACGTCCTCTGTTTCTCCGCATCGAACGGTGAGTCGCATGCATTTTTGTTCCTCCGGTCACTCAATCATGTCGTAGGATGAAAGGTCCGAATCGGCACGGGTGACCGGTTGTATTACGTAGAATTTTGTTGCGAGCATAGTGACCGCGGGTATTTTTATACCCGTGAGTAGTAACGTTCTTTTTTTAAATTTATTAGTTTAGGATAGGTCTTCTTGCACAGCGCGATTATAATAATTAGTTTAAATACATACACTTGAGAATATATTCGTGTTATTTATAAGCATGCATGTTAACATTCCGTATGAATATTTGCAAATGGCAAATATATACACGAATATACTTGTTTGACATAAATATACTTGTTCTTAAGCAATGAATTAATCGTGACAATATTAAGTCACGTTCGTTTATTTCATTTCGGTTAGAATTTAAAATATGAGTCAAAATTCATTTTTTCCCGTACAAGAATGTGTGAAATTTTACGTGCAAGAAGACACTTCGCGACAGGCAGATTTTTGAATCAAAGCAATAATTTTGAACACTGCTTCTGCACTTTCGAGTATATGCTTTGATAAAGAGATCGCCTGAGAATATTTCTTTCTTAGTAATATATTTAGAGTCAATTATTCCATTTGATCGAGTCTCAGTCTTTTTCAATTAACGCTACCTTTTTTGCAATATTAAAGTTTTGTTCTGATTTATTAAATTAATAAAGTAGAGTTACTTAGTTACTATTAAATTAATAAAGTAGATTTAATCAGAAACGAAGTAGTAAAATATAAAATCAAAGAACGTTAGTCCGTTAAATAAAAATTACACAAACTAATCATTTCTTTTAGATCAGGATTTTCAGGTTTAACCCTTTCCGTGCCCATTGTCAGGATCTCATTCACGTGCCCAGGTGCTACTTGAATGAGAGAAAGACACTGGGCACGATGATCTAGAATTAAGTAATGTAATAATTTCTCAGCGACTGACGATGCGTTAGTGTATCGTGCACGACGTATTTTCCACATTATGTGTGTGTGTGTTGTTAGGCCGTGGAATTGCGTCGCTTTTTCTCATTCGTTAAAACTTCGAATATTAAAAATATCGAGACATATATCGATTTAATTTACGTCTCATTACAATCACAATTTCTGATAATATCATCCACGCGGTTAAGTGTAACCACGCTTTTAATATTGCCGTAAATTACAATTACAATTCCAAGTTTACTTACATTTATTTTAACGATATCATTTCCTCAGACGTGTTTTATCACGTCTTACGCAATGGTCACTAGCCTTCGTCAGTCGATTTCAGGAAAACGGTACGTACCTTAGAGTGTGCATGGTGTGTGTTAAGCTCGGGTGTCGGAGGCGTCCCGGGACGTCCTCTCTAGTGTAGGACCTTTGCGCCCGAGCGTTTGTGTGAGAACCGTGGAGCGAGTGTGTTGGTGTGCCTGTTTTGCCATTTTTAAATATAGCGCTAGGTAGGATAGGTAGTATACTTTCTGGTATGTCTGTTAATTATAAGTAGGTAGGGCCGGGCAGGTTGGCACAGTCTCTGGTCGGGTAGGCGCGTTTTCGTGTGACCAACCTGTTTCTGGAAATCTAATTTGAAAAATCGACGGTGAAACTGGCACGAGTAGAGCATGCACTCGTCTCTGGTTTTGCCTTTCGATTTTTCGAATTTCGCGGTCGCGGTCGCGAATGGGTCGAAACGAACGTTTATTGCTCGAGCACGCACATGCGAGTGGGCAACGATCACTGCTGTGATCGTTGGTCAGTCCATGTGCACTTCAATCAGCTTCCGCGGTTTATATTTTTATTTTACCTTGGTAAGTTTTTTTTTTTGTTTGCGATTTAGAAGTCTCGAGCTTAGATTTAAGTTTCAGCGGGCATTGCGCTCGAAGAAAGAAGAGGCTATAAGCCGAAGAGGCCCGGCAAACTGCCACTCAAGAGGGCAACTACTAATGGCTGCCCATCCTCTGGGTCATCCAGAGCATGGGAAGTCATTCTTGTTACTACTTTGTCACTATGCTCGATTTTAGTATTTTTAGTAGTAGTAGTAGTAGTAGTTTTTTCTTTTTTGACCGATGTATATATCGGTCCATCGTCCCATTGGGCAAATCGCGATTTTTCTTATTAGTGTTGCGATAAATTGATTACGGATTGTATTAGAGTTACGAGATAACATCGCGGCTTTTCATTAGTGTGGCGAGAAAATGATTACGGTTTGAATTAGAGTTGCGATAAAATGACAATCGCGTTTGTTTTCGAGTTGCGAATTACGATATCGCGATTGTCTTTTGCAAATTTTATTATGAATTTTTTGAATTCCTTATAGAACTATACATATCAGAATTTATCCTATTTTCTATTGTTTAAAATTAGATTGTAAAAGAATTAGTTTTCAATTAATTTTATAGTATTGTAAGTAGCAATACCAGAATATTTAAAGTAACTTTTTCATATAGCAAATAGTAATTTTCATTAAATTCACTTTAAGAGTTAGCGTTGCGATAATGAATGATCGCGTCTTCTTAAGTAGAGTTGCGTTTACAAAATGCCCAAACCCTCCGACTGTATTTGTCGGACACTGTTCCTGGATCACACGTACAGTTACAAGAGCTGTACAAGTGTGATCGTTCATCGGCAACCTCCTAAATGGTTGCACTTCGATCTCTCGCTATTAGTGTTGCGTATTGCTTAAAAACGAGTGCATAGATTTATATTATTAGCGTTGCGTATCAAATTTCGGGTATTTTCAGAATTTCTTTCTTTTTTTTTAATGGTAGATTAATTGATATTGCAGATATAACAAAGCACTCGTCGTGTTTGATTTTGAGAATTTTCTGCTTCATAAATATTAGTAGTAAATTAGCGTTGCGAAACAAGAATATTCAGTTCCACTCTCGGCTTGTTGATCGGGTTTATATAGAGTGGAACACGATCGAATTTTAGTAGCCCTTCTGGCTACTGCTATGCTTCTTTTTCAGCCCCTTATTAATGCGCCCCTTATTACTACGTTTATTACTGAAAATACTGCTATAAGACATATTCTTAAAAGTTAAAAGATAAGGCAGGTGATTTTATAATAATCGGGGTTTCCCTCATCTTAGTTATTCCAAATGAACTTTTCAATTTTTAATTCAGATTAAATTCAATTACTTAAAATACTTGTTTTCAACGTAACCCTAGTTTCGATTAAAAAGATACAAATGATTCTCTATATCTGCTAAACTTTAATCAATAGTAATTTGATCTATAATTAACCATTATTAGTAGTTTATTGTTCATGTATAAAATGTTCTCGTTTTAAAGATACCTGTTTCTTTCATATACCAAATCAAGTAAATGAGTTTGTTTCAAATTTATCCATTTGCAGAAAGTACATTTCCATTACATATATGAAGATTTCATAGCATATTAAATATGTATGCTAGATACCCAAATGATTTTTCTTCCATTGTCTGATTGTTCAGGCTTCTACCCGTTTCCCCATTGTTAAAAGAAGCATATTCCGGTAACGTTGGAGTATATAACTTTCCGATATCTTCATAAGTTTAGTACAACTAGTCGTATCTCTCTTTTGCAAGACTCTAAATTGCATATGCAGTGTCAATAGTTTCATTTCCATTCCTTCGTTCCAAGTTAGATAAATGTATCATTGTTACCGAATGTTGCCAGTACGGTTGCGAATTATAGTACAATGTTTGTACTGATGGATGTAATCGTTTTCGCAGATTAATCAGTTGCTTAACTTTTGGAAAACCACTATATCGATAAGTACAAACATTGCACAATAATTCGATACCAAGCTAAGAACCACGCTATTACAGTCCAGTTTGGATTACGAAAAGCCACGAAGAGAATTTTGGATAATCTAAACTGGACTGCAACGTGGGACGCCGTTGGACACCGTGGGACGCCGTTGGACACCGTGGGACGCCGTTGGACACCGTGGGACGCCGTTGGACACCGTGGGACGCCGTTGGACACCGTGGGACGCCGTTGGACACCGTGGGACGCCGTTGGACGCCGTTGGACATCGTTGGACACCGTTGGACACCGTTGGACACCGTTGGACACCGTTGGACGACGTTGGACGACGTTGGACGACGTTGGACGACGTTGGACGACGTTGGACGACGTTGGACGACGTTGGACGACGTTGGACGCCGTTGGACATCGTTGGACGCCGTTGGACATCGTTGGACACCGTTGGACACCGTTGGACACCGTTGGACAACGTTGGACAACGTTGGACATCGTTGGACACCGTTGGACACCGTTGGACAACGTTGGACGCCGATGGACAACGTTGGACGCCGATGGACACCGTTGGACACCGTTGGACACCGTTGGAGAACATTGGACGCCGTGGGACGCCGTGGGACATCGTGGGACATCGTGGGACATCGTGGGACGTCGTGGGATGCGTACGTTTTTGTCTTAATTAATCGTAAGGTAGATACATATGTCAAGTGCATTGTGAGCTCATTCTGTACAGCGACATTTATCCACCTTAGAACGAAAAAAAGAAAAATCTCGTCTCCCTTCACTCGCTTACCTCACAGTACTTATTGCACTCGCGATTTATCGGTTCGCGATCACTCAGTTCTTTCAAACCGTAGCGTGACGTACTCGCTCGCGCGTATTCCGCGTACGTGCGGGTCAACGTGCACTGGACAACTCCTTGGATTCGTAAGTCGCCCCAAGGAAACCTCTGTCTTGGTGACTGCTCGACGACTGCTCGACGTTCGCATCGGATCGCGGGAGTTGTCGTCGCGCCGGTGATGCTTGCGAATCTGTTGGGGATTCAGTCGTGGATCCGCAGTCCTGTCCGATTGGTACTTTGGTACTCGGTCAGGGACCTGCAATTTCACGTCCTCCGTAATTCTGTTCGGCCCCGCGGGACTGGACCCCACTGTTCAGTTGAGGTCAATGCCTTCGTAATCCTGTTCAGCGGTCCCTCCCCGTGAGTGGACCCCACTGTTCAGTTGAGGCCTCTTGCCTTCGTAATCCTGATCAGCGGTCCATCCCCGGGTTCCACATGTTCAGTTGGAGTGTGTTAAGTTGCTGGCCTATGTGCTGGATCCACGGCTGAATTACCCGTGGATCACTAGCATCATCGGTCGGCGCCATCGACCGCGACTCGTGTAAGTTTCGAACGGCGAAACAGGAATCGAGTTACGGTCAATTCTTGGGCTTTCCGCTGAACCTCGGGGTTATCTCGTGTACGGGGGTACGTCGTGTAGGTTTGTTAGTTCTTTCGAGAGATCGCGATCTCGTTCGTTTCGGGCGCGCCGCGATTTTTTCCTTTATCATCTGATTCATCGGGCATTTTCTTGTTTACCCATTTTTAAGGGATACTTATTTAGATCACGTTAGAGTTTATAACTTTTCAGTATCTTCAATATCGTACAGTGTCGCAAAAATAGAACGATAACTAGTTTAGTACAGCGACTCGTATGCCCCTTCTGCGAGACACGAAATGGTATATACAGTGTCAGTAGCTACATTTTCTTCCTTTCATTCCAAGTTAGATAAATGTGTGTTTGATACCGAATGATGCCAGTAGGGATGCGAATTATTGTACGATATTTGTACTGATCGATGTAATCGTTGTGTGGGAGATGGATGTTGCGTTACGTAGGCTTTGTTCTACGTTTGTAAAGATTCATGTAAGCGCTGCGTTGGAGATATGTGTTTCGCAGTTAGGCTACGAAACAACTATCTCTTTACGCAGGCCCATGATCAAGTAGAGTCAGAACTCGACATTCTTGCCAATAGGTTGAATGTCGAGACCGATGCATAATGTTAAATAACTCATGGGCGGGTCTCGTGCGTAGTCACCTCCTCGTGGTGAGACCTGGTAATTGGCATCCTTTTTCAAAAATTAATCAGTTGATTAATCTTTGGAAAACGATGCCAAGCTAAGAACTACGCACCAGTCCAGTTTGGATCACCAAAAGCCTCAAAGAGAATTTTGTTCAAACTAATTGATAGTCGAAAACTAGTATTAAAGAAGTGTGAATTTAGTCTTAGTTTGCAGAAACTATTGAAATGATAAAAATGGATATCGTATTGAATAGGCAAAACAATATCGCCGCTACAGTATCGCTTTATTATAAAATAATTTTACATCTCTGCTTCCAATGCTTAAAAACTCTTTATGTAAATGGGACCCGAGCGTAGTTACCTCCTCGTGGTGGGTCCCGGTAATTGGTATCGTTTCCTAAATAATAATACACCAAGTACTATTTTGAATATTAGTATTATTATTTGAGAAACGATATCAAGCTAAAAACTACTTCAATATAGTCTGGTCTTGATCATCCAAAATAGTTTTGGTGATCTAGACCGGACTAAGACCCCCCCGCGGGGGCGCCGTGGGACATCGTGGGACATCGCGGGACACCGTGGGATGCGAGCGTTTTAGCCTTAATTAATCTTAAGATAGATACCTATGTTATGTGCATTGTAAGCTCATTCTGTACAAAGATACTTATCTATCTTGGAACGAAAAATAAAAATCTCGTCTCTCGTGATGCCCTCGCTTACCACATTGGAAAAATTGTTCCCACGATTTATCGGTTTACGATCGCTCAGTTCTTTCAAACCGTAGCGTGACGTACTCGCTCGCGCGTATTCCGGGTACGTGCGGGTCAACGTGCACTGGGCAACTCTTTGGATTCGTAAGTCGCCCCAAGTACACCTCTGTCTTCGTGACTACTCGACGACTGCTCGTCGTTTGCCTCGAATCACGGCTGTTGTCATCGCACTGGTGATACCTGCGATTCGCAATACTGTCCGATTGGTACTTCGGTACTCGGGCAGAGACCTGCTTTTCACGTCCTCCGTAATTCTGTTCAAGTGGCGAACCCGCGGGGGTGGACCCCACTGTTCAGTTGGGGCCTTGCCTTTGTAATCCTGTTCAGCGGTCCCTCCCCGGGCCCTCACTTGCTCAGTTGGAGTGTGTTAAATTGCAGGCCTATTTGCTAGATCGCTAGTATCATCGGTAGGTGCCATCGACCGTGATAAGATCCAGACGACGTGACAGGAATCGGGCGAAGGTCAATGCTTGGGCTTTCCGCTGAACCTTAGGGTTATCCGGTGCACGGGGGTACGTCATGTAGGTTTGTTAGTTCTTTCGAGAGATCGTGATTTCGTTCGTTACGGGCGCGCCGCGGTTTTTCTTTCACCGTCTGATTGTTGGGGCTCCTTTTCCGTAGTAGCCCCATATTGTTTATTTCGTTCCAAGTTAGACAAATGTGTCTTTGATACCGAATGCGGCCGGTAGGGTTGCGAATTATTGTACGGATCGATGTAATCGTTGTGTGGGAGATAGATGGTGTGTTATGTATGTTGGTTTACGTTTGTTAAGATTCATGTAAGCGCTGCGTTGGAGATATGTGTTTCGCAGTTAGACTACGAAACAACTATTTCTTTACGCAGGCCCATGATCAAGTAGAATCAGAACTCGACATTCTTGCCAATAGGTTGAATGTCGAGACCGATGCATAATGTTGAATAACTCATGGGCGGGTCTCGTGCGTAGTCACCTCCTCGTGGTGAGACCTGGTAATTGGCATCGTTTTCCAAAAATTAATCAGTTGATTAATCTTTGGAAAACGATACCAAGCTAAGAACTACGCACCAGTCCATTTTGGGTCATCAAAAGCCGTGAAAAGAATTTTGGATAATCTAGACTGGACTGCACCGTGGGACACCGTTAGACACCGTTGGACACCGTTGGACACCGTTGGACACCGTTGGACACCGTTGGACACCGTTGGACACCGTTGGACACCGTTGGACACCGTTGGACACCGTTGGACACCGTTGGACACCGTTGGACACCGTTGGACACCGTTGGACACCGTTGGACACCGTTGGACACCGTTGGACACCGTTGGACACCGTTGGACACCGTTGGTCACCGTTGGACACCGTTGGTCACCGTTGGACACCGTGGGACACCGTGGGACACCGTGGGACACCATGGGACACCGTTGTACACCGTGTGATATGTCTTGACTATGTGGAATCGATCTTGAGCCCATTCTGTACAATGATACTTATCTGACTTGGAACGAGATATAAAAATCTATTCTTCTTTTTCACTGAATCTTGTGGTTATTTTGTGCACAGGAGTGCGTCGCGTAAGTCTATTGATTCTTTTGAAAGATCCCGATGTTTGAAATTATTGTCTTATTTCAAGTGAATTTTTAACGTATTATCTTATTGTTTCTAATTGAGTTATAACGTCATAAACTTGCAACTTAGTAACAGTTGGATTCAAATACCTCGAAACAAGGTTTCGCGCGCGTTTGTGCAGTATTCTTTAAGTATATTTAGTGGCGAACTTTTGAATTCTTGCAAATATTTTCCAATATTTATAACACGCGACTATAGTGTATTAGTGGAATGTGTATTTCGTATTCTAATAACGAAAATTCACAGTATATATTCGAATTGCGAACAGTATAATTCTTGCAAACGATTGCATTGCATTCACGGTATTCGTAAGCATTTGTTCGCTATCGAGAAATGTCTCACAATTTTCAACTAAATAATATTTTTCAATCCCGGGCAATCAGTATTCTTTGATATATAATTACCAATTGTATCACTATACAGTAAACTAATTACCTGTATAACTGGTATAATTATTAATTATATGGAAAGTAATATGAGCTAATTGGCTGCGATCCTAACTAGGTGTTCGTATCAATATATGTATGGTATATGGTATAGTCATAAAATATGAATAAGAATGGAGTATTTTAAAATTAAATAACTCCATCCAAACTTCTTATGGATTTCTATGAGTAAGCAGGTTTAATGTTCAATCTACCATTTTTTTTGCAAAATGTCGCGAGGGTTGTTTACATCTCCAAATATCATGATCTTCTTGCGCATTGGTCAAGCTCTACGACTTTTACGAGGTAAACTATCACCCATGTGTGTCTTTCGGTGTGAGAATCATTGCGCTCCGTTGTTTAGGCTGACCTTCTTTCGTTCGTGTAAGGAGGTTTGCTCGCGTGCAGGCACTTGAATTTCCTTATACCTGTAGTCGAACACCCTGTATATATCTTTCTTCTCCATTACGCAAAATTAAGCTCAAGAAATCCAAAGCGTTCACTAAATTAAAAACAAAATGGAAGGGAAAGTAATAAATAAAAAGTCATGAAGTCAATTCAACGTAATCGTCATTCAATTTATTACATTTGTACATATTTAGTCTTGTTCTACGCTTCTATCGTCGTGTTCCTCCATTCTCTCGCACATTCGTACTCACGCATTCAACCTTTCTCTCCACCTCTCTCCCATACTCTCATTTTCTCTCTCTTCCCTTTCCTAATTTTTCCCTTTTTTCTTTCGAAATTCGATCGAACATTCACGTGGCTAGACTTCTCCCCGAAAAAAATTCACGTATACGCACATGTACGCATCAGGCAGACAAAAAGGACGCTTCTCGGCGGTCGTATGGACCATGCCTGGTACGTTACTGTTGTAATTAAAATAGCACGATACATTTGAGGGCGGCTAGCCATTCTTCGTTTTATTTCTTCTTGTTTTTCTTTTTTCTTTATTTTACATTTTCTCTTTTTCCCTCAACCGTCTTCTTCCTTATTCCCCCTGGCTTTCATCGCGTTTCTTTCTTATCCTTCCTCCTCCATTATTGTTCTTCTTTCGCTTCTTTATATCTGTTTCTTTCTTCTCTTTTTTTTTGTAATTTTTTCTCTCTTTTATTTCTTTTTTGTTACTTTTCATTTATTCCTTTTTTTTTTCTTAAATAGACGATTACGCACTGCCTCGTTCAGGGGCGAAGAACAGACTCGAGAGGCACGCGGCAACAAGTACACTGAATAACACGTTTAATAACTCTGATGTACGTGCGCGTGCACGATTTCATCTCTTGTACTTATTATTCACGTAACTATATATATATATATACGTATATGTGTTCACGTATGTATGTACGCATATATGTATATACTCTTCATTTTGTTAATTTTATTCGTTTATATTTTTCTTCCATTTCTCCCACTTTTTATTTTCCACTTTCCTTCTGCTTCCCTTTCTTCTTCTTCTCTTTCGTCTTCGTCGGATTCTCTCGCGGATAGAAATTGTTCCATCGCCATGTTGCGCACATACGTAAGTAGATTCGCCTTTTCTCCTCTGTTTCACTCATCTTTTCAGTTCTCTTTTACATCTTCTAAACTCTTCGCTTGCTTTTTACTGTCTGTTTCGCTAAACAAATACACGTGCAACTGAACGGCGAATTCTCGCGCGCTGTCGCACGATTCATCCCGTGGCTAGAGTAAACTATAATTCGGAGGTCAGTCGTCTAACGCTATCGAGCTATCGAAACTCGGTCGTGGTGCCAGAGAGACGCGCGTTATACGTTAATCATGTACGTGTATCGTGTATATATATATACACACGCATTTATATATGTATATATATGTATATTATACGGATACATTATAATCTAGGAGTTCTGATTAAAAGGTCCAAGGAAGTCCGATACGCTACCATTACGAATAGTTTCACCTCGACGAACAGCTTGACTCTACATTTCCGTGACACGTTCTTTCTCCTTTCCTTCGTTTCTTCGTTATCGATTGATGAATCGCGTCGATCCCTCCCTGTCCCATAAATTCGTCAGAAATTTCTTCGCTCGTTTAACGTAACAATTTCGAATGGATAATCGCAACAACCAGAACATTAGAGCGGAGATGCCTCGTTTTTACGTAAATCGTAAGAGTAGAATAGGCGTGATTGCGCGTACAAGATTTGCATTAGACCTTTTAAACGGAGTAAGTTTCGACTATGAACAGTCCATACCACTACGTAGTTTCGTTTACTACTGGGATCGTACGATAGATCGATCGATGAGGAAAGAGTCGGCCGAAATCTATCCGCCATCGTACGTTTCGCTAACGATTGTCACTCTCGTCGGACGATTAACGATTAACAGGTAATTGAAACGAATTGATCACCCCCGCAGCGATTATTAATTAACAGCTGTCTCGATTTAACAGGTTCAACGAGTTACACGAAGAGACTATTATTATTTATAGCGTTGGTAATAGTTCGTTACGCCTATGATTATCGAACGATCGAAGTAACACGCGAGGCAGCTGATAATCGATCACGTTGGAACCGAAGGTTGGTTCTTTCGTTCGATCGATCGATCGATCGTTCGGTTCAGTCGCGTGACTATCGTTTTTTTCTTTTTTCATATTCTTTTTTTTTCTTTTTTTCTTTTAAAAAGCAACGTGGCGCACAGCGCTCGTTAACGTTTTAGCAACCTATGAAACTTCGAGTCAACGAAGAGAAATCACCAATTGCCTTTGATCGTTCGAAGCGCGGGCACCACCACCGCACGAAGGTTCGTCAACGTCCGTCAACGTTAGAAGGCATAGAATTTTTTTACTTTATACTTGCACTCTTCTTTTACTTTTATTTAATTACTCCTTCTTTTTCTTCTTCTTAATTTTTTTTTTCTTTTGCTATTTTTTCATCGTTTCTAATTTGTTGAATTTATCCCCGACAATCGTTAAATATTACCGCACGCGGTAGTATCAAAATAAACCACACCGAGTGTATAGTATAGAATATTCGTAAGTGTATGTATGTACAGTAGAGTTTCTTCTATCGTATTTATATATTTGCGTTTATTATATTTGTTTTTTTATTTTTTCTTTTATTCCTCGCTTCAAACCATAGTTCCGCGCTCGTCCCCGTTTTACGTTCCTTTCATTTTATTTTTATCAAAAAGTCGCACTACCGTCGTTTCGTATTTTCTTGTTTCTTTAATTGTTGCTTTATCTTTGTTCCTCGCTCTCTGCTTGTCGTCCTGCTGTATTCGCTCCCTCCATTTACTCTTGTAGCGCTCTTTTGTTCTCTCTCTCTCTCTCTCTCACACTCTCTCTCTCTCTCTCTCTCTCTATTTTTTTATATAGGAAATACACTACGATTAAAGTATATCACAGATGTTAACGAGAAGAACGTTCTAGAACGCGAGAAAGAAACGAAGAGAAGGAAACGAAGAGAATACTTGACTCATCGTCAGTCGCCGCAGGATTTATTCGGAAGTACACGGCAGCTGGTGTCGTCATAGCTTTCCACGCGAACCCGTCCAAGTTAATACCAATTGACATAGAGATTATAGATTGTACGAGTTTCAATTTGTATTAAAGATTATCACAACGTCGGAGTTAGTCTTAAGTTCCTAATCGTATTTACCTCGAGCTCCGAGCTAATCGTCCAGTTTGCTTCTTTTGTTTCGTTATATAGAGTTAGCGTGAAAGAGGTGACAAAAATACCAGTATAATCGACTAAACTATGAACTGGCCGTTTATTACTTTAGCCAATCGTAACAATATTTATTCGGCCTCCCCATTCTTCCCCCGTTTCGACCACGCACCACCTTGGTTCTGAGAATATTTAATCACGAAGCTCTTAACGTCTATTGTTAATACACGAGATTCTTTTGTTCCGTTTGTTCTTCCTGTCTCTCCGCAGCTAAAATCTCCGTCCCGCGATAAGACTACGCTACTTTTTATTCTGTTCTCCTAATTTCTTTTATAGTCCGAAACTGTTTTTTTTTTTTTTTTATCTAGATTTTCTGGCACTTCGGTAATGACCATTCGCGTTCGTGCTCTTCTTCATTTTCCCTCATTGTGTTTTCCGTACCTTCGGTTTGGCACCTTTCTGTTTCTCCGTCGAGAGCTACCCACGATCCGCCGCGGCTCTCGAAACATTCCTGCGAACGACACGCGTTATTTATTCGACGAGCTGGAGAAAAAGGAAAGGCGAGAAAGTGTGGTCCGATTAATTGCAATTGTCGCGTAGACTCGACAAATTTGTTTTTTTCCTTTTTTTCTTTTTTACCTAACGACTACATAAATTCTCTAATTATTGACGCAGAACTACATCGTTCTTCATCCTACCAATTCCTACGGATCGACTTCCACGGTGTATTTTTTAACGGAACGTAAGATCAGTTCCGCTGGCAATAATAGATTGTCATAGGTTTTTCATTTCTTTTTTTTTTTTCATTTCTTCTGATTTTCTTTTTCTTTTTTTTTTTTTTTTTTTCTTTGGTTGCCCTCGCTTGTCGTTTGCACGCGCGTTCAGCCGTTCGCTAACGCGCACACGCGATCTCTCATTCACGTCATCCCTTCGAACTATTTCATTTTGCGCGCTGAAAACACACAATTGTTCTATCCGTGATCGAACACGTTCTCCCGTACCTTCGATTCCCATTGATCTTCGCTTTCGGTTACACGCTCGACCAACAGCGAATCCGTTTCCCTGCCCAGAAAACGCCATCCATCCACCCTTCCGATGTTCCCGATCTTCCCTAAACCTCCTGCTCCCTATCTTTGGCAAGTTCACGGCGGCAAAGTTACTAGAATATAACGACTATATTGTCATGCACTACAGTCTTTCTTAGAGCCCAAACATTGAACCCTCGCAGAACCCTCCATGGTACTTTGCCGTGGATACCATGGTCGGCTAGCAGTTGCATAGAAATCTATACTGTTTCTCGGTAGAACCGATTACTTTTGCTTTTTGTTTCCTCTTTTTTTTTTTTTTTTTTGTATTTTTTCCTTTTTTCTTTTTAGAATCCGTTTCTCTAAATTTCAGATAGGAGTGTAGATCGCGCGAAGACCATTCGATCTTGAACTTTAAGAACGATCCGAGGGTGCTCTATCGAATCTCTCGGACCTCCCCTTCGTTTCTTCCGTTACGTCGGTTCCATCGTGGATCGCGGTGACGGACGAAACGGACGTCGACCCGTCCGGCGTCTCCTCGCTGGATTTCCTCGTGTGATGGCTGTTGCTGCTCGTCGAGTCGGTATCGTCCACGTATATGCGAACGTCCGAGCCAATGGTCGTGCAAACCGCTTCCGGTATATTTACCACGGCAATTCCGTTCCTGCTACCGCTTCCATTAGCGCCACCGCTTCCGGTTCCGCTTGCACTCGCGCTTGCACTCGTGCTCGCACTCGCGCTTGCACTCGCGCTTCCGCTCGTGCTCACGCTCGTGCTTGCCATCATGCTGTCGCTCATGTTACCGATCGATATCGGCGACACCTCCTCCGATCGTTGCTCGGTGACGTATACGTAGCTGCCCGTACGAATCGACGGAGGGTATTGGTCACCAACACCGGCCGCCATTCCCAGGGAATTTCCGCACTTGAGCTTGGACGGTCTCCTTTCGTTAATTATCGACTGCACGTCAAGATCGTCCGTCGGTGGAGCAGATACCCGTCGCTCGTTTTTCGTTTTCTTGGAATCGTCCAATTTGTTGCTACCCTTCGATGCACCGTTTTCCGTGTAATCGTTCGACACGCTCGGCGTTCTGGATGGGGCGTTGCTTGCGGTACCGACGCTCACGTTCGTGTCCGACTGTGACTGCGTGTCGCTCGATGGCCTGCGACTCAACGTTGCCTTGGACGGGTAAATAGTGGCCGTTGGCAAAAGATAACGTTCGCTGCTTAGTTTAGGACAGGCTAGCGTGGTTACCGAGCCGGCCGGTGACACCGGGGAAGAACTCGTTGGAGGTTTGATCACGCTCAACAAACACTTGTTCTCTTGTCCGTTGCTGCTGGTCGCCTGCCAACGTAAATTAGCATATATTAATTGGTGAGAAATCACGATGGTTAGTTGCTTCGTGAATAGCGAAGGAAATGTGCCAGAGAGAGTTTTTGAAATTCTCTTTGAGATGTAGGATTCTTTGTGGAGGTGAATGATGATTTTTCTTTTCTTTCTTATTTTCTTTTTCCTTTTTTTTTTTTTTTTTTGTGAGGAGTTTGCGAGGACACTGAAAGGAGTTTAAAAGTAAAAAGTAAAGTATTAAATGAAACGATAGACACTGTGTTTAACGATAAAATAATTAGCGTGGCAAATGAGTTTGTATTTGACGCCTCGATGTGCACGGTAATTGAAAATTTGTATAGAACGATAAACACATTACTATGCGTGTACTATACGGTTGAAATAGTATTACGCAGGCTATCGAGAAGTCGCATTGATCAACTCCATCGATCGAGAAGCAAAAGGGATGACGTTGCAAAGGCTGTCTTTTCACATTCATCTCGGAATTTTCTATTGTTTATGTCATCTGTATTGTTTGTGTAATGAACAGACTCGCGCGAGTACGTAATTTGTTTTCTAAAAATGAAACTTTGATCGTCTACTTATGTAAGAAAGATGAGAAATTGGTAAAAAATAGAGTTGATCAGTTTGGCTTCTGGGAAGCATCTCGTACGTGCTCGGAACGCAAAAGCATAGAACAACAAACGGGTCATCAGGTGCTATTTTCTTTTTACTTTATCGATTTATCTGCAAACTGAAAACTTACTTGTAACTGTTAACAAAATTGCCTACCTAAGGGAAATAAAATTATAATCCCGATGAAAACTAATCATGCTTAGAATTTGTCGTTCGTAGAGAAAATAAAAATAATTTTACCTGTAACCTTAGACACTGCGCGTGGGTGGGTTCTCGGCTTACTGCAATGTAATTGCATTGAGGAATAATTCGAGGCACGCTTAGATTGCTCAGTGGCTTCTCGAAAACTTCGGCGACTTCAAAATGCATCGGCAGTAAGGATCTCCTCTGGTTATGCCCCGAGTGAAACGTTTGTCGACGCTTCGATTTGAACATGGACGGTCTTGAACTGGAACGATGATACGAATTGCGCCGCGACAACGTGGCGAAAATCGTTCCGTCTATAAAACGTAGAAATTGCGATATCTTTTAGATTATTCGTTAAAAAAAAAAAAAGTCGCATATTATCGTGCACCTTAAAATTTCCTGATAAACGTAAAAGCATAAAATACTTTTAGCCTATTACGTCTTATTTCGTAATAAGGAAATTTCTTATGAAAAGTATATATGGAAAAGTATTTTAAAAACGAATACAAGTTTTCATCGTTGAAAAAAGATACCCAAAATTACAAAAATACATTGCCAGTGCTTTAAACAGATCGATATAAAATTTCCTAAAATATTAGAATTTAGTATCTAATATCGAGATGTAACGCTACAGATGGCAATCAAATAATATTTTAATAATCAAAGAATGAATTAGATTTAATAACGACTGGTGAATAAAATAGATTACCACGAATCGTACGCAAGTTTGAAATATCGTTTTGCCTAATGCAAAATGAAAAATTGAAAGATTCGTTACGCGATTCGTCGATTGAGCTGGCTTTGCCACATCTATCCATAATTTACATTCAGTTGTCGAATATTTTACTGTGCACGTACCGCCTTCGTCTTCCTCCCGTGGTGGATTGTAAATAAAATTCGCAGGCAAGGAACGAACTTTGGCAAGACCAGGTCTTCTCTTAATAAGAATCTTCTCGTTCGTCACTAAAATAGACTCGCGTTCTCTAAAGTCGTCGTCCTCCTCGATGCCACCATCGTCTCCTCTTCCTCGTTTCACCGTTTCCTCGTCTTCCTCTTCTTCCTCTACCTCCAACAGCTCTTCCTGCTCCGCGGCCAATTCCCTCTCCAGCTGAGTTTCCATGTCAAGCTCGTCTTCCATCTGAGAAATAGATTTTAGATTTTAAGTCGATTCTCTTTCAATTTTATTACATTTTAACGCGATAGATATACATTTTCAACACCGAATCGTTCTATTTCACAATCTGTTTAACCATGTTCAGGGAAAGACGCGTTTGCGGTGTAACTTTTCAACGAAAATCTTGTCCCGATTAGCCACGAATCGGTCGAATTCGCTGTCTCGATTAAGACAATATAGATATTTAGATAGAATCCGACACAAGGTTTTAAAGTTTAAATGTAACTTTATATTTCACAAAGAATAACTTGGAACACTCGGTGCACGGATGAAAGTTAAACGTGAGCGAAGCGATGCCGTTTCACTGTGTCTCTGACTGAGTACGACTGAAGTATGGACGATGCGCGTGGTAAAAATGAAAACTCCAGGTAGAACATGGGGCAAGCGAATTCGTCGATTGCAATTTCCAGCTAATTGGTAATTGATATAGAAGCAAGTATGCAAAGTGTGAACTGACCGTCCCCACTAACGGTTACTGGAAGGTACGGAACGCACCCTCGAGCGAAGCATAGGGAAATGTTAGAGATTGTGTTGCAAGATTTAACCGTTAGGTTAATAAACCCAAGAAGCGCTTTGAGTTAAAAAGCGCATCGTAAAACTATGGGACTAGGCAGAAAGCCTAATAAGCTTTATGGATGGCATATGGAATAAGTGTCAGTAAAAATTCGTTTTCGACACAGGATTAATGGCTCCTTGGAGTTTGTTAATGGTCCGAGCGAATGTTAAGGACAGCGTAGATAGGGAAATACAACTGAAAACAGATATATTATTATGATTATGATATAGATTATTATGATATTATTGATATTATTATTATTATTATTATTATGATTATTATGATATAGATTATTATGGATGAACAAATGGACGAGTGTACGAAGAGTGGGTCGCGTTACAGAACACATTCAACGCACTATAATTATTAATTATACTTGTCGGAGACGAAAGGACACCGGGGCCTTCCCCTGGAACTTTGGGAAAATCCGTAAAATCGTAATTAAAGTTGTAATTAAACAATTTGCCGCAATTCTGCCCAATTGTACTTGTTTGCTATTATCTGTGGTAATAAACTTGGCCTCAAGGCGACCATCAGCCGTCGAACGTAGCCGCGGTCAACGGGACGGGCGCTCCGTCTAACAAAGGTGCGGAGCGATGTTATGACCATCATTAAAGGAAATACCCACAGAGGTACCCGACAGTAAAACATGCCAACTGTTCCTTCGGACAATGAATACCTGATGTCGAGGCACGTACACAGTACAAGTCTGATTAGCCCGAGGACCCGCTATAAAACCTGGGTTTTTCGGCAATTAAGATTTGTGCAAACGAACAGGTAGCTTTTGTCTCGAATCGACCAATCGACAGCGACGTTGATCCGAGGATCTCGCGTACTTAGACACCCCACCATAGTTGGCCTCGGTAGCGTCATTGGGACGAAAATTCATTCTTTCTCGAGATCTGATCGGCGAAGGGAGTAGCGCCTTACGATGAGCGAGTAGTACACGTTTGAGTTAGAGCAAGTATATCTATCCTCCCGTTGACCGTGGATTCGTTATCGAACCTAAGACCATTATCACTAGTGTCGCGAGTGCCTAATCGCCGCTGTTGATTGTCGAATCGGTAGTGTTGATACTCGTAGTATCAGGCCGTATCTTCGTTACAACACAACGCTGGCCAACTCCAAGGGAGGTCTATCAAACGCCCACAACCCTGTTCCTGACTCTTCTCCGACATACTAATTCGTATAATTTAGGTACAAAGAATTAGACATTTCATTCATGGAAATAGAACATCGATTAAGAGTTTAATCGATTAATTCTCACCTGTTTGTGACTTTCTTCGAGGTGTTTCATGAGCACGGCGACGACGACGTTGACAAGAACGAATTGTGCCATCAGCACGAAAATTACAAAAAATATCGGGGCTATAATGGTGCTCACGCAACAATTCTTCACGCAGTCCGCTGCTTCGTCGCAGTCGTCCCTCAGGGTGTCCTTCATGATACCGTTCCAATTGTCACCGGTGGCTACGCGAAAAAGCGTTAGAAACGCCATACCAAAATTACTGAAATGAGCATGCTCCCCGAGACCCTGGCAAGGCATGTCGTCGTTACATTCTGCAATAATTAACATATATCGTGGACTAAATTCCTACAGGAGCTGGTAGCAAACGGTATTATAATATAAAATATACAACGTGGACAGCAGGGGACAGAGATTGTAACAGAACTGGGAAAACGATTGTACGCGAAAGAATAAGTAAAGAGAGGTAGGTAAGTTGGTTTTAAAGAAAATCGTTGTTTGAAAAATTCTCTGTGATAATTTAGCGCTTACCTAATCGGCCAAATAGTTCTACACCAAGAGCTGCGAAGATGAAAAAGAGCAGAAAAAATAGTAATCCTAGATTTCCAACTTGCGGTAACGCCTGCATTACCGTGTCTAAAAGGGCGCGTATTCCTTTTGCCATTTTCAGCAACTTCAAAACTACAAAAATCGTTCCAATCGTTAGCCGATCCCCTTCGTTGTCCTCTTGTTTTCTTTTCTTTTTTTTTTTTTTTTTGTAACTTACCTCTAGCGATTCGTAAAACTCTCATTACCCGAATTATCGTAGGATTGATCGGAATGATCTTCGACTCAACTTCTTCAAGAACTATACCAACCACCGATAATATCACGATTCCTACGTCTAATTGATTCCATCTAGGGTGAAACAGTCAGTTTGAATATTTGATACTGCGCGAAAAAATGTATTTCTTTTTTCTTTTTTGACGAAAGTACGACATACTTGTCTTTAAGGTAAAGATGTAGACCTAAGGCAACGAGTTTCATAAAAGATTCGAGGATGAAGACCGCGGTGAAGAAATAATTGAATATCTTTAGAGCGTAAGTCAGAGCTTTTGGCATCATGTAAAATTCCATCGCCATGGTAACAACATTCAGGCCGATCACCGCAGCAATTGCTAGGTCGAAATATTTAGAAGTCACAACGTTGTGAACGAATAGCCTCGATTTTGAGTAGTTCGTGTAGTAGGGTGGCTCGTGCATTTCTGCGAATCGAATGGTTTGCCTTTAATTTCGTTTCTTCGATCTCGTTCAGTTAAACGCAAAGCACACTCTTCCTTTTCTTACTTCGTCGTTTCTTCTCCATTTGCAAGGCTCGTTTGGCAGCTCTTCTCACTCGTTCCTCCTTCTCCTGTTCCTCGCGACATCTATGAAAATTTTCCACCACAACGCCCACGAACATGTTAAGGACGAAGAAGCCAACCAACAGGATAAAAGCTATGAAGTAGAGCAGTCGCCATTCCGAATAATTCTCGATTGGCTGAAACGGATGATAAAAGGGATACTTTGCAGGTATACCTAATCGGATTACAATCAGGATAAACCAGTTACTAATTTCATAATAATCGTTAAAGTAAGATCACGGTTCAAAATTTTCATTTGCACGCTCTCTTTCTGGAATACGTATATTTTATACGTACATTTTTTTAAATAATTTCACCGACATAATCGAAGCTCGTATCGCCAACCAAAGAACGCATACCACCAAAGCTGTTAAAAATTCTGTTACCAGAGACGATTTACGCGTTACAAATGTCATTTTTATTTACTGGAAGTATCGTTTCCACGACGGTAAAAACGATAACCTCTGAAGGCGATGAAACGATCTTCCACCAGAAAGTAAATGTAAAAGGCGATCCTACTTGGGATTATGGTATTGCGATCGATAATCTGGTCGAATTAAAAATCAATGTTGGTATTAAAAAGAAAGAACTTTGGGGGAAAAAATAAATGACCCTAGGGTATATGTAGATTAAGCGAAGTGGTAATATAATATGCAAATAAAATTGGCGCACTCGAGCGCGTTACCTGTTGATCGACGCCTACAGCGTCGAGTCCGGTGTACATGATGTTCACCCATCCGTCCCTCGATGATAATACGAACAACGACATCAACGCTTTTCCAAGATCGTCGAAATTGTATTTTCTGTTTAACCAAACGTTGCGCTTGTCGGCCAGGCAGTCCGTCTTATTGCGTACATTTTTAATATCAGGCCCCTCGCAGTAATAAAAGGCACCCTTGAACAGCTGCACGCCCAAGATACCGAAGATTACGAAAAAAGTACAGCATATCAAAACGATGTTGCCGATAGGTCGTAAAGAGGATAACAATGTCTGAACAACCAGTTTCAAACCAGGAGCTCGATTAATAACCCGTAATGGTCTTAGTGACCTTAAAAGTCTAAAAACCTGCAACGATACGAATTATAGGTTAGGGTTATTTGATAACAGGTGAGAAAGTTATGCGAAACGCGATTATCATGTGTCCCAAAACAGTGTCAATTTCATATCGTTTCATTTATTCGAATGTTTATGAATAGTTTGAAAAGATATTTTTCAGGATAATTGTTTTTCATTAGCTTTTTATTAATCGCTTTAGATGATGCAGTGTTTCAAATATTAGAGTAATTTGTACACAATGTATTGTATACAATGAGTAATGTTCATGTATAACGTATATTGTAACATGTGCTAGGCATCGATTTATCCACATACTTATTCATCGATTGTTATTAGCATCCTGGCGTCAAGTGACGTCTCTGCTACGTCAAGTGACGTCCCTGTCACGTCATTAGCAACTCTGATATGCGTAAAGGCGTGACACGACAGGCACGACACTAAGTATTAAAGGGTTAATTATTTACTCGTTTTACAAAAATATCTCAATTTTAAGACGGTGTAAACTGTGTGCCTGTGTATACGCAGATTCCAACGAAATTAAATGCTATCTGTGTAGAAAATTTCGTGAAGTTGAACCGTAAATCAAAATGTGAAACATAGAGTATTCGAATTCGATGGAACAAATGAAAATCAGTGCTTTGATTTAATTAGAGAAATACGACGATTAAAAACAAATTTATTCTATTTTATACCGTTGAATATAATCTGCGCAAATCTCTTTGGCGTGTTTTCTTCGCATTTTATATATAATGAAAAGGAGACAGAAAGACAAAGAAGAGAAACAAATGTAAAAGTGAATTTACGTTAGAATCACGTTAAAGAGAGAAACGTACCCTCAGTATTCCAAATATTCTTGGACTACTCGCCGACAGTAAGGACATTGATAAGTCGATTATGGAAATGATCACAAGAACTCCGTCCATAATATTCCATCCTGAAGTAAAATAAGCGTCGGATCCGTACAGCATACCAGATGCAACAACCTGCGACAAATTGTAATCCGTTTTCGTGGAAGATATTCTCTCTGTTTTTCGCAGAGATATCAAAACTTCTTTGTTACCTTGATAAACATCTCAACAGCAAACACCGCGGTAAAAATGTAATTCGCAGTGGATAAAAAAAGTCTCTCTCCGCTATCCGGTGGTATATTTGGCCGTTCCATCGCCAGTGTGATACAATTCAGACCAATGAAAAAGAGAACCACGTTATCGAACCATCTTTGATCGACTAACTGCCGACATAAAACGCGAAATCTGAAACGTAAATACGTTTGCAATTTGTGGGACGATCGTTCGTTGTCAAATCGAGGAACACGCTTAATCATAGTAAAAATTTGTATCGACGATATTTAAGAATATTTAACAATCCGACGATATTGAATTTTCATTTAAAAAAAAAAAAGGAATATTAAAAAATGTATTAACTGATTCAATCGTATTTTTCTTGTTTCGAAATGCTTGAAGTAAATAGATTTCTTTTTAAGAAAATATCGCACATAAAGCGTGGCGCGCGCACACAAACGTACCTGTTATTCGGTGGAAAAATGTAAAGCGAGTAATCATCACGTTCCTTAAGGCATCCTTTCGGTTCAAAAAACATGAATATTTTTTTAATTCTCTCGATGCTGCTTGCACTACCATGACCATTCAAGGGAGGCGTCTGTTCGTCTGTACGGGGATTGTCATCATCTTGATCGGGAAGTCGTTTAATTCTGGGCAGTGGACCAGTCTCCATTGACAGATTATTGATTGTACGTGCCGTTGAGCATTGCATAGGCACCTCGTCTAGAGGTAAGGTTTTTCTCGTCGGCGACTGAATGTTTTCGTTTCCACGCAACGAGTTCCTTCGCGAAAGATCGCTAATCCATCGCATCTTTAAAACATATTAATCCCCGTGATTACATTATCACGAATTACCAAAGTTTATCTTTCGTAATTGATTGCTAGAATATCTTTTACTTGGAAAACCAAGTCGTGTTGACGATTAATATTTGTAAATTTCTTCGTAAAAATGTAACTCTTATTCCTACGGTATTATTACGATTTCGATACAAATTTTCATATTTTCTATGTAAAATTTGAAATAATTTAATCAATTCGATCTCAAAATCAACCAACGATTAATTTTGAAAATACGTTTTTCTACACGCGTTTTTCTCTATATCTAGACTTTTAATTTTTTTTTATTTATTTATTTATTTACATTTTACAATTTGTCCAGTAGGACATTTGGTAAAATATTACAGCTTAGTGGTATAACAATGTAACACGTGGATGGCTACCCCCAGTGGGACACCATCTTCGAATTTGATCGATAGACTTTTAATATACGCGAAAAAGAAATATTGCGTTTCATAACGAGTTTGAAATTTTTGACAAGACTCACCTGATTAGGCGTTGCTGTGTAACGCCGTATAGAGGAGCTACGGCTTGCGATGGAATTATTAGGGCTGAGACTACGATTATTGCTTGTTAGGACGGTCGTTCGATTATTCGGTGTGTCGCTTTGCGTGTCGTTTCTTATCGAACCGTGTAAATAACCGCCGTTGAAACTGAAAGGTAATTTTGCGAAAATTACCACGGCAAAGGAGAAACTGGAGCATAAACATGATCATCTATTGTGAACAACGTTTATCGCGGACTACGTTACTGTTACATCGGTGTTTCGAATACGACGTTACCATCAATTTGCATTACTTGCATATTTCGCTTCGACAACATTCTCCGGCAAATAATTGAACAAGAAAACAGAATTAGTAATTTAACTTGTAGATATTACGTTTGACTATGTGCATGAATAAATTTACCTTGGTTGCGATATGATGAATTATTGAAAACCTAACTGGCGAACGAACTGCCACGAATAGATTTTTACCATTTCTTTCTATAGTACACTCGTAGTTTCAACGTAAATGATATCTTTGTATTACGCCTTAACGATGGTATTTTAATTCTCATTATTCAATGTAGTTTTGCTACTCGCTATGCTTTATGCAACTAAAATCTTGCGATTGAATTTTCATCGCCTTTTCGCCGGATAACCATATGCAAATGAGGAAGAAAATTATGGTTTAGCAAATTTTCAGTTACAGCGAAGCAGTTATGCCACGTATTACGCAATGACCGAGTCGTTAACCAATATGAAGTATTTATGGATGACCGTAATCATCTTTGACAAAGATTGATGTTACTTCCCTTAAACCGGTTGCACACGTAACTGCATACTCGTGCGCTATGCAAATCTATCGCACGAGTATACGCGAACGTTTGTGCGGTAATAGTGCGCCCTGTGGGGGCTATACGACCAAGGTATACTCGCACAAAAAATTACACGGCTTTACACTGATTAAAAATTGAAACAACGACTTTTTTTTTTTTAGAAGGTTACAGTAAGATAGCGAAGCTCCACAGTGGCGTACTAAGGTAGACACAGAGTTAAAAACAGAGTAACTGTTTAAAAATTGATCTTGAATTTATTGAAAAAGTTGGAAGAATTCCTTTACTAGATGACGCGTAAGAAAATTTTTTTTTTTTTTTTAAGGAACCACAGTTGGTCGGAATTTCGAAGAAGACAGCAAAGATCGCTTCTTACAACTCTTTCATCTGAGGCTGCGATGGAAATTTAAAAAGCACGCTCTGTAGATTTATGACTGTTACATGCACACTGAAAGTTTCATGTATAAAACTCGTAAGGATTATGAGAACCTAAGCTAGAGGGTGGGTCAACAAACAAATTATAGCTCCCGCTCCAAGGAATATACCTAAACGTTATTTTATATTATTCAACTGTTATCTGTATTACTTTATTAATTCAATATTACCCACAGTGGCTGCAAAAGATATTTCTACACCACCACGGTTGTTATTACCTTTACACGCTAACTAAATCCGACTGTATTTTCTATCATTTAATGAAAATGACAAAAGTTCGATACTATGAGAATGAAACGTAGAATCTAACAAAAAAAAAAAAAAAAAAAAAAGAAATAAGAATATGTATGTCGGAGATGAAAGGACATCGGGACCTTTCTTTACCCTAATCCCTAATACCCTAATTCAGATGTTTACGACGACGACATTTAAACGATAAACGAAGAAATAGTTATGCGGGCACTTAAGGTTTATGACGATGGGTTTGGGCTCGAGGTGACATAACGAGTCACCGAACGTACCCAGGGTCACGAGAGGGACGTGTAATAAAGGAAGTAGGAAATAGTTGTGCAGCTCTGCTGAAAAACAGAGATTGACCCGAGGAGTGAGAAAAGGACTATATAAGGGCAGTTTCATTTGGATTACGAGTTAGTTAGTCGTTGAGCGAATTGCTGATTGAGTTATCGAGAGAGTTATCAGAATCGTGTATTACGTTGGCATTCGTCATCCCGTGGACCGCGGATTCGTTATCGAACCTGAATTCGTTGTCATCAACGTCTAGACCACCCGATCGCCGCGAATATTCGTAATCTGTGTATCGCAACTGATCGTATCGATAAACCTTTAGCGTGACTACCATGGCAAATTCGAGAGAAAATTCTTCAGACGCGCACACTTCCAATCCTAATCCGACATGTACAAAATACTCTTCGTAACCACTGTGTATATTATTTCCAAATATCCTTTTATTACGCATATCGTCTTGATTTTATTCACAACTTACGTTGAATTGGAACCGAGTAGGGTGCTTCGACCGTTATTTAGTACAGTAGCTCTACTAAGAGGTTCGTCCTCCGATTGCGACCAACGTTTCCTCCGTAGAGATGGCCGTGATAATTTCCACGAGTAACCTCTTTGTATCCTTGGCGGACTGTAGCAAGGAGCAGTCACGTAACTTACGAGTCGAAAGATTATATTCATCTTCGAGTTTCGTATAATTTATTTCAAGTTGTACTCGGTGGAACAAAGATATTACGGGTGGGACGCGCGTACCTTGAACTGGATGATTCTCTCGTTGCTGGATTAACAACAGCAGTGACGAGGCTTATTCGTCGAGGAAACTGTCCGGCAATAAGATTTTTCGTTGATATTTTATTCGAAACGTCTGGTAGCTTCAACAGGCCGGAAGGAATACTACACTGACTCTGGAAAAATAATATTTTCGTAGAAAGTTACTGGAAATCGATGAATATTTTCAGCCTGCTATAAGAATATTCGGACATTTATACAAAAAATGTTAAGCTAGAAAATTCCAATATTCCATTACAATTGCTATTTATTTCTTCAAATAGATGAGATATATTTGTTATATATTTACCGAGTGGCAATTACTTGGAAACGAGTACTAATTATTAATTTACTTTTTAGCCTAGTTACACTTTGCCACGATACGAGAATCGTATTAAACAACGCAGATGTTTGAAAGATAGTACACGTACGCCTGAACGATCGATGGATTCGATGGACAATGCCGCTGTAGGATAAACAGCTCGACAATTTAGATCTCTGTAGCCGACATCGAGCGTGGTGTTGGGTGAATCCTGAGGGGTGGCTGCCGTGTGAGTAATTATCGGTGGTTGTCCAGCAGCGCCCATCATCTTATTCTCCTTTTGAATGTTACACTTTGGCTCGTCTATCTGATGCTTCCACACGGTGTTCTGCTTTTCCCTGCTGTTGTTGTCTTTGTACTTGCGCAACTCCTCAGCGCTCTGCCACGAATTCTTTCGATCCTACGTTCAAATATTTACACGCTAAGATAAAATCGTTTTTCAGTTTTCTTCTCGCGCATACAAATGTACGTGCTGTCCATAAAAATGCGCGAGTAAATGCGATCCAACATCTTCGTGGCCATCTTCGAGACGAAGATCGTTGTGTCTCACAGGTTGACGAATAATCGGCACCGTTAAACGATTGCTGCGATTTATTTCGAAAAAATTTGATTAATTCGAGTGATTTGTTTCTACGAGTGTAAACCGGAAATAATCGCCAAAGACATGTATTTAACGTTTGCACAAGTAAATGTTTTAGAATCACTTTGACGTTGATTCGTGAAATTGGAAGCTAGTGATTTCATATTAGAAAATAAATTGAAAGGAGCGTATGCTATTAAAAGTAGCGTTGTAAGAGATGTTAGTGAAACTGATCCACGACAAACATCGAGATAAATGGCGCTCGAATAGAAAGTAAGCCATTATTCGTCACTTGGCTCGAGCATAAGAGCAAAAGACAAATGGACAAGTGGATAGAGCGTGAGTTATGCAGACACTCAGGCGAATGAAGATAGTCAATGTTAGTTCAGATAAACAAGCGAAGTTCATTTTTAGATCAGATAGTCGCTTGTACGAGGATACTTCAAGATGATAAATTCGTAAAGATGGGCGTATCATTTTCGTGTATCACGAAAGATGAATTATTCGTTGCAGCTTTCTATAATGTATACTTGCGTCAAGAACGATATTACAAGCAAACGGAGCAAACCTCTAGGAAATTCAGGAGAAGCAAAATGGAACCAAAATGATGTCAAAGTGAAAGTTAACACGGAATCGAAATAGAAAGTAAAATGAAACTAAACTGAAAATCGGAGTAAAATCAGGATAAAGATCAGGAGGATGGCTATGCAAAATGTTTCAGGATTAGAATATGAAATATGATGGAAATAGTGAAATATTTTTCACATCGTCCCAATTCCTCCCATTTTATATCTGAAAATATTTGTTCTTCCAAATACCTGTACTCTCATTGTGTCGAAACTACGAAAGTAAATGCAGCGTTCGAGGAACCTGGAATTCTATACTCAGCGATTTCCTAAGAAAAGTAAACACTTTATCCTGTATAAAACTAAAGTATTGTTTGATTTATGTCTTCCTTAGCGACGCAAGCAATTTTTTTGCCAGAAGATTCTAAGCAGACGCGTGCTTTATATATTTTAATTTGATTAATGGTGATAGGAGCTGTCCACTGATCAATAAATAAAGCTCCTTTGATAGATTGCTCTTTACCCTCTCTTCTTCCAACAAATTGCTTCTTGCACAGAATATTTCGGAAACCTGTACGTATACATAACCCGAGATGATCGATAAAGCCTGAAGAGGAGAAAGATGCAAGAACCTCGTGACGAACCTGTATGTTCTCATACTGTACTTCAAATATCTTTGGCTTTTTCAGTTATGGACCAGCTGTTGTTTGCATTGATTAATGTATCCCAGAGAATATAAGACGATCCGTACGAGATCTCGCTATGTTTACAGAGAACAATTCCAAAGTGAATCTGTTTGTTCGCGTTACTCGTTTAGGGGATATTTTCTGTCCAAGGGCGCCATCCAATTGTTGAAATTTAGACAATTACAACGTCTCTTTTGCAAGTTTCTTTTCTCTTTTTTTTTTTTTTTTTTTACTCTTTTTTAAACGAATGGAAATTACGAGAATTCGATTAATTTTTCTTTTTCATCGATATTCTTTCTCCCATCCGGATCCTACGATCTTGCAATTATTTTACGATTCTCCAGATCCTATCGTCCTATGAGACTTATTCTTGATTTTATGTGGAAACATTTTCGCTAAATGATGGAAATTCCGTTGGATTCTGAGATTAGCGGTCGCGCGGTTACTATCGATGATTAATCAACATTGATCTTCTTACCTGCGTGTATGTGTCGCTATCAGTGATCGAGTGAGATCTCGATATTCTCGAGGAACCATCGTCACTGCCCATCCCTGCTTCTTTCGCCGCGAGTCTCGCCATCTCTCTCTGTTCTCGCTCTCTTCTTTCATTTCTCTGGAAAAGTTCATGTTTCGATATTTAGAACATTTCGTAACTCGTCGTACACAGCGAGTGAACCGAACGAACCGGCTCAAACTATAACGTTTATATCGATGATCAACAGAGTATAATCGAGTTGTAAAATATTCGCGAATTTTATTCAATTTCCTGTAAGTACAAATCGATTTGTACGTTACGATAGACGACAGGAAAATACTAGATATTCGATGTCACGGTTTTAATCCTTAGACTCTTAATTTCACTTGATTCGGATACAGGAAACTCGTTTAATTAATTAGAGGCTGGATTTACGATAAATTCCCGATCAAATTTCAGTCGCTCTATGTGGTTAATAACGTGGTTAATAATTCTGGTGTGCGCCGGAATTGTCCAGCAAATGAACGCAAATTAGCGACAAACGTACCTCGGAGGAGAATCCTTCGACGAGAATGGCGACGAGCAGATTGAAGAGGACGTAATTGCCGAATGTCATCAACGCGACGAAGTAGAGGGCCGCCCAATGAGACGTTTTCTGCATACCATTGAACAACACGACGTTCCAATCTTCCTGCGTCAAGATCTATGTAAAAAGGAAAATGGAAAATGCCTGTTTATACGCAACACAAGCAATCGGTGGTTACGCTTCAAACGATAGGCAAAACAGAATGTTTCTATGTTCACGACAAACAAAAGTATCGAAGCTAGAAAGTTATTCTGTCTTGTTGAATCTGCTATTTAATTGCTCTTAATAGTAATAATACAATCGTTCGTGTATTCTTAGAAATAGGAACTAGCTTATGTAAATCATCGTTATCGGCTAGTTCTACACATTGTGATAAGTTGAAGGGAACGAAAAGAAAAAGAGGAGAAGACAGATGAAAGATAGCAATGTACGATCAGTATCCGGTCGATATTCTTACTCTATGGGATGTCAGTTACTTGCGGCCGCTTAATCGCGAATTTCTCTCTGCTTTCTCTCCGCGTTCTTCTCGGCAAAGGTGATTTTATTTTGATCTTTCTCGCCGCGGCGTCTCTACAACATGGCATCACAACAACGTACGGCTATTTATTCAAAAAGGGTAAGACGATGATACGCGACAGCGTAACGTAATCCGTGTAATCGATTAACTGCTCTCGGGCCGACAACGAACCGTGTTAATCGCCGCGACAAACAAATCGTTATTCACTCTCCGTTTAATTCTATCGGCAGTCGCGAGAAATCACTGACGAGCCTCCGACGATCCGAGGGGAAAGTAACCGAGAATGAAAAAATTCCAGAGGAAAAAACATATCGGTTAGAACAAAAAAAAAAAAAGAAAAAAAAAAGGAAAAGAAAAGAAGAGAAGAAACTCGGCGGCGAAGAGAGAGAAACTCGTCGACGCGTTGCTGATCTGTTACGAACGCGTTGTTAATTAAGCCGTGTGTAGAGCAAAGATGGGCATAGAGGAAGAGAAAGAACGGAGAGAAAAAAGAGAAACAGAAAGAATGGAGAGAGAGACAGAGAGAGAGAGAGAGAAATAGAGTAAGGAAGAAAGAGAATAGGGATAGGACAAAAAGTAAAGGATGTCCGTATATGCATATATTTCGATCGCGCGATATCAAGAAAATGAGCTGGAAACGCGATGGAGCGAAAAAGCCAGAGAAAACTGTACATAATATTATGTGACACGTACATATACGTATATAGATATAGATATGGATAAATATAGATATAGATACAGAGTTACAGGTACAGATGCAGATCATAGATATCTGGATATAGAGATATAGGTGGACACAGACATCAACATAGACATATAGATATATAGATAGAACAATAGACATAGAGATGGAGATGGAAATAGTAATAGATTATAGGCATAGATAAAGATTAGAGATTATAGATATAGGTGTAGATATAGAAATACCATGTGCATATATAAATACTTAGCGCATATACAGTAGTGTATTTTTTATTTTTTATCTTTTTTTTTTCGGTGTAAGAGAGTGGGGAACAGTGGTACCTGAAAGACCGTGACAAGTGCCCAGACGATGTCGTTGAAATGTTTGCGATCACAGCGACACATTGGGTGCCGCGAGACCACCTCGGCACAGGTGCAGGGCCGACTCCGGTCCGCCCACATGCAAAACTTACCCCCGAACAGGTACATCCCTAGGATGCTGCAACCGAGACAATCCGCTGGCCTAAAGTATCACCGCGATGAACGACGAACGAGAAAGAAATTGGGGACAAGGGATATACCGGTTGCCACACACACCGTGAAGCGTCTTCGTTTCTTCTTTCTTTCACATTTCTACGAATTTTTCGTACAGCCAGGTATCTCGTTTTCCATTTTCCTTTCGCTCGATTTCCAACGATCTGTCCACCTACTTTTTACATCCACTCGATTCGACCGAGCTTTTTCGTTGTTTCTTACGTCTGTGCTCTTGTAGAACGTATCAAGTGTATATCGTGTAAAACGTTTGGAAATTTTTAGTTAAACGTATGGCGGAACACGACTGTCGTGGTATATTGGTCGAATCGGTTTTACGATTACGTTGGTGTCGTATTAACCGTATTAGGTGTATCGACGTATGTACAGGGTGTCGGAGAAGATCGGGGCAAAATTCGTACTACGTGTTGCCGAAACCGGGCAGATAAATAGAAGCTTCGTACGAATTTGTGTCAGAAGATGCTTTATCGAGGAATTATATGCGTTCTTAAGCTTTTATTAAACGTTTTGGAAGTTGTAATAAACGTTGAAAATTTCTTCTTTCTGCGAGGATTCAGGCTTCCTCTCGTCGAACTGACTGACGAATTCTTTCGAATACTCCTGCCGATACAGAGATATTAGCAAATGTATTTTGAATACACTGCGAAAGCTGGTCTTCCGTTTCTATCGCGTTTTCGTCAAACGAAGAACAACTTCCCCAGAAATTTTTTAACAAAGCATTTTCGGACATAAGTTCGTACGAACATTTACTATCTACCTGACCTCATTAACGCGTACTACAAGTTTGTTCCCGACACCCGATATATCCAAATGTATCCTAATATATAATACGCACACGTATGTGTACACAATACGTAATTACAAGATATTACACATACGACATACACGCCTCGAAATTGCTTCCAAATTTCTTACTTCTCAATACGATCACGACAGTCCTGTCTCAGCGTGGTTAATGAAATTTGAAAAAGTAAGCGCGATATATGCATAAAAATTGTTTACGACGAGCGTGGAAATACTTTGTCGAGTCAGCGTATATAAACCCGTGAGAGCACGAAAAGCCGAACAGGCGTTGAATTTGTATAGTATCGATCTTCTTCTGCGGGGCAGGTTGTAGGTACAACGGAGAAAACGGCCGGCGCGATTCGAATGTAAAGCTATGGTAAAAATACGTATCCGGGTTACGTAATCCCTTAAGCGGCGCTTTGGATGTCGGTTCGAATATGGCCGTGAATATTTTAAGCGGTAATTTCCAGGCGGAATTGCGGCCGCCGTTCGCCACTGCGTTAGTTAGCGCATTGTTCATCGCCAGGAAAATTACCTCCGAGCTAGAATAGAAACTGAGATTGAATGCGTATTTAAGGAAACTGCGGATTATGGTGCTGGCGCTGTCTAGTTCGTCGAGACTGCTAAGGCTAAGTATTTGCGTCGGCTGTTTGTTCGATGACCGAGCTTTTAAACTGTTTCCACGTGAAATGGACAGCGTCGCTGGAAACTATTTCCACGACTTTGTTAATGTTGATTTTAGTGGAAACTGGTTGAAACGGGTATCGTATAGTTTCAGGCGAACTATACTACGTACAGGGTGAGTCGCGTTCAACACGGCTGTTTTCTTTCAAAGTATTTAGGTGGCTGAAAAATTCTTTTCACGGTGTTCGTGGTCCTCTCGCATGGTTTGACCCTTTCGTGATGTAGCGCGAAAGAGACAAAAAGAGAACGAAGGTGGTATAGCACTGTGAGTATATTAAACGTCGCGTACGTAACGCATTCATTAATAATGATTTCTTATGGAAGGTTGAAAGATACGTCGCTTTTTCGACGCTAGAAGCGCAAGAGATCATTTTGAAATTATTCATTCTGCATTCTTGGTCGCTTTATTGCACCGTGAAAGGGTAAAAACCCAGGCAGAGTACAGTTATCGGTTTCGATTAACCTAAATAGGTCTCAATCCTTTAACAATATCTTCCGAACTAATATCGATTTCCCTTTATTTCACATTTAAATCGAATATTTAAAATTCTCTTGCTAATTTTCAACCGACCACCGTCCACCTCGGATATCATCGCATAGCGTAACAAAAGTCGTAAAATATGGTAAGATCGTCATCCAGTCAACCGTTTGGAAGGTCGACGAACGTATCTGTCTCAAATGACAAATTCAAATTCTTTTCTCGTGTCGTTAGAAAAAAAGAGATGGAAACATTCGACTTATGAAATTCTTCTTAACAAATATTTCCACAAACAACGATAATAACAAGGATCAATTAATAATCGAATAAATAAATAAGCGAATCGAACCGACGGATATCGAGCGACGAATTATACGATTCGATGACAGACGTTTTATAAAAGGAGACACGGTCGAATCGAACGAATCGCTGCGATTAAAAATAACAATTGACTCTAGGAGAACGAAGACACTTGGCGGGCGGGGCGTTTAAGCAGGTATATCGGGTGAACAGCAAAAACAACTGTCACTCGAAGCTTGTACAGTCACATTCTGCAAGATCGGCGGTGTCTGTCCATTTGTACAAATGCCGTGTATCCTGTATTCGGACGAGAGAAAACAAACAGGCGTACGTGTGTCATGTAACTTGTATATATTATATATACGTTGTTACCAAGCGAATATTACACAAGCTGCGTGTATAAACTGTAAGGAAAAACTGTACGGCGATAGTAATAAAAATTGCGGAAGAAAAATTGCATTAATTGAATTCTGAACAGTAAAAAGAAAATTTTTAGATTAATGTCTGTGGATAATAAAATTGTCGTTTGCGTGAATAAATTCTCGTCATATGCCGTGTTTCGCGTTACGATCGACGTTACCGACGGATATGGAATATATCGAACGAATTGGACGAAATTTTGGCTACAAACGACGTATGTACGTTTGAGAACAAGAGGTTTGGACAAACATAGTGGAAATTTTATTAGACAAAATACGTAAGCAACGACTCGTTCTCAAACTCTACTTTCGGGCATTCTTCGAGCTTCTTAATATACAGCAAATTTTTGTTCCCACACGTACAGGGTGGTTGGTAACTGGTGGTACAAGCGGAAAGGGGGTGATTCTACGCGAAAAAAGAAGTCGGAAATATAGAATACAAATTTTTCGTTCGAGGCTTTGTTTTCGAGAAAGTCGACTTTGAATTTTCGCTCGGTACGCGTGCGGTACGTTATACCGGACCTCACTGTAGATCGTTGTCTCGATGGAAAAATTAAAAAAAAAAGAAAATGTTTATTCTACATTTTCGACTTCTTTTTTCGCGTAGAATCACCCCCTTTCCGCTTGTACCACCAGTTACCAACCACCCTGTATATCCATAAACGAATATCAACGTCGACGTGTGATTGAACTGAAATTCAGTAAATTCGATTGTTGCGATAGACCGGATAAATCAGTTGGGAATTGTAAATTAAAACGATCGTTGTACCGGTTACACGACAACAAAGTACCATCTCTTCTGAAACTACATGCACGATACGAGCAAGAAGAAAATAGAGTCCCAAATAAAATGATAATAAATGACAACAAAAATAAATGAGATGTACGTATCGACAAACAAACCAACCCGAATAGTATGGCCAAGAAAAATATGCAAAGATACGTTCCGGTATTCTTGTTCTGTCGCGCATGAAACTTGTACGCGAACTCGTGTCCAATTCTTCTGAAACATCCAGTACAGAACAGAATCGGTAAAAAGGAAATCGACATTGATATTCGTTTTTTGTTTGGAATACGTGTCGTTTGCTTCGAAGATCCGATACGGACGAGAACTACCATCTCGTCGCGCTAAACTTCGCCTCGTTGATTCATCGTTATTCAACAACTGTACGTGTCTAACGATGCACTCTGATGCACTCTGATGCACTCTGATGCGAGTTCGCTATTATAAATACGAATTTATCGTATCGAATAACGCACCGTACGTCTGCGTCGTACTCCGAGACAAAGATACACCGTATGCGCGAAACATAATTTTTAAATTTCAATTCAGTTACGTCGGTTGCAACATGACGAAAAGTGAAACTAATAGAGCCGCGGCGAAATATATGTACCTGTCGTTGCAGAATGTCACGGTTGACGTTTATTCGGACAAAAAAAAAACCAGGAGAGAAAGAAAACGGAGAAAACAAAAAAAAAAAAAAAAGAAAAAAGGAGAAAGATAAAATAAAACGGCAAAGCGTAAATATATATATATATATGTATATAATATATAATATAATGTAATAATAATTTCTAAATATAAGTAAGGTTAAAAATCTGAAACGAACTTTTAGCGGCTGGTTGCACAAGTACACACTAGCTATCGGTATTAGCAAGTATCTGTAATATTGTTGTTACGTATCTCATATATATGTCTCTAAATTAATAAGTCTACCTGGAATTCTGAATGGCACGGGTATTTGGGTATCGGGTAAATAAAGGTGTCTATCTACAGCGGCTAAACGGAGAGATATTAATAGTACGGAAATCGTACGCAAATTACATGTGGCAGACGGTTGTACCTCTTATTTTCTTTTCTTTCTTTTTTTTTTTCTTCTCTTTTCTCTCTAACGTGTTAATTTCTATTTGTTCTTTTCTTCTTCTTCTTTTTTGTTTCTCCCTCTCGTTTGAAACAATCTGCTGTTCATTCGGTTCAACGGACGTGTCACGCGACGATTTTTAATCCGACACACATTGAGACTCTGCTTTACGTGTTTATATCTCGTGTTCGCGCGACGTATCGTTTCTTTCTTTGCCCCCCCTTCCCTCCTCCAGGTTCGTCGGATGTTCGATTTTTTTTTCTATTTTTTATTCATTTTTTTTTTCCTTTTTGGAACACAAAGTGAAAAGTCGAACAAGATAGAGACAGATAGAGACAGAGAGAAAAGACAGTCAGAGTAAGTATGGCAGAAACAGTGTGAATACAATCGAATGAATTAGAGATACAAAATGCGCAACCGAAGAATCGAAGTCGGATAAACAAACACGTGTAGAGAAATTACGAACGTCAATGACACCGATATGTAATGTAAGTACTGACTGAGAGAAAAATGACGCGGAAGGCTCGAGACGTTGCTACACTGTTAAAAAATTCATGGCGTGACGGAACCTGTGACGGTAATAGAACGTCTTCCTTTTTTCTTCTTTCTTTTTTTCTTCGTTTTTTTCTTTTTTTTTCTTTTTTTGTTTCTCGCTTTTATCGCGTCTCCGATTACTCGCGCGCTTACTCCTCGCGTCTCTAAGAACGTGTATCATTGCTAAAGATCATTTTCATCCGACCACGTTATTTATAGATCGCATACATACACGTTATTTTTTTAATATCATGGCACAGGGAGCTCCAACTGTTCAACATTAACTCGGGGCTCGCAGATTTTCGATCCGCGCCGCTGTGTTCTTTTAATTTACGGCTACTTGCCGGCCGTTTCGGAGGATTTATTTTACCGAATGAATACTTGCCATCCTTCTCGATGTACCGGTTAAAAATATTTCGCGCTCGATTGTTGGCGCGTAACAGTCGAAATTGCTCCCACGAGAGCAGCAAGAAAGAATTGATTCGATAAATCGGCACGCATAATTCTCCCGAATAACGAGCTAGCCTTTCGTTGTGTAGTCATAAAAGTTTGCTTGATTCATGGACTTGATGCCCCCCACGTTAAAGAATATTCCCTAAATGCTCCTTCGCTTTAAACGCGGTCTTTGATCGGCTCGTCTTTTAATGGAAAGTATTTTAACGCACTTTGAATCGTTAATTATAAATTATTTGCTCATAAGGAAATATTATAACCGCCTGGCCAATTACGTTTGATAAAATTAAATCTTATACGATATTATATCGATCGCGTTCCAGTCATCGATTTAACCGATTTCATATTATCCAGTCTATTTATTGTTCTTTGCATTTATCGTTACGTCGTACGAATGATCTCACAAATCAGGTTCAAATTTCAGCTGAAACTGTTTTGATAACATTCAGGCAATTGATAAATCGTAAGGTTCGCTAAGTTCATTATTCTTCTTCTACGTCTGACGAATGATTTCTGAATCAACTAGGAGAATTATTGCGTTTTGCACGACGATGTGAATCGTTACGAGTCATCGAATATCGTGTCGTTGAAGTTTGGTAATTCGAAAGAGCGACAAATTTATTGTACAATGTAAACGACATTAATGAGAATCGGGGAAAAGGTTGCGATACAATTTCCCGTAGCTTATAACAGAAACGTTCTCGCTCGTTTCAGCGGATTTATTTCGACTCTGCTTCTAACTTGCGCAGCTGCCTCTTCTTTCGGAAAACTCTGTGACGCTGCACCTGGAGAATAATCATGCGAAACTGTAGGCAATACCTCGCGCAGAAAACTTAATCGCATTAGTAAGTTGTTAAGCATCGTTTATTTTAAGCCGCTTAACCGTGTCCTCAAAGTTGAAGCTAACTTTTTCAACTCGACTACGTTTCTTAAGCCCGATACCTGAACTTGATTCGGAACTTCGAAACACGCGCAAAATATCTACGTAACATTTAACAGGATATCTGGATAATTTCCGACCAAAGATCAAGGACTAAGGCTGAAATTTAGAATTCAAATAAAATCTCATGATATCTCTTCGTTTGCATTGAAACGATAGAATCGTTGGAACGATTTATCTGAAAAAATGCGAATCGATCGCCGGTTAGAGAAAGGAAGGTCAAGGAGTGACACGATGGTGACGTTTTAAGGGACGTTACTGAAAGTAATCGACGACAAACAGCAAGATAAATGACGTTTCAGACGAAAGTAAGCCATTATTTGTCACTTGGCTGAAATAGAAAAAGCGAAGAAAATGGATAAATGGATTCCACATGAGTTAAGCGATATATAGAAGATTGGATAGATGGGAGTAAACGTTGCCAGCTATTTCGCAAGAAGTAGAAGAAGAATCCACTTTTGAAACGTGAAACTCGGTTAATCCGTGGCGGGAATACGCGTTGTTTGAATACTTTTTATGTCTCTCCAGTGTTTCGCGACACAATGCAATTAACGAAACAAAAATTCAACTCACTTTTTATTCGCAATGACCTGCCAATCACGCGAGGAATGTTCGTCGGATATTTAGCGAGACACCGCGTACGTTTAGCTATGTCGCATCGTTACAACGAAGAATGTACTGGGTGCCTGACGAATAATTAATCGACAGCCCATCCGAAATATTTCTGCCATTTCATACGTTGAGAAGATTCGCCGGTTCAAAAGTTCGCGATTTTAACATTGTCGCGTGATTAATTTCGCAATAAACGGAAAGCTACGAAGATCAGATTCGTCCCTTGGAAACGTCCAACACGGTGAAATTCGTCGTTAAAAAATTTCATAACGTTAACCATTCGCTGTCTGTCAGTTTCATTGATACGAGAAAACAAGAGAGAAAGGAAAGATGAGATCCGTGAAATGGGAAATGGAATTTCGCGAAAGTTACGATCTTGGAAATTTCAAACGCCCCTTTCCGATGAAACCTGATACGCATTATCATTTTATTATCATTGGATGTATTAGAGCCGACAAAAGGAAAATCTCGTCCGCGATACGTCCCTTTTTGAAAGGAATGTTGCGCATACTCGTTTGTACACAGGGCATACAGGCGGAAAAGTGGTTTAACCCTCTGGCTATGGCGGAGATGGCCGAGAAGTGCTACTCCTCTACGCCACTCTAAACTGCGAGTATGTACTCTGCCAATGGATAGAGCAAAGAGAAATTTCATAGCATCGAAAGTTCAATCATCTATTTAAATATTAGGTTCAATGGGTTTGTTTGTCTCTCGACGGAGGAGTAACTTCTTAAAGAATGTTACAGTGACATTATAGAGACAAGTCGCGTATGAAAATTGTCCGCAGTTGTGGACTGCTTGTGAAATGGTCTTAAATAATCTCCTCTTTCGGGTCTATTTTTAAGACAACTAATTACGAGACACACAAGGTTTCTTTATGAACGTTCAAAGGAGAAAGGTTATTTAAATCAGGGCAATAGAGGTTGGAATATCCGATGATTCTTACTCGATTTTGTTTCCATCGACGAAACATATAAAAAGGAAACAAACCTACCGTCGCGTAAATGTAAATCTTCGTCGTTGCCGTACGACCAACAATCTTCGAGATATTTCGAATAATTTCGCTGTGAAAGATTGCCAGAGTCACTGGTCAATCCTATGGAAAAGGAGATTTCCGCGTGCAACCAATTAAAAAATAACCGCAACAATATTTATCTATATACGTGGTAAGAGAAAAACGAAACGTTTTAGTTATCGATCGAATATTTGCGAGAGATTCGCTAGAGCGGCCGTTGCTATGGCGATCTTTCATAACGAGACGACTAATTCGCCAAGCAAAATGTCAATTGTTTAGAAATTCTGTAAGCTACGGGCCTATACAATATTATTTTTCCTTTATTATAGATTCTTCCTTCGGAATTTATCACCCTATAGATTTTCACTATCAAAAGACAGTCGTTCCATTTAACGCAGTGGGTGGGGCACTTTTACACGGTTTTGCCTGCATTTACGTGCCGTTGTTATAGGAACAAGCGGAATTCAGAAAGAGATCAAAAGATTTAATGCGACTTCTCCCTCGTTCTATCTCTTCTGGCGCTTCAACCTTTTTCTTTAAATACAGACACGCGGGCTTGGATGCCCGTTTCATTTCGCGAGCCAAGCTTCAGCCCTGATGCAACCGTGATTTTACCTTCTCCAGCGAAGAAAGAAATCACGGTTAGTTATAACTTTTGCTTTGATACGAGAATCAAGTAATTAATACGAATGTGAACAAAAATTAAGTAATTTATACGAAGTTTGGATTATTCGCGCAATCGTCGGTCAGGCTATGATCGAATTACGAACGACGAACGATAAAAGTGACGTTATTCGGAAATATCGTAGAACATATTGCGCTTTAACCTAAGGAAATTCACGTTAGATTCGGCATCGAATATTTTCAACTCGATTCGGGAGATACGAACAAAGCGAGAAAACGCTTAGTTCTGATTTAAATAGGGAATTTTTAAATCGATGTTTATCTTTACACGGGGAAAATATATATTTGCCCGTAAGCGGTGAATTTTGGAGTTTAACAACCGTGTGCAAGATAGCGTCGCGCTGAAGTTAGAGATCCCTGTGCGATAAAATTGCTCGAACATCGTTACGCATTGTATTGTATATATTATCCGGATTGCCGTTTTTCACAGTGTAACGGAATGTCGTATGATGGAATGTAGATATTGTAAGGAAATGTGTGCATATCGAAAACACGGTCAGGGCCAACAGCGATGAGAAGCAGCAACAACAACAACAACACCAACAACAACAACGATCACTTGGGAAAGGACACGTACCAGCATGCAAAGCGTATAATAGAATGTGAACGATAATTAACATGCACGGCACGAGCTTGTACGATCAATCGAAGTAAAAGCGATCAAAGCTGGAAAAAACGCTGATATACGGGGGGAAAAAAGGTCGGCGTTTTCCATCTATGCTGATGCGACAATTCAAACAGTCTCACGGTTTAACAGAGGAAATTTCTCAACAACCTTTTTACCGGGACGCAAAAAAGGAAAAAAAAAGAGAAAAACACAGGTCAAAAACGTATCAGTCGCTTGTTCGATCGATGATCACGTCACAGAGAAGAGATTTTGTGAAAAAAATTTCGTGGCAGCAGGCTACAGTAAGTGAGAGATATTATGCACTTGCGACGACCACAACCAAGTAACAATAACAGATGCGAAGCTTTCGATGCAAAATCGTTGTTTCGTACGACGCTTTATCGCTATTTCTTGCGAGCAAAGAGCTTATATCACAGTTCTGTAGTTTCTTGACGAAAATATCGTTTGTTCGAAAGCATCGTGGAATATCTGAATGGAAAAACTGCAAGACACAGTGGTCATTGGACACTCTTGTGCTACGACCGGTTTTATTGGCTCTTCTTTTACGACGAGAAACAGAATAATATTTTCTTAGATGTGATGTAAGATCTTTCGTTCGTCGAGTATATCGGCACGTTTCTTGAACGGTTTCTAAATGTCTCATACGCGAATCTCTCTTTCTCTCGTGTTATATCATCGAGATTTAGCGATTGTTTGTAGAGAAATTAGATCCATCAAGATTCTACTAACTTTGTATTTGCTCCTTTCAATACTAAACGTTTCCACACACGTTAACCTCTTTTTGCGCAAACGTTACTTCCAATCGATCAAATTACCGATATTCTCAGAAACTCAACCCCTTAATTCGTACGATTAAATAAAAACCTCGTTTATGTAAATAGAATCCAACTTCGTTGGACTTCCATGTACACAACGATCGATAATTTGAACGATTTTAAGACCAGGATACGTTCCTTTGATAACAAAAATTTACTAAAGTCTCTCGGTGCCAAACGACGTCTCTGACATTGTCATTGTACGATCCGAAGTAGCAAATGAACGACGCAGGCCGAAGGCAAAGGGTCACTTACCCTTTACCATTACCAGCATTAGACGCAAAACGATCTTCTGGCAGCGACGACAAAGGACGAACAGGTCAAAAAAGAACCCTGTTTTTTAATACAATTGAATATCGGCGAAAAGATTCGCGCAAAGAACGAATAGAAACCGTGCGCAGAAACGGCGAATCTGGCGGAAGCAAGACAACGCTAAAGAATCGGAAGCAGCGTAAGCATGTCCGAGGGCCAGCTCGACGCGCTGCGATGGCAATTGTGAGAGCCGCGAGGCGCATTTTTAAAAACAAAAAGAAAAACGCACTTCTTTACTCTCGCTAAGCAGCGACTGCGGATTAAGACGAATAAAGAAAAAGCGAAGAAACATCATCTCAGGTACGGTCGTTCGAATGATCCGTGGCCTCCTCCTCCTCCTCCTCCTCCTCCTCCTCCACCTCCTCCTCCTCCTCCTCCTCCTCCTACCTCGATACGGCTCTGCATGCCATTATAGAGTATATAATTTTCGTTTCATGTATGTATCTCTCATACGTTACCTTAAGGCCTCGCGATAATCATAAACGTAGCAGATGACGTCTTTCGGCCGTTCAATGACGAATGTGACGATATATTGTATATGTCGTACGTATATATGTATTGTATATAAGGGCATATATGTATATATATATGTGCACATATATACATATATCGAGGTAACTTAGCATACGTGGTTGCATGTGTATGTAACGTTAATATGTATATATACGAATAAATATATATATATAATATAATTATAATATATATAATATATAATATACACTATATAGAGGAAAATAAAGCCCTCGAGAGATACGTGGAAAAGTATCCTTTGTAGGTACCTGAAACACCGTCACAATAGCCCAGAGTAACGAGTCAAAGTTTTTCCTATCACACTCGACGTCAGAGCTGCCTTTCATCGTTTCACAGAATTTGCAACCAAACAGGTTCATCCCGAGAATACTACAACACAACGAAACGTGCAATGTACTTCCTTATCCGTAAATATATAGGTAGATAAATAGACAGATAGTTGTGTAGGGAAGAGAAAAAAGAAGTGAAGTAAGAACGTGGGGATGTAAAGAGAGACAGAGAGAGAGGAATAGAGAGAGAGAGAGAGAGAGAGTGACAGAGTGAGAGAGAGAAAGAGAGACAGAGAGAGAGAGAGGAATAGAAAGAGAGAGATAGAGAGAGAGAGAGATAGAGAGGGACAGAGGAAATAATGACGGGAAGGGGTAGCAAGGTTGATAGAGGAAGAAAACAAATTTAGTTTGGAGAAAAAATAGAGAAGCTTCTCTCGACTACGGTAAATCGAGTCACTTAACAAGTAATCGTATAGAAAGTCTGATGACGGTGCGCTCGTCCTACGTTACAGCGCGTATGCTAACGCAGACTAACGTCAAAATTAATATCAATTCGTCCAAACGAATATCGCGTGGGTAATTCTGTTTGCGTGAAAGCCGGCAGAAATCTACTTTAAAAAAGAGCCAAATCTTTTCGAATGGGTTATAGTTGATACTCGTATATCTGTATTTATAATTTATGGCTATTGACTTTACTTAGGCATTTTATTATCCTGATAGGTTTTAATATGTTTGCTTAAAGATTTAAAGATAGTTCCGTTTATTGATCCTGCGATTTGGAACTATCTCGACAGTGGTATATACTACCAGCCAAAAGTATAGAACCTTGGCGAAAGTGTTTTATAAATAAGAATTAGGAATCGCGCTTCCAATTCATGTTCTTTCGAAATAAACGATTGTCGAAGAATAACCTATGTAAGTTTCAGTTCCTTCCCGTGAATTATTTCTAAAGTAATAATAATAATAATAATAATAATAATAATAATAATAATAATAACAATAAACCTATAGAGAATATAATAAGTAAAAATAGAATAATTGAAAAGGACAGAATCATCTCCACGCCTAATGTCGCAACATTTCGAAAGTCGCCTTCGAACAGATCGAAACTCGACTCACCGACCCGTAATGCTGCAGCGGTAGTTGCTACGAAGGAAATTAATTTGCCACATTTAATAACACACACAGCTTGTCAACAGTCTGCCATGAAAACTAGCAACGAGGCTCATGCTTCTGGCCGATAGTGAATACCATCTGATCGCCTGCGCGTTTCTCGCCGAAAGATCGAAAAACAAAAGCGTGGACAAAAAAAAAAAAGAAAAGAAACGTAAAAGAAAAAGAATATCCTATGATGGCACGTAGTTCGAAGAATCAAAGTATTTCAAAAATTTCCTCAGTTTAAAAAAATGACGCACACCTGAGTCCCTGGATAATAAGATCAAACATCAAACGGACTGACGATGGCAACAAAAATAACACGAAGCCGATGGCGATTGCGACGAACGATCGATCGACCGTCGGATGATCTCGAGACGCGTGTCAAACCCGCGGGGATAGCGAGAGGCCGTGTTCGCAGCATAATCAAATAACCGAAAGAGATACATATTTATCCATTCGCAAGCTGTCTAATATCGATGACCACACCGAGGCGCACTTTGTAGGCACTTAGAGAGTACATAGCATTAAAAAAAGGAAGAAGAACGGGGCAATAGAATAAGAAAGAAGACGTACGAATACACGAATAATTAATAGGTAGTAGTATATATATATATACATATAGCTCTCATACTCGTCGCTAGATGAAAAGCACCATGCACACATGAAAATATATATACATATATATATATATTCATATACGTGTATGTATATATATATATATATGTATACATCTATATTCATATCGATATTCATATGTATAATAGGTGTCCTCTAATAATAATAATAAAAAAAATGGTAGAAAAATAAATAAACAAATGAGAAAAGAAACAGTATATAATAATAATATACACGTTCGATGCCTCAAGCCATGAGAAAGGGCCAACAAGACACTCCTCGTAGACACGTGCCAACAAACACCCATCGTTCATTACCATTACAACGTCAGAAAACGCTGCAGTCGCAAACGCAACAGTGTGGTAAATAATGTAAAACGAGAGAACTGCTGCGACTCGGTTTCATCTATAATACGTGAGATGCAATTTACGCGGCGATCCATATGCCGTGAGAGAAGATAAAAAAAGCGCATAAAGAAGAGAAAAGACAAAAGGAGTATAAAACGGAAGACATAGTCACCTAATACACTTCGTGTTCGAAGAGCAGTGACATACAAGCCCCAGCTCCTGTGGAAGCTCGGAAGCGGACAAGAAGCTGTTCTCAAAAGACAATAAATGTCAACGAGACCCTCGAATCAATCAAACGAAACGAACGCGTTTCTCTACGATGAACAACGTCGCCGAAGGAATATCTGAAGGAACGCGATAAACGCGAATTTAGACTCTACGCTCTTAGACTTGCATCGCGGATCGCTCGTCGCACGGTGAAAGGCGTAACAATCGTATTCGTAAAATACCACGACCGGTGAACGACGTAGATCTAGTAAGATAGATCAATCTCAGTCGATATATCTCTACTTTCGACGAACCGAATGACGATGGTTCGTCTAGAACTATTTTATGACGTTCTTCCGCAAAAACCTAAATTCGTCGACTCATCCGCAACGCTCGTTATCTCAATCGTCAGTTTGAAAACCACCGAAACAAATTCAACGATTTGATATAAACATCCTGGCTGCCATCTTTCCCTTTCACCACGGACGAATCAACCGTGACGCGAATACGAAGCGTGCGAATATAAATTCGCCTTATCGTTGCACGTCGCGCCATCGAGCGAGGATTCGATCGAAACACGGTCTCGTTGACACTTAACTTAGCTCTGTTTCTTTAGTCTCTCCACAATTCGTGATAGTCCATCGATAATCCAGTGATCTTTCAATTCGCTTTGGCTGTCATGCAAACGTTATGCTGATGAGGTGATTATCTGAACGGAATAACGCGCAACGTTAAATCCGTGTCCGTGAACACGAAACGCGTTTGCGATCCGACGATTGATAACTGTCCGCGTGGTGATCGCGACGATGATGGCCGACGCGAACCGCGATCCTGGAAACGTGCATCTCGACGATTTTTAAAGACCGACGACGACGTGGCCGACAACCGCGAGCACAATTCCCGGGCACTGGTTGCCTAAAGGGAAAGGGAACAACTTACCTGAATATAAAGATGAAAAGTACTAAAAGGGAAAAGAATACGGCAACGTTATCCATGGTGCGCAGCATCACGAACAGCTGTCGCCGGAGGTTCGGTAGGAAACGCACGAGCTTGAGGATTCTCAGTAGCCGGAAGGTCCTCAACACGCTCAGCCCGGAACTTCCGCTCCTCTCCTCAACGAACGCTTGACAAATCTCCACCACGCTAGACGTTCAACAGAAAATTCCTCCTTTTGCATATACATTGTCGTGCGATATAACGCGTAACTCTTACATTAACAGACCATTCGAATGCTCGAACCTTTGGAATTATCCGTTCGATTCTAATGAATAGGTATGTTTGAGTTTCTTTATATTTTAAGTTAATACGAAAGACCCGAGTCTTCTCTTCCAAATTTTTGCTTTGAATTCCACCGATGTCACGAGCATCGGTTTATAAGGAATATTCGCAGCGAAATTTAGGAAAAGTTCGTAATCGATGTATTTTTATGGAATCAATGTCTTGTCTATCGGTAAATTTATCAAATTTTCTAACTTTCAGAGATACGTGTTTGTTCGACATTTTTTTTTTTAGAAAAACGTCAAAGTGTTGATTCGCGTAAATGATTGTTTTATTCGCATACCTGAGCACCACGACGACTCCGTCGAAAACGTTGAATCCGTTGCTTATGTAACCGAACGGACCCTCCGCGATGATCTTCAGCAACATTTCCACGGCAAAGACGGCCGAAAACACGATATTGCTTATCTCGACCACTATGGTCAATTGCTCCGGCTGTCGACCGATAAACAGGAAAAAAGGATACCACTTTTTCGATGCATATGTATATATATACAGGGTGGTTGGTAACTGGTGGTACAAGCGGGAAGGGGGTGATTCTACGCGAAAAAAGAAGTCGAAAATGTAGAATAAACATTTTCTTTTTTTTTAATTTTTCCATCGAGACAACGATCTACAGCGAGGTCCGGTATAACGTACCGCACGCGTACCGACCGAAAATTCAAAGTCGATTTTCTCGAAAACAAAGCCTCGAACGAAAAATTTGTATTCTATATTTCCGACTTCTTTTTTCGCGTAGAATCACCCCCTTTCCGCTTGTACCACCAGTTACCAACCACCCTGTATATATGTATTTTCGCTATGAAATCGCGATGAACCCCTTGTCTCACTCAGAATTCTGTCAAAGTTCGCTTTCTCGGGAACATTTTATTTCTATCTCGGTGTGTAGTCTCCCTTATGCGTCAGTTACAGAACACCCTGTATATTACAATATTTATTCTCTGACGTGTGCAAATAGAAATTCCAAGTGAGCGTGTATGTACATGTATGTACATATGTGTGAATAGGTACAAGTGACAGGGTTTCAGAGATTATGGCGCAAACAAAGGTAGGGTGTTAGCCACCTAAGGTTTTGGATGGACACTATTACGTGTCAGTAACACCGACACGACGATTTCCACGATGACACTAGCAGCCGATCGCTACATTCGCCAATCACGACACTCCCTCTATGACGGTTCAAGAAGCAAAAGATCGTCCTGGAAATCTAATTAAAAACGTATTTCGTTTCTATGAATAAATTTGACGGATTTCTGTATTGTTTGTGAATGTTTATTTCGATAAAATAATTTCAATATTCTTCTACTGTATCGAAATAACTGTCGACCTCAAGCGCGTAAGATTTCTAAACTTTTAAATTCAAAGTTTACATTTTTATTAATTTTTTTTGTAAGGTATATAATTACAGTAATTGCAATTGCAGTAATCGATATTTTATAGATCTTTCAATCTCTGTCGATGGAATCGTTTGAAAAATGATGTCGCGTGATTTTTTGAATAAACTCGTTCCACGTTTCTCACCATCCTCTTTACGGTACTTTAAAAAGCTGATTTCCTTCTTTATCCTGCTTTTCGCTTCTGGTTCGTTTTAAACGACCCCGTAACGCGTTATGTGAGATTTAGGTCAGAACTCTATTTATTGCAGCGTTTCTAACTAATCTGCGAACAAGGAAAAACCATAAACGAGCTACATCATGAAAGAGCTGTTTAAGGATTCATTTCATATAACAGCGCGTGCAAATCTTCACCAAAACTACAGCTTCTCGCGTTTGCTTTAAGACCTTTATATATAGGTTCCATCAATCTTCATGATGTAATTTTATTTTACTGTAAAAACAGCGATCAATAAATTTTACATTCTGCTATAAAATATTTATGGTTCATACATGCATTACAGCGAGATATAAAGTTTCTTACATAAGCGAATTTAATAAAATCCTGCACCTATACCTATAAAATCTTTCTGTATCTTGTGTATTACCGTCGAATTTTATTTACTCCGCCCTCAAACGTTATTTCTGATCTTTATTTTGAATATTGAAGTGATGTGATTTTTATTATGCTCTTATCGTCGTATGAAGATAACGTAAGTACGCTGGTCGTTCGATAGATTACGGTTAAAAGTTGGCAAATAAATTTCGTCGATAGATAAACCGGATTGACGGCATTTCGCTTTTTACGAATAGCAAAAGAAATAAAAAAAGAAAGGTACTTCACGAGTTGTATCGCCGCGCTAGAGAATTTGTGAGTCGTTTTTTAAACACAATCCGATGATTTCACCTTTTATGATCACCTTCTATACAAAAACAGACGTCTCAAATCCGAAGATAACGCGAAAGGAACGATTGAAGCGATTAAAGATTTTGTGTCGTAATCAACGCTATCGAAAAGGAATAAGCGAGTTAATCGAGGCGGTTTCCTTTAAAAAGAGTCTACGTGAAACAAAATATAGCGAATTGGATAAACTTTTAGTGAAAAGTCGTTGCCTTAGCTGGATTTTGGTGTCAGCTATACCAGAGTCTATAATAAGTATTAACTTATTATAAATAATCAGCCATGTCACCGCGCCACGCCAGAAAAATTACTGAAAATTCTCAATGCGAGAATCGATTGTAATTTTAATAAATTTAAAAAAAAAAAAGATGATTGTCAGATGTCGGTACATCCTCACAGAATATTTTCAGCTAGCCTAAACACCCGCTTTAAATTTTAGGATTTATTTAGCTAAGTCTCTCCAAAGGGGCAAATAGTCTGTGTCTTAACAGTTCCTAAATCTACTACGGGAAGATACGGGAAATCTGCTTTTCTCACACATTATGCTTCCCGCTAGCAACTTTCCCTCAAGGGCGGTTAGCATCCTTTTCCAACCACCAACACAAAATTAGCCAATTAACAGCGACGTCCATGTCCCTCACTTTCCGAACCAAGTCTCTATTTTGCTTATATGGTTCATTGCTGCTGTTCCCCATAGTGGTATTCCGCACGTCCAGATTGCTTTTATGATCGTTTTGCATATTTTTCATTTATTTTCTATGCTTAATTTGGATTTTCCACTTGTTAGCCAATGCATTTGTCGCCTTGCTGTCTGTATTTTGTCTATTATTGATTTCATATGCTGTTTCCATGTGAGTTGTGTATCTGTGGCGGATCGGTATCAACAGGACGCCGACAGGTTGAGGCATCAACGCGGCGCAACACCCCCCGGGCGATCCGCGGGTACCAACCGCCAACACCAGAGAGCTACGACGACAACGAGTCTGTCTATCTCGCTAGCGGTCGAATATACGGGCACACGATACAAATACCGCACCTAGCGAGACTCCCTCTACGTCTAAGGCAGGGACTACCGGGCATAGCCTTACTGACGAGTCCACCGGTAGTCCCGGGACGAAACTCATTCCCTTTTCAGCTAGCTCGAACCACCCCACCTCCTACATATCTAAGTGGAGTCCTAAGTATTTGACTTGCCTTGTTTGTATTATGTGCGTGCCGTTCAGAAAGATGTTTGGTGGTATCTGTTTTCGCAGTGTGAATGTAGTATGTTTGCATTTAATGGGCTTTGCTTTAATTTGTTTAACTTGTAGCCACTTTTCTATTTTTGTGATATGTTCTTGTAGTAATGCGACTGCTGTTACAGGGTTAGTGTGATTGACTAGTACAGCTGTGTCGTCCGCGAATGTCAGTATTTTGCTATTGGTAGTTGTTGGTATGTTGGCCGTGTATAGCGTGTATAGTATTGGTCCTAAGACGCTGCCTTGCGGAACCCCCTTTCATAATAATTTTTTTTTATATTTATTAAAATTTACAATCAATAATATCCAGTAACTCATAATAATTTGACTCGAAATCTGCTATTATATTTGGGCCCATTTTTCCAGAAAAATTGCGTGTTGACAAAGCGACGATAAGAATGTCAAACCATGAAAAATGACACGATTTTCAAGAAGATCCAATGTTTACCGAAAACGCAACAAGGGATTAACTAATTGTTTCGTTAGATTCGCGAATAATTATTTATACAGGCTCGCGGAGAGCGTGGCGCACAATTCAAGGATTCTACTCGTGTCAGCTTGAATAGCCAGCTATCTGGAAATTGTATATTACCGTGTCTGCGATAAGCCAATCTCTGCTCTGATTGAAAGATAAACAGAAAGCTTCCTTTTTCACCCAATATCAACCACTGTAATCGAATATTTTGTGGGAACGTCTGGAAAGATTGGCTGAATAAGCGAGCGACTGAATGTGCGGGGGGATGTGAAAAGGCGAAAGGAAAATTGACCAGTTTTATTGTACGAACGATGAAAATTGAAAGAGCATAAATAAAAATGAAATTGAATTATTAAGTATGTCGTGTGACCTTATTGTATCGCGTTATGTCATCGTGTGTATAATGAGAGAATGTACAGAATGTTCGATAATTCAACAAACTTCGTCTACGAGTTTAACAGGTGGCTGCGATTGAAAAGCGTCATTAATGTACGTTGCATACGCATACTTATACAAGGTAACTATCATAATGGAAACTATGAACTAGAAAACTATCGAAGACGAGAAAGAATCTCGAGAAGTTGTTCGTGATCGAAGACACCTGAGACAAGAGGTTCGTTTACTCTATGCAAACGATAATCGTTGTACCATCGATACGATGCAACATAAATAACAATGTAGATATTTAAAAAATTAAAAATAACAAGATACAGGCAGACGAATAAAATATCTGTATCACTGTCGATTATATTTATGTCACTATAATTGGAACGTTTATTTCTTGTAACGAGTGGTACATAAACGAGAATCGTGTATTAACAAGTAATTATTAACAAGTAAAAAGATACACAACTGATCGAAGCGATATACGCGTATCTGTAATAAAATCACAGAAATCGATCAGACTTTACATACATTTCCAGAATCGTATTCATTTACAATTAGAATTATTTCTTCTTTCGCGATACACATAAACACATTTTTATACAACGCGAAGAAGAGAACAGGTTGAACGAATAGCAGAAATCGCTATTTCTCGCGCGATTCGTACGCGTAATGCAGAAATTTGAAGTATCAATCGCCGAGTGACTGTTTGGCAGCTTCGGCTTGGAATATGAAATTCAACGTACGTGATCTAATAAAACATGCAGGATTACGTGAAATACGGTGGTGTCAATCGGCATGACGACTTCGTGTTTTCGTTTCTCTAGCCTCGTCATATCGCTTCCATCGACTAACTGTACACTTCTGACACGAATACCGAATATGTCACGATACGAGATAAAAACACTGACCTGGTTATGATATTCTATCCCCATGCTCAGAGTATTGATCAAAATCGCCAATAAGATACCCTGTTGAAAATATTTGTGCTCGACCAGCTTCTTAATCGACCGTCTTATGCACCGTATCGCGCAAACACAACGGTTGCCGCAAGTTCTCAACACTCTTCTAGCGCGGGAGGTTTTCGCCCATTTGTCACCTTCGTCTGGCCATTGATCAGTGCCCTGGAGTTCACAGCAACACGAGCAATTATCAATGTCGGACGCTAACCACTGCGTACGATCCTCCAGGGTAATGCGTCGATCCGTTATTCCTAAAATAAACGTTTCTCTATATACATACGCGCGATCGTCAAATGGAATACTGCGTTCTCTGCTGATTTCAATCGCACGTGGTATATTTCCTTTGATTTGCTCTTTGTCGTAGGCGAAAGGTAATTTAAATGCACGGCGTAGATTCGTCTAAAGGCAGAGCTCAAAGGCATTGTTAACGAATTGATGTTACACGTAGTGAGAAACACTGTGGTACGAAGCGCTATACTTTGACACATTGTACCACGAAATCCCGAATATCGCACTTGGAAATACTGCACTTTGAAATACAGTACTTTTGAAATTTTGTACTTGGAAATATCGCGTTTCAGGCTACTGTACTTTGAAATACTCTATTTCCAAGTATCATATTTCCTGATTCCAAGCCTCAAAATACCGTAATTCGAAGTACTTGCCATTCGAAACACCGCATCTCGAAACGTCTCGCTTGAAATTATCGATGGTCCGAGTACCGTATTTCGAGATACAGTAGCTGGAAACATCATGCTTCGAAGTTATACAGGGTGGTTGGTAACTGGTGGTACAAGCGGAAAGGGGGTGATTCTACGCGAAAAAAGAAGTGGAAAATATAGAATACAAATTTTTCGTTCGAGGCTTTGTTTTCGAGAAAATCGACTTTGAATTTTCGCTCGGTACGCGTGCGGTACGTTATACCAGACCTCACTGTAGATCGTTGTCTCGATGGAAAAATTAAAAAAAAAAAAAAATGTTTATTCTACATTTTCGACTTCTTTTTTCGCGTAGAATCACCCCCTTTCCGCTTGTACCGCCAGTTACCAACCACCCTGTATTATAGGTTGTTCGAAAAGTTGCTTTCGTTTCATAAGATGATAATAGACGTTCGGAATTTTGAGTGGCCATCCGTTTATGGCACGGACAGGTCCATTTCCTTCTTTAGGAAATTCCGAATTACATGTCCTCCCGGAGCTGTAAACCTAATGACTCCGACGTCAGGTAAAATACCCCGGGAAAAGATCAGCCGGAAGGGCACGATGGACAGACGAAACCCAACGGCTGGTAGGGAGAATCAGCAACGTAGGAGGACAGTTCATCATCAGACATCCGTACGGGTGAAATACTTTGCTCTCGACAAGATCTTACCACCGCCGTGTTCATAATATCAAACGTTACCTTTATACAACAAGTGCAAATACAGTGCTAGATTACTCTAACACTCGATCTATTAAACCTTGAGCGTTAATTCATTCGAGGTACGCGATATCGACCGAGCGGTTTGACCTGACCGGTTGCTCTTTAGTCGATAATTCGCAACAATGGATGAACAACAATTTCTGTTTTATATTGCTTTATCGAATTAAGTATGATTCATTTCGTCCTATTTCTATTACGCTCGTGCATAATTCAATAAATTAATATAAAACAAAAAACACTGTGCGTCTATTATTTCCTTATAAAACGAAAGAAACTTTTCGGACAACCTAACACTACCAAGTATAGTAATATATTCCTTTCTTAACACGTTGACTGCCACGACACCCGTATTCGGGTGTCAGCAAAGTTTCTGGTCGGGCCACTTGCTAAGGATCGTCGTAGATATTTGAAAAATATTCCATAATAATAAAACTCTTGAATTGTTATAAAATAAAAATACGGAAATGGTTTATTAAAAAAATTATTTAGAATGTAAAACTTTAAAGCATTCTATACATAGCTGAGGTTGGTCAGGACAATTTGGACGATAAGTTGTTTTCTTCAAATTCTTTCGTGCCTTTGTTCGGTCCATTCGACGTCTTCTATTTGCATAACATAGTTTGCACGCGCGTCTAATGCTTCTTCCGGAATCGTTTTCCCGAACGACGATATTATGCCGACTCCGTCGAAGACAAGGAGTTTTTGTATTTTCAGACAACCCTAATAATTTTGCAACTAATAATCGTCTAAATATTCTAATATCTATATTCTTCCTTGTCGCAATTTTGTAAACCGTCAAAGCGTTTACAACAGAAATTCCCAGAAAGAATCGAATGGCAAGTTTCCCGTACCATTTGATTCCTTTTCTAATCGTGGCGGCATAAGAAACCATTCGGTCGGAATAATTTATACCACACTTTCCTTCGTTATATTCAACAACAGCTAGTGGTTTTAACGTTGCGAACAAACGAAACGAAAGATGATTCTTGAGACCACCGCACGAGCGACTAGCATTACCAAAATATCGATGGGAGCACCTAGCAGAGAACGCTCGGTACTGCTGTACGCGTGGCCTGACGGAGATTTCTTTGAAAACACGCGTGCCAGTCAACGTGTTAAAACTCTTCGGCAAAATCAAACGTTACCCACGATATTCTCAAATTCCATTCATATACCATTTTCTCATCCAGCCTCTCAATTGCAAGAGCTACAAACTAGGAACAACAAGGTGCGGGTATGTTCTCCAAAAATATAGATTCGAATATAGCGAAGAGGAAAAAGAGTAAAAGATAATATACCTTTGGTAAGCGAATTGAGAAAAGAATCCAAGGCCAGCTGACCGGTTGGTAGCGCGGCGCTCAAAGCACCGCTTAACGCCAGTAATTCTTGACAAGTCATGGCTTCGTTTCCACCAAATTCAGCCTGCATCTACGGTGACACATGTTCACATGACAAATTACGCGAATGCAACGGACACGAGCCGGTGAAATTCCGGCCACATAAGGTCGCAGTGGAATGTACCTGTATGTGGTCTGGCAGTGGGCTCGACCAAACATTCCCGTCACCGGTCTGCGTCATTTTTTCGCAGGAGCATACGTTCCGTTCGCCGGGTGACACCGTCGTCGAGCCGGCCTGCAACGCGTTTCCGACGTTGTTGCTGCCGTGCAACAACACCACGTCGCTGAACATCACGCTGCTCCTTCTACGATAGTTCGTGCAAGGCGGACTTAGCAGCGCGTTGTTCGTCTGAGGGCGTAGTTCAATTTCAACGGGGAATTAAATTCAGAAATTTTGCATCGTCTACCGATTACTAATGAGTTTCGAAACGTGTTTAATCCTTCGCATTTAGAAGACCTTAGGGGATAGATTTTGATGGGTTTGTTGACTTGGAAAGGCTGTTGCGCGAAACATTAGTATCGTGAAATACGAATATCGCTAAAATGATAACTCGCAAATAAAAAGAAGAGGAAGAAGAGTCTGCGTGTACTTTTCTTTTATTCGTGAAAGATTATCGACGATTAAGTAAAAAAGACTAATTTGAAACTCTACACCTCTAACGTAGTACTTCTCGTTCAAATATTAATTTCAGTCGTTCGCAAGTTACACTGATCGACTTTGCGAATTAGAAAATACCGAAAAGCGATATCGCTACAAGCGTCGTTTCTTAAATTTCCTCGGTCATAGTCTTGTCACAAATAAACCGACAGAAGCAAGTCGTTTGTTTCTTGGATGTTAACCATCGCAACTGAAACGAATACTACAACGTTGTCAGAAAGAAACGAATGGAGAGCAAAGTTGATCGGTTTAACTTCCGAGAGACGCATTAACGAAAGACAAAATAATATTGAAATATGTGGAATCTTTCTACGATTACCTTGAACGTGGTTCAACATCAGAAACCAAAATACTAAATGACGTGGACGGAGCATACCTGAATACTCGCTTCAGTCGCGTTGGAAAAGACATTGTCGCTTCCATTGCAGGAAACGGAGGAAGTCCTGTGCAGTGCCATACGATGGCACACGTTCGAAGAGACGTCAGCCTCGGAGATCTCAGGACTGGCACGAGGTGCAATCGCCAAATTTCCATTGCTGCCGCCGTTGTTACTGAGAGCAGTCGCGAGAATCGCAGTCTGCGTCGGAGGACTGTTCGCAGGAAAATCAGTGAGCGACCCTCCGCCGCTAGCAACCCCCTGCTGTTGCTGCTGTTGTTGCTGTTCCGCGTATTCCAGGGCCGCCAACAACCGAGGACATCTACCATGATGGATTCTCCTATCTGACGAACGTATAATAACGTGCATGGTAACAATATTAAAGTGGGTCGTATGAAATTCAACGATATCAATTATGTTAAATGGGAATCGATATATCGTGTCCCGTGGAAAAACTGTCGAGCAAGTATTAATTGCATGGAAGTCGATAAAAATGAAAGACCTTAAAGAATACTCGATACCAAGTCGCTTCATGGGTCTTTGTGCGAGAGTCAATAATTATCCGCGGCATATCTACTTGTAAAATTTTTAATTGGAACCAGATGTTTCGAAACGTATATTTTGTCGAGCGTATTAAATTCCACAGGGTCGAATGTTTTTTTACGTTTGAGGAAAAAATATATCAGCTTGTTCGAAAGGTTTCTTTCCTTTCACAAGGTGATAATAGACGAACAACGATTTCTGTTTTATATTATTTTATCGAATTAGGTGTGATCCATTTCGTTCTATTTCTACCATTGCATGATTATCGCATGATATTAGTGCACGATTCAGTAAACTAATATAACATAAAGAGCATTGTGCGTCTATTATTTCCTTATAAAACGAAAGAAACATTTCTGACAATCTAATAGTTTTGTCGATCGTTGATAACGAAAACGTATTTCTTCCGATTCTTTCGCAAGGTAATAAAATATCGAGGCAAATTGACCGAAAAAGACGAGCTTATTGCTCTTTTAGTTGATCGTTTGCCGAGTGCAATGTTATACGCAGCGAAAATACGTTAGAGGAAAATCGTCTGCCGTTTCATTCGTTTTTATTAAAACAAAATTAAAAAGAATATGATTATTTGTACGTTTGTAGACGTTTATAGACTTTAAAACTATCGCGTGTAACATACATGGTACCGTAATAAAAGCCATAATTTGAAAAACTATCGGAGGAGCTATTCTATCAAATTGATAAAACAGAATGAAAGAGGCAGCAGTGTGTTAATAAACACAGACGTATAAACAAATCGTTTACGAGATACATAATTTCTTAATGAACATGTAAAATCCGGGGCCTACGCACTTCCTCCGCACTCGATACAATAGAACAGCCACTCTTCCTGGAACCTACGATCACTGTAGCATTGTTCCCAACACACGCTCCATCGTCTGAGATCTTCTATTATTCCCGCAATAATAGCGTCAGTTTAAGTGATATTCTCAAGCGATCGCGCGGAACAGCGCCAGATATTCCAGGAATCTCTGATCGCGTACGTTCATCTCTAAAAAAACGCTCTCGTGCTTGCAGTGAAACGAACCACCGACGATTTAAACGTCTCTCGTAAGTACATTCTATGCGGATATCGTTGGCCGATATTCCAGTTTATCGAGATATCGATTATTTCGTGATAAGAACGAACAGAATTATCGAGTTAAACGTAATAATTGAATACCTCGAGAACGATTGGTTCGCCCATTCACGTTTATTAAAAAGTTTCCTGCTACCTTTACCGAGTTTTGTAAATTCGCCAAGCTTCTGTCAATAAACACGAGGAGGCATCCCGTATTTTCGTCAAGAAATACAATCGCTCGGAACGGAGAGTTTTACATTTTAAAAAAAGAAATTACGAGAACGAAATTTGAACAAAATTCACGAAACTTGTTAGCGATTTTACAAAATCAACGAAATTTCCTTCTCTCCAAAATTCATTTCCTTTTCAACAGATCAGTCAATTTCCTTTCTATTGAAATTAATTTTGCTCTCGTAAGGTTTACGAATCCCTCCGTTTGTCGAATTAATCTTCTTCGAAAGAAACAAATTTACGAATCTCTTCGGAATTTATCAACTTTACTGGCTCGAAGGATTCCTCCGTGAACGAACCACGTTCGACAGGGAAGAAAAGCACGTGACGCCTGGATCGTTTCGAAGACGATTAAATCTTCGTTTCTTTCAGAAAAATGGCAAACTACACGGCCATTCGTTTCCAAGGGAGAACATATAGGCGAAATGAAACGGAAACGTCGAAAAGATGTTGCAGTTTGCAGAGAAGCTCGTAAATTACAATGAAAATCAAACGTTGCAGGGGACTAATCCTCGCTTAGGAAATACAACTCTCTTACCTCCGGGTAATCTATTCGAATCAGGGCCGGGTGCACCTGCTCGATACGGGTGTCCATGTTGTTGCTGTTCCTTAAGTAAATTCTGCTCGCGTTTCTGCTGTCTTTTGTATAAATACACTCGGTACCTCTTCATTAACCTTCTCTTTCCTCTTCGCCACAGGTGTGCAATATATCTGAGAAGATGCGGTACGATTATAGCAGAATGGAACAACCAAAAGACGATTTCAAATGGCAATTCCTTCGTTTCTCGAGCGGAGAACCGATGGAGCGCTATTTCGCTTCGTTTAACGTGACACTGTCACGGTTTGCGATCATTTCTTCTCCAAAAATTCCGTAAGACAATCGTTGGTCTTTCCGCGTGGTAAGATAATAAAATAGGATATTGAAGAACGAGAAACGAATAATCGTATTATGGAATGGAATTGTTTTAACACTTTGACTGCCACCGTTGGTCAGATATGACCGGACCGCTTCCATTTCTTACAATTGTAAAAATTCTATGAAAATTCACAGTTGGGGCATTTCGAATATAACCGATAAATAGAAGATACTCTGGAACAAAATGTGCCCCATTGAACGATTAAACGTTTTTATTAGAACATCAATAAAAAAAAAATGAGAAGAGATCTTGCATCTAACGGTGTACTGTGCTTGCATCCATAGCTTTGAAGGGTAATCTACGAATATTATTATAAACACAGCTTAGAAAATAATCGTAAATGCTGCTTTATAATCGTATAATTGAAGTTAGAAGTGTGCACATACCTTACTATTATATATAGAACGAGCAAATACCGTTTACTAATATCTTGTACACGTTTCAACAATATATTCTGCACGTTTTGCTTACGACGAAATAACGAATGCGAATGGTTTGTTGAAATAAACGAAGCCTCGTTATAATACGTCGCTATCGACTGTTACCAAGGTGCCACGGTGGTCACCCGTGACCACCAATAAGGTAAACGGTCCATTGGGGAAGAACGTTGTCTCACATCGTCGATTTATTATTATTCTGCCATTGTACGCTTCGAATAATAAAAATACTCCCTTGGCGTCCTCAGCGAAACACGTGATTTCAGCGTGGCAGTCAAAGTGTAGAACGAGAATTATTCGTTTTTAAAACAAAAGACTAACTGGCCAGTGTTTTGCTTCGTTTAACGTATATGCTTTGTCACAGTTTTCCAATCATCGTTCTTCCAAGAATTTAATAAAACTATTGTTCGCCTTTCTGCATGGTATACTTTAAACGAGAATCCTTCTTTTTTAAATGCGATGGCTCAATCGAGGAAACCGATGAATTCGATGATATTACGAGAGAGTTTGCAGTTACTTCTTCCGCAAAAATTTGACGTAATTGTCCGATAGAATTGTAACCCCGTTCCGTGAGAAAATAGAAAAAGAATAAAAAATGAGTAGTAGGATAATAGAACTATTCTAAATGAGAATCCTTTATTCTTGAAGCGGAGGACCAATGTAGGCTTTCACAATATTGTAAGACTCTTTGATTACTTCTCCTCGACAACCTTAATAGAGTTATTGTGCGATCTTTCTGCTCAATAAAATAATACGATGGTCGTCTTTATGTTCAAGATAAAACGATCGAAAATGAAAAATAAACAGCGTAGTGGCGAAACTGTTTCCTCGAGGATGTTCGTTATTTAAAGTGGTAGTCTAATGGAACACACCTTGATATACAACTTAACGATATATCAAGAATTTTCAATTTCTCACCGAGAAATCTAATAAAGTCAAAAAGTGTGTGATAATAGAACCATCAAAAAGCGAACAATATGGTTTGCTTGGAAATTATTAGAAAAAGCGAGGAAACTTTTGCTTTATATCCTGAAACTTTTCTACAGCTTTTTCTATGACGTATGTGATACAGCGGCCAAGTTACTCCTGAGGGAATAAAAGTAGTAGCATCCCTTTTATTCTTCCAGATATAGAAGTGTATAAATTTCTACGAATTTCGAAGGAAGTTTAATCAATATGTAAATCTTTAAAACACTCGATCACACACGCGTGCGATACGCTCCAGTTGATATTTCTAAATTGCCTATCTTCGATTTTATCGAACTTTTATTAATATCGAATTTGATTCTCAGAGTAACGCGTACCTCGTCCTAATTGTAATTCGTAATATTATTTGTACAATATTTATGTTTGTTACGCGCATTACGATAATACCTCGTGTGTCTATTATTATTAATAAATATACAGGGTGGTAACTGGTGATACAAACAGAAAGGGGGTGATTCTACGCGAAAAAAGAAGTCGAAAATGTAGAATAAAAATTTTTTTTTTTTTAATTTTTCCATGGAGACAACGATCTACAGTGAGATCCGGTATAACGTACCGCGCGCGTACCGAGCGAAAATTCAAGGTGGATTTTCTCGAAAACAAAGCGTCAAACGAAAAATTGTTATTCTATATTTTCCACTTCTTTTTTCGCGTAGAATCATCCCCTTTCCGCTTGTGCCACCAGTTGCCAACCACCCTGTATAAATATGATGTATGTAAATAGGCGATGATACATTTGAATAACGTGCGACGCAAAGTATCGAACTTGGTAAAAAATAAATTTCACTATTTTACAGGCTTTTCGTTTGCAATTCGTCCGATCTATTGTAATTGGAAAATTCGTGAACGTTATTTCGTACATGGAAAAGCGATCTTTCTTTTAGGCCTCTTAGGTAGCGGTGAAAAATAATAACGAGAGAAGAAACGATTACGTAGGTGGAAAAGAGAACTTGAAAAAATTGTCCAATATCTCTATTTTACGTTCGAATGAAATCTAACTAAAATCTACACGTCAATTTTGCGACATCCATTTAAAATACCGTTGCATCGATCAAAAATAAACGATACGTTTACCACAGTCGTGTTTTCCGTAACTGAAACTAGAAAATTGATACAAATTGAAAATGAAAATACAAAGCTTTTTCTATATCGCGCGCGCCGAAAAATATAAAGTTAAACGGTCGAAAATCAATACGTATCTTCTTATATGGAACGATAAAAAGAAAACGTAATGGAAAAGACAAAAATCAAATTCGACAATTACGTAATAAATAAACTTTCGTAAAAACCTTTATTCATTATTATGTAAAGAACCGAGAACATCGTAATGACATTATTATATTTCATAAAACGATGCTCCGTGTTCCAGTTAACGGAGTTGCAACTTAATTAATTATGCAAATATAAGTGCTGATACTTTTAAGCGTTGAAATACGTGACTAAACTCTGATCCTCAGGATCTTCGCTTACATCGCTATGATTTTCAATGTACATGTATACCATATATCGCTATCCAGGTTATATCAAGTTGTGCTTGAACTTTGTACTTTCGTGCCTCGGCTTTAAATTTCCTTTTTTTATTTCTTTAATGCCGAGAACAGCGAGAGCGAGAGAGACAGAGAGATAGAGGGGAAAAAGTTAATACGCTTTTCCCGTAAAGTCGCTTAAATACTCACTTAACAATTTCAGCGTAACATGTAGTCGGTTCTGAGGTATTCGTCGACGACGCAAGCGTTGATGTAGAATGAAAACGTGCACGCTCCAGTCGCATTCTTTCCATCTCCCGCTTTTTCGTCTCTGAGAATTGCGTCGCTATCACGACTAAGCAGAGATTAATCATGAAGAAGGAACCAATCTGTAACCCAAATTTGTTCAACTTGCACCATTTCCTCTTTTCTTTTTTTCCTTTTTTTTTTTTTTTCTTCCGCTCGTTAACAGCAAAGAAACGTTTCTCTTCCCGTTGCGAAACATCGTGCGATCTTTGAATCCGTAGAAAAAGGTTCCTACTTCCCTCTACTTATCTCTATTTAATCAGAAGAACATTCCGTATCGCAGAGTAAGAAGTAAACGAATCTTTGTTTCCTTTTAGGTTTCCATCAAACAGCATTTAAAAGGAACGAAGTAAATTAAAGAAATGAAGAATATTTTATATTCGATATATACGGTGTTTACAAGAAATACCGGCACACCATTGTATTTATTATGGGATTTTGCGTATGCTAGAATTCGACACTGTGACAATGAAATGTAGAGGTTGATGAAAAGATGGCCCATCGGGAAATAAGGCTACGTGCCAATACTTTTTGTAAATATCGTGCATGAAGTAATAAACGTACCACGATTAAAAGGACGAAGTATATCCAGTCCCAAAAAGAATGAGCATCCTGTACGTAATACATTATGTCTGTCCATCCCTCCAGACTGATTACCTATGACGATATCATTTACTTTGTCAATTTTTCTCGTCCAAGCAGTTGAAATCTCCGTGGAGAAATTACGTTGAGGTGCATTATATATCGTAGATCGTCGAACAAAAGATTTTCTTAAATCAGTTAGCTTTTTAGTAAAGAATAAATGAAATTACGAGTCGTTACAAGATTCGCTAACGAACAGACTGCGAGTGTCTGTGCGAATTTACATTTCAATGAAAAACAATTTTTCATTAATTTAAATATAGTCGATACTTTAATTTTTATATGCACAATATTTTGTGATATATCTGTGCGTGTTTCGGTAGAATCTTGATAGCCAAAGCAGATCAACGAACTATCGATCGATGCAAAATTTAGAAATGTTTCTCCGTAAGACGTAGGAACTTCGGCAACTTGACGTTACATTTTTGTTTCAAAATTCTCGTTCCTGTTTAATATCGACGTTTCTAAAATAATTTAATATATATTCAATATACGTGTGTCTTCGATTTAAATATCGAAACTCGATGAGCGTGTAGGGGATCGATAAACCGAGGAAAAACGAGTCCTTTAGAAATTCCCTCGTTTTCGATCCATTTCGAAGGAAATCGCGGAAAAAATGAAGAAAAATATTTTCGTTTGTTCGTATATTTATCCCAAAATGGCGAATTGTATCCGTATCCAACCGCAGCTGCAGTGCAGCAAATATCAGCAGCGCGATGTCTGGCTGCAATTAGAGCGGTCAATGTTAGATGTATCTAATGGTTGCGTTGTTGCAAAAGGTCAGCGTTTTCAACGGTATCCTCGTTAAATAAACGATAACGCGTATAAACAAGCGCAGATGCGCAAACGAAAAAGCAAGAACAATTTTTGTTTCCTTCCCTGCGATTTTCTCCAAAATGTTGGAAAAACCAGCGCTTCTGAATCTCTTAAAGCGCTTTTTGGACCTCTACACGCTCTCAAAGCGTTGGCATTTAAATTGGGTTTCACGTTTCCTACAAATGCAGAAACATCCGCAGTCTAATTGCCAAGCATACATATAGAATAGATAAGATTGGCTACTGGAGCAATCCTTGACCTGCTGCATGTTAAACTAACTCACTCGAATAATAAGAATACTCACTCGATTATACAAATACTAACATGTAACATGTGTGTGTATTTATGTATGTATATATATATATATATACTAACAAAAGTAGGGAATTTTGGCTACGGTGAAGTTTCAGTTTCTGAATGTGAGAGAACTAGGACACTCACGAGAAATATTGCGACCCAGGCAAGACCGATATTGTCGAACGATATCGTTCCTTGGAAAGGATTGTTACCCTGACCCTTGCACTCCGTGTAGTAGTAATTCCAATTAACGCAGGTGTCGTTGGTGATGAACGTTGCGTTATTGTTCGGCAACGCGGTGCTATTGCAAATCACATTTCCTAAAAGCAAGAACACTTCAGTGGCTTGTACGAATGTCGCGCTATCGGGAAACCGATACGAATTTCGTTCTTTGGATCTGCTGAGAAATTAACGTTCGTTAATGAACTTTAGAACGATGTATGTTTCAGACGGCGTTGTTATTAGTTTTATTAGAAATTACTTATATCTATGGAAAGAATTCGGTGAATCTTATTAAATTTCTTATTAAATGAAGTAGCTGTCGTAGGAAAATTTCTCAATATCTTTACATCGACTGCCGACAGAAGTTGAATGGAAAATCAAAAAGTGGATATTTTTTCCCAGTTTTCGATTTAAATTCGCGTCGTCGATAGAAAATTACGAGAAGCTCGGATCGTTTGCGAATACAGAGACGGATTTCGGAAATATCGTAACCTGGAAATACATTTCCATTTGCTACGTTTTCCTATTTGCGAATATCGAGAGTCGATCGATTTAACGCGTTTAGTGATTGCTAATTTCGTATAAAATTCTGTTTCCGTGTTTCTACGTTTGCAGTTACGAAGATGGAACTAGCAGTCACAGAGAGCATCGAATCCATCGACGCTCGCCATTTCCATCGAGATATGTGACGTTCTTTCGCTCCTATCCCGCGGGCATATTTTTCCTGAAATTCTGGTGACAGCGATGCCGAAAACACGCGATGCCAGTGTCGAACGAAACCGTGAACTTGTTCTCGATTGAAAGCGAATAAAAAAAAGGGTGGGGGCAGAGGGAAAAGAAAATTGAAAAACCAGTGAAAAGAATATCGAAGATGCACTCACCGAACTTGAGCGGCGGCAGGTTACTGCAAGAGTGCATTCCGTTGTCGTCGGGACGCGAGCAAATGTAGTCCTGACCCTGATATTCGAAGTACTTCTCAAGGTCGCTGGAAAAGCAACGAGCCACAATTAAAAATCGATTTCGAAACAAGACCGCATCCTCGCGCCTCGTTTCTTATAATTAAGAGGTTGCACGTATATATGTATGTATGTATAGATGTATGTGTATATATATATATACATATATATATATACACACACACATATGTATATGTATGTAAATATGCCTTATGCACGAATGCACTCGTTGCATGCTTCGCTTTATGCGTGTACACCGTGTATATGCAGCGTGTTCCATATGATATATTATATATATGTATATAAAGGTTATGTATAATATATAATGTATACAATATGTATTTATATAATATACGTATTCAGGCTGTTTCAGAAGCACAGATCAATGAAGGAGAATATTGGAAGACGATGAAAGGGAATGTCTCTCGTCTGACAAACGTACGTTCCATCTTGCATTGTTTCTTTTCTTTCTTTCTTCTTGTTCTTTTTAGTAATTGAGCATTAAAATGATACATACAAGTTTGAGACGCTTGTCGAGCAATTTGCCAAACTTTGGTTACGATAAAGTTTCTGGGAACAAATTGCATAGAAACTATGAACTATATATATGTACATATAGGTAATTACGTAGGTTGGCCATACTGTTCCGTTTCTGCTGGAAAGTTCTGACCGTGGCTAATATCGTTTCAGAGGAACCGAGAAGCGAAAAAGTGCAAGAAAAATTAATTTTCCTTTTGTAGTCGGTTTTGGAAATATAAATCTATTTTTGGTAGTTCGATGTATTTAATTCATTTTAAGTCTCAGTATTAGTAAGTACGAAATTTACGAGTTGATTTCCATCGCTGGAAAATGTAATTATTGCTTGATGTAATTATTATACCGATGAATTTCACTCTCGCAGAATGATCATCGCTCAGTCTTCCCTTTCCTTGTATCTAAGCTTCATCTACCTCTTGACCTTTCTGAATTTCTTATTCAGAATTGATTGACAAATGAATCTGCACCGCTACCGGGAAAAAACTGGTTCTCTCGTAAAATCCTACTTTTTATCCATTCTGACCCGTTTCCTCGGCGTTTAAAAAGGAAAATTCGATCAACTTTTTCACAGTGATTTCTAACAAGCTGTCGAGCATACCGCATAAGGGAATTTCAAATGCAATTCCTAGGTTAGAAAAAAGAATTCTTTCGTCAGCTTTTAAGTAATTCTTTCAACTCACTCGTAATGTAACTTCTTTTTTTGAGATTTGTAATAAAGTGATAGAATAGTTTTTTTCTTTTTTTTTTTTTATTTAACGCCATTATACGTATATTATAGTGGAATAACGGGGCGAGATTTCATCGAAAGTGGTTCGGTGGTTCGGAAGAAAATGGGTCGTGAATTTGATAAAACCCAGTTTTCGATTAGCATTGTAACGCTTTAAAATATAAATTAAAGCTGTGTAATTCGAACAAAGCATAGCAGTTAATATAATTTTTACTATCAAACGAAAATTCTTAATTACTCGTTTTTACAACGTTATGAATAATACGAGAGAAATCTCAGTCGAGTTGCGAGGATACTATAATTAATTTTACAAAGTCCTGTCTATGATTTAAAGGCAAATACAAAGTAGCACAACCTTTGCGTCAAACGAAGTATAATTTCTTGCTGGAGGCTTTACTGAAACCCTACGGATGTGACCGTAGTTTGGCGCATTGCTCGTCAAATATCGCCCGAAACGTCCATTTTTTATACTTCCATTACTAGGAAATTAGGCGAAATCGTTTACTCTTATCTCGTAAGAGACTGTTACTTGTTGTTTCGTTAGTGACTCGTTAATTATACATACAATAAAATTGACCGACTTGCCCAAGTGCTTCGACGAATTTTCAAATCCGTATCATTAAATTTTTATTATACAAATTATACCGAATTTCACGCTTCCAAAAGTTTCCTATCTAATTTACCGCGGATTTATCACGATTCTTAGGAATCTCTTATCAACTCTCGATTCTCCTTACTTTACTCCAATCCTCGCAAATAATTTCTAAAAATTTCTAACCTCTACAGTCTCCTATTGAACTTACCGCGAATTGGTCGCAAACTTGTCGAGCCGATAGACACTTCTCTTAATTCCTTATTCTCGTGCGATTTTCGCGAACAATTTCAAACAAATGATCGCGTAGAAAGCTTTTATTAAAGCTATTATTATACCATTGATCAACGATTCCCAAACTATGGCAACGTTCACGAACGACTATTTACGTTAATCGCTCAAAAAATATTCCTTCCATCGGCCACACCGCTGCCTCCTTTATCGATCTCGCGATCTAAAACGCTGCACGTAGACATATACCTATAATATACAATATACGATACGCAAGACACGTACGCGCGCGCGCGCGCTCGTGTGTAATTAGGCCCATATATAATATGTTGTAGATATGTGCAATAATCGACGATAAGAGATTATGTATAATATATATATATATATAAAGAGTAAAAGAAAAGAAGAACAGAAGAGAAAATAGAAACGCAAGAGAAACAAAGGCAGAAGCGAGTATCGAGTTTGCGTGCACGCAAGTTGGCGTTTTGTATCGGGATAAAACGATAAGAAAGAAAACCGATAACGCCCGTGTAAGTACGGCCCGCTCCAGTGTCACCTGCTAGATGCAAGAAAGTAAATGCACTCTTCTTCGGCTTCGAGGGCTGCCTCTTATCGGGCTGCTATTCAATTTTCATCGTGTGAAGTAACACGGCCACTAAAACAATGTCGAGCACCGCGACAAAAACCGTTTAATAGAGACACGCCCGATACCGACCCCTCGCTATTTGTATACCGCTTGTTACGACCGAGGTATGGCGGCCATCGTCAGCCGTTGTTTGTACCGGTAAGCATCCCGTCGATACGACACAACCTTTTTCCTACATCCCCATAACATTTTTTCTCTTTTCTTTGGATTCTCCTCCGGGACGATTTAAGATGGGATTTTCTATAAGCGTCAAATACGATGGCTTCTAGGATTTTTTGAACGTACCCTCGCAACCTTTGCTCGCTAACTTTGTACCGTAACATTTTCTTCGATATATCACGCGTACTGCGTATGTGGAGAATTTTGAAATTTCATCGAAACGCTACTGCGATAATCGCGTTGGTAACACTTTACTGACCGCTAGCGGTTCAACAGCATACGCACGTCCATCGGTAGCTCAGGCGCTGATTCTCCCTGGCGCCGGCACTGTTTCGGTTTAGTAAGTTTTTCAAATTGGTATAAAACTGTGGGAGCTTACAAAACAACGCAACTGACGCAACTGAGCAAGATACCTTAGTACTAAATAACAAATTATTATTCAAATAATGAGAAAGATTGTCGGCGACAAAAGGCCGATTAGTAGGCTATCGGTCGGTAAGCGTCGGCGACAAAGAACCGATTAATCGACTATCGGTCGGTAAAGTGGTAAGATGTTGAACGAATATTGAAACGCATATCGTACGTATTGCACGAAACGTTCTGAAATTTCACGAGTAATATAGAGAAACACGATTGTCGTATTTGTAATTATATTATGCGGCAAATTTTAAGGTTACGTTATACGTGCAATTTTGAACGAACCTTAATACGTGTGTTAATGTACGTATTAAATAAAACTGTGGTGATTATACTGGGCAATTTTTTAAGCAAATTCCAAATGAAACTTCGTTATCACTGTAGTGGAACGTGACTGTCATCGTTAGATTGGTACTCGAAACGAATCTGAAAACGTTACATAGAAACTACAGAATATTTAATATACAGGGTGGTTGGTAACTGGTGGTACAAGCGGAAAGGGGATGATTCTACGCGAAAAAAGAAGTGGAAAATATAGAATAAAAATTTTTCGTTCGAGGCTTTGTTTCCGAGAAAATCGATTTTGAATTTTCGCTCGGTACGCGTGCGGTACGTTATAACGGATCTCACTGTAGATCGTTGTCTCGATGGAAAAATTAAAAAAAAAAAAAAATTAACCACCAGTTACCAACCACCCTGTATAAACTACGTCACAGATTCGATGGAATCTTCAACTCATTTGCAAGTTTCGAAGGATACGTCCGCTTTTTTAACACTTTCAGAAAATCCCTTCTTTACCCTCGGGCCAATTCTCGCTGCCAAATGGATTGTTTTTTAAAGTTCCAGTGGTCAGATTATCTTTAATTCATCCGGTCTCCTAACCGTTTTATATTCGTTGTCCGATGTAATTTTAATCCCCAGTTCTCGGTTATTTAAATTTCCTGAAACAAGTTTGCCTCGAAAGGGTCTAAAGGACGAAATAATCTCCCACGACTCAACTTGTCTTTACAGGATTTGGCGATCCTTATCCGCTTGAAGATTTTCGAAATACTTAACAGAGGAGAATACCAGCGTTGCTTTCGTTTGAGATGTTAGAATTAATAATATTATAAGTACTAATTGCCTTCGTACAATTTCATCATCTTTATCGACTCTAAGTTCATTGAAATATATAAATATATTTAATCCTTTAAGCACGCGTACCTTTTCGTAGCTTACTATCGCAAAAAGGTAAAACAAAAAAAAAAAAACAAAATTGGTGAGAAAAATACAATATTATTATCATTATAACGCGTGTCAATTAGTTGACTGAAATTTGGTTAACATTGAGATACATAAATACGTGAGCGTATAACACGAATACAAATATTTATCTGGTAGAAAAGAAAATGACAGCGTAAACAGAAAATTAGAATTATTTACGTGGTGTATAAAATTATAATATGAAATAATCGTAAAACGGATTCGTCGTTAATTTCCACCTATGAAATTTCCTGAAAACCATAATATCGCTGTTGGACGACAGCCGTGATTTACGAAATTTTTGATCCGTGGACGACAGTAGAATTTAAAAGGTCAATGAATTAAATATCATCGTATAAATTCGCCACGTGAAATATATCTTCGCGACGTTGTAAATCCAAAAGTCGAAGTAACCTACGATACAACTTGCTTTATAGGATTCTATGATTTTTATTAGACCGACGGTACTTGATACATGTGTTGCGAAAATACATCGATTCTATAAATTTACCATTCGGAATGATTATTCGCGAGGCTGTAAATTTGATGTCGGAGAAATTTCCTACCCTTCATCTGCATGAAATTCTACTCATAGTATACCAGCGTTGGAATTTCATGTTTCTACGCTATGGGAATTTATTAAAAATCGCATCTTAAGAGCACCGTTTCATTTTCGTTTCGTGTTTTCACTCGGGAAGAAATGGGAAATCGATAAGAAACTCGTGTAAGCAACTTCCTCGTTTTCTTCCTCCTCGGTGTCCTTTGAGAACAGTTGAAAAACAACATTTGCAGAATTATGGTTTGACGGGTGTGACAACGCGACATCAGTCCAGCCAAATCCTAAATAATATATTTTTTGATTAAAATTGAATAAACTACCAACAGCTAGAAATTCATGTCGCTTTATGTAATCTTATAGATTGTCAAATACGAAGTTGTTAATAATTTACAGATTCGGTCGAATCGCAGTTCGTAGTTGGAATTTCTGCTGAATTTTCTGCTCGTATCTCCGTGGCCATCTTTTGGATAATCTCCAAGCTTTTTCTCTTCAAAATTCAAGCTCTTCCTCTTTAAACTATTTACACGGCCATTACGGTATTTATTTATTGCAAAATCAACTAACGACTCTTGATTATTGTTGCATAAATAACATCGTGACGTAAACATTGTTACATAAATGGACACAAGTATAATACGATGTAGAAAATATTTTTATAAGGTGTTTAAACTTGCTTTATGGTCTCGCTTATGCGTTGTAAGCGACGTTAAATTGATTAAGCTGATTAAAATTCCACTTCTTTATATATATATATATATATATATCTCCATTGTAAAGTCAGGAATACTAGATTTTAGAAATCTACTAAAATTACGTATCACGTTACCTTTTTTAAACGACTGCAAATTTTTGACGAATTCAACGTTTTACCACAAAAATCTTTGCATAAAACTTGTTAAAGTAACGTTTACAAGGACCGACGATAAGTTTAAAATTCGATACGAGATACGAAGCTGTTTCAGTCTATAAACTTCAAAACGATATTTATTTGGTAGCGATAATTGACCCAAATGTATAAAGCTACTTTATTACGTAATAATTCTAATGGTTTTACTTGGAGCATCGCATCCATATTCACGGACCAAGCGTTATATTTATTTTCATTTTTATTTACGCTTTAATTTAACGAAAAGGTGAAGGTAGTTTCTTTTTCCTTACTTTTAGCAGCAACGTATAATTTGAACGAAATATACTGGGTGGTTGGTAACTGGTGGTACAAGCGGAAAGGGGGTGATTCTACGCGAAAAAAGAAGCCGAAAATATAGAATGAAAATTTTTCGTTCGAGGCTTTGTTTTCGAGAAAATCGACTTTGAATTTTCGCTCGGTACGCGTGCAATTTATCGCGTCTCGTTACAACGGATCTCACTGTAGATCGTTGTTTCGATGGAAAAATTAAAAAAAAAAATTAAAACAAAAATTTTATTCTATATTTTCGACTTCTTTTTTCGCGTAGAATCACCCCCTTTCCGCTTGTACCACCAGTTACCAACCACCCTGTATACGCGCTGAACAGTGGCATTGGCAAACAGACAGTAACATTCAAGGACATCGGAAATTTGATCGAATCGATCTTGACGAATTCGTAATTTTCACGAATATAAATAAATTCCACGTTTCGCTTTCACCTACAGCATTTTTATTTACTCGTACGAAATAATGTTACTTTGTTTGGTTCGTCGATCGTATCACAGCGCTGCAACGTCGAGACGACGATAACGTTCGATCAATTTGATTAGCAAATTAATAAATATCCGAACGTAAAAACGTACCTGCAAGCATCGGGAATATCGTTGAAAACATTTAACGTCGAATGGTTGTTCGTGACTCGGTAAATGGTATAAAACAAAAAAAAAAATATTTAACAGCTCGAATTTACCGAACAATTATATTTGTCGTATCAAACAATTCCATTTGATTCCCATTCGAAGTACACAATTTGTCGTTTCTCGCGAAAAAATCTATTTATCGATTGAAATTAATTTAATAATTTATTTAACGTAACGTTTAATATACACGTTCGCGTGGATTATTTTCCATGTTACACGTACGACAACGACAACGACAAGCGTATAAATAGAAAATCGGCCAATTAACGCGTTTCCACGGCGAGTTATGCGAAATTAATCGACATCGATACGAATTTCCAGTAAATTCAAATTCTGTCGATGCATCGAATCATACGGTGGCATCGTCACCGCGCGGATTAAACATATTAGAGGCATCGATCATCGTATCGCAACTGAAACACTCTGTAATAATTCAATTGTCATTTTAAATTTCAGCGGCAGGGCACACGTTCGAACCAACCGGTACGCGCTAGTTAGATCAATATCGCGTCCCTCCAAGTAAATCATAGAGAACAGCATGCGAAAACACGCGACATAAACTGGAAATCCTCGAATTTATTCGGGGCCGCTCGCCTAAAGCGAAATTATTAACAGCGTTATAAACCTCATGAAATATCGTTTAGGCGAATATATCGGTGGGCGATTCGTCCTACGTTTCTGTTTTCTGGCCAAGTTGTTGCACCATGCAAAAACCAGTGTCGCTATTTGAAAACGAGAGTCTAACGTTCTAGAACATGTTAAAGGAGTATTTCCATTAAAGGCAGTCGATCTTTCGACCCGCGAGAGAAATTATTGGAAAATTTCAGAAGGCAAAAAGAGTAATTTGCGAGGCTTTGAAATTTCCGATATCGCTTACGATAAATTTGAATAATCCGTTCTTTCTGTATCGTTCGTTTTATAATTTGGTTACTCGCGTTTCCACGTAGAAAAACATTTTCCCCGTATTATACTAATACCTTTATATTCATAATCGGCATATATCCGAGCTTTTTTGTCGCGTATTTCCAAAAAGAAAAAAAACAATCTTCTCTCCGCGAGATTGAGCGCGCAAAGATTGAAAAGTAAAGGCGAAAGTTTAATCCGAAGCAGATATAAATAGAAATCGATCGATATCTGGAATTTTAAGGAACTTTAGACTGCTGATAGACGAGCGAAAAGCGTGAAAATTATAGCGCGCTGATTACGCGTCGGAAATCAGCAACACGTGTACTCCACGAGTTTATGAATTTCGAAAGCAATTGAACGATTCTTTCTGAAGAAATATCGTATGGATAAAAACAAGAATAGAATATCATATCGTTTATCTGTAAGTGAAGTATTACTGGAAAGAAAGCTTGGGGAACTATCGTGGAAATTGCTGAAAAATTAGAAATTAAATTAGAAACGAGCAATTTAGCAAGGATATTTTGAAAACTTTGAACTTTAAGGGTATAAAATAAGGAAAGGTCAGGCTTTCCAAGCCACCAAATGGAAATACTCCCTTAAGCACCGATCTTTCGCTAACACGATAACGCATCGAACGATTTTGCATCCGCAATGGCGCACGTGCACCCATCGGGCTAACCTTAATGCACGTGTTCCAGACCCAAGACATTGCACAGCTACGTTATGTGCTCGCTGTATGCTCGTGATGGTGCTGAACGTGCTTTTCATAAAAAAAAAGGAAAAAAATGAAATAAGAATAAAAAAAAAAAGGTAAGGGGCAGCTAATCGAACGTGTAACGAGGCTGTCGTTGCATTGAATGCGTAAGTGTGCGGGTGCGTAGAGATTGTTCTTGCGTGACCGTACGATCGTGCTAGCCACTACATATACAGCTTCACGGGCGTTTGGAAACTACACCTAAAATAAACATTACATATTTTATAAATAATATATTTGTTCGCGTTGAAATCTCTGAGGTGCGCGGAATCGATCGGAAGAGCGTGACGTTGCTCTCGGAAGTTTCTCTAGATTTTTAGTAATATCTAGGGATTTTAAGTTTAACCATTTCTAGTATTTTTCGTATATCCCATTGTTTCAATCGTATTTGAATTTAAATCGACCATTCGATATCAACGTGTTTCTTTTTCTTTGTGAAATATTGGATAAGCGAAATGCTATTGCATAGCGATGTACATATCTGGCGGTAAATGTTTATTACATCGATCGATATTTGCCTATCGGCTGGGGAAAACGAGAACGTATTGTTTAAAAATGGCCACTCGTTGAGTGAGACGAGCGAACTCGTTGCGGAAGTTTAATAATTACACACGTACGGGGAAGAGTAAATATATCTGCTACTATGAACTACTGTGAACTCACGCTCACTAGTAAGAACCGTTTCTAGACTTTTATCACGTGCCTTGGTTTTACGCACTGCTATTCGCAACCAGAGGTAGCTCTTCCCTTTGTCGACGCAACGAAGATATTTCGATCTACTCGTATTATATTTAGCCGAATAAAGTAAAGATTCGTTTGATTTGATAAAACAAAGACCAGCTTTGATCGACAAATTAATTGGCAACAACTAACAAGCATCGAGACACGAACCGCGTAGAAATCCGATCGATCGCGACTCTAAATTTTGTTAATTTTTTTAATCTCAATTTAAACAAATACACGATCGATGTTCGATTCCGGAACAAGAAGTAACTTACTTCCACAAATTGGTTTATCATAAGATAAGACTAAAATAATACGAACAACGATATAGAGTTGTAAGATGAAATTAAAAAATAACATTTGTAACACGATGATCGTGTTTTCTTTTTTCCTCTGTAATTTTCAATTTACGAAGTTTATCGATGTGGCTTCCGATTTATGTTACGAAGAAACTGTAACAACTGAACGGAAATGTTGAAGAGAATTTCTGCCTAGACATTCTGTTGCTCCTTGAACCTATCAATTTATAACTCGCCGATTAAAAACAGACAAACGCGTACGTTTCGAAGATACCAAGGGAAAGACAAACTAAGATTTCCTCGACGTTACACCAACGTTATTTTCCAAGAATCGTGTTATTGCGTGGCTGTAGCTTTCACGACCAAATATATCTACCTACCGCGGCTCAAAAGTCTTAGGACATCTTTTATTCTTAGCACAACTTCGTTATCCGATTTCAATTACAAACCTTAATTTGCACGAGCAATTTATTAAAATTCTTAGTAAAATACCTTTATTCCATTTTTAACTTAATTCCAATTACTTATTTACGATTATATAATTAATTGTATTAATTACTCGATTCTTTCTCCGTTTACAAGCAAACGTGATAAAATCTACCAAAACCTTCGAGCTGGCGTGTACATCCGATCAATTCTTTGCGATTGAAAAATCTTCGTCGCATCTTTGTAGATTCCACTGAAACCGCAGCATTTCGAATCGACCAGAAAAAAATGACGAATATTTATACGAAGGAAAACGACGCAAGAAACGACGTCCGTACGATTCCATCGTCGTGACGGTGAAGTACAAAGGACTAGCGACACGGTACGCGTGACGCACAAAGGGACGTTTGTTGGCGGCGCGCGTCGCGTCGCGTCGGTCAAGTTTCACGTCCGACTACGCATCCAATGAAACCGCAGCCTGAAGAAACATGCCGTACATGGAACACGCCGTACGTGCGCTCGCTTGCACCCCGATCTAAAAGCTTCGCTGAAGCTGGATGGCGCGGCGGCTGGGAATACGGTGCTGCGCGGCGCGGCGCGGCGCGGCGCGGCGCGGCGGCAAGCCGAAAAGTATGTATACTACGCGTACATACGTAACACGTAGCCGGTGCAGAAGTCGATAAACGATTCAAAATAGCTGCTACGTAAACCAGGGTGAGGAAAGAGAAAGATAGAGAGACAGTGGTAGTAGATCGGGCTGCTTAATTAGCTCCGGGATGGATTTGGAGCTGCGGGAAGAGAAGAGGCTCGTTGGTGTACCTAAAGCACGAGGAGCAGCTTAAACGGTGTGAATCGAGGAGCGAGTGAAAGTGGGCAGAACGGATGGGAAAGCGGCGTTTCCCGCGAAAATTATACATATTGGAAAGCGTGTACGGGCCGCGGAAGTCTCGAAGCAGAACTGGATCTTTTCAAATAAACTTCATCCTACTCTCTCAACGGCCGTTTGCTATTGTTCGGTGGTTGAATGACCAGCGAGAACACAGAGGACGACGGGAACAAAGCGCTAGGAAAATAAATGGGATTTGGAATATACGTACGCGGCTGGAGTAAGAGCGAACGCGAGAGAGAAAAACAGACTGAGAAGGGGGGAAAACTCTCTGGCCGATGTTCTGCAGTGAATAACAAGTTGGGAGACGGCAGGCGACATCACGCAGATCTCGTACAATTGTAATAACAATGAGTATAGGAGTTGTACGGAGATATCGTTTCATCGTGTTAATTAAACTCTCGAGATGGAGAGCGGAAGCCTAGGAGAGACGTAGACAGATCTATAGAGATAGACAACCAGATGGGAAGGTGAAAGGGATGGAAGAAGCGGAATGAGGATGTTTGGGGATGTGTGTGTCAGAGCGATGGCAGATATCGAGACCAAGAGGAGAGAGGAGAGAGAACATCGATCTTCTTTTCGTGCACTGAAAGAAAGGAAGAATCTTGAAATAAAGTTTCGAAAGTACGCCGCGTTCTCAGACACGAAGAAGGAAAGACAATCGAGCTCGACACTTTGTGCGAAGTATATAATATAATAAATGTATAAGTATGTAGGTACACATATATAGTAATTTTCATAGTAAAAGTTAAGATCGTTCACATTCGTGTCGTACGTTCCAAGCTGCGTACGTTGCAAACGACATATATGTACACAATGGCCGGATACTGCGGTAACCGCAGCGTCGGGTTATGACACGAGTATACAAAACGACGGTACACGACAGATTAGAGACGCAGAGACGGGTAAAATACCGTTTCGAAATAGCTTCTGTGCCGCTCTGTGCTTCAAGAGGTCCTCGTTCTTTATTAATCTTCCGTTCATTGGATCAGTTTGAACGTGCATTCGCAGTCCCGTCCATAAGTCACTCGGATTACTTGTTTATTTTCAAACGTAATTATCGTTGAACGCTTGCGTCGCCTAATAAATATCGGACCACGTTCGCGGCAAATTTAACGAGCAATCGAAATAGCATCCGTGATTAAAGTCTCTCAAAAATTTCGATCCTTTTCGATGGAATAAAAATTACGTACGTAACGTTCCGGTATTACGCCGTATGGCATAGCAACAACAACGAGAATCGATTAATACATTTTTAGGAAGAACGCTGAATTTACGATAAAACGTTGCAAGTATAGCACGAAACGTTTCTATGTGTATCGCGTTATGAGTGACCGGTGATTTATGGACGGTTAGGTAGATAACTGTAGCATCCGTTGAATGTTCATTATCTTTTTATTACTTTCGAAATTCGAAATAGTATTTTATTCACCTCTGGACAAGGTGGCATGCTCTATGCTTGGTACACACTATAAATACATTTGTACACTCGTACCGTGATCAAGAACAAACAGAGAGATAAATATATACATATGCACGTGACGTATGCATGTATATACATATATGCACACATGGATGCACGCCTATGCATATTATGTGATTTATATAGATTTAGATATGTATATAGATATATTATGCATAGCACATTGTTCTCTACTAGAGCTTACTAAATGCGTGATCGAACCGAGTACTCGTCCGAGAGTAACCTGCAACAGCGAAACAATAGCCTGTCACTGCCCCCTAAGGTGGTCATGTACTTACGTCTAATGTCTAGCTTTCTTTTCTATCTTTTTCTTGTCATTTTCTATCTTGTTCTTTTTGCTTATGGGACAAAGAGAGGGGGAAAAAATAGAACGATCGATCTTTTGATCGATCTTCGCTTTTCCTGTCTCCGCTAGGCTGGTATCGCTACTATTGAAACAAAAGTCAAAGATATTTCGTTAAGTCGATTACGTACTAAATGAGAAATTCACTGACGACTCGATGAAAGTTGATTTTAACGCAATTTATTTCACTCGGACACGATTTTCCTTTTTAAAAAGAGATTCTGTAATAAAATATTATTCTGTGATATTATTCTACAATGTATATTATTTTCTACATGGCAGGATACTTTATACAGAGCGGCGAGACAAGGTCGAAAAACTTCGTCTTATTCAATGGTTAAAGCCACGTGTCGAACGTAGATTGAAATATCAAGTATCGAATATTATCAGCATTTTTCTACGAATGGTATGCCATCTATTCGAATTCTAATCGAATTAGCAATATTATCATGCAACGATACTCTGCTACGATATTTTCTCGCTATATGGAAATGTTTAGCTAGAAACGACCATCGAGATCGACCTTATTTTAGCTGTATTATCGAATAAAAATAAATTTCTTATCCAAATAGGAATTTATTTGTGTAGGTAATGCGCCATTTAGAAAAATGCGTTCAATTATCGACTGTAAAAGTGGCGATACGTTAAGAGCCTTTCGTCTGTATCGATCGAAGTCGAACTTAATCCTATCCGATTATAACCGAATAAAAGTAGCTTTTAGTCGAATCAAACAGAAATTTATTCGCATAGTACCGTGCCTATCGCTCGTCGCTTGAAAATGAAAGTGTGAAATATCGTCCTTCGCTACTGTTTCTATAATTTTGGAATTGATTACTCTAATAAATTATCCCGATAGGTATTTAGAATAACTCGTTACAAACAACGAATAATTATTATCAGAAAGAGTGGAAGAACCGCGAAAGATTCATTTAAATAACCATCTCGCATAAATATTCATGGAAAAAGAATTTGAATAAAGCTCAACTCCGTTTCCGATAAATTAACGTGGGAGACCAGAGTTATTCGTCATTTCGATTGATTGTCACATTTTGTATTCATAATTCGGCTGCAGAATGACAGACAGATTTATTCGAGCGGTTACACGGTATGCGTTGCTTTTACTAAATAACTGTTTGCTACATAAATCGTTGTCCTTACTATTTATCGCTACTCTGACGTAACTTTACACCTAAAATACAGCATAATCGTAGCAAACGAAACGAACTGAATATGTCTAATTAAAAATAAAAAAAGAAAGCTTATAGGAGAAAATTTTGCAATATTCAACGACATCTTTTACTTCACATATACGCGGTATTATTATTCCCACTATCGTGTTAATAATTTTCAGATAATTACTCTTGTGCCACAGGATGATAGATCTTGTTAAGCAGCAGACAATTTCCCTGTACTTCTTCCTAAATTGACTCGCAACACAGATACAACCTGACCCAGTTGCTGCTATCTCCCTACAGAGCATATCATTGTCAAGTTTCTGCTACGCCGACATAACCTAGTCACCTGGTCTTCGATAGAACATAAATATTCTTTCAACTTGTACGAAGATTAATTTCGCTGATCGATCGAAACACGTATTTAAAACAACGATGATATTTTTCCATCGTAATAATAATTAAACAGAAGTAAAGGTTCTCGATCAAAGGATAACCACGACCATAACCTTGCCATTATTCACCACTCTGTATAAAGCAGTAGTTGTAACGCGAAAAATGGCCCGATATAAAAACCGTTTAAACACGGGAGTGAAACGCGCGAAAGCGGTTATAAAACATTTAACTGTAACCTCGACGAGCGCGTGTGTTGAGGTCCGTTTTAAATAGTTTGCCCGTTCATTAGCAATTCCCCCTGTTTCTCGTCCAGCCACCGACATATACGTATCGTATGTACGAATAAATGAATCCCGCTTTTATGGCTCGGGGACATGCACGAAATATAATACGAGCCGAAAATTTCTCTCTTTTTCGATCGGCAAATTCTCCAACCTGCATTCTCGTCGTCCGGATTTTAACGAATCGAAAACCTTTCGTTCTAAACTACGTGATTCCTATGGATATACTATATATCGGAAAATACATCTATGAATAGGAATCAAGTTGAAAAGTAGAGGGGAGGGGGAGGGGCGTACAGAGACACAGAGAAGAAGGGTGAAGAAAGAAGAGTACAAGGTGATTCGTGAATGCGTGGTGTCCATTCTTCAGGGGCTGAGCGTGCACATGGAAATAAACAGAGAACGTCGTACGAACGTGACGATGTATTCTACGTATCTTAGTTTTCCAGTTGAGGATTATTCGAACTATGTTGTAAGTGTCCGCCTCTGGTATTATCGTTGGACCATGTCGAATCTCGGTTACGCGAAATCTCCGCGATACATTTACTCGCTAGCCTGTACGCTGAGATTGTAAATAACGTGAGAGTGAAATAAAAGAGAAAAATATTTGCCTCGGCACGCGCAACCGTACATGTTTTATCATCGACCGTATATAACATACAATAGCGAAGAAAAGGAAATTTAAAATTGATACGCTATGAATTTTAATAACTTTTGTATTAAAAACGATTGACTGTATTGGTAACAGACATCTATTCTATGCTATATATCGTGCTGATTCGTTTACGTTACTTAGACGCGAATCCATTTTGGAAAATTACGTCGACCTCACGCGCCTCTTAGTTTATAAACTTTTTTTCGTCCGCCGCTGTAGCCGAAACGACGTTTCTCGTGACCTAAAGCTGACGAGCAATACCGATCGATTTGAATCGAGTAGAACCACGGTCGGTCGATATCCTACGCACTCGTGCAGGTTCATTATTATTCCGAAGGCGGAAAGATAAAAATTCGAAACTTTATATAGATGAAGTAAAAATTGGCTGTGCGCGTGTGTGTACAGGCAACGATAAAGCGCGCAGTATGCACGCGCATTGAGATACGAAGCAGACGTTTTGAACATTTTATTCGATCATCCGTAACTGGAAAATTCAAATACTTGGCATGTACGTTCACACGATGCTTTTTTATTTATTTATTTATTTTAATGCTGCCAATTTTCATCCTCACTTAAAGCATGGACGTGTATTTACAAATCACCCTGTATATATATCGTGTGAGAGAAGAGGTGCGGAAAGAACGAGCGAAGAAAGAAATCGCAGCGGAGAGAGAACTTCAATTTACTCGAAGCGATACCTTGCCACGACAACTCGAGCTATATGTATATCGCCATGCATCTTCAGCATACTGCGTGAAAACGAACCGTACTGAAATATTCTTTTAGAAAGAGGATGCACTCACGTATATACGTACGCGTCCGTTGTCCGTATCAAGCTTTTCAGCACATCCTTTCTTTTTTCTTTTTCTTTCTCATTTAATGGAACTATCAGACGGCGAAAGCTTCAGTGCTAAGGGCATGCGAAGAAAAGTATCTTGTATGTTTTTCCTAAATCCAAAATTGACTTTGGCCGAAAATCACATGGCGAAATAATATCCAGATGGAGAGAATGCTTCCAAATAAACGCGAGTATCCAAATCATTTTTTGCGCAAATCTTTCCTGGATGTACCGTATTCGTTGCACGAAACACTTTGAAACACGTCGTTCTATGTATTATCGCGTTGGCAATTAGATGGTATTGACAAAATCCGTGATCACTCAGTTGCCAACCCGATATATCAAACGTATTTTATATTAAAATCTGCTACATGTACGTCGTACGTACGATATCATTTTCATTGACATCGTAACGAGACTGGATGATCGTGATCGTATCAAAGAAGATATTTATCGCAAACATGAAACTTGAAAGCGATCTAAAAATTTACACGTTGCACGTAAATGTGCTACATATCGCGTCCATATATTACGTGTTTTATTTCCGCAATTTCATCGACGCTGCAACGAAACGCAACTGTTATGGTGATACTGGTGAAATCTCATACCAATCTGAAAATCTGCATAGAAGTTACAAGATATTTACTGCAGATTTATACTTGGTAAAAAAATTCGTATATAAAACGAACGACAGTCCGAAACGCTTAATTAGCGTCGAAGATGACTACGCTAGATACCACGGCTTCGTATCATCGTCTATATCGTCGGCTTTTACGCATTTTCAAATTTCAAATTCGCTCAACGTAGTCGCGGTACTTATGGTACGCGTGATCGCGGTGCTACGTTAAATTTTCAAAGTGTTACATAACGCACAGGTACTATATTTATAAAATGATCGCACGAACATTGGAATACCTTGACGAACCGCTATACATACGTTTCAGCGTGCATTTTAGAAAAGAGTAACGTTGACCCTTAGCACTGGAAGATCGCCGACGCGAGTTTCCGTGAAGTGCCATGTGAAAATCATCAAGCGAATGGATATCGGTATACGTAAAGCCGAAAATAAATGAGCGTGAAGAGGTGGATGTAAAATATCTGATAACGAACGATGTCGGCTATGTAACGCGGAAGCGGCGCGGGATTCTTCGCGAGAAGCTCGTGATTCGCTATAAAGTAGGGCACACACCGGTCACGGAAATTCCCTAACTATACGCGACGCTGTTTAAACCGGGAATAAAACAAGGTCGAAGAAAAATATTCGCAAAGTGGTCGACGTTCATCGATCGCTTTGCGTCTCTCAGTCAAACTTTACGGAACTGTCATCGGCGTCGTAGAAACTGGTCGACGAATAGGATATTTCCAATCGAAATTGACACACAGAGAACGCGTATGTTAAGTTAAAGGACGTTGACGAGCGAGACGCGTCGATCTGCAATTGCGAAAAGTTTGTGAAACACGAATAAAAACGAAAGATGTCGGCGAGTTTCGTGATTACGCTTGTCAAAGCGTGGAAATTCGTGTGGCAAATATACGTGGGGAAAAAAGATGAAAGCGCAAAACAGCTGATTCGCAGACAGCAATTGGAAATGCACGCGTGCGCGTCCGATGGCTGAGTTAATACTTATCCAGACGTGCGTTCGTGTATTGCACCATCTTCTGGAAATAGAGTATGGCCGACGTTTATCTCAAACGCAATGCAGCCTAGCGTACGCCGCGTGTTAAACGTTGACTCTCGACGATTACGTGGGGGAAGCAAGAAAGAGCGGATCAAAAAGAGAGAAGCGAGGTGGTAGAAGCAAGACAAAGACGAAAGTCAGAGTGAAACAGTAAGATAGAGAGGGTAAGAGAGAGAGAGAGAGAGCAAGAGGATAAGAGAGAGAGAGAGAGTGAGAGGGAGGGAAAAGAGAATAGAGAAGAAAATGCGGAATCGATGCGAGTTTAAGCGTAATAATAAACGAACCAGACGAACTCTGATCGTCTCAGAAACGCATATATGTACGTAGAGAAAAACCAATAAATGAACGAACGACAGAAGACGTATCGTTCGGTTTGAGACTTACTCGGGATATTTGACGTTGGGTAAAGCCTTCAGGAAACAACGTTGACGCAGGATGCCCTCCCACAGTTGCACGCCAACGATACCGAATATAAAGAAGACGAAGAAGCACAGCAGCAGCACGTTGCCCAGCATAGGAAGAGTGTCGAGTAAAAGCATCACTAGTATCCGCATACCTGTTGGAAAAAGAAAGACGAAATAGTGGCAAGAACAGCGACACTCGAGTCTCCTTTTAAAACAAGTCTCGGCTGTTCGCTATGATTGCGGCGCAATCGTGTCGTCTAGTTTCACCGACAGCGTGACAAATACAGGATTTCTTTGTTTACAGAGCAAGTCAGGAAAGTATTCGAAGACTCGAAGAAAGATTTTATAAACGTAATCGCGCTTAGGCGAGAGATTTTCAAATTTCGTTGATATCGTAGTGAGATCAGCGCGATTACATCGGTCAATTTTGAAACGAATCCGGAAACGTAGGCTAGAAGCTATATTTATTGCAAGATATCTTTTAGCCGAGATCGTGAAGGCATTTCAACGATCAATTGTCCATTGTATCGGTAAATCTCGATACTCGGTGAGACCATTTTTAATACTTTTCGCTTCTTTTCGTTTTTTCTTTTTTTTTTTTTTATATATCGATAATATCAGATACCTTCATTTTTAATATCTTGTAGCTTCTATATACGTCAGTCGTATCTGATTACGTCGCTAATGAAATTTCAAAACGTTTAATATCGCACGGACGATGTAATATATCGGCGAAAGATTTCTATAAACGTTCAAATACTTTCGTGAGCCATTGTACGTCACTGGAGGAAGAATAATGTCATCCGGATACGGCGCTAAATAGAGATGTGCGCGAAAAAGTGGGAAATCACGAGGCGAGAAAAGCGAAGGACTTGTTACAGGCGGAACACTCAAATATAGTGTATCGCGGTTCTAAATCGATCCGCTCATTATTTGTTCATCTGGATCGTTCAGGAATAAATCTTCTTTCAAGTTCATTCATGTTAAGCTTACATCTATATCCTACTATATATAATCGTTGCGGGCCGAGAAAAATGTAAATTCGATCGAACAGAGAACGTCGGATCTTCTTTTCACGCGATTTTATTTAAAGAAGCTGCAATCGCGGCTGCAACGTAAGGAGTATCGAAAGAGAAACGAGTCGAGTGCTTGAGTGGAAAAAAGAAAAAAAAAGAAAAACACTGGCAAATATTTTTCAACGGACGCCGGATATAACAAGTTCGTAAATTTGGAAAAATTGATCGATCGGTGCGTGTATTAACTGCAAACGTAGCGTACGAACGAATAATGCGACCGCGTTACACGGCGATCCTCCGCGTTAAAATACATCGAAATTTGAAACGAAAGTTTTCAGCGTGGCAAATCCATTGCGGGAAATGAGAATTTTTGTTGCGACTAATTTTCCTATTATCGCGATCAATTAGAATTTTTCCCTGTAATTAAATACTTGGAAGATGGTAGTCGTCGTAAATAGATCGTTTATGAATATGCAAGTGTTTATAAATAAATATGAACGTCTACCGGTTATGTAAGTTCGAGAAACGGCGTGAGAAGCGACTACAAGTGAGTTAGAAAAGAATATGTAAGTAAGAAATTCTTGGCCCTCCTTTAAAATTCAAATCGCGTTACGACAAAAACTCCCCTTCATGGCGGTACGCGATAAACAGAAGGAAAGAATTTTATCTGGTGATTTGGATTAGCTTAGGGACCAATTTATGTTCGATTGCACACGCTTCCAACGAGAATCAATTTTCTTGTAAACAAAGCTCCGTAGGATAAAACTTTATTTGTTCTTTCCCGACTTATTTTTGAACGAAGAACCATCTTCCCTCGGCAATACCCTATGCCTTTGGATTCCGATTCACCTTGCACATGATCGGTATAACGACAAATATTCTCTCTCTTTTATTTCTTTTTTTTTTTTTTTTTTTTTTTTTGAAACGGATAAATTTATTCGGTGTATTTTATTCGATCAGAATTTTGGCCAGAAAGATCGAAGCAAATAAATGTCGCGAACGTTGGTTCGCTTGGATATACGTACGCGCGATTTATATATTTGCCGTCTATTATGAAAATTGTTTATCGTAAAAGTCAGCGTTTTTCAACGTACACAACCAGTTGTATTTTTGTATACTCACTTGGAATCCTGTTGATGGCACGTAGAGGTCTCAAGACTCTTATAGTCCTTATGGCCGATAAATTCATGTTTTCCACGTTCAAACAATATTCCAGAGCACTGAAATAGAATAATCGAACATAGAATTTTTCTTCTTTGTCGAACATTTCGTTCCGATCGCAAATATTTATTCCACGCCAAGGCGTTGTTTTTCTGTCGAATATTTAGTAAACTCTGGTGGCAAGGTTGGCAAAAATGAAGATATAAATTCCATTCAGACCGAATCCGTTCAAAACGTTCGAGATTGAATAAGCATTCGTCAATCAGAATTCTGCGATGTTAGGTGAAAATGAAATTAGATTGCTGAAAGCAACGTGTTGTACGTGCTCCCCTCTTGTAATTGAATTTTATCCCAAGTAAATTTATTTATAAATGAACACGCGTAACTACGAATTCCCCAAATGTTTCACACCGACTCGTACGCGTTTCTACGTGTCCGTTGCGTTCAGAATTGTAAGAAAGGAAAACCTACGTAGAACGAAAAGCCGTAGTCGATTTGAAGGATAATCGAAGAATGGAAATATTTCATTGCCTTCGAGCTACCTTTTCAATTATAAAACAGAATGAACGTGATACTGGGAAACACGGCTGGCTCGCGTAAAATCGAATAAGAGTTTAGCGGTTTATCAATTTCACGAGCTCCTAAGTACCTCGATGGAACCTGTGCGATTAACTTTACCCGCGTGACACCGTTCAATCCGCGAAACTTTATTTCACGGAAAACTTGCCACGAAGTACGTTCCGACCTCCGTAGCTTCGAACCAACCACCGAATTAAGGGAAACTTTCGCGCAACTTGCTCGTTCGTTATACCAAAATAAAAATTCCACACGAATAAACGCCAACTCTATTCATTCCCCATATCCAACTTATTCTCGTATCTTGCTCTTTCTTCGCTCTTCCATTCAATTTCGTTTCCATTATTTCGTTCGTTCGTAAGCTGCTCTCTCGTTCGCCAACGAGACTTATAAAAGTCGATCTATAGCGCAACTATTCTAATCTGTCTGAATAGATTTACGATGCAACTCGGCGTATCTAAATCTCACGGCGACAAAAATTCCGCACAACTGGAGTTCGCGGAGTAAAGTAGTCGAGCGGTTCTTTACGCTGACTGTCGCTTCTTACGAGAATAACCGCAGTTTAATGGACTATAGATTACGTTGATACTTGTGATTAAATATGTTGCAATTAAATACGCTGTACGCAACGTGATTAATCGCGATCAACGATAATCAGCGTGAGCGTTGATATTGTCAATTTGCATGTTTTCAATAATTGGCGAAATAAGAGATCGGATACGGAAATCGTTCAGATTGGTACGATAGCTCTAACATCGAGATAAGATTTCGTTGTAATAGATAGGATTCAGGGAAATAGCGGTCTACCGTATCAGAGGGAAATTTTACGCAGCGTCTGATGTAATTGAACTCCGGCTAATTGAGTTCACTTATCTACATATGTGTGAACTCTAATTAGTCGAATGAGAAATGGCAGGTCATGAAGCGAATCAGCGAGACAATTCTCGCTGCATGAACTCCAATTATACGTATGTTTGTCCTCCAGTGGATCCAGGTAAATGGAATTTCACCGAGTATTGTTCGTCCAGACACGGAACCATTCTACTTGTTAGCGACTTTCAGGTTTCATATTCCACCAGGAACCTTTCAGTTCCTAAAAATCTGATTAAATGTTATCGTTAAGGAGAGATTGCTCAGATATTTTCCAGCTACGATAAATGGTTCATATTCCGGAAGAATAGAATATTCGAATTATTCTGTCGTGTACGAAACAACAAATGCGGAAACAGCGGCGTGTTCCGTGTTACGCGTGGAATGCGACTGTACATTCCAGAAGGTGATTCGCGAGGAAAGAGCATACGAGTCTGCGAAATAAGAGACGATTAACCCTCGATCCGCACGCTGGGTCGTTTTCGACCAGCGATTTTAACTAATTTTTCAATCTTTCCACACTTTTGTCTAAATTCTGCTTTGCTCCGAAAAAAATCAAATTAACGTAACGATGGGAACTGTCGGACGATATTTCGCATTCTTGAAGGAATATTCAAGAATTTTGGAAAAAATTGTTGCAAACACGACAACCTAGAAAGATCGGCATGAACTTGAACGACCCAGCGAACAGACGACGCGAACAAAGATAAAGTTACAGACGGAGGATTGACGAACACTCACCCAGCCGCTACTATGAAAAAGTCCAATCTGTTCCAGGAGTCAGCGAGATACGTTCCTTTGCCGTAGATGCCCATCGCGACCATTTTGATCGTCATCTCCAGGGCGAAGAAGGCGAAAATGATGTCGTCGAACATCTGTAAGCCAGAAAGCCAGGCTGGCCGATTAGACGACAACACGCTTAACCCGATCGGGCGTAATTGATCAAGGACACTAGAGCAGCAAGTTGCATTAGCTGTCGAACCACCGACTACTGTTCAATCGCGTTTGCTTCCCTTTTCTCTTTGACGTGTGAAACCAAACGTGGAAAGCAGGACAAACAGTGCAATTAATCAATCGCCTCTTGCATCAAGACTTTCGTGCTTTGACATTTTTTTCTCTTTGAAGGAAACTTTCTTCGCGACTCTTCTTTTTCTTCCTTTCATTTTTCTTCTGGCACGAGCCAGAAAACAAAGATAGGACGAAAATGGGACACGAAGTTTTCCGGAGAATCTGCAGGGACATAGTTTCGCTGGTTTTTCATACCGACGTTAATTTGAATCTTCAGACGTGTAGATTAACGTTCTTAAGCCTCGTAAACCGGTTCGACGATTTTTTATCGAATCCTGCTTTCTTAGTAATCGATTCTCGAAAGCTATGATAAGCGAAATTTGTTCGAATGCCACGCGAAGTTTGTTGTAATATCATTGCGTTGCGATGTGGTTATTTGTAACCGATAGCGCAGACAATAATTTTTCCTCCTTTTTATACAACATCGAATAGCGATAAAACATTTAATTCTATTTGTTCGATCTTGTTTAGTTTTTAATTTAAAATAGACGCGAAAGATCTGTAGCCTTTAGGGGTTGAAATATTTTTCTTTACGTTTGAAAAAAATGAGAGAGAGAATTCGTGATTTGTCGTTTCAATGTTATGTGAAAGATATTCTTAAAACGTTTAAAGATCTTTTCTCACGATCGAAACAAATGGAATTGGAATAACAGAAATCCGGAGGATAACAAAATTAAAATTCAATTTTCATTTATGGATTGCATAATAGAAATTTAATCTTCGAAATAGCGTTTATTGGTTTTTAGAATTTTGATCCATTTTCACGATTAATCGCTGGATTCGGTGAAATCACGCGTGCATTTTTCGATTCCAGTAATACCGAATATCTTCAAATTCATTTGTAAAATAACAAAACATTTTCCCGTAATATATGGTCGAGCGGTGTATGCAGATTAGCAGATATTAACAATGGGATACACGTGAATGTCAGAGCTGACCCGAAACGAGGCGAAAAACGGGTTAACAACTGGGTAAATTCTATACGCATATTCTGTATAGCTTGATAATTAAGTCGTATCACTAATTAAAATTATTCAGCGTAGTCGCGCACGCTGATATAAAAACAGCGAAAGAGAAAGAGCGTTGCGATTTCATCGCGCAAGCTGCAGTCGAAAGTGCAGCAACCTATAAATCGTGACGCACGGAATTGTAATTGCAACCTTTTGCCAAGGTAAATCTGAGCTTAACACCGCACCGTGACAAATGAAAACGAGCAGATAAAGGCCACCGAGATTCAATTATATCTTTTCTGGCTTTTTTCTTTTTTTTTTCTTTTTTTTCAATTATCACTCGTAATTAACGATAGCTGCAAATGGCTTTCACAGATACGTATGAAGAGTACGCAAGGAAAACGTGGCAAATCCATATTTGCTTTTTTGACTTTCGACCATTTATCGTAAATTTCATACAAACGTTCACGAATATAACCGAAAATGGATGACAAGTTTACGAAATTTTGTAAACAATCGAATAAAGAATAGTTTTCGCAATGTCCAACAGGCCGGAAAAATATGTATTCGGTCGCACAATCGATTAAAGGGGACAATTTTGAATCGATTAAAGGGGAAAAACTTTGAAATCGATCGCTGAATTTTTTAATTGCTAATCGTGCTCTTCGGATACGGACTCGAATATTTATAATCGACTATGAAAGATTCGAATAATATTGCAATATATTCTTTTATAAATATTAATTTCCATGAGAGAAAAGAGAAGCAGTACGTTCAAATATTTGAAGTAGATTCGACAGATTCCACCGAACTGTACAGACTCCAGTAGTTTCAGCTATGTTAAACTAGTCTGATTCTAACGTTCTCTATCTACTGCGCACAGTGAAATCAATGTTTCAACAGAGACTCGCTTGCTATCTTCGAAGCTGGCTATATTAAAATCTTTAAAATTATGAAAAATTTTAAGTAGCTATAAAAATGTTCATATGTAGGGAGATAAATAAATATACATACTTGCAATATTTTACAGCGGTTTGTCACACACTGATCGTCGACGCACGGTTGGTACATTCCCAGTGTAATGCAGTTTAAAAGAATTACCATCATGCTCACTCTTTCGAACCACGTGATCATACTATGTTAAGGAAAATAGTTTTCTTCCGTTTCGATAATTAATTAACGCTAACCACAAATTATCCCGATGAAAGTTACGTGTTATCGTTTAAACACGAACAAATAGGATTGTTTATAATCGTTCGAAGGGTTCCACGTGTCAGCAAGATCAACGCTGTATGTTGAATGAGAAATGCGTTTAAATCAGTTACAACACGAGTTGGCAAAACTACGTAAACACTATTACGCAAATTAATAGAAATCTGACAATTCTCATAAATGAAATATCGTCTTTTAACTTACGATGTGATTTAAACATCTGTCGATCTTTTGTTAATAATTACACGCATAATGTAATTCGCGTTCGTGATTAACGATATAACAATTTGTGTCGAAATGAACAATTTTCAAATCTTTAATACTTCGAATTAATGGGAATAAATTTTGTTCCATTTTATATTCCAATAACATCGAATCACTGAGACACCTTTCTCTTGCAAGAACGAGATTGTTAGCTGGAACGTAGTTGTACGGCTTCGTTCGTGTCAAAATATTCTGCCATTTAGTTAATTACGGGGAGCACTGTACGTAGCTAGCAATTACGAGACAGAGCTCTTGTCAATTGTTTCTGTAGGTAACGTTAGTTAATTAGAAATTCATTTTTATCGTGATATTAATTGCAGTCTGTAATCTGAAAACAAAGGCACACTGTCGTTCATATTAATCACTGTAAGTAAGAATTTGCAAGACAAACAGCTTCTGAATATCTCAAATGAAAATGTTTCTTAAAATAATTTATATTTGTACGCTCATGTGTCTTTTCGTTAAATTTTTAATAAATTATTCTATCCGTAAAATTGGTTAAAAAGGACACACAGCAAAATTCGATCCAGCTGCACTAGCTCGAATTATCATACGTTAAGAAACTACATGTATCACATTACGTCCACTTTTTTCTTTAAGGGGGTGTCTTGAATTAACTAAAAAATATAAGTAAGAAAGTTCGTCGAAAAGTTTATTTAAATAATTGTTATAGCAACTTAAATTTGATTTCTTCTTTTTAAAAAACACAATTTTTCTTTAAACCCGCCAAAATTTTTAATTTCACACTATTTTCTGCCTTTTTTTTTGTTAGTTCATCGAGAAGAAAGATATATAATAATTTAATCCTTTTTTGGTTTTTCGTTTCACGCCGATTGAAAACTGCAGCCCATGAAATAGGCTTAGAAATCTGTTATAATTTTTTCTTACTTTACAAAAATTTTTTTGTATTCGTTAAATATACAGGGTGGTTGGTAACTGGTGGTACAAGCGGAAAGGGGGTGATTCTACGTGAAAAAAGAAGTCGAAAATGTAGAATAAACATTTTCTTTTTTTTTAATTTTTCCATCGAGACAACGATCTACAGCGAGGTCCGGTATAACGTACCGCACGCGTACCGAGCGAAAATTCAAAGTCGATTTTCTCGAAAACAAAGCCTCGAACGAAAAATATTTATTCTATATTTTCCACTTCTTTTTTCGCGCAGGATCACCCTCTTTCCGCTTTTACCACCAGTTATCAACTACCCTGTATATAAAGCTATACCTCAAAATTCAATAACTTCATTCCCTTCTAAAAAAAAATCACAAAAGGTTGTTAGAACGCTGTTTTAGAACATTCTAATTCAGGGCGCCCCCTTAATATTAAAATTGTCTACGTCCATAAAGGTGATGTGATATAAATAACTAATTGTCAGATAAAAATTTGTTTGTTTTTGAACCGAATACGCTTGCACTATATACCGCCCTCTTAGATGCAATTTTCATATTTCAAGGGAGAAACATACGAAATTGATAAGGTAATTTTTGTAAAGCTTCGAAGCTTGCGAAGCTCGTAGGAGACCTCTACAAAATTGTATTCTCCGAAGTTCGATGAAATTTTGGAAACGATCGTTGCAAATGCAACATGCTATAGCGACACTCTCCTTGGCGAAATTGCATAAAAAACTGCATAAAGAACTCGATCGTAAAATCGATGGATTTTTCTCTTTCGATGACATCCTGTCTCCCAACTAACGAATGACAATTCTATTTCAATTACTAATTATTAATCAATTATTAATATATATATATTATACGAATATAACGTAAATATGCTTTCGAGTTGGATCTTCGATAAAAATCAAACAAGAAGAAAAATAACGCGTAAAAAGGAGGAAATTTCAGTAAGTAAACACATTTGGAGAACAACTCTCGAGAGTAGAGTTTCGAATTTTGAGAACTTCTCGCCACTAAAATATGCGAAAAATATTCATGCTTCAAAGTTGCACGAAACACATTATTCATGGAACTTTTTGTCACCTTCAGTGGACGGGGGAAAAAATACGTTTACCATTCAAACTCGATTTTTTACAATTCCACGACTTCGGTCCTCCTACCATCTCGTACGATCACCAATGAACAACATACGTACGACGTTCTGTAACGCGTTATCAGATGGCGAGTCTACGTACGCAAATTTATATCAATCTGAAGACAATGATTTGAAGAGAGCGATACCGAAACGGTATGAAAGATGAAGATGGCTGAAATTAATTTTTAATTCTCACGCATGTACCCTTGAAACGTCTGCAAATACATTAACGTCGGTCATCTATATAATTACATAAAAAAAAAAAAAAAAAATGAATACGAAATTTAAGGAAGAAAAGAAGAAAGAAGAAAAGAAGAAGATGGAAAGATGATTCGTTCAATTTACGATACACGCTTCGTTAACAAGTCGAAATGAACATCGTCGTTCTTCCGCGGTAATTCGATTATGAAATAATTGAACGAGCTGTTATCGTAAAACAATATTACCCTTCATTTCCCTGGCTGTTACGTTCAATTGATACAACGACTGGACCAAACTGATGGTCCCTTTTTTTTTTATTTCTTCCCGATAATTTCTTGGCCTCTACCAATAAGGGGTCAGATATAGCGATCAGGGGTCAGCGAATGCTTTACACGCTGGAGACCGTTCGAAACCGCTATTACCACCCTGTCACACCAATTTAGCCGGTGTTCTACCATTTCGCCATCGTGTCGTCACAAAACGATCGATCGATAAGACAAGGCGCAACTGTAATCTTACAGATCGATCACGGTTGCCAAGTGACTATTACCTAAACACTATCCTCCTCGATGCGTGACTCGAGCTTTCACTCGTGTCGGATAAACCACCAAATGATATTTCACTGGTAATCGACGAGAGAGTGGACATTTTTTGTCCAGCTCGTTCACAAGAGCGTGCGGAGACCGTCGGTCACGCAGACTGTCACGTTTCTAGAGTAAATAGAGTCGTCGTGAAATTTATGGGACGATAGCGAAGCTTGACAAGACGTGGATAGACGAGGATTTTCCTAAGAAATTATCGATAAATCCTAATCTAACAGAGTGATAAACGAAAAATGAGTGTGAAAGAGTCGGCGAGATTCTCTTACTTTTCTGCTGATTTTTCTTCTTCTCAATTATCGTTCGTAATTGGTAGATCCAAGCACTTAAAAAGTGTATTACACTTCTGGTCAAGGGATCGAAGTGCCCTTTACCTTTTGAATGAACGAACGTTCTTGCGCGAGTTTCTGAGAAATGAGAATATCGTGATTGTAATTTCCATTTTTAAATGTAATTAATTATAGTTTCGATACCATGGAGGATCAATATTTTTGTGTAATCGAGAAAGTGATCGCTTTAAACTTTTGCAGGATATTAAAATTGGTCCACTAGATTCGATTACGTTGACAAGTAGATTAGATTCAACCTGGACGATTCCAACTTTCCACATCTATCACTTTCTTAACAAAAATTTCTCCTTTGTTTAAACCATTTTTCTTGACCATCTTCGAGACTTATTCGTTAACACTAGAACTACTATACCAGTCAAATTGACTGGTTCTAGAATTTTATTTGAAAATTCCTACTTCATGTTATATCTTTTTTCCGTAATGATGTAATGACTCTCGCAACGATAACTAAAAGAACAATATACTGAATTTTATTTTGTTTTTTATGTATTCAAACCCAAAATAATTTTGTATCAAGGCTACTTATACCAATACCAGTGAAAATGACTGGTACTTGACAAAGTGTAAGAGGGTCTATTTTATTGTCTGATTTTAACACTAGAACTATCATACCAGTCAAGTTAACTGGTTTTACAATTTTATTTGAAAATTCCTACTTCATGTTATATTTTTTATTTTCACGATGATGTAATGACTTTCGCAACGATAACTAAAAGAACAATATAATGAATTTTATTTTGTTTTTTATGCACTCAAACCTAAAATAATTTTGTATCAAGGCTACTTATACCAATACCAGTGAAAATGACTGGTTCTTGTCGAAGTGTTAAAAGGTCCTGCAATCTGTTTATCGAACCACAATTAACCAGTTTCCTTATTTCGTACAACTTACCACACGTTTTTAAAATTTGTACTGCCTATCGTTCGATATAACGATATCAGTTATGAGGAAAATTGCGGATCGATCGCTAGATCGCTAGATGCTAACCCTAGAAATACCACATCAGTCAATATGACTGGTTCTACAATTTTATAAATGTGTCAACCCTCGTCTCGTGATCATGGTCCCGGATGGATTAATAATACGAAAAATGTACTACATAACACGGAATTGCTTCTGTAAGAAAGTAATAAATCAATAAATATAAAAATATTCTATTATTACGTATTTTTTAAAAACCAGTCATTTTCACTGGTTTCGATAGAAATAGCTTCGTGTTAACTATCGGCTGATCTAGTGTTAAAGGTCTCGTTCATCGTCTAATTATCCCCTAAATTATACTTGACTAAATTTTGTAGCAGATATGCAAATAAAAATCGATATACACGCGCTTCGTAATTGTAATATTTAAACAGCAGTTTCCACGCTGTCGCCGAAATCTCGATAAAACAAATATCGTACACACGTTCCATCGATAAGACGGGATCTTAATAAATCCTTTGGATTCTGAAAATCTTTATTTAATGCCGGGACACGCCGTGTTTCTAAATAAGAGAGTCATAAAACTGTGGAAACGATGGCGAACGCCAATAAACGACAATTCTCCGCGAGATTCATCGAAAATACATCGAAAATAATTCAAAGCGAGAGAAGCTATAAGCAGTTTATCACGGACATATTCCCCTTGTTTTGTGTAATGTCGACAGTCATAAATTTTACATCGATGCTATGCAAGAAACTTAGTGGAAAAGCAGGCAAGCGAATACAACCACCGATAGCGAGACTCGGAAACTTGGAAAACTTAGCGATACGACGATTTTCGTCGTCAGCGTTACGTTGCCTCGCGTGTCTAATAAACTGCATAGAAACTAGGTGATTGACCAACTTTCGTTTGTAGCGACAAAGAGGAATGGCACGCGCGTAGTAACGCGTACTCCGGGAACAATGTTATCGCGTATCCCTTTGTCGGAAGATTTACAACTCGCAAGGACGAGGCGAGCGTAAAAAATTCGAATCGTGGAAAACGTATCGTATAACGCGAATGTGACGAGCGTAGAAAACAACATCGTCGCGTGAACTGGCGTTTTATAGGGTAATAAAAGGCGGTGAATTTCGAGCTGCAAGGGAAAAGCGCATGAATCGCGCGACGCTACACGCAACGCATCGTTCCGACACGATACGTTAACAGGCCACTGACACTACGTTGTTATGTGGCTTTCTACAAAGCTGATGGCCTTCACCACATTCGCACGTTTCTCGCGTGAAGATGCTAATCTGACGAGACAAAATGTCTTTCATTACTTTCGCTCTTGTACTCCGATCGACATATTAGAAGTACGCCTCGTCAGATCGATAAGATCGTTAACGAGTTGCACTTGATTTTTCACTTCGTTTCTTTAGGTTGCCCGAAAAGTTCCTTTCGTTTTGTAAAGAAATAATAGGCGCACAATGTTTTTTGTTTTATATTAATTTATTGTGTTATACGGGAACGTAATAATAGAAATAGAACGAAATGGATCGTACCTAATTCGATAAAATAATATAAAACAGAAATTGTCGTTCATCTATTATCACCTTATGAAACGAAAGAAACTTTTCGGACGACCTAATATTCATCGATATGTGAAATGGTACTAGGTTGCTTCGTGTTTTATCCATGAAACAAAATGTTTTCCATTATTTGCACTTTCATCTTTATTTTATAATGCAATTCATATATCGGAAAAAGTCAGCTCTTTGCATATAAGAGATAACATACTTAACCCTTTAACCTACAACTACGAGCATAACCCGTATTAGAAGATCGGGCATAGCCCGTATTAGAAGATCGGGCATAGCCCGTATTAGAAGATCGGGCATAGCCCGCACTAGAAGATCGGGCATAGCCCGTGTTAGAAGATCGGGCATAGCCCGCACTAGAAGATCGGGCATAACCCGTATTACACTACTACGCGGTCAATCTAACCTAGCATTTAAAATTATGCATATCTCGACATATCTATTAGTGAATTTGGATATTTCTTCTTTAACTGTAGCTAACTTAAGGTCGCCATGTATCGTTTCGTTGGTAACACACCAAGCTGCATCTATTAAGGATCTTAGAGTTTTTCACTGGAATCGAATTGAAGAATTTCTGTGTTGGAATTACTCGCTGTTCCCCATAGTTGGATCCCATAGGTCCAAACAGGTTTAGATATGGCGATAACCGAGTATGTAGCTAATTTGTCCTACAGGCGACATATTAACCCTTTGCACATGTGTGCAAAGTGTGACTCGACGTCAGTTTTTATCTCAGCAGCTCCTTTGTCGACGTTCTTTCATGTCCACGTTTTTCTGTGAAACGTGCGAAAGAAATGTTGAGGAAAATATTTGGTTGGTATGATCGCTAGTTCCTACATGTTAAGTTGGTACGACTTCTAACGACGCTCCTTTGTCTTTGGCGTTGGCCCAGTGTTAATTATCTGAGTGTACCCGGTGTGTTCATATGGCTGTACATGGTGGTGAAATACAGGACGTAAAAACTGAATCTGTGTGAATCAATAAATATCAAACTCCAAAACCTACTTAATAACAAGAAAAGCAGGATTGCATCCTGGACATTGTTTCAAGATATCTCATACACTTAAAAATTACAAAATACAACAATGGTGTGAATAAAACTGGTATTTAAGTGAATTTCTTTCTTCCTTTATTTATTTAAATTGTCTTATTTCTTAGTTAAAGTAACTTTCAAATAAAACACTTAAAAGCCTTGGGAGCTGTTCGTAACGAAATTGAAATAAAATTTGCAGTGCAAAGGGTTAAAGAATGGCTTCGATATACGATAGAAGCCTAGATTATTCGAACGTCTGTGTAGTTGGTAGAGACAATGACGATAGAATGGCTGTATTATTCGACTGTCTGGGTATTCTACTATTCGAATGATTTAGTATCCAAATATTCTGCTATCTGACAGATTAATAATAATATTTGATAATCGATAACGTCGATAATATTCGGTACAATAAATAGTTGCACGCGTACTGTGACGTATAACCCAACTTTGAAACAAATTTAGAAGCTGCGCAGGGAAAAGGAATGTCAAGTATCTGAAGTATCTCTCGTACACACGCGTTCTCATCGCTGCGTTACGATCACACGTTTTCGTTGAAACTTTCGGTTAAAACGTTCGTCTTAAACGCGAGTGTAAATGAAATATAATTTATACGTTGAAATTGTCAAATTACGTGTTTACGATAATTTCGTTATAAACAAACGCTATTCCGCTTCTGCAGTCCGCAACAAATAATCGTTTCTTATTCAAATTCGTTCTCATCCATGTATTTTATTTTTATACCTCTGGAATGCTGTCCTTTTTATGCATAATCGATGCGTACAATGATTAATCAATATCTTTCATACGACGTGCACCGTGCAAGAAGACGTTACACCGAGTAGACGTGGCAAAATGGTTAGCTTCGAACTGACGCGTCGTTGAAAGGGTTAAGGGCAAGGGTGGTAAACTTGGTCGCGTGCTGAATTACACAAGGGGGTTCCGAAAGTGGAGTTAACTTATTGTCGAAAGGATTAAAGCCTGAGCTTTGCGAGGCTACAGACGAACGATGTACCATTCGATGAATTTTGCCTCGTAAAATTGTTAAAAATTGTGACAGCTGATGACGATATTTTGATCATAAATCTTTATAAGGTCGAAAAATGTCTTCTTCGTTAACGTGGTTGATAACTGACAAAAGAACAGAATTCGATGGATGATGATAATCTATTGGGTTGGCAACTAAGTGATCGCGGATTTTGTCATTAGGTGGTATTGACAAATCTAATACGGGCTATGCCCGTTCACCTAATACCTAATAGTAGGTTAAAGGGTTAAGTATGTTATCTCTTATATGCAAAGAGCTGGCTTCTTCCGATATATGAATTTCATTATAAAATAAAGATGAAAGTGAAAATAATGAAAATTGTATTTCATGGATAAAACACGAAGCAACCTAGTACCATTTCACATATCGATGAATATTAGGTCGTCCGAAAAGTTTCTTTCGTTTCATAAGAACGACAATTGAATGAACAACAATTTCTGTTTTATATTATTTTATCGAATTAGGTACGATTCATTTCGTTCTATTTCTATTATCACGTTCGTGCATAATTCAATAAACTAATATAAAACAAAAAACTTTATAAAACGAAAGAAACTTTCCCAACAACCTAATATAACACATACGAGTAGACATATAAGCAGCGACCTAACTTGGATATACTGTTAATCGGTGCTACGTATAATACTATTCTTTTGAATCTTATTCTTACTACTAGTAATCAGCATTGTCCTAAATGAAGACACGTTATCTTTAATACTCCAGGCAAATTGCTCCAATTCTCATTACGCTCTGCACGAAGTAGCGCAGTCTTTTCGCATGCTCTTCGCTTTTGTATTTCGCCTGCTGTTTTTATTAAGCGTCATGATATATTTTTATATTCGTATTCGTAGAAACGCAAGCGAATTATCTCGTTGCAGGTAATTCCGAATCTTCCTGCGCAAGTATATTAGCCTGGAATTTTGAAGTTGCCAAATTCCAAGGGTTAACAAATTAAACGCGGCGGAAAATCTTCATTTGCACAAGGTGTTTGCAAAATAAGTAGCGTCCGGAATTAAGCGTGTCGCATAATGGAAGAATATTTTTCCACTTTTGTTGATTCGTATGTTAAAAGACGGCGGAATTACGTGGTATGCGAACGGTATACTTTTGCACATTAACCGGCTCGTTTTTCAATAAAATATTCCTTTACGCGGCAAGATTAACAAAGCCGAATTTACTTCGTTTTAATCGCTTCAAGCGTAAATGGGACGATGTATTTTTAATAGAAATTTTACGACACGCTGAAAGGGCCAACGTTTCTTACGATAATCAAATATTAAGCTTAAGGGATTATCTTTGAATTATTGGCCACTGAAGATCCTAGAGTTACGAAGGATTTTTATTTATTCAACGTGCTTTAAAGTAATATTTTAATTATCACTCTTGCGCAAGAAACCGATCTTTCTTCGCCACTGTTATTCATTTACGCTTTAGAAACAGCCGGATATTTACTATAACGTTGTCGACGTTTATAGATACAGCCGTGTGAATCATAGATGATGCTTTTATTCGAATAAATTATTCGGAAGTTGTCGTATAAATCTGAAATTAATGGTTTCTCGCAAGACAAGCAAATCTCTTTCTCCTTTTCCTTCTTTATTTTATTTATCTGTGTGAGGAAATTCGATACACGGACAAGCATACTCTATACGCACGGCGATAATTATTTTTAATGTACCTCTCTATCTTCTTTTTTTTTTCTTTTATTAAAATAAGATACAAAGTACAGAAACATTCTACTGTTTCGTTAAAAATTTAATTGTTCAATTAATTGCTATTTTCATATAATCGTATGTGCGTCACGTTTAAGAAAAAAGGACAAGACAGACTATTATGCGATCTATTAGCATGAAGCATCGACTCGAGTCAAGATCGCGCGATCATGGGTTAAAGTAGGTGTTAAATTGATCGCGTACGATTAATTCGTAGATTAGCGAAATCTCTGTTCTTAATGCCGTTTAATTGCCGTCCGTAGATTCGCATGAAACGCTTTGCAAAATTGTGCCAACGATTTAAGCCGTATGAAATAAATCCATTGAAATAATTTACGTGAACTTCCTTTAATCGAAATTGAATTTAACTTTATCTCGCTGGCCGCTCGTTTATCACCGACGACTGTAAAATAATTAACCGCTGTAAAAATTGATCGCGAAACGAATGAAATTCGGCGAGTGAATCTTCAGGCAACGCGAACAAAGCCGATTGTATTGGCCGAACTAGTAAGAAGAAAATGGTAAAATCATACGGCACAAGTTTGTAACTCTGTAACTTGACATTTACCAGTTCGTTACTATTATTAGTTAGTAAATCATTGTGCACGAGGGCCCCGTGAATAATGTTGTTGACGCAACCGTTGCGTCATTCCTTTCGTATGTTCCAACGAGATGACTTAATATTAAGAAAATAAGAAAGAAAAAAAAAACGCCGCGAAAAAAGAAGAAAAATCGACGATGCGTCGAAAGCAGAAATTATCGAGTCAAAGACATTTTTTCTTTTTCCCGAGCAAAATTTGTTAAAAGTACAGACGTTTCCAACGAAAAAAAAAAAAAAAAAAAAGAAAGAAAGAAGAAAAAGAAAAGAAACTGTCAAGTCGCGTGTTCTATCAGTGAATGTGATAAATTGGCGTAAATTGAGCATGCAGTATTATGGAAAAGCCAGTCGAAGAAGGTGGATCCCTTCATACTTCAGGCGGGCTAACGTTAGAACTGGATCTGACGTTGATGGGAAGGTGATAGAATTCCAAACATAAATTTCCAATAGGCCGCGCTATTGTAGGAACGGGCAGAAGCTTCCCGGCTCTCATTTTCACGGACATACATCAAACGAATTAGATCCGACGCGTTATACAGGCAGCGAGCTATTCGTTCTGCTGCTTGGAAAATAAATGCCGCGGGAATTCACAGCGAAGCTAAATAATTCGTAGGTCAACGCGATTTATGTCCGCATATTTCTCATCGAAAAATTGATCGAGTACGAGTCTCCGGTAGAACTGTACGTCAGAGAGAGGAATACGTCTCGTAGGCAATGATAGCGTTATGTAAAGCTTCATTGAAAGATCGGCAACCGACCGTTACCATCGGCCAAACACGCCAAACTGGAAGCTTCTACGTGCAACCCACGTACAATTTATATATAGAATTCGATCAACCAACCCACCCTTCGATGCTAATGACAATTAACGTGTGCCTCGATTCAAGTTCTCGCGTGCTCTTCGCGTTTCTGTCTTGTATTACGTCGAGGGTCGGTCGAGCGATACACCTTACGAAACGAGATTCGTGTAATATCGACTTTGCTATTTACCATTGGACCGTGCCTGCCTGTATTTTGTATCTTTCTTCCATCAATTTTGGATTTATACGTGTGGACACTGCTCGTCAAAAAGGTAGCCCGTGTGAGCTATCTTTAATTTCTCAATGACGCGTGTAAAGTTTTTCGTCTGCAACGTACAATATAATAATAATAATAAATAACGATCGAATAATAGTTCGTTGAAAATAATTAAAAATATTACGAGGTTTAGCGTGTAACAAGAAAACGTTGTTTTACTTTAAGAACGAAACGATAACACAATCTGTTAACACGTTTAGAAATTGCTCGGTAGTTCACGATCTATCAACGAGTAAAGATCACAGTACAACGTTATGTAAATTTGTAAGTATATGGAACGCGAGACAAAATTAAACGTGTCTGAAAAAAGCAAATTGTCGAACGAAAACGGCAACTGTTAGCAGCAGCTAAAATATCGAAAGTAGTAAGAAGAAGTCGTAAAGTAATTTCTTAATTTCTTAAAAAATGTTTCTTAAATATGAAAGATAGCTCACGTGGGCTATCTGTTCGACGAGGAGTGTAGGTACAGGTTTTTCGAATAAATTTCGCTCTTTCGATGATGTACGCTCGCTGTTGACGCTGTATATGGATGTATAATGGTAGCTTAGGAGAGTAGGTTTTACGAAATATTATGTAACGTATACATTGTATACGTGTTATATAAAAGATTTTGAAATTTCGCTGCCACTATAATAAGACTCGGAGGATATCAACGTCATAGTGGTAAAATTTGAAGGAAATCCGGCAATATACGCAGAAGCTGCAAGATATTTAGCGCAAGTATATATTTCACGATGATCGTAAAAGACAAATTTCTGACAAATTGCGAGAATTCTGCACGCAGATGCGCGCCGTTCCGTTTAGAAAATCGATCGCCGTCGTCACGCCAGCCTCTGCTTACTTTCGCCGATATCTTTTATCGAATTTGGAAGCGATAGTCCCGATTTACACCGCTTTCAAGCTGATCAGGACGCGAACTTTTAAATGTGACGAATTAATCTTCGAAGAGAACAGATGGCGAACCTACTCGCACAAAGCGGAGAGACGTTGGCGCTCGTCGCTACGCGAAGCTTCTTCGTCACGGCGCAATAAAATGCACACGTCCTCACCAAGAGTTGGATAATCGAATCGTGCGTTTAGTAACCCTTACACGCGCACGTCCTTCGGATCCTTGTCTAAATTTATGACCCGGCCACTACCAATCTCCGATAGTCTTCGACCGGGAGACTCCACCCTGCCACCCTCGAGTTCGGGGGTGTGTCGTTTTAGGTTCGAGAGACGACAGAAGTCGCTAATAGGAAGAAACCAGACTCGGTCGTGGCTTATAAAAAGACAAGTTCTTTGCACTTGGGATAATTCCTATTGCCAGACGAATTTTTCAAAATATCGTAAGCGACACGTGGCTATCGAAGTGATCAATCTGGTGGTCTGTAAAAAGACACGCGAAAGCGTTACAATTCGTTGAAAATCCATAAGGCACGAGTTAAAAAAATCAGATTGAAACGAGGGAAGATGAAAATTGTTAGAATCGAAAAATTTGTTGGGGAATATTTGTAAGAGAGCGATTCAAGCTTTCTTAACAAACTTACTATCGACGATTAATCGGTGGAACGAAGTTAGCTAAAGACGTACGTACCTTAGAAGACGTTTTAAAAATATATTAGGTACACTGAGTAGCGCGTACTTCTTTAATATATTTCTTCAGCTCTGTTAATTAATTTTTTAACGACTAAATAGACTTTACTTTCAAAACGCGACGCCCGTGCCTTTTGAAGAGGGCGCAACGCTTCCCGAAGTAGCTGCACCGCCTTTACAACTGGACATCGTATAGCTAAGTACGGTCAGAATTACGAACCTTTGATGTATGCAGCTTTCAAACGTCTGTTTCTTTACAAAAGCTCGCAGCTTCTTCTTGTATATTATTCATTTATGAAATCATTAATAGCCCTGTAAACGGTCCTCGAATCTTCCACAACATCGATCCTCGTATTTCATCTGTACATTGTAATTACGAAACGCCGCACGTGCTTTTTCCAAAGTGTCTGCTTTTTACTTTTTATCTTTTAGTCTGGGGGAAACGAAGAATAGCATTACGATAGAAACGCTGTCGTATAAGGATGATCGTCGAGTTTATAGAATTCAGGAGAAGATCAATTTAAGTTGAGCACGAAACAAAAGAAAGCAAGCAAAGTAACGAAATAACGGTCTTTCAAAGTTAAAAGTTAGTTTCGCGCCGCGAGAGAAGTTGCGTATTGGTAGTCACCTTAAATCCGAGTGAAAAAGTTAGAATATTTATTTACGGAAAAGTCACACTTGTTCTGCCTTCCCAACACTTTAATCTTCCCTTGCACTTGCCTTATTCGGATACTACGACGAACTATGATATATCTTTGATCAACTTTTGCCTATACTGCAACCACTACTATCACGCGTTGTCCATACTCTTGGTAAATATAATACACAATGGATGCAGTGTCTATCGATGCGAATAAACAATTTTTCTATCGCTTTCCTCCGTGTTATCCGCAACTATCGCCCTCTTTCGCGTGTACATTAGCATACTTGAAGAATTTTTATTCATTTCGCTGTTCATAATTTTCGAGATATCGACCAGTTATCGAAGATATTGAAATATTGCAGATACCTTTGGTATTTTGCGAAACGTTGCCTATTTATCAGTTTTTCAACAAATTCTTCCCGTTTTCGACCGCGTGAAATTAAAACGCATCTTTTTGATCGTAGAGCGACACTCGGATCAAAGATCCCCCGAAAATCTCTTCTTCGCATCTAACTCGAATCTATTTAGAAAATTCATGCGTCTGCGAGCTGACGAGAAGACGCGCGAGACATCTCCGACAAGCGGAACGGCAAGAAACTCGTAGCCTAAATATCTCATAGACGGAAACGAACGACTTAAACCATCTGCAAGTGCAAAAGACTGGGCGATGCGCGTGTAGGATGGAAATTGTCGCGAAGGTCTGACGATGGCAGAACCGAACGAGACGTTTCCTCGGACAAATCGCGAGAAAGCCGCCGCGTTATCTACTTTCCACAAACATACGGAGTGTGTCCGATCAATAAACGGCTGGCCTCCGCCAGGCTCTCTCCTCCGGTGTAACCGTCGAATCTTGCCGTGGCGCGGCTCGCGCCGCCGATGCAAAAAAAGGGGAAAGAAAAAGAGAATAGGTGGAAGCGGAACCTGGAGGTTTTCGCAACGGTGGCGATGTTGGTCCGCGTCGCGTCTGCCCGCTCGAGTAAAAACACGAGCAACAGTTTGCTTGCAAGCATCTCTGTGCGTCTCTTTGTGCCAGGGCACAAGAGACCCGGTGGCGGACGAAGAATAAACTGGCACAAAGGTACGCGTCACGATTCTGAATGCGAAGTTCTGCTCACGGTGAAATTCGGACGGAAGCGTTTCAAGCCACGTACACCACGACTCAAACCGTCCGTGCATTGCCTACAGGCGAAAAAATAACGAAGCCAGGATTCCATACGCTATTTATGATTGAGCGTGTGTACACGATGAATTATTCCGCGTTTCAGCAGAGGCGGAGGAAAAGTAAATTTAGTCACGCAGCTTCCGCGAACGTGCGAGAGAACAGCCGAGAGTCTCGTCGGTCTTCTAGGTCACGAGATGCACGATTATCGAGCGCGATTCCACTCGTCCACCAATAATGTTTCGCCAGGAGAAAATTATTATTGATACGCTTATAACATCGTTATATACGGTGGCCCGTGATACGCGTACGAATTATTTTATTTTATTTGTTTCGCGGTATTGATGCCACGCGGCCAAAACACCATTTCCACTTGTCTCTTACGTCACTCGCTCAGGATGATTCTATAGCGATCGAAGCAACTATTGCATACCTTTCGCCGTGGTATTACGTGCGTTGTGTAAGGAACATTTTGAACATTTGGTTGGCAGCCTTGAGAGACGCGGCAGCATGTCGCGATAATATCGATGAAATTACAGATCAACGTGGTTATCGTACACGTTACAACGTGTATTGTATAATGCGTTTTGTAATTAACGCGTTCAAACGTGATATATATATATATATATATATATTTCGTATAGAGTATGTGCATCGAGCGAACGATTTTGAAATTTCGTTGGTATCGTAATGGGACACGACCGCCATGATAGCATTGGTAAAATTTCAAGCCAACGTATTATACATATTATATGCATTGAATGAAACATTTTGAAAATTCATTAGCGTCGTAACGAGACACGCTGCCATAATTGTATCGATCAAACGAATCAATCTGAAAATGTACTGTACGCATTATATATAAAATGTATTGTATAACGACGTACTAAAATTCTATGTATTAATTAAAATGATATATTAATTGATATATTACTCTCGTATTATTGTTACATATTATTCATATGTTAACCAGTTCGCTATGTCAAAGAACTTTCTCGTAATAGATGCAAAGTCTGATATACAGGATGGTTGGTAACTGGTGGTACAAGCGAAAAGGGGGTGATTCTACGCGAAAAAAGAAGTGGAAAATATAGAATACAAATTTTTCGTTCGAGGCTTTGTTTTCGAGAAAATCGACTTTGAATTTTGGCTCGGTACGCCTGCACTTTATCGCGTCTCGTTATAACGGATCTCTCTGTAGATCGTTGTCTGGATTGACGTTATTTTTGCAATTTTTTAAATTTTTATTCCATATTTTCGACTTCTTTTTTCGCGTAGAATCACCCCCTTTCCGCTTGTACCACCAGTTACCAACCACCCTGTATGATAATTATTATTATTACTACTACTACTATTATTATTATTACTATTATATGTGTCCATCTGCCGTGCGAAACGTATTGATATTCCATTATCGCTACGATGAATCCCATGACGATTATATTGATTAAATTTCGAAGCAATTTGAAGATGAGCACATCGCATATTTATTTAATATAAAACGTACACGTATAACGAGTTTGTGAATTTCCTGCAGCGGGTGGAATTGAAATTTGAACGCGAGAAGTGCGGGATTTTGAAATGTTGAGCACTTGGTGGTGGCCGGTAGCGTGATTATCGGCGTTGCGAGGGTGAAAGGCACTTGATTCCAGGAAAGTTTTAATTGAGGTGTCAATCACGAGGACAAAACGGTAAATCCTATAGTTAGCCTGCGTTATCTACTGTTTGCTCTCTGTAGTTCTTTCCTTCTCGTGTATTTTCATTCTTCTTCTCTTCTTTTTTCTTTTTTTCTTTTTTTTTTTTTCTAGACCGAACGTGGGAACGTAAATTGTCATCATCCTCTGAAAATGATTGCTTGGAATTCTAAAATATCGGAAGCTCGTCGCCTCTGTTATTTTAGGCTTTTCACGCTCTTTTTTTTTTTTTATCTATTTTTAACAGATCCTAAATGGACGTGCTATATTTAGTAACTGGAATATTTTCGAAATGGATTAATATCTCTGGATGCTCGCACTGTTTAAAACAAAATTCCACGCTGAAAATATCCTAAACTAAATATATTGTAACTTATGACACGTTCCCGTGGTAGACGATGATTTTCACGATCGCGAAATTTTCGTTTATTGTCTTCGTTGGCCGGTCGAATTTAATTAATTCCCCGACCTTGGCGATTATTTTTAGAAAACGCTTCGCGTTAAGCTTAAGAAACAATGCCGTTACAATCGCGAATTTTCAAACTACGTCTCGTTAAAATCTCCATCGGCTCTTAATACGGTCGACTTCGCTTTCCTTCGTCAAATCTGCCGATTAAAATATTCTTCTCGTTCTTAAAATATCGATCATTTCTACGATTATTAAACGCGTGAAGAACCATCGAGTAAATTTATCCGTATCATCATTCACAATATTCCATAAATCACTCTGCAAATATCAGCTGCAAAAATACACGACGCGTGATTTTCATTTTAAGGTTGATCAACGAAGAGATTCGTTCTCTTGCGATACTAGCGATACCCTGGCTAATTATTTTTATTGTACAAATTAAACGTAACTGCACTTGTTACTTGACCTACTTATCGAAGGCTAACGCTATACAGTTTCGTTGTCCGCGACGTTCGCTTCGTGATATTCGTTAAAGCGAAGAATCCAGCTGCTCGTTGATCGAAAACGATACACCATAACGATTAATAACCAGAAATAACTGGAAATGAAATCGTAAACGTTCGCGATGTTAACTCGCAGAAATATTCAAACATTTAAAACCTATAGTTCCCAGAATATATCTTCTTTTCATCGGAAGAATTACGAGCAGAAAGGAAGTCGACCAAATTGAATTTTTAACAAGCGAGTTGAAATCTCTATAGGCCAATATAGACGCTAATAACGCATTCAGATGGACGTATTGTTAAAATCGAAATAAGAACAAAAGGCCGGCTGATTCGTCAAAGCGAAATATGACAAAAGAAGAAAAAATAGATAAGCGAGTTTCAAGCGATCACGCGATTCAACAAATGGCATCATCCATATCAATAAAGAGCTCTTCAGACAATTATATTTTTTATTCGTCGCAGTACGTGCAACGATTGATCACGCACACGATCCCAACGTTACCATCATCGTCGCTGTGATCCTAATGATGCGGACGCGGATAAAGCGTATCGCGGATAAAACATATTGTTACATTCCGTCTCGTTGTTCGCCGCCAAATACCAAAAGCGTGATTTCGCGTGATTTCAATGCGCAAAATAAGACACATATGCGTTTCCTCGTGCTATCGTTCTGTTGGCGATCGATAAACGCGCTGCCATTACGAACCGAAGATACGAAAAATCGATACTTTGGGCATTAATTGGCAAAGGACTGTTAAAATTGTACAAATCGTGGCTTTGCATTTACATTTTGGAAATTAAATTCGGATCGCGCTGGAACACACGCGAGTAAAGTTCGTTCCAAGAGTTTAAAACTATTAGCCACGCGTGTATTACCGAACGAAGAAACGAACGACGACCGAATGAACGATTTCCATTATCGTGTTTTTAAAGTGGACATTTTCCACGCGATAAAATGATCGGAATTTTTATTATTTATTAATATTATTTTTATCGAAAGAATCGTCGAAGGACGATATCGTTGGAGAACGTAATGAACGATGTATAAAAAAAAGGAAGTTTGATTATTAAATACAGGGTGGTTGGTAACTGGTGGTACAAGCGGACAGGGGGTGATTCTACGCGTAAAAAGAAGTCGAAAATGTAGAATGAAAATTTTTCGTTCGAGGCTTTGTTTTCGAGAAAATCGACTTTGAATTTTGGCTCGGTACGCCTGCACTTTATCGCGTCTCGTTATAACGGATCTCACTGTAGATCGTTGTCTGGATTGACGTTGTTTTTTTTTAATTTTTAAATTTTTATTCTATATTTTCGACTTCTCCAATGGAAACACCAGTTACCAACCACCCTGTATAATTTGTGACGTGGAATAATCGCGAATATATGTGTCCACGCGTCGAACTAATTTTCGCTTCTTCCATTCAATTGCCAACTAACCAAACGAAACGATAACGACGGACACGCGCAAATGTTCTATTGCGCTCACGTACGCGCCTCCAACGTGTTACGAATCTTTATCGAATCAAATATAATTTTCTTGCTACTTGGAATCAGACTATCAGCAACAACAGCTGTCTTAACCGAACGGCCGATTTGTCCGTGTGAGAAATTCACCTACTAGAAAATACCACTGTGTTCCATGAATATAGAACTAGCCTGTGATGCTTGCAAAGCATATTCCTAGGTATATTAGATTTTAAACTTTCACGATGATTAGATATCACATTTGTAATTCTTGGGGAGTAGCGTTGTCGATGCGTTGTACTTTGTTCCATCGTTTTGTGAATATTCCAGGTCGCTTCGAGACTCGAAGAAACGCGAGTATATCGTCGATGTGGTCGTAAAAATTTAAGATCTAGAAACTATTCTGAATCCTAAGACCAAAGGAGAGAATGTAACTTCTCCTGTTCTTCCTCTTCGTGTAGTCTTCGTCTAAAAACGTTGGAAAGCGTAAACGCGTAAGAATTGAAAGTTTCAGCCAGTTTTTATAGTTAGGAAACACAAGGTGCGTGCTACTGGCTCGTCGATGAAAAATTGACAAGAGCAAGAGTATCTCGGAGGATGTTCTTTCTACCCTTTTGCCGATAATACCGATGTTCTATAGGTTCGTGAGCCGTTAACACAGAGAGGGGAACGCGCTGGATTTGTAACACTTTCTGCCGCAGCAAGAACACCGATAACTTTTATCTTTCGCGCCCGCAAACATTCAGGCCAGTGTCTTTATCTAACGTGATCCCGTGGATACGCGAGCCGATAAGACTTGTGCACGGAATAAACGAATCGAGTGGTGGCTTTGATCGACCTACAGGATATAACCCGGATACCACGTCTCCTGTATACGGCAAGAAATTGATGTTCCAAGGCTGTCTGTCTTACCTCCCCTGTTATCAATCCCGGATCAACGACAAGAGCAGCGCATAAAGAAAAGCTAGTTCCATTAAGAAATAGTTTCTTTCTTACGTAACAGGTATCAGGGATATCGATCTTCTATACACGAAATTTGTATCAACGCATATGGAAGATGTTAGGTTAAGTTTTAAGTAAAAGTTGAAATACACGTGGTTTCCTTCAAACAACTAAGAGAAACGAGTCTCGACGTTTCATATTTTCCGTCGACTTTCGTTCACGAATATGACCAAATTTCATGTTCCTAATAATAGTGTAGTATGGTGGACAAAAGGCCTAAGAGATATCGGGTGAACCATAAACAGCATCGCGAGAAAGCCGAGGTGTCGACAGGCCCATCAATGTGTCGTCGGTCCTTCGTGACCCTGGCCACGAGCGGTTTCGAAACACGTGCGTGGTGGAGCTAAGACAAAAGACAAAGGGATACTAAGGGACATAGACGAATTAACAGTCAGTGTCAATGGAGAAACCGGAGAGTGTTTGTCGAGAAGTCAGAGAATGCAAATTGCGTTGTCGAGGGAGTGTGATCCGCGTGAGAGAGAGAGAGAAAGAGAGAGTTGGATCTGTGGTGACGAGAATTGCAAATTAACTATCTAGTTGTCTTAATTACAGCACGTTGTTGTATTTAGTTCACGTTAAACAACCATCGTTTCCTGTTTAATCGACATCTGTACAATCCGTTATTATTAATAAATTAATTGTAGTATAAGATGCTGAGGAAATATTAGGTTGGTATGATCGCTAGTTCCTACATGTTAAGTTGGTACGACTTCTAACGACGCTCTTTTGTCTTTGGCGTCGGCCACGTGTTAATTAGCTAAGTGTATCCTATGTGTTCATATGGCTATACATGGTGGTGAAATACAGAACGTAAAAAGCTGAATCTGTGTGAATCAATAAATATCAAACTCCACAACCTATTTAATAACATAAGATACTACAATAGATTTTTCTCGAAATGACCAAGCGATTTCTCGTCGTTCGTGTCACAGCAACATCGAACGACTGTATTTCGGGATCAACGTACGCACAGTGTATCTTGCGAATCTGGTGATATTGTTCGTAACGCTACGTGTGTTACGCGTATGCTCGAAGCGACACGCGTTTCATTGAAAATCAAACGGACGATTTTCACGATATCTGTGAACGCATGCGTGTTATTTTAATTGAATGACCTGTCTGTGTGCCGAGATCAATATAAGCGAAGTTATTACGATTGATGAAACAACGGGACCGGTTGAAGATCGAACAAGCTCGACGATGATCGAGAACAGGCGTGAACGATAGATCCGAAAGAGTAAACGACACGAAAGGAGATCTCGAGAGATACAGTGGCTCGCGAAAGTGTCTCGGCTCTTGTAGAAACTCTCTATGAATTATAGACGCGTTATGAAAGATTCTGAAATTTCCCTGACGCTCCAACAAAATTACGATCGTATTGGTGAAGTTTCAAAGGAATCTGAAAGTGAATATGAAAGTTGCTGCTTCACCGAGATCACCAAAATATCGTATTTCAGACGGTCAATTTTATTCGTTGCATTGGTAAGCCACGGTATTTAACGAGACTATATATTTGCAATAAAAGTATCTCGCAGCTTCCAGGTACATTTTCAGATTGGTTTCGACATGATCGTGACACTCGTGTTTCGTTACAGTGCTAACGAAATTTCAAAATGATCCGTATAATACACGCAACATACGCGTAATATATGATACATTCTGATACTTAAATATACAGGGTGGTTGGTAACTGGTGGTACAAGCGGAAAGGGGGTGGTTCTATGCGAAAAAAGAAGTCGAAAATATAGAATAAAAATTTAAAAATTTTAAAAATTAAAAAAATAACGTCAATCGAGACAACGATCTACAGTGAGATCCGTTATAACGAGACGCGATAAAGTGCAGGCGTACCGAGCGAAAATTCAAAGTCGATTTTCTCGAAAACAAAGCCTCGAACGAAAAATTTGTATTCTATATTTTCCACTTCTTTTTTCGCGTAGAATCACCCCCTTTTCGCTTATACCACCAGTCACCAACCACCCTGTATAATAAACATAATATGTATCATTTGCAAATTGAGACATTCTCCAGACAATGCGAAACGGTCTCGTTGCAATGAAATTTGCCAATGAAATTTCGAAATGTTTTATACGATACGCGTAATATAACGTAACATCATTACACGTGATACACGATACGTTTCAATTGTAATACGCGTTATATAATACGCGTTATAAATTGACCAATATTATCACGATAATGGCGTCTCGTTAGGCTGCTAATAAAATTTCTAAACGTTACGTACAACGCGTAAAATTGGCCTCTGACAAGCGTTGAAATACTTTCCTGAGCCGCTGTAAACGACCAAGAAAAGGATTAGTCAGTCGGCGCTAGGACACGGAGATACGAAGCCGAAGAAGTGTCAGGGACGCCGATCGCAGAACCACGCTCCTTTCGAATTCACTGTTCTCGCGATACGACCGATCGATCGAACGAAGCTCGCTGAGCCTGGAGACCTAAATCTCGGTGAAAATCCACCCTTACATTCAGCCGCCTCCGCTCTTTCTTCTCCTTTCGTTGCGGCTGTTCTTCTAGCAATCTCCAGGATTTCCTAAGCTTATCGATGATTCATCGCGTTCCACGCGATCGCGGCATGGCCACGCGAGATCGACGAATAAATACCGAGCATAAATGTCGCGACAGAAGCGCCTTCTTTCGTCCCACGAATTGTATTCCCTTCGGACTTCGCCATGGTTTTCATGCAAATAGCGAAATCCTCGAACTTACTGCTAAAGTCGTATCGAGCGGAATTCTGGCCCGAAGACAAATTCCAGAGCGCGGCGGTAGCACAGAGTTGGAAGATTTTCCGGCGAGTAGACGCATCGGCAACAACTCGGAGGAATCTCGCTGGCGTGGAATAAAATTAACGTCCGGCTGGAACAATTTTACGGGGGCATTTTACACGAACGAAATTTACGTATCGCTATCGCTCTCAAGTATTTGAACATCTGCGCGATGTTTCTCTCTACAGTTGATCCTCTAGCTCTTGCCATAACCGAGATAAAATATTATACTATCGCTAAGTTGAAACTGCAACAAGAAATGCGCCTGAATCCTTTTACGTAACGAATGCTTAATACAGTTATATACAGGGTGGTTGGTAACTGGTGGTACAAGCGGAAAGGGGGTGATTCTACGCGAAAAAAGAAGTCGAAAATATAGAATACAAATTTAAAAAATTACAAAAATAACGTCAATCCAGACAACGATCTACAGTGAGATCCGTTATAACGAGACGCGATAAAGTGCAGGCGTACCGAGCCAAAATTCAAAGTCGATTTTCTCGAAAACAAAGCATCGAACGAAAAATTTTCATTCTACATTTTCGACTTCTTTTTACGCGTAGAATCACCCCCTTTCCGCTTGTACCACCAGTTACCAACCACCCTGCATATATTATCTCGTGAAACATATATGAATTTTTTAAATGTGACTAAAAATACGTATTCCTATCCCTAGCAAAATACCAACGTTGGACAAACACGCTTAATGTCGCTTGATACAAACACCAGCGATTCCTATCTGCCCCCAATTGCTCTTTCTGTTGAGAATATAAATATCGTGTATTTATACCGATCGATCTTAACTATGGTTCTCATCGATATCTGCCAACTGTGCTACACGATTGACTGAGACAAGATCAAAATCAAAATTGAACGAAACAGTCTCATCTGAATCGTATTCGCGTCTACGATCGTTCCAGCATCCGCGTACTTGTAACTGCTAGCGTGACACTCGCGCTAGCGTGATTCCGCTGGGACAGAAACTTCGTCGCAAGGACGAGCGACGAAAGATCCGAATGCGTGCGAGGAAGAGCGATCCCAGGGAACCAGGGCAATCTAAGGCGACGAACAAGGACAAGACCGCGTCGCGACTCGTTGGAAAGTCGCAACGAGACATCCGCAGCGCTCGAAACACGCGATGATTCCTATTACTTCCGTCTATCTAACGATCCATCGGTAGCCTCTGTCAGCTGTTTCTCATCGATGCCTGGAATCTCATTTACCGAACGCTTAATAGACAATCAGCCGGCCGAAGCGGCCGCGCAAATTGTTTCGATCGACTGCCACTTCCGGCGGCATTCGACGCTGTCGAAGATTGCCTCGTTGACGCTTCGGTCATTCGATTATTTTTCACCCGTTTGTAATGGAGTTCGGCCTCGCGTCGTTGACGACGTGCGCCGCATCGAAAAGAAGAGGAAGAAAAGAGGTCATCGGGCTCCAGGATCGGACGATATCGACGAGGAGGAAACGAAAGAACTGAGCGTTGTTGCGGGGCCGACGTGAATCGTTTCGTTGGGTGTCGCATCCGGCTCCATCGCCGGTGTCCGCGAAATTACCTAATCGATGACTGCCGGACATCTGCGTTCTGTTTCTGTCTCTTTGCGATCGTGCTGCGTTGATCGAGTTCGCTGTGTTTCACGAAGAAATGGCAATGGTTTCTCTTACAGTGAGCATACTCGTCGGGCGTGCAAAGTAATTGAAACTTGCTGTTTAAATTGCAGTTCGGTAATTGCGTTAATAACATCGGGAAATAAACCGGTCGTCTCGTCGCAACTTAATTCTATGTTACAACAGCCACTACGTCGAGTATACTCGCCATCGTTTGCTTCTTTCCACACATTTTAGACACACGCTTTTCAACGAGGTCGCGATCGCTAACTGGTTAGTCGAAGACGAAACGAATGAACAACAAGTGCGACAAGTTACGTTTCTAGTCTTTTGTGAGACAGCGCTTTTAACTACTTCAGGCTACTGTCAAGCTGATCGATCCGTGTTCATGAATTTTTGTAAAACGGTTAAAGCGAGACGAATGTAACGGACGAAAAATGTTCCCAACTTCGAACGCGGATGATTCGGGTAACATCGTCGGAAAGAAGGACGTATATGCGATGTAATATTTCGCAAAAATTAAACGTTATGACAGTAGAGTAGATATATTCCGATCTATCGTGGCTCACGAAATATATCAAATGGCTTGGGGCTTGCAAAACATAAAATTCGCGCGCTCCTATTTTACAACGGTACAAGTTATATGACAGTAGGCTAAATCGAAAGTAATGTCAATGTTATCGTTTCCGCGTTTTCCAAAGTATATAGGAAAATATTTAACATCCGAAATAGAAATCTCGCAAATTAATTTATCCGAAGACGACAAGAACAATGCGAAATTCTAAAGTAGATTTTCGAAAATAGCGTTCGTAATTGTCACTTTTCTACGCGTTCCAATTTATCGAGTTAATCGGCACAGCTTCTAATTGCCAGGACCAGTTCATCCGAACGTTAGTCCGTCGCACATTCGTTGCAACGATGACCGATCGGATAATGCGATTTATAAAACGCTCAATGACGATTTTATTTCACGAAGCGAATATAAAATTAGCATAAAATCCAGAGATCGTTAAAGTGACAAGCTTCTTACGATGCGCTTTTAGCGACTGATCGTTCTTCCTCTTCTTTTCTTTTTTTCTTCGCGTCATCCGTATAAATGACTGCGTCATCTTACTGGCATTGCCATTTCTTCGAAGACGATCAATTAGATCGAGGTCGATCGAGCGATAGACATCGAACCGTTGCATCCGGTTGCAAACGGGAGCACGAGGAAAACCGTGGCAACAGGAAGCTTAGAAACGTCAACGAGCGAGCAAGTAGCTGCGACTGCACCGTGTCTGAATCATTTATCGGACAATAGTGGTATAACGCGATGATTATGCAGACGCGTCGCTGCATCCAATTCGTACTCCTTGCAGGTTGGAATTATACCAAGATGATATCGCGCGAAGTTGAAATTCTAACGTAAACCACGTCTCTGTGAGACGAGCGGAGACGCGAGGCTCTGTCACGTGTTTGCCAATGTTTGCCGGGACGGTGTGTACGACTTTATTACGTCTGAATTTCCTAGCAAACGACGAGACTCGTTTATACTTTCTGGTGTATTTTTGTTAACTTACGTATACGAGGGAGGGGATTTTTATTCGCCAGCCGACGACAAAATTCACGACGCAACAAAGAGCAAAATATCAGGAAACAAATTGTTTAGGCCGCTGTCGAGGTAAACGTGAAAGCCACGATTTATCGGCTAATAATATCGGTACGTTGACAAGTTATAAATCGTGAAATTATAGACTCCCTTTTTACGATTCCATGATTTTTTCACAGACAAGACGGTCGGATAATCCGTGTAATTTCTAACATTCGCTCGTCCAGTTGCACTAGCTCTGCTCGCGCGAACTTGTCGCTATTCTCCTTATCCCAACGTACGATCTGTATTCGAACGAATGTCAGTGACGCCAGGAAGATTCCACGAACGTTGCGGTCTTAGTAAAAGTTATCCTGGAACCTACCGCGCCGATTACACACAACGATATTATACGCAAAGATATATAACCTTCGCCTAAATAAAAGAAAAACCTGATAAGGAAGAGGAAGAAACGAAATTTTTAGCCGAGAAACAGAGGAATCTCGGTTGCGTCGGAGAAACTTTGCATCGTTGGAAAATTGAACGGAAGGAAGGAAATTTTGTCGCAAAAAAACCAGGTCGAGAAGAAATTGCGAGTAAAGAAAAAGGCGCGAAATAGAGTTGCGAGAGGATCGAAGAGAACAGAGCGCTCGCGGTGAAAGGTTCGAAAGGAGGAAAGTGACCATCGACGATGTTAGATTCGAGCGAGAGAAGAAATGGACGCCAGGGGCAGGTAGATAAGCGTTCGTTGAAGGGACAGGCTATATAGTACATAGGGTAGGATAGAGTATAGGTAAAAAGGTACAAGGGAACGTTTGTTCAATTTCTACGGGCAAACGAGAGAGGGATAAAAGCGGTGGAGAATTGCGAAATGCTTGGCCCGCATTCGCAGTAGTTCCAGTCGTCCATTGTCCGCCTGCACAATGGGAATCTTTCTAGCGACGCTTGTTGCTCGGATGCTAGCTGACTAAACTTTGCCCGCCGACCACGTGCGTCCTGCACACCCCGCAATTTCGCGCACAAACAGACACGTATACAAGACGTGTATAACGTTGCAGAGGGAAGAAGGAGGCAGAAATACGTAGAGACAGACGCGTTGGTCGTGTGGTAGTCGGTATCCGTGCAAGCACACTGTGATTCGCCTGGGGATAGGTCAATCAATGACCTATTTAAAACGCCTTCGGTCTGACCTCGCGCACTCTATCTCCTGCCGCTATGGTACGCCGAACCGAGACTCGCAGTTTATGTACGAGTTTAACTTTCCTCATATTCTCGCTTCGATCTCTGTGCCTTCTTTTTTTCCTTGCGAGAACGACGCGTGCTAATGTAGAGAATACCGAAGACTAGTCGACTTCGAAATTAGAAGAGAACTTTATGCGTTGGCTATGTAGGAATTTACGTAGGAATATTTGGTTATAGTTGTTGAATTCATGAAATGGTACAATTATTAAAGGCTGCCTATACTCCGTTTGGAATAAATCCATTTTCTACGATCTTCTCGCGGTCAGCATTTGCCTTCTCCGCCACGTTGCTCTTCTTTTCCTATTAATTAGGATTAGTTGGTTAGATGCAAAACGTATGATATCGCGTATTGTCTATGTATACAGGGTGATTGGTAATTGGTGGTACAAGCGGAAAGGGGGTGATTCTACGCGAAAAAAGAAATCGAAAATATGAAATAAGAATTTTTTTTTTTTAATTTTTCCATCGAGACAACGATCTACGGTGAGATCCGTTATAACGTACCGCACGCGTACCGAGCGAAAATTCAAAGTCGATTCTCTCGAAAACAAAGCCTCGAACGGAAAATTTTTGTTCTATATTTTCGACTTCTTTTTTCGCGTAGAATCACCCCCTGTCCGCTTGTACCACCAGTTACCAACCATCCTGTATATATATGTGTTGATATAATCGTATTGAAATAGTCTCGTACGATGCAACGACTAATTATAAGACGAAACAGCAGATTTGAATTTGTATCGTACATTTAAAATTTGAAATGCCGTCGAATTTCGCCTAGCCAACACTGTCGTATCGGATAATTTCTATTCTTGGTCGAACGTCATCCGGATGTGTTAAAAAGATGTGCGATCACCTTGTTTGATCTGCGCGTTTGGATCAGCCGTCGATATAACTGCGAAAAAGCCGATGCATTTGGGAAGATCGTACAGGAAACTGACAAAACACAGACGATATTTCATTGAGAAACCACGGCACATATAGAAACATCAGTATCGACGAATGAACGAAACCTTCACGATGAATATATGTTCGAAGTTAATGCTTTGTGTGGCTTTTCGATTTTCTTTTATCTCGAAGCTTAACAGGACTAGCGTGCTATTACGTGTATAGAATAAATCCTACTATAGTGATAATAAAATTGGTACAATAATATAGTGGCTCGTCTCGCCTCGCTTTTTAACGAGTTATTAATTACGATCGAATACGAAGCCGATGTATCCGCGAGATACGAACCATGAGAGAAATAGGAGAAAATTCATTAGATCGAAAAATCTAAGAATAGAACGTATACTGCTTTTTAATCGGCGGAAAAGTAGTAGAAAAAGCCGAGCTGATACTCTTTGGAAATTCTCACCGTAGAATTTCGTAGAACATGGAACGAATAAATAAATTCAATACCGTGTTTTACGTCGAAGAAATAGATCGTAAGATTAATATCAATTAAAATGCCTGAGGTTCTCGTTCTTTCATCACCCTCGAACGACGTAAACGAATAAAATTGAAATAATTTTCCACGCCCGGTTACATCTCATTTCGCATCGATAGAATTGTGCGAAGGAGTCCGGTGATAAATATCCACTGAAATTATATGGCGGGCCCCGACAGAACGCTGAAAGAACGATACAGCAAAACGTGTATGTAAGAATTGAAAATAAAAAGAGAAGCCCGATTCGATCGCTAACCAGCTAACGTTGTAACCGATAAATCTAAACGACACGCAGGAACCCTCGAAATGCTGCAAGTCCGTAATAAAGATGTTTTACGAGCGTGATGGAAAAAAGATGGAGACGTGCTCGTGATATTCGGTGGGAAAGAATTCTTCGGTTGGGCGCCGTGGCTTCGCTTAGAGGATAAAATAAATCCCAAACGAAGCTCTAGCTACGTTCTCGGATGTTACACGGTAGCACGGATAGCGTGCAACGAAACTTACTTATTTCGTCTCGCGGGCTGGAATAATCTTGGACAAAGCGGTTTTCTCACAGGCAAAAGCGGAATAAAAATAACGATATCACCGTTCGGTAAACGACAGACAGTGGTCGTTACGATCCAAAAGGATATGGATTAGTGATGAGCGCCAGACACCAGTTGCGCGGTCGTGTATTCTGGTCGAGGTATCGCATTGCAACCGGCACGAAACCAGGATAGGGTAGCTCGTCGCCATCCACGTCTACCCCGTCGTCTTCTTCGTTCTCGTCTTCCTCTTCGTCGTCTTGATCGTCGTCGTCCTCGTCGTCCTCGTCGTCCTCGTCGTCCTCGTCGTCGTCCTCCTCCTCCTCTTCCTCCTCCTCCTCCCCGTGTTGTCGGTGCGCGATACGTCTATTGGTCGACTGGCCACCCCCATCTTCGTCCTCGTCGTCCTCGAGATCACTGAGTTGGGCAACGTCACTGTCAGAACCTTGCTCGCCATTCCCTGCCCCGGCAGCTTTACTCGCCGGACGATACCGATATCCTTGGGGATAATGCAACGACATGCTGCTTCCCGGCTTCTAGATCTCGTCCAGCGGTCGACACGAGGATGACGAATCGTTCGGGACGAATCGTTTTCAGCGGCAGCCTGACACGAAGATCGTCTGCGCGGGATAATTGCAAATAGATTTGCTGGCAGATTTATCAGCGGGAAGATATTGCCTGAGTTGCGCTGGCGACAACGTAGACGTCGCTGCTCTAAACGACGGGGCCAGGTGGACAGGTAAGAACGACATCGAGGACCCGATGTGTAGTTCGGTCGGTTCTTTCGGCTACCTGCGGTATACCGATACAACGAGCGATACGAAGAACGCGCTTCTCGTACGCTTTACCGGTAGTAACATGCACCGTGCTTTTCGTCACGAATGTCTCGAGATCGAAGAAGCTGCCTCACATCCACTGGCCGCATTTTACGTTGAAGTAGCGACAACGGTGAAATCCAGGTGCGTAACCGTGCGCCTCGCGATGCGCTTGCCCGGTTTCTCTCACCTGCAATTCTCTCTCACCTACGGTTGCCCTGTCGTACGGAGGTCGCAGCTCACCTGCTACCAAGCAAGGTGATCACTCGCGGTCAGTGTCGACACAACGATTCTTCTTCGAACGATTAACGATCGAAGCTTTTGTTTTCGCGATGACGATGATCGAGAGAGGAACGACGTCGAAGGACGACCGAGGAACCGAGCGATAGAACCACCTGCCGTGTAAAACGTCTGTGTGTTGCGTGTGTGTGCGCGCGCGCGTGTGTGTGTGCGTGTGTGTGTGTGTGTGTGAAACGAAGTCCCGAGGGAGACACTTTTTGGCAGCAAGATGGAAAGGCAAAGCGCGTGAGTGGCGCGTGGTACGTCGCGTGGCAGCCCCGTTAAAAACGATCCAGCTTCCCAACCCTTCTTTGGGAACGTAGCATTTAGCCTATTTCTGACTCGATAACTCGATCGCGCGCGACTAACGACCACGAATCGGCCTACCTGAAGAAATTATATCCCTATAAGAACCGCGACCCATATCAAACTGTTGGCGAACGTGCGCGTCGACGGTGCCCGGCGCAGCGTCGACCGGTGACTGAAAAAAACGTCGAACATCCTTGTCGACGGAACGAAACGCATGCGCGACCCTTCCGTCTAGGCGTCCCTCGCTCATCCGCTTCACGACCTTCTGCATCCTCCCTCGAGAAGATCAGCAGATCCTCCTACTCTCCTCCCTCTCTCTCTCTCTCTCTCTCTCTCTCTCTCTCTCTCTTCTTTTCTTTTCTCTCTCGTTGGTTCGTTCGCGGTGACCTCTCCGTGGTCGTAGATAATGTACTCGAACCGCGAAGAAGAAAGGAAGAGATAATCAGAAGCAGGCAAGGAGGCGCAGGCAAGCACAGAAGAAGAGAAGCTGATCTTATAGCTACTCGTCTGGAGATCTTGTCGCTTTGGTTTTCACTGCCGATAAAGTGCCACGCGTGCTCCTTTTTTTTTCTTTTCTTCTCCTTTTCGAACAATGCGTTTTATCTCGTAGCTGGTACATGTGACAGACTCGATACCAATTAATAGAAATTCGTTGCAACCGTCGGAGATGACAATCGACGACAGAGAGCGTTGTTTATTATGAATCGTATTTTTTTACGTAGACAAGCAAATACTTGGACGTTGACGAGCCATTGTCGGTATACGATCTTTCAAGGCCTAACTTTAAAGAAGATGAACCGAAACGATCTTAACGACTGAGACGTGCACGTGCAGTGACTGTCCAGATTACAACCTTACCGCTATATTTAAATGTGATCAGTATATTTGTATATCTGTATGTATGTGTGCATTTTCTCTCTTTTTATACGATTATTTATTTGTAGAAAGAATTACGTATGTAAAATATATATATATATATTTTTTTACGTACATATGTATATATATAGATAGATAGATATAGGGTTGTTAATAGTAAATATCTGATCCTTCTTATTTCAGCTTTCTTCCCGCTTTCTTCTCTTAGCGTGTCTACCAATCTCTCTCTTCCTCTAGTGGTTCATATACCGTGTCTATTTTCGGTTGGAATTCAACGCGAGATTTTGCGGTAGGCACCGTATTATGTATCGTTCCCAACAAAAGTTCGCCAGTAATCAAGAACCGATATATGAAAAATGATTATGGTTTAATTGTAAATATGATATATTTATCATTACCATATTAAATCGTTGGGTGTAGAAATTAAAAATGAGTCGTACGCAATTATTTGTACACATTTATTTTATTCAAAGAAAAAACATTTATATGTACAAGCATGTCCAACAAGTGTTATTCTTAATAATATAACAAATTCCATTGATGCTGCTGCAAATTATGATACAGTACGTACATGTAACTTGAGATTCGTTAAATTGTATTATTTTGCTATTTCTCTACTCTCACCATCAAAAACGATACAGAATCGGCTTTTTTAGTAAACTTAGTTACTAATTAGTAAGGATCTTATTTCTGTTCATCTAGCAATGTTGCTAATTGTTCAGGACTCGTAACAGGCAACGAACACGTGCGATGTTTACATACATATACAGTTGTTCGATTATTCAGAGATTTCATATTTCTGAGATGTTGGTTTTTACGCAATAACACGCTGTTCGTTTCATCGGGATCAATTAAGAGAAGAATCCTGTTGGGTATCAAACGTTTATATATAACGCGAAGTAGCTCATCGGTATCCTTGGCACCTCGTTTTCCAACCACATAAATCTAAAACACGACATATACACGCAATCGTTTCAAAAGCTCATCAAGTTTTTGAAAATTGAATATGCTCGATGCATATAAGTTTGCACGCACTTGCGCTGCATCATCATGGTAGCGTACGAGTGCTGATGTTAGTTGTGGAACCGCAACAGGTCTCTGCATCAGCAAATATCTGAATCCTCCGAACAGACGAGCAGCTTTATCCTTGAATTCGTCACAACCTAAGTAATCTGCCAACCTCAGCAAATTTTCAGCGGCAATCGAGTTACCGGATGGTTCCGCTCCGTCATAAACTATATGTGAAATTATAAATCTTCAAATACATATCTGATCTTTTTCTTCCATTCGTGTTACGACCTAATACTAAACGCAACTATCACAGTCTGATGAACTTAACGACTGGACGTAATGAAACATTGAGCAGGCGCTGCTATAAATATTTGAATTACTTTCAGCTATACCGCAGAATGTTGGTTTCTTTGATTTCATAGCTGAACGCAATCACAACCATCAGACGTATCATATAAAACCATGAAAACTGTAATTGCTAAACTAAGATTATCTTGAAAATACTTAAATATACCTTCTTTAAGCCTGAGAATTATACTTGGATCGCTCGATGTTGTTAAGAAATATCCTCCATTTGTTTCATCCCAAAAATACTGATCTTGAAGATGTTGCAATTTCTCGGCAAATTCCAGCCACTCCTCGTTTAAATCAGATTCGTATAAATCCAACAACCCTTTTATAACAAACGCATAATCGTCTAAAAATCCAGGTATGGGTGTACTCCTAAAAATAATAAATATTAAAATGTACATTATGATACGCCGCGTAATTTAATAGCGATAATATACGTACATTTGTGTAATCGTGCCTTTTTCGTCGCGGTAACAACTATGAAGTAATATATTCTTGGTTTCATCGAAAAGATATTCTTTAATAAATTTTGCGGCATCTGCCGCGTGCTCAATGTATTGTTTATTATTTACTGCCGCTCCCCCAAAAGCTAAACCACTTATCATAAGACCTAAATCCAGGTTGCTTATTAATTTAGCAGTTAAAAAAACATATATTAGCGTAAAGTATATGTAGAAAATATATTGTTCGTAACTCTTTACCATTCCATGATGTAATGATCTTATCGTCTAAGTGAGGCCGCGGCCTTGCAGATCTAACTTTATATAACATGGAACATGCTTCTTTCAAATACATTTTAGTTTCTTCAATTGGAAGATTGAAATATCTAGCAGTTTCTTCAATTTCATTGTATGCTATTAATACATTTTTTTGTCCCATCTCTCCATGTGGATCCTGATAAGTAACAGGTTATCAATTATATATTTAGACATAGAGTAGAAATTAATTATAGAAATAAGATAAAGTATATAGCATACTTGATGCGATTTTACATTTCCTGATTCATTTACATTGAAATGGCGACAAAAAATATCCGAAAGTTTAACATGATTTTCATCAGAAACTTCTTTATTTAGAAGTGATTTAATTTCCACAGCAGACCACACATAAAAAGCACCTTCCTTCTTCGCATGTGTATCGTGCATAGGATAAGAATCTGCATCTTCAGCGCTATAAAACCCACCTTCCTAAAAAAACATAAAATAGATAAATGTTAATGTACATATAATTCTGAAAACAGAGCAAATATAATACCTTGTGACGAAGATCTCTTATTACATATGTAGCGATATCATCAACAATTTCGGCAAAATAATTATCTTTAGTTACAAGATATGCATCTGCATATGATTTCATTAACTGACCCTGATCGTACAACATTTTTTCAAAGTGTGGAACGTGCCACTCGCCGTCTGTAGCATATCTAGAAAAACCCTATTTAAAAATAGTAAACATTATTACAAATTATTTTGGAGCTAACATCGTGAATATTTTGTTTAATAGCTAATTAGGATTAAAATTCTTACCTGACCTACATGATCGTGAATACCACCAAAAGACATTTTTTTTAAAGTGTAAACAGACATATACAAGCAAGGTCGTACAGACTCCACATTGGGTTGACGTGCATACATATGAAATAAAAAATTAAAATTTACTGGCTGTGGAAATTTTGGTGATTGCATGTTATACGTAGAGCCAAACCCACCAAATTTCGGTTCAAATTCATTTACAAGTTGCTGAATACAAATTTTACTACATTCCAATGAAGGTATATCATGTACCTATGTAAAGAAATCATTATTCATTAATAATCACAATTCTTTTACGAAATAGCTTAAACAAGAGTACAACAATTTATTATTTATTAATTTACCTTAAGTGAATCTGGAATTTTAGAAATACTGTGTAAAGTTTCAAGATTGGTAGATCCAATCTCTGTAAGTTTACTTCTGGATTGATTCCACTAAAAAATATGAAATATAAAGAAACCGATATTGATATAACGTATTAATCTAACTATAATATGTCTTAAATTCACTTGAATGGAATATGATTTGTTTATTAAACGCTATGTATTTATACTATATCAAATAATTCTTAAGAACTAAAGATATTTATACCTTTTGGGCAACACTGAGTAAAATTGTCTTAAATCCTGTTTGTCTAAATGTATCTTCTGGAGGAAAATAAGTCCCTCCAACTATAGGTTTTAAATCAGTGGTAAGAAAGACACTCATTGGCCATCCACCATGACCACTTGTTGCCTATGTGAAACGATAGCTTTTAATCTATATCATATTTGTTTAAAATACAATGTAATCACATTTACTTGCTTGTATAAAAGTCATGTATATCCTATCGATATCTGGTCTCTCTTCCTTGTCTACTTTTATATTAATGAAATTCTTATTCATTATTTCAGCAATTTCTTTATTTGTAAAAGATTCTTTTTCCATAACATGACACCAGTGACACGTAGAATAGCCAACAGATAAAAAGATACACTTGTTCTCTTTACTTGCTTTTTCCAATGCTTCGTCACACCATGGATACCAATCAACTGGATTAGTAGCATGCTGTAGTAAATATGGTGACTTTTCTAAACTCAAACGATTCTTTTTTTGTATCGGCATATTTCCTGAATTATTGGTTGATGCCATATTTGCAAATAATGAAACTGTCAGTGATCTTTGGTTTATCCTATAAGATTTAAAATTAGAAAATTAATTATCAATATATTTGACTTTGGTGCATATATTTATAAAACATATAAAAATTGCAAATGGAAGATTTAAAATAAAAGAATAAACAAGGACATGTAAATAATTGTGATATAAATTAATGAACAAAACACTACTTATTTTCATTGACATCGTTTCAATATACTTTTATTAAATGAAAGGTTACTACAAATATTACATGAATGTATGTTTGTGTGTTCTACCTGTTTAATCGCTGTATAGTTAGAGACATGAAACTACGTTGAGATAAATATGATCTTATTCCAAGATTCCGAATCCACCACTTTTTAGATAATAAAGACGTATAGTCAACTATTGACAAAAAACAATATCTTCCCAAAGTCATAACACTCCTTACATAAAATATGTACCTAACAAAAAGTAAAGTTCCGAAAATAAATATGAAAATAAATTCTGCAAATTTCTATATGTAAAATATATAATAAAATATTAAGCATTCATTTTGACATCATAAAATATAAATCCAATTAATTTCATTACTAATCTATCAACATTATTTGTTTAATTTAATTAAATTGCAGAAGATTTTTAACACGTAAACATATTGTGAACTTTTAGATTCTATTTTCAAATAATAGAAACTTTGCATCAATTTTTTCTTATACTCGTTACATTTATACATGAATAGCTATCATTTTCTTCAACAGAATTGGAATCTCACAAAATTTTAATTATTTCATTTATCATCAAAAATTATTTAATTTCAACTCAGGTAAGGTAACTAATGTAACTAACATAATTAAGATTAGAAGCTACTTATTTAGTTTATACCATAAAAATATTTACACAAATTGTATTCAACATACATTAATTTGCATCCTTCCTTACTGTAAAGTCCACCATCGCAGTACATGTAAATACGAATAATGGCGAGTTACTACTAAAGTGCTATATATCTGGTGCTTCGTACTATACATAAAATGCATTTATAAACTGTACATATCCGAAAAGAAAGTATTATTATTATAATAAAATACATACTATTAACTACAAAATATATTTATTTCTTAGCTTAATATATATTAGCTCAAAATAGCTCAAAATATATTAATTTTGTAGCTTAAACATTTCATTCAAATAATAATAAAAAATATTGCAATATAAAATTATGAAATATGTACGAAATATTTTTTGCGATTATTATTATATACAGATACATTTACGGAAATAACAGATAATTTTTGATATACGATAATTGCTTACAAATAAATGATATAGCTATATTCTTATACCACAAGAAAAAATGATGGAATATTATTTAATAAATTAATATTTAAATATCGTACATAAAAGTTACAATTAAAGTTTCAGATAACAAACGCAAGAAAAACGAACATATAGAAAATATAAAAGTAAATTATCTAGGATTATGTACATGCAGAAAAAAAACTTTCTCTCTAATATAAATATATATATCACGTTTAAGCGTTAAATCCAAGATATTCAATTATTTAAGCAAAATTGTGTAATTTATTATTGACATATGATTCGAATCTAGTGACTTCCTTTTTTATATATTCGAATATATCTAATATTTACAATTCTATTTAGCTATTTGTAGTGAATGACATTGTAATCAAAAGGAATACATTAAGCTTAACTAAACTAGAGTAAGCTAAATTAATCTAGATTAATCTAAAATTGTAATGAATTTTTAGAAAAATATTATTAAAACTTCGGAACACTTCTTAAAAACAATATAAATGTAATTGAATGAATTTGTTACAAAATATGTTTATATATATTATCTGAAAATGTATGTATACATATTGGTTCATTATTTCATTCACTTATGGCAAATCAGTAAAAAGCGCGTTTTGCGTTAGTTATATATGTATACATAAATGTATCTAAATACCTTGACTATGAAAAATGTAATAACTACTGTTCATTATTTAAGTCTATAACGAACGTATAATGTAATATCAGATAACATTAATTAATTTCTTCAAACATCGCAATACTTCAAATATGGCTGCCGTACATCGGGAGGCTATCCAAAAACAGATTCAACAAGACTGGGCAAATCGAGAATACATCGAAGTTATAACTGGTAGCATCAAAAAGATAACTGACTTTCTCAATTCCTTTGGTAATTATTTAAAAGGTTATTGAATAATATTCATTCATGTGGAATATTTTACAAAAATATTTTATAGAAAATTATAAACTATTTTATATCGTGATCAAAGAAATCATTTGTTTTGTACTTCTAAACTAAAAACCATTGATTTTATCAAGCAATTGCATTTGGATACATCCATAACTAGATTGCTTTCTTACTTACATAGAGTATAGGTACATGTTTTGACAATTCTGACTTACATGAATCTTTTCATAACCTTATTGCTTCCTCTTTTATCATTTTCTTGAATTACTAAAATCCACAAAGACGCTTTAAATAAAATTAACATTGTATGAAGCTTACTTTATTACTTACAATCAATTAACTTTATTGTGTTAGATATGTCTTGCAGATCAAGAATAGCTGTTCTCAACGAAAAACTTACAACTCTAGAAAGAAGAATTGAATATCTGGAAGCATGTGTAAGTTACCATTTATAATTTGGATCAATTATGATTTGCACGTTATGAAAAATATATGACATGTATTATATTTTCTACAATTATTATTTTCCAGGTCACAAAAGGGGAAACATTAACCTAAATTAATCATAGTTTAGGATTTTTGTATTTATTGAAATTATATGTATATATGAGTAAATATACAATAAATGTGACTACAATAAACTACATGTTATATTCAGTTTATCATTGCTTTACTTGGAAGGAAGTGTAAATAGATTATATGATTCACGCTTAACATAGTGTTCTGATGGCTCTTTTTTCCACTCATCAAGGTAAAGACCCCTTGATTGCACTCCATAAAGCAGACTGTCCCTAAGATTCAATCTATTCTTAGTTACATAAAAATCACGTACCACTGCATAGAAAGGTAAAGTAGCAAAATATAGAAGTGCCGCAGTATGTCCCAAAGACATGAATTTTCGAAGCACCGGAAAAGTACAATATACTGCAAAAAATATTGTTATTTTAAAATATTATCTATCATTAATAAGGATTTTTACATTATTTTTATTTCATGTTATAAATTATAAAACAATCATGTAAAATAATTTCATTTAGTAGTAATGTATTATAGAAGAAGACTTCCCTCACCTCCCATTAGATTATTAAATGGACCTTCTGTTCCCCTTATTTGTCTTGTTATATAACTACCAGCAAGATAGTAAAAAGTTAAACCACACAAAGGAAATGTAACATATGCTATTCTTCCAAACATAGCAGGGGTCTCCAATATACCTTTTGAAGCTTGAAGTGCTATTCCACCACAAATGCCCGCTACCAGGGGTATTTTCATTCTTCGCACAAGCAAAGAAACTGGATTGTCACCCTCTTTACCCCACAGGTCTGTTATATCTTTCTTGTAATCCTAAAGTGAAATTATTTTGTTTTACATTCAATTCATGTAATCATCTTAGACAAATTATAGAGACAAATTTTTAGATTTTATTTAATAATACATTTTAAATCGAATCATTGATTTGCAAATCACTGTTTTAATATACAAATGTGCACAAATGTTTCCAAGTATTACAAGTAAAGATTCTCTGATGAAAAATTAGAAATAGAAATTATAAATATACCATAATATAATATTAATTATTGTACGAAGCAAAATTTGACATCTATATTTGACACGCTATTGTACTTCAGTGCCGCCTTTGATTGGTTATATGAAACAAGCTATATGCCTTTCTATTTCTCCATTACGTGGCATGAAGAACTTTTATAATAGATTTGCATAGCTACAGCTATGTTATTTAACTAGTTATGTTTAATTCTCTTTAAATTAAATAATAAACTAAAATTAAAACTACGTTTAATTCTGGCAAATTTTTTAATATATCAAAGAGACGGCACTTGAAATGAAAAGAATTTTGTATTTCCTCCGCAAAGCTGTGACACTACCGCATGAATTTGATTGAAATACCTACCCTAATATCGTTACACATGTAAAACTACCTTTACAATATGCGCACTGTTAAGTGGCTTCTTGCAGTGTAAATTTTAACGCGGTAAAAATTAATTGCACAGCTGGGTAGCCGAGGCAACGACCAAAAGGAATTTGATAAGAGATTTATTGATTAAATGACAGAATTATTACTGGTTACTTAATAGGATGTGTAACATTTCCTGCTCATTTTTAAATGACCTAAATGACTAAATTGTCCAATTTCAAATTTCACGAACACGAGCAGAATGCTTTTACACTCCACGCATAATAAATCAGCCTGAAATTCCCCAAATTTCTGAATGACCACGTAAAAATACAACGCAAATTAGTTTTTGTAAATGGAACTATTGTCAGTAGACAATATCATAACATCAATATCAAAACACGTTCAAAATACGTTATCATTTGACATATGTATTAGATAAAATCAACTTAAAATAGAAAAGTTCGAAATATTTTTACATGAAATATGTTTACAATTTAATAGCCTCCTTAAAAGCAAATACAACTTATTTTTAGCAACTGTGCACATATAATTGAATATGGCGATGTTACTAACGGTAGTGAACGTTGACGCATTTTAGTTTCAATACGTCGTTATATAAATATAAAGGATTTTTATTTGTCAAAGAGATATAGAAAAATTATTAATATTATTAGAAGAAAATGTTACGTTTAAATTTAAACGACTTGTTAAAGCAGGTATAGTGCTAAGTTTTCTCAAAATGTAACCTATTATAAAAAACAAACATTTTAGTTATTTGCGTTCAATCAACAAATCATTAAAAGATACTAATTATTTCAGAAACAGAATTTAATATTATTAAGGTATTTAAGCTCACGAGCAAAGAGTAGTACATTGAAGATTAAACCAAATGTTGCAGGACTCAGTGAGAAATGTTGTAAAATTCCAAATACACGTAAGACAGATATATTTAATAATATATGTTATTATAATTTATCATTATATATTTTAATAAAATAAAATTATTATTATAAATTATTATAATTATTATATTTAATAACTATTATGATATAAAGCAACGTGAAAATTTTTCTTTATGCTCTTAAAGTATAAGATTTTTTCCTTCAAATGAAAGGAAAAAATCTTCATCTTTAAATGAAAAACAAAGTAAAAAATTCAACACATTGGATAATTCAGTAAATAAATATCATTTTGCAAAAAGTTTAGTCACCCAAAGATATAAATGAAATTAATAGATTAGTGTCTCAGTAAATGCAAATATATAATTGCTCCTTAAATATTTATAAATTCACATAGGTGTATTTTTAAGATGATTAATAATTTTTATAGGTTTTACATTAAGAATTAGTTATATTTTCAGTATTTTTGTTCATATTATATCGTTTTTTAAATTTTACTTTTCAGCTGTTGGACCTCGTGCTGCTAAAGATAAAGAATATAAAAATCCAGAGTATTTTTGTTATCATATAGACACTTTCGGAGAAGCAGAAGTGGAATTAGCAAAATATAGATTACCAGCTCCTTCTAATAGAATACCTTTCAATAAATAGTTTTTATGATCACGTTTGTCTTCATAGAAAATTTTGTAGCAACCAACATAGTGTAGTAAATAAATAATATTTAAAAAGAAATATTGCAAAATTTCGAATTTTTTTATGGAAACAAGTAGATAAAATTAAACAAAGAATAATTATACAATCATCTTACACGAGAACCTATAGGATGCTTTAAAAACAGTACACACACACACATGTATATATATAGTATTGTAATAACATAAAGTAAAATATATTTATAAAAGATTATATTTCATTCATTTTGACTGTTTAAACCACTTTAAGCAATTATATGCACTATCTTTATGAAAAAAAAATTAGTTTACATTTAAAAAAAAAATATATAACTATATTTAAAGTAAAAAATAATAAATGACAATAAAGTAATCTTGTTAATTACATAAATCTGTCTGAAATTTCCAATTTTCTCAAATTAAGAGTAGAGATTTAACATAACGGAAAGACATTTGTGATATATGCATCATAATTATACGTGAAAAAATTAAATTAAAAATATGAGATAACATTTCTCCATACAAAGTTTTATTTCCAAATAAATCGTATACAATAAAATAAATGATATACATGTGCAATTACAAGTTGTACGAACTTCAAGTCATGTACACCTCAGTTTAAAACATGTTGTTATAAATTATTTATAATTTGATAATTATTATTATTTAAAATTAGTAAATTTTTCATATAGAGAGAGATTTATATCTTATATAACTTAATCTTTTTTCTGGTGCGAAACATGCATTATTCTATAATACTTTTGAAGGTTAAATAAACAAATTAAATTGTTTAAAGGTTAAATATAGGAGATACGATTTCAAATATCCTTTTCTATTACAGATCTTTTAATATTATAGAAAAATATAATTTTTATAAAGGCAATATTAAAATAGATATGTATTATAATATGTTGCCATCTTTAAACATACTATATGATTATTGTAATTTAAATTCAAAGAAACATGTATAAATACATAATGATTTTTATTACATTGCACAATACATATTATTATATTTTACATATATCTTCAGCTATGTAGAAATATATTTTATTTACGTCGAATGTACGATCCATAATTTTAATCTTCCTCTGATGCCTTTTTGAAATAAGAATTCGTTAAATTGCCTTTATGTACAATATATTATTTTTACCATTATATATTCTTACCGTACATAGTCTAGGTTTGTATGTACAAACATATATATATGAGAAACAAAATTTTATACACTCAAGTGCTGTAATTATCCTTCAATGTTTTGTAAGTCGAGGTTACGGTAAAGACATATTACATACAGATATAGTAAACATGTTTTCTATTATACCGAAACATACCGCTCTGTCATTGTTTAAGCGTAATATTTCACAAAATTTTGTTAACGTAATAAATATAAGAAACAATCCTTTATGGTGGATATATAAAGAATCAAGCATACGATACTTTTATTATAATACAAATATATCCTCTTTGGAATACTTTAGGTAAGCAGAATTTTTTGCTTATTAATTTTATTTTACCATAATAATATTATAAGTATAATATAATGATAATTATCATACGTGCTTTTAGTATGTATTTTGGAAACACAGATTTTAATATATTTGAATACATTATATATTTAATATTATATTTTTAATAATATATTTGAATTAAAGAATTCTTTAAATATCTAATAAGGATAAATATTCATGTTAAAATATAAAAACAGAAATATAAATTTAAGTGAGGTTAAATAATTTTTATCAATTTCAGAGTTATCTTAATTGCTTTAATATTTTAAACAGTTTGCAAAATACTAATTTATTACTTTGTGATAAAATATATCTGTTAAACATAAGTTCTTTGGTATGATATGGTAGCAATCTTGTATAAGTGACTGAAACAATATTCTCCCAATAGTAGTTATCTTAATTAGCTGTATTTACCACTTTATTATATCTATAGAAAGAATTTCTGATTTATGCAAATATAACTGGAAATAAGAGAAATCTTACGATTAAAATGATAGAGAAAATAATTAAATCATGTAAAAAAGTGGATTTTGTTGAATTTATTATGCTATTATGCTTATTATGTGCTATTGTATGATATTTAAAGAATACAAATCTGTTATGTGTATTATTTTATCACTTAAATGATCGAATAAAGTCTGCGATAAGACAATATTTAAATAAGATGTAATTTGATAAGAAATATGTACATCCTATAAGTTACTTTTTGAATCCAGAAAATAAGACATACATATAAAAATGAGATATGTCATTATATTTTAAAAAGTAAATTCATTGGATGATTTATTATAATACAGAATATTTCTAATATAAGAATGTGCAATTATATATTTTTTACATTATAATATATTAAATTTATTTCAAGGTTTACTTACTAAATATTTCTGTATTAATATGTGAAATATCATTTTTTATCTTTTCAAATTATCTTTTATCTTTTAACGTTTCAAATTAATTTTAATATGTAAATACAAATTAAATATGTAAATTATTATACCATAACAAATATTGAAACTGGTTATAAATGATAAATTCTGTACTATACTTATACAGTACTATTTAATTATATTTCAGTATTAATAATCATATTGATGAAATTCTCTTTGGTCTCATTAGGGTTACATTTTATTATTGTTTGAGTTCCACGATGTGTTATTGCTTTTAGAATCACTGTAATGGATTTACTTATTTCAGAACCCATTTCCTCTTCGTCATTCTGAGATTTTATATTTTATGATTTTGTAATCTTAAGATATATTTATAAATTTATTAAAATAAATAGAAAAGTTTCAATCAGAAGTAATAAAATGTTTATAATGTTTAAATGTTTGTATTAGGTTGAATTTTAATGTTATTTTTTTTTTTTTGGAAATTATAATGTAATAAATACAAATATAACTATACCTCTAGAAGATCACTTCCTATTTCTTCTGGTTCAATATTTTCTTCAAGAAATGACATATCGTACACCGTAAGTGTATTATTAGATAAGTAGAACTAATTCATATGAAAATCATGTTTTTATTTACATAACAATTGACTGACTCAAGATGCCATTTCAGGGTTTACTATGAAGTAACTCATATAAAAATCATGTTTCTATTAATATAAATGCTAACGGTTTCAAAGAGATACCTCATACTATATTGGATAGTCTCTCAAAGTAGATATAAATTTATAATGATTTAGGTATTGAAAAATTCAGTAAAGTTCAGTATATAAAGATAGTATTACTAACTTGAAGCTTTATCTTAAATTTAATTTTCGCTCTATTAAATAAGTTACTACAATGAGAAAAAATGGAATCTCTTTCTCGTTTCTTATTATAATTCTAATTATTTATATATATGTGTTCTGTATAACATATACAGGGTGCTCAACAACATATAATAGAAAATTCAAAAACATGATAGAAAATTTGAAGGGTGCTTTTACAAGTTAAAATAAGACAAAAATTAATAATAAAATAATTTTTGTGGTTTAATTTATTAGCTACTAACATGTAAATATCGACTAAAGTATTCCTAAAATTTGGTAGATTTCTCTTGATAAATTCTACATAAATAAATGTAGAGCAGTTCAAGCTATGGCAGTTATAGTGATTTCAAGTTGCAAAGAAGATTATGACATTCGCTGTCATAGAAGAATTCGCTGTCTGTGAAGAATTTGCGAAGTTTTGTAAGAAAAATCATATGATCACAGCTTATGAACATACGCGCATAATTTAAAGAAATGAAGTGATAAACATATTATACATGTATATGTATATTATACACACAGAAGGCGTGTAAAATGAAAAGTATAAAAACAAGAATTTCATAGGTACAGACTTTGACTTTCATCGACTTCTTTGAAATACGAATTGAAAGTATAATCATAACAATCATAATCAATTCTTACGTTGATGTTCAAAGTTCTTTCATTACGTAAAATATCGTATTTTTTTTCGCAATCTATATGTAAGTGTATACATCAGACACGCTACAAGTGCGACCATGGATCAACCTCGAGGTGTATCGTGAGTTATTCCAAAATAGATAGTGTACATCATTTAAAGTGCAATAAAACGGCAACAAAATATTGTTGTTAACCTTTTAGTTAGTATGTTGTAAGGGGGTGACTTCTCTTTACAAAATCATTCTAAACAGGAACTGGAAAAAAGACTATTTAACTCTATACAGACATTTGAGTTTGTAAAATTTGAAGAAGTAAGAAGCAACTTCAGTTTTCCACTCCGTTTTATAGCATAAAAGAGTTCTTGAAAAAAATTCAGTTCAAGGATGTGAAAGTAGAGATTTCACCCTTTAAAATGAGCTCAGGAATACTGTTGCTTTTTTCACAAGTTTGCAGCAGTCCAAAGATCGACCATTTTTTGGTCAAAATTTAGCGATCTTTTAATTTTGTGGAGTAGCATTTTATGTTTGTTATACAAAATACTGAAATTTTGCTAGTGCTGTTATGAAACTCGGTTATTATTACCTATATTATTACCTATTAAAATTTGAAACCAAAACATTTCTGAAAATTATATATAAAAATTAGAATTGGAGATATATATTTTGCAAAGATCACGAATCTATTTAGTCATTCATATTAATAAATCTGAATTTTTAGGAGACCATCTTTAATACTTATTATATATTTAAGATGGCTATTCATGCTGTTTACTAATTTTTTACTAGATACATATGTCTTCTACACATATTTTCAGGTTGATTAATAGAATTATGACTGTCATATTTAATTGATACGTTAATGAAATAAAAAAATGTTCATATAACGCATATATAAAAGGTTTCTGTGGTAATACGTATAAATACTTTTGTAAGACATTGTACATATGTCGCTTTGAGTTTGAGACTTACTGCACTTCTTATCGCTTCGGCTGTTCTATATTCGTTCGTGTAGGGAGGTTTGCAAATCTTCAGGGATGCTTTAATAGGATCTTTACAAGTTAGATAAATAAATAAACGAATAAAGCCTCAAACGAATGTTCTTTATTCTATATTTTCGTATTATTTTAACTTGTAGAAGCATCCCTTAAATTCTTTACCATCTCCGAACTATATAAAATAATCGTTGGCTATCAATCAAATGATGCAACACCTGCGATTCGATACGACCACCAGAAAACGAATCGCCTTGTATAAAACTGTCGGCTTTCAAACTGACAATATGTATATATAATATGTATGAACATGCCCATTTGTAACAAGGTTTTTGTAATTATAATAAGATTGCATAAGTAAAATACGTGTTGCATGACAAAGCAGTTGTTTAAAAATCGTCAGTATGGATGTAGTCGTTGTGTGTGTGTGTGTATATATATATATATATCGAATGCAATGAAACTCAACCACATATTTTGCATTAGTTTCACAGTAGTTTACAGAAGCTTACTTCTCGTGACAAAATGAACTCAAAGTATCTATCGTCTGTGTTCCTTTGCGCAACTTACTTACAAGTTGCAAGTTACCAGTATTTTAATAAATATCCTTGCACATCATATTAACTAGTTTGACAATACACAAAGCTTACAAGTAAATTTTAAAAATGATAAGTTTATGATTTTCGTCTTTGATCGATATGTTATACCTTATATGATTACCTCATCCGATAAAAATTGTAAAAGAGAAGACTCTAACTGATAACTTGTTGCTTGATTTCAGTTCATTATATTATAATATTATATTTCATATATATAATAAATTATATTATTAATTCATTGTATTATATTACAATATTATTAACTAGTAAATTATTGTACAGAATTCTGATGTTCTAGTTCACCGAGAGTACCGATTAGACGTAACGAAAGAACAATTTCGATATTTTTTTCTTGATAACAAGTATCAAGTGTTGGTGGATTTTTTAGAAGTTTTAAATTACTTTTCAATTTGTTAAATGTTTACTCAAAACTTAACAAGAAAACAAAGACATTAGTGCCCTCTAATCAGTGAAATACAAGTTACATTATTATTAAATTCTATACCATGTGAGATATTAATGTGCCAGTTACACTAATATATTTAAATAATGTATCTAATTAGGGAAGAATAGTACTTCTGCTATTTAAGTTTTTAACAATTTAACAGAAGATATTCTTAGATCTGCAATAAAAGTTTTACTTCCGCTGACTACTATATTGTTAATATTTATTTCGAAATCATATTATAATAATTTATTTGTAATATATTTCTCTGATTAATTCTTACGCATTTCTAAATCATGAATGATCTCTAAAATTGTAAATTTTTAAAATAAAATAGAAACTAAAAGATCGTTGTATCTTTTTAAATAAATTCAGTTGTCACTATGATTCCTAACATAGAAAAATGTCATTAAAATTTGTCTTCTTTTAGATTCAACAATGCCGATGCACGAACATATTCAGTGGTTCCGAATACATCATTTATATCGATTAAGGATGAAAGTCGTGAATTAATGGCTGTATGGCCCGATATCGTACGTGATCTCACCGATGCTGGTCGTCATCTTGACATACCAGATGTTACCAAATGGCTAATGAAGGTATTCTTTTTCTTCTTTTCTCTTTCTTAAATTTTCACATTAACGAACGATACATTATACTTATAGTTCTTCGTATACAGGGTGTCTCAATTCAATATTCTGAATTTATATAATTATATTTGTTCTCAAACGTATTACATTTAAAATGATATATTATTGACAAAGTTGTTTCCTCTTCTTTAATTTTTAGGTATTGCAATACAATGTTCCATGTGGAGGGAAGAATAGAGCGTTAACGGTTGTAGAAGCATACAAATCATTAAGTCCTCCCGATCAAATAACGGAAGAAAATCTTCGTTTAACTCGTATACTAGGCTGGTGCACAGAATTGGTTTGTAATTTTTCTTCTATCATTTCCAGTTTATGTTATTTTAGGATTTACAATAGTACATAGCATATTCACTTTATTAATTTCTTTTTAGTCCGATGACTTAAAAAATTATTTATATAATATGATTATATATTTGTGTTATAGTTGCAAGCGTTCTTGCTGATGGTAGATGATATTCAAGATCACTCAGAAATGCGACGAAATCAACCGTGCTGGTATCTATACAATGACATTGGATTAACGGCTATTAACGACGCTTTAATGCTGGAAATGTGTATATATCAGCTCCTTAAGAAACATTTTAAGACAAAAGAATGTTATGTGAATCTCTTAGAACAATTTCTATCCGTAAGTAATTATTTTTCGTACTCAATAATATACAAAATATTCCGATTTGGTACCGATTAACTCTAGGTGGGAATATTTTTGTGGTTGTCTAAATTGTCTTAATAGTTATGGCGATCATTATGCTAAACACCCACTACAGATTTGATAGATAGGTTTTGTTGTTTTGTACTTTTGCAAAAATCAATAAAATTGTTTGATAACATATAATATTTTTACTATTTTATTTATAAAAAATATTGTTTGCTAAATTAAGAAAGTAGCAACTTTTATACTATGTTATATTATTTACAGGTTTCTTTAAAAACGGAAATGGGTCAATGTCTAGATTTATTATCAACAAATTTTGGAAAGAAACCGAATCTAGATCTATTTACAATGGATAGATATAATTCTATTGTAAAATATAAAACAGGTTACTATACGTTTGTGTTACCAGCCACTGCTGCTATGAGTTTTGTAAGTTTAATTCTATTAATTCTTATAACTACATTATTTGTCTAAAGAAAGTTTAGATCTTATCTTCATTTTTCAATTATGTCTAAAGTTACATATTATTTATAGGCTGGTATAACAGATCCCGAAATGTATAGGCAAGCAAAAACAATTTTGTTAGAAATGGGACATCTTTTTCAAGTAAAAGATGATTATTTAGATTGTTATGGTAGTATAGAAGACATTGGAAAATCTGGTACAGATATAGCAGAGGGAAAATGTTCATGGCTTATTGTTGTAGCTTTACAACGTGCTACACCAGAGCAAAAGAAAATTCTTGAGGTATACATGTCACTAATAATATTTTGTATTCATTATCTCTTTTTAAGTAAAGATACGAATAACATACAAATACTTTACAGGAGTGCTATGGACAATCTGATATAGAAAAAGTAAATCGTGTAAAACAACTCTATCAGGAGCTTGGTATATCAAATACTTATGCTATTTACGAAGAAGAAACATATAACTTACTACATACACATATACAACAAATATCTCGTGGACTTCCACATGATCTCTTCTTAAAGTTACTTAACAGAACATGTCGTAAAATAGGTCGAAAGGACTAATTATAGAATTAAAAACGACAGATATTAATTATTATTATAATTTAAGGAAATACATATGTGTTTGTATTTTCTTCTCTCTGCGACAGAGATTAAATAAGGACCAGTAACATTTTACCTTTAATGACTAAATTCTGTCGTAACAAGATAAGATCATAAACAGAGACAATAATTTCTTACTACAAATACATTGTTGCTGAAGTGCACAATGTTAATGAAAATGCAAATGATAGAGAAATGTTAATTCACAGTTAAAAAAGTGTAATATTTTATATTTTATATGGTATAGGAGATATATTTCATACAATGTTTTATATGATACATTTTCTTGACAAGTTGCATCTTTTTTATTTGAAAACAACTGTATAAACATAACATCTTCGTTTATATGTTTAAAAGATTAATAAAAGAGATTTTAAGATGATTTTTTAACTTTTTTTTTGTATCCCCAAGGTTGCTTCTTTTTCATATTTTTTCGAATTTTCGAACGAACAATTTGTTTTACTTCTTGTCTAAGCTCTTTAAACGTATCTTCTGACACGTGTTCTTTTGAAAAAAAATTTTCTGCCTCTAAAATATATTAAACATGAATATATAAAAAATAATTATTACTTCTAATTTTTCTATTTAAATAGAAATATAAATATTTATATTTTATATAAAATGCGTACCACTAAAACGAACATCATTACTATCAAAAAAAAACTTATTTGTGTCTACTATCACATTATTTGTATGTTCTTTTTTATTTGTATATTCTTCCTTACTGTTATGTTCTTCATCAGAAGAATCGTATTTAAATGGATTCTTTGAGTCAAAACCTAATTGAATCTTTGGAGGCTTCAATGGTTCCGTATTTAAAATATTACTACTATCATCTAAAATTATGAACAAAAATAAATGTAATAAATATCATAAAATAAATTTTTTAATTAATGTATTATGTAAATATTAACTTTTTTCATCAGTTGTTTCTTTCCCAAATGTTTTTAATAAACTGAATGGCCCTCCTTCTTTCAAGCTTTTTGATAGTGAGTCTGACACAGAAAAGTATATATCTTTCGACACTTCCACAGGTGCATTTTCAATCAGGTTATCTGTATTATTCTTATTTTTCTTCTTCTTAACTTTTTTGGTTTCTGTTTCAGATTTTTCTATATTAATTTCATATTCTTTATGACCATTTTCTGTAGGATCATATCTAATCATTCCTTTCCTAAAGAATTAAATAATGTAATATAGAAATACATAATTATGTAAGTAATTATTATTATAATTCTAATATTATGATTAACATAAGTAACTATTTTATTCATACTTTGGAAATTTTACATCCTTATTTGTATCTTTATTCTTTGAACTAATTGGTACTCCTAGAATATTTTCTAAAATATCTAATTGTAATTCCTTTTCTTTTTGTAAATCAATTTTATCATCACCTTCTGTGTCTTCAGTAATATCTTTATCCGATTCTTTATCATTCTCTATGAAACGTTTGTCAAGTTTAAACCGTTCATCATTTCCCAAAATAATATTACTTCTAAGAAACTAGAATTAATCAATTAATATCAATGGCTTAAATATTTATAAAATTTATTTATATATGAATATATATAAATATCTTACCTCCCCTGTGAAATGTTTGTTAATTTCAAATTTACTATCATCCCAAACCGACTCATCATCATTTCTATCATAGTCATCATCATCAAACAAATCAAGTCTTCTTTTCTTTCCTTTTTCTTCGATTTTATTGATTTCTTCTATTTTATTGATATAATCATTATCATCAAATATTATTTTATTTTTATTTGAATTATTATCCTATAAAAATAAATACGATATATGGAAAATATGACACAAAAGCTTAAAATGTTGGACAAAATTAATTTAAACATGTTTACCAAATTCTTCAGTGCATTCTGCACTGCCAATTCTTTAGCTCTGAAAATTTGCTTCTTATGTTTTAATGATTCTACTCGTTTCTTTTCTGATACACTAATTTTATCCATCTTTATTTCTTCGTTAACTTCGCGTTTTAAAATAACCATTCTTTTCCTTAGATATATTAAGATAAATTAGTTGCGACATGTGATAGTATTTATTAAACTTAAGGAAACTTAACCTATTAAATTTATGTGTGACAATGTATACAACAGACACATAAAGGAAATGCTATATATTTGATAATATTTGAATTCTATTTATTTATATACAAATACAGCAAAATCACGATTAAGTAAGTTTATAATTAAATTAATTTTATAAATTTTTTATTACATCAATGTTCAGTATATGTGCAATCTTATTTCGTATACGTAAACACGGATATTAGGGGTTAGGTTTCACTAGCCGACATCCGAAAATTGCAAATCTTTTTATTTAACACCTTCATAACTAAAACATTTTCGAAAATTTAGAGAAATATTATTTTACTATTTGAAATTAATTTTACGATTTATGATATTGAAATTTCTAAAAATATCAATTGTTTAATAATTGAATATAACTGTGCAATTACCAATTATTATTGTAGACGAAATAAAGAATCCTATACTTCTATATAACTTCTGTTCATCTGTATGAACTGAATATAATGCAGGTGTTCTTAAAATTTTTTTTACGTATTTACTTAAGCCTTTTTAAAAAATTATATATTAAATGGTAATTAATAGCGAGATATAATATTACGTACATATGTAGGATATATATTTTATGAATAGATAGTACGAACTTGTACAATACGTTTAATCCTTAGCCTCGCATTCGTATATGATAGAATCATATTAAAATCAGGTATGGTATGAACTTGTTCAACACTTTGATCAATCAATTTCAATGAATTCCTGCCCTTTTATTGCCTAATAATTTGTTATTCATCTATTCTCGGCAAAAGAAGTAATAACTAAGTGCGAATTAAGTACATGCTTATGATTCAAACAAAGGTTTGAACGATCGCGTATTTACGCTCGTTTTCGATCGTCAACGTTAGGCCATTTTCGGACGATTCCGCCCGCCGATGCGAACTGTTGCGCGCCTGCACAGAAATAAATATAAGGACACGTCAATTTAAAGAGTGTGACGGATACGAAATGTCAAGAGTAACAATATTCACTCAGTAAAATTATTAATTAATAATGAAGGATAAATGGCATTAGGGCTCACTGGATCTGGATCTCGCACGTAGTCATCTCCACGTTTATACCAATCAATTAGTCTTTGGGAAACTATGCCAAGCTAAGAACTACGTAACCTGCAAATCAGTTCAATCTAGATCATGTAAAATTCGCATAGTAATTTTAGATGATCTGTTTTCGCACGTTCGCGGGGAGACACGATATCGAGGAAGCGCGCCAACGGGAGTCGTAAAGTCCCGTTACGATTTATTAATCGACACCGCGAATCGTTCGATCCCTTATTTCTTTTGGGATAATAAGGGTAGTTAAATTGAAGATAACGCTGCTACTAACAGGTTATTATATATTTTCACAATCCAACAACTTCGGTGTAATACAAAATGAATGTTTGTTATAGAATGATTACGAGTGAGTGCGAGTGAGTGCGAGTGAGTGCGAGTCTCTAGTCGTATTATCGCGTATGATGATGGATTTTGTCGACTCACTGTATTCGACTTGTTGACTGCTTGATGAGATGCTTGATCGAGACTGACTTGGATAGTTGATGTGAGTTAGACTTAGAAAAAGTAGAAGAAGTAGCTGACTTGACCCTCCTGATGTCGTAGGAGAAGTAGTTACAGTGACGATGCTGTGTCGTAGGAAAGCTAGTGATGTGTGTGTCTAGCGCACGGGACCATCGGATTTGTTCATGACATTTTTGGTCAGGAAAGTGAGGACAGTATACATTGCTTCTGATTGGATAAACGAAGGTTGGTGGACTAGGAAGGGTCTTAGCCGCCCTCGATTACTAGTAGGAAGCATCGTACGTGAGAAAAACTAATTTTCCCTTGTCAAGCCGTAGTAGACAATAGCCTTTAGAAATGATTCGGAAAACAGATGTTTGTTGGGTCTGAAGGACCTTAGCTAGCAAATTATTGGGATGTATGACGGGTCCTTAAGGATATTGAGGGTACGCCGTAAGGATGAGCGGACATCTGGTGTCCGTCTGGCCCGCGGTGTGTGGCCTGATCTAGGTAACGGGTCGCCCGACGTAACAGATCTCCACTGAATTATAATTTATTAGTGAATTAAATATCTCGAACATCCCAGTACAATATACAAAAAGATCACTAGTAGTTTGGCGGGAATTTTGAATTTTTATCGCAAAATATTTTACTTAATATTTTTAAACCACAGTTAACTGTGATAATTGAGGCAACGATAAATCTATTAGTTTAAATCAATGTGGGAATTTCATTATAACTGAATTTTTAATCAACGAAGCAATTATCAAAACATAAAACACACTACACACTTAAGGTCTATATTTTATTACGCTGATTTTCCATGTAATATATTATCTGCGAATCTGTTGTGCGATTTACTGTGTTGTCTCGCCGGTACAGTTTCGTGACATTGTATTCTTTAATCTCCTTTCAAGACGTACATACATATCTCAAATGTAATGATCGATACAATAGTAAATTAAAACTATTGTCCCATAATTAAAATCTTACCTATCATGGTCTTCCGAGTATTTTCATTCTCGATAAATTTTATTTTCATTCTTGACAAACGCAAACAGGTTTTCGATTCGTTCTTGCATACTCTTCGTGGTTATATCATTATCGTCACACTTTACACGCTTCATCGATATTATATTGTATTGTATTTGTATAATTGATTAGGTACGTAGCTGAATTTAAATATTCTTTTTCTTTCATAGATCTTCAAGCGATAAAAAGATGATAAAATAATAGCAATAATATAGTTATGCAATATAATTTGGACGAGCGACCTATTTCAACTTTGCTGTATCATTATCATTGTTATTACTACCAATATCATATCAGTAAGTTCAACAACAGAAAATGTTTCAGTATTAAGCAAGTTGATGATATTATCGAATTTTAAAACTGAAAGTTATATCAAATATGCGATATACATACATTAAAAGATGTTGGCACATCTTTAGCTAATTTCGCTTGATGTTCGTTTCATGTTAAAATTGTCGCGTTTGCAAGATATTAATGTAAATCAGGAAGTAACTAATTGTAAGAACGACATTTTTCATGTTTGTTTCGTTTCCTGCGAAGGCGTCAACATTAACGTAACTTCTCCGTCATCTCCAGAGTTTGTCACGAGTTTTGGAAGCGTTTCAGCACCTTTTTTATTATCATTGGCACACGTGAACGTTGCATGCCCTATCATGTTTTCTAAAAGTTGTTCTTTCACTTCATCTGCATTGTTTATCAAAAGACCGTCTAAAAAGTTTAATAAATACGTATACTCATTTATATAATCAATAAAATATAGTACATTTTTTTAAAGATACGCATAGTGATTTAATTAAGATACGTTAATAAAAATATCAAGCGTACCGTGAAAGATGGAAGATATTTTATCCTCTTCGTCGATAAAGTGAAAATGTTTATTGTTCGCGAAAGCTTCGAAGTTATTAAACGTCCTTAAAGAAACGTTCATGAACCATAACCTCTTCTTCTCGGCGTTGACATTCGCCGATATTATCTCAATACCCTGCGATCCAAGAGAAAACGCGATCTTTCTATCTGTTCTTTACAGATTAATGATAAATCAAATTAATTAAATTAATTCTCTCTATTACCTTGATCGCTGTATAGTCGATACTCCGCATTCTTTCACAATTGATAATAAATGGCACGTTATTTTCATCGTATTTGTGAATTATTTTCATCACTTTATTGCAAAAGTAATTTGCAGCTGGATAAAATAGTCCAGTGTCTGGTTTGAGTACTATATATTTGTTTCCAAGTTGCGTCTACAAAAGGGCAACGAAGGAAGCGTTTGATTTTTCACAAAAAGCATAGAAGTGTTAATCGTTTTTAAATGTTAATCGTCTTAAGATCGAAAGATGACGACGATACGGTGTAAAATTAATATAGTACAGGGTGTCTTAAAAAATATGGTATAACCGGTTATTTTATGATACACGCGAAGGTGAATTGAAAAAGCGTACAGCTTTTTCGTTTCAGATTTTATTTTCGAGACGATCGAGTTTGAAAATTTGTCGTGTATATTTGCATTTGATTAATTTTTCATCTAGCCCATCAGAGTGGAAAAAATTTGTTATTCAAAAACGGAATTTCCGATGAAAATATTTTATCGCATATTGTTTACTTATTTTTCTTTCGTAATATTTTTAGTAAAAATAATCTCTTGTCTGGTTATTTATTTTTCATGTATTCCTATTTAGTCGGCGGCTAGATGAGCGCGTGAGTATTCGACAAATTCTCAACATATTCCGTTTTGATACGAAATGCAAATACCGACCGAAGTTTGTGAAGCGTATTCGAGTCAATACCCGAGCAAAGATTCGTTGGCACTGATATTATGAGAACGTGATGGTACAATATTATCTTTTACCTTACATTGAATTACTTCGATTTTTGGCCTAGCAGGCGATCGAAGGAAGAATATTAAACTGAACAGAGCACCAACTAAGAGTCCTAATTCGACGCCAAATATCACGCTAACTAGAAATGTCACTATCGCTGCAACCGCGTCCCTTTCTGCAATCAAGTATAGAGAATTATTCAACGTCAAATACGAGAGGTTAATTCTGAAGAGTAATATGAACAAATGCAGATTAATATTTGACAAATGTCTTAGTATACGTTATTTTTATACTTATTATTGGACAGATATAAAAGGTATACAAAATTTGACTCGACTTTATTTGCTAAATATATATAAATATATATATATATTTATATTTATTAATATATATATATATATATATTTAGCAAATAAATAATAATATATATATATATTTAGCAAATAAAGTCGAGTCAAATTTTGTATACCTTTTATATCTGTCCAATAATAAGTATAAAAATAAATATATATATATATTTATATCTCAAGTTAATGCAAACTTTTTAAAATCGATCTTTTTTTGTCATTCTATCAGCTTCTCTTAATATATCTTTTATTTTTATTAAAAATTTGAACGTATACGATCACGTAGTAAAATATTCTTCTATAGTTTACAATTAGAGGAGATTGAGAATTGAGGGTATCTGATATCGATCGAGTATCTTATCTTAATTTGTTTAAACACAAAATAAGGCATGAGTTCGCTTGGTAATTAATAAAGGATGTTCGTTTCTGCTTTATCTCCGAGTGTACAGGAAATTTTTATGCAAATACGATACTCGATAAGGAAAATATTTCGAGACTGAGAAAATATTTGAACTTCCCATTGTATTAATGTGACTTTAACGTAAATTTTTACTATATGTAAAAGTTACAACGACTCACTGCATCCTTTCCACAATAGACGTATTATCTTCAAGTCAATTATGAATATTACAGCGCTTATCAATACCGCTGCAAGAGTGGAACGCGGGATGTAATAAAAATATGGTGTCAAGAAACTCAATGCCAGTAACGTCATCATTCCTACAAAACATCCAATGTTATTATCCGCAACCATTTCTTAAAAAGAAATATATATTATGTAAGAAATATATATTAAGGATACGCGCAAGAGAAAATACAGTAGAATATTATTTATCCAAATTCCGTTTATCGAAACGAAATCTTTCTTAGTGTCTGACTAGGAGCTTCTGGCGGTTGAATCTACTTGCGTGAACGTGTAATGTAATATTATACGCGTATACAGGACAGAAAGAATGTATTTCCTCGCGTGAAAACGAGATGAATAAGACGATGAATGAAAAACGAGATGAACGATAGAATAAGATTTGGGAGACTGAGAAGGAAACACCCAACAGATCTCACAAAGGACATAACCTAACATACAAACACTCACCACAGGCTATATTACTATATCACTAAGCTATAATATTTTACCAAATGTCCTACTGGAAAAATTGTAAAAAGTAAATAAATAAATAAAAAAAAGAATAAGATTTTCCTCGTGTAGCCTTCTTTTCGACAAAATCAAGTTTGAAAGGTCAAGCATACTTGACCGTTGGCTAATTTCTCAGCGAATAAGAGCGAAGAATTGGTAGTGGCTTATTCTACATGTGAAAATAGGTCGAGATGGTGGAATAAGATTTTCTCGTTCGTAGCTTCGTTTTCAAGAAAGTAGAATTTGAAACTTGGAATGATCCTCGACGAAAAGACTAATTTTTGGACTTTTTAGGTAATTCTACAATATAATAGCAGTGGGAAACTGGATTCGCATAGTCAGAAAAATCGATATTACGAATGATTTATGTCTTGACTCTTGCAAGTTAGGACAGTTAATTGGCTGCGTAAAAGTTTTATCACGTTTACAAGAGTCACGTAATACAGTAAATATTTCGCTTAAAACATTTGAAACGTATTGTACTTTGGATCTTCCGGAGAAGAAGAAACGCGAACAGAGATCTGTCTGTTTTGTTTTCGGCTGTGAAATTTGTTGAATACGCGTGTCTCCAGGTTCGCTCTTGACTAAACGCGTTCAAATTCTATTTTCTCGAAAGAAGCGATAGTGGACAGAGTTTCGGTGAACTTTTATTATAGCTCCAATTCTATGAATTATTCGTTCTTCGATGAACACTGATAAATAGAGTTCTAGCATATTTTCTCTTCCAGCAATTTTCCATGTTGCTTCGTCTCGAAATGAGAATATTACCGACGTATATACCGGCCATAGGCGTCCGTACACCGCTGGCGGAAACTACGGCGCTTCTGGTGAACGCTCCGGCAGTTGGCATCGACGAAACGAAACTCCCGAATATATTGCACAAACCGAGCGTTAACATCTCTTGCGTCGCATTTACGCTGCTACCACTTGCTAAAAATACAAGCATCGTGTCGCCATCAATTACGTTCGTGTAACCTCGTGTAGTTCATTGATACGTGTAAACTATGAAATCTGTGGATCTGCGTACAAAACACGTGAACATTTCGAAATTTCTCTTACGAAGCGGTCTCTTTTACGTATTTCATGCTGGATGCATCGTTCCCAAATAATCTCCGAGTTCTTCGAGGTCGTTGACGATACGTGGCGAAGTTCGTAAATTGTAGTTTTTGCGAATTTATGCGAACAACGCGTCCAAAAATTTAATGCGAATTTGGAGGAGCCCCAGTCGTTTTCTCGTCGAAAATATTATTTCGCGTTACCGTATTACTCTATTTCTCGCTTTGTACTATACAATCAAAAATATCAAAAATATCTTCCCTTTTTTGCGACACTTTCGAAACAAATATCCTGTCATACTTTATACGGATCGTCGTGTTACGAGTGAATTTAAATGAACAGAATTTCTCTATATCGTAACTTTTGATATTAAACGGATATTAAAATATACGTCAGCTTATCTGCAGTAGAAATCACTATATACATTCGCGATCTACGACGATAGATACAAATCTGAAATCACTGAAAAGACGAATGGGATTTTCAGCGATGTATGTATGTACTAGGTTTAAGGTTAAGCCGCGCGATAACGCAGGTTTCTACACGTGGCAGATTTTTAAGCTTCCTTTTGTACTAGAACATCGAATAGTTTGCTCTAATAAATCATAAAAATTGGAGAATACATTTTTATACTATTCAAGGTCCTATAAAAAGCAATTCTAAGATCTTACGTTAAATGGTCATGTAAATCATGTTTATTGTTTCAGCCTGTACACTCGACTACCTGAAACATCGACACGCATCTCACAACGCGTCTTTACAAACATTTCAAACGAAGTATGAACAGCATATTAGTCATCCATAAATCAAATAATCACCCGCCACGTTACACGTATTCGATGAAACAAAACAAAAAAAAAGAAAAAAAAAAAACTTCGTTTGTTCGATAAAAATTCGAAAATATATTCGCAACGACGTTTTTTGAATACAGATCCGCAAGATCTCGACGATTTATAGTGTTTACCGAATGCTTTAGCAATGGCTACGTTTGCCAACACCGAGACAAGAGGCAGTATGATTATGCCTGACCCTAAATGGGAGCACATGTCTAGAAACGTGTAGGTCTCGTTTCCAACCTGAGACGAGAACGGAGGTACAGAGAGCTTGGGAAGTCCTGACTGTATCTTTCCTTTAAATTAAAAATAAAAGTCAAAAGAAAATAACGAATATTTCTCGTAGAAATTTTCTTACGCGTTAAACGCGCTGTAGTGATTATAACGAAGCGAAACGCCTGTGATGGCGTTTACTTCGTGTGGAGGATTAAAAAAGAAAGAAAATAAGAGAGAAGGAAACGCGAACCTGAAAGAATGAACGGCGAGGATCCTGTCTTCTCGAAATAAAAAGCTATCGTCGAAGCAATCAGGATGACCAAAGCGTTGCGACAGATGGAAAGAAACCACAAGAACTTCTTCAGCCACGTCTTTTTACGTTTCTCCTTTGATCGGTCATTGTCTTTCCCGAAACAGCAGTCCATGTCTTTCAGTTGCTAGATGATAGAAACACGAGATAGATGGTTAAATCGAAAGGCAATTTATTCCCATATTTATTTCCGTAATGCGGTATCTTGAAGGGACTTACTCTGAAAAACAGAAGGAACGCTATACTGCAAATTCCAAGGAGAAAATCTGGCATTCGTACGTTTTGCACGTTTTGAAATATCTTGCTCAGATTGTCGACAATACTGTGCGCTTTGAACTTCAATCCTAATAGCCCTTGCAATTGCGATACGATTATAATAATTGAAGTAGCCGAAGTGAAGCCTGACGTGACTGGCATCGATATAAAATCTACCAGAAAGCCTGTATAAAGAATTTCATCGTTTAAAAAAATATTATTACGAATGAGAGCGAACGATGGTACGAACATAAAATAACGCATCATTGGGATACGTTCAGACGCAAAAACAAAGTGGAACGTTAATTTACTGTTTGTAATATTTTTAGATATTATTTTAGAGTAAACGTTCATTTTATTTATCGTGCTATTGTATCGTTAACGTTCATTTTATTTATCGTGCTATTGTATCGTTAACGTTCTCATTCAACTGCCATACCTAACCTTGTATTTTTGCCGATTTTTATGCATTTACTAGAGATTTAAAGAATGCAAAAATATATAAAATATCCGATCTACGGTACTTGTTGTAATATTTAACAACCGATACGAATATTCGCTTGGCCTCTGTTTCTTTAATTGTACTACCAAGAGCATGAACGAGCATAAATATCCGCGGAATATCGATATTCCTGTGTATACATAGGATAGAAACCGAAGGATAGAAGTTAGAGTTCGAACGAATTGCTACGAACACTAGCCTCCTCTGTTGAATCAGAACAATAATCGCTGTCAGGAGCGTAACTCGATTTACGAGAGAAGAGGTTAAGAGAAAAAGCGATTTGTGCGCGTACTATACGTAATACGTGCATGGTATTTTGTCGAAAACACGCGAGGGAAGCTTAAAAAGAATATCAACGCGCAACAAGTGCGTATTTATAGTAGCAATTAGTTAAGATCGTTGTATCAACAATTAGTCAAGATATGGAAAAAAGAGTATGTCTGTTTGCACTGCGAGTATTCTCATTTTCGGCTTAGTTACTTCTACATTCCGGAGATTTGCTAATTTCGCGTATCAAGAAATGTGTCTTCCATAGATAATTCCTCGTGATTTATCTTTCTTAGACAATTGTTTACTTAGTCTTAGAATCGATTTAAGCGAGTCTTAATCTTGGATTTCCTATTAACTGCTTGAAAATATTATCTTCATTCTACGAAAGAACCGATTTATATCATAGTTTATTATTTTATTATTGCTTGTCGCATCGTATTAAGCCGATATATAATAATAAAACTAATTATCGTACCGAGTTTAAGACGTAGCGATTCAGAAAACTTGAGAAATAGAAGCAATTAAAGATATTTGTTGATATCACCTGCTGTCGACAGTTCGATATTTTCAACAATGGAAAATTTACGAACGTAAATCGGCTGCTCAGTTTTATCGGCTCGACGTAAAAATTTGGCAGCTCCAAATTTTGCTGACAGCGATGAAAGCAACGATAAATAGACAACTCTGATAATTTGAACACCGAGATACTAGGAATTTTTTGGACGTAAAACTAGTTAGTTTCGGTCCTATCCGTTTCCTCTGCCGATTTACACTTCTTTTTATGTCATAGAATAATTTGTCGAGATCTGGAACTGATTTGTCTTTGCATCGAGCCCTTCAACTGCCATCGTACGTAATACTCGATGAAGCCGAAAGTATTTTACGAGAATACAGGAGGCAATTCGTTGGGCGAATATTTTACAATTATCTTTGTATTGTCTTTGTATTCTATCGATCGAGAAAAGTACAAACGAGAGATTTTACCAACGATGCCGTATATTTTATGAATGAAACGCTTGTTTCAGCTACGCGTATGCGTATGTACACGTACAGATTTTCATTTATCTGTCTCGGATCAACGAGTATTCTATGGTTTTTAACCTCTTTCGCGCAGTGTTTCAGAGATCCATCGTTCCACTCTTTTCGCATCTGAGAGCATTCCTTTGTATTGTCGAAGCAATTACTCTCTTGGAGTGGTTGAACGTTTCTGAAAATTATTTTGTCGATACGAGCCTAAACGTAGCAGGCCCATCAGCAATTCTACGCATCCAGCAAGAAAACAAAAGAGCACGATAAAATCCACTGGCATGTTTCTTGTATATTCGAAGGTAAGTAGCGACATCAAGGACGAAGGACCAATCGATACTTCTTTGATCGTTCCCAAAAAGATGTAGACAAAGTTGCCCATTAGACACGAATAAAGACCATACTGCAAAGAATTGGACGCTTTATAATTTGTACGTTTATGTGATCGAACGCGGCAAGTATGAAAAGTAAACAGTAATGAATTAACATCGGGCGTAATCGTTGTGTTTCTGTCTGTCCAGAATAATCTCGCAGATGATTTTAGAAAATATGGCTCTTGCGTAAATTCACGTGCGAGGTATGTAACACTTTCTGCTAGGGTTCTAGTTTTCGTTGAAAATTATCCGTTTCACGTTACCTCGAAAACGGAATTTATGATTCTATGATTTTCTTGACTGTCTCCACGAGCGAATTCTTCAAATTTTTACCGTTTCGTATATTACAGGTTCCCATCGGAATTGTAATGACACGTAACCAAGAAAAAGGTAACAAACGCGAGAAATCAAAGTCGAACGATTCGAGCGAGTGAAAACTGAGTATCGACGATATGAAAACCTTATAGATCGGCGATAACTATCTTTTGCTTCTAAGAATCTGAAGATTGGAATCACGACAGCCATAGAAAAGTAATCCGCAACTTCTTCGATTCCGGCTGTTTAAAATAAAATGTTACACATTTTCTCCTATTATTTAGCCCATAATTCATTACCATTGTTCCTTCGAAAGGTGCGAGAGAAATGTTCGAATACCTCGGTATTGATGGGCGAATCATCGTCGATGGGACGAACAAGATAAGATGTAAATAATAGTAAACAACAATATATTCAAGCAATGGCGCGATATGATAACTAGATAGGGGTGAGAACGAAGAAAATTTCTCGATCGACCAAGTAAGGAGTAAAGAGTAAAAATATACCTGAGCAGTTAAACCTGCGAGTGCAGCGTATGCTATACTTTGAGGGATCAAGGTTAATCCTAGGGAAAATCCAGCTACGAGATCCGAAACGGCATCCAAACGAGAGTATTTTGGCAACCAATGTATTATCGTTATGTACTTGACTATCGAGCAGCTCGATTTGCTATTGTCCTTCTTAGACGTCGGAAGTTCCTCCAACGGGATAGACTCTTTCGTGGTAGCAGGCATTTCTTTGCGCGAAGAATCAGAATTCTCGAAAATATTCGCCGATGATACCGATGATGCTTAACACTGCCAGTTAAATTATTCGGCTTTGTACGTTCGATCACTTCACAGCAACATTAGAATTGTATTGGAAGGGAAAAGGCAAAGCAGTTGACTCGAAGAAGCCGTGTTACGCACTGATCGTGCACCTCGCGGCATTTATGTTCATACATTGCGAGCGTAAACGCGGTTCTACCTCCCTATCAGCATATTTTCATCGCTTCTAAATTGTTATCATTTGATGTGTCTCCCGTTAAATCTTAAGGCAAACATCTGGCGCCAACGAAATTCCCATCTTCGCGCGATTCTATAATTGTTAAGTAACACTCGGCTCACGTGCGTTACTTCTTGATATATTGATAAAAATCACCAATTAAGGACAAAAGCGTTGGGTCATGACCAATCTTATATGGCGGAGAGACTCGCGTACTCTATACTCCACGTCTCTGTGTTTAACGACGAACGGTGTTTACGTCCGAGCGAATTAGGTAGAACGTGTTAATTCGCCTACGCGTTCCACGCAAATTTACTGGAGATCAACAAGGAAAATTGGAAGAATCGGGAGAAAAAGTGATTCGGTGCCAACGTTTTAATGCGTTGTTAGTTCACGGTTTCGTAGTGCGAATTAGGATATTCCTGGCGTTCTCTGGTTAAGACGCGAGTAACTTGGATCAGTGGCTTACGCTACTCGCCACATAATCATGTGTATATGTATGTTTACGTTTAGAAAGGTATAATGTATTTCAATGAAAATTAATGCTTGAAATGAAAGTGCTTTTACATGCACCTTTTTTATTATTCAAATGCGTATGTGTACGTAGGTTTAGTGTATTAAAGAGTATCATCGAGTTAACGTTGCGTTTCATTTGCAATTTTACTTTGCTTTGTTCTTATTTTTTTTTTTTTGTTTGATCAGTTTATATGATTGTTTTTAATATCGTAATTACGAAAGGAAGGTTCAAGGATGTGGTCGATATTTATCTTGCCACTGTCTCTTGCTTTACTGCGATCTATGAATTTGATGAAGTTTGAAAGGATTTAAAGTATTCAAAGTGACATGCTGTTTCTTTTTATTCATTACGGGGACCCTTACTGGCTCTCTGATTTATGCATTGAGCTTTGGTAAAGTATCCATTAATATCGTAATATTTTATGCTTTAATAGAATATCTTAGCTACTTTATTTACGTTGTTCGATAATTTTGCATTTGCGTAACTTTCGTTTCGCTGCTTGATCCGTGTCCAATGCAGTTTAACGTCAATTACGTCGGTTTTAGTTACAGATGTAAGTTAAGTAGGACAATAAGGTCGTTTCAACGAGAAAAATTTCATTTTGCGCGAAGAAAGTAGGTGAAAGTAATGGGGAGCTATAATTTTCGATAATGGTAATATAATTATAATAATAGTAATAATAATATTATTAAATGACAACAATTATTAATAATAATTATAATAATATGCTATATTCAGATAATTTCAGTAAAATCTCTATGTAAAAATTCAATTATAACACAATTAATCTGTTTACCGATAGCATCGTATTTTGGAATTTAACAATATTTCTTATTAATGCGAGTCGAATTGCGAGTCACGTTAACGCAACTTCTTATTAACCTGATCGATTTGTTCGTCGATCCTCTCCGACGTTCCGCGAAACTTGTTTGGTTCCGGCCCAATCATTTGTATAAGTTGCGGTACATCTTGGCCGCTGATCTGCGTGAAACGTGCCAATGACTTCATGCACGCGTACAACTGTTCCTCAGCAGGGCTGCCATTGAAATATTGTAACAGTGCCATTGTCAATTCTACAGCGACGTCATCGAACACCTATACATTTCATAAAAAGAAAGACGATTAAAATGAAATCACGATTGTTTAATTACACATCGAAGACTGCAAAACGACAGATAGAAAATGCTGAACAATAAAAAAAAAAGCTGCACTTCCTCGCTCTTCCAAAAGGATAGATACAAATAAATTAATATCCGAACTGACGCTGCTTTCTTTGGTTATTCGATGTATGTATAATGCAAAATTAAATCGACGATGATGACGACGACGATGGCGATGAATGTACGGTTATTTAAATCATATTATTGCTACTGATAAAATGTGCATTCGCAGTTCATGGATATGAAATCGTAAATTTGTGATGGACGACTTACCGTAACGTGCGGTTAAATTATACATACATGTTCGGACAAGTACCTTAGAAATGCTGCCTTTTGGTAAAAGTCGCCGCAGATTTTTGCTTTTGTTCATTTTCTGAAAACACAGTATCCGGTCTCTCGATAGGTATCCATTAATTCCAACTGCATCGCAACATTGTATACATGTATACAAATACAAACGAGCAACGAGAAAACGTATTTATATATTACTTGAATCATAGCTATTTATAATAGGGAATCGTTTTTGGGATGATATCGTTGCTCGTCCGTGAATCAGTTACCAAATTTGATACATGGTTAAAGTACCTCTCACGGTTTAATACCTTTATAAGTACAGCTAATTTATTAATAAAGGCAGCACTTCTATTCGCGAGAAAGAAAGCGTCACTTTGTTTGTTGGATTAGTTAAAAAGTGATAGTAAAAGCGTTCGTTATGCGACACTGCAAACTACACGTTATTTTATCTTAGAATTGCGCGCTGAAGAATTAGATTTTCTTTCTCTCTGTTTTTCTTTTCACGCTGAATATTAGATGTGTAATTAAAACGAAACAGGAAATTGTTAATTGGATAGGAAGGATACAGACCACAGTTTTTACCTCCTTGCAGGCAAGATTGTGAATAATAGCGGCACCACGAATTTGCAAGTCAACCGAATTGGAAAGCAACGAATGCACTGCAACTTTCGTCGTTACCCTTATGTTACTGATATTTTGAGTTTGATGTTGCCATTCCGATATATACAACAACCATTCTGAACTACTAAGGTTTTCGAACATGTTTGCCAACTATAATGTATAATTGAAAATTAAAAATTCGTTAAATTTATCGATGCACACAGACGATTCTAATTTGCTTACAAATTGTGCAAGAGGAAGCTGTTCTTCAGCAGGATGACGATCGATATCAAAAGCGTAATTCATAATTATATGTTCCCTTCTGTCCTGATGCAATAGTAAGATTACGTCGTCCTTTAACGCAGCAACCGAGAGTATGTTCAATAATTTCACCCTTGCGTCACTTGCCAGAGCTTTATCATACAGTATTCGTCCTAAATACACAAATTGTCTTTGATACATACTCTTACAACGAAGAATATCGTTTTTCGTCGTCTTACCTACGAAATTTAAAAAGTTGTCTCCGAGTGCCCAAGAACCCTCGTTCTCCAAGACGTATTGTCGAAGCTCATCCATGCACACGCGATCCTCTTCGTTCAATTTCCCGTCCAGCAACTTCACTAACGTCTGGTACTCTTCTTTGATGTCCACTGAGTCCTTAAACACGATGGGAGGATCTCGATGACGTTTCCTTTCTTCCAGTTCCTTTTTCTCTTCTTCCTCCATCTGCATTACTCGCTCCGATGGTAGCACCTCCGTGCTCTCGCCGTTCGAAGCTTGCATTTCGCTCAGACTTATAGCACCTAAATTCGTATGAAAACAGTATACCGATAAAGAGAAAAAGTAAACAAAATATACAAGACAGTTAAGAGATACGTGTATCTTATTTTACGAAATCGATGTACTTTCACTTTCCGCCATGTGTGTACAATTACTGGGTCCGGTACTATTGCTATCGCTCGCACCGCTATCCTTGCTTCCTTTTTGCTTCTTCTCCTTCTTCTTCTTTTTTTTCTTTCTATCTTTCTTCGCGAGTTTCTCGTTGATCTCGTTTCTCCTTTCTTCTAGCGCGATTGAATTTAATCTGCCATAATAGTTACATCGTACTTAAAGACGGTCACAAAAAGAAAAGAAAAGAAAGGAAAACCAATAAACGAGAAACGCGTTTTTACCTTGCTTCTTCGATAGCCTCATTTAAAAGTTGAAATTCCGGCGAAACCTCTCTATGATTTCTTGGTTCAAGGAATGTTGGATCAACTATAAATGCTCTACTCGCGCTACTACACAAACCTTCTATGAGTCCTCCAATCTGTTGTCCAATCGGTCTAAAACAATTTAAATTTTAATAAGAGACGAACATTAAGAGAAAAAGGAAAGGAAAGTATCAAATTTAACTGATAATCATTCGTACGTTCGTAGTATTTCCTCCGGCAGATCTAGGATGTACTTGGGAATATCTTGACCCACTAGAAAATTACTGACTTCGTTTGTGAAGCTGTTGCAGTTATGTTTGAAGAGGTTGTAAGTACCCGGGCTGCAATTTAACGACAAATAACAATCACAGTAAATATAAATGTAAATACAAAATCATAAATAGCAGCTCGCAAAACTGTGTAATCATAAGATTTTCTTTTAAACTCGAAGGTAAAAAACATTCTAATCTTAATTAACGATATAATGATATAAAATGAACGCTATTTGTTATTTGTATTTATACCGTAGTTATGCTGCATTTGTAGTTATACTGTATTTAATTATTTGCAAGATTGTAAAATTAATCAGACAACGTAATAAATAATAAATTAATTTGTCTTATTTCTTATTCTTATTGATGAGATTTATTTAAATTTTCGGACGCCTAGATTCTAGTTTATTCGATGATAACTCACGCGAACGTAGACACTCCCAAGCCGTTTATGTATTCGAAGAAGACAGAATATGGCAGATATGTTTCGCCGATTCTTTCCACTTTGTGCGGCTCCCCTAACACTGTGCCACCCTGAAATAGAGAGCGAAATTAACCGCGTGCGATGGCTGATGAACAAAAAATTGGTGAAAAACGCGTCAATGTCAATTTTCCGACAGCCGGCTCAGCGGTGAGTGTGCTTCCACCCCCTCCGGCATTAGCGTGCACGTAATTTTAGAAGCACGACAAACTTGCGCTTCCCTGTAAGAAACGCTTAAAATAACCGCCCACGGCTAGTGTATCGGTGTTGCATTCTGTAGCAGAACGTAGGAAAGAATGTGCCAAATAAAAGAGAGAAAAAAGAGAACGGGAGACGCCGAAAGTGGCGCAAAGAGGAAGATCAACAGGAAGCGACGCCTCTCGAAGAAATTTCATAATCGAACGAAATTCAACGAATGGATATTGAAACGAACCTAACGTATGTACGTGGATCGTCACGAGATATCCGTACGTCGTATAACTATCCAAGTAATTACAAATACATATGTACAATTGTTAAAGCGAGTGGAAAATAAAAATAAAAATATCACGATTGACACGAAGAAAACGATCAATTGGAAATTAAGTTATCCGAGTTACCAACAAACGCGTATGATAACAATCACCGTAAATAGTACAACACTGGAGTTTGCTTTCGTTGGAAGCATACTAAAACTATTTTGCACCTAGTCGAGTCGTGCGAGAAGAACGATGTCACGTCTGATGGAGAGACAGAAACGGAAGATCAAAGAGACACCGGAATCGGTAAGAGCGCGATGAACCGTTTTCTCGTCAAGGAACCACTCGAATACGTACTGGCGTCGCGGCACCTCGAGATTCGACGCCACGCAGCCGGCAACCGTAACTCAAGATAAACGAACGATATTCGAGTTCGCATGGCAGGCAGCGCGCACGCTCTTCGTCGTCGCTGTTTTCGGTTTGCTTTTACTTATGACGTCGCGTCTACTGTGCACATCAAACAACACCTGCCAGCTGATCGTCTACCGCAGTAACGGTCGCGTCGATCTTAACGACGGTCAAGTAGCTCGTTCGTTCGTTCGTTCGTTCGTTCGGTCGTTCAGCAGTGAAGCAAAACGATGCGCGATGAACGACGAACGATGAGAAACGAGCGGGCAACGATGCGCGATCGAACCTTGGGAGACGTTAAACTTGATCTTAGATAATCGATCTATCTTCGAATCGTTTGTCTTGCATCTAACTTCTCGATCACATTTGCGCGACTTACAGTTAGTTTCCAACACTCGACGAACTTCACGCACTCGATTCCAATCTCTTCCAATCTCGGTTTGAGAAATTTGAATTTGAAAACATGGCTCGTTTCAAGTACGTGTGGATCCGTTGCTAAATATAGATGGTGGAAACCCGAGGCTTTCACGAGATGCTAGCATTTTTTTGTTTTCGCGCGCTGAGAGATCGACGAGCAGCGTTATACACGACTACGAGCAGAAGATTTAACGGATCGATTCTGCTGAGCCGAGAAGAGACTTACCGATAGCTTTCGCCTTCGTAAAATCTAGACGATAGGGCCATGGGATGGAAAGAGCCATGAGAAAGAGAGAGGAGTGAAAGAGAGCGAGGTAAAGCTCGAGGGAATTATTTTTAGGTTCAACCAGACCAAATTTAGTACCCACTCCGTGTCTAGCGTATCGTATGGCCAGAATGACTCGTCACTACTACTAGCGCGTGGCCCGATAGGTCACCATTTCGACGATGGAGAGATGCATTTCGAGTAACTTAACGCTTAATCGTTCATATCGTACACGTGGATATTTATCGATCAATTGATAATATTTTTATTTACACGTCGCTTCAAGACGCTTCAAAACGTCCTTGTTTTCTTTCTTTTTCCTTTGTAAATAATTCTATGATTATACAGAGATATACTCACGGGCCGAGCAGTTTGAATTCCAGATGGGCCGAAGAAGTATTCTCTTCCGTAAGCAACGATCGCCGTGTGCCATATACCCTCTACATGTTGACCTACGCGTGGATAACAATGCTTTCTATTATCAGTATTCACTTATCGATTATATAATTTATCTTAACGTATTCGGTTTTCTACGAACGAATGAATTTTGTTTTAAATATGCATGCAAATTATCTCAGTATCTTTAGCGCTGATCGAATTTTTATTAGCATCTATGCCAAACTCCGACGCTTTGCAGATTTCTCTGTGCGTAATGTACGCCTGTGTTATAGAATTCTCCATCTGCGCTTTGCACGTGAATTATTCTAAGAAGCTTCTCCATAAGATTTCGTGACTTTTCATTTATAAAATTATTTATGGACGTCGCGATATCGTTCGTCGACTTGGATGCAAAATTTACGCAGTGGACGCGTTAGGTGGACAGTTAGAACATTAGAAGTCTTGCATTGCGAATGTTTGGAATGGCCTAGTTATGCTAATATTACATCGGAATTAGTACAGTCGTATTTTGATAATTTTAGCACGGGTCTCGTTGAGATCGCCGACACGAATTTCATACACACTGTTTTTACCGGGAACAGTTCACCAACACCGAACTTCATGGACGACAATTTTCACCAAAAACAGCTATAATCGACGACGGGTATTAACCGATAACAATAATGATGGAGATACGTCTTCCCTAGGTGAACAAAGCTAGAACGCAGACTGATGTAATACTCTAATACAGTAATATTCTAAACCGAACTCGTACTTTGCTCGGGCTTGCTGTAAACAATTGGTTAAACTCTGTATGAATCATTGCTGTTGTATTGTTATTATTATTACCGGTTAAAGCATTCGTCGATCGAGTCTGGTATCGGTGAATCGTTATCGCTAAAAACAGTGCTGCTGAATACATATCTAGAAAAGCCATACATGCAACGACGGATCAAATACGTATAAGTATTATAAAATGTGATAACATAGGAAACAGTTTTAAGAGTCTTTTTTACTATAATATGCCTCAGGAACGAGAAAGATTATATTAAGAAAATAAATATTATAGAAAAGAAAATATTAATCGTTATTTTAATTTACGTGCTGCACAAAGTTAGTTGTATCAGGGACAGAATTTACGATATCAGTTACATCGATGCAAAGATACTTGTGTTTTGGCATCGATATGGCCAAGTGAACTCGTAGATCGCGGTAAATAATACTGCTCAAGGACCAACGAACTCTTCGTGCGATACGATAATATCGCGCCAAGTCCTTGCCGCATAAATTCGCTTCGTAAAAGTACAATCTCAGTTTGCTTGGACGAGGTTCGGGCTCGTAATCGTCGGCTCGAGTCTCCTTCGACCTAGTTTCTCATCGCGGGAATAGCTAAGCACATCCGCGATTATCTTATTGCAACGCGTTTCTGGGAGGGTCGTCGTGGTGAAATAACCGCGAGAAATAGCTGCTACAGCCGTCCGGCTCGACAATTCACCACTTTCAGAGATTATGCAACATTCCGCCGATCCTAACTAATTCTCATTAACTTTCCGTTAATTTAAGAACAAACTTCCAATACGTTAAATACAGTTAAACGAAGTATATTTCTTTGAAATTATTACGTAACACTGATATTTCGTTTATGTCAAATACAAAGAGAAACAAACTCTATTTCATAACATAGTAGCCTACAAACCTATCGCGATAAATATGAAAAATATTTAATAGTTCGTTTAACTCTAGCTCAATTAATTATTCTGGAGTTTCGAGAAGTATCGAAGAAATTCAAAGAACGAAATATAGTACGAAAAGATGAACATATTTCTGATCCATAACTGCGATACGTTTACACATCTATTGACTAACAAAAGAGAAATAAATTGCAAAATGAATTTCGTTTCATTGTGCGCTCTTTTAGTCGATTTAACGAACATCGTTATTCTCCTTTGTTGTTATTCCGTATTGTCTGGCCTCCGTTTTATTATTTTCACGGTACATCTGCAACACGTAACGTTAAACATTCTTCATTCCCGCTTTCAGTCCCTGAACTTCGTTCTTATGATTCGTTTTCCAGTACTCTGCGTAGATAAGACTACAAACCGCGTATTTATTTGTTTGTAAGGAGAATCGCGTGCAGTGTGAAATACCAAGCTCGCGAACAATTACAAGTAGTGGCTTCTGAAAATAGATCCGCAAGCTCGGCGACTAATCGTGAGTGGCGAACGAACCTTGGATACATGACGTAAACGCCTCGCGGAGACACGTGTGCGTATGTTGTATTTTACAACTTTTCCGTGGAATTTCGTTCGAATCGAGCGCTTTCTCCCTTCCTTCTTCTCGTTACTTCCGCATTGTACCGCAACATGCGCCCAAATTTTCTTCAAATAGATTCTTTGAGCTTTCTGTTTCACCTTACTTTCCATTGATAATTCCTCATTGGATATTACATCTTATCGTTAGCCTCATCAAGATATGAGATTGTGCGACAATAAGAAGATTGTTTGTAATATGACACGAACTTAATTTTACTGAAAAATAATGAATAATGAACGATCATAATTTATGAGAATAGAACAGTTAGCAAAAGAAATAATAAAATAACGAGGAAAATAATGAGAGGTAATAGGCGTACAAATTTGAAAACAACGAGGATGTTGACTATAAATGTTCTCACAGCGCTGTGTTCAGTATCCCAAATTTAGAATAAATTAAGATCACACGAAACAACAAATCTAATGACGGTCCCAATGACGAACACGTCTGTGCCAAGTTACCTTTGCCCTACGATTCGTTTCATTTCTATGATTGTTCCTCTTTAAATTGCTTCGATTCCTAAGATAGCACGGTGCAGTTTTTAATTCCTCTATTCTAAGATAACTTTTGGCGTATTTGTCGAATTTGCTTTAATCGTTTATTCGTTATTAATAACCCAACTATAAAGGAAATTTGTAGTTTTTTAGAATATGGAGCTCATTTCAAGTTTAATACTCTTTACTGGAAACAAAATAAAAGTTTTAATTATTGCAATTATTAAACTAATGGAATACTTATACTACTGTCATTTTATAAAATTCACAAGTCACGTGTTAATAACACAAAATATTTTCATAATCGTTAATTGTTAGTTTTCCTAAGCAATATTTTCATTCATGGATTATTCATTGAAGAATCATTGACAATAAATTATTCATCAATTTTGTCATCGGTTACATCATTCGGTTGTGATCCGTGTGTATTTTTAATAAATAGAGAATTGGATTTTGCGCATGTCGTTTTTTATATTTATGGCTCAAAAATACCCAGTTGTTCCTGTTTACCTCGCACGAACTAGAAGAAGACGCTGAAATGTACCTTTAAATAACGCACAACACGGCCTAGGTGGTACGAACGAGGCCAGTAATTCATATTTTTCTTGGTAATAATCATTCATCATTTTGTTACATTTCGATGCCAAAACACCATGCATCACACTTGTCTAAGAGATATTTTAATTTACCGATGACGAGTCTAGACATCATAGAGGCGATGCCCTTTGTAAGGTCATAGATATATAGTTCCACGGTTGTCTTCACATCTTCCGCGTTTTCCATCTTGCCTAACTGTAACAGAAATGGATAAAAATACTCATTTCGAACAAACGAGATTTCATTAAAAAAAAATATCTAATAAATAATTTCAATATCAGCAAGTACATAAAGAAGTACGTACAAATTCTTTATCTAACTCTGTTGTTCTCCTTACTTCGTCTTCATGTTTGTATCTTTCCAGATATCTTCCTTTTTTGGAATACTTTATTCAGAAAACACGTAGAATACACAAGAAGTAGTAACATTACATTGAATACTAAAATCAAATATTTAAAAGCTAGCTATATTTTAATAACTTCTATTGAAATATAACGTTAATTTCGAATCACACAGAAATGAGAAGAACGGCAGAGTTAATAATAATCAGATTGCAGATTTGTATGCATTTATGCGAAATTCAAAGATGCAGAAATACATTAAATGTGAAACAAATCTCTATCTAAATTCTATTTCTTTACTTGTATTTATAAAAATATAAATTTACACAAAAGTCTGCGACCAGCAATAATTATTTCATAGATTGTTCGATCGGTATATATTTCCCGCGTAAACTTTCGTATCATTGATAAGATCATATCGTATCTTATGATCGAGAATGTGCTATCACGTCAAACAAATGAAAATCGAATCTGATTGGTCAGTACAAAATCACCGACCAATCAAAAAAACCATCTAATTAAATCGACGCTTCAGCTTTTGTCACAGTCGAGTGAGAAAAGTCATGGTCGTGAACGAGTCTCGTAAATCGCTGAACGTCGAACATTATTTAAACCTTCCTGCACGTATCTTCTTATACTCGCTCTAATGGATGTAACAAGTACAAAACGTACTTAAATATGTATATTGATTGCCCTATAGAACTGAAGTCATTCACTTTGATAGACAAGTTTAGAAGCCTTGTTTCGCGGCTGACACTTTTCTCATCCCGCATTAGATGGAGCGCACAGTGTGCGCAAGATCAATTCACATCTACACTACCGGCTAAAAATATTAGACCACCTGATCTTATTGTTATTTTTCACGACCGATATAACATACGTAAATCTATGGCGATATTTATTCATTTATATGTAAATTTTGTAATAAAAGCTTGTTGGCAAGTTACTATCCGATAGCTAACGTACAGTTCTTAATACGCTAGAAATAATTTTTCATATTCCTATTTTTCATATTCGTACATAAAAAAGTATACTTAATGCTGTTTTAAGCCATATTTATTGCAGTAATATATTCAAATACAATACTCAATAAGGAATTTATTTATAATAATTTGATAGTTCCTATCAGAAATATATATATATATATATATATCCGATGAATGGATAGTGAAATTATAAAAATAGAGAGATTTTAATCACGTACTTTTCATGCTCGATGATTACACATAATAGATTCAATATATCATCATCCTGAGATGAATCAGCAATACATGACGGACTGGCATGAACACGTTTAAACTCATTGATTACGCGGCTTTTACAAACGCGGTATTCTTTCAAGATCCTCACATATATATGATAAACAAAACACTGTTAAAAGTTTGATCAAATACGTGTATCTATACTATTTAAAATTTCCACACATTTCTAACGCAAATTATCTACATCTCTATATCATACATCATACAAAACACAAATGTAAAGCTAAAAATACACGTTTAAAAGCTAAATTAAATATAAGCTTAAAAATAACTAGATGAAATTTGAACGAACTATAGGGTTAACTAATAAGCGAGAATCTAAGTAAAGAAACTAGAAAGCGATTAAAAAATGTCTTACCTATCTTCTTGTTTTCATTCACGATATTTCATTGACGATAATCTACTAACAGGTGGATAGATTATCAGGATAATGTCAACTAGGGATAATAGAAAGGTAATCGATCAAAGGAGTAAAAGGTAGGATCACTTGACGTTGGTACGTCAAAATGATCCAACCAAAATTGGTATTGGATGATGATACAGCACAAATGAGATGTACACCTCCTGCTTGGTAGCTACTGGCTAGCAAATGCAACTGATCGCGGCGAAATGTTCGCCAGAGTTACAGACCAGTGTGGAGACACGGCGCGGTAGTCGTACTTGCCAGGAAGAAACGGTAAAGAGGTAAGAGGGTCATCGCGCGAAGGCAGCGCCTGCCTACCGGCATCACGGCCAATAACACAATACATTAATACTCCAAAAGTCGCATTTTAACACATTGGTTGACTGCCACACACAGTTTTATATATTTTTCATTGACAGTCACAATAGATTGAAATATACTATACCATAAAAAATAATTTTTGTAAAATATTATATTGTATTTGTCTGTTTTTTCTGAAAATGTTATATAAATCATTTACATTGTTAAAAATTTGTTAGTCCGTGGAATTTATCGTATTTTAATCATTTTAAAAAACTTAGAAAAACGTGGGTTATCAATGACCTAGATTTCTAGGTTTCTAGGAGTATATTTCTTTTTTTCAAATAGCACGGCATTTTTCTCTGAAACGACTGTTCTTTCAACACTTTCTCAAAAAACCTGTAGAAATACTAAATACTTTCTTTTTAATGGAGATAAACATTGGTTTATAAATTTTATTTGATTATATTTTTATATAATATAACTGTATATTATGTATGGAATATATATAAATGTTTCCAAATTATTTTCAAATTGTAGCGAAGACCATTATTGATTTGTTTTTGAATACAAGGGTTATTTTTGTTACTATACACTATATACATACACGGATAGACGTACATGTAGTCTGCGTTCATTGTCAGGGCGAACTTAACAAGCATTGCACACTTGACGCATTCATTGTGTCGGTGTTGGTAAAATTATTCTAAATAAGAAAATTTAATATTCATAATAAATAACATAAATTTGTATTATAGGCAATATTTTTTAAGTAAATCTGTACGAATGAAACAGAAAGAAGTTTTGTATAAATATATTGGTATAAATATTATTGCCCCTCTAGTTAATGTGCAAAAGCGGTTCTTGGAACAAAATTGTATTATTTTAAGAAACGAAATATAGTTACAGAAAATAATTTCTTAGAATTCTTTTATAACAAATTTTACAATTAACAGGTTATTTTGAAACAGATCGTAAAAATTGTATAAGTTATATTTTATATGATGTTAAATTTTCTTAAAATCATTTTAAAAACTTTACACAAAATAAAAATTATTTTCTTATATTTATTTATAAGTTTTTCATTTACCTTTATCTTTTATATCATACAATCTTTATTGCTATGAGAAGATTTGGTAAATGTACAATAAATAAAATTGTAATAAAAAAAAGATGTTTATAACGTCTTAAACATTGATATAATGAATGTAACTGTATATCCAAATACTAGATTAAATACATATAGAATTATTGGTAAAAATATATTTATTCAGATTAAAAAATATTATGAGAACATATGTACACACATAATAATGAGACTCTACTACCATATTAATTAGACTGTAAGAGCTATCCGCAATCTAATCATAACTATATTGGTAAAGTTAGAAACAAATCTGAAAATGTACATTGAGGCTATAAGAGATTTATCACTTAATTTATTATGTACAAATTTCATTTGACCTTTTTCATTTTCTTAGTTTTCTCTTTTTTCTTATGTTTCTTTTTATTTTCTTTCGTCATTTGTTTCTTTCTTTGTTCTTTTTTCAATTTTTTCTTTCCTTTTTTCATATCTTCATCCGAAGATACATCAGAATCATTAGAACTTGAACTAGTTGAAGAGCTTGAAGATGACGATGATTCGCTTGAACTAGAAAGAGAAGAATCTGCAGAAGAATCAGAAGCACTCTCACTTTTTTGTTCTAATACTGGAATTATGACAGGTTTTGGATGAGATTTTAAATGTTCCCTTAAATCGTCTGTGAGACCACCCAAACCAATGGATGTAAAGAAATTGATTGCAAAACGTGTGTTCTTAGGGTCATCTCTGGGAAACAACCCTTCAAAAGCATGTTTTAACGTAACATCTTTCACACGTTGATTAAGTTTAGATAGTCCCATGTATTCAGAAAGTTCTTGAAACAAAATTTTTATAAATATCCTATTGGAACTTGTTGTATCCTCTTCGGTTAATTTTATACAAGATAATACTTCCCACGATATAGAATCAGTAAATAGTAAATGAGCAAAAAACTTTGATACATTACGCAATTTATTTGTATCTAGACGGTGTATTGTATGATATGAGTCTTGAAAAATTTGCTCAAATGGTGTGACATACATCTTATTAATGGCACAAAACCGACCAGCCAACAATCCAAAGAATTTTTCATATGTTCTCATTTCTGCACAACAATCTAAGAACATATGACAGAGTTCAGTTTCTTGACCAGGTTTTAGTTGCATTTTCATTAATTTGTGTGCACATTCTTCAAAATCAAGCGATGAATGTATTGTTAAATATATTGTTCTTCTGAGTGCAGTTAGATTTGTCTCTGTGTTATCTACTATTATATCTTCTTTCCCTTCTGCCACAGCAGTACTATCTTCGTCAGAACTTTCTTCTTCGTCATCTTCTTCTTCACTTTCTGAACCACTGACATCTGAATTTAGTATTTCTTTACTTAGTTCTTTATATTTATCTTCATTATTAATGTATTCTGCATCAAACTTAAATACATTTAATATATCTTGAGAATCTGTTGCTTCATCTAATGTTATTAAATGAGTAAATTGATTCTCTTCTTCTACGAGATCAAGTTCTTCTGGAACTGCTTCATGATCCTTGAATCCATCTTTTCTAACTTGAAATATAACTTCAATCATATATTGAACTCGTTTATCTAATTGTCCTTCATGTAATATATTTCTTAGCATTTCGAATATAGCCTCAATACCCTTTCTAGAAACTTCTGTTAATTTCATGCCACATTCTTTTAAAAATGCTATTGCTACTTCTACTGAGTCATCTGTTGGTGTTTCCACTAATAAAGTCAAAATTTCTAAAGCCACAATCTCGTGTGCTACTCTTTGATTTACCAAATGTGCTATAAATGTCCCAGAAGATATACACAAAGGTTTGTCATTCCTTCTAAAACCACGTTTAAACTGTATTACTAGACGTTTTAATATTAATTCTCCTATATTTGGAAACTTAGAATTAATAATTGCAGTGAGGGCTGCATAAACAGATGTAAAGGTTGGTGATGCTGCTTGAGCTTGTATGATAGATCTAGCGAGCAAACCTCTACCTCTAACAATATTTTCTTTTAAAAGTTCTCGAGTTATAAGTCCAATATTACTGACGTTAACTTTATTAATATAACCATGTATAGATTTTTTTAGGGCTTCCCATGCAATGCGTTGATATGCAGCTCCTGATTTATCAGTAATCTCAGCTTGCATTATTCGTAACTTTGCAGGTGGTATATAAGCACCACCTGTTCTTGATGTTAAAAGATCAACTGTTCGATTTTGTCTTGCTTCATCCGAAGCATTTGTTTCTCCTTTTTCCATTTCTTTATCTGTAATCTTATTTCTTTCTGGCATTTTTTTATTTTCCTTTGCCTCCCGATGATCTTTTACTTTCCTTAATTTGTGTCGTTCGTATGACCGCTCTTCTCTATTGGTTTCTTCGAAATCACGATTTCTCCTATGAGAAACATTCTTTCTATTATTCCTATTGTCATAATAATAATGATCTCGATCACGTTCCTGATCACGATCACGGTTACGCTCACGAGTTTTATCTCGATCTCGACTTCGATCAGAATCTCTCGAATGTCTATAATCTTCTCTCGTCTCTTTCGTCTTTGAGTGTGATCTCTTCATTTTCAAATTATATTTCTGTTCAAGTTATAATTGTTTATCTGATATTATAGGATCCACCATATGTATCAAATACTAATGAACATGAACATATAAACAACTCTAGGCACTCATAAATATATCATATCCAAAACATAAACGAAACTTGACGAAACTGTCCACGTTGGACGATCGTAAACATAAGTTGGAAACTCCTGTGGTGGGGATAAGACTCCTAATATCGAGAGAGATACTTTACAAATCGGCCGCTGTCCATCGAGACCATAGCGCTGAGACCGACTGTTAAACTTTTGCATCTAACGCCACCTTTGTCATCCTTACCATTGAAGATAAAGAATAGAAGCTAAATTACTTTCCATAACCTTCTTCAATTTCTTTGATATACAGTATTTCATGTACTACAGAAGAATGTTATTTACATAAATGTAGATTTATATAATAGAATAAAGTTCAATTACAGACACGGTCGTGTTGCAAATTGCAGGTACAGGGCGCACTGTATGACGAAGTCCAACAAATCGATTGAAGCGCCTTACTTGAGAAACATTCTCTGGTCGCCTAAGAGCCTTATCCCCTCTACTGGAGTTTCGAAATCTGTATGACCGTACAGTACAACCGTGCTATAACCTAACATTTAGGTAATATAACCTAAACCAAAATATTCGATTAAATACATCATATATTAATATTTATTAGTTTGGAATAAAATATGCACATTATTTTTAAGAATGAAATCTTGTTTTTATTGGAAGATATAATACATGCTGTTTTAATTTACAAAAAAGAAAATAATAAAAACATGTGAATGAAAATGACAATTGATATACAGATATTATTCATTTCATGGTGCGCAAGATTTGTATAAATTCCTGTACAAAATACAACACTTGGTATTTTTTTCGTACACTATAATATACATACATGTATATTTTCTCAAGAAAATTTAACTTAGACATTAATCCACCACTTTTTAATCTTTCATAGTTAAAAAATAACCTGGAGATCTAAATACATAAAAATCTTATCAGTCCAATAAGTTACTGATCTTAGTTTGATAACCATACTATTCGTCGTCCCTTTTCATCGTACATTTTTGTAATAACCGTTATAAAATTAAATCAAAGATAAAACAGTAATGTTTATTTTATTTATAATCGAAGACGATCACCTGGTAATTGGCAACCACCGCCACCGTGGCCATGACCGGATACCAATTTACGATCGGTTCAACAACCTGTGTCGCTGTTCTACGATTCCCATCTTTATAATTCAACCATTTAAAATGAAATAGCACGGATATACATCGTATTATTTCGCAATGTCACTTATGTCGCGTGCTGTTTTTTGACATTCAAAAGAAATCCGCGTAAGTGAAAGTGTTGGGAAAATAAATGCAAGAGAGCCAATACTATAACACGAAACAGTTTCGAATATCAGGGGAAGACATTACTCAGCAAATACGGGGTGACTCAAAAAACACAGGAGACGCGTTCCGTTTTTTTTCGCATTATAAAGTCACAACCACAGAAAAAGGAAGAGAAAATAAACAAGAAAAATAAAATAAGATTGCAACATCTGGCTGCCAAATTTGTCTTTGTACGGATTAAGAAGTTAATAACTGACATTGCTCTCGTGTTCGTTCGTGTGGGGAAAATAGGGTGCATACATACAACATCGAAAAGCGTGTAATAACATTATTTTTTTAGACAGAAACTTACCTAATCTGTATTCGAAGTCCCGTGTTTGTAAATCTACCGTTAAAAGACGCTATCTAACGTTAAAAGAATAGTGCGCGATCGCTGAAATTCTACTGAAATTTTACTGGTGAGCAAATATCTCTCCTTGACGTTAAATCGTAAATTTTACACATCATGTGTATAAAGAAATTTTAAAGAGGGAAACAACCGACACGATAATGAAAGTGATGGAAAAACACCATATCTTGCAATATTTTATTAATATTTGCAAAATCATGCAAAGAGGTTAGGATACTAGATGTTGACTCAACAATTTTCTTTCACTTACTAGGGATTTTAGCAATACTGTGTTACGTTACGAGCGAGCAAGTTAAACACGGATTGAACAGCTGATGCTTCATTGAGACCGGCGAAATGTCAAAGTCTAGGCAAATTGTAAGTTACCCTACTATTAAATGATTAACCTCAACCAATTAATCCGTATAGACCGCTTGATTGAAACGGAACAACGTTTTATTAATAAAATAGGTCATTCGTTTCAGAAATTTCGAAAATTTTACAATTCATGTAGTAACGTGTAACTTACTAAAAGTTCCCAGATATCTTATTCCTTAATCTTATTCCTTTGTTTTCCTTTTATGGTTTTTGAAAATTTACAATGATGATACACTAAAAAATATACTGTATTGAAAATTTAATCTAATAAATGCGTTTTTAATAAATATTGCTCTAATATTTGTTTTTCATATCTGAATATTTATTTTTCTATATAAGTTTCTATGTTTATAAATAAATTGCAAATATATATTGAAATATTATATCCATACAATATTTCTTACACCAAATAATGTTTTTTTTATATTTATTTATCTGATATTATTATACATGTATTTTTTGTTGTAAATAAAATTTTTATATAAGTTAATTTCTACTTAACAAATAAATATTATTGTAAGAAATGTTAATACTTTTATGGAGTTATTGACACACAACCATTCTTTAATGTTTAAAATGTACTATAATGAACTTAAATTGAAGTGTAAATGTAATGTTGAAATGTGTGAAATGTAATATATATGAATCTTTGATTATAGATATTTATTTGTTTACAGACCTTACGTGTGCAATGTTCAGAAGGAACAAAGCGTATAGATGTAAATCTGTCTGATACAATTTCTCAATTGTATGATAAGGTTTGTCCTTTTAATATCATGGAACAACAGTGTATAATCATATAAATATTAATTCATTTTTCAAAATTGTAGGTCTCTAAAGCCTTTGAATTGAATACTTTTGGATTTGGACTCTATAAGGAACGAAATCATAAAAATGAACTTCCAGTTTCTCATAACAGAACAATTTCAGGAGCACATCTTTCTCATGGAGATATGTTATATCTGGCTCCTCAGAGTAGTACACAGTTGTGGAGTACTCCCTCAACTAGTACTGCCAATATTGATATTTCTCAAGGTTTTAATTATATCACTTCATTTTTCTTATTAGTTGAACTTAATGTTACATTAACTTTATTCTATACTAGAAACAAAACCAATGGATGAAACAGAGACTAGCAACCATACTTTCAATGCTTCTCGATCTGTATCAAATGCAATGGAAGACGTTGATGAACAATTATGGAAACTTGATGGTAAAATACAAAGAAAACGTGATGAAAAACTGTAAGTGAATATAAGTATAAATAAATTTTGTATATAAAATTATATTAAATATGTTGTAATTCGTTTAATAGATGTAGACATGGTGCAAATGGATGCTGTGTTCATTGTACTCCTTTAGAACCTTTTGATGAAGTTTATCTTAAGGAACAAAATATAAAACATTTGTCTTTTCATTCGTATCTCAGGAAACTCACTGCTGGAGTTGATAGGTATGTTCAGCTCTATGTTACGTAATATTCCATATACAACCTTTAAATATTTTATAGGGGGAAGTTTATACAATTAGAAGATATAAACTGCCGTATAAAAACTGGTTGTAAAGATCATCCACCTTGGCCACGAGGTATATGTAGCAAATGCCAACCAAGCTCTATTACTCTGAATCGACAAACTTATCGTCACGTGGACAACGTTATGTTTGAAAATCCAAGCTTAGTTGAACACTTTCTCAATTATTGGCGCAGCACTGGTCATCAACGTATTGGATTTTTATACGGAAGATACGAAATACATACAGATGTACCATTAGGCATTAGAGCTGTTGTCGCGGCTATTTACGAGCCACCACAGGTACTTTAATAGAAATAAATAATATTAAAACTATCATATCTACAAGCATTCTTGTAATCTACAATGTAACCATAATTATTTTAGGAAAGTACAAAAAATTCTATACGACTTTTACCGGATGAAAAAGAAGTGGTAGTGGATGAATTGGCTCATTTACTTAATTTAAAAAGAGTTGGATGGATTTTTACAGACCTTATAGTTGACGATATCAAGAAGGGAACGGTAAATTTATCTGCGACTAACCTGTATTTTTCTTTCTCATAAACTAAAGTCCTTAATTAATAGCATTAGTTTAATTTATCCAGGTAAAACACGTTCGAAATATAGAAAGTCATTTTTTATCTGCTCAAGAATGTATTATGGCTGGGTATTTCCAAAACAAATATCCAAATCCCTGTCGTTTTTCTCCTAATAATTATTTTGGTTCAAAGTTTGTTACTGTTTGTGTTACTGGTAAGTCACTTGCATCATATTGTTAATCAAACTGCTTTGTTTTGATGTATATATGTATATATATACACAAAAAATCTGAATTATTAAATAGTACATATTGATTATAGGTGATGAGAAAAATCAAATTCATATGGAAGGTTATCAAGTGTCCAATCAATGCATGGCATTGGTTCGAGATAGCTGCTTGGTTCCTACGAAAGATGCTCCAGAATTGGGCTATGTAATTGAATCAACAGATAAACAGTATGTCCCAGATGTCTTCTACAAGGTGAGTACATCCATTTTTTATTCAAATACATTTAATTAATTCCCTCTGCTTGAAATTAAGATGGCAATGTAGCTTTAAATTTGATTATGAATTTGCATATTGTGATGAAAATATGACACTGCTGAATTATATCTTACATGCTAATAGTATTAAGGAAGGTGAAGGTATGCATAAAGTATACACGAATGAAAGAGAAACAGTTTATAACTCAAAATTGATTGATTAAAAGTACATTTAAATTGGGTAACGAACTTCATTTCGTACATGTATAATGAAATAACAGAACTGTTTAAGCAAGTGCACTACGGATATGCGCTTCCGTAGGCTGTAAACAAAATGACCTCAATTTTCATATGTAAGATGATTACGCCTTAACTTAAAAAGGGGTGAGTGAGGAATAGAAAAAGAAAAGGACACGGGAGAGAGAAAGAAAAAAAAATAATAGATGGAAAGAAAAAACGAGAGAAAAACTTATCGCAAAATTATAGCCGCTCAACCGTTTAATTCGAACGCGAGGGGCAAGGTAAATCGTCGGTTGTTAGAATCGATATTACAAGCTATGCGTTGTTACCTCATCACGTTCATAAAAATATATGTAGTATATATATATTTATATATATATATACGCGCGCGCGTGGATATTTTGTGTATACAGGTGGGCTTCTAGCTTCACTCGCTTCGGTAAACACATGAATTTATACGCATCTAGATTCAAAAGTGTCGACTGAGTTTCCCGGTTGTTTTTTTTTATTTTCTTACAACGACCGAAACGAGAGAAATTCATTCGAGCTCGACCACCCTTCGATCGTCGTACGTATTTACGCAGTGATATTTAATTCTAACGGCGATTCTTACATTCATCGCGATGCAACGAGTCCGCCCTTTCTTTTCTTTCTTCATTGCAAAACGCGACGAGTTAGCTAATTAACAAGTGTTAAAACTTTCAAGTTCAACATCGAATGAGGCTTTCTTCGAAAAAGGCATCCGCGACGTCGAGGGCGTGCAATTTTCTATAATACGTGAGTGCGCTTTTTGTTTCTACGCGCCGATTTACAGAACACTCTTTTACAACGCGTTTCTTCGCACACGGGTACATGGTAATATGATACATAACGATGGGATTCTTTTACGAGGATTGAGACGAGTAGTATAACGCATTACATTATCGTAGTACTTCGATATACAGCATCGAGGAATGATTCGTTTATAATATATATTCGCTCATTTCGTTCGTATTTTTCTGATCAGACGACGAGGCTTACAATCTACATAGTAGTAGTTAGGCCTTGCATACATTTTCATCTTGAGATCTAACCTTAAATACAGTTAATTTACGGCGGTCAACTAGACCACAGCAAAGAGCAAAAAGGGAGTAGTATATCCTTGAGTCGTCCGATAGGAACCGCAATTTTCCTCGACTCGTTTCATCGCGCAATTACTTGTTCCCTTTCAGCTCCTTTTTCTCTCCTCTGAAAAAAGAAACGGAACGATACGTGATCGTTAATCGGACGAAATAAAATTGGCCCTTTGACGCACCGACGTATCGTTCTAACCGTCAACGTTCTAAACGACCTGCGTGTATGAAATTACGACCTTTTGACTTTTTACGAAGTCACGTATTTCGATTATAAAACAAAAAAAGAGAGTTCCCGCCTGTACGTTTGTTTGTTTCTTTTCTTGTTTGTTTGCTTGTTTTTTTTTTCTTACAAATATATGAACATATGTGTATACACATACAAGTTTATCCCATTTTCCGTAAATATTCCTCATCTACACGATATTTTTTTTTTCTTCTTTTTGTTTTTACTACCTATGATCTAAAACATTAGCAACGCCCATAGGGCGACACCGTTAACCACGGCACTTGTTAAATCCCGTACGATACCCTCTATATCAACTATACATAGCAATATGCCAATAGCCAAAATAAACGTCGAACTTCTTCTAAAACAAATGTCGTACAGCTAGAAGTCGTATCGATATCACGATCGATCTTGAGGTACGTATTATCGATCATCGTCGTTATTGTAGATACAGAATCATATTGATTCCCAATCAATAGCAAAATATGGATCTTTATTTCTTCTTTCTTCTCTTATGCGTCCACGTTTAAAAATAGATTCAATATCTTTAGAATTCTATTGTTAATAGTTAATTAAATTGTGTGACTCATATGGAGCATCGCGATTCATGGAGCTACATATATGGTCGCGACGGTGTCTCTCAACATGTAATATCATTTATCGTTGGATATTATATATACGTGACTTTTTTTTTTGTTTTGTTTGTTTAATTAAACACCCCATTCCCTATATCGAACGCGTCAGAGATACCGTCGCGAACTCGTAAAACTTCTTCCTTTTTTTTCTTCAGTTATCTAGAACGGGATAATGTAAAGTATACGGGTAGAACTTGATTACCCTTCGGTGTATACTAACCGCAATAATGTTGTCGTTACAATTTACCGCATTTCGTAATTAGAATATTCTTCGTAGGCTTGCCCGTTTGATCACCAAATGTAGATATCTTCTCGACTAATTCTAGTCCTTCGACGACGTGGCCAAAGATTCCTGTGAATCCGCGCATCTCTTGTAGTATTATACGAAATTGTGAACCGACCATACCAAGGTTATCATGTCGCTTTTGCGTTCGCCGCATTCCCACTGCTCCTCTCACTGCAGGGAATTTCGTGTCGTCCGGCATAAAGTAACCATCCTCGAATATGCTCCTTCCTCCGCGACCATTGTTTAGCTCAAAATCACCAGTAATCACGGATTCGCCTTCCCAGCACTGAAAGATCGTGCAACCCTTGTAACCGACTCCGACTTCACCGGTCGCCAGAACACTAAAATTTTTGGCCATTTTTGGAGCTGCATCCGGCCTCACTTCTATCACGATACGGCCATGCGGAGATCCGTTCACTTCGATGTTGAAGTAATACAGAGGATAAGGGTTCGAAGGTCCTCGAAGAGATGCTGCTATTCCGCTGGACGGCGGTTGAGAGGATGAGTGGACGGTTACCAAACTTCCGCCACCAGTACCGACTCCTTCCGGTATAAATGTCGATTGTTGCTGTGGATGTAACATCGCATTTGGAGGTGCGGGCGGAACGGGTTTAACGGACGGCGAACCAGGTGGAATGAGAAGTTGCTGCGGGGTTGCCGGCGGCGGTGGACCTTGGTGTACATGAACGGAGCCCGGTGGTGCTGGTTGCGGTTGCATCATGTTTGAATGATACTCTATGGAACCGTTTTGCATGTGTTGCTTACTAACTACATGTCTCGAATATAGCTGCGACATGCAATAATTTGCGAGGAACAGTATCGGATTTTGTGAAGCCGCCAAATGATTTGGTAATCTACCGCCATTACTAGTTCCTTGAGAAACGATCGATTCTCCCGTGTGAATTCCAGCCAACGCTTGTTTTAATAGCGCAAAATCAAATACCACTCCCGAGTTACCAATCAAATCGTCGAGTTGGCACTGCAACATCATTTCTTGGTACTTTGATTGCAATCTTTGTTTCTCGAGTATGAGTTGCGAATGCAAATTGTATACATCGTTAGGACTGTCGATCATCTGAAGACTAGCTTTCGCTTTCCCAAGCGTTTCTCGCGCGTCCGTTATCTCAGGAAAATGACTCCAGCCATTCTGAAGATCGGTCTCAACATGTGTTTTTAACGTTACACAAGCTTCTAACACCTTTATTAAGAATTCTCGTTGCTGCATAGCCAGTCTTTGAATCTCGGTCGATAACTTTCCCATAGCAACTAATTCCAATTGAACCTAAAAAAACACATCCACATGCATTCTTCCTCTAATTCGAACATCACGTACCGGCTACCGATATCTCTTTAATACGCGCAAAACTGCGTATATATACATGCCGACAACAAATGTACCAGCAAATAAAACTCATTCTAAAACTTACATCGGATATGAGTTGTTCTTTGGCATCAGTTTGCGATTTAATCTGGTGACCTGGGTGTTCTTGTGGAGTGGCGCATGCTCTGCAAAGTGCAGTGCAACATGTCGCACACCACAATGCCAGAGGCATTCCGTGCGTGTGACAATTCTCACTCTGTAACAATGTTATAATAATCATACATTTCATATGATTCTTTTACATTATATATTATAATATATTCTCATATGGTAAACCGATAACCATTTTCCATTCCAAAAAGAATTTCAAGTATTAAAATTACATCCTATATTTTAAACGGAAACTATTTGCAGGCCTTATAACATAATCCTATTACTATTAGAACTTATGTTGATATGGCTTCAGAGCTGCATGCTTTCTTTACCATTTATGTATGATCTGACAATGCAAATAACCAGCTGACAAACCCAAAATCGTTAAGGAAAAGTTATCTGTACCTTTCTTTCCTTATCATTTGTCTTTCCAGATGTGTTGTTCGTGGTGATTTTTAAGTGAGACAAATTATTCGTTAGAACAAGGAGAGAAGAGTGCGTCGGTAGAGCGTCCGGTCCTTGATCACCCAGGTCCGTCCTCTTCCAGCAATGCGCGCAAAACAACTCACGTCCCTTTAATAAATTGTTCTCTATGCAACGCAAGCAAAAGTAATGCTTGCAACTAAGATATTTCGGGCATTGCTCCGCGTCGTTATACTTCTGCTTGCAATAACTGCAAAGCGTCAGTTCTTCTAAATCCGTTAGAACGCTTGGATCCAGCATCTGGAAAATGATAAAATATTATTCATTAATTATTCTTTTATTCTTTGTAATCGTAGGCCTTTACGTTATTCGAAATATTCAAAAACTACCATTTTACCTGGTTAAATCATTGTAATCTTATACGGAATTATACGAAAAGGGACACAGATAATTTATGAAAGATTGAGTTAGAAGAAAGTATACATATAAGAAATGTTCGTTTCGTTATATGTATGCGTCGTACTATTTAGGAAAATAATATAAAGGTCGAGCTTGATATACCTATTTCTAATAACAATGGTTCAACATTTGAACTCATGTTGTTTTCTTTTCGTCTTTTTTTCTCTGTTCCACTCTCTCCTTTGTCTTACATGATACAATTCGCAGTTTTTATAAAATGTGTCTTTAAATTTATCTACGAAAATTGTTGACTATTGAAGCATACTACGTATTTTATTATTCAAACAATATCAAATATTTTATACATATTTATTTCGTTATTGGTACATATATATGTATTCTTGTTTGTGATATATTCTATACAAGGTTTTAGAATCGTTCATTGCGATGCGATTTATTTCATGAATGAACTTGGGAATATCTTTTCTTTGATCGAACGTATGTATGTACGACGAAAACATATCATTTTGTTTTTTTTCTTCTTAACCAAATACAAAACAAGGGAACAAAAGAAAGATCGAATTCCTTAGTACAATATACAAATTAGAACCGCAATTCTTTTACTTGATTCCTCTCTTTCTACTATTTTCCTTTTTTTTTTCGTTCGTGCGCTGTAAAACTGTTTCATAACACGCCACATTAGGTTCAATCGTGTTATTTCATTGTATTGTCTCTAAGCACGAACTCGTCCTCAGAAGGTTAGCCTCTTATCTGACACATCGACTACAACATCAAAATTATTATGCAACAATTTGGCTGACACTACTGATACGTAAAAAATGACATTTCATGGGAGAACGCGCATGCGTGGAAAATCCCGCCAAAACGTAAGGGGGTCGAACAGTCGAAGTTTTGGGATTTACCATTCGTTAACGGGGAAAGCGTATTAAGGGGAAAGGCAGCTAACAGAGGTAGACGTATATAGAATGGTCACATTTCTTAGTTCTGGCAAAGCATATTTCAAACACCAATAGCTGTAACCGATAAAACCTTCGGCCGTATGATATATGGATTCTTGCAGCTTATCGCCGAGTACTTTCCGTGATATTACGGCTGTCACCACTTGTGACAAGTCCACGGTTTAAGTTAAAAATGACTCGAACGCGGACTACTACGTGTTAGGCAAATTCCGCGGGAATATTCTACTTAAGTTTGTTCTCTCGGTCGTATCATCTCGGTGTTTATACGTACACGCTTGCTTCTTTCTCTACCTCTCGTTCTCGCTCTCGTTTGTCAGTCCTCTACACACTTCTTTCACACTGTCTCTTTCTATCTTATTCACATACATATGCATGCACACTCGTCTCTTTTCTCGTGCTCACAATGGCATACAACACGCGCGCGCGCGCGCGTCACAGAGAACACGTCTACACACAATACACACTTACACAGAAAGCATATGCCTTCTCCTTATCACGCATTCAAGCGCGCGCACACGCACGCATTATACTACACATACATACTCTCCTTTTCATTCTTTCTCTTTTGCTTCTTGCTTGTTCTTTCTTTCGTTGGATTGTAGGAGCGTAAATGTTCCGTACCGTGTATACGATTCGTGATCGTCTCCTTGCCGCGCGATGGAGGCTGATCGTTGGCACTCGTCACTCCTAACGTAATACCGTGACGATGATTATTCCGTAACTTTTGTTCGAATATACGATTTAGGACTTTAATTTACATCGGGATTGACGTAGTATTGTGCGGTTCCGCACGCAGGAATCGCGAGCACTCCGACGTTTTTCGTCGCCGCAGTTGCCGTCGTCGAGAGCTTTTTACCAAAGCTATATTTTTTTTTGTACTTTTTCACGTTACGTGTTTTACGCTTATCGAACGTCGTGAGTTATTATGGATAACATAACGACGGCGCGCCGGTAACGCGGCGTTACTTCAGTCTTAGCTCGTGCGAACGTTTTGCCACATCATGATGTTTGGTTCACTAAACTAACCACTAGCATGGCGGCGACGACCGACCGACCGACCGACACACACCACAGCGCGCGCTAGTCGCTTACGCTGTTGCTCTCTCCTCTCTTCGTCCCGTATCTTACCCCCTCTCGTCGATCCTAAACCTTCCTCCTTCTCTCTTCCTCTTTCCTCTTTCTTATACACTTTCGGGTTCGACTCGTGGCAAACGGTGCCGGTTTGTCGTCTGCGGCTTCTACCACTGCGCCGCGCATTCGACCAACCATTACAAGTATTATGGACTTGCCTTCATGATCCTTCTTGTAAAATCTAGTTATATCTACTTCAATTCAACCAATCAAATTCTCTAGATGTTACTCGACCTCACGGTCGTATAGAGGTTTGGCAATTCCTGTGATGAGAATAAGACTCTTAAGCGAAGGACAAAAGATTCTCAATTTATTTGCTAAGCAATAAGGCGCTTCAATCGCTGTGTATTGTATAAGTTGTGGACATGGTCGCATATTATGAGATATATATAGATATAAGTGTAGACTGCAAATACCGTGTTGAGAAAATACGTTGAAAAAGAGATAGAGACAAATAACTAGATCTCCCTTTCCTTTTCTATCTGTTAGAAACAAATATTTGTTATCACAATTTTTCTAAAGAATGCGTGGTCTATACTTCTTATACTGTGTGGGAAACGGCTATGATGTATAATTATACGTATATTGTTTTCGCTAACCTGTAGATCGCAGCGCTCTATGTCTAGCGGCAGATTTGTAAAGCGCACCTTATGACATTATCTCTGTCACAGAAGTTGCCAGACTTGCCTGTGTATAGGGACGTGTTGACATACTTATTACAGAATGTCTTTTCAAAATGTTTTCAATACAATTTATCTCAATTTTCATTGCATATTTGCGATTTCTAATAACAAATATCAACGAAACAATATGAATATAGGATAATTTTGGAAAATGTAATAAAATTGAAATATCACAATGAAATGTTCGTCTTTTTGCATTTTAATATTTTGTTTTGTTTGATCTCCAGGAAAAAGATTCTTATGGAAATGAAGTGTCAAGGCTAGCAAGACCTTTGCCAGTAGAATATTTATTGGTAGATATACCTGCATCCACGCCACTTAATCCACAGTTTACTTTTTATGTTAGCAATAATATCACACCATTTCTTATTGAAAATAGGTATGTAAAAAAAGTACATAGAACAGATTATAGTTTTTTAAAATAGTTTCGATGTCAATTTTATTTGGTTTTAGACTCATCGATGGACAAATTCAAGAATTTAGCTCACTTTGTTCTTACATGCAACAATTTAGCAAAGAACAATTTCTAGAAGCAGTTTCAGATTTTCACTTATTAATTTTTATTGCAACAATGGATATGTTTCCAATGAAGGTACAATGTGTTTTCTATTAAATACTCGTCTATTTTAGTTTTATTTCATTGTTATAAAATAGGCTTATTTGTTATTTTAGGACCATATGATGCCATTATTAGAAGCAATTCGTGCAAAAGATAAAGAAAAAGCTATAGAGTGGTCACGTTTAGAACAATGGGCAACAGTAGAGCAACTCATATCTGAAACTACAGCATCTACATCTCAACCAATGTTTGATAATAGCTCAAGGATTTCAGCTTCTGCACTTGCAGAGGGAAGTGGAATAGCAGTTGGTACAGATTCAATTGTAAATTCACCACCTGATCAAGGACTTTGGACTTGTTCACATTGCACATTTCTCAATGCAGCAGATTTTGCAATGTGTGAAATGTGTGGTTTGCCAAGGAATACGTAACAAACTGTCATTATATTGCTTTTGTATGCAATTGAGGGTGTTGTCCTTAAATTGCAAATTTGCTCCTGCAGGTTTTGACAGATACTGTGTTCTTGCAGATATAAAAATTGTTTTCAGCGCATACCTGGCTTTATTTATGAGTGAATAAAAAGAGGAAAAAGTATCTTTCACTGAAATCTACTTTACAGCTTTCCTTTTTGTAGTAATCCTTGAACAAGCGTATAACCAGGAGTAATGTACAAATCGCAAAATGTAATAACTATCTTTTTTCTATGTTGTATTTATATACTAAGAATTTGAAAATCTACATTAAACATTTACAGAAAATTCACAATTATCACATTAAGTTGCTATGAGGTTTATAAAAATAAATATGAGGAATAAAACAAGAATATTGATTACAATGAATAAATTACAATATATTTAATTTTTTCTTGTTTATGAAACATTGTTACATAAGTACACAAAAATTGTAGATATCAAATATGTTTATCTACAAAAAAATTCTGCCAAGATCTTTTTATTTCAATAATATAAAATCTTTACAGCTAATTCTAGAAATAACAGAATTAGCGAGAGTAGAAATATTCAATTCATTCTCACCAATTTTATATCTTCTTTTTACTAAATCAAAATTTGTAAATTGAGGCAAACTAGAAATCAATACCCTTTCTCCTTTTATACTGTTCATTAGTATTTCTGACATTGAATATCCATCACATTCTTTGTGTATTATTGCTATTAGTATATTTTTGTCATTATAACCGATACCAAAATCTGCTAATGAACGTGATATGTTTTTTGATACTGATAAATTAAACAATACCTCAGTGTATAAAGTTTTTGTAGTTAACTGAGTCATTTTTGCACTAATTGCAGCTTTATTAGCAGCTACTATTACTTGCAAAGGATCCACTATAAGCGCCGCTTTTATAATACAGCAAGAAAGTTTATTGTCCATAACTTTTTTATGCAGTTCATAAGAATTTTGTACATCCTTAAATAAATATAATGTGCAGACCATTTCTGTTTCAGGATCTAATGATACTGTATAATCGTCCATCTTTGTCAGTGTGCAATATTCAATAATAAATCAAATATTAATATTTCCTCTCTGATATTACTTTTGCAAAATATGATACATATCATATGGCCTGAATAAAAACTCGTCGAAATAATTTCTTCTTAATTTAAATTTATAATTAGCTATATAATCATTTAAATAGAACACAATTTAATAATTTTTGTACTTTACACAAATAACTTTAAATAAAAGTTTGGTTATTTTCATACCATTTACTGTCGACAAAGTGGATCTTCCTTTTATACCACTAGGGGGCGACAAATTAGTAAATAATTTTTTCCCACTCTTAATTTAAAATTTAAACCACTTATTATTAGGGCAATTACGTATAAGAAATTGCGTACATTTAAGGAAAAATTACATCTGTAAGATTTATATATTAATGTGGTTTAATTATTGAAATAAATACTACGTAACATTTTTTTTTAAAATATATATAAGCACAGACAAAGATACACTTATCTGTGATTGAAAACAAAACGATTGAAGATCGAATATATCATATACGTAGCCGTATCGATATGAAATTATTCTTAATTTTGATTATTCCTATTTAAGAATGAATTGCTAAAATTAACCTCAAAATTTTCTTTGTGTTGTAGAAACCATTAATATAGCATATTTTAAAAGATTTAAAAATTCTAGTAAGTTATGACCAATGATGAACCCTGCAGAAGTATATGGAATAAATTTTGTGACTCTGGTAAATATTTTGTAGTCCTATAATGATAATATGAAATTTCTTTTAATCGTCTCGTAGATAATTTATCATTTAACATATAATTTGTTATTTGGTTAGTAAATAGTGGAGTATTTTGGACTTCCACGGAATTTAAATCAGCATGTCCCCCGAAAAAGAAAAAGAAAAAGCCGGACGAAGAACTCAGTAAGGGAATGAAATTATCAGATGAAGATACAAAAGATGGTGTAGATCCCTCGTTTTCAAAAAAATCGCCGTATCAAAGTCCTAGTGATATTTGCCCCGATGTTAAATCTTCTTGTTATATTAAGATGCAGGTATTTTTACAACAAGTCAACTTCATTCTAAATATTTAAATTTTATATATACAGGGTGGTTGGTAACTGGTGGTACAAGCGGAAAGGGGGCGATTCTACGCGAAAAAAGGAGTCGAAAATATAGAATAAAAGAAATTAAAACAAAAATTTTTTTTTTTTTTAATTTTTCCATCGAGACAACGATCTACAGTGAGATCCGTTATAACGTACTACACGCGTATCGAGCGAAAATTCAAAATCGATTTTCTCGAAAACAAAGCCTCAAACGAAAAGTTTTTATTCTATATTTTCGACTTCTTTTTTCGCGACTTCTATATATATATATATATATATATATAGATTGATAGATAGATAAAGATAATGTAAACATATATTGCATATATCTTTAATAATTTAAAAATGAGAAAGGGGGAGTTTATTAATATTTATTATTTTTACATGATCAAAGGTATTTTCCATAAAATGAATCATTTTTTGTTTAGTACCGCTCTTCTTTTTCTTTCTTTTTTTCGTACCTTTTAAATCATATCTTAATTTTCATTTAATTATTATTGCGCCAGTTTTTTAAATACAAATATAGAAATATTCATAAGAAAAATATTATTTATAGGATCCTTGTAGACCATGCTGTTGCGATGATAAACCAAAGCCACCACCTTGCCCGCCAAACCGCCGCCCACAACGATCACGGGAAACAATCTGTGGTTGCGAACTTTGTCAGAAAAATCCTAATCATGAGAAATGTTGTGATAAGAATAGAGCATTTCGCGGTATAGATATCAATCGTGAATATTTCGAGAAAGCATAAAATTTTTTTTACTATATGTCGGTTTATATGCTCTATATGTAGAATGAAATTACTAAGAAGTGACGTCACTTATTATATTTTCATCAAATGATTTTAATCAAATATATATACGTACATATAGAAAGAACTAAAATATTTCGTTATAAATATCCTTTCTAATACTATAAAACGGTCAAGAAGTAAATTTCCTTCTTCTTTCATACAAGAGAAATTTTGGTACACTATTTAGCTTTTTATTAATTCAATTGGAGTTAATCCATATTACATACAATACACTTGCGTTTCAGGAATTTCACGTATAATCTTATCGATTATATCATTTTCAAGATATAGATGTAGCTGTTTTCTTTGTAGCTAACCACACCCCGAAGATACTATTGGGTTCATTTCCAACCAAACACTCAACAACTATAGTACTACAGTTCATTAAGTAAAGCCATTTTTATTATATTTCTTCCTATTTCTCGTGTCGTCTATTTAAAACGCTTTTTCATAGATATATACAAATAGCGAGTAAAGTAAGTTACAAAACAATTTTTTTAAAAATATATAGTGCGTATTATGTGAAGCGTGAAATAGTTTTAGTGTATAATATATTTGATCCTATACATTGTATAGATGTACTCTTAGATAAATAGATTTCTCTTTTTCGTTATTTATAAAATCTATAGAATTCCAATTTACTTTTAATAGTGTGACTATTACTAAAAAAATAAATTCAATTTGTTACATATTCTCATTGTAACGATGACGAAAATATTTTATAAAGAGTAATTATTTTAATATCATATATTATATCTATACATTTTTTATTTCACGTAGTTAAGCTGAAAAAAATATTTCATTTCCAATTCGTATGCTTGATTCTATTACTATTTAAGGTTCGTCAGATTTCCCAGCGTTTATTTTATGACTCATGCCCAATTCTCATTCGAACCTAACTTCAGGCATTTGTGCGGCAGCGATCCATGTAATTGTGGAGAGTTTCTAGCACGGTACCTATAGTAGGGTAATTGCGCACAAGCGAAACGAATATAGTTATAATATCTTAAGAAAGGTGCTAACAGATATAATAAATTACGCGGGAAATTTGCTTTTTGTGTAACGCTTATAATTCGGTAAGTGTACCTATTATGGATTATTTACGTTTTTATTTCATTGAATCAGATAAAGTTTTTGACAGCATATGTATATGAATCATACGTATTAATATATTCATAACATGTTTCATTAAACGACAAATATGTAATACTAATTTCCGTGATGCAAGATAGAAAGTAGATATCATAAAAGAGGTCAAGGTCACTTTTTCTTATTAAGATATTTTCTTTATTTTTTGAATACTTCAGATAATATTCCTTTTAAAATGTTGTTATCAAACGATTATGTTGTCTCTTTACATAACAAAAAAAGGCTTACAAATCTGAGGTATTACTACTGATAAATGCATAAGTCAAGTACTCTTTAGGTCTAAGTGATAATTTTAAGCCTTTCCTCGTTCATTAAAATAGGAACATGTAGTAAAAAAAAGTTTTACTTTCTTTATAATTTAATTTGCTTAGATTTATAACAAAATAAAAAACTAATATTTTGTACTTTAATTACTTAAATGAAGAATTTCGAAACACGATATTCATAATCTATTATTGTAGACTAATAACAATATTACGTGCCTATCTTTATATATTTTCCATTAGCATATTTAGGAGAATCTACACATACATATTATTCTTAGAATATTTCAGTCATCTGTTTACTGGTAGAGCGTATGGAATTCTAATCAGGTTTATCCATATCTCTCAATTCATACGTAGGTCTCGCAACTAATGTAAACATCGATCGAAATAAATCGCTGGTAAAAAATCCTAAAACGTCGTTGTATCTTTCGTAGAATTGGGACTATTAGAATTATTTTATAGAAGAGCGAATAAAATAAAAGAAGAAATTTAGAACTTTTACACAAATAACTTTTAAATAAATCAACTTCACATTTTTGAAAATTATTCGAATGAACAAACAGAATATGCGTAAATCTACTAGCTACAGAGGAAGCATATAATAGATATATGTAAATATTTATATTAACAGTACTTTTTCTGATAATATTAGTCGAAATATCATTGCCCTGTTTATGTTTGTAACATCAAGTCCATTTGGGATATAGAGTCGAGAATACAAATAAGATTTAAAATTCATGTTTGCTTAATCTGTACGATTCTACGGACAATCGAATGCGTACATCGTGATTGGCTGTTCGTTCGTTACCGATCCTTGGTAGGTTCGCTCTGCCCACTGCCAGGATTTCCCTGAGGTTGTTAATCGTGCTTTTATATTCGTTCAGACGATTCTTCTTGCAGTCTGCGTTTAACTTTAGAAGAGGTTTAACCGGTAAAACGAGTGGATCGCGACTATGCGTATATGTAAGTAAATTTATATATGTGTATTTGAGAAGGTAGGTTATCGCGGATCTCGCCCCGGATTAAGCCGAGTATGCACAATTTCTGTTCGGTAGTTAATGCAAATCGATTAATAATCATTTAAACCTCCTTCTCCAAGTAATTACTTTCTTTATGTATAATCAATCAATCTTCGTAATACTACTTTCACAGCAATGGATGTTATTACAACAAGCAAACGAGTTTAATGTGTGTCAGAAATACGTACTTCAAAAAGATACTTCGTTGTTATTTTCGAGATTTCTATTGTACGAGAAAGATGTTGTCTTTAAGTCTTACGACTAGACTGATGATCTCTCCGACCTTTCAGCCTTAATATTTTTACGGTGCAATAATACTTCTAAATAATAATCTTTTACTAGTTTATGTCTTTTATAGCATACTTTTTAATGATATTAAATAAGAACTTATTGTGTTTTATCGATGTTTTTGTTGGGTATAGGCTGCTAAACTTTTCATTGCGTGAAAGCTATATATGTGTGACAATAATATGTAGTGACTTAAGAAAATGTTCGAAAATTCTTTAAAGCAGAATAAAAGCAGAAATTTTGTCTAGAAATTAGAAGAATTGGTTTGCTAGATGATATGTAAAAAAGTTGTGAAAAAATTACAACTGATCAAAATCGCGAAGAAAATAAGGCACTTTTTAGGATTTCTTTATCTGAATTTGTAATAAAAATTTAAATAATACATATATGTCAGTTATGTAAATTTATGCCAGTTACATACATGCTGAAAATTTCATCAAAATTGATTAACGTTGCTGTGAATTACAAGCGGTAAAAAAATGATGAAAACCGTAGTTCTTCACGACTTTCGGCGTATAACTGAAATAAATTTAAAAATTCTTGCATCTTTCAACGTTTGTCGCTTGTTTCTGCATCAACCGATTTCGATGGAATTTTCATGTACATACATATTAGCATGTACATTTCTCATATGTATAATTGACATAAATGTATGAAACATATTGTTTGAATTCTCATTACAGGCATAGATAAAAATATTGTAAGAAGTGTCTTTTATTACTTTCCTCAAGATATTTACTATTTTTTATTTATTCCAATAATTGCAATTTTTACTAAATTTTTTTATATGTCGTGTATTAAACCAATTCTTCTAACATCTAACAAAAATTCAAGTCATTTGGTTAAATTTTTAAAAAGTTATTTTATTTTAGAGGTCGTTCGAACACTGTCATTAACCGCTGTATAAGTGAATAATGAACGAAGTGTAGGTCCATTATGTTTGATACCATTTTCTAATCCGTATTACGTTCCGTATTACGTATTTGAATAGGAAGAGTATAGAATTTTATGAGTATATGTTACATGTAAGTAAGAAATTTTTGAACGAATATCCTTTCATCGTTTCATCTTGCAAGTAATTATATTTATTTATATACATCATTTTTATACATAAATAGTTAAGTATTAAGGAAAACTAATCAACTTGATTTAGGGTTACTTACATGATATTTTAAAAATAACGTTTTAGTTAACTGAATTGGAAAATGAAATTAATTAAAATATTAATATAAGTAATAACAGTTGAATTTTATGCGTATAAAATTTGCATTTTTCATGGAATTTCTGTTTCTTTGACCGATAATATAGTTATTTATAATTATACGATACTGATTGCTGTAATCAAGTTTCAAAGTGATGAAAAACGCACACATTCGATGACGATACGAATATCGTGGCGTTTCTTTCTCATTTGAGAAAATCTGCTATTAAATATGTCACAAGATAAATTATGTTTTATTCGTATCTAGATTGGTTAAATTGATCTCGAGGCATGTATCCTATATCTACTTTTAGTAACTTCGTAAATCTTTGTGTAATAGATATTTCAACGAAGGGATATTTAATATCTATTGACACGGTAACTAACATTCTTACTCATAATTATCTACATATTTGTAATTTTAACGTATATAACCACATACGTTATTCAGAAATATCTCAGACGTAAAACCATCAGAATTACAAAAGTATATTGCTGAAATAGTAAAATATAAAGTATTAACTTAATGTATAAATATTTATTATACAAATATTTATAAATATGCTTAAAAAATATTCACATAATAATCTACGTTAACAATTGTAAAATTTACATAAAATCAAGATAATCGTAATTGTTACGTTAGAAAAACAATTATATTTGTCACATTCATAAAATGTGTTACGAAACAAAAGCAATTTGTCCATCGATAAATACCGTTGACAGCGATAGTACGATATCATATGATAATATTGATTACCGTGACTGCGCAATGTAGTAAATGTGATATTAATTATTGTTAAATCATTATTTCCACTGCGTTTACATGGTATTATTAGTCGCGTTGAAAATAATAAGTCTATTGCAATGCATATTCACGTATGTAATTAATGGGTTTTCCCCGGTGAGATTTACGGAAAACATTATCTTCGTCTCTATATATGTCATGTATGTATAGTGTATGACACGCGAGAAGCTGTCATAATTGAATTTAGTATTTTTTATATGCTTATTTTTATCAGCGGATACTCCGAATATTTAATAATGATAAAATACTATAAATAATATAAATAATTAATAAGTAATTAACACTTAAATTAATAATTTTTTAACAATATAGTATCTTTTTTGTCTTGTTTAATTTAATCTAGGACTATTACAATGAGCAATTAATATTGTTTACTTCATTTAAAACAATGTATATATTATGAGTTAATTTACGTAATTAATGGTATATGGTTGTATCAGACAAGAAACATGAGGTGTAAATTTATACGTATCCAATTCGCATACGAAGTTATTAATATTCGAACCTCCTTTGAAACGGAATAACTTTTTTTGAAATTGAAACAAACGACTTGAGCTTTTCTGAAAAATTAGAAGGGTTAGTTTACAAGGTGATCTTTGTAAATTTTTGTAAAAGTTGCTGTTAGTCGAAAGAAATAAAGAATTGTAAAGATTACAAAGGAAATAGCAAATATGCACACTATAAATATGTTAACTATAATATAATTAATCTTTTATTTATGATTTGTTTATTAAATTTATAAATATTCATATAAATTTGTATTTAAAAAGGATTAAATAATGACGATATAATAAGTTAATAGTATTTCTATAATTAAATAATAACCATATAAATTATTCTTGTTGGAAATACGTAAAGTATTTCGAATGTTCGTATTTATTTAAATACTTTATTTCTAATTGATGAATTTATAAAAAATATGTGTATCTTTACATTTAGTTTTCAAAGTTTGTAACTTGTCCCTACTTTATTTGAAACTTTCATTTTGGTTTTCATTAATCATGTCGCGTAGTTGTTGACCTCGGCCGCTTGATCTTTTAGTAAAACCTTGAGTAGTAAAACCTTGAATTTTATAAGTATCTTGAACTTTGAAATTACAGGTATTTGCATAACTTACACAATGTTTGTACATTAATTATTATTAAAAATTGATTTCTGAATAATGAGAGATAAAGTAAGAATTCTGTAAGGGACTGGATAGGCGATTCTCAGTTATTCTGTTATCCATCGAAAAACTAATGAAGATATACTTACATCTCTTGTGCACAAAAGACAATGAAGGTTACGCTCTCGAGATGTGTTGTTAAACCTAATAGACGAAAGATTGAATTACACCGCTTTTGCTTTAAACGGCTCATAAGTTAGGTTTCGGATATTACTGTATTAAGAAATGTTTGGTATTTGATAATGATTACTGATAATGTTCAAAATAATATACAAATTATCTGTATGAAATAATACAATATATTAAAATGTATTAAAAATATTTTTAAACTCATAGAATATTTTCGTTAAATTCTAATTGGTGTTAAATTCTAGAACTTTGAAGAAGTCATTTATTATTTCATGTAATATATGTATTGATTGATAGTAAATTTAATTTTTAATGTTCAAAATTATTTAAAGCAATACTTAATCATAAAGCTCCTAATTTTTACATATAATATATATACATATATCTTATATATAAAGATAATAATATTATATAAAATAATATTATATGTAATACATATATCAAATTTCATATCTATTTTGTCAGTTTTTAATAACAATTTTTTACTAAATTTTTGTTAGTAATAAGAAGTATCTGGTTGGTGGCTCTTGCTCTAATAACAATGTCAAAGGCAGAGAAAAATGTTGAAGCACTGCGTTCCGTTGTGGAAGGTGCAAATCAATTTAGTTCTTCATTTTTCCAGGTAAAATAGTGCACTTTAAAATTTATTCCAAATACTATTTATGAACTGCTTATTTATCTTGCAAATGATCGAAGATGAATAAGTTATAGAGATGCAAATGGTTTTCAGACTGTGGTACAAGATAATCCTGGCAACCTTATTACGTCTCCTCTAAGTGCAGGTATTGTTCTTGCTATGGCTGCTTATGGAGCTCGTGGAAACACAGAAGCCCAGTTTAGAAATGTACTTCATCTACCAACATCACAGAGTCTTGCCACATCTGGTTATCAGTCACTTATTGATAATCTCAATGTAGGTATCTCTCTCAACCTTTTGCTTTTATTAATTTAATGTATAGTATAAATTGTAAATTTATCAATATAAATAACAAATGCATTATTCTATGCTATATAATATTTTTTTCATGTTTTAATGTAGAATGTGAAAGACAATAAATTGGCTGTTGCAAATAAAGCCTTCTTAGCAGCAAGTTTAAATTTGAAACCAAGTTATAAAGATTTAACTGAAGTTTACTTCCGCTCTGCTTCTCAATTGGTAAACTTTGCTCAAAATAAGGAAGCTGCAAATATTATTAATAGTTGGGTTGAACAAAATACAAATAATCTCATTAAAGAGCTTATAAGTGCTGGTTTGTATATGTTTATTTTATTTATTAAAGTATAAAGAAAATACTATAGAAATTTTTGATTGAATGCATTCTAGCTTCAGTATTTCTAACCACATTATGTCGTTTTATGTTATTATCAATGTTTTTTTTGTAAACAGATATGCTAAATGACTTGACTAAATTAGTACTTGTCAATGCAGTATATTTTAAAGGCCAATGGAAAGATAAGTTCGACCCTAAGTTGACTAGCGATATGGCATTTCATACTAGTAAAGTTGAAGTAAAAAATGTTCCCACAATGTATAGGAAAGGTAATTATAGATATGGAGTGCTTCCAGATTTAGATGCTAAATTTGTTGTAATACCATATAAGGTAAGTTTTGAAGAAAAAGTCAGTAATGTACAAAAAGAAGCTGCTTCTGTGTAAAACTTTGTGAAATACAAGCAAATAAATCTTCTAGGGTGACGAATTGAGTATGATCATAATTCTTCCGAATGAAATTGATGGTTTGTCTGATGTTGAGAAAAAATTACAAAATACAAGTTTAACGAACATTCTAAGTCAAGGGTATGAGCAGGAAATAGAATTATGGTTACCAAAGTTCAAGGTGGAAAGTAAGCTTCAACTTAATGATGTCTTAAAAAAGGTATATATATATAAAGAGTAATTCATGTACAGAAAACTATTTCTTGTATTTTAATTCTTATTTTGTGTAGATGGGATTGACTGATGCATTTACTGCTCGTGCTAATTTTTCTGGGATTGCTGATGAAACTTTGTATGTCAGTGATGTTATACAAAAGGCATACATTGAAGTAAATGAAGAAGGAAGCGAAGCTGCTGCTGCAACTGGTAAGTGAATAAACATTCTATGTTATGCAGTTTATATTTAAATTACATAAGATATCACTTTGCACAGATAGTAGATATGAAAATATTAAAAAAATAATGTAATATTATACAAAAATTATTTTTTTATTTATTTCTTACTGCTCTGGCTTCTTGGTTAGAGGATGATATCTAGTTGTCTAATGATTACTTAGACTAATTTTATATCTAATCATATTTTCTACAAGGCGATAGTGTAATATCCTTAGCAAACTAAGAAAAGAAGATGAAAACAAAAATCTTCTTTGATTATCTCTGGCTCTGAATTTTCTCCTCTGCCCCTGTATAAATTTACTCCTCTGCCTTTCTCCATCTCCTTTTTCTCTACACCAGTCCAATGTATTTTTTGTTGTACTTGGAATCTGTTATCCTCCATTGCCTTCCTTCTCTCCTTGTATATAGCCTTCTTCATCACTTTTCAAACTATCTCTTTGTATTCCTTCTCAGTTTTCTCTTTGCTTTTTGTTCCTCCTCTCCTTTTGTTCTTCCTCTTCTTCTCCTTCTTACTTCTTTTCTTCTATACATTCTACCACTATCTTGTTTTCTGACTCTCTTACCCATTCTTTATAATTTAAAGCCTTTCTCATTGTCCTGATGTGCAGTTCTACATTTTGTATTTCTCCATTATTATATAATTCGGTATGTTTCTACCTAAGCCTAAGATTCATTTCATACATTTTCTTTGGATTCAATCTATCCTTCCATCTCCCTGTTGCCTCCAGATTTCCATCCCACAGAGAGCTGCACTTTGTACTAACGAACCAAACATTTTCAGTATCTTTTCAAAAGATACTAAATTTATTTATGTCAATAATAATATTTACTATTGAGAGGTGTTGAGTAATTTGGAAATATAAAAGTGACATATGAATAAAAATAGAAGAACTGAAAAAATTAAAGTAATACAGTTAATATTATAACAATATCATGTTATTATATATGATATATTACATGATAAGTATACAAAAACACATAAATTTATCACATAAAATAACAGTATTTTGCTTGGTTTCAATTTTTGCTTAATTTATGATTCTTTTGAGCTTTTGAATAGTTTGGAGAGAATGTTTATTAGTATTATTATTTCATATTTTAATATTTCAGTCTAATTAATAAAAATTTGCATGTATGTTCTTCCTAATTTTTTGCAAGCTATGTAAATATGCGTATATGTATTTATTTTCTCTGCATAAGTTTAAATCTATTATATCAAAAATTATATAACTATAACATGTTTATGTGTGTACACAATAGTTCAAAATGTTTCCTCATGTTTGGTTTCCTGCATGAAACAGCATGCTTCCTATTATTTCTAAATGTACAATTCTTTGCATTAATATTTAATAGTCTGTTATTATGTGTTTTCACATGTTTATGTTTCGTAATAGTTTATTTTATACAATATCTTAATCGTTTAGTGAAAAGTAATATGGAGATATTATCAGTAAAGAAGCTAAGTATATATTGACTACATATTAAGCGAACTATTTATATTGTCAGTAAATAATTTATTCTGACTATATATTAGAAGTGTTTTTCAAAATGCAAGTTTTTAATAATGTTGGATTTCAAGGATGTAGTATGTGTACCTTAGTATAGCTGAGTCTGCAATAAATATTCATCTAATTATACTTACATTGTCCCCTTAATTAGATGATAATTATATTAATCACGAATCATAACTATTATAATTATTAACAAAATCACATAAATCGAAAATAGAAAAAGAGGGAGGAAGATGGACGAATCTAGTGGAAACGAATTTGGTTGAAATGTTTTTCTTCTAATTGATAATAGTATACAATTTTTTTCGACAGAAATGGAGATTGCGCTCTTCTTGTCTCCTTCCCTAGAAGAGTTTCGAGTAAATGGACCATTCTTTTATGCAATTACATCACGGGATGACAACGTAGTTCTCTTCAAAGGCCGCGTTATTGACTGCGAGACAACTGCGTGATTTCCTTGATTATGTTATATGTTTTTATTTCAGTCAATTACTTGTCTATTCTTGTCAAGAATTATACGTACTATCAATTTCTTCGCTCTTTTTCCTTTCTTCACATTCACTCTAATATAGCAAAATCTTCTATATTATGAGTTTAATGGTTTTCCAATAATATCATTTCGCATACCTTAATTTTGATATAATAACATAGCACATTGTAGTGATCCAATTCTTCCTCTATTTAGTTCGAGCTTGTGGCTCAAATGAATAATTCACTATTAATTACTTGTGGCAGGTCTCAGTGTAAGGCCTCTTTCGAGCATTTGGTCACCGCCGAAGCCCATTGAGTTCCACGTCGATCGACCATTCCTGTCGATCGTTAAATACGACAATGTGATTTTGTTCTTAATGAATATCGTATCTATATCGTAATTTCGTTCTTTACCTTGAAAATTAAATAGATAATATATCGACTTTACACTGTATAATGGATCTCTACGTCTTTCCCACTTTTTTACGTTATTAAACATCAAATTAGGGATTAACAGCATACACCATATCGTGGATTGTTCTGCCAATCTCTGCCAATTTACATAATTAACAATTAACATAACAAGTTTCTTGACTGGATCGACTGATTTAAATAGATGAGTGTTTATACGTGGAGAAAGTTGTCCTCATTCATATCACATCTTAAAATACATTATATTAACATTATTTGATCAAAGGAAATCGCGCAATGCCATTAAAAGATCATGTAACACTATGAAGCATATATATGGAAGAAGAAATAAGACTTTCCTATTTTATGTGTATCATGAATTTAACTTATTGTTAACAATATAATTTGTATTTTATTAAAAATTTTCATCTCTACTTTATGGTTCTATCACTTTATTATATTTAGTTCCTTGTAACATATTTAAATTTAACTTGCTTCCTTTAACCATTAAATTGCTCCTTATTTATTTTTACAATTTAATATGCAAAGCAATCAAGACTCAATACATAAGGATTTTGTCTTGTCTTCAGAAAATTTGATTTATTTTTTTACTATGCTGTACTCTGTTCTTATTGCATTAATTTAAATGTCGAGTATTTGACAAATGCAACATATTGCTATCACGCTATCGCATACTTTATTAACATATTATTTTCTTTGTTATAACAGCTTGTAATATACTATTTATTATATCTTCATGCCTGCTTATTATAGTTTTCTTTATATTTTGTATATTTTGTTTCTTTTTTTTTCTAATGAAAACATTTCAATATCTATGTGCAGTATTTAAAAAAAATATATATGAACTACTGTACAAAAGACACATGACTCCATTTAAAAGAATAGAATCGATATTATCTTCACCTCCAAAAAACAATCGCACGTTATGCAATGTGTCGCTGGAACATTTTATTTCGTGGAACATTCTGTATATTTAAAAATCACTTTTGAAACATTGGTATAAAACTTACCAAATTAGACTTACTCATGTATTATATCATGTGTTATTTATAATGTATATAATTGTTTATATCGTTTCTTTTTTCATTTTCAAAGATGCATAAGTTGGTACCTTTGATATTGAAATTATATTTTTCGGTTATTACATCTCACTAACGCGTTAACAATCTATTAGAATGTTCCAAAATTTACCAAGATAAATCAATTTTCCAATATAATTTTGAGCAATATTCCATAGTACGTTTTAGTTGTTGAGGGACGATCGTAAGTTCAACTGTTTCGATTTAGAAACAACCTTCTAAGCAGTGAAATTATTAAGAAATAAATGCTAACAACAAATGATGCAAATACTCTACATTTCAAATTTTTGTTCTCACATTTGTTTCGAGTAGATGGATTTACTGATTTTCTAGCAGCTCTTGCTTCACTTTTATTGATAACGTTCTAATTTTCTATCCTATAAAACATTGGTTCTCAAATTAGTATGACAAATTATAATATTATCTTTTATGAATAAGCTGCATTCGCTTTCTATTTCTTCATCAAGTACCTTTTTTTATTAAATAAATCTTAAATTTATGAATAAGTCAGAAATACATTAGATGATTCCGCTACTTCTTGGTTTCATGGCTTGGCTTTGCTTTCATGGAGTAAAAATGCAAACCTTAATCTATATATTCTAGATCTTCCTGCACTGCTGCGCATGTGAAACAAATTCGAACCATTTCCAAAAGTTTATCAAGTTCAATCGTTGCTTCTTATTTTATACGACAGATGTTTTAATATCGAAATTTTATGTTCATTTAAAGCAAAATCGCAAAAAACAATATCATTTCGACTAATTTAAAAAATTCACTTCCTAGCGTGTAAATTACTTCTGATATATATGATCCGTGTTAAGTAAATTCAGAATTTAATTTTACATTTGTCCAAATAATGTTTGCATTCATTCTTTGGTCTATACATATCACTACTTTTTGTTGTTACAAGAAAAATACGTGTATATTGGTATTGGCAATATCAGTGTATATTTACAGCATTTATTCATGTATAATATTTGTCCTTTTTAGGTTTTATATCTTTCTTTCTTATATCAGACTTTCACATCCAACTTTAGTCTTCAAAATTGATAGACCTTTTTATTTTGCAATTCAACATTATAACGTTGATTTGCAAATTTGGATCTTCAAGGGACTGCTAACTAAACCTTGATTCGCAATTATATAATATAATTAACAGTCAGATTTTTGTGCTTTTTTTGGTTCCATGTATACACGTATTGTTTATTTTTGAAATGCTGAAATAAAATAGCTCTCGTTCGTATCTTCTTTTATTATCAAACATTTTTGCGTTTGTTTGTAAGGAGTTTATTCATAGGTCATGTACAAATTTTTTGTCTTTTCTTTTCTTCATGGTGTCTTCATAATATAATACATTATCGTTCAATTCATGTCGTGCCACATAGGAAGAGTAAAAGGAAAAATTGGAAATAGCGTTTGTTCAATTGAAATTATTACGATCATTATACAATTTGTTCCAGGTTTCTTTGCAGTATTACAGTCTTCAGTGACAATAATGCAAATGATGATTAACCATCCTTTCTTTTATAGTATCCTCAAAATCGTTACAAATCTGGGAACAAAAAATAATCTTATTTCAATATTTCATGGTCTTGTCGAAGATCCAGTTTTTGATTAATTTAACTGTTACCTTATTTCTTTGTACATACCTTGAGAATGCGTATAAATTGTTTGCAAATTTTAGGGTATATTGGATTATTAAAGGATACATAGATATAGATATAGTTACAGGGGAAATATATAAATCACTTTATTGCTATTATAGGCATAGTTATTTGCTGCCATTGTTTCAGTATTAATTACAGTACTATAGCTAGAAATTGTTGAAATTCCAGAGAAGATATCAGTGAATCGTCTGTTCATCTATGCTATCATCTAAACAGGGAACAAAGATTTTTAAGGGATATATTATTGCATCCTAAACTTTCACATTGATAACGTTACAGTAATGTTATTGTTACCTGAATAGAATAAAAAGTGTTATAAAATCAAATAAATATTGTCGTTCATTGTACATATGCAACATTGTTCATTTATTTATTGGAGGAAATGTTCATTCTATTACGTTTTTATTTACAGATCATTTCAATCTTGTCACTGACAGGATTGAAATTAATTATTAATTAATTAATTATTAATTAAAAGCATGATCAGTTGCAGATGTGTAAAGTTAGTTGCAACGTGCTTGTATCGCGATTAACTTCTTTTTAATTTGCTGCTTTATAAGTTGAAATGCATTATGTTAACTGTATGCATTACTGATTATGTACTTACATTATACATATGTGTATTTGTACACTTTACAAAACAAGATTCTTTACAATATTATAGTACAATTGTCCCTTGGTTGACTCGAATTTCAAGGCCGAAAAATCTTTAAATCATGGATGCTTTGCCTTATCGAGTTTTATACTCTTATAGAGGTTTTCCGCTTAATGAAATATGACTGTATTTACAAATATTTTAAAAATATCGTGTGTGCGTGCCTGCGAGTGCACACGCGCGCGTGTATGTGTCTGTGACTTCCGGTATGAGCACTTTTAAAAAATTAAGTAGCAAATAAAAAGTAAGCGATCATTAAGTTAAAAAGGTAAGGTATTCATCGAATTAGCTTCACAACCCGTATAATTTGTACTTCACGATTTTGAGGTACGAAATTAATATACATAATGCTCCATTTGATTCTTATAAATCAACGTATTCTCGATTTAAGAATTTTACCTGATACAGCTAATTTTGTAGACAAATGATATAGAGGAAAATATCAATTAGGGATTAGTCTAATATTTTACTTATTTCAATATACGAACCACTAGATCTAGATATACTTTGTTTTGGAAATTACGATGTTATTATAATCCAGTTATAAAATTGAAATTTTCTGTTTATTATTCATTTTCCCATAATATTATCAACATCGTAGAAACGATTAAAAGTTCTCCAATTTTGTTTCTTACACATACTTTGCACCCTAAATTTCAATTTTCATCGAATTAAGACAATTGTACTGTTGTGTATTATAAATGTTTCTTATTAACATCGTTTGCGAAGAATGTTTCAGGTAATTATTTAGGATGCTGCGGCCTTCATTGCATTTCGATGATTGTTTACTATGTTGTCGGCAGTATGGTTTTAAATAACTTCTTGTTTTCGCCAAGTATTAGTTTCAGAGATATTTGTTAAAAGCTCTCGGTACGACTGGAGTGACTGCTTCCTACAATTAGTCACGCGCCGTTCCCCAGGCAGTGGACGCCTGAAAGTAGACGATAATTAACGAACATCTATCAGCGAAGCCAGTATGAGTTCTATACTCCAGGAATGGCGCGGTCGGTCACAAAGCGGAGCCCTTACACGCTCACACTACTTGCTTCCTACAATTGTGCGTCTGTGACAGTTCAAGCGTTGATATTGATTGCCGACCGGATAAATTGACACCTGACTCAATCCTGATTCTCATCGTTTGTTTAAAGTATATATAGGATTGGGTGTCAGTTTATCCAACCACCGCATGATGACTGACAACTAATTCTAACGCATGCGCTGTACATACGAATAATTATAGGTACTATTCACTGTAGCGCTACCGACAGTTTCTGTAAACATCTCGAAAACTAGAGAGTCTGATGGTAACATGCAGAGGAAAAAGTTGTTCAAAATGTTGATTCCTGCAACATATTGTAAATGTCGTTGAAATCCGAGATTGCAGCAGCTTCATTAATAATTGTCATGATTTACAATAAACTTTCAATATTAACACATTCATCATAGTCGTTCAAGGAAACAGTGGCTTTCCATATTCCAAATATCAATATTTAGATAATATTCCGTCACAGATATGAAACAGTGAGCTTTGGGAGCTTCTTAGTGCTTTCAAATATGTACGCATGTGTGACTTTCGGTAGCGAACGTGTATATGTTTACTTCATATCGCTGTTTCTGCTCTATTCATACACTTACACATAACGTTCGGCATAACTCTGTTTCAGGTTTGCTTATTATGAAGAAAATGGCTCGTAATATAAGGGAGTTCAAAATTAATCAGCCATTCTTTTATTATATCATAAAAACTATGAACGATGAAAAGGAAAATGATATTAATCTACCATTATTCTGCGGTTCTGTAAACGAACCCGAAATCTAACAACAGTAGTGTCATAATAATGCGATTATTAATTCGTGTGTTCCGTAGTTATAAGTTCTAATAATACCTTGTTCCACAATAAATGTGTTGCATTCACTTTAAATTTGGATTATTTTGCTCTTATACTAGAAATTATATATACATTTCGGAAAATTAAATAAATCCTATATATAATCCTATATATTCTCCCTTTTTTAAACAACTTCTTTAAAACAATAATAATTTCCATAAAATTTGTTTCAGCAATACTCTTCGTTCTTACGAGTTCTTCTCAGCTCAAGCCAATGATGAGAATCGACCGACCATTTTTCTACAGTATTTATAAAAGTCAATCAGAAGATCAAAATATCGTAACGTTATTCAATGGACACGTTAATAGTCCTTAAAATATATTATTTTTATACTTGTACTTTTTATTGTTACACTTTTTATACTTAAACACGTGGAATAAAGATTATGTATGGATGTAAGTCTGTTAGGTGAAAGCCATCCGAAGCGGAAAGGGAAAAATTAAATAAATAGATAAAATGAATACTGAAATTATTGTTATCTCTCATTCATCTCACGGTTTTCGATGATTTTTGAATATGTTACAGAAATTAACATTTCCCACTGCAGTGAATTCTGCCTACAATTGCTTCTTTTTTTATTATTTAATTTGTACTTTACGATTTGTCCAGCTGGACATTTGGTAAGTTATAATTGTGCGTGCGCGATATACTGGTTAATACGATATACTGATATTTTCCTGAATTTCTTTGTCCACAAAATTGACTATATCAGATTAAATTATTAAATCGGGAATATGTTGATTTGTGAGAAAATGTGGAATTCCAACGTTTGGGATGGCCACCTGACCTTCGTCACCCTCCGCTGTGGGGAGAGAAAGTATCAACACTTAAGGTTGCCATAAATTAAAAATTCACCTGTATGATGTAGTGGTCAGTAGGCCTCGACGTCTCCCACTTGCAAGAGCATAGTCATAGGCTTCGATGTTTTTTCACGGCTGCAACGCCGACAGTACTCTGTTATTCTTTGCGCAATTGTCAACGTGTTAAAGACAATAAATTGATTGTTGCGAATAAAGTTTTCGTAGCAGCCAGTTTAAATTTGAAATGAAGTCACAAAAATTTAACAGATGTTTATTCTGTTTCCCAATTAGTAAACTTTGCTCGAAATAAAGAAGTTGCAAATATTATTAATAGTTGGTTCAAACAAAATACAAATAATCTGATTAAAGAGCTTATAACTGTTTTTGTATATGTTTATTTTATTCATTACGATGTAAAGACAATACTATAGAAAATTTAGATTGAATGCTTTCTAACTTCAATATGGCCAATCATACTATGTAGTTTTATGTTGTTATTAATGTTTTTTGTAAATAGAAATTCTAGATTACACGACAATGATATTCATAGTCCATGCAGTATATTTCACATGCGAATGAAAAAATAAGTTCGACTCTAAGTCGACTAGCGATATGCCATTTCATATTAGTAAAGTCAAAGTAAAAAGTGTTCCTACAATGTATGTAGGAGGTAATTACATATATGGAGCACTTGCAGATTTAAATGCTAGATTCGTTGTAATACCATACGAGGTAAATTTAGAAGAAAAAGTCAATAATGTGTAAAAAGAAGCTGCTTCTTTGTAAAACTTCGTGAAATGCAAAAGAAGCAAATAAATCTTGTAGCATCCAGATTTCAGTATGTTTATAATTCTTCCAAACGAAGTTGAAGGTTTGTCCGATGTTGAGAAAAAATAGGAAAATATAAGTTTAAGCAACATTGTAAGTCATGGAAATATACACCAAAGTTCAAGGTGCAAAGTAAATTTAAAGAGAATGAGGTTGCAGCGGAGATATATATATAGTGTAACTCATGTAAAGACAACTATTTCTTATTTTTTAATTTCTATTTTATGAAGTTGATGAATTTGACCGATCTATATACTGATAAAATTGAAGTACGTGGGATTACATGTGAAGGTTGGAAGTCTATCATATAAGTTGGAAGATTATATGACTTCTAACCAAAATCGTTTTAATTATAAAAAAGACTCAAGCAGTAAGTTGGCCTCAGATGTTATTTTATCCGGTCGTCGTAATGCTGCCGGCCACAATACTGATGCATATGCTGCCACGAACACATAATCATACGCAGAATTAATCACCGGTACCAACAGCCTTTGTCGGACAACTCGGAAACTAACACTGTGCGGCGGTTACATGTATAGGAAAAAGTTATGCAGAATCGTTTCTTCTATGGTACATTAGGATATCCTAGAAATTGTAGAGATTCAGTTCGATCTGTACATTTGCAAAAACGGTATTAAAAAATGTTGTTATTTCTATACTCAGAGGTAAGATCAGAATAGTTATTATTTTATTGAATGGATAAATCTATCACACTGTTCTGAGCCAAAACGCGCTTACAAAAACTAGGGATAAAAACAAAAAAGGCATCTTAAGCCTATCGATTAAATCTATCGATTGTAACTAGGATCATCCTCTAGTTACTATTTCTTATAACTAACGCATCTGCATATGGATGGCGAGCACGAACTCACGTTGTCATTTTCAACGAAGAAGCTTATATAAAATTTGTTCCAGGAATAATAATTACAGTTGACAAGTTTCCCAGTATGACTCCAATGAAAATTGATCGGCCGTTCTATTATGCTGTTTATCAAAACCAAAGAGACTATCAAGACATCGTAAAGGTACTCAGTGGACAGGTTGATGATCCTTAAAAACATTATTCTGCGGTTCTGTTTACGTACCTTTCTCTCGTACCCTTCGTAAATCATAGTTTAATTTTCGTTTAATCATTATTGCGCCAATATTTTACCCAAAGTCTAAGGACACTAATGTCATAATCGCAATATCATAGTAATGTGATAATTAATTCGTTTGCTCGGTAGTTATAAGCATTTTAATAATACCTTGTCTCACAATAAATGTATTGCATTCACCTTAAATTTGCATTATTGTACTCCTTCGTCAACAGTATATATGTAGACACATAAAGATATTTATAGATAAAGATGATATAAAGAGATACTGCATATACCTTTAATAACTTAAAACCGAGAAAACCGTTTATTAATATTTATTATTTTTATATGATCAAAAATATTTTCTATAATAGGAAACTTTTTCTTTAACAATGTCCCTTTTTCTTTTCCTTTCTTTCGTACCTTTTAAATCATAGTTTAATTATCGTTTAATTATTTTTGCGCCACTTTTTTAAAATACAAACGCAAGAATATTCACAAGAAAAATATTATTTATGGGATCCTAGTGCACCGTGTTGCGATGATAAACCAAAGCCACCACCTTGCCCGTCAAACCGCAGCCCACAACGATCACGGTAACTAACCTATGGGTGCGAACTTTGTCAGGAAAATCCTAATCATGAGGAATGTTTTGATAAAAATAGAATCAAAGAATTGACGTCACCTATTATATTTGATTAAACGTATTTAAATAATACATATACGTGTACATAGAAAGATCTAAAATGTTTCATTATAAATATCTTCTTTAATACTCGAAAGCAATCAAGAAGTAAATTTCTTCCTCCTTTCTCACAAGAGAAATTTTTGTACACCATTTACCGTTCCATTAATCCATTTGGAAAAATTAATCCATATTACACACAATACACTTTTGTTTCAAGAATTTCACGAATAATCTTATCGATTACCTCATTTTCGACATATAGATGTAACTATTTTCTTTGTAGCTAGCAAGACCCAGAAGATACTATTTGGGATCATTTCCAACCAGACACTCAGCAACTGCAGTACCACAGTTTATTAGGTAAAGCCATTTTTATTATATTTTTCTTTATTTCTCATCTCGCCTATTTAAAACACTTTTTTGTAAGTATATACGAATAGCGAATCAAATAAATTACAAAATAATTTTGTTAAATAATCTATAGAATTCCAATTTACTTTTAGTAGTCTGACTATTACTAAAAAATAAATTCAATTTGTTACGTAATGACGAAAATATTTTATAAAGCATAATTATCTTAATATCATACATTATATCTATACATTTTTTATTTCACGTAGTTAAGCTGGAAAAAATATTTTATTTCCAACTCCAATGCTTCTTTCTATTACTATTTAAGGTTCGTCAAATTTCTCAGCGTTTATTTTATTACTCATGCGCAAGTGTCATTCGATCCTCACTTCAAGCATTAGCGCTTCAAACTGCAACTATGAATTAATTGACCTGTCGAACACTACGATTCATCGAATTGTGGGCAGTTTCTAACACAGTGCCCATATACACACGTACCCAGCACAGCGTACGCAGTAGTGAAAGTATGCACAGATGAAGCGAATGTATTTTTATTCTTTAAAGAAGGTGTCAACAGGTATATTATACGGGAAATGTGCCATTTGTGCAATGCTTACAATTTGGTAAACATACCTATTATGGATTATTTATGTTTTTATTTCATTGAGTCAGATAAATTTTTTGACATCATGTGTATATGAATTATACATATTTATATGTTCATAACATATTTCATCAAATGACAAGTATGTAATACTAATTTCCGTGATGAGAGACAGAAAGAAGATATCACTAGAGAGGTCACGGTCACTTTTAAAATGTTTGAACTTCCTTTTAAAATGTTGTTATCAAACGGTTATGTTGCCTCCTTACGTAACAAAAAAAGCTTACAAATCTGCAGTATTATTACTGATAAATGCGTAAGTCGAGTACTCTTTAAACTATACATAATCTCTCTTCGATAGTCAATGAAATCAATTAATCCTCGTTTAAACCTTCCTCTTCAAGTAATCATTTTCCTTATATACATTCAATCTTCGTCACTTTTATTTTTATATCAAAGGACAACAAGCGAAGGAGTCTAGTGTGTATCAGAAATACGTATTTCTAAACGACACCTTGTTGTTATTTCCGAGATATCTACTGTGTGAATAATGTTGTCTTTAAGTCTCAAGACCCGATTGATTATCTCTTCGATTTATTGGCTGTAACATTTTTACGGTGCAATGATACTTCCAAGTAATAATGTTAATCTTTTACTAGTTTATGTCTTTTATAGTATATTTTTTAATGATATTAATTAAAAACTTACTGTTTTTTTATTGATATTTTTGTTGGGTGTATGCTAGATATTTCACTGCGAAAAAGTTATATACAGGTTGTTGGACTGCAGGTTTCCAAAAATTTAGGAGGTGACTCCTGGAGCCGAAATAAGACGAAAATCGTGAATAAAAAAATTGTGTTTTCGGCTAAGTTTTTTAGTTATTGCTAATTAAAGTCGACCAAAATATCCCTGCACGCGAGCAAACCTCCTTACGCGGACGATAAGAAGTCAGTCTAAATATTCACATAACTGGGAATTATTCAGGAACAGACATGATATTTGAGAAGTTCTTTTTGAAAGCAAGGGTATGGTAATAAGGAAGCGTACAAGCTGTGCACCAGATGTGTTTAAAAAAGCGCATACTTATTTTGCACAATCTTCAAAGTTTACGTAGCAAGAGACCTATTATTAAGATTTATAATACAATCTACCTTGCCAGTTTTTAACAACAATTTGTTACCAAATTTTTCTAGTAATAAGAAGTTTCTGATTGGTGGCATCTGCCCTAATAACTATGTCAAAGGCGGAAAAAAATGTTGAAGCACTGCTCTCCGTTTTGGAAGGTGCAGATCAATTTAGTTCTTCATTTTTCAAGGTAAAATAGCGAAATTTAAAATTTATTCTAAATACTGTTTATGAAATGCTTATGCATCCTGCAAATGATCGAAGATGAATAAATTATAGAGATGCAAATGGTTTTCAGACTGTGGTACAATACAATCCTGGCAACCTTATAATTTCCCCTTTAAGTGCAAGTGTTGTTCTTGCTATGGCTGCTTGTGGAGCTCGTGGAAATACAGAAGCCCAGTTTAGAAACGTACTTCATCTGCCAACATCAGAGAGTCTTGCTACATCTGGTTATCAGTCACTTATTGATAATCTCAACGTAGGTATCTCTCACATCCCTCTGCTTTTATTATTTTAACGTATAGTTTGAATTGTAAATTTATTAATATAAAATAACAAATGTATTATTTTACGCTATATGATATTTTTTAACTGTTTTAATATAGAGTTTTAAAGACAATAAACTGGTTATTGCAAATAAAGTCTTCGTAACAGCAAGTTTAAATTTGAAACCAAGTTACAAAAATTTAACAGAAGTTTACTTCCGCTCTGCTTCTCAATTGGTAAACTTTGCTCGAAACAAAGAAGCTGCAAATATTATTAATAGTTGGGTCGAACAAAATACAAATAATCTCATTAAAGAGCTTATAAGTGCTGGTTTGTATATGTTTATTTTACTCATTACGATGTAAAGACTATAGAAAATTTAGATTGAATGCATTTTAACTTCAATATGGTCAATCATACTATAAAGTTTTATGTTGTTATGAATGTTTTTTGCAAAACAGAAATGCTAGATGACACGACAAGGTTAGTACTTGTCAATGCAATATATTTTAAAGGCCAATGGAAAGATAAGTTCGATCCTAAATCGACTAGCGACATGCCATTTCACATTAGTAAAGTTGAAGTAAAAGATGTTCCTACAATGTATAGACATGGTAAATATAAACTTGGAAGACTTGCAGATTTAAATGCTAGATTCATTGAAATACCATACAAGGTAAGTTTAGAAGGAAAAGGCACTAATGTATAAAAAGAAGGTGCTGCCTTATAAAACTTTTCGAAATACGAAAAGAAGCAATTAAATTTTCTAGGGTGACGAATTGAGTATGATCATAATTCTTCCAAGTGAAATTGATGGTTTGCCTGATGTTGCGAAAAAATTACAAAGTACAAGTTTAACGAACATTCTAAGTGAAGGACATGAGATAGAAGCGGCATTATGGTTACCAAAGTTCAAGGTGGAAAGTATGCTTGAACTCAATGATGTTTTAAAAGAGGTATATATATAAAGTGTAATTCATTTACAGATAACTATTTTCTATATTTTAATTGCTATTCTATGTAGATGGGTTTGACTGATGCGTTTACTACTGCTGATTTTTCTGAGATTGCTGATGGTGAAAATTTGCATATCAGTGATGTTATACAAAAGGCATACATTGAAGTGAATGAAGAAGGAAGTGAAGCTGCCGCTGTTTATGGTAAGTGAATAAACATGCTATGTTATGGAGTTTACGTGTAAATTAAGCAGAATATCACTTTGTGCAAGTACTAGGTATGAAAATATTCAAAAAGTAATGTAATATGACAAGAAGTTTCTTATTATTTATTTCAACCGGTAGCGAACGTGAAAATATTTTCTTCACATCGTTCCTGTTGCTCTATTGTTGTTCCTTACAAATTATGTTCCTATAATATGTTTTTAATTAATGTGCAATAATATATTAATATATAATAGTTTGGTTTATTAGTATAAAAGTTTGGCATAATTCTGTTCCAGATCCCATGATGGATTTCAGGTGTGCTCCTTACAGGACGAGGATGAAAATTGATAAGCCTTTCTTTTATTATATCATAAAAACTATGAATGTTGGAAAGGAAAATGATATGATACTTTCACTATTCTGCGGTTCTGTTAACGAACCCAAACTCTAAGGACAGTAGTGTCATAATAGCAATATCATAATAATGTGATAATTAACACTTTACTGTCCGCTAGCGGTTCAACGGCATACGCACGTTCGACCGGCAGCTCAAGCGCCGATTCTCTCTGGCGCCGGCTCTGTTTCGGTTTAGACTTTCCAATACCATTCTTTTCGTTCATCGCGAACGGTAAGTTTTTCAAATTGGTATAAAACTGTTGGAGCTTACAAATCAACGCAACTGACGCAACTGAGCAAGGTATCTTAGTACTAAATAACAAATTACTGTTCAAATAATGAGAAAGATTGTCAGCGATAAAAAGCCGATTAATAAGCTATCGGTCGGTAAATGTCGGCAACAAAAAACCGATTAACAGGCTATCGGTCGGTAAAGTGTTAATGCGTATGCTCCGTAGTTATAAGCATTCTAATAATACCTTGTCTCACAATAAATGTAAACTTATCTAAATGAAACTTTTTCTTTAGTATCGTTCCTCTTTTTTTTTTCTTTCTCTTTTAAATCATAGTTTAATTTTCGTTTAGTTATTATTGTGCCAGTTTTTTTAAATATAAACACAGGAATATTTACAAGAAAAATATTATTTATGGAATCCTTGTAAACATTGTTGTTGCGATGATGAATAATACCGCCACCTTGCTCGGCAAACCGCCGCCCACAACAATCACGGGAACCAATCTATGGGTGCGAACTTTGTCGGGAAAATCCTAATCATGAGAAATGTTGTGGTAAGAATAGAACATTTCGCGGTATAGATATTAATTGTGAATATTACGAGAAAGCTTAAATTTTCTTTTATCGTACGTCGAGTTTTATGCCCAATACGTAGAATAAAATCATTAAGAAATGACATCATCTAATATATTTTATTAAATGTATTCAAATAATATATATACGTACATATAGAAAGAACTAAAATATTTCGTTATAAATATCCTTTCTAATACTATAAAACGGTCAAGAAGTAAATTTCCTTATTCTTTCATACAAGAGAAATTTTAGTACACTATTTAGCTTTCTATTAATCCAATTGGAGTTAATCCATATTACATACAATACACTTGCGTTTCAGGAATTTCACGTATAATCCTATCGATTATATCATTTTCAAGATATAGATGTAGCTGTTTTCTTTGTAGCTAACCACACCCCGAAGATACTATTGGGTTCATTTCCAACCAAACACTCCACAACTATAGTACTACAATTTATTAAGTAAAGCCATTTTTATTGTATTTCTTCCTATTCCTCGTGTCGTCTATTTAAAACACCTTTTCATGAATTTCTATATATATACAAATAGCGAATAAAGTAGGTTACAAAATAATTTTTGTAAAATATTTAATACGTATTATTTGAAGCGTAAAATAGTTTTAGTGTATAATATATTTGATCCTATACATTGCATACATGTACTCTTAAATAAATAGATTTCCCTTATTCGTTATTTACAAAATCTATAGAATTCCAATTTACTTTTAATAGTCTGACTATTACTAAAAAATAAATTCAATTTGTTATATATTCTCATTAAAGTGTAAATATTTTAATATCATATATTATATCTATACATCTTTTATTTCGCGTAGTCAAGCTGATAAAAATATTTCATTTCCAATTCGTATACTTGATTCTGTTACTACTTAAGGTTCGTCAGATTTCGCAGCGTTTGTTTTGTTACTCATGCGCAATTCTCGTTCGAACCTAACTTCAGGCATTTGTGCGACAGCTTACAGCTATCAATTGATCGATCTGTTGAACACCGCGATCCGTCTAATTGTGGACAGTTTCTAACACAGTGTTTACTACACAGTACAGTGTACGTAGTAGTGTAAAAGTGCACAGGTGAAGTGAATGTGTTTTTATTGTTCCAAGAAGGTGTCAACAGGTAGTGGTATATTATACAGGAAATGTGCTATTTATGCAACGCTTACAATTTGGTAAATATACCTATTATGGATTATTTATGTTTTTATTTCATTGACTCAGATAAATTTTTTGACAGCATATGTACATGAATCATACGTATTTATATACTCATAATGTGTTTCATCGAATGACAAATATGTAACACTAATTTCTGTGATGGGAGATGGAAATGAGATATCACTAAGTAGGTCAGGGTCACTGTTGATAATATTTCTTTTAAAATGTTATCAAGCGATTATGTTGTTTCCTTACATGACAAAAAAACTTACAAATTTTTTTTTATTTTTTTTTATTTAATATTTCACATTCACAATTTGTCTAATTTGGACATTTGGTTGAATTTTTTAGCTGTTTGATTATCATGTGGGTGGCTACCCCCAGCGGGGTACCATCTTCGTGTTTGTTAGGTTATATCCTTTATGAACTTACAAATTTGAAGTTACTATTGATAAATGCTTAAGTTAAATACTCTTCAGATCTAAATGGATTATTTGACATGTGGTAAAAAAAGTTTTACTTTCTTTATAATTTAATTTGCTCAGATTTGTAATAAAATATAAAACTAATATTTTGTACATTAATTACTTAAATGATCAATTTCGAAACACACTATTCAGAATCTATCACTGTAGACTAATAACAATATTACGTGCCTATCTTTATTTATTTTCTACTAGCACGTCTAGGAGAATCTACACGTGCATATTATTCTTAGAATATTTCTGTCGCTTTTTTACTGGTAGAGCATATTCTAATTAGCGGTACCTCCTAATTCATGCGTAGGTCTCGCGTCTAACGTAAACATCGATCGAAATAAGTCGCTAGTACAAGACGTAATTCGTCGCTATTCTACAAATATTTTGATAGAGCCCATGCATTTATGTAATTTCTATTATATATTCAAATCTTAACTAGGAATTTTTTTGAAACTATAAAAAAATACATTGCACTCTAATGCAAAATAACAAGAACATCAAAATTTGTTTCTTTCGTGGAATTGGAATTTTATATATATAGAAGAACGAATAGAATTCGAAGAAAGAAATTACACAACTGACTTTCAAATAAATCAACGTTACATTTTTGAAAATTATTTCAATGAACAAACAGAATTTGCGTAAATCTACTAGTTACAGAGAAAACATGTAATAGATATGTGTAAATATTTATGTTAACAGCAATTTAATGATGTTTGTTGGAAAATACGAGGAAACCCACATTTTTCCGATAATAATAGTCACAATATCATTGCCCTGTTTATGTTTGTAATATAAAGCCCATTTGTGATATAGAGTGGAATACCAATGAGATTTAAAATTCATGTTCGTTTGATCTGTTCGATCATACCTACAATCGAATGCGTACTTCGTGATTGGCTGTTCGTTCGTTACCGATCCTTGATAGGTTCGCTCTGTCCACTGCCAGGGATTTTCTGAGTTTGTTTGTCGCGTTTTTATATTCGTTCAGACGTTTCTTCTTGCAGTCTGCGTTTAACTTTTGAAGAGAATTGACCAGTAAAACGAGTCGATCGTCATCATGCGTATATGTGAGTAAATTTATATATGTGTATTTGACAATGCAGGTTATCGCGGATCTCGCCTCGGATTATACCGAGTATATACAATTTCTCTTCGGTAGTGAATGCAAATCCATTAATAATCATTTAAACCTTCCTCTCCAAGTATTTATTTTGCTTTTGTATCTTCAATTTTCGTGATTTTTATATTCACATCAACGGATGTTATTACAACAAGCAAACGAGTTTATTGTGTTTCAGAAATACATACTTCAAAAAGATACATCGTTGTTATTTTCGAGATTTCTACAGCAGGACTGAAATGTTGTGTTTGAGTCTTAAAACCTGACCGATGACCTCTTCGACCTTTTGGCCTTAACATTATTACAGCGCAATGGCACTAACTATGATGTTTAGTCTTCTACTACATTTGTGTCTTTTATAGCATATTTCTTAATAATATTAAATATAGACGTATTGTTTCTTATAGATATTTTTGTTGTATGTATGTTAAACATTTCACTGCATGAAAGGTATATGTGGTGTGTTCGGCTACAGGTTTCCGAAAATTTAAGGGATTATTGACGTCGAACATCAAGAAAAAATTGCGCTTTCGGCTTTGTTTTTTAGTTATCGTCAATTAAAAATCGGTCAGTATATCCTTGCAAGTGAGCAAGCCTCCTTACGCGGAAGCAAGGTGGTCAGCCTAAGCAGCGGCGCGCTCAGTGATCCTCAATTCGAACGATACATGGGCTGCAGCTTAGTTCGTACACAATCGTGGAAGAGAAGAAATGGTGGATCGAACATTAAACCAGCTTACTCGTGGAAATCCATAAGAACATGTCGAAAACTACCATATCGTAATTGCAAGTGGAAAGGATTACCTTTTCCTCCTTCGAATCCTTTGCCTCCGCGAATGACCACGGCAAAATGACACACGCACCGCGATTGTCCTTGGTGACGAGTAGGTACAAAAATACAACAGATTGTAATAGACGTTTGACATTTTTTTGTAAACAAAGCATGCCTCTTCTCTCCAAATTCTACCGTATTGTGTCTTTATGTTTCTCCAGTAGTAAAAGTCGAAAGGATTTAAATCTGAAGACCAAGCAGGCCAAGGCACAGGTCCTTTTCAACTTATCCACCTGATTCCAAAGCAGCCGAACCAGTACTGTTGCACTGCTTTGATAGAATAAGGTGGTGCAGCATCTTGCATGAACTATTTCTGAATGCGTGTGGATTTTCTCTTGCCCAGAAATGTTCGTTACGTGTATTTGTCATTCCAAATTTATTAAATGTTCCCTCTCCGGTAATTAATATCCTCGCGGGAAAATTGGAAATGCGTTGGATTTTCCAACTAATAAATTTGTAAAAATTTTTCTTCTTCAATTTTCATAAATATGATGAAGTACTCTGTGTCGCAGTTTCGCACACCACGCGTACTGAACACACTATACATCCAAGTAACACTGTAACTTGATATTTTCCGTTCTCTGAAACTTCCACGTTGACCGTCTGAATAACTCTGTTCTTCCAAAACTGGTTTCCCTTTTGCTCCAAAATGCCTATAACATGACTATGTAGCAATAGAGAAATCATTCCGAAAGAGATAATTACAATAATCTTTGCCAATGCTTTAAACATCTTCGTATGACACGTAATTATCGAGGAATTGCAATGATATTTGAGAAGTTCTTTTTGAAAGCAAGGGTATGGTGATGAGGAAGCTGTGCACCAGATGTGTTTAAAGAAAACGGACACCTATTTTGCACAATCTTCAAACCTTATATAGCAAGAGATTTATTATTAAGATTTACAATACAATCTATTTTGCCAGTTTCTAATAATAATTTGTTACTAAATTGTTTTAGTAATAAGAAGTTTCTGGTTGGTGGCTCTTGCCCTAATAACAATGTCAGAAGCAGAGAAAAATGTTGAAGCACTGCGCTCCGTTTTGGAGAGTGCAAATCAATTTAGTTCTCCATTTTTCCAGGTAAAATGGTGGGACTTAAAATTTATTATAAAAGCTGTTTATGAAATGTTCATTTATGTTGCAGATGATTGAAGATAAATAGACTATAGAGATGCAAATTGTTTTCAGACTGTTGTAAAACACAATCCTGGCAACCTTATAACATCCCCTCTAAGCGTAGGTGTTGTTCTTGCTATGGCTGCTTATGGAGCTCGTGGAAACACAAAAGCACAGTTCAGAAATGTACTTCATCTACCAACATCAGAGAGTCTTGCCACATCTGGTTATCAGTCACTTATTGATAATCTCAATGTAGGTATCCCTCACATCCCTTTGCTTTTATTATTTTAATGTATAGTATAAATTATAAATTTATTAATATAAAATAACAAATGCATTATTTTACGCTATAGAATATTTTTTTCATGTTTTAATGCAGAATGTGAAAGACAATAAATTGGCTGTTGCAAATAAAATCTTCGTAGCAGCAAGTTTAAATTTGAAACCAAGTTACAAAAATTTAACAGAAGTTTACTTCCGCTCTGCTTCTCAATTGGTAAACTTTGCTCAAAATAAAGAAGCTGCAAATATTATTAATAGTTGGGTCGAACAAAATACAAATAATCTCATTAAAGAGCTTATAAGTGCTGGTTTGTATATGTTTATTTTACTCATTACGATGTAAAGACTATAGAAAATTTAGATTGAATGCATTTTAACTTCAATATGGTCAATCATACTATAAAGTTTTATGTTGTTATGAATGTTTTTTGCAAAACAGAAATGCTAGATGACATGACAAGATTAGTACTTGTCAATGCAATATATTTTAAAGGCCAATGGAAAGATAAGTTCGATCCTAAATCGACTAGCGACATGCCATTTCATACTAGTAAAAGTGAAGTAAAAAATGTTTCTACAATGTATAGACAAGGTAAATACAAATACGGAGAACTTCCAGATTTAAATGCTAAATTTGTTGTAATACCATACAAGGTAAGTTTAGAAGGAAAAGGCACTAATGTATAAAAAGAAGGTGCTTCCTTATAAAACTTTTCGAAATACGAAAAGAAGCGATTAAATTTTCTAGGGTGACGAATTGAGTATGATCATAATTCTTCCAAATGAAATTGATGGTTTGCCTGATGTTGAGAAAAAATTACAAAGTACAAATTTAACGAACATTCTAAGTCAAGGATATAAGGAAGAAGTGGAATTATGGTTACCGAAGTTCAAGGTGGAAAGTATGCTCAAACTCAATGATGTCTTAAAAGAGGTATATATATATAGTGTGTAATTCATTTACAGATAACTATTTTTTATATTTTAATCCCTATTCTATGTAGATGGGTTTGACTGATGCGTTTTCTAATGCTGATTTTTCTGAGATCGCTGATGGTGAAAATTTGTATATCAGTGATGTTATACAAAAGGCATACATTGAAGTGAATGAAGAAGGAAGTGAAGCTGCCGCTGCTACTGGTAAGCGAATAAACATTCTATGTTATGCAGTTTATATTTAAATTAAGTAGAATATCACTTTGTGCAAGTACTAGGTATGAAAATATTCAAAAGGTAATGTAATATGTCAAGAAGTTTCTTATTATTTATTTCATACTATTCTTGCTTAGTGGCTACAGGATGACTCACAGTCGTCTGTTATATCACTACTTAGGCTAATTTTATATCTATCCATATTTTCTATGAGATAATGGTGTAATATACTTAGGAAAAGAAAAAAAAATGAAAATAAAAATCTTCGTTACAATCTTATCACTGATAGGATTGAAATTAATCAAAGGCATGATTAATTGCATATTAGTTAGCATGATTAACTTGTATGAAAGAGCATGCGTAATTGGTTACAGTGCTTGTACTTACATTATATAGTATTACAGTATATTATATCGTATTACAGTATTATGTACTTACATTATATATATGAATATTTGTACACTTCACAAAACCTTTGATCGTCTCTAATTTCGAGATAAAAACTAAAAAATTTTTAAATTATGAATGCTTTGCCTTACCGAGTTTTATAATCTTACGGAGGTTGTTCATCTAATGGACTGCATTTACAAATATTTTAAAAATATCATGGATGTGTGTGTGTATGTGTGTGTTCATATGTAATTTACGTTATAGGGACTTTCAAAAAATTATAGAGCAAATAGAAAGCAAGCTATTATTAGGCTAAAAGGGCAGGATATTCATCGGATTATCGTAGACTCAGCAACCTGTGTAATTTATACCTAACGATTTTGAGGTACGGAGTTAATATACGTAATGTTCCATTTGGTTCCTACAAATCAACATATCCTCTATTGAAGAATTTAATTTGATATAGTTAATTTTGTAGGCAAAATATAGCAGCTTCCTTAATAATTGTCATGTTTTACAATAAACTTTCAATATTAACACATTCATCATAGTTGTTCCAGGAAAAAGTGGCTTTCCATATTCCAAATATCAATATTTAGATAATATTCCGTCAGAGATATGAAACAGTAAGCTTTGGGTAGCTCTTAGTGCTTTCAAACATGTACGCATATGTGACTTCCGGTAGCGAACGTGTATATGTTTACATCATATCGCTGTTTCTGCTCTATTCATACACTTACACATAACGTTCGGCATAACTCTGTTTCAGGTTTACTTATGATGGAGAAAATGGCTCATACTACATGGGAGTTCAAAATTAATCGGCCATTCTTTTATTATATCATAAAAACTATGAACGATGAAAAGGAAAATGATATTAATCTTCCATTATTCTGCGGTTCTGTAAACGAACCCGAAATCTAACAACAGTAGTGTCATAGTAATGCGATTATCAATTCGTGTGCTTCGTAGTTATAAGCATTCTAATAATACCTTGTCCCACAAGAAATGTGTTGCATTCGCTTTAAATTTGAATTGTATTACATATATGCGGTCGACACCGGTACCGACAGCCTTTTCCGGATATCTCGAAAACTGACACTGTGCGGTGGTTACATGTACAGGAAAAAGTTATTCAGAATCGTTTCCCCTATGATATATTAAGATATCCAGAAATTGTAGAAATTCAGTTCGATCAGTACATTTGCTAAAACGGTATTAAAAAAGCGTATATAAAATTTGTTCCAGGAGTGGTGCTAATGTATTACTCGTATCCCAGTTGGACTCCAATGAAAATTGATCGGCCGTTCTATTATGCTATTTATAAAAGCCAAACAGAAAATCAAGACATCTTAATGCTATTCAGTGGACACGTTAAGAATCCTTAAAAACATTATTCAGTGGTTCTGTTAACGAACCCAAAGTCTAAGGACAGTAATGTCATAATTGCAATATCATTGTAATGTGATAATTAATTCGTATGCTCCGTACTTATAAGTATTCTAATAATATCTTGTGTCGCAATAAATGTATTGTATTCGCTTCAAATTTGCATTTTACTCCTTCGTCAACAGTATATATATATATATATATATATATATATATATATATATATATATATATATATATATATTGTAATTTCGACCAATCGCGGGGAGACGAAATCGCGAGGAGAGACGTCAACGGGGGTCGTAAATCCCCGTTACGATTATAACAATCGACACCACGAATTGATCGATCCCCTGATTTCCGTTGAGATAATAGGGGTGATTGAGTTTGTATAACACTGTGATTCACAGAATTATAAATTATATATTTCCAACACTTAGATTACACTGACGTAGAGAAACAAATAGTCAACAACTTGTCGCACGAAGATGCGATAGATATGCACGCTAGAGCAGGGCTCTTATAATGGAAATTAATGTATTAATGGACTTAGCACTATAATATATTTAGGAGAGAAGATGTATGTTCGACAACACCGAGAACCGACAAAAGATTTGCGTGAAGTATGCGACTCTCGCGCTATGTGTAGACTGCCGCGTTAGACGTTAGGTTTTAGACTGATTGTCGCTCCTTTTTTCATACGGAAGAAAAGTTCGGTGTGGGTGTGCCCCTGTGCCTAAAGAACGCGGATTCGTTGTTCCCAATTTCGTTAGGAAAAGTGAGGGTAACGAACCGAGGTGTCGATTGGTCATGACCTGCATTACTGCTCGAAGGGATGAGTAGGGAGTCTCCTACCATCGTGGTGGATAGATGACTGTGTGCGTGAGAAAATCTAGCTTGTTTTATTACAGGGCTGTTCAGATTTTCCTCATGGGCGCATACCCGCTTTCTCCGTGTTTTAAGTGCGACTAATAAACCCAAGGACCTCTCTAAAAAACCAGATGTGCGTCGAACATACTTTTAGGCTTAAGACATTCTTCAGGATAAACAGATTGACGACACATGGCGAAACAATACAGGAAAGTGAAAGTTATGGTGGGCCCTTAGGTTTATTGAGGGTCGAAGTGACGTTACGCAGGTCGGTTGTTGTCCGGTCGCGCGGGCTGGCGTGCAGATGTTTTAGGCGGCGTAACATATATATATATATATATATATATATATATAGATACATAAAGATATTTATAGATAAAGATGGTATAAAGAGATATTGCATATACCTTTAATATCTTAAAACCGAGAAAGTGGGAGTTTATTAATATTTATATATTTTTACATGATCAAAAATATTTCCTGTAATAGGAAACTTTTTCTTTAGTATTGTTTTGTTCCTCTTTCCTTTTCTTTCGCTCGTACCTTTTAAATCATAGTTTCATTTTCGTTTAACTTTTATAGCGCCAGTTCTGTAAAATACAAATAAAGAAATATTCACAAGAAAAATATTATTTATGGGACCTTTGTAGACCATGTTGCGCTGATAAGTCAAAACCACCACCTTGTCCGTCAAACCGCCGCCCACAACGATCACAGGAACCAATCTGTGGATTCAAACTTTTTCAGAAAATCCTAATCATGAGGAATGTTGTGATAAAAATAGAGCTTCTTTTCGCGATATGGATATCAATTGTGAATATTACGAGAAAGCTTAAATTTTATGCCCAATATGTAGAATAAAATCATTAAGAAATGACATCATCTATTATATTGTATTAAATGTATTTAAATAATACATATACGTGTACACAGAAAGATCGAAAGTATTTCATGATATCTTTTATAATACTCTAAAACAATCAAGAAGTAAATTTCTTCCTTCTTTCTTACAAGACAAATTTTTGTACTCTATTTACCGTTCCATTAATCCACTTGGAATTAATCCATATTACACACAATACAATTGTGTTTCAAGAATTTCACGTATAATCTTATCGATTATCTCATCTTCGATATATAGATGTAACTATTTTCTATGTAACAAGCAACACCCCGAAGATGCTATTTGGGATCATTTCCAACCAGACACTCAACAACTACAGTACCACAGTTTTTTAGGTAAAGCCATTTCTATCATATTTTTCTTTATTTCTCATCTCGCCTATTTAAAACACTTTTTTGTAAATATATACGAATAGCGAATCAAATAAATTACAAAATAATTTTGTTAAATATTTAATGCGTATTATTCGATACGTAAAATAGTTTTAGTGTATAATGTACTTGATCGTATACATTGCATACATGTACTCACATACCTACATACTTACGAAGTCTGCTTATTTAAACGAAATTTACTTGTAGATGTCTCTTATTCGTTATTTATAAAATCTATAGAATTCCAATTTACTTTTAGTAGTCTGACTATTACTAAAAAATAAATTCAATTTGTTACGTAATGACGAAAATATTTTATAAAGCATAATTATCTTAATATCATATATTATATCTATACATTTTTTATTTCACGTAGTTAAACTGGAAAAAATATTTTATTTCCAACTCCAATGCTTCTTTCTATTACTACTTAAGGTTCGTCAAATTTCTCAGCGTTTATTTTATTACTCACGCGCAAGTGACAATCGAACCTCACTTCAAGCATTAGCGCTTCAAACTGCAACTTATGAATTAATCGACCTGTTGAACACTGCGTTTCATCTAATTTTGAGCAGTTTCTAGCGTAGTTCTTATTAGCGTACCCGTAGTGTAAGTGTTCATAGGTGACATGAATGGATTTGGGATAATTTAAAGGAAGTGTGAGCAGGTACAGGTATATTATGCAGGAAATGTGCTATTTGAGCAACGCTTACAATTTGGTAAACATACTTATTATGGATTACTTATGTTTTTCTTTTCATTGAACCAGATAAATTCTTTGACAGCACGTGTACATGAATCATATATATATTTATATATTCATAACATGTTTGGTGAAATAATAAATATGTAAAACTAATTTCCGCGATGGGAGACAGAAAGGAGATATCACTAGAGAGGTCACGGTCACTTTTAAAATGTTTGAACTTCCTTTTAAAATGTTGTTATCAAACGATTATGTTGCCTCCTTACGTAACAAAAAAGCTTACAAATCTGCAGTACTACTGCGTACTGATAAATGCGTAAGTCGAGTACTCTTTAAACTATACATAATCTCTCTTCGATAGTCAATGAAATCAATTAATCCTCGTTTAAACCTTCCTCTTCAAATAATCATTTTTCTTATATACATTCAACCTTCGTCACTTTTACTTTCATATCAAAGAATGTTATTACAACAAGCGAAGGAGTCTAATGTGTATCAGAAATACGTATTTCTAAACGACACTTTGTTGTTATTTCCGAGATATCTACTGTGAGAATAATGTTGTCTTTAAGTCTCAAGACCCGATTGATTATCTCTTCGATTTATTGGCTGTAACATTTTTACGGTGCAATGATACTTCCAAGTAATAATGTTAATCTTTTACTAGTTTATGTCTTTTATAGTATATTTTTTAATGATATTAATTAAAAACTTACTGTTTTTTTATTGATATTTTTGTTGGGTGTATGCTAGACATTTCACTGCGAGAAAGCTATATACAGGTTGTTGGGCTGCAGGTTTCGAAAAATTTAGGAGGTGACTCCTGGAGCCGAAATAAGACGAAAATCGTGAATAAAAAAATTATGTTTTCGGCTAAGTTCTTTAGTTATTGCTAATTAAAGTCGACCAAAATATCCCTGCACGCGAGCAAACCTCCTTACGCGGACGATAAGAGGTCAGCCTAAATATCCGTACAACTCGGAATTATTCAGCCATGATATTTAAGGAGTTCTTTTTGAAAGCAAGAGTATGGTAATGAGGAAGCGTACAAGATGTGTTTAAAAAATGCGAAAATCAATTTCGCACAATCCAAGTTTATAAAGCAAGAAATTTATTATTAAGATTTACAATACAATATGTACTGCTAGTTTTTAATAACAATTAGTTACCAAATTTTTCTAGCAATAAGTAGTATCTGGTTGGTGGGTCTTGTCCTAATAACAATGTCAGAAGCAGTGAAAAATGTTGAAGCTCTGCGCTCCGTTGTGGAAGGTGTAAATCAATTTAGTTCTTCATTTTTCCAGGTAAAATAGTGGAATTTAAAATTTATTCCAAATACTGATGAATAAATTATGCGACACTTATTGTTTTCAGACTGTGGTACAACACAATCCTGGCAATCTTGTAACGTCCCCTTTAAGTGCAAGTATCGTTCTTGCTATGACAGCTTTTGGAGCTCGTGGAAACACAGAAGCCCAGTTTAGAAACGTACTTCATCTGCCAACTTCAGAGAGTCTTGCCACATCTGGTTATCAGTCACTTATTGATAATCTCAACGTAGGTATCTCCCATATCCCTTTGCTTTTATTATTTTAATGTATAGTATAAATTATAAATTTATTAATATAAAATAGCAAATGCATTATTTTATGCTATATAATATTTTTTTCATGTTTTAATGTAGAATGTGAAAGACAATAAATTGGCTGTTGCAAATAAAGTCTTCGTAGCTGCAAGTTTAAATTTGAAACCAAGTTACAAAAATTTAACTGAAGTTTATTTCCGCTCTTCTTCTCAATTAGTAAACTTTGCTGAAAGTCAGGAAGCTGCAAATATTATTAATAGTTGGGCTGAACAAAATACAAATAATCTCATTAAAGAGCTTGTAACTGCTGGTTTGTATATGTTTATTTTATTTGTTAAAGTATAAAGAAAATACTATACAAAATTTTGATTGAATGCATTCTAACTTCAATATTTCAAATTATGGTAAGTAGTTTTCTGTTGTTGCCAATGTTTTCTGTTGACAGCAATGCTAAGTGATTTGACAAAGTTAGTACTTGTAAATGCAGTATATTTTAAAGGCCAATGGAAAGATAAGTTCGATCCTAAATCGACTAGCGACATGCCATTTCATACTAGTAAAAGCGAAGTAAAAAATGTTCCTACAATGTATAGACGAGGTAAATACAAATATGGAGATCTTGTAGATTTAAATGCTAAATTCGCTGTAATACCATACAAGGTAAGTTTAGAAGGAAAAAGCACTAATGTATAAAAAAAGCTGCTTCTTTGTAAAACTTTGTGAAGTACAAAAAGAAGCAAATAAGTGTTCTAGGGTGACGAATTGAGTATGATCATAATTCTTCCAAATGAAATTGATAGTTTGTCTGATGTTGAGAAAAAATTACAAAATACAAGTTTAACGAACATTCTAAGTCAAGGGTATGTGCAAGAAGTGGAATTATGGTTACCAAAGTTCAAGGTGGAAAGTAACATAGATCTTAGGAATCTCTTAATAGAGGTATATGCATACATATATATAGTGTAACTCATGTAAAAATAACTATTTCTTATATTTTAATTCCTATTTTGCGTAGATGGGTTTGAGTGATGCGTTTGCTGGTGCTGATTTTTCTGGGATTGCTGATGGTGAAGGTTTATGTATCAGTCATGTTATACAAAAGGCATACATTGAAGTGAATGAAGAAGGAAGTGAAGCTGTTGCTGTTACTCGTAAGTTACAAAATTAGTCTACATATTGTTCCACTTGGTTCTTACAAATCAACATATTTTCCATTTAAGAATTTTACCTGATACGGTTAATTTTGTAGACAAATGATATAGAGGAAAATATCAGTTAAGGGTTAGTCTGATATTTTACTTATTTCAATATACGAACCACTAGATATAGATATACTTTGTTTTGGAAATTATGATGTTATTATAACTCAGTTATAAAATTGAAATTTTCTCTTTATTATTCATTTTCCCATAATATTATCAACATCGTAGAAACGATTAAAAGTTCTGCAATTTTGTTTTCTAAACGTATTTTGCACCCTGAATTTTAATTTTTGTCGAATTAAAGCAATTGTGCCGTTGTTTAGTATAAGTGTTTGTTATTAACATTGTTTGCAAAGAATGTTTCATGTAATTATTTAGGATGCTGCGGCCATGTTGCATTTCAATGATTGGCGGCAAGGTCCTGAATAACTTCTTGATATACATATAACTGCTAAGTGTCATTTTCAGAGATATTCGCAAAAAGCTGTCGGTACCACTGCAGTGACTGTTTACCGACCGGATAAAATGACACCTGACTCAAAGTTGATTCTTATCGTTCGTTTAAAGTTTATGTAGGATTAGTCGTCAGTTTATCCAACCACCGCATGATGGCTGACAACTAATTCTAACGCATGCGCTGTAACATACGAACAGTTATAGATACTATTCACTGTAGTATAGTGCGTAATAGTGCGTAGTAGTACGTAATAGTGCTAGTGTGTAATAGTGCTACCGACAGTTTCCGTAAATATCTCGAAAACTAGAGAGTCTGATAGTAACATGCAGAGGAAAAAGTTGCTAAAATATTGATTTCTACGATATATTCAAATGTCATCAAAATCCGGGATAGTGGCAGTTTCTTAAATAATTGTCATGTTTTACAATAAAATTTTCAATCTTAACACGTTCGTTATCGCTATTTAATGAACAAGTAACTTCCCACATTCCAAATATCAATATTTAGATAACTTTACTTCACAGATATGAATTCGTAGTAGGTAATTCGTAGTGCCTTCAGCCATGTATGCGTGTGTGACTTCCGGTAGTGAATATATCTGCTATATGCGCGTATATATCTGCTTCGCATTGCTGTTTCTGTTTCATTCATACACTTAAATATGACGTCCGACATAACTTTGTTCCAGGTCGCGTTGTAATCAAGAGAAAGGGTGGTTATATATATATAAGGAAGTTCCTAATTAATCAGCCATTCTTTTATTATATCGTAAAAACTATGAATGATGATAAGGAAAATGATATTAACCTACCATTATTCTGTGGTTTTGTTAGAGAACCCAAAATCTAAGAACAGTAGTGCCATAATAGTAATATCATAGTAATGTAATAATTAATTCTTGTGCTCCGCAATTATAAGCTTTTCAACAATACCTTGTCTGACAATAAATGTGTTGCACTCACTTCCAATTTGGATTATTTTGTCCTTATGCTACAAATAATCATAACAAAGTTATATATATGTTTCGAAAAATAAATAAAAAAAATAAATTGTCAATATTCTCCTTTTTTTAAACAACAAGAGCAACTTACATAAAATTTGTTTCAGCAATATTCTTTATTCGTGTTAGTTTTCGTATTCCTCCCCCACTCCAATGATGAGGATCGATCGACCATTTTTCTACGGCGTTTATAAAAACTAAACTGAAGATCAAGACATAGTAATGTTATTCAATGGACACGTTAATTATCCTTAAAAATATATTACTTTGATATTTGTATTGGGTGGAGATTATTTATGGGTATAATCCTGATAGGCGAAAGCCATTCAAAGTAGAAAAAGAAGAATTAAATAAATAGATAAAATAAATACTGGAATTATTGATACTTTGTTCGCCCTACGGCTTTCGGTGATTTTTGTATATATTGCAGAAATCAACATTTCCCACTGCAGTGAATTCTGTTTACAATTGTGCATCCGCAACAGCATATGCCAGTATTGGTTACTGGCCGCCTGATGGTGGCTAGATTAAGTACCACCTAATCCAAACATATACCAAACCAAGAATTAGGTTTGGGTTAGAGGTTATTTTATTCGGCTGACAACCAATATTAGTACATACGCTGCTACGGATTCACAATTATAAACTGAATTCAATGTACTGGTACCGGTTGCTTTTTGCGAATATATCGGAAACTAAAACCAATTGCCGGTTGTATTATATAGGAAAATATTGTTCAAAACTTGGTTTCTATAACATATTTCAAAATCATTGAAATCGGAAAGGACAGAACGTTTGTACAAGTTCGCCGCATTTTTATATGTATTAATTTTTCATAATTTGTATATGAATTTTTAAGCAACATATGGCAAATATATATTGCGTGTATAGTCACAGCCGACTCTATTACCAGCCGTGTTAAAAGTGCTAACCAAGGGCGAAAACGTGCTTAATTATTCTGTTTGGTCATAAACGAACCTTTCCGGTTTTATCACGGGGGTTCTTCAAATATGTTCTCCCGAATCGTCTCACGAATGATGTAGATTCCATCATCCGAGTCACCCCCTCATACGATAGATGTCGCAAATGTCTTGGAGAACACTTTGAATAACTTTCCTATACATATAAACGCCGTTCACGCTTAGTTTCCGGAACATTCGCAAGAAACTGTCGGTACCACTCCAATGAATTCTGCCTATACTTACGCGTCTGTGACAGCGTATGCATCAGTATATTTGTAATACCGACAATTTTTTGCAAATATCTCGGAAGCTAAGGTCGAACCTCGATTATATGTATAGCGAAAGTTATTCAGAATCTTACCTCTAATAACATATTCAAAATTCGTCGAAGTCGATGAGATGGATGAGCCATCAATAATTACCAAAGTTACCTTCATTGAGTATGTTACTTGACGTAAATATCGTAATTTACTAATCAGACGTAACATTCCATAACGATAAACAATACACTTAATGTAGTTAATGTTAATGTACTTAATGTTAATGTTAACACATTATTACTAAAAATATCATTTAGTATAAAGGTGTGGAAATAAAAAGTAACTACTTTTCGTAATTTTGTATTTCACATTAAATGTACCTGCTTTAACAGAAATTATGTTAAAATTACTCCGACATTTCTTATTAACATTGCTTTCCTTTTATATTGTTAACGTGTTGTCTCGCATGTATAATTTATTATTTTACAATTTTGTAATAGGGATGCAAGTAATAATCAGTTTTATGATTGAAATTTCAAGATTCAGAATCGACCGTCCATTTATCTTCAACATCGTTCTATGTTATAACAGAAAGTCAAAAATTCTTGAAAATCTATCATTATTTACAGGCCATGCCAATAAACCGAAAGTTTAACACAAATTAACAATATAAAAGAATTTATTAATATTATGTAATTTTGTTGAATAAACTAATCAAGTTATAACAAGTAATGTATAATGTATATGATAAAAAGTAATAGAATCTTTAAACAATTTAGTTTATTTAATAACGTTCAATAGGAATGATTTTTATCCAATGACTCACATGACAGCTTGAACATGTTGATGAAAGCATAACAGTAATAAGTGTTACTTTTTAAGAAAAAGAATATTTTTTTACTTAACAAAGCTTGACTTATTCTTCTCATAAAAACAAGTATTGAATAACATAATTGCCTTATCATTAAAGCATCTTTTTTTGTTTTAGTTCTGCATCTTTTATAATTTTTAGAAAAAATATATATTGCACAAATTACGTAAATATGCATTGTATTTCATCTTCAAAAATATTATTCTTTTCTTATATTATTAACAAATTGATAAAGAAAATAATACTTTATTTTCTTTTTAGATGCTAATATAATAATAGTTAGGAATGTTTATGAACGTTTTGTTATTTAACTACTGTATAAAATGGAAGCAAAGTGGTGAATATATTACTTTATTTGTATAACTAAGCTATTACGCAATTTTCTGGTTTTGGGAATTTTATGGAATGTGCAGTTTCAGTAGATGCAGTACCAGTTGATGTAAGAGAACTTCGACGTGGTACAATCGCAGGCATACTAGTAGTAGTATCCAAAAATTCATCATCGTTATCGGAATCAGTGTCTTTGTCTTTATTGTCTTTCAATTTTCTTGGAATTAAATCGTGAATATATTTTTCAATCATCTGTCGATTCTCAATTGAAAGCGTATTAGGATTATTCAACACATATGGCAAGCTATCGTTCATTGTTTGTTGTTCTTTAGACATTGTTTCAATACACATACGCTGTAATTCAGCCAACGCCTCATCCATGAAACGCACGCTCTGTTTACGATCTGATATAACATTACTATTGAATTCAAGGGGTCTGCACATCTCGCTATTAGAATCCTTTTGCTTTAAATTTTCAGTATTGGGTCTTGTGAAACCTATAGGAAAGTTTGGCTTTTGATTTGTTACGTTGCAAGAAGGACCATATGTTATTCGTTGTTCGTTTATTGGGTCTTCATATTTATTTAACATCCAGTCTTGAACATAGTTTTGATCATTTTTTGTTTGAATTTCTTTGGACATAGTTTTAGGTTGGCCTGTTGTGTATAGCTCATTATAAAAGGTTGAAGGTACATTTTGTGTGTTAATTTGATGTTTATGTGTATTTGGCTGAACTAGATGCCCAAGATATTGTTGTCCAGTTTGTCCTCCAGCATCTTTCCACCTTCCTGTATTCATTACAAGCTGAGCTAACTGTTGAATTTTTTGCTTGGGTACCATTTGTATGGATGTTTTTTCATGATTACTAGAAATAGTTCCTATTTTTGCTGGCGTAGACGTATCACAAGGTTCGTCAGGAATGTAAGTAGACTTTATATTGAAGTGCCGTAGATGGTCATAACTTTCACCTTGACCCGCTAATAAATCATCATCGATATCTCTTAATTTTTTTTTATTTATATTTGACATATTAGAACAACTTATAAATTGTTCAGCCGTGCGGCATTCATTCTCTAAAAATGCTGCAGTTAATATCATTGCTGGTGTGGGTTCTCTTTGAGTAAATAATTTTCTACGTGAATGTAAAGTCTGGCTTATTGTTGCTTCAAGGCGAGCGTTTTCTATTTTCTCCTCTAGTTCTTTCTCCATGTCCAAGAAATTTTTAGTTTCAAATATCAACGTTTCTATATCCATAGTTTTCTCCACTTCCTTAGCTATACGTCTCTCCGCAGATGATTGAGTTCGTGTTTCCGTAGATGTAATTGTTTGTAAACCTAATCGTTGCTGAGCTTTCACAAAAGGAGATTGAGATACTGGTCCCAATTTTGACCATATAGTACCAGGTTTCTTCACTGGACTAGTTATAGGTGATACCACACCTGGTCTTGTTACTATGGTATTTTGATTAATCAATTCAATGTTCGAACTTGGTATTGTACAAGGTACACGACAAGGTTTTGGAGGAACTAGATCTAACTTTGGAGGTGCAGCACCAGGTCGTGGAGGAGGTACTAAGGATGTTATCGTAGGTTCTGGTGGTGGTGGAGGTATTTCGATATCTCCTTCTGAAGTTTGTTTCGTAAGTATAGAAGCATGAACAACTTTTAATAGATCGTCTAAACGATTTTCAAGCCTACTTTGACGGTTTCTATCTATGTCTAGAAATTTTGTCACCATATCGTTTTGTGCAGTAAGTATCTGAAATGATACAAAGTTAATAAACAAATCATCTGATTACACGTGCTAATAAGATGAAACAGCGATTTGTACTTTACCTTATTAACGACTTCATTTTGAGAGTTAATTGCACTTAACACGAGTTGCTCCAATTTCTCAGCTTTCTTTTTCCTTAATGGTACATCCGGGATATTATCTGTATTGACGGTACTATCTTTTGATTTATTATCATTTTCGGATGGAGTTGGTGAATCTATCAGAAATTCTAGCAAGCTATCATCATTATATGTTGCGTTATTTGTAATCACAGAAATCTCAGGATTTTGTACTCTTAATGAGTTTGTAGTTTGCGTAATTGTATTATAAGTTTTATTTAAATTGGGTGCTTTTTCATCACTCTTTAGTTGATAGAAAGCATCATTTAAATTTTGAGATACATCTGGTGAATAATCTGGGGACAAAGATCCAATTCGTTTTGTATCTTCTACAACAGGTATATGAGCTGAACAATTGCCATATAGCTGTTTGCACATATTTGTTCTAGCCTGATCTAGCACAATTTTTCGTGGTTCCTGAGGCATTGCACGATTACTTGTATTTACTAAGTATTGCAATTGATTGTGTTGTTGAATTATATGTTCTACATTAGGATTTTGCATTGTCATTGAACTAAGTTGCATTGGTACATTTATAGATTGTGCTGTTAAACCTTGATTTAAATTTTGTAGATTTTGCTCAAGATTTAAGTTATTCACTAAAATGTTCTGCTTATTGCACATATGATTCTGTTGCAAATTATGCTGCATATTTTCTTGGATTATTTGATTTTGCACATTTTGTACCGTATTTTGGAAGGGTATTTCTCCATAATTATAACCTGGAACTAAATTTTGTTTATAATTTACATTTAATGATTCTTCTACTGGAAAAGTATTGCACTGTGTTGATTTAGCAGCTATCTGAGTTAACTGTTCACCAGTATTGATAGCTACATCCCTTGTTGGAGAAAAGACTCTATAAGGACGTGCTATTATAGTTTCATTTGATTCAGGAGAATCGGGATATTCATTTTCACCTATAAGGTAATTTATATGTTAAACTTCCTTTAATATATTTAAAATACCATCTAAATAAAAGAATATAATTCTTACGTCCTAATGTCCATGTAGGTGATAATGCTTCTGTACGATGGAGTGATGGTACAGGCTCCTGAAATTTATGTCTCACTTGCAAATTTTTACTTGTTTTTACTTCCTTTGGAGGAGACTTAACATTTATTGTTGCATCTAATGAAAAATAAAAAATTAAACTCTTTAATTATGGTATCCATTAAATAAATATTTATTATATACTTCGAACTATTAATTTTGATAACTAAAATAATAAATAAATTAGCAATTTATTTTCAATATGTCTTACCCACAGTATCTATGCCAATAACATTTTCTTCAATACGTTTATTTTTAAGAACTCTATCAATTGATTCATAATATTGCTCTACACCAGCGCGAGTACCAGCTCGTTTGGCTTCACGGTAACAAACCAAGACCTGTTTCATTCGTGATCGACATTGTTTACCTGAGACATTATATCCTTTCTTTTTTATATATCGTGCAACATTTTCCCAAACAAGTTGTGGCTTCGAAGCATAGTCAAGTTGCTTTTGCACTTGCCTATCCGACCACACCGATACCAAGAGCGAAGTGCTTTCAGGGGTCCATTTATATTTAATATTGTCTCCAGAATCACTCATTTCACGACGAATACCTTTTACTTTCTTCCCACCAAACGTATTAGAACTAATATAGGAACTAGGATACAATATACTCTCATAAAATGACGCAAAGAATTGCGATGTATATTAGTACATATCAACAGGTTGTAACTAAACAAAGCTCATCACGTAAAAGATGACGCCGAACTCCAACAATGCACATGAACTGTGCACTCAGATCAACCGCTTCTAACCGACAACGATTTAAATTTTAAAGGCCTGTGCAACAGGTAGGGGGGAGAGATGCAATGGGTAGGGGTAGGAAGCACATCAGTGATAGGAAGTAGTAGGAGGTATTGAATACTATAGGCATGAATGATATACACATATTCTGTGTGAGTTCCAGTTTAGTTTATTCATTTCTTTCAATGTACAAAGATTATACATTCGATTTTGCTTTTTAGTATCGTATAACACACATAAGGTAATATTTTATGTAATTATTAAATTGCAGGTTTTTATGCAATTATGAGAAATTTAAAGATACAAGAATGCATAGAATGCATAGAATGCGCGTAACATACAACAATATATAAAATATCTAATGTAAGTGCATACAGTACTCGTCAGAGTATTTGTAGATAAAATAGATATATGCTTAAATCATACTCATTCAAATGTGCTCATGGAAATGTGAATTTGCATAAATCTCCAAGTCAAGTTAATTATATATTAAACCTAATATATTCGTTATGATTCAATAAACGCGTATTTCTATAGCCACCTATTTTTATTCAGAACTTATAATACAGAAATTTGGATTATTATCTATTATTTTATCTATTGTTTTTGCGATTAAAACTCAATCTCTCTGTTAAAAAGGTAACTGAGAAATGCAAAGAAAAGAGGAAGAAATAATGGGAAGAATGTTAAGAATAAACGGAACAAAATGGAATGCATGAATACTGCGGTATAGATACAATTAAGAGGTTAGGTAAAAAGTCTAGAAAAGATAATAGATGATAGAAAAGCGGAGAATCAGCTTATTAGTGACTATTTTAATGAAATGATCAGCTATGAGAAATTATTATTAAAATTCATATAATTAATTTGAATCTTTTAAAAGTGTTCCCGCCATTGGATAGCAAGCTTCGTTTTCACGATGTAACGTTTCTATTGGTTGCCTCAAAGAAAAGTTAGTGGACACTATGTATGTTGTATATAATGACAATGAAAGTTGAATCAGAGTAGTAGAGTTCTTTCTGGCGGGAAAGGTTTGGGTATACGCTGAGACACTGGGGCGCTTTTGTATTTCAGAAAATACATTATTGGAACGGTTCAATTATGACAGAAGAATTTCTTACACTTTGATTCGTTAGAAAGCATTATATTTCGATGATGATTCCAGATTGTTTGTATTAAGATCGATAAGTGTTCATCAAAAAGACGATGTTTATAAAATGAGATATTGCACGGTTATTTGAATGAATACAGAATCTATACGTACATCTTAAGATCATAAACATTTCTGAAACCATGGAAAGTAATACGAATAATGGACGGAAAAGGAAATCTGCAGAATCAAAAGAATATCGATCAAAACTTTCGAAAGCGAAAGAAAATGCTTCTCAATTTACAGAAGAGGTAAGTGGTCAGAGTTAATATCATAGTAAGGAAAAGTTGAGGGCAATGTTTTATTTTTTGAATGTTATTTATGCTCTTTTAGCACGTTAATATTAACATAAATATGATGTCATATATAATAATATATATAAAAATAATAATATATATAAATCATACATACAACAGACCTATATCTTACCTGCATGTTTTTTATACCTATGTGTTGTCTTACAGTCTAAAACAGGTAAAATAAAAAGAATTTTAATACGAAATTTCATGTGTCACGATGCCTTGGAAGTAACATTAAATCCAAATGTAAATTTTATTATTGGTCGTAATGGAAGTGGAAAAAGTGCAATATTAACAGCTTTAACAGTTGGGCTTGGTGCTAGGGCAAATATTACTAGTCGTGGAGCATCTGTAAAAAGTATAAACATATTATACACAATAATATTTTTTATACTTTTCTTTTTTTATAACATGCTTCTTCTCTGTTTAGATTTTATAAAGAAGGGAAAAAATTCAGCTACTATTGAAGTAAGTTTATTTAATAATGGGTCTATGGCATATAAACCTGATATTTATGGTGATTCAATAACAGTTTTCCGAAGTATTGGAACTACATCATCTTATAAGATAAAGAATTGGAGAGGTTATTAAAATCATTACATTTATATTTATGTTTATATAAGATAGTATTATTTATAAAAGCATTATGTATAATTAATTTAAATCTTATTCGCATTTAAATTTATTTAAAATAAAACTTCTGTGAATTGTTATTTACAGGTGAAGTGGTCTCGACAAAACAAAATGAATTGGCTAATATATTACAGGCAATGAATATTCAAATAGATAATCCTATTTCTATATTAAATCAAGATATATCTAGAACATTTCTAGTATCATCCAGACCAGAAGAAAAGTATGAACTATTTATGAAAGCAACATTACTAAATGTAATTGGTAACAATTATAAAGAAGCTGAATTGACATGTGAACAAGAATATGAAAAGTTGAAACAGTATAATAAAGTATGTTTTCATTATGTTTTTGAGATATAAATCATTTCATGTATATAATGAAAATGTTGTATAGATTTTAGCAGATGCTAGAAAAGAGATAGAAGAACTTAAAAAAAGTATAGAAAGAGCAGAAGGAATTGATAAATTTCGCGATGAAGTAGTTGATCTTGAGAAGGAATTAGTTTGGGCAGTTGTAAGTATTATATTTAATATACAAAAATTTTATAAAGTAACATTATTTCTTAATAAATGGACATGAAGTATGTATTTTGTTACATAGGCTATAGCAGAAGAAAGAAAATTAGGAAAATTTGAGCATGTTCTAAAAAAATGTGAAGATAATTTTAAACAGCTTCAGGATACAGGATCATCTGCAAAATCAAAAGATGAAGAAATAAATAAAAAAATTCAGTATGAATTATTTATATATATAATATATATGTATATTTACTATTATATATGTATATTTACTATTATATATATATATATTTACTATTATATATATATATTTATTTACTAGTTAGTTATGATTACTTTATTCATCTGAAATATTTCTGTAATTTTTAATAGCATGAACAAATTTTATTTATTAAAATTTCAAAGTAACATTCATTTCTCTAATGACATAATATTGATTACAATATTTCTTATCATTTTCGTACTAATTATATTATAATGCAATAGAGTAGACTCCCATTTCTGGTCTGATTCCATAATAGATAACACATTGATATGTAATATATACTATTATATTATCTTTTATTCGCAGGGAATTGGAAGAAGAAATTGAGTCTGCGGAAAAGGAAGTTAATAATAATTCTGAAACATATAATAAAGCGAGACAAGAATATAGCATAAAAAAAAATGAGCATTCAACTAAAATACGTGAGTGGCGTTCTGTCCAAAGTAAAGTTAAAAGATTGGAAGATGATATTAGTGCACTTCGCAAAGAAATACATAGATTAGAAAGGTTTGATATGATTTTTTTGTATTTGTACAATACCAGTTTTATATGACATTATTACATATACACTTTTATTTCTTTTATTTCTAGTGCTGATAATGCAGAACAAAGTGAAAGAAACCAAATAAAACAACAATTAGCTAATTTGGAACAAAAATTAGATGAGACCGAAGCATTATTACGAACTAAGCAAACTTATCAAATGCATTTAGAAACTGATAAGATGCGTCTTTTGAAAGAAATTCAAACTTCAAGAATTGAAATCAATAATTGTCAAAAACGTATAGGTAAATATTATATTATTTGTAGAATAATTGCTTTCACTCACTATATATATTTAACTTATATTGCATTATAGAGTATAAGATTGAATAATAGCTTCATTTTGTTTCAGAAAAAATTAGGTTGGATATAAATGCAAGGAAAAAATATTCTGATAATACATTAACTGTTTTTGGGCGAAATATACCACGTCTTCTAAGAAGAATCGAAGAAGAATATAGTAATGGACATTTTAAGGAAAAACCACGAGGTCCACTTGGTAAGATAATGATGAAAGTGAATCATTGTGTTCGATTTATTATATGTTTTTGTTTATATTTAGGGGCATACATCAAAATGAAAGATTCAGCATGGGCTCCTGCTGTTGAACATTTTTTAGGAGCAAGTACTTTTAGTACGTTTTGTGTAGATAACAGTCGTGATGCCAAAGTATTAAATACAATTATGAAAGAAATTTATTTGAATGAAAGAACTCCACAAATTATATGTAGTAAATTTTATAATACTGTAAGAAAATTAATTCATAGTGTATACCGCAATATACTGTATAGTACATCATGTAAACTCATATACATATATACGTTTCTAGGTTCATGATGTCCATGCACATTGTACCAGATCTTCACATTATCCCAATCTTTTGGAAGCAATGGATATATCAGATCCGGTGGTTGCTAATTGTTTAATCGACCAGCGTGAAGTTGAATGTATTCTATTAATTCCATCTAGCAAAGAAGCAGCTGAAATTATGTCTAAGGCTTCCAAGGTTCCACAAAACTGTAAAAGAGCGTTTACACAACGGGGTGATACATTTTACCCAGATCCACAGTACAGAAGTTATGGTGGACCACGCAGTTTGAAAGCTAGATTTCTTCAGGTTTCTATTACAGATACTATTAAGTATGAAATTTCTTCCGTTTATTGTTATGCCCGTTTATTTTTATTTTAAATATCATAAAATTCCTTTTTATGATTAGTGCATTGGAAGAAGAGGTTCATATCATAGATAATGAGAAAGATAGTGCCATAGCATTGTATAAAACAATTTCTGAAAAAGAAAAACGTATAAGCACTGAGTTAGGCGGCGTTAGAACAGAAGTAACAAAGCTTCATGCCATTCAAAATCAATATAAAGCATCAATTAATGATCTAAAGGATAAAATCGAAGCTTATGAAACTATATCTGTGACTGTCTTTGTAAGTTATATTTAAATATAAATATTATTTAGCCAAGAGTATTTGAATGTTATGAAAATTTTTATTTTATTTTACACAGAAAAACGAATTGAGTGAGTTAGAAAAGAAATTACATCAAGAAAAATTTGAAGAATCAAATTTAAATGCTAGCATTCTCCAACTTCAAAAAGCAGTTGAATCTTTAGAGGAAGAAGTTAAGCATCACAGAGAATTAAGGCAAAATCTAAATTCAAAAATTAATCCTTTAAAGGTACATAAAAATTATAAGATTTATTTTTATTCTTTTCATATTAATACATATAATTTTGTATGTAGGAAAATATAAAAGAATTACAAGACGAAAAGGAAGCATTGCATGCACAAGCTCGTCATGCTACAAAGAAGCTGCAGGTAGCACATCAAGCCTTACAGCAGGCAACAGTAGAATTTGAACAACAGCGAAGGTGTACAGAAAAAGCAGTGACGGATGCTACAAATCGATGTGATAGAATAGATACGATAAGGTTAGTAAAATGAATACGAACATTTAAAGACGTATGACATTAAACAAAACTCAATATTTTTCAGATCGATTAACGAGCTTGAAAGATTATCCAAGGATGTAAAACATAAAATTCTTGAAATAGAACGAATGTTTGGTACTATCGAAGAATTACGTAAAGAATTAAAAGAAAAGGAAGCAAAATGTGGGAAAGATATACATTTGATCTCTAAAATTGAAAAAAGTTACCAAGTACGTTATTCCGCGATATATCTTCCGTATCATAAATCTAGTCAGAATTTATAAACTTGCACATTTTTTACGACGTTATTTCCCAAGAAACTCTGACTGTTGTATAGCAGCATTAACCTCATTAAATCATCGAACACAGTGCTTTTACCGTACAATTTTTTTGTAGCTAATAGTATCTCTTTACCAGAATTTAAGTTCTTTCGATTTCGAGTCATTGTTTCCAGCATGCTCTGTTAGAGTTGAAACGTTTCCTTAGTTTATTGCCTACTACGTTTAATGTTAGGGACAAACTAATACTAATATCTGAGAGTGACCATACACATTATGAAGTTTTATACATAAAGTTATTTAACTGTTTATTGATATATTTATTTATATTTATATATTTTTTATAGGCTCATATAAAACGATTGGAATTTCGAAAGAAGTTGTTTACTGACATGAAACATACATACGGTAAAAAAATTCAGAATTCATTTTCAAATATCCTTGCTTTACGAAATAAAAACGTACGTATAATTTTTTTAGTTAAAAATGAAGGAACAAATAATGTTATATTTTTAATTCAATTATTCTTGCTAGGGTACTGTAAATATTGACCACGCACGAAAAATACTTGAACTTGAAGTACACTCGTCAAACGATAGTAACAAATCAATTAACGATGCAAGATCATTGTCAGGCGGTGAAAGATCATATTCCACTGTTGCTTTCATTCTAGCACTTTGGGAATGTACCGGTTTACCTTTTTATTTCCTTGATGAATTTGATGTCTTTATGGTATATAGAATTTTGTGGATATTATAATTCCTTAATCTGTACATAATTCTCAATATTACAATCATTAATCATTGTTTTAACCAGGATAAGGTAAATCGCCGAATTATAATGGATATTCTTTTGGATCATACTAAAATGCATCCACAGAGTCAATTCACATTTCTGACACCTTTAGACACATCTAATGTCCTTGCAGAAGATTATGTAACTATACATAAGTAAGTTTTTTCAAAATCTGTAACTAATATAATTTAAATTTAAAATAAACGTATACTCCTGGGATATATACGAATAAAGAAAACTTTTGTATATTATATTTTAATTTTCAGGCTAGCTCCACCAGAAAGAGGGTCATAAGAGTAAAAAGTACAATACAAGATAAATATTTTTTCTTAATATATTTTTTCACCATTTTTGAGTTCTATATGAGATTCATTAATATAATTTATAGTCGTTAAAAGACAAAATACCTAATAATTAGAATAAGGGAAAATAAAAATGTGATTTATATGTATTAAGGTTAAATATTATTAGAGTTAAGAGAGTATACTATGAAAACTTTCAGTCAATTAACAGAAAAATAACATACATTATTTTTGTCTTAATTTAAGGACGTTTTATCAAATAAGTGCACGCAGCTATGTAGATTGTGCAAGATATATTTTTGTACGTAAAAATAATATATCTGTAATTATAGTTTTGTTAAATAAAATTCATTTATAAAGCAGATTGCGTCTCATTTCATAAAATACGAATTAATCTGTTTCTTCTTATATCACATTTTTACTAAAATAAAAGCTAAGACACTTTGTTATCTTAATTATTCGATAATATCACGAAATCGTGTAATTTGTGTACACTTTCTCTATGAGCGATCAATCGAATATCATCTCAAGATCAATTATAAATGTGGTCAATGAAATCATAAAGGTGGTCACGAAAGGGAGTACATACATATGTCGGATCGTAAGTGGATCAAGGTTTGCACCATTGCATGAATCTGGTTTGCCTGGAGTTCCCGATTAACGCAATGGCTCACATTACGTGCATTACACACGAACGATGCGTATGAGGCGTGGTTGTATTGTGTAATCAGCAACATTGGCACTGGCAGAGAAAGTGTCGGAGACCGATGTCTGTCCGTGAATTTTTAATGAAAGCCAGCCACCTTAATGAACGATAGCGATTGAAAATACGAGCACGAGATTTTTTTTATTAATCACATACCTTTCCAATACTATCCTATCTTCTGTAATACTTTGGCATGACGCAATCGAACTCTACGAACTCTATCTTTTACGAACTTTAATACGTTCGTATCCTTTTATATTTCCAATATGCATTTATGTTTATTTTACAAGCGCGACAAGCAAATAAATTTGCAAGTTTGCGATATCCTCGTTCAAATTTCCTCGGTGTCGTAAATTAAAAATAAGTTTAAACAAAGAGCTATGAAACGAGCGTATCATTTTTAAAAGACTAAGCCGAACATCTTTTTGGGGCACATGGAATTTCTATTTTTTAACATTTTTATCAAAAAGGAATTTTAGCCAACCATCGAATATATTCGAATCGAATAATAATTATATACCAACGACAGTCAAATGCATTTAACAAAATTAGCAAACATGATTTTCCATTCTTTCCATTGTGCAGGATCACCAAGAAATATCCACTATACAACGTACGTATATATTTACCTTTTTGCACACCTAAACGATGCACAAAAGAGAAAAAAACACCAAATTCAAAGACAAACTTAAAAATATGTTTAAAGATATGGGTAGTAAAGTAAAAAGGTAACAGAGTACAGTACGTTTCGTATACTTGCTAAAAAAAAACCGTATTTATTCGACAAACATAATTCCTAAACAATAGATCGGATTCAGTGGATGAAAGCATGAGCGGGGGCGGCGTATGCGAGAGGAGCAGCGGCGTATTTGGCAACGGGAGCGGCGTAGGCGACTGGAGCGGGGGCGGCGTATGCGACTGGAGCGGCGGCTAATTTGGCGACTGGAGCGGCGTAGGCGACTGGAGCGGCGGCGATCTTGGCAACGGGAGCGGCGTAGGCGACTGGAGCAGCGGCGATTTTGGCAACTGGAGCGGCAGCAATTTTAGCTACTGGGGCAGCAGCGACGATAGGGGCGGCGGCAGCTTCTTTGCGGACTACAGCGTTGAAACCGTTGACTGGGTCAGCAACGTAGTCGACGGTGCGTCTGGTTCCGTCAGCTTCGATCAGGGAGTAGCTACCCTGGACAACGTCTCCGTCGCGGGTTTCCTGTTGGCTCTTGGCGTCACCGGTCAGGCTGTCGTGCACGTCATAGGCGTAGCTGTATTGGGGGTGGGGGTCGAAGTCGGCGTCAACGGTCTTGGCAACAACGGCCTTAGCCACAGGGGCGGCCACCACCGCCTTAGCTACAGGCGCAGCCGCATAGGCCAGAGGTGCGGAGTAAGCCAGTGGCGCCGCTGGTGCGTAGGTCAGAGGCTCTCGCAGGATTCCAGCGTTAGCGGCGGCAACGAAGGCAGCGAAGACGATGAACTGCAAGAGCAAATATGGCGATCAAATTGCAGAGTCTTAGCAGTAGATGTTTGTAGATATCTTTACGTTAAAGAGCTACATATTAATACGAATTGATATTTGGAGAACAAATATAAGGATTAAATAGGATTTTCTACTGGTAGTACAAGTTTGCAATTGGCTTTTCGTCGAAGAGGTGTTTGGTTGGACTGCGGTAGTTTGTCTACATGATGAGATACGATTAGATAGAGATCTATCGAAGTAGATGTTTGTAATCGGTTTCTTGCTGAAAGGATATTTGGTATTTGGACGAATTGTAAAAACAGGTATGACGATTAGATAGAAATTTTTCATAGGTCGTTTTCTATCGAGGAAATATTAGGTTAGCTGCAGTTGGCTGGCGTTAGCTGCTGTCACGAAATTAGCAGAGCGAATAGATTAGTAAATAAATTTCTTGCGTTTCGTTACTAATTTGGATTGTATAAATAAATAGTTTTAATTACAGATCATAGAAATCGTTTTGGATAGATTAAAGAAGATGTTCTTTAGCTTTTCAGATTCTCGGACGACTGATGAAAGCGACGCGTTACCGAGTATTCTGTACGCGGAGGGTTATCGAAATTAGGAATGGAGACGTGCGTTCCACTTTCAACCGAGCGCAGAATAAAAAGTGTTAGTTAAAAATGCACTGGATAAGACTAAGAACACTTTTACTCATTTAACAGAACGAAAAACGAAAGGCCAAATATATATATATATATACTATAACTATATATATATATAGTTCGTTAATAGAAAGGCAAATTTAAACGCGAAGATGAAAAATATAAACAAAAGTAAAAATACTCTATATCGTTCGTTGAAAGGAAAGTCTGAATTTAAGTATGAAATAAATATACGAAATTTAGTTATTGAAGTATACTCGATAAACGAAAAGCGCCCTTTGATCAAGTTACGATTATTCCTGAGTTCGTAATACCTTGAAGGCCATTGTAGCTCGCTTGATTGGAAGATCTCTTGATCTGTCTGTCTGTGATGCGAATGATACCACAGACGGGTGGTTTTCGGCTTTTATACCGCGCGACCAGGACCCACGGGCACGCTGACGTAACTGGGTGACGGTACCTTCGACGGCCACCCGATTTGCGGCCGCAAAATTGAGCAAGAAATCGGACCACGCCCAACACGAACAATTCGATCAACAACGATAGCCGTTGGACCATCGTGAACACCGTCTCCGTCGACTAGGCCACGTCCTTGCCACGAGTTACTTAATCCTTCCTTGGGCTTCTCTTTGAGGGAAACACGCTATCAGTTTCCTTCCCTGTACTTTTTCTGCATTGTCGATTATTCTTAAAACACGTAATTTATTCTTATGCTATATTTCTATGTTCGTAACGTTTCTTTTTTCTTTATATTTAATATAACACGCGAGTTGACTCTTTGAGTGTTTAAACGTTCATATTTTATGATATAAAAGATAGAAGAAGTTTGATGTTTGATATAACATATATATATTTGTAAATTGCAAAAGTATTTTCTAACGTTTCGACGTTTCTTTTTTCTTTACATTTAATATAACACGCGAGTTAACTCTTTGAGTGTTTAAACGTTCATATTTTATGATATAAAAGATAGAAGAAGTTTGATGTTTGATATAACATATATATATTTGTAAATTGCAAAAGTATTTTCTAACGTTTCGACGTTTCTTCTTTTTTTACATTTAATATAACACGCGAGTTAACTCTTTGAGTGCTTAAACGTTCATATTTTATGATATAAAAGATAGAAGAAGTTTGATGTTTGATATAACATATATATATTTGTAAATTGCAAAAGTATTTTCTAACGTTTCGACGTTTCTTTTTTCTTTACATTTAATATAACACGCGAGTTCACTCTTTGAGTGTTTAAGCGTTCATATTTTATGATATAAAAGATAGAAGAAGTGTGATGTTTGATATAACATATATACATTTGTAAATTGCAAAAGTATTTTCTAACGTTTCGACGTTTAGAAAATATGATGTTTACGTGTGTGGAATTATCTTACATTTGATATAAATTACGATATAAAATTATACGTATCCCTTGTATAATTTTTTTGTACTTGGTATATGTATATCATTAAAATAAATCTTGACATCGTGAATAACGATTTTATTTTATATTTATATTTATATTTGTTTAATCGAAGTGCAGAGACTTTATGGAGGAGTAAATAATCGATGGGCTGTTTAACTAACATCAATCGCAACTATATAGAACCGTGTACCTGATATCAATGTGTGTCATTTAAAATTAAAATGGCACGCACGATTTCGGACTTAATTATACCGATGTTCGCAAATTAAAAAATTGTTCAATTAATTAATCATATAGTATGTACAAGTGTAAAAATTCTTTCTCTCTCTCTCTCTCTCTTTTTCGGAACTTTATTAATATTTTATTCCATTCTTTTTTATTTATTTTAAAATCTATAAATATCACGATTTTGTACAAAATGGAGATATTTCGTGGATCTTACGTGCTATCGATACATCGTATAGTACCGTATTGAAGAAAGTGACAGTGACGAGGTAAAAGTGCACTTTGAATTACCGTTCATACTTGCCGTAATAACAGTTAATTTTTTCCATTGAATTCGAAGAATCTCGCATGCAATGTCCCCATCACGATAAATAATGTATTCATTCAGGTGTCAGTACTCCTTAAAAGTATGCGATTACGCGAATCGATTACAAAGTTAAATTACAATTAAATTCATCTAGATGTCTATAGAAACATTTAATGCGAAATTTATTCCTTTCCTTTTAATACCATCCTTTTCAAACTTCAATTTCCTTCGCGTATCTTCAAATTAAAATATTTCCAATAGATTTCTACTTGGACCAAAATATAATACATACAAAACAAGAAAATATAATACGAAAAAAAGTCGTCAAAAACAACTCGATATTCAAGCTGCAACGTTTATGATCTTCAACTACAAAAGCAACGCTCGAAGCGTTTGTGTTCCATTTTTATTGCTATCCGTTTATCCAACGTTTATCATTATCCATCCGTCTCGTTCATCTACGTTCAAATTCCTCCAAAATATATTATAATTACTGTACTTTCTAATTAATCCATTACTACACCTGCACATGTGTAACATACGATAGACACGAAGGATCGTAACTCATGAGGCATCTTACGAAACAATAACGTTAACGGCATACACCGTACAGTTAGAAATATTCTGTCAATAAAATAAAATATCATGATAAATTCATTGGAATAGTTTTATTGTTAACGCGTGTGGGAGTCGTCTCAATTCGAAGATATTTCTCGAGTTTCATATCGTGGAAACAGCGAAAATGCAGGTTCCGCGGGGACAATAAATAAGTAATTAAAATGGACGAATTATTTAACGTTTGATTTACTATAGGTCAGTGGTGCGAAAGAATTGTATCCTACAACCTTGAGTTCTTCCATAATTGGCGGAATCAACTGGTTTTTTCATGGTATGAAAAAATAAGAAGAGGACGAGGTTGCGCACCGGTGACGTAAGAAACCGATGACGTAAGACTGATCGGATTTTGCACGATTAATGGGTATACAGGGAAATTTTTACTATGTCAACTTATTAGAGCGATACTGTTTTTGTCGATCTTCTTTCGATAGCTAAACTGGCAGCAGCGCCTTTCGTCTCCTTATGTCCATTTCTTTTTTCGTCTAGACGTGCAAAGACCTACGCCGCAAAAGACAATTCAGGATACGTCTTAATCGGAATACTGTGTTTCACATAGACGACAAGCCTGCAAAGGATAGTAGTTCTTTTTCGTTTTATAGGAATAAGGGAATTAAAACGTTCATCGGTGTTTAGAGGAATCAGCTGGTTCAACAGCTGAGACAGAAAATTATTTTTTATCGGAAAAAGCGAGCAATAAAAAGCGAGCTATGAAAAATACGAAAGGATCTAGCAATTGTGATTTAGCCTTGTTGCGGAAGCTGCAATATTCTCGTTGTTTCAAAAGATAATTCCTTGTTTAGAAGACCGACGACAGATTTTAGACAATGTTTAGATTACGACAATGAACCAACTAAAAAAAGAAAACGAGTAAATCTCACTTAGAAATGTAAAAGATGAATTTTCTTTCCTCTGCAAGATTCTAACACTTCCAACTTGGGCGCAGTACTATCAAGAATACCGAAATATTCATCGTTGTCTTAAAAAGACCAGACAATTTCCAAAGAATAGTTGGCTATTTTAAAACAAGGAAGATTAAAATATTCATCTATGTTTTAAAAAGAATATATATATTATATTTATTTATTTCACCGTCCATCCGATACATACGTTTGCGGATATATAAAACCTATTTCTAACTTACAAGCTTGCCTAGAACCATTAAGACCAGTACAATTAAATACGACATTCCAAACAATTATTTTCCACTTCGAAAGAAGAAACTCGCCGCTATTAAGAATATCAAAGAATATTCATTCTTAGCGCGAAAAGAGGCCGGTATATCCGACCTTTCACCTCGATATCCCCAAAAATAATTTCCAACTTTAAGAAATGCAATTCCAAGATGTATACATATTCGTTATTGCTGTGAGAAAGCTCAATAAATCAACGTTACAACGCAACAGCCTAACTTCGTGCCAGATATTTGCCGGTATTCGCGCAATTAGCAAGGCGAATGAATAATTCGGCGCGAAAAAAGCAGAAACAGTGGAGGCATTAAAATTCCAGTGGCCACAGTGAGCGACAAGTGCGGAAGACCTAAATTCGAGTTGTGACATTGATTTCACGTAAAGTGCACGACGCTAGACGTTTCGGACTAGACTTTTGCCAAGAGCCGCCGAAGGCGGAGGTTTCGACTATGGATGAGGACTGGGATCGGTTGGTTCGGATGGCCCGGGGCAATTCGATCGATCGAAATGGTCTTCGCGATTTGCCTCGGCCCGCCTATTTTTTCTTTATGAAAGTGCTCCACTTCTGTTCACCCGGTAACGTTAGATGTGACGCAACGATCGAGGTAGATCGGGATCCAACCAGTCAACTTGACACGTATATCGCTGGAAAGTTTCGCGACCAGCTGGTACCCAACCGAATTTCGTACTCTTCCTTCTTCTTTCGTCCTGCGCGTTCGTCTTCTCTCTTTCGCTTTTTCACGGTCCCATTTACCCCGATACGAAATTGCCGATGGAAATTTGGAGAAATTTAGAAAATCGATTTGCGGCCGATACCGTTGAATTTCAACGAGCGTCGCCGGATCGTCGGAAATACGCAGCGTTCTTCGCGATGTTAACGATGGTCGGAGCTTCGTTACGTGCGGTTTTGCTCGTGTAATTTCATATTTTTACGAAGGCGACGAAAAGACGCGAAATTGAAGTAGAAATGATCAGACTGGTAGCTCGATCGTTATAAGTGGCGTTGATCATTTAATTCGGAAAATTCTAACTCTCATTGGAACGTTACGTAGATCGAGATTTCTTTCTCTTTCTTCGGTATATTCAATTTTATTCGTACGCGTATTTTGTCTAGCAAATTTTGCATCGATTTATTTAACTGCCTGTTAAATATTGTAACGAGCAATTTACTTTGAATATTTTATACACTTTTGCATGATGCATTCCGTGCATTCTTGCATCCTTATGTTTGTAATAAATGTACAAAAATCTGCAGTCTAAGAAAAAATTGAAATGGTATTTAGATTGGAACGATCAAGTAGCGCGATTTCAGTCTCCGTAGAAGTTTCGAAGCTCGAATAAGTAGGTGGAGGAAGGCGGAGCAGAATTAGCTGCTTGCTTCTACGGATGGCTTTATGACACGTGGAATTCTTTCACGCGATAATGCACCAAGTTGCGCCCCTAACTAGAAATCGAAACAGAGACGTTGATTAAATCGTCGAGTTACCAGGTAACGTTGGCCTGATTGTTCGCGTATTCCTGCGAATTTATATTCAAAAAATGTTCTGAAAGAGATCGTTGAACCAGGCAAGGTCTCCTAAAGGCGGAATTTCGCACAGTCGGTTACAAAACGGAGGAAACGAGAGAATATACAAGAATGCGAAATAAATGTCGAAATATAAGTCACGTTAGTTGCACGCAGCTGAAATTGCATCGTAGAATTTTAACGTAATTAAAAATTAATATAGTATAAAAAAGTTATATATGCGATAGAGAAAGAACAAAATGGATCGAGGATCGAATGAAATATATTTAAAAAAGGAATTTTAATTAGTGTAATCTTTTAATTAGACGTAGTCTTTTCAAATGAATTTATCGACCGCATATGGAAATGAAACTAGTTAAAATGTTAAATATCCGTGACGTACGTTAAATATTTCACGATAAATTTAAAATGTATCGCAACGATATTCGGGAAAGCTGACCCCGATTATTCACTGCAAAGGCCACTTACGATATTACATAACGCGTAAAGAGATCTTTTTCTTTCAGAAAAATCGTCGCAAAATGAAAACAAAAAATTATTACGAATGTTTGCCAACGTTAATTCGGTATCTCTATGAAGCAAGCAAAATTTGTCAAAAAATATGCAAGAGAGCATTCGTGAAACAAATATATTAAGAAGTTACACGAGATACAGAAATTTGATCGTGGAACAAGTTAGTTTCATTACCGGTGATATCGGTCATTGGCAACCGGTATACCAATGCTCTTTCACTTCTAGACGATGTACAACAAGATGAAAAAGAATATGATCGAGGGTGAACATATGGTGCCTTACTCGCGCTCCTCCCATGTACGGGCCAAGTTCAAGTGCGGTAAGTCTGATGCGATCTGCTACCAAACTTTGAAAGTCCGGCAAAACCTGAACAATTTGGTGGGGAGTATAATGGTAGCGAGCCGATCGTTGGTAGGTATATAAAGCAGTCCGAAATAACGTTTGGCATCATCAGTCGCTCAGTCGATCCAAACCAACCAAATCTTCTCAACAATGGCCTTCAAGGTTTGTAAAAGATCGACATATCCCTATATGAGTTATAAATACAACTCACACCACATACCACGATATCGGTCAATTACAAACTATTGCTACTAATAACGAAATCAATCTAATCGTCGCATTTGCTCAAACTTAATCCAAATATCAAATATCCTTTCAACAAGGAACCAATTACGAACATCTACTTCGAAAGATCTCTATCATATCAGAATTACAAACTTGTACTACTGGAAGTAAATCTTCTTTAATCCCTATATTTCCTCTTCAAATATCAATTAATATTACTATCCATCTGTTTAGCCAAAAGTCATCCACAAACATCTACTGCCATAAATCCCCAATCTAATCGGCATATTTGTTCTTGCAGTTCATCGTCTTCGCCGCCTTCGTGGCCGCCGCTAACGCTGGAATCCTGCGAGAGGCAGCACCTCTGACCTACGCGCCAGCTGCGCCTCTGGCATACTCCGCGCCTCTGGCTTATGCGGCTGCGCCTGTAGCCAAGGCGGTGGTAGCCGCCCCCGTGGCTAAGGCCGTGGTAGCCAAGACCGTCGACGCCGACTTCGACCCCCACCCTCAATACAGCTACGCCTACGACGTGCACGACAGCCTGACCGGTGACGCCAAGAGCCAACAGGAAACCCGCGACGGAGACGTTGTCCAGGGTAGCTACTCCCTGATCGAAGCTGACGGAACCAAACGCACCGTCGACTACACCGCCGATCCAGTCAACGGATTCAACGCTGTAGTCCGCAAAGAAGCCGCTGCAGTCGCCGTCAAAGCCGTCGCCGCAGCTCCAGTAGCTCATGCTGCTCCAGTGGCCGTCGCACCCGCTGCTCCAGTAGCAGTCGCACACGCTGCTCCAGTAGCAGTCGCACACGCTGCTCCCTTGACCTACGCTGCATCTGCTCCAGTCGCTCATGCTCCTCTCGCCTACGCCGCCCCAGTTGCCAAAGTCGCCGCTCCAGTGGCCGTTGCTCATGCAGCTCCAGTCGCCGTCGCACACGCCGCCCCCATCGCATACTCCGCTCAACCAGCACACATCGCGTACTCTGCGCACCCAGCACCCATCGCATACGCCGCGCACCCAGCACCCTTCGCCAAGATCGCAGCCGCACCCGCCCTCACCTACGCATCCCACTACCTCTAAGCGTCATGTCGCGTCTTGCCCACGATAACTCGTCGACTCAGGCTGAACCTTTTTTATTTATTTTTTTAGCAGATTTGTTTGTGACCGATTAAACTCGTTACAAGTGTATTCTGGTCTTTTGCATTTCTGTCTCACCCTCTTCTTTTCGCCCCTCTCTTCTTTCCTATATTTATCTAGGTTTACATTCTCTTCTTGCTTCCTATATTATTTGTTAATTACTTTACTATTTCGGTTAATGTGTATTACTCGATATACTTTAGTCTGACAAAATTACAGTATATGGTTAGTGTAGTATAGTATAATATACGGTAGTATTATAACGTTGTTCATTGTTACGTAAAACAATATCGTAGCGTAATTCGTTATATTTTAGAACTTTCTAATTCTTTCATCTTCTTCTTTCATCCGGTCCTCTGCTGTGTCTTGTCGAATATCCTATTACTCAACTGACTTCGCGTTACAGTAGCATTCCGTTTGTTCGAACTCCCACCTGTCGGAAGACAAATAATGGGGACTCGTATAATTGAAGATATCTATGATTTCTCTAATCCGAGTCACTAGACGTTTAACAACTAGAAATTTGATAATTAATCATTTAACACACGTTTTTACGTATGTGTATGCATATCCATACGTATATATTTTATCATCGACATGGAGTAACGCAACGACGAGGATACCAAGAAAGAGTTAGATTAGTATCCTTCGGTAGAATCCTGTTTATTCTGTATGGAAGAGTAGTAGACGCGTGCTCCATGGAATGAAGAGTAACGCGATCGCGTAACCTTGAGTACAGGGTAGCGTTTCAATTTCGCGTTGCTCGATCATCGAGCTATTTCTGGTGGTCGCCAGGACTGACCCACTTTCTCTACTTTCGTGCTGTTTCGCGAACGTCAGACAAACCGCGTAATACCGTCAAATTTCTACGCACTGTCTACTTTTGTTCTGCAGATCTCGTTCGCGAAGGATCCACGCCCATCCTGGTGTGGCGAAAACTGGTTCAGAGAAAACTAGCTGAAGCCACGACACGTGTTCTATTTTGACAATTGCTTTCATACTACCTCCTTCTTGATCTTTCACCGCAGCAGAGCAGAGCGTTGATCTCTTAATCTTTCAAGCGATATAAAAGTCTGCTGCATTAATTTTTTGGGAACAGCGTGAAATATTAACGCGAAATTGCGAAGTTCGGAAGAAGAAGTAAATTTTGAATTATTTCTGGGAAGAATTACGCGATAACGAAAAACCGATAGTTCGTGTACGTATACGAAATTCATCTGGATCACACGAGGCGAATCCATTACCAGGGAGAAAGGCGTCTGAATTCCCGGCCTCGATTTAAATGATTGCGTAATAAAAAGTGAACCAGAATGATAAAGTTTTTCGGCGATGAACGCGCGACGAATGAGTTCTCGAACCTTTCGAAAACATTCTACGCTGGTATTATAGGTATACAATGAGAAGGGAAAAATTATTTGAGAATGGAGAAAGAGAAAACCGCGACTGTTTTATAGAGATTTAAAATTAACAAAATTTTTCTGAATATCAATATATCAATATATATATATATATATATGAATATATATATATATATATATATATATGAATATATATATATTGAGAAGTAATTTAAGAGATAATTAATAAAATGTTTTTCATTAATTTGCTTCGTTATAACCCTACGAGTTCTACGAAAAAATAATATTGTCACGCTAGCGGTAACTCATAAAGCAAATGTTTAATATGCTTGTTAGTATGGACTGTAACAAATCGTTTCGCAATTGAATGCGTTACGTGATTATAGTTCTATATGACGATTTATGCGTACGGCTGACTAAATGAGATACCGATTACGTAGTTTAATTGCTTCTAATGGTTAAATTATTGCGTAATAATGAAAAATACATTAGAACGACGAGACACAGGTTTTTGTAATAGTCGCATCTATTTTTCATTGTCGTGCCCGCAGAAACGCCTTGTAACCTTTTAATCCATAGAAGAAAGGCATATCCCAGTCACGATAGCACCTGCAGTTGCTTCTACCGTTTACGTGACTCGATTATCAATCGGCGATTGATTGCTCGCAATGAGGTATCGGGACCGCGTGCTTTCACATTCGTTTTACAAAACAAATCTATCTACGAATAAATCTATCGAAAGAATTGCGCTGAAACAATCGCTGAATTCGGTAGAATTCGGATTCCAGGAAAGCATAAATATACATAGAATTATTTGTAGAGATTTGTTATTTATTGCGAAAATTCGTTGGGAATTTCGATCTTAATTGCGATGTTGATTTGATCGTAATGGTAATTTATGATTATTTAAAAATATTCTCAGAAAAATTTTCAACCGTACCTCCTCACAGTCGCAATTCATTTAGTTGCATTTTTTAGCTTCTGTTTTAGAAATAGCAAATTAATATTCAGAATAGATCGGAGTGTTAAGGAGCGATAATTAATAAAACTCGGTTTAAAATTCATAATATCCTTCTCCGTTCAAACGATTATAACGTAACTGTCAGCCTCTTTAGTCTTCCATTATTCATTACCGAACCTTGATCGTCAAACGTTCACGGGAATAAAAACCACCGAGGAACCGGTGATCTTATTATATATCGTTCTCGCGGAACCTTAATGTTATCCTTGAACTTTCGGAAATTAAGCGTTTAAATTTCGCTCAAACGACAGGCCACATCTTTCATTGCGAAACTGGCAGCAACATCAAACGATTCTCACAAACGGAATTACGCGTTCATTCAGTCATCGAGGATCCCCAGTTGCAGTGAGAAGTTCTCTTCGGTCGATTTGCTCGAAACAATATCAATACGTCATCATGATAATCTAATTCCTAGTGTTGGTGAAACTTCAAAATGTTACAATATGTTTCGTACAATATTACATTCGTGAAAAGTCTCTACAAATGTGCAAATACTCGCACGTACCACTCTGGATATTACGAGACAAAATCTTCAAATACGATATTATGAATGAATATGAAGTAAGAAATATTAATAACGTAATTTCACGGTTTAATTGAAAAATCGATAAAAGGATACGGATTCGGGTTTCGCCCGCGGGCCATCCATTGTCCATTTGGTCGAATTCTTTGAGTAACCGGTCCGGCAAAAGTGAACCGGTTTCTTGTGTAGCAAGACACGTAATACGGGGCGCGATTACGAGGGACCACGTCGTGACATTGGGCGCGGTACTTTGACGGCCGCGGCTGCAGCCCTGGCTTATTCGGTGAAAGTTGGACAGTACGAACAGGTATGTAACCGATTCGACACGATCGAGACTGCCTGAGCCCTATTGTACTCGGCCAAGGGCTGTCTGCTCTCATTATCCCTGATCCTCGTGATTTTCTCATTTTTATCGCGTTCCATTCTTTGGTAATATTTTACATAAACTGTTCTTTTCCATTAACTTTTCATCGTTTTATCCTTCGTTCGTGTATCACAATTTTATTCATCAATATCGAATCACTTTTCCTTTCGCCTATATTTCACTTTATTATTCGTAAACATCGAACGATTTTATCCTCGGCTCATTTTTATAAATTTATTGTTTATTAATATTCGATGATTTTATCCTTGGGCAGTATTTTATGATTTTTATTCTTCCATCTCTGTTCTCGTTTTATATACCTGTTTCCACAATACTTTACGATCTCATTCTTTGTTGTCTTATCATTTTGATTCTTGCCAGTACTTCGTAATTTTATTTTTCGACAACCGATAAATAACATTTGATATTACTGGTTAAATGTATGGTTTTAGCATAGGTATAGTAAGTTAACTGTTTACATGATAAATGCAGAGTTTAACAGGTGCGTGTTTTCTCTTACATATTTTGCTACGTAATAAATTACTGTAGTTTCAAAGCTCGTAAATTTATTTAATTACGATCACTCATTATGATTGTCAATAATATTTTAGTCAACTCGAGGCTTTCAATACTTATTAATTGATTTAGATTAAAAATGATTAAGTAGATCGAAAAATCAAAAATAAATGTATAAATTATATACATTTTACGTGATTTATATTACCTTAAATTGTACTAAAACAGAAGGAAAATTAAATTTTTCCAAAAACAACAATAATAGGAAATAAATCATTCGAAACATATATCTTCATTCGGTAATTAGCTCATTTTAAGATACAGGTGTCTGCTATAGATATTACGCAGCTGCGTATAAAAAACACTTTCTTTCTTTCTCGAATCTAGAGCCTCCTTATTTACCTTTCATTTCATGCGTTCTTAACCTGTTACGTTATCATTAAGACCAAGTCAGTCAAAATGATCGTTGCCTTGTACGAGAACACAATCGAGACTCGTTATTTCAGGAAAGTGATACAATTTTAAAGTGAAAACGCATAATATGGATATTGCGTAATATTACATAAGAATTTTAATGAGATCTGAAACGTTCGTGCGTACACGTTAATTGGGTGTAAATATCCAGTAACCATCGCTTTTTACAGATAATTAAAATTGTCACTAACAATTGGATGTTGAAATTGTAAAGTTTTATCGTTCATATACGAAAGCCATGTATCTGTTATTTTTATGAATTTTCCAATTGTCTTCGTCGTTTTTATTATTTCGTTTTTATTATTTTTATTATAATATGTAATTGGAACTTATACGATAATCTCTTTTTAATAATTGTATCTATTCATATAATAATCGTATTTTCACGGGAAAGATCATATGTCAAATTTAATGATATATTGTTGCAGGCAGAAATAAAATTTCCTTTCTCCTACAAGTATTAATACGAATAATTCAATACGTATAACTAGACGTAGCTGCAGTAGTATTAGTCATTATTTTGTCAGACTATCGTGCGTTTAATACAATTGCAGTTTTTTACTATTATTTTCATCATATTTCACAGATACAGGGTTTCTAATACACGAATTTGGTAATAGATACATATATGTATGATACATCGATTCAAACATATCGTATGCCGCACGCGTCTGACATATACACGACGATACTACTTGCAGAGATGCTGCGTTACTCTACATGCATTCCACTTACTTATTCATATTCTCTATACATATTAAATTAGCAGAATCTATAATATATCCATATAGATCAACGATATAATTGTTAATTTAGATGCATTAATGTTTATTTATCATTGAAATAGCTAGTCAAATTAATATCTTAACACATATATATAGAGGAAATAATCTTGCGAATTTGAAACAAGCAAGAAATATATATAGCTATATCTGACAAGCATACTTAATTACCCGTTACATAACCTCCAATTTTCTTTCCATCAAAGTCTCGTTACTACTTTAAACTCGGCATTATCATTATATTAGCATTATCATATTACATCTGAAACAAATCTTCTCAGCATTCTCAACCATTCATAAATCAGTTGACAAGCTACAAAATATCATTTATCCATGTTGAAATAACCTCAAAAGTAAAGCCTGCAAATAAATCGTCTAGATCACATACCATAAAAATGCAATGCAACGAGACATAACACAATTCGTCTAGCCTGTTACGTGTCACGTAGTTGAAGGTCGTACACCATCGTACAAGTGAACATATACAGGGTGTCCCTCATTTTGGATCTTTCTACTTTCTTTCTCGAGGTAACCTATTTTTCGTAACTCTTGTTCGCTTTTTACGTACATACGTTTGTTTCGTCGACTTGACAGAAAATCTAAAGATACTTGGAACATATCTATCGATATATTAGATCGATACGAACGATCGTATTTGCAACGGTAAAAAACAATCTCTTGATAAATAACAGCTATAGCGGCGATGTCGTCAAGAATTTAAATATGAAGACAGCAACTTTTAAAATTTCCTAGCGAGATTGTCATTTGCCGATATCTTAACTGCTTCAAGAAGCGTCACAAATCTGTGCGCGACTGACTGACCATAGGATTTTTTCGAACACGAAGTACCGTCTTTACGTTTTCACGCTTATTCAGAATATTTCATGAAATTTCGTATACATGTATACGCAACAGTGTACTTTTATATTCTAGACGAGCTGTGAATGTTTATACATGTTTATATCTTTTACTAGTACAACTAAATGGAAATTTGGCCCACCTAGTAGATATTACGATCATTGCTATACTTTGGACATTTTCTATATTTTTCTAAAGCATACTGGCGAAGTTTGAACCTCGGAAAAGAAAAGTGTGGGCCACCCTATATACAAATGTAGAGGTTTTCTTGCGTAAAAGACACAATACACGATGCGTCGCAACGCCGAAACTTGCGTAACGGTGAACGAGCCCGATGAATCGAAGTTCGCGTGGATGAACGTGACGAGTGATCGATTCGCGCAAGTACGCCTGTGACATTGATCGACGTTATTCGCGACGCTTTTACTTATTACGCCCGCACACGGTCACGTAGGTCGTGGCGACGTAATCGACTGTGACCAGGGCTACGGAGATTACGAGGACACTGGCCCCGTCACGAGCTTCTCCACGCAATCCACAAAGAAAACCAGACCCTGTTGAATAATAAATCTTCCCGTTTTGCTCACGGTGCAACGATCGCGCCACGAGACGCCACGCTGCACGGAATAAAAATATTTCCACGTGTACTGGACAACGTTATCATTTTACATAAAATAGCCACGATGTTAATATTCCGTGGAGCTATCGAAGAAGACGTATGATCCTGTTGTGGATGAATGGTTTGCAGGTTCGATCGAACGAATACTCACGATGTTTTTGATTTCTGGCGCCTTGTTAACGAGAGAAATTGCAAATGACTCGATAGCAGAGACTTACTTCTTACGACAGATCGTAAATTTGTGCTCGCTCGGAATTGCTGATTCGCGAAGCGTGCAAACGAGGAACTTGTTCCTTAGTAGCTTCTTGATGGAATGAGATAGATCCGAGGTGCGCTCGTTACAACCAAAAATACTATTTTAATTTCCAACAAATTTTCTCCAGAGTATTCCATTCTCAGCTATTTTAGTTTCTAATTTTTCTAAAATTGTATTCTTCGTATACTCGATATAGTGATATGGTATTTTACCTAGCAACTTTTATAGTATAATTTACATGTCGATAAAGTCACATACGTGAAACCATGTCAAATGTAATATGTGTTTGTGTATCACGTACAAACGCAAGGACTTCAGGAATCTAAATAACTCACAAATCAGACAAATCAGAATTTCGTCTAATTCGTTGTAAACACGCATTTATTTTAACTCGTTGATTTGTTCAATTAGGCGGGATTTAATAACAAAACAATATTAAAAAAGAAAAATCTTTACAGGAGCGCAGTGGCGGGAGCATAGGTGAGACCACCGATAGGAGCGGCGTAAGCTAATGGCGACGAGTAGGCGGCTGTATATGCGTAAGCATTAGGATAAGTCGCGTAGCTGGTAACAGTTCTGGACGCAGGCAGGCTGACCAATCTACCAGGTTGAGGAGCTTGTGCTGCCAACTGTACTGGTGTAGCGAGAGCTTTCACGGGTGCTCCTTGTGATTGTTGTTGTTGTTGGGGTTGTTGTCTTTGCTGTGGATGTTGCTGTTGCTGTTCCTGTTCTTGCTCGCTTCCCTGTTCCTTCTGTATCCTTTGCTGTTGGCGTTGTTGGATCTGCTGTTGCAGTTGCAGTCTGGATTGCTGTTGAAGCTGTTGCAACTGTTGCAACTGTTGCTGTTGCTGTTGCTGTTGCTGTCTTTCGAGTTCTTTCAGCTGTTGCAGCTGCTGTTCCTGTTGTTGTCGAAGTTGTTCATCGCGAGAGGTTGCACCGGCTGTGACCAAGGGACCGGACCTAGCCTCGACGACCTCGACATCGGAATCCGGACCGCTGGATGGAATCGCTGGCGCTGGTGCAGGTGCTGCGGGCAAAACAGGTGCAACTGCCGCGGAAGGTGCGATGGAAGGTGCATACGGCACCAGTGGAGCGGCAATGGCGGCAACAGCCGTCGCTGGTTCCCGGCTGACCACCGCGTTAAAACCGTTTATCGGATCCGCCGTATACTCGACGATGCGTCGAGTACCGTCTGCCTCGATCAAACTGTAGCTACCCTGCACCAGGTCGCCGTTTCTGGTTTCGTATTGGGCCTTGGAATCCCCGGTCACCGCATCTTGAACGTCGTACGCGAAACTATATTGAGGCGCTGCGTCTAGTTCCTCGAGCTTCGCTGCCACTACGGGTGCCGCTGGGACCGCTGGGATCACCGCTCCTTTGGAGAGAACCGCCACGCTTAAGAATACGATGAGCTAGAATTTTGGAAAGAAACGTTAGTATCACGTTAGATATTCCAATTATCGTATTAATATTAGATATATCGTATTTCTTTCGATGATATAAAAAACGCTAATAACGGTGTGCGAGCTGTAATCAACATATCGATTAAATTCCTCTGATCGAACAATGATCGAAGAACAATGATTCGGAACATAAGCAGTTTGCCACTGTAGAACCGTAAAACGCACACCATTATCAATAATACGTCATTCGACCCATGCTGAACGTGCACTTCGTTATCTTGCTGAGGAAACGTCAGACTATCTTTCCCAGAAGGGCATGGCTGACACTGGAAACTTGGACGATCAACAAAGTGGAAGTAAAAGAAGCAGAGCAACGTATTCTAAACCTAGGGATGTAAACGTTCAATAGAGAAGGAGGTATAATAAATCTATTTAGAGACCGACATTCGATGTATAATAATGTAAATGTATAATAAGAGAAGAGGAACGATAGCATCTATCATGGACCAGTTAAAAATTGGTAAGCGTTACTCTACGTGACTCTAAGCGATACTATTTGATGGATAAAACTAGTCAGGACTAATCGTCGCGATTAGTGTACCTCCTTACCTTTCCAGCCATGTTTGTTTGCAAGAGGATCGCCAGGAGACTGATGCCTCAGGGTAAGATTCGTCGTACTTTTATACGCGTGATGACTGTCAGTGTTTTCGTGTCATCCGCCAACAATAACCCGAGCTATTCCTTGCACCCAAACACGAATCGTGCACACCCGTCTTACACACGCATACACACCGCCCCCACTTGAATCTCTCCTTCTTTTATTCGGGCTACCTATTACTCTGTTTCTTTTACCATCCGATGACCTCCTCATAAATGTTGCGATGTCCATACGTACAACTACGAGTCGATGAGTATGCGCGCTTATGTTTCTTCATATCGTCGCGGCCTATACACGCGACCTGTATGCCAATATGTCGAAGATACAGAGCCACTTCGAGGTCGTGCGACGAAACCGCGAACGTAAACCGTGAACTCCGCTGTAACCCTCTTGATGAAAGGTGTACGCACTTCCAAAAGTTTACGATATTGCGCGATCGTTATCGATTAGCATTTACGTCGCGCCTGCGACACCTTTAGCCAAGCCTGCACGCGAGAGAAAAAAGGGTTTCTTAACGCTAGACGAGTGAAGTATGAGACTTGTATCGGTGAAATCGAAACGAACGTGGAAAATGTGTTGATTGAAAGGGAAAGGGAAACCTTTAACCGTATATTTTACAAAGATCATCGAGATTCCTGAAAATATACTGTTCGAAATTTAGAAGATTTCTATGAAGAACGACGAGTTGGTCATTTTTACCGTGTTCTGATTCCAACGATAATACTTGCGTTGAAAGAATGCTAACTGTCCGTTCTGATTCGATCTTTGGTAGAATTTTAAATTAGAAAGGAATTCTTAACGTATGCAATGGCAAACAGTACCGGCTATCATCGTATTTGTCGTAGCATCTACGTACCGACTAACTGGACCCAAGTATAGTATATTAAATCTCGAATCATTTGGCAGCACTTTGTGACGTGATTACAAAAATTTAATACCGTGAGAACGAAATGAAGATGACCTAGTAAAAAAGGAAACATTTCATTGGGAAAGAATCGTATATGGAAATAAATGTTGCAGCCGGTGTATATTGTTTGCGCTAAATAGGTAGTAAGTGAAGAATTTAGGTTAAAAATGACCCTTGTTTCTATTTATCTTCGATTGATTCAAATCAAGTATCCGATTGATTTCTTTTCTATAGTAAAATGAATCGATAACGCTATGATAACAGCTAGCACCAATACATTAATACATTAATGTAGTTGGAACATGTGTCAATCGAATTCGTTTTAAATTTGACACACGATCGCCGAATTTTAAGTGCAAACGAAGTGTGAGCGGCCATATAATTTGTATGCTGATACATCGAAGAAAGTCATTCGAGGTTATTCGACGAAATTACGAAAGGTAATGGATTCTATCAGTATACGCTTATTGTCTCTTTTCTTTCCTTGCTCAATGTCCATATTCTTACAGGATCGGACGCCGGAGACACCTTTCGTTCGAATCGAAGAATAGAAGGAACAGATGATTCATATATGCCGACATACACGAGATGCTTTCGGTAATTATTCTTTAATTCTGATACGTATATAGTATAATTATCGTAAAATATAAAGATAGAATGTTTATCATGTTCAGGGAAATTTTGCCTGTGCCTCCTTAAATCTGTGTAAAAAGAGGTTATCTGTGCGAAGAGACAATGGATAATCGAACTTTCTTTCGTAACAAAACATTGTGAAAGAATTACAACAGCTGCTTGTAATCGATTCGTTCTTTATTGTTAGATCCCTTATTTATTATGTACTACACGTATAAATCGCAATAATTTATATTCATTTTCGATATATATATCGCCCATTTGTAATATGATATCTTTTATCTATAACATATATTTTACAGGAAAATTAAAGAATCATTCGTTTCTGGTTGAAAGAATAACTTTATTCTGCTGTAATACGATCTTTAAAGTGCTACAGTATAGAAAAGAAAGATCGCAAAATAATCTGCGTGGACTTGCTTTAAAGCGTGATACTTCTACTTTCTGATCATCAAATTGTATTTCCTCTTGGATGCCTCTATATTCGCAAAAAGAGGTAAAAGTGAGAATGATTTTTGTCGCAAAAATGTATGTTTTGAACTATTTCACTTTTCATTCAAAGTGCCATAAAACGGTTTTTGGTTTTGGTACGAATCGCGAAAAAATTTCTTAAATTTCACAGGCTTGTTCGAATTTGTAGAATTTTCGGAATAAAAAATAATTTTCACTTTCCCGCCCCGCCGCTAAGCATAAAAGCGTCTTCGAGAAAAATTAATTTAGAGTTGAGAAAGTAGAGACTTTGCCAACTGAAATGAGCCCACGCTAATAGTTGTACAATCTGTCATCAGGAAATTACAGTACTTCAAAAATTGATAACATTTTAATTCAGAATTGATGATCGTTTAACTTGCCCGCAAAGATTTAAGTAATAAACAACAAATAAAAGAAATAGGTAAAAGACCCATTTTATAATTTCAGAAAACGAGGATTTTCTAATTTATAATATTTTACACAAAAATATTTATTTAAATAGTCGTATGGAAATATAATTTATTGATTGATATCGATGCAATCGTACGATCTAGAAAAAGAAAACACAAATTTTAACTTTTATTTAAATTAAAATGCATCTAATTATAAAACGTAGAAACATAATTATGAGGATGGGAATAGCAATGATTACAATATATTTTAAAAAAGTTTTTAATATAAACATTTCATTATAAAATAATTGCAGTATGTACAGTGTAATATGACTAGTTACATAGTAAGCGGTACAAAACGGCAAATATAAATTTCTTTTGTATTACGAGCGAGCACTAAGCAATGCATGACTTAAATGACATAAGATTCATTTCATTTCGCAACGAGTAAATCTTTTTCATATTGATACCAATTTAATGTTGTGTTTTGCTTATTAAAACGAAATGAGAAAATAAATTGAAGCTAAAATTCTTGCTCATGAAGTTAATAAATTCCATGTACCATTAGGTCAACCCTACCCTTCTTTCTCTACCAGGATAAGTATAAATTATAAAGTATTAAAATTGTCTAAGGATGAAAAGCCACTGGAGCGACCTTCAGGGCAGGTTTAATGACAGCCACAGGTTCTCTGTGGACAACCGCGTTGAATCCATTCACAGGATCCGCCGTGTACTCGACAATCCTCCTGGTGCCATCAGCTTCGATGAAACTGTAGCTACCACTGACTATGTCACCATTTCTAGTTTCTTGCTGAGTTTTCGAATCTCCTGTTAAACTGTCTTGAACGTCATAAGCGTAAGTGTATTGTGGATGAGGATCGTAATTAAATGCTGGATTCACTGGTGCAAGTTTAGCTAATGGTACTGCTGGTAAAGGAACTGCAGCTCCCTTGCATGTAGTAAATATAGCGACCGCCAGCACGATAACCACTTGCTGTAACGTAATAGAGAAATATTTAATTTCTTCTATCAGAAATTAAATAATATGAACGAAATATAAAATTTAGTTACGGTAAATTATAATATAAATTAGAAATGATGTAGTTAAAATACAAAATAAATAATAATATTTTGCGATCTGATTAACGATATCTTTTTGTGTAAACTATTTTAATTATACTGTCTTGTAAACTGAATGTGTAATTTTCAAAAGAGTTTTTATTGTATTTATATTATATTTAAAACTATATATCACAAAACATGACATGAAAATTTCATTTAAATTTAAATATAAAAACCCTATTCGTTCTAGTTTTAATTCTTTCTCTACTAATATGTACACAACTGAATTTTTCATATACATACCCTCCATTTTTTAATATGTGAATAAATTATACAAATTATATACATTATATTTTTACTACTTTATATATCTAAAGATGATTAATAACTTAACAACCCAATTAGTAATCAAGAATGAATTAACAAAACAATTAATCAGATCGTTAATTTTTAAGTTACCCTCTTCTCACCTTGAAAGCCATGTCGATTAGTGTTTTGGATAATCCTACGATTGAACGAAAGTCAAGAAGGAAACTGACTGTTCGATTTCTAGTGACAAACGTATTTATAGGTGTACGGAGTTGTCATTTGTGAATGTACGTGAACCGATGCTCATCGCAGCCCTCGATGCATCGCAAATAGCTTCGAAGGCGTGTACGTGACGCGCTTCAGACAAAGTAGCAAAAGTTTCGCTCTCATTTTTAGTTCTCTAGTAGGTGCACATTGAACCCTTCGAAATTTTAGCGATAATTTTTATCATTCTTCTATCAATTCAAATTATATTAAAAACTGCTACCTTTGAGAATAAATGTGGAAATAATCTTCAAATTACATTAAAATTGTATAAAGAGAAAATAACCCTGTTCGACGTTCGTATAGCAAAATATAATAGCTTACTATCTTTGATATTAATTAACAACAGCGTGGAGTATCTCTCATTAAAGAAGATGTAGTAGAAAAAGATGAATGGGTTATTACACAATGCATAATGTAAAAATTTAGAGGGAAATAGGAACAATTTGGACAATAATTCTTCCAGGTTAAAACTCTTGTGCTTTCACCATTGCGTAATTCCGTATGGTTTTAGTCGCAGTAAGTGTAACGTTTCCGTCATGCGAGCACATGGCGCGAAGAATACTAAACAGTTGGAATGATCCGTTTTGGAATGCTCACATTTCGTGTCCCTCGTCCCTGGATCTCGCATTGGTTATCCGACTAAATACTGGAAGCATTAAAGTACACATCTGGTTCTCTGAAATTATAACTTTTCACACTTTGATCATAATTAGAAGCTAAAGGGAAACCAAAGGATATCATAAAATAATTCATTAAAAGAATTAATTAACCCTTGAAATATAGGCGCCTGGAACCAATGACTAGATTAAGCGTAATCCATGGTAAGTTTATACAAATTTCATCGATAATAATAATTTCAAATTGTATACAAATGCCATTTTAAACTGCATAATGAATTGAAATTGAAAATAGGTGTTTATATTGCGACATGTAATTTATTTACATATAAAATTTATTATGTAGAAACTTTTACAGAATAAAACACACAGTCATTAAATAACAAATTCCGATAATACTCTACTTTATTCGTGTGTGTGATTACAATTTTTACAATTCAAATAAAATTGAAGGAAGTATAAAATGTCGCTGATACAAAATGTTCAATACAATGTACTAATAAGTATAAATATTTTAAATATCACACAAATATTCAAACCACTTTAACAACCTTATTTTTGTACAATAACATGAGGATATATTTATTACTTAATAAACGTCATTAATTAATAGTTTAATCAGGATGATTACTAAATTTAATTTTCATCTTATCTTGAAAATTCATCTTATAATATAATTTCCATATATTTTTACAAGATATTTTTATAAGAAATTTATATATTATGATTTATTAACAACTAATAACATAAATCTAACCCCAATCATTCACTTCCAAAAAAATAGTACTTATATACTATAAAGATTTAATATAATATAGTATCATGGCCATGTAATCTTTTGTCTTTTCTTTGATGGAGCTTCCTAAAATATATGAAAATAATTAAAATATTTGTTCTAGGCATTCGTTAGTAAATAATCATTATTTACGTTATTCATATTGTGATAAATAATCTTACAATTTAATTAGCATTAATGTTATATCAGTAATGATATGTGCATCTATATAAAAACAATCTAACAAACCCAAATAAATACATAAATGAAAATTAACTACAAGTGATGGAATAATTAATAAACATACATACATCATGTTTTCCATCATTATTACGTTTCTCAATACCATTGCATTTTTTAAAGGTATTTGAATTATATAAACGTATTTTATTAGATGTTTGTTTAAGTTCACTTGCAGAGGATTTTGGTCTTATACAAAAAATCTCTTTTGCCGTTTCATTTATATCTGTTTTTCTAGTACTTGTACCATTCCTATAAAAAATTAATGTAATTACTTTATTAAAGGAGATATAATTTTATATTGAGCAAAATGTTTTTACTTACAATGAAACAGGATTTCTGTGTGATTCATTAACAGAGTGCATTGCCTCATTATGTTGTCTTACATCTGAATTTTGATTACTCTCAGATTGTCTTTGAGGTAACGGCAAAGCCACCCGTTTATATAATTCTATTAATTCAAATCTGGATAAATTTTTATAGTCACTGAAGTCAATACATCTCTATAAACAAAGCAGGACGGAAAGATGTTTAAATAATTGTAATATATATAAATATTGATATTAATAGCTATTTAAAAAATACTATAACGATTCTTTATCTCAATGAAAACCTACAACATTTAATTTTATATTTATAAAATTACAATATCTCTTGCAATATAAAACAAGAAAATTTCATATCTTGATAGTAGATAAGATACTAGTTCTAAAAAATTCTTTTTATTACAAAATGTAAAAAAAGAACAATTATATTTTAAATTACGGTACAGGATATCTATAAGAAAAATTTTCACACATTATCAGATATATCTGCAATTAAATAATTATTAGTTTAATACACAAAGATATATAAATTCTTCATGATTTAATGAAGAAAAATTGTTGGTAAACATAACCTGGTTTGCTTACATTTTCTAAAATTTCCTTAAGATCTGATTCTGACAATAATTCAGGATGAGTTAATTCATACATTCCTAACGTCGACATTTTATTAAATATTTCATGCACTAATAAAAACTACTTTATAAAATATCAAGAGACCATTTGACAACTTCCATACACAATATTATATTCAAACAACGGTTTGAGTTGGTTATCAATGGTTATCATTCGACAAGTATGACAATATCAGATAATATCTGATAATACCGATTATTTCAAAATATTTATAATTATACACACATTTTGCTAGTTTATAAATTTTATAATAAATCTTTAAAAAGAATTTTATGTATCACGTGAAATAATAACGCTCATGCTTACTACTATTCTGACGCACTCCATTATACAATGCACTAATTTCTTAGAAATTTATGTCTATACAACGTATATTGAAAAACCGGGAATTTCCTACAACGACATGATAAATTGAAAATAGCTTTTCCTCGTATTTAAAATTAATAGTTTTTTTAATAATAAATACATCTTTTTCTAGTTAAATGACGTTAATTTACCATTATAACTGTTTAACTAATTTTTAAATCATAATTTCGTTAACTAATTTGTACGTATCAACTTCTAAATTGAAAATTTTAATGCAAAATTTTTCATAATATTTAAAATGAAATATTTCATGTAAATGACAAGATCATAAAATTAAAAGGCATAATGTAAAGGGATAAAAAGACTTGCTTGATGTCATGTTTTTTTCTAAAACTAACTTTCTTTATTCCTTTCATCATTAGATTTTTCATTATTGTATTCAATGTGATTTAAATTTTTCATTTCATTCATAATTCTTTATAATACCTAACTATGTACTAAGAAAATCTACACATGATCATAACAGTTCGAAATAATAAACAACAAAAATGAGTAACGAATAATTTACATTCATTAAAACAAACCATTTACACTTCTCATATAAACATGAATAGCATTAGAGTAAATGAAATCTTATGATTCTCATTGTTCTTTCAGTTTAACGTTTCGTTCAAAACAATTCGATTTTCCAGATGAATAAACAAATTGATATTTTGTTACCTAATAAAATCATTTTTGAAGATGTATTTTATACATATGATAGAACAATTATTATCCAACTTTTAAACTAGTTATAATCTTTGAAATAGAATATGCTCAGAACTATAATTTTACATATAAAAAATCCTCAAGTATATATTACAACCTTAATAGGGCATGAATTCAATTAGCAACATTTTAAATTTTATAATGCATGTTACTAAATCCGACAAAATTGTCCTTAAAGATTTCCTTTGTTACTTGTTTGATTTTTTTCCTAAAACTGTATCCAATCGTCAAAACCTGAGATTTTTACTTTAAATTTCGGTACATAACACTTTCACTATTATTATCCAAAATGATTTTAATTAATTACGTTAATGTTCTCTTCGTTTCTCTGTGCGTATTGATCTTTTTTTATTTGTTTCATTCTAATGACCGTTCCTAATCAAAATTACCATTTATAAATTATGACTAATGTTGATTTTGTTCTTTTTAACAAAGGAACGGTAATCATGATTATAATATTATTGTAACGATTTTTCGATAATTTTACGATATTAAACATTAAAAGTTATATGTATTTATTTCTCTATCGACAATGTATATCAATATAAATATGATTTTATTAATGTAGCTCACATTGCAATTGTATTATCATCCAGAGCTTTCTGGCGTAACTTCCTGCTTCTCTAATCTGAACGCCATTATCTGATGGTATTATGATATGATTCGCGCAATAATCCTTCAAAACTATTTACTAATAGTTTTGATGGCAGAAGTGATCAATTGCTGGCAAAAATTGTAAAAATAACGATAATATTCATTAAAACGAAATTCCAATAATTGTAATAAAGTTAAATGAATTGCAAAAGTAATAGAAAATATTCAACAATACTACCACTATTATATTCAAAAATAAATGCAAACCAACTGTTTTATAAAGGAAAGGAACTTATTAAAATTATGAATATGAATAGAATTATGTGAAACAAAATATTCTAAACAGGGATAAAAAAAAAATATATGTATATATATGTATATAATTTTTAAGTACCAGGCATAAATTATGAATATTACCCTAATTAATCTTTGTTTTATCATAAAACAATCTATAAATGAATTAAAAATAAATTAGTTTATCTATATATCATGATCAATTGCATAGTAATTTTATTGATACCTCATGCACAAATTAAATGGTTAACAGTTAAATAAAAAAAATGAAAGTTATATGTTGGAAATTAATTATGTTCAAAATTATATTGAAATTGTTATTTTAATAATGTATTAATAGAACTTACTCCAATAATTTTATTGTAACACAGTGTTGGCTGTATCAATATTGTTATATTTGATAATGATTAATAAATCATAATCAAAGTTATAAAATTTAATTCATATACCTTTAATTTAAGTAGGTATTTTCTAATGAAAATGATACAAATAATTCAATTTAACATGTGCTTAATAAATTATACTTTTACTATTCATTCTCTAGATAGAGACCATTTCAAGATAGTCCCACTGTAAGAGATATGTAAAAAATTGTAACTACTAGTTATAAAAAAAGCATTTCGATTTCTGCCAGCAATTTGCTTAAAAAATATTGAATGAATATGTAAATTAGTATACAATAGTAATGTTTATATATTTTTTTAAATGAATAAATGAAATGCAAGTAAAAAGGCACTATATTTGGGTATGGGAAACAATCAGGTATTTAGGCCTCCCTAATTTTTTTCTTGACCAGTTCCAATAAATCACAGATCTTTCACTAAAGAAGTTACGCCGTTGCGATTGAACAATCTTCATTCTATTAAACATGTAAAGTCTTACTTGTTTGGTACTAAAATATGCATGTTAAGAAGAAAATCAGTGTGAATTATAAACAGCCATATTTAAATCAGTTTCGGTGTTATTCAATAATATATTGGAAGCATAAAGTAATGTTTAGTCATATATCACTTTATATAAACTAGGATGGAACCATTATTCTATAAACAATGAAATCTTTCTTTCCATTGTTAATCATACTTGACTAGTGGGAAAAATTATTAATTGGCAAGAGAATGTTTAATTGCTCCACGCACACCATGCCATATTTTCCAAAATGACGGATACGCTTCATCATTATCTCATGTTATGTAAAAAGACCGGTGTTGCTTTATATTGACTGTCGAGGATGACATTCATCTAATATTCATTTCATTAAACAGGCGTTTCATGATCAGTCTCTTCAATTCTTCCCAATCTCCATGCATTTGGATCTCCTGCTGCTGCAACGTAATAACATAAACATTTTTTATTACTACAGAATAACAATATGCTAATATGAATTAAAATATGAACTAATATATACATGATATGTCAATATATAAAATCTATTTATACGCAACCACAACAGAATATATCTTTAAGATAAAATTGTATAAAACTAAATTATTGGAACATTAATAAACATGTGAATAAAGAACCCCCCAAAACTATATTTAATCTTGAAAAGAATTAAGTGTTAAATAATTCTAAATACATCATATAACAAAATAAATATATGTAACAAGTTATTATACCAGAGTAAGTTTTCTTTTCAAGTTCTATAATTAGTACTTCAATTTGCATCGTATTTGTAACAGTACTATGTTTTTTACTTAACTACAAATCTTTAAATTAATATACTAGGGTATAATTGTCAGATATATGGTATTAAAATCTTTCCATTTTATTGAATCTGAGCAATAGTATTGTGACAGAACCAACATTGTCAATATAATTGAAATATGAAAAAACATACAAAGACACAAAAACAACTCACCTGAATACAATAACCAGAAGAAAATAAATGAAGTTACCCAGTGATATTTGTATAACTGTATGGATATCCATTGCAGAAATATAACATATATCACGTACAAATTTGTGCTAAGTATCTGCACAGTTTGTGTCACAGGAATATTATAGGGAAGACTGAACATTGCTGTGTTGTACAGGATGTAAAGGAGGTGTACGTAGGTGATTAATATGATGCAAAGTGTTGTTCAGCACTTCCTGAGTCGTGTACAGCAGCGGCATTCTCTCTTCTATCCAAAGCAAAATCAAAATTGATGCAAAATTATAAAAAGTGTATGTTGCATATTCAAACAAATTATAAATCTAGATTGTTAGTTTTACTTCAGCGAATACATGCACCAATTATCATGCAAAAGATTTCTATATATTCAACATATACATTTCAATATTTATATATTTACTTAAAGAATAATTGCTCGACATAAGAAAAAAATATATAATTGGCAGAATATAAACATAAACTACTAATACAGGATAGTAACGTTTATAAATTGCAATGACAAAAGCTTTAAAATTATTCTATAATGAAAAAAATTTACATTACAGAATTTTTTAGATCAAATTGTGTTAGTAATATATAAACTTTGTGATAAAGATTTGTATTTCTAAAAGTACATTACGCATGATACATGCTCATGCCTAAATATAAAAAATATAAATATATGTGATACTGTACATGTAAACTGCCGTAATACATTTTCAAAATATTGTTTCAAATCAATTTAGACAGTTTTAATGACTATAATTTATATAATGGGTTTTTTATATATTTAGATTTTCTCTAAATTATAATATCTATAATATCTTTATTTGAAACAACTTTTTGTAATGGAAAAAGACTTTTCAAATTGCATAACACATTTAAATTAGAACTACCATCTACTTTTAAAATGATATCATTAAGGATGATTAAGTGTATTTATATTATTATATTATACTATATTCACGTTTTATTTAATTTTTCAAAGGGCGCTTTTTAAAAAAGATAGGAATGTTGGAATAATATAGAAATATTACATCCTTAACAATATGTTTAAGTATAAACATAAAGGCATTATGTGTATATGTTATATCTTATACATATATGTATATGTGTATAGTGCATGTGCATGCTATTTTTTATACATTTAATATTACATTTATTATTATGTTTGTCATAAGTTTCAAGATCCGAAAATCAGTCAGCAAAAATTATTTATGTATGAGGTAATAGGATAATTTAAGTTTCTTTAATATATATGTTGTAGTTTTGATAGATCATCGTACACACATTGCAATGTTATTCAGTTTAGTTTAAATAATTAAGTATTAAATTATCCAATTATGACATTAGAAATATATGCTACTATAAAAACGAATTGTACTTTGTTTGATATTTGTTCATATATTCGGAAAATTATTAATAATAGATTTATAATATTCGTCTATAACTTTTGTAGATTTTATTAACGTAACAAAACAACTATTGCTATAATAGTTACAAGTGTTACTATTGTTCATAAATGCAATATTAAAAAGTACTTACCTTGAAGTTGACGGCTGATGAGAGCAGTAATACCTTGACTATCACCAGTCTTTTTCACAACGAAGAGTTTGGTGTCAGGATCGTTTTCTAAGGCTCCAATACCACTTAAACCAATTACTTGTCCATTTTGCTGTTGATGACTGCTAGCGGCCATCGTTTCGCTAACCTAAGATTATATTACATACTAATATATAATACCTCAATGAATTCATACGTATTATAAATTTTTAAGAAAAACACATACATACCTGCATCAATTTTTTTACTACATCCCTTCCCAAAATGTGATCAAACACTGCCTGCAGAAATTGATCACTAATTATGCTTAATTTTAACTTGTCTCTATGCCATAGTAATATCCTCGATTCTTCCATAGCTGTTATTGATACCTGTTATTGATCACAAATGTATATATTATATAAATACAAACACACACATGTAAACAAATATGTATTTTTTATGAATTTATTTCATTTAATGTGTGTGTAAACTTATTTTGCTATGAAGAAATAGATTTCTACTAATGACTTAAAAAGATGTATAAACCTGAAAGTATTCGTCTGTAGAAACACCAAACCATTCTGGAGAATCCAGGAACTGATGTGGGAAGACAATGTGCAATGCTCTTCCATTTTGCGAAACTACTAACCTGAAGAAATATACACAAAAAAATTTAAATACTACTCTTTGCTTTTAAATTTGATAAAATGTGATTTATTAAGATTTATATTACAATTTACGTTATTTATAATATACACTTACTTCCCAGAAAGTACCAGAGATAAAGAATCAACTTTGGTTACTTTTTCTTGGGCATAAACTTCTTGATATTTCAACTGTCGAATAACCTTCATACAATTTAACACTTTTCTGAACTGATGACGTGATACTCTTAATGGCTGGAACACTGCAATATATACCTGTATGAAAAAGAATGAAATAAAATATTAAATTTATGTAACGTTATTATTAAGCGTAAAAATATACTGTAATAAAAGAAAAACATCTATTTCAATAACCTTTTTCTAAATTACCATTTCACCTTTACATTAGAACAATATATAATTGAATTATTCTATATTACATATATGTTTGTTGAAACTAATATTTTCTCAATTTAAAAAAATATAATGTTAGATTACTAATATCCTAAAAGCAGTGATGTTATAATGAAAATCTATTTCTGAAACTGGATATATAAAGGTGCAAAAAGAAAAGATAGTATATACCTAAAGAATTTGAATCTAATGCAAACACTATAGCCAAACATACAAGCAATTTACTGTAATTAAAATTCTAATATATCTATCTATAACAGCTAAAACAAGAATATTACATCATCTAGAAAAAGTAATATGCTATAAATAAAATTTGGAAAAACAATAAAATATAGTGTATATCTTTGTATTCTACATACATGAAATATCAATTTTTAAAAATGGACAGATATACTTCAATACTTACAACAATATGTTTCTATTGTATAATACTAATTATATTAATTCATACATTATATATTTAATATTTAATCATTTGAAATAATTGTGTAACATGTCCATCTATTCATAGCAATTAATAATAAAGTCACTTTCACATTCAATAACAAAATATAATAAATTTAATATTTATTTAAATGTTCCTTACATAGCATGTATTTTACCTATGTATTTATCTAATTCCAAATATCAAATTTTAAACGCGCTAATATCTTAAATAATTTTAAGTATTTTAAATTGTTTGGTAGATCGGTAAACACTACTCTGTGATATAAAGTCAAACTATCATTCCTTCTGATGCTTCTCATAGCTTACCTCTTCAACTTCCCTTGAAAACTTGATAGGCCTGAGCTTGTAAAGAAGCGTGCATACATGGACGAAGTTGATGGCAACAAATAGAGCATTCCAGAGAGCAGCATCCAGCCAACAAGCTATTGTCCAGCCCCACAAAGCAAGAAAGGCACAGCCCACGAGCAGAGTGCACCTTAAATAAAGTACGCCATGTATGCCACTTGGTGCAAGATGTGACAATAGAAAGAAGGCATTTGCTAGTTGAAAGTAGATGTGGTTCACAGAAATTCCTTGATACGGTTGGCAGGTAAGAACTCCGTACAGAAAGGTTGGAGGCACTATCGGCGAATGAGGAGAACCAGATCCTTGACTGACCACTGATAGACCAGTAGCTGTAAGATGTTTCTTTTTTAAATATTTAATAGAACTAATTATATTTAAAACATTAAGTAATAATGTAGTAATAAAATTTATTACTTAATGATTAATGGTAAATTGTTAAACATTGTCTCAAAAAAGTATTTAGAAAAGTTAGCTCAAAAATTTGTTAACTGGTAAGAATAGTGATATTATCATATATATAAAATATATTACATATATCCACCATATTATATGTACATGCATACATACTAGCTCTATTATCAGTGGTCACATTCCTACATTCGTCATCTTCACGGTGTGTTGAAACTGGTAGTGATACTTCCGATGTAACAGTATTATGGGGGACATTAAACGCAGCTGCATTTGTTAAACTGCCATCAGTACCAAAAGATGTCCAATACAGAAATATAAAAAATAAGATAGAAGCACGCCAGCCTTCTCGGCTTCCTACAGGATCAAAACAGATCCACATCCCCGCATCACCACCAAGCTAAATCAATTTCGTCTTACTCTACAACAATAAAATAAATAATACTTAAATATAAAAAACTGAAATTAAGTTTACACAAAATATGAGCACAATTTAAATTGGTAATTGTTATGTTTCATACTTATTCATAGGAGATGTTAAATTGAATATTATATGCCACTTGTAAATATCCTGTCATTTTTCACATTTCTATTCTCAGCTAAAGTTAAAACTTGAAGACAAATACCATCTTGTGGACATCAAATTAAATAAAGGTATTTGCATTACCAATAGCTGCAGGAAGACTATAGAAACATCTGTAATATGAATATGCATTCATAATAAAGCACAAAATATAATATATGAACCTTTCCATAAATTTATTATGTTTTTCTACTTATTAGAAATGTGTGATTATATGTATGATAACATATCAAACTGTAGTTAAAAGAAATATTAAGAGTTTTATGATAAACTTAATAATTATTTAACATCCTTACTTGATGACACAATAAAATTACCAATTAAAAATGTCAAACTCCAATTAAATGAAAATATTAAAAATTTTGTTACTCTATATAATGGTGAATTTGAAAGATTTTACAAAATTCAATTATTAATAATATTTTGTGAATTTATAAAAGAAGATAATGCTTTCAAATAAATATATTTCATGCTGATTTTGATATGCAAGTGATTGTGGATATTGACGCATGTTATAAAGTATCGTATTCAAATCAATAAATAACTTACTCATGGAAAATTTGAAAGGATGTGAACGTACGCAAGGCATACAGATGAAAAAGTAAACTATAACGTTAAGAGTAATTTGATAGTTAGAATAAACGGAACTCGTATACGAAACAAACTTGCTTATCTAATGAACGTCAAACTAGCATAAAGACGTTGCTTTAGCAAGGAGGAGTAAAGACGACGGTAGAGAATTGGGAAACAGAAGGGGGATAAAATAGGCCACGCGGCCCGTAATTTAAGGTTTGTTCAAAAATTTACTAGCAAACACAACCATCCTTTCAAATAAATAATTACCATCGTACGAAAATTAATTACAATTCAAAATACTAGAGATAAAATACAATAAATTTTTATATTCTATATTTGAAACTTACAATTTTTACAAATATTTATTTTCTTCTAATTATTTGCGTTATTTTTCAGTAATTAAAAGTTTTGAAACCTAAAGTTCTAATTGTAACTTTGAATTAAATGTTTATTATTTTATAAATTGTATATCGTCTACAATTAATAATTTATTATTTTAAGGAGTGTTGAAGTATTCGATAAAAATTTGAATTCAATTTAAATATATTATATTAGAAAATAATATTTGAAGTATTTCCTTTTATGATCTTATTGAAGTAAAACATGTTATCTTAAAATATAGTATTTCTTTTCATATAGAGCGTGCTCTTGGAAACAATTTTAAATTACACATCAAACACAATATCATTAACGAACAAAAATTTAAATCGTTAATATCTGCCTCACCTGCTATATATAGATCTGTATATGTGCTTTTTGAAATTCTTGTTGCTTTGTTTATAGGTAAATATAATAATAAAATGGCAACGGAGAAGGATTTGATTAATGGTATTTATTAATTGCAAATTTACAAAATGTTTATATTTCTTAAGTAAAAAGTATTTTATTACACGTAGTTAATTTATAAACACTTCTCAATTAATTTTTATTACATACATATCCAATTACTATTTAAATATGTAATTTATTTTCAATATTGATATATGTTAATATGTAATGTTTATTTCTGCTATAAATGTACATACTATTTATAATATAAAAATAAGTGGTGTTATAATTAATTATTTCGGTTATATCTGTATCTTTATAATTTATGTATTACATAGTAATTGTTATCAGAGAGTATTTTGTGTTGATAATAACAAATGTTATATTACTAAAGATTGTCCTACTTTCTGGAAAAAGAAAGTATAGTTATTGCATATGAAAGAATTTTATTTTTTAAGATTAATTTTATGTAAAACTTAAAATCATTTAAGTTTTGTTTGCTCATTAATAAACTTATTTCTACAGCAGTCAGAGAATCACTTAAAGCTGATGGGGAGCTTGGTCGTATAAAAGCTGAAATGCGTACAGAAGTCATAAAGTTGTTAGATAATTCAAATAAAGGAAATAAAACAAAGCTTCCAAAGCCACCTTTAGACATTGTATTTTTGAATGAACTTATTCGAGAATACTTAGATTGGATGGGATATAAGTACAGCTCTACTGTATTTATTTCAGGTATTTAATAATGCACTTCATATATAATATACTATATTACAGAAATTAATATATTCATAAAGTACTTAATAAATATCTCTGTTTTAGAATGCGACTTGTCAAAGCAACCTCTTGATAGATTTTTGCTTTTGCAAAGTTTGGGGCTGAAAGAAAGTGAGAATAGTACAAAATTACCATTGCTGTGTAGTATTGTAGAAACATTCAAGAATTTAAAAAATACATGAATATATAAAATTATATATAGACGTATTATTAACAAAAGTAACAAAAGTCTAAAACATTCATACTTAATATTGTTAATAAACAAAAAATATATGAATTATCAAGCCCCCTATTTTTTAATTAATTTGATTTTTGTAATTTATTTAAATTTTCTTTCTTTATATAATAAGATTTTATAGAACATATATAATTTTGTATGGTAAATGATTTCTAATATTTTGTACAACGAGAACAAGGATAAATTAAAAGAATTTCGTCTTTTTATTTCATGACGTCTTTTACATATTGACATTACATTATGAAAGTACAATATAATGCTGCAATATTGGAGATCTTAAATATAATTGCTGTTGTTTTCTAAAAGTATAGTATCAGATTTCTTAAAGATATTATCCACTGAATGCTATAATGTACATTAGTTATTGTAATAAATTTACTTACAGCATTTTAGAGATGGAATTAGAACATGGACAATCATGTAAAGGCCTTAATAATATCTCAAAATTAAATACAAGTTAAATGTCATAGTTTGTTACCCATTCCTTATTTCGTTAAATTTTTCAATCCCAAAAAAGTACTGGCTATTAATAATAAGTAATGAGTCACTAATGTTTGTCCAAATTAACTTTGAACGCTGTTGTAATATTGTAAATATAGAATAAGTCGACTATATCAGTTTGATGCATACAATAGTAAATAATTCTGGTACAAGACCTTACATTAAAAAGCATTCACAAAGAAAAATTACTGTCAGAATTTACTTTTTAAAATATCAGACATCTAATGATGTCATTTGTGCTTTGATTTCTTCTTCTTTTTTGCTTGTTTGTTCCTACTCTTTGATTTTTTTGATTTCTTTTTATGCTTTTCTTCATCTGTACTTGTTTCAGATGAATCTGAATAAGAATCTGAATCAGAACTACTATCTTTTTTCATAGATTTCTTCTTCTTATGTTTTTTATGCTTCTTCTTCTTCTTTTTATGCGATTCATCTGAACTATCTGAATCAGTAGTAGAACTATCTGAGGTACTGGATGAATCTTCGCTACTTGTAGATTTTGATCGCTTTTTAAGTGACTTTATATCCATTTCCTTTTCTATATCTGGCTCATCGAGTTTGAGTTTTTTGGTAGGTAATGAAACCACTTTACCATCTTCACCATCTGATTCTGAGTCAGAAGCACTATAGTCAGGTTCAAAACTAGCTTCATCGAGCATACTACGTTTACGATCTGACACAAGTCTTGGATTCTTTCTTTGCTTCTTTATAGATTCTGTAGCTGGAGGTTCAGGATTTTCATAATTTATTTTAGTTTCATTGCTTTCAGGTTTATCTTTTAAACCAATATTTTCTTTATGCTTCTGTTTCTTCTCTAAGTTTTTTTCTTTATCTTTCTTATGTTTCTTTTCTTTCCGTTTCTTATGTTCTTTGGATTTGCTTCTACTTCGATGTTCTTTCTTTCTTTTCTTATCTTCCTTTGTTTTCTTGTCTCTACGCCTATCATCTTCTTCCTCTCTACTCTTCAAAAGACCTATCTTTGGGATATCATTTCTTTTAAACGTGCAAGATGGCGTTCTTCCTCTTCTTTCTTTATCTCTATCTTTTTCTCTATCCTTATCTATCCTTTCCCCTTTAGAATCGTTACGAGTCGATCTGAAATCTCCCCTCGAATCAATTCTTGGATCTCTTTCTGATCTTATATCGTGTCGTTCACTTCTGAAATCGTTTCTTTCTTTTGAACGATCACCTCGATCTTTATTATCTCGTTTTCTGTCATCGAGGAATACCTTACGTTCACTTCCTGGTATAGTTAATGATGAATCAACGCGTCTATCTAATAGTGGAGATATTCGTTTATCTCTTGTACTTCTAGGAGATCTACTTCTGGATTGATTTTCACTTTTCATCTCACGTCTATCTAAAAAGCTTTTTATGGGACTAATTTTCCTTTCTTTATTTTCATCTACTTTTTCACCCAATCTTTCTTTGGCGGAAAGTCTTGTAGGTGAATAAGTTTCTGGAACTGGTTTGAATTTTGTCCGGTCTAATTTAGCTTTCTTCACTGGTTCCGTTATTTCAACGTTTCTTTCGTTTCTTCCTACATTTATAGTAACGTTCACGCTCTTCCTTGCTTCTCTATTAGGTTCAACTTCAAGTACTTTAGGCTCTGGATTCTGATATAGTACTTTTCTACTTTCACTTATCTTTTTAATTTCGATAGGTCTAATGGCATTTATAGCTTTTTGGAAAATCGCATTTTCTGCTCTTTTTAGTACCTCTGATGTAACTACTTTTGCGGACTTAGGTTCATCCAATTGTATTTTTTCCATAGGAGATTCGCATACATCGTCTGTTTTTTCTGTAGTGTCATCTCTCTCCCATTTAGAAAGTTCAGGCATCGGAGCTAAAAATTCATCCTTTTTTGGAGACTTTTCTTCTAACAATGTACTTTTATCTTCTGCTTCATTTTCTGAAAGTAAAGAATACTTCTCTGTTATTACAGTGTTTATTTCTGCATCGTCTAATCCACTATAAAGGCTATCAATAGGTTTAATATCAGATTTTAACTCTGGAATTGGCTTAAAATTAGGATTAGGGGGATTTGTTCCAAATTCTGTATGATCAATTCTTTCTGGACTGGCTTCATGGAATTCGGGAGGTTCTGGATTCATGGCTAAAGATTTATCTTCAAATTCTTCTTTAATTGATTCTTCTATAACATTTTCGGTAGGAATGCAAACTATCCTACTCTCAATATTTTCATCTTCAGTACTAGGTTTTATAACATCCGTTTTTGTGGGTGACATGCTTTCCTGCTTATTTTCCGCAATTAATTCTTCGTGTTCAGTTGGTTTAATGGGTTCATCTTTCACAATCTCTTTTTGCCCTGATTTTTTTTCTTTTTTCTTTTTCTTTTTCCTCTCCTTTTCATCATCTTTCTTCTTCTTTTTTTCTTTAATTTTCTTTTCCTTTTTCTTTTCTTCATTTTTTTCTTCATGATCCTTTTCTTTCTTCTTTATACGTTCAGGAGATATATCTTTCGTATCTATCCTAGATTTCTGTGAATATGGAGTTGGACTTTTTCTGTTCTTTTTTCGTTCCATAGACCGCCTTTCATAACGTTCATGTCGGTCCCTATCCTTTTCAGTTTCATAATCTCGTTCCCGTCTATCTTTTTCACGAGAACGATTTTTGTCATCTTGTTTGTGACGATCTCTTTCATCTCTGTAACTGAAATAATATTGGTATTATTGTCATAGAATAAAATCAAGTCAATTTAATTACGCTATTTGTAAATGTAATTGACATTTTTTATCTAGATAAAATAACTTATGTGAACATACCGATCTTTATCATAGTCTTTCTTATCTATGTGCCTATCGTCTTCTCGTCGATCCCGAGTATGCCTATCATCTCGTTCTTTCTCTTTTTCCCTTCTATCGCGATCATCTTTTTCTCGTACTCTGTCATCGTGATCTCTAGGTAATCCTTGTCTTTCACGATCTTCGCGATCTCTATTCAAAATTCTTCTATCTCTTTCATCTCTTTCGCGCAAACGATCATCTCGTTCGCGTCCCCTAAAAAAAGTGATAGTTATATATAGTTTTAAATACAATTTGTCGGATTATTTATGGACGAACTATATGCTTATATACCTATCTTCTCTCAAAGGTAATCTATCTCGATCTTCAGCATCATGATCTTTAAGAGAATGCTCGCGATCTTCTTGATCTCTTAATAAACGTCGATCACGATCATCACGTAATGATCTTTCAGAGAGTTCTACACCTGGCGGTGATAGGTCATAGTATCCCTCTGTTCCGGGAGGTGCAACATCGTCAAATCTTTTGTGAGGCACATCTCGTAAAGGACTACCAAAACGTTGATTGGATGGTCCAGGATACCTGCTGACAAAAAATTCACAAAAAATGTTCATATTTTTGTTCAATTACCTCAAAAAGTTATTTATAAGTCATACATTTGATTTATAAAAGCTCAGTGCTATGTAAATTCTTTAATTTATAAGTTATTAAAATTTAAAATAGAACTAAAAATTTTTGTACATTTATTTATATCCTATAAATCTAATTTCAACTTATAAAATTTATTACAATATTTTTATTTATAAATTTATATATCTTTTTGACAAAAATACATATAAAAGTATGTTAGTGTTGTTTAATTATATGTACGTTCATCAATTCTAGAGAAAAAATTACAATTATGCTTTATCTAAGGGTTACTAATTTTTAAAAAATTAATTTGACCATTTTGTTTTCCTTATTGAGGAATTACTATGAAAAGTTAAAACCTTTATATTAAAGTTGATTATAAAACCTTTATACTAAAGCTGAAAAGATGAATGAATAAAATTACCTATTATCAAGTATATTTACTGTCTATTATGTCATAAAAACGAAAAGTAAATAAATCAACATTTATAACTTCAAATACATTATTGTGAGCACAAGAGTAGTATATTGATTGTACTCATTTAAACATTAATATTGCATATTTTACTCACCAACAATGTGCTATTATAACATATAAATACTGTTACATTAGTAAATATGTTGTACAATTTTTAAGTTTTAATCAATATTATTTTGATAACTTTCTTATGAGTATTCTATGACATTTTTTTACTTCAAGCACTGAAAACAGACAAAAGGAAATGTTTTCTCTTATGTTACAAATGTTGATTTGGCCCTGAATTCACCTGATTCAGAAACCATGCAGATCTGTCAATCAGCTGGGTAGCTTCCACAATCTCCAAGCTGGTCCTTGCCGTATACACTTTCCTTGCTTCTGTCTTCTTCTTTCACTTTTTGGTTATTTGTATATTTCATAACGTAATGTCATTATGTACATACAAATAATATCTTATATGCATGCAAATGACAAAATCAATCATTCAATATAAGAATAATAACGAATTAAAAAAAAGGAAATCAACAAAAATATATGTTATTTTCATAAAAATATTTCCTTACGTCGCGTATACAAAATTACATTTTCTTTGCAAATAATATTGTCATAATGATCTTAAAAGAAAACATAACATTAAACGTTACAGAATAAAAAGTACTTATCCCTCTACAATCAAAAACAAAGCTTAATGTTCACATGAATCACAGCATAAAAATAACTAGCTTGTAGTGTTATGAACCTACTTTAGTTAAACGAATTTTGTCATGCTAAATAGTACAACTTTACAATTTTGAACAATATGCTTAACGCATATAATAATGACACTTACGAAAAAGTTTATAAAATCTTTCTGTTCATAAAAATTTCATAGAAATATTAATATAAATAATATTAATACTGTAATAAGTATTTTTCTGAATTTAAAAGTTTCTCCAAACACATTACAGCCTTCCTAATAATGCAAGACATTAATGTCTATTCGCACTCATTCCACTATTATTAACATAACATAATTTAATAAATTCTTTCCTTAGTTTTCCTTCTAATAATAAATTTTAAAATTATTTTAGTACTTACAGAAGTTGATTGTATATATTACAATATTCAAAAATAATTTTGAATTCCTATATTTTTAATAAATCTATATGACTAATATCAACAAATTATAAAGAAGATATAAACCACGTATAATTAACTAGTCATGTGATTATTTACGATAACTCTTCAGTTATGTCAATAAAAATTTCAATCATTGTCTATCACAGATAATACAATACTGAATTCAAATGCTATCAGTTTCCTAAATCATAAACTGATACATTAATGTTGCATGATTTAATAATACAGATAAAATTTGTTATTGGAGAACATGAAATTAGAAAGGATCATTAATAATAAGATCTTTTCTATTTCATTTATTATATTATAATGTTGTAATTAACAACCTTATTTGAACAATATTTATACAATACTTTTTAAAGTATTTTTATAGTAAGACATAAAAATAAATAAATGTGCTTAGACCCTTTCAATTAAATGTTTTCCAATTTACATGGAAATTCTGAATTATATGAAATTATAAAAAAATCATGTATTATTTCAAAATATATTTCATTACCAGCTTATGTTGTTTACTTAACTTTTTCTGCAACTGTTTATGGGTTTCAATTTAGTAATTGGTATGTATGAGAAGCCGAAATTTGTTTAAAATTAATGGAAATATTTAAAACACAGAATAGATATTATTAAAATATTAAGTACAGTATTGCAAAAATATAAAAATATTCATTAATGCAATAAAAATCAACTTATTACGAAATAAATTGATTCCTAAATATATATACATATTCTAAATTTTCAAAATATCTCGATTATCCAGTTTATTTTATTCAGTATATTTGTTTATATATCAAAATTTCATTTTTTCACTATCCAAACTTTCTTTGGGTAATCAAGATCGTAATATTTGAGTTTTATTTCATATGTATTTTGGAACTTTACTCAAAAGAATAAAATATTTTTTAGAAATTATCCAAGTATTTCTACGAAAAATCTCCATAGTACATACAGTATTTTTTAATGAAAAATACAGCAAAAGAATACAACAGAAAATACACACACACACGAGCGCGCGCGCATATATATATATATTTTATATATACTCTTTTTATATATATACATATATACACACGTATATGTGTACATGTGTGCGTGTGTGTATGACACACGCATTCGTTTACACACTCGTCTATAACTTTGTATTGATTATATAGATCAAATCAGTCTTTAGAAAAACAATAACATGAATCTTTTCCTTTGCAAAACATTTTGTTCAAAACGTTGATTTTTTCAATTGAATTTAAAGCTTAATATTTAACTTATATATGTTTTTTAATCCTTATGAACCGAGATTGTTAATGGCTTCAGAGACTTATAATCTACGTCGTGAATAAAGTAATGACTTTTTTGAATCGACAATATATCTAGAGAACAGTCGTTACATTATTTACAACTTAATAATTTATTTAAAAGTTAACAATTATTTCAATTATTTTACTGTAATATTTTCTTAATGTCGAAAATACATAGTAATAAAATAATATTACTATTGTTGTTATAGTCATTACTTTTAATAATTAAATACTTAATTGAAATGCAGGTGAATGAAAATAAATATTTTCAGTCAGGTACAGTTATGTAGGAAAATAAACTCTTTACAATCTAACATTATCATTTTTATATCAACCCATACTCAAAAATCTCACAGCACACTACTATTAACATATCACTCTTGTGACAACAAAAATTTAACATTATTTGAATAGTTGCATAAATTTATATGTTTTTCATTTATTGCTTTTCACAAAATATTTTTAATTAGTAAAATAGATTGACACAATTTCTTGATTTATTACAATCAATTTCTTTCATATAACATAGCATATTTTATTTTAATCCATAAATTATTAAAAATTAAATTTTATTGAAACTTACATGTGCACAAACTTAAACTAATTTATACAACTATTCTTGTGTGTATGCGTGTACGTGTGTGTGTGTGTGTGTTCGCGCGCGCATTTTGTATATGCATATGTATGTATATATACGTATATTCATACATATACATATATATAACTATGCTTTCAAAAAACATATATGTATACATTATCTTTAAAATGTCATAAAATTGATTATTTCGCTTTCGCTACATTCACCATAATTCCGGAGCAGTCTTAACCAGGACAGCAGCATAAGGTACGGTAGACTGTCTGCTTAGCGTGTACATGAATTAAAGTACTATTGAGGCGGAAATACCTGTTGTAGGAATCATAATAGTCTTTCCTGTCCGTAGGTGGAGGTCCCAATGACATAAGTGGTGGTGGATGACTTCCACTGACTAGATGCGGCAGCAAAGGCGGTATATTATGCTGAGCTGCTTGGTTCCTTACTGGATATCTCGGTATTGGTCTATCTCGAGGGGGTAAATCCCTCTCTCGATCTCTGAATTGATAATCATGTGCTGGTGAATCATTGTAGTAACTATTGTATCCTTCTCTAGGTTCACGTGATCTTGGTCGATCCCTTTCACGATCCCTTTCTCGCTGGAATCTAGAAATATTATTCACAATTATCATAAATTAATTAAAAGATTCGTTAACAGTTATTTAAAATGAACATAATAATGTAAGTATACCTTGGAGGTGATCTAGCTGGTGATCGATATCTAGGAACTAATTCTCTATCACGTTCACGATCACGTTCTCGATCACGTTCACGTTCACGTTCACGTTCACGTTCACGCTCGCGATCACGTTCACGATCCCGTTCACGATCTCGATCACGGTCGCGATCACGATCTCGATCACGGTCACGGTCACGATCGCGATCACGATCTCGATCTCGATCGCGATCACGGTCACGATCTCTTTCTCTATCCCTTTCTCTGTCTCTATCTCTATCTCGTGACAAAGATAGTCTAGGAGATTGACTACGTGAATATGATCTAGAACTGTAAATAATATAAAGAATTTCAATTTTATTCCAATAATTACAAATGTTACAAATATTGAAATAGTGTAGAAAATTAAACTCACCGACTAATTGAGAAGCTTCCACTTCTTGATCTACGTTTTGGTGTACGACTTCGTGCTCTAAGAGGTAGAGGTGATCTTGAAGATCTTCGTTTTGAAGGAGGACTCCTAGATCGACTTAAACGAGGTGGGAACGGTGATCTCCGGCCAAATGAACGTGATCTAGATCTACTGTAACTACGAGATCTGGATCGTGTTCGACTTCTTCTCCTATGTTTTCCAAGCCTTCTATCTCGCTCATCTTTTTCTCTAAGCATTCGTTCAAAAGCTTCTAATGGATCATCAATTATACTGGAAATAATATTAATATTATGATAATATACCAATCTACTGTATTGAATAAATAGCAGTTACCTTTATCAAAGTATATCAACTTACCCAGGTGGATTACCATTATGAATATTTCTACTTAATCCTGGTGGTGGTGGTTGCAATCCTCTATAACTAACTGAAAAAATATGAAACGTTTCTAAATATTTCAAACCAAATAAATTACCTATGCTAAAAATTTAGTTGTACAATTTGAAATACAATTGTCCATTAGAATATTACTTACGATGATGTATTCCCCTAATTGGTCTTGGTGGTCCATTATAATTTCGAGGAGGTTGTGATGGTCTGTACCCTTGTTGTTGATAAGGAGGTCTTTCATATCGTGGGGGCCCATAATGGGAGCCTTGCTGATGGGGATATATAGGTATCCGATGACTCATATATGGATCTGGCAATAATGGTGGATTATGTGGGGGTACATTAGGTGGAGGTTGATTATAGCTTGGTTGAGGGATACGATCTTCTCCCGGTGGAAAAGGTAAAAGAGGTGGCTGATTACCAGAAGAAGGCACATGTAAATGTGGTTCATCAACCTGAAATAATAATATACATGTATATATAAATATGCAAATGGAATATTTTTAATAATATAAGTGTAAAATATTTCGAACTTACTGTTGGTGTGCCTGGACGATCTTCAGTTGATCTCCGTATAGCATTGTCATAATGTATATTGGGTGGATAATGTCCATCATCAGATGGTAAACCTTGATAATTTTTTGATGGGGGTGGGTTCATCAAATGTGGCAAAGGTGCTCCTTGAGAATTATAGTCGCTATGTTGTGAATGTCTAGGAGATAATGATCGTCTCCGATTTACTGGTCGCAAATTTTCGATTCTACGACCACGTTCTCCACTTCTAAAAGATAACAATTATATAAATTAAAATAATGTTGGATAGAAAGTTTGAAACTATAATTAATTAGATTAGGCTAGAAACAGTCTATATACATAGCTATAAAATACTATTACAAATTATAAAATTAATCCTATAAAATAGGTGTCAGTTTACTACTTAAATATTTTTACCTATCACGATGTCCATCCCTGCTGAAACTTCGCCTACGTTCTCTTGATTGTCTTTCACCCGGATATTCATTCTCACGTTCTTTTTTTTCACGACTTGGAGGATCACTTCTTTCTCTATCTCTTTCTGGTGAACTACCAATTGCAGGTATTGGAAGTAATGGTTCAGTTCCTGGAGGTGGTGGAACTTCTGTTTCCTCGTCTGTTGTTAACTTTGTTACAGTATCACTTTGCAAATCAGATTCTGATGCTGTTTCTGGAACAGCTATTAAAAATGATATTTAATATAACAATTTGTATTCTATATTTCATATTGTTGAATAATTAAATGATGTTTGCAATATCTCATATCGATCGTTATGAAATTCGGAAGGTAAACTACCTTTATATTTGAGGTTAAACATAACCTATATCAACTAATGAAGTAAATTTGAGCATAACTTATCCACTATGTAATATTGTACGTTTATGTAATAATCGAATTTCATTAAATAATACGAAACAATCTTTTTAAAATCGTTCTTATCCTGTAATTTTATTGATAAAATATAATTTTGTAACAAAGATTGTATCAAAAATAATTTTTCATACTTTAATAAAATAAAAAAAGATGTATATAATTCAAAATGCTCTTTTTAAGAATAAATTTTAGCAATTAATATGTTAAGTTACGCTTTAAAATTTTCCAACGTTCTCTGCATTTCTAAAAATTTATGGATTGCCTTTCATTTTACAAAAATATAGAAGCTATGTAATAAAACTTAGATATTTAAAAGTTCTACTCACTAGTTGTTTGTGGTTGTGTAGCTCTAGCAGGAAATTGCTGTTGAGGAGATTCAAAATTTGTTGTTTGTGATTCCGTATATTCTTGAGAGGGCACATTAGTTGTGTTTGAAGATTGGACACTTTTACTTTGGTTTGGTACTTGATTTGTTGCCTGGTCAGCCTTTTGTTGTTCTAATTGTACTATAGGCTGTCTGTTTGTTTGTGGAGATTGTCTATATGTCTGTCTTTTAGCATACCCAGTCTCATTCTTAAAATTCATTACAGCATTTCGTAAAAAGCGATTGGGGATAAGAGTTTCTGGTGAAACATCTTTCTCATTACAATCTGGACACTCATGTTCTTCAGATTCTAATAAGAATGTCCGAATACCTGTTATACACATATTATAAAAATGCATTAAAAATTGATAGTAAATTCTAATAAATATAAATATATAAAAATTAAAAAAATTACATTCATCACAAAATGAATTTCCACAACATGGTATCATTACTGCGTCTGTTAAAAGATCTTTGCAAATATTGCACAATAGATCCTCTGGGATCTCTGGCTTTTCTATAGCAGGTTCAGGATCTTGTGAAAATGGTGGACGTTCCTTTTTACCTTCTTTATATGCTTGACTGAAAATTAAAGAAATAGTTAAACGAATTTTAAAAGTATATAATATATTTATTGACTTTATTAATCATTTTATATATTAGAACATACTGATCAATAGCTGGTACAGCATATTGACCCGTTGGTGTCATCATAGCACCAGGAACTCTTGGTCCTTCAACTGGAACCATAAAACTCCTAGGAATACCTGTACTTTTCTTAATTTCTATAGGTTCCTGATTTGTCCCAAGTGGACAATTTTTAATCCAATGTCCAGGTTGATGACATTTGTAACAACGATAATTTGCAGGTACATCACCAGTTTGATTAGCTCCACGTATTTTCATGTAACTGTTAAAGATATACATCATATGTAGAATTTTGGTATACATGTCAGATAGAAAACAAAAAAAGAATAAAACCATATACAAGATAGAATAAAATAAAAATTTTGCTCGTAAAATGGCATACTTTGATGGATCATAATCTTGTGTAGATTGAGTCATCATTGCCCGAATTTTGTCTTCTTCAGAGCCATCAAGCCTTGTAAGATCTACAGCTCTGCCTAAATTGGATTCATCTTTTAGGTTACTAAACGAAGGAGCATCATTTCTGTCCCATGATCGCTTTTGTTGAACTGTTAATGGAACTCTAGCAACAATAAGGCTAGTATTTTTTGCAATTAATGCATTATCATCCGTATAATCTAAAAGAATCATTTCTATACTTTACAAAAATTGGTATTTCTTATGAAAGTATTATAATTATTTGCAAACAAATATATAAGAAACAATGATAAAATATTCTATATTTGCCTTCCTTAGTTTGTGCATTTGTTATTTGCAGATCAAAATCAGTGTTCTTTCCTATACGTTTTTGATGAAAAATAGCCTTCTTCAAATCTGCTACGGAAATATGTAATCCATCAAAGGATACAGTATCATAATCTAAGGTAGATTTGAATTTATAGTGTACTGACATTTTTGTTATTTATATATCCTGAAAAGAAACAAAGAAAACTAAAAAAATAGTTATTTACAAAAAACATTGAAATTAAATGCATAAAATTTATAAAAATTACAAAAAAATGTTTTTATAAATAAACAAATTTTAATAATAAAATAGTATACTTATAAAATAGCAAAATGTCTCATTTAATTTATGTATATATGAATATATAGTCTTTGTTTTCTTATATATATAAAATTCATACAAATCACTTAATAAATAATTTAATAAAACTTCAACATAACATTTTACACAAACAACAAACTACATTAGTTTAGTTTATAAACAGCTTAAATATTCTCTTCATTATTCCTTTAGAAATTATGCCATATCTTTTCCTTTTTCTTGAAACTAAGCAAAATATTAATATTACACTTTAATAATCTTTATACAAGCTCAAAGTAAACACTATATTCATAATTTTATATCACATAGTTATTTTAATGCAATTAATATATAATTCCCTCTTTCAAACACAAATTCTATTTGTTTCAACAAAGGTTTAAACAGTGTTTTATGTTAATTATTTTGAAATATAATAACACATAAATAACAACAAATAAATATTATACAAACGGATTTAAAAATACTACTTATGACATTTAACAATAACATTAATAGCATTAATATAATTTATGTTACATTACATTACTAATACATTTGCGTGTACGTGCACGCACACGCGCGCGTGTCTATATTAATCCAAAATATACATATATCTTCCATAGTATCAAAATATTTCGTACAAACATTGAAAGTCTTCCAAAAAATATTATGTGTAAATAGTTTATTTCTTAATGAATTTACATTCATCATAATACATCCACATATATAGACACATCCACAATAAATTCAAGTACATGTACACATATCTATACATGTATGTGTATAAATGAGCATATATATACATATAATAAAAACGCCCATATATATTACAAGAATTAACAAATATAAATAAATAATCTTTTTTAAGTGATGATAGCTTGATAAAACTAGAAACAATAAAATGCTCGATATTGGCTAATTAAAAACGCATTAAAAATGTTAGTGAGGTTAAGAATCAATGTTAGAAAATGAATGTAAATTGGAATATGAATGAAGAAAAGAGAAGGAAGGGAGAATTATTACTTATTCACTACAAATACTCACTACAAAATGAATAAATTCAAATAATGGAAGCGATAAATGTATATTCATCCAGTACATACAAATATGATTTCCAACTTCTAGCATGTTGCGAGGAATAGTCAATTTTTGAAATATTTTTTATAAACCCCGAAATCAAATGTCTAACCTGTACACACATACACGTATTGACTGCGATAAAAGCAAGACATTCTGAACAAAACACTGCAATCGCATAACCGAAAAACACCAAGTGAATAATTCAATCGTCTATAGTAGCAATGACACAGTGAGTTTATAGATGGCACAATCAATAACATATATACGTTATTTCTTACCTTCAAAATAATGTTACAGTTTGTTGCATTTAGTATACTTTATTTATTCAAAAAAGGAAAATAATATTATCAGATGATAGATCATAATATATTATTTAGTACATTTAAATAAATAGGTTATTATTCTCCATGCATTTTAAAAACTTTTATATTATGCTACCTAATATTCTCTACGATTATAATAAAACACGAAGTATATCACTGACGATCTAGGGACATCACATTCAATCAAAACTCCATCAAAATGTGAAAACGATTCTCTCACAAAGTATCGACATAATTAATGCACGAATTATTGAACAAAATTATTAAATGAATGGTAGTACAAATAATATATAACAATATTTATTACTAAAAATGTATTTGATTATACAAAAGTAAAGATTATGCATAGAATGTATGCTATGTTCATTCTAATAGAAAAGGAAAATGAATAATTCTTTATAGATTATATCTAAGAAATAAATTTCAATTAATACTTATAATGTTGTATTTTATATTTATTACAAAATTATTATAAGCTCCAAAAATATACAATGCTCAATGATTATATATATATGCGTGCATATGTTTAGTTTATAGGATACATTTGCGCGTATACTAAATAACAAAAATTTTATTTAATTTTATATAAAAATTAAATGTTTTAAATTTTCCAAACTTCTCTTATTTTAAAAATATTCGGTTTAAAATTTTGTAAAATTAGTATAAAATGGATAAAAATTATAAATTTGTGAAATTCCTTCTCTTTATTCCTGAAAATCACTTATTTTTGTTTGTTAAGATTATTAATATTTGTTAATATCGATTTACGAAATGTATTATAATGTATTACATTTGTAAAAAATAATATTGTAATTGATATCAACACGTAATTCAATGTACAATTTTGAAAAAGTATTTTTAATACTACACATTCTTGTAATCAGCATTAAGCTCATAATGATATTATTTCGAGATCATTAACGTAATTACTTAGACAAATTTATACATAAAAAAAATTGAAACTTTATCATAAGTTTTAATGAGTTATGAGAACACTTGATATAAGAAAAAAATTGTTGTGTATTTTTCACTATTAAAATATTTATAAAATTATTACCGCAAAACTTCAATTTTTTGTTTTATCATAACAATAAAATATGTAATGACATTACATATTATGATATATATGTATATTAAAACTATGCATGATTTTTATATCATTAGTATAATATGTACATATACAGTTGATAATAGCATTGTTGACATTCTAGCAATGGGTCAATTATACTAAATAATAAAACTTATTTTTAATACATATCAGACCATAAACATTTAACTGTAAAAGTATGAAAACTTACATTTGTTGACTTTATCAAGCTCCTTAAATGCATTATATATTTTTCTATTATTTGTATTTTGATTACGAAATCAAAATTGATTTTATTATGCTTAATAGTAAATTTTATATATTTATCCATAAAATAATTAAATTTGAACTCAAATTTTATTTATGTTTATCACTTGATTCATTGCATTGTTACCATATTCTTGACAACAATGCTTTTACATTATTTGATCTCATAAGCAGTTATCACAATAAAAACAAGGTCATATATCTTTTTAAACTAATTTTCAAGATCTAGTTAAACAGAAGTATTTAACAAAGCGTGTTTCAGGTATAAACTTATTACATAAAACTTTTTTCGGTACGTCTGGATTTAAACATAGATATAAGTCCTCATTAAGTCACAAAAATAAATTAACAATACATGTGCGTTTGTTGACTTTAAGTTATGCACATTTGTATAATTTCGATAATTTTATAAAATTGATAATGCTTCATATTGACACAGAGGACCTTTTTTCATATTATAGATGCTATTAGAATGCAAAGTACATAATAGTTTCTTTCATAAATTTAATGTACAGTATAATTCTATACAATATTTACTTTCATACTAAATTATTCATTATTTTTTATTTCTTTCTGGGCCCGAATTATGATTTATAGAATTTTCCATATACTTATTATTTATACAGACTTTGTTACAGTTTTTATGCAAATTACAAGAAAATAACTAATTATCTTTTAATCATAAATTCTTCTATACATTAAATTTAGCAAATTTTCTATTTATTAAATACAATAATGTTACTGAATATTATCCTTACTTTACTAATTGTAAGTGACAAAGCAAATCATATTATCGATGATTTTATTCACTTTGAAATATATTATATAAAAAGATCCTCTATGCGAACAACAATTATTTTTAAAATTATTATATTTTGTCTTAAATGTTGTACTTCTCGTAAGTATTGCAGATAAGAGGGCACTGAATATATATTTAAGCATACTTATGATATTTTAAAAATATCATCAATTAATTTCTAAAGTAAGTCTATATGAAGCTAAAAATCGTTTGTAATGATCGAACCTGCAATGTAAATATGTAGCACATTTATATTGTATGCAAAAATATTAACGAGTCATACATTTGTTTAATGATATATTAATTATCATCAATTTTTATAATTTTTTAGTATTTTCGAAAGACATGGCACTATATACAAATGTGTAATGAATGTTATTATATTCGAAATATGTTTATCAATAAATTTTAATAATCATTATTCGCGATTTCAATCATGGTCGAGGCTTCAATTATTGACATTTAAGAAAATAAATAGGAACATAATTTAAATAAATCATACGTCCATTTAAAACACTATCATAAACTATGATCACAAATGACTAAATTTGTTTTACAGTAGCATGTTTACTCCAGTAAATAGAATTATGTCATATATTCTATTTTAGTGTGATATCAAATAAATTTTAAGAATTTTTATATAATTGCATCTTTTTTTACATCTATCGTTTTTCTTTACCGATATCTTCACATAATTTGAGAAATATTAATGTCTTAAAAGTTGTATACGTTCATACATACTGTATCACAAATTTAGATTATAGAAATTTTGTTCTAATGTGTTCGTTAGATGTGCAAAATTTTATATTTATATATATCCCTGAATAAAATCCTTTGAACAGTAATTTTTTTAAGAAAGAAGAAAAATTATTTAATAAATTTTCTTGTATTCGATAGTGCATAAGAAAAAATAAAAAATAGTGAAAAAATTTAATAATATAGTTATTTTTATCATTTCAATATTAAACAATTTTAAATATTTCCGTTCAAAGGTTAAATATATAATGATAATATTTGTTTATAATTAGAACTTTTTTCGAATATTAATTATCAATAGAAACATCTTTTATATCATCTTTGCTGATATTTTGGTTCATTTGATCATTTTCGTATTCTACGAAGTCATCAAATAAACTTGGCCATGCTTCTGCATCATCGTAAACACTAAGATCATCACCAATACTTTCAGCAAAATTTAAAAACATATTCCATGTATCTCTAGGTATGCCTCGAACATGATGGCACTCCAAAAATTTAAGCCATCTTGACAAAAGAGGTGGTTCACGTATTGTGAAAACAAGCTTCCAGAGAACAATTGCCATATCAGCTGGTAATATTCTTTGACCGGAATTAACATCTAAACCGAATCGGAATGTAAATCGATAGAGATCTTTGAATAAATCATTGTTTACAGTTAATTCTTGAACAATTTCTGGTAATCTTGCTTGTATACCACGTATACTGTCTACTTTCATTGCTCTCAAACCTATTACAAATTCTTGACGTGTAAATTGGCACATCTGTTTAGCATTTAATTTCCAAGCAAGAACAAGTACTTTAAATTCGTCTGGTGACAATTGTAGATCATTACAAAATCTTTCTATACCATCAGCTAAAATTACATCCTCATGTGAATCCTGTAGGAATGGAAAGCAGACATCACTCCAATGTAACAGGTACATAGATGAGTATAATAATAATAATGAACTTCCAAATTTCACCTTATATTGGTCAAATAAAGCATTTAACTTGTTTTCTGATGGTTCTTTTTGTTGTTTTGATTCAGTGGTTGTATTAAGACCAGATGATGTTCCAGATCTACCCAATGGTGATAACCGTGCATAAAATCCCCTTGACGAACGTAAATTACTTTGTACGGTAGGCATAGATCCACAATTATCAGATCCTACATTATTGAATGTTGATAGTGTGTTTCCATTTATATGTGCTTCAGGCACTAAGGGCCCAGTTTGTTGGCAAGAATTTAAGAATGAACCTCTCAATTCCATTGTTTCTAAAATCATTACAATTATAATTTACAATTTAGGTTATATTAACACAACCTTAATTGTATATAACTTTATTAACATTTATTAAGTGTATCAAAATGATATGAAAATAACAAAAGTAAAAAATATAATTTTTCCCTATGTATGAATATATATATATATAAAATTACAAACAATATATATTAAATGTAGAAAATAATCATATTACCGTCTTTATAATCGAACGATGAAGAGCGAGTGGCAGTGGTTGGTGGAAGAGACACCTTAAAGCACGAAAAACAGTTTCCCATTGATGCTGTCCGTATTTAATGTTAAAGACAATTATTCCATGCATCAGTAGTTCAGTCTTACATTGGCAGTCTTGATCAAAAGCTAAACAACAAAACCAAAAGACAAATGACAACATAACATGTCATGTATATTACAATGTATTATAATAAATTAAATATATTATAAACATTCATGTGGTTTTAATACATATATATATATATATATGTATTATATATATGTAAGTATATATATATATATAAGTAGTTAGCAGTTTTCATATATCGTATGCTGATTAAAAATCATTATATTGATACAAAAAATTTTCAATTAGATACAAAATAATTATTTTGTTGAAAATATAAACTTAGTACATGGATATACAATAATATATCGTCCTAAATTCATAATTTTATTATTGAAAAGATATTGTAATATAAAAAGTACGATATATTAAAAAGATCTTTTACCTTATTATTGAGGAGGATTTTTGGTCTACCTGGGTCACAATAACCCCAGTAAAGACCCCCCGCAAAATATCTTGCTTTGCCTTCATTCATTAAATTCCCACAAAGTATTTATTTCGTAATTTGTCGTAGCTAAAGTTAAAAAAATACTTCAGTTCCAATTCTTTTGAACATTTCATTTAAATGACTTTTAAGTTGAGTTTGTATTTGACTAAACAACACCGTCATTTGTAACGATATAACCTCATCAAACGATATAATGACAGTATCATTTCATGTATGAGACATACAGTCAAACCGATTTATTTCCTATTATGTATGAAAGAAGTCTGTATAAAAAAACACAGAAACAAAGATATATTCTTCGTATTTCAACACATAATAAAAAAGTCCCTTCAAAATGAAGCAACAACGAAATCTTTTTCGTAAATTCAGTGTTGATATGCTATGGAAGTAATAGTCACTAGGGAAAATATATATACCTTAATAAAATTGCAAATCTACACAAAGAATACAGTTGTTATTTTGTTTGTTAATTTATCGAACTTATTTGGTAAATATTTTTCGAATACAATTGAAGAATATAGTTAAATATATAAACTTATTCAAATAATGCCCAATACTTATATAAATAATTTGTTATCGGTAACGATATACTACAAATTATATTTATTCCTTTATACAGAAACCTACATCTTATATATAACACATGGTGAGAATATATCTGGCAACACTGTCGATGTAAACATAACCTAATCAATATAACCTCTTTGTAAACAGTTCATGATATATTTGTCTTTGTGATAATGTAAGTACATTACTTGCATAATTAATGTATGTACTAAATATTGCGATAAATATAATGTAGTATAGTAGATATACAATAGCGCATGTAATATACATATATATATAATATAAATTTGTTTTATATTTATATTGGCTAGCTGTTGCACATATTATAATCGCTCATTGAAATTTAAAAAAAGATCTCTCAGATATATATTTCATAATTTCTAGTTTGACCTTTTTTCAGTAATGTGACACAGTAATATTACACATTTTTTTATATCAAGACTTTGTAAATTAACAAAACCAAATATTGATATGTTCTCAATTGTAAGAAAGGTTAAAATCAAATAATTATCAATCAAATATATTTCCTTATTTCCAAAGAATAAAGGACTGCAAATTTCTTAACCACTAACATTACTATTTACGATTAAAATTATAATGTCTGTAATTGCAATGGTAATAATTTACTGACTAGGTTATGTTTATTTCGAAACAAAAAGTCTTAATTTAGCGCTGTTGTCAAATTTATTCTCATCATCACCATCGTTTGCACTTGACATATAATACACAAAAAATAATTTTAGTGCAGCGTGGCTTTGACAATTGTGCAACAAAATTAACACACGGAAACAGTGTGATTTTTGACAAATATCAGTGAAAGGTAGTAGTATAGTTACATATTGTTTAATATCAAATTTTAGTGGAAATTTTTATTGAGGATAACATAATAATTATTTTTAAGGTGTAAGGTATTATTACAAATTACACACACACACACGTAACTTGTAGAATACGTTATCTTTTTAACTATGAAAATGTTACTTTTCTTTTACTTTTTAATTTAAATTTTTAAATTAGAATTATATGTTGAAAATATTTGGGTTTATGAAAATTAAGTAATTTCCTTGTAATAATACTATTTAAGTAGTTATAATATAAGTAGTTACAATATCTATATACATATTCCCAGTATACGATTATAATCGTGAATTTATTTAATGGCGTATAATAAATGAATACTGATAAATGAATTTTCAACTTGAAGTTAATGGTAATAACAATAATGCGACGAAGTACTTTCTCTTAGTCCAAAATATATTTTTTTGTGTTAAATAAAATAAGACTTAGTAATTAATCTTTTTTTTGTAATTTATAACATATTTACTAAAATACTCAGTTTTCGATAGATAAATGTATTCTTTTTTACAAATATGAATTGTGTGTTGCAGATTGAACATTCCAACATATTTTTTAATTAAAAATGCCAGAATTACCACGAATTACAAGATCTTTGCGTATGTTTACAAACCTTGGACGTATTAAAAGTACAAGGGAACTACAACCAAATGATTTATTTAAAAAAGAAGAAGAATATAAAAAATTGAAAAGGTATTTTATAATTGATATTTTATGGAAAACAAATATTTGGTCATTATTGAATCATTAAGTTACTCATAGAATATTTCTTTAGGTTTCAACTAAGAAGACTTATAATTTATATTTACCTAATTAATTAGCACCTGGATAATTTACAACTTGTCATGACCATAATGTTATAAATGAAAAAATATAATAATCTGTGTAAAATAATTCTTCTTATCTTTATTTTATTACACTATTGTGTAACTGATACTTATAAGTATATTTATTACAGTGAGTTTAACTGGCAAGATTTATGCAGACATGTACCCAAAGATGCTTTACATCATGTTAATAAACTACGTCAAATTGCTGTAGAAACGTTTGGTATGTAATATCTTTAAATAATAAAATAAAAAGTTATTATTTATTTGTCATTATTTTAGGAGAATGTTCTTATGAACTCATAGATGAATTTTTATTGTTTACTCTACAATTACTAATCAATGACAAGTTGTTAACTAATGAAAAATTCGCAATTTTAAAAAGGAAAGCTGCAAATTTAACACTTCAAGATGCTCAGAATATGATGGAGGTAAATATGTACATGCAATTTTATTATTTATATATATATATAAATCAAAATATTTGATATATGTTTTTATAGATAATTAGAATAATTCGAGAAAGATTAAAAGAAAGTATTTTAGTACTCATAGAAAATAGAGAAACAGATGCTGATAATATTGAAATATCAGAAAGTAAGTTATTTGGCTCAAAAATTGAATATAAACCTGCAAGAGTATTGTGGCCAGATACTGAAACACTTCGCAGTATGTCTTTAGAAAATATTATTCAAAGTACTGACAATTTTTCGATGAAATATAGAAATGAAGATACAAATCTGTCTAAAACTAAAGTTTGTACTAAAATTTGTTTATATTATTATTTATTTCTGAAAATATTTAAATTACAATTATATTTTCATTTCAGTTTGATAAGGCAATATATAAACAAAATTTAGAGTCATATGCAAAGTATTTTACAGACATGACTTTGGAAGAATTTGAAGAGTTTATTATAATTAGTAAATTAAAAAATGAAAATTCAGAAGATGAATTACTTGATCTTTTAGGTTGTGAATCTATAGAGTTTATACAATACATTATTGAACATCGAAAAAGTATTATAGCTTTGAGTTCTGATTCAAAAGTACAAAAAAAGTGTAATGTCCAAAGACCTGTGATCAGTGGACAAGTGACTATACAGTCTGAGAAAGAAAAACAGCTACTGAAACAAGTACGAAAGAAAGAAAAGAAATTAAATAAGATATCAAATAAACGAGAAAAAAGAGGAGAATCTGAAGAAAATAGTTTTGAATCATTAGAATTATCCTTAAAAAAGAATGAAGCATTAATAGAAATGCATACACCCATATTTGAAAAAAATGTTACAGACAGAAATATGCGAGAAAATATTCCCTTTGTATTTGACTCCAATATATCTAGTAGAACAACAGCTGGTTATGTATCGAAACAACAAATAATGTTACCACAGAGTGCAGTAAAAAAAGATACAGAAATGTTTGAAGAAATTTCTATACCTCCTCCAGAGTCTCAACTAATTGATGTAAATTACAAACCTGTTATGATAGATTCCTTAGATGATACTGGACAAATGGCTTTTAGTGGTATTAAATCATTAAATATAATACAAAGTATAGTATTTGATGCGGCATATCATACTAATGAGAATTTATTAATTTCTGCTCCAACGGGTGCTGGAAAGACCAATGTTGCTATGTTAACTATAGTACATCAAATAAAGCAACATATTGAACATGGTCAATTAATGAAAAATCAATTTAAAATAATTTATGTAACCCCAATGAAAGCTTTAGCAGCTGAAATGACAGCAAATTTTAGTAAAAAACTTCAATGTCTTGGTATATCCGTTCGTGAATTAACTGGAGATATGCAATTGACCAAATCAGAAATTCAACAAACACAAATGATCGTTACTACGCCAGAAAAATGGGACGTTGTTACTAGAAAAGGTACTGGAGATATATCTCTTACTAGTATTGTAAAATTATTAATTATCGATGAAGTGCATTTGTTACATGGTGATAGAGGGCCTGTAGTTGAAGCATTAGTTGCTCGAACATTAAGACAAGTAGAATCTTCACAAAGCATGATAAGAATTGTTGGACTTTCTGCAACTTTACCAAATTATCTAGATGTTGCAAGATTTTTAAGAGTGAATCCACATGTAGGACTCTTTTATTTTGATCATCGATTTCGACCAGTACCCCTTAGTCAAACATTTATTGGTGTAAAAGCTACATCACCATTGCAGGAAATAAATTACATGGATCAAGTATGTTACAATAATGTTATAGATATGGTGTCTAAAGGACATCAAGTAATGGTATTTGTACATGCACGAAATACTACTGTTAAAGTGGCACAAACATTAAAAGAATTAGCAATGAAAGATGGTACACTTAAATTATTTATACCTGAAGGTCAAGCAAAATTTACAAATAAAGCGTTTGCTAAATCACGCAACAGGTATCTAATTGAATTATTTAGCAGCGGATTATCGGTACATCACGCTGGTTTATTGCGTTCAGAAAGAAATTTGGTTGAAAAGTATTTTGCAGAAGGTTTAATTAAGGTATTAGTATGCACGTCAACATTAGCTTGGGGTGTAAATTTACCTGCACATGCAGTTATTATAAGAGGAACAGAAATATATGATGCAAAACATGGTTCGTATATCGATTTAGATATATTAGATGTTTTACAAATCTTTGGTCGTGCTGGTAGACCACAATTTGATGTATCTGGTCACGCTACTATTATTACTTCTCATAATAAATTATATCACTATTTATCGTTATTAACAAACCAAATACCTATTGAGAGTAGTTTTATTAAATATTTGGCTGATAATTTGAATGCTGAAATTGCATTAGGTACAATATCTAATGTAGAAGAAGCTATAAAATGGCTAAGTTATACTTATTTATTTGTTCGAATGAAGTTAAACTACCATGTTTATGGAATTCTTCCTCAAGTTATTATAGATGATCCAAATCTAGAACAAAAAAGGAAAGAGTTAATTGATGTAGCAGCTAAAGCGTTAGATGAAGCTAAAATGATTCGATATAATATAAGTACAGGAGATTTGAGTACGACAAATCTAGGACGTATTGCAAGTCACTTTTATCTTAAATATGACACTATTGAAATTTTTAATAGACTTACAAAACCAATTATGAGTGAAGCAGAAATACTTGCTATGATATCTCAATCTCAAGAATTTGGACAATTGAAAGTACGAGAGGATGAAATGAACGAATTGGAAGAGTTGATTCAACAATATTGTGAACTTAACGTTCAAGGTGGTGTAGAAAATATACATGGCAAAGTGAATATTCTATTACAAACGTACTTATCACATGGTCGAGTTAATTCATTTTCATTGATATCGGATCAAGCATATATTGTGCAAAATGCAGGACGCATATGTCGAGCATTGTTTAATATTATGCTAGGACAAAATCGTGCAACGATGGCTGGTCGTTTATTAGAAATGGCAAAGGTAATTGAAGTGCAACAATGGAGTTTTAAAAATCCTCTGTGTCAGTTTTATTGTTTATCTCCAGAAATTATTAATAAAATAGAAGAAAATGATTTGACAATTGATAGATTAAATAATATGAACATTAAAGAAATTGGAGATATTTTGTATAATCAGAAAGTAGCAGTATTGGTGAAGAAATGTTGTGAAGAATTACCTGCATTAGAAATGGAATCAAATTTGCAACCTATTACTCGCACAGTTTTAAGAATACGTTTAAAAATATATCCACAATTTCGATGGAATGACAGTGTTCATGGTAAAACTTCAGAACCATTTTGGATATGGATAGAAGATCCAGACAGTGATTTTATTTATCATCATGAATGCTTTAATATGACAAGAAAGATGGTTTGCAATAAACTTGAACAAGAGCTTGTGATGACTATACCATTACAGGAACCATTACCTTCTCAATATATAGTAAGGGCAACAAGTGATCGCTGGTTAGGTTGTCAAAATATGCTACCTCTAACATTTCATGATTTAATTTTACCTGAAATATATCCACCACATACTAATTTGTTAGAGTTACAACCATTACCTGTAAAAGCATTAAAAGATCCACTATTTGAAAAGCTTTATAAATTCTCTCATTTTAATCCAATACAAACACAAATTTTTCATTGTTTATATCATACAGACAATAATGTCCTGTTAGGAGCTCCAACTGGTTCGGGGAAAACAATTGCTGCAGAAATTGCTATATTTAGAGTATTTAAGCAATATCCAATGCAAAAGATTGTATACATTGCACCATTAAAAGCTTTAGTTAGAGAACGAATAAAGGATTGGAAAGTTAGACTTGAAGAACAACTAGGAAGACAAGTGGTAGAACTAACTGGAGATGTATCACCAGATATTAAAGTTATAGCAAGTGCGAGCGTTATCGTAACTACACCAGAAAAGTGGGATGGTATTAGTAGAAGTTGGCAAACAAGAGCTTATGTCAAGGATGTTGCTCTTATTATTATAGACGAAATTCACTTATTAGGAGAAGATCGTGGCCCTGTATTGGAAGTTATTATTTCAAGAACTAATTTTATCTCTAGTCACACTTCAAAAAAATTAAGAGTTATTGGACTTTCTACAGCATTAGCTAATGCAGTGGATTTAGCTAATTGGCTTGGTATCAAAGAAATGGGCCTTTACAATTTTCGTCCGTCTGTACGACCTGTACCGTTAGCAATTCATATACACGGGTTCCCGGGAAAAAATTATTGTCCTCGAATGGCAACAATGAATAGGCCAACTTTTCAAGCGATTAAACAACATGCACCATCTAGTCCATCTTTAGTGTTTGTTTCATCACGCAGACAAACACGTTTAACTGCACTAGATTTAATTGCATACCTTGCGGCAGAAGATAATCCTAAACAATGGTTACATATGTGTGAGGAAGAAATGAACACTATTCTAGATCACGTACGAGACTCAAATTTAAAACTTACACTTGCATTTGGAATTGGGCTTCATCATGCTGGTCTTCAAGATAGAGATAGAATGATTGTTGAAGAATTATTTGTTAACAATAAAATTCAGGTATACATTTAAAATATTATATATATACAGAGTGGTTGGTAACTGGTGGTACAAGCGGAAAGGGGGTGATTCTACGCGAAAAAAGAAGTCGAAAATATAGAATAAAAATTTTTCGTTTGAGGCTTTGCTTTCGAGAAAATCGACTTTGAATTTTCGCTCGGTATGCGTGCGGTACGTTATAACGGATCTCACTGTAGATCGTTGTCTCGATGGAAAAATTAAAAAAAAAAATTTTTATTTCATATTTTCGACTTCTTTTTTCGCGTAGAATCACCCCCTTTCCGCTTGTACCACCAGTTACCAACCACCTGTATATATATATATGCTACTTATAACGTTGTTTACATCCTCAATACTTAATCATTATATTGCATTGAAAAAGTAACTCCTTTTAACAAAGGAAAGATATTTCAAACATAGCAAATTTGATAAAATATTTTATAAAGTCAACCAATTAGTACCTACTAAAATAAAATAAAATAAAAATATCATGTTTAGGTGTTGATTACAACAGCTACTTTAGCTTGGGGTGTCAATTTTCCTGCTCACTTGGTTGTAATAAAAGGAACAGAATATTATGATGGTAAACAACACCGTTATGTAGACATGCCTATTACAGATGTACTTCAAATGATAGGACGTGCAGGCAGACCCCAATTTGATACTGCAGGAGTGGCAGTGGTTCTAGTACATGACTTAAAAAAAAATTTTTATAAGAGGTTTCTACATCAACCATTCCCAGTAGAATCAAGTTTACTAGCTGTTTTACCAGATCATATAAATGCTGAAATTGTGGCTGGTACAATTAAAAACAAACAAGAATTATTAGATTATTTAACCTGGACGTATTTTTTTAGAAGATTAATGAAAAATCCTAGATATTATGATCTAAATGCTTTAGAACCTAATACAATTAATCAGTACTTATCTTCTTTAGTGGACAGTACATTAAAAGTGTTGATAAATTCACATTGCGTGAAATTTGACCAGGTACATAGAATGGAATTAAAATTTTATTTCTAATTTGTTATACAAAGGATAATTTACAATATTTTTATTATTTCTAGGAAGAACAAATTTTATATCCACAATCAATGGGTAAAATAGCATCATTTTATTATTTATCACATCATACTATGTTAATGTTTGAGGAATCGTTACAAGAATTTCTAACATTAGAACAATGTTTACGTATTTTATGTAATTCTTATGAATATAATGAATTACCAGTAAGACATGACGAAGAATTATTAAATGAGTAAGTATCATCTTTACCAATAAACAAAAAAAAGTATTTCGAAAATTTTATTTTATTCTAATATGTTTAATGTGTAAACAGGGAATTAAGCAAAATGTGTCGTTACCAAGTAGATAATTACTCATATGGTTCTCCACATACAAAAGCATTTTTATTACTTCAAGCACATTTTTCAAGACTTCCTTTACCATGTGTAGATTATATTACTGATTTAAAATCAGTACTTGATCAATCAATTAGGATTGTTCAAGTATGTATAGTTAAAAGAAAACTATTATATCACTTTACATGTATTATAATTAAAATACTCTTTAATTAATATATATTTACTTTTAGGCAATGATAGATACAGTTGCAGAACATGGATGGTTAGCAAGTGCACTTATGATAATGAATTTGCTTCAGATGCTTATTCAAGCTCGATGGATTGATGAATTTGCAATTACTACATTGCCACATGTAAATCCAGAACATATACAATTATTTTCAGCGTTGTCATCATGTCTTCCAAAATTGTGCTTTATTATGCGCAACAAATATAGTACACTTGTAGAGGTGCTTGGTAAAGACTTTCAAGAAGAGCAAATATTTCAAGTAAGTAAATATATTAAACTTTTAACTTATAATATTGAAGGTAGATATTGAAAATAAGAAATTATTAATTATCAATAATTTTAATTCTAGATACATCAAGTAATGAAAGAGATGCCAATGCTTCATGTCGAGTTAAGTATAGAAATGCACGATGAAGAACAGAGAAACCAGATGTTTATATCGCTAAAGACTGACAATTCCGATCATATAAATATTCGCAAGGATCAAGATTATATACTAAATATTACAATGAGAAGAAAAAATAAGTCTAATAACTTGAAAGCACACTGCCCTTTGTTCCAAAAAGGAAAGGATGAAGGTTGGTTTCTGGTTTTAGGTAATACTTCTAACCTAGAATTATTAGCTCTAAAACGAGCATCTGGAATAAATGAACAACGCAAATATTATCAATTACAATTCACAGCACCATCAAATCTAGGTAATTTTATTTTTGTACATATTTATAATTTTTTATATAATATTTTATTACATATAATAATAACTTCCATTTTTTCTTTTTTTAAACTAAAAATCTGATTTTTTTTCAAGGACAAACAACTCTAGTGTTTTATTTGATATCCGATTGTTACATAGGACTGGATCAAGAATACAATATAAAACTAAATATAATATCTTAAAATATAAATTTTATTCCACTTAGTAAATATGTCAATTTTTTTTTAGGTAAATGTAAACAAATTGTTTTGTTAAAACTTATTGTTATGTTATTAATATTTATAAAATTATTTTAATAGCTGTAAGTACTGCAATGAAATATATATTTAAATTATAAATCTTTTCGAAATTTAATTTTTTTAAAAGGGTACATATAAATTTATATATATATATTTTTTATTTATTACACGACTATGAAACATATATATGGATTGTTTTATGTTTTTCATACAAATGCATATCTTATCAATTTAGTGTACAAAGATAAAAAAAGTAACATTCGAAGGACCAGTTTTATAATTTCACATATTATGGATCAATGAATTTAGTTTTAAATTCAATTTTAAAAGTAAAAAATAACAAAAGAAAATCATCCAATATTTCATGAATTATAAATCATACATATAGTTTAATATGAAAATGTTTTCTTCTAACATTAGTATTTTATCAAAAGTAAAAGAATATCAATAATGGTATAATATATTGTGTAAACATTTTTCCACACTGATCCTCCTTTACATTTATATTATGATATTGTAACAATACAGTATTTGTTTGTAATTTCTTATACTAACGAGGAATAACAAGATAGTAGGGTAGGAAGGATATGAGATCATTTCATTGCTTTGTTTTAAAGAGAACGTGATTAAGTTGTACACTATTTACCTGTCATATTTCACTTGATATTGATCAGTGCAGACTGTTCATTCTAATGACCTAGAAGAGGTACATTTTAATTCTAAAGTATTAGCATTATGCTTGTGTAAATCCCTGAGACAAATAATGCAATTTGTGACAAAGTATTTTCTATTCATTGATTTTATTAACATTTATTGTCTTAGTAATCAGAAATAAACGTCAAATGTTATTAAATTAAACTTAAAATAAAATTTTTAAATAAATAATAATTTTATATTAATAATATATGTTTTCAATTGACAACTAACAAAGTCAAATTTATCCATTGTAATAAACATTTTTCTATATTTAAAATATAATTCATAAATATTTTAATGCTTTAACATTTAATAGACAAAATATAATTATTCCGTTTTCGATATTTTTTTAGGTTACTTCTCTAAAACTTTAAATTAATAACATCAATCCAATATATTTTGTTATCTTATACAATTTTTAAAGATATAATAAAATCGACCAGATAAATTAATAGTTGAATATCTTCCTTTTTCTCTCTTTAGATTGAGTCTTTCCCTGTTCCATCAATAGATTGAACTTTCTGCATTTTTAGTGTATATGAAATGCACTTTATATATTATTATTTCTGTAATTGTAGTACTAATCAAAGCAAAGAAATACTTAAGCTCCTTCCATAATAGAAATTTGGAAGTACTGATTATTTCTTGTAAGTAATAAACCGAAATATTTTTAAAGCAAAAATTTGACGATAGTACATTTCTACTCATCACATTCATTGCAAATATTAATTCTTAATATTAATTCTTTCTCAAGCAATTGAGAAAATTTCACACGATATAGTAAATTGCAACTTGATTTTAAATGTCATTATTTTTCTCTTTAAATATAAAACAAATTTTTTAAAAATTATAATTAATGCATCTTTATGATTAATAGGTTATTACTGCCGTTTTTTTTTTTTTTTTTAGTACTTTCTTTCTGCAAATCCTCTGAACAATAATAAAAGTGTATACTGTATCACTCAAGAACCAAGGAAGCACTGGCATAACTAACAGAACTATCATTCATATTATTGCACTGATTGCTTTGAGCATATTTAAGAAACTTCAAGTTCATTCTTTGGCCATTAGTATTCCCTTTTAAAGTGTGAATTGCCTGTTAAAATATTAATTATAATTTCAAAAATTGTATCTCATTTCATAAAGAATATTATTATTACAATTTAATATAACTATATAAAATTTATTAGAGAAATCATTAATTCCAAATATTGAAGACTTATATGTATGTATAGTAGACTAGAAAATACATCAATATTTGACATTTTTTTAATGAAAGTAAAAATATACTTAGAATTTAAATAAATAAAAGCTATTACCTGTAAAAGAACACTAATAGGATGTCGGCCACATATTGTATTGCCATATTTTTTAAGATAATCGGTAAACATTGTGGGATTTAATGTTTCTATAATGTCCATACCCTGTGAATTGTTATATAATACATAATAATATAAACAACTTTGAACATTCGAGTTTATAAGCAAGTATTTAAACATTTATTTAAATATATGAAATATTTGGAAATAAACAATGACATTATGCTTAGATTTTACATACCATTTTATCAAGATTTTGAATAGATCTATAAATGGGGCCACAGGATCTATCGTAATAGGTATAACGAAAACGCTGTCCCCAATGACAGAAATCCGAAGATATAACAAGTAATGTTTGTGGATCAGCCATATATGGTGCTAATAATCTTCCATAGAGTGCTTCTTTTTCTGGACTTAATGAACCCACTAGTATAGGAATTATTGTGAAAGAATCTTTAAACCTATATTGATATAAAATTTGAAACAGAAATTTATAATAAATGAAAATATAATAGTAATTATATATATAATAAATATAATAATAAACATACCCTTCCATAACTTTTGCAATAAATGGCAATTGCATTTCAATGCTATGTTCTTCTTCATCTGTGTTTAAATCCATCCACTCAAAATGTCTAGTCTCTTCAAGTTCTCTGTACACTGTCATATGAGCAGAAGCTTATATTTGAACTAGTCTTTGATGATAATTCATATTTGGAATGTAATTAATTTTAATTTTGAATATAGAAATAATTTTATTTAAATTTGAATATTTTATGTTATAAAATTTATACCTTGCTGATCAATATGTAGATCATACAATGGAGTTTGATAAATCGATGCAGAAGAAAGAGCACAGCCTGCTAATCTGACATGATGTGATGGACCAAGAATAAAAATCCTGCGCCTATGTAATAATATACTTATGTTAATATATGTTTAACCTCCTATTTCAAATAAAAATATAAAAAATAAATAATTTTATTTTTGTACATAAACATAAAATTCATGTCAAAAATCAAGAAAAATAATGAATCAACAATATATTTATATAATTATTAGGAAATTACATGTATGCTGTTGATTGTTTCAATTATTTAAAGTTACTATTTTTGATAATATACACAAGAAAGACAAAATTGAGAAAAAATATATTTTCATGCTAAGTAAATTTTATTTAAAAGAATTTGAGCTACTGACTAAGCTAAACAAGTATGAGATATAAATAAAGATTTAGAAGTACAATATTTTTAAATGTCAAACCAGAAACTTTTTATATCAAATTGTATTATACTTTATAAAACATATATTACGTCATCCATCTAAACATTTTGTTATAAAATACTAAAAAAGGAATTCTTTAAAGAACTTACACTACAACAGGACTAATCTGGCGGTATGCAAAACCAGCACATGCTCCACAATAGCTGTAACCTGCATGTCTGTGAAATTTTGTTCGTATTTCAATAAAGATTCCTTAATCTAATTGAAAATTATTCTAATGTACTATAATTACTGACGGGGCAATTATTGCCCTAGCAGGTCCATGTGATAAGTCTGCTGCACCCAACCAACCTTCTAATTGTTTATTTAAGTCCAATCCTGTACAAAATATTCAATATATATATATATACATTTCATAAAAGATACAGTATTAATTACTAAAATCTAAATTTAATCATAGGTTTCCAAAATTATCAATGACAGTTTCAGGATATATAACAATGTAATTCCACAATAAAAATTTTTGCAGAAAAAGATATATTATAAAGTACATTTAACATACCATAATAAACTGTTTATTAATTTATGCTTTCTCCTTTATATCTGTCGTATAACACAAATGAACATTTCTTTTTTCATTTTTACGTATAAATTTATCCTATGTATATAGTAATATGAACATATACTTTGTTTAAAAGTGGACTACAATGTAAAAAAACGACATTTTTATAACCATGATTTATCGAAATATTACTTTACAAAATACCTACAATGTAATAGACTTAGTAAAATTATAACAATTATTATTAATAATCTTTACACGATTAAATATCAATTTAAATATTAGCACATCATTGTATTAAAAAATATCGAATATTAGATGCATAGACTTGTGGCTATTTGTCAACTTACTTGCCACAGAATATACAATGATGAATGTACACAAATGCAAAGAAAATATAAGAAATAATTCTCATAGAATTATAGGCAATTATTATTAAAACTAAACAAATGAAAAATATAATTTAAATATTGCTTACCAGAACCTGCGTACCAACTACCAGCATGAGTTGCTCTTCTAATTAATGCCATTTTTCACTTTATTACGCTAATTTTTATTTCCTCTATTCACTTTTTATAATAAATATCGTTCCACCGTATTTATATTTTTATAAATGATTTGTTTAGTGCGCCGATGATTAATCCTACTTATATATAAAATGTTTATAAAACTAATCACAAAACTTAACTTTTACTTTGCCATGAACCATGCGCTTTTAATAACGTTGTATAGTACATTGACACAAACTAAAAGAACATTTTTTAAATGTAATAAAACAAGAAATAGATATTTTAGAACCTACATACTAATCTCTTACAAATCTTAAAGAAAGATTTTTTTGTATTTCCTTTGCAATTAAACTAAATAACCAAAGTTTTTATATGTCAGAAGTTTAAAATACAAAATTTCACTGAGATACAGTAATTTCAGTGATAAATCAGAAATACCTTTTATTGTGGAAAAAAGATGATTGGTATGAAAGCATTTCAATTATTTTGAAATAAATAAAAGAGTATACAAGTGTAATTATATCTTCTCCATACATTAACTGAAACAAAAATATATAGAAAGTAAAACATAAATAATTGAAAAGAGAAGATAATGTGTGTATATACATATTAATATTTTCAATACATATATATATATATCAGTAAAAAAGAAGTAAACAAACTTTTATATATAATTTTAATCTAAAACATGGTTTTTTATCTTTTTTGAAAATATATATCTGCAACTACACAGATGCAATTTTATTACTTTTAATTAATTAAAATGTAATAATTCATTGAAAAAGGTATATTTTCTACGATTATTTTCTGATAATAAATATTACTATTGTTTATCTTTATTTTATTTCAAGTAGGATAAAATATTGTATATTATGCATAGAATGTTTTTTATATTTTGATAATTTCACATTTCATATTTATTTAATTGTAATCTGATAAATAATAATCTCTATAATTTTTTAGAACGAATTGAATGTCTTGAAATCTGAGATTTTTCATTTTAATTGTTATATATATTTCACTAGAATTAATACTTTTCACAGAAAAATGTTTCGAATATAGAAAGAAATAATTATAATGTTACTTCAACGTATTTATTAGCCGATAAATTCGAATTCAGTTCTATTATATGCAAGATAGAAATTATATCCAAAGTATAATATTCTAGAGACCATGATAAATATTTCTGTAATCATATTCAAGATTAAAGTTCGTCTTTTTATTAAATTGTATTACACAATACCGATCATATTTTAATAACACAATTAATATTTTTAGCAAATGTCTGAATTACATTTAATCTATAGTCCTGATGGTAATCATTTTGGTATCTAATTTGAACATCATCGTAGAAATGGTTATAATGGCAGAAATTCATGTCTCTAGTGTTGTTTAAGTTTGTGAAACTGAGTGACAAAACAGATATCTATTTTGTTAAGAATATCGTAACGTGTATAAAAGTTTGATCTTTTGGGACTCTTCATGCAGAAATCTTTCTTCTAGTGGAAATACTAAATAACGAAACAACGTTCTCTGTATCATATACATTCGAAGTCAACATCGACGTTTTTGTGTTTTTTTTTATGCTCATTTACTTTGTTTATTATGAATTTGGTGGATTTTTTCGTGCTATAACTTAACGACGGATTCAATAATATAGGTAATTAAATTTTATCTATTTTTTCATCAATATTTTGATTATATAGATCTTATAACCTTTTGCTTTCATTTGGTCGTTCTGATTTCTATTTTTTACAATATCAAGATCACCGATCGTTCGTTCAATGTTTTTTCCGAAATTCGTCAATTTTCTGTGTAGTGTAATATTAAGGTGCGATTGTAATATTAAGGTACTAACAAAATATTCAAGAGAGAAATTACTTAACTATTTTCGTTTTGTTATGTTATTATATTGTCACTTTTTGTAGCGACTAAAATAACGAGTTATTGCCATTAATAGTATTCTAATATTGTATTAGTTTTTCATCGTTATAGACGTGAAGATATGAAACATAGTTTAAAATAGTAATATTCAAATTAATTTGTAAGTATTTATAAAAATATGTACCTATATCTTAACTATTATAAGTTCTAGAATATCATACATTATATGGTATAAAAATCGTATTATTTATAACAAATTTTATAAAATATAAAAATCATATCATTTAAAATCTTTATATTTTAGTTTTTAACATATAAATAAATGCTTATGAGAACTAATCTTTATAACAGTATTTTTTATAAAGGGAAGGTGACTTGTTTACAAAATGTAAAAATTTTTTTTAATGTTTAAATAAAACATAAAAGTAATATAATTTTCTTTAATAATATAATGTAATTTAATGTACGATTAGATATTTATATTAGTAAATTAAGAAGTTTGAACAAATATTTTATATATAAGAATATGGATTATATGCATAATGTAAATTTTTTGAAGTAATGCTTAGATAGCATCTTCATGAAAATTAAATTCTTCACTTGCCAATAGGTTCATTCTCATTTTCCGTCTTCGATTTTGATATGACCATTGCCATGGTGCTGTGATAAACAGGTAAAAATTAAATAAGTACAATTGAAATTAAAAATTAAAACAAAGTGTTTGATATTAATTAATAACCTGTTACTTCTATGTCACAAATTTTTTGTCTTTACCTGGTCATTACAGGTTACTACTAGGAGTTATTGTCATGGACTATCTTCGATTCTATGAAATTAAACAAGTTACAAGTGATGCAATAGAAAACAAGTGATTGTGGTAATTGACATAAAAGAGTATTGGTGTGCCCTAGCAGGTATTTTGTAGTGGAGTCACCAGGCTATGGCTAACCTGAACTTTGAGCAACCACCACGCAGTATTGCGAACGCAAGCCTTATATCGCGTACAGGTGGTGGGGGGGGCTTAAATTCATCGACCCTTACGGGTCATGTCACACCTACCTCGAGCATGTTCTCAGGCTCATCTGCAAGCACTTCCAGTTCGGTTAACTCTGCGGTAGTAGTTACTAACGTTTATCCTGGAGCATCAGGAGCAGGCGGTGGACAAAGTAGTCATCAGTCTCAACAGCAACAGCTCTCTCCTATGGGCACCAGAGGACTGTTTGGACAGAGAGCTTTTACAGATAGACGTACAATGCCTGCTCTTGGGTTAGTTTCCCCATTCCATGTGTAGAACATAGGAATGTTGTCTGAATTTGTTATGGTTTTAATGTTAAAGTATTATCCATTATGATATTATATATTTTGTTGTATATCTATTATATGGTAATTCTATTTATAAAACAAATGAAAATATTAATATAAATTTATAGAACATCAAATCCAATGGCTAGCATGGGCACATTTGGAATACCTCAAAGTCGAAATTACGGATCTCAAATCAATAATTTTCACTCTGTTTTTGGCAGTGGAGGAGGTGGAGATACAAGTACTCCTCCATTGTTGGATCTATCCGAGTTTCCTTCATTAACAAACAGAGGACAGGGTGATTCTATGCCGCAACCTAGTCCTATGCCAGGCAAACAACCTTACGGTTTGAACACATAATAATTTAAATTTTAATATATAAGTAAATATAATTTTTATATAAATATTTATAACAATTGTAGTTGGGATGGTAAAACAACCAACATCTGAATCAAGTGAGTTTACAATGAGTTCTGAGGATTTTCCAGCATTGCCTGGAACACAAAATAGAGAAGGGCCATCGCCAGGTGGAGGTGTTTCTGGAGATAAAAACATACCTGTTGGACTTGGTCCTGAAATTGGACAAGATATATTGCAGGCAAATAGAGCACCAGGATCTGAAAAGTCCCAATTAACTAAAAGAGGTGTACAAATATTTCCTGACGGTATAATAGTTATCATTACAACTTATGTTCTTTTTTAATCATGCAATTACATATATATCTTTTTTTCAGGCAAGGTGCTTAATTTACCAACTAGTATGATACAGGACCAGTTTGGAGTAGTTGGTTTATTGACATTTATTAAGGCAGCTGATACAGATCAGAAGTTAGTATCTTTGGCATTAGGCTACGATTTAACTTCATTAGGATTAGATCTTGCTTCAGGAGATAGTATTCATCAAAATTTTGCCGGACCTTGGACAGAAAGAGCATGCCGACCTCAGGATATCGATTTTCACGTACCGCCAGAATACCTTATTAATGCAACCATCAGGTATTTTATTTTATTAATGTCGATTTTTATAAGTACGAATCATTATAGTAATTAAACTTGTACACTTTATTTTAGGGATAAGCTAGCACCAATTAAGCTAAATCGATACAAAGATGATCTACTATTTTATATGTTTTATACAAATATGGGGGATATGATGCAAATAGCAGCAGCAGCGGAGTTGTAAATATGTTTTTATATTAAAATTTTCGAATATTTTTTCTACTAGACTTTTAATAATATGTATGACTTTATTTGGAACATGAAGGTACACTAGAGAGTGGCGATATCATATGGAAGAAAAGGTTTGGATAACGCAAGCACCAGGATTGGGACTTGTAGAAAAAACATCAACATATGAACGCGGTACTTATTATTATTTTGATGCGCAAAGTTGGAGAAAAGTAGCAAAAGAATTTCATTTGGAATATACAAAACTAGAAAGTAGACCTATTCTTCCTGCGAACTTTCACCTATACCTGCCTTGACTACAGGTATCTACAAAGATACAATTCGTTTTCTTTTTTCAAATTACTTTCTAATTTGAATTTAAAAAAGATTGTAAGTATTTTTATTGAGAATTTGTATTTATTGCAGATCTGCTTGCAGACCATTGTACTGTCTTTAAGCTGGACAGGAAACAGCTATTGTATAAATGAACAAATTTAATAATCTTTAATAAAAACATAAAATTTGAAGAGTACAGAAATGAAGTTCTTTAATTACTGACTCAGTTAGAAATGGAAGTGAGTCTAATCTATTTGATATTGACATGATATTAATGATTTTGATACGTAAACCTATATGTTTTAAATGTTTAGGTGCTTATGTATAGAATGATATACTTTTTGATGATATTATAGTAATGATTAGGATTTTGGCAATGTATATAATAAAAGTAACAAACAGTTGTATTATTCAACAAAATTTTGACACTTAGGCAGCTCAAAATGCAATATGTCCACAAATTCTGTACCTATGTGATCATTTATTTTGTACCTATGTAATTGTTTAGAAATGTAAATGAAATGTTTTTTAAAAAGCGAATTTAGATTTTATAAAATGTCAGCAAATTAATATACTTTATTATTTATCAAAATTCATGAAATATATTACTATATAATGTAAATTTTTTAATGTAAAAAATGCCTTTGGACATAAAATATTTAATTAAAAATAGTAAGTAGTATGATATAAAAATGCCGTTGTTTAAAATTACAATTTATAAAATTTTTGGATCACTTAAATTGCTTTTAACAGAGTTTAGTTTTAATAAACTATAAATTATATAATACGCTTAATCTTGTTGTATATATGAGTCAAAGATTTGAAAATGTAAAATAAAATTTATATTTAAAAAATACAAAACATAAACATAAATGTTAATAATATTAATTTTAATTTAATAATTTTTAAGTTAAATGTATTTCATTTCTAAATTTTCTGGTAATAGTGTGTGATTTAAAACGTGGTTAAGTTGGATAACAAATTAAGTACTTTTAAAAGAAGTTTTCATGCTATTTGATTAATTATTTCTATCCTTTTAAGTTCTTCCGGTTTTAATATTTCAATAATGTTCTTTGTCAAATCTTAGCTTTAATAAATAAATAACACTTGTTATCATAAATCTATAAAAATTTATTATGTACGACTCAATTCCATTTCTAGCTTATAATTGTACCATTATTTAAAATATATTTTCCTTTTATTCCGTTATTTATTACATAGACTTCTATTTATATATTTTTCACATTAAAAATATTCTTAGAAAAAGATTGAATAACTTCCTGTTTATAATCGTAAAATTTGTTTTATAATTTTTCGAACTGGTTAGCAAGATTAATTACATCTTCTGATGTGTTTATAAAATAATTTTCAATGTAATTTTGGCTGTTTTTTTCACATTCATCTAGGTAATATCTGTTGAAATGAATACTTAATTAAATATACAATACAGTAAATATATTAAATTAAATAAAGATATGGATTAAATTACCTATAGTTTACCATAATTCCACAGCTATTTCCAACACCACGTGGTGAAGGGTCAGCCAGCCAATTTATTCTCCACATAACAGCTCCATTACGAAGATGAAAGTTTGCTGTAATATAAAAAATGTTAGCTGTTTAGATTAATTTTTCCATGATATGTATAAAATTCGATTTATAACAATCAACCCACCAACATTATTTAAAGCATAATTTCGTCTCTTTTCCTTATATAAATACCATGCACATGCCCTAAGTAATGGCTTCCGCAAAATTTCGCATATTGCAATATCACGAGTCCATAATGAATTATTAAAAATTTTTTTTAAACCCAAAACAATATTTTCATTGTTTAAAACCTTTTGTACAGATTCATATTCTTCATTTGTAAACACATTATGTATATCTAAAAAGTATTTTATACCAAAGTATAATATTTTGGTGCTCAATCTTATATGGTTATATTAACATTAATAAATTTTATGACCATTTGAAATAAATTGCAATTACCTTGTTTTGTTTTTTCTAAAAACCAAGTTCTAAAATTAGGTATTGGTGATAAAGTAGATAATTCGGTTATCATAGGAAATTCTGATAACACTTGTTTTGCTACTTCTTTTATCAAATAATTACCAAGTTCAATACCCTAAAAAGAATTGCGTTTTGATTTGTATGTTATATAAATTTGCATTTTTAGATATTTATATACGTACTTGTAATCCTTTCTGTGTAGAAGTTATTGAATAAAATATTGCAGTCTTTATTTTGCATTTATCTTCTTCTAAAAATGTTACTTCTGTTTTTGGATTATCGAGAATTCTGACCTTCGCTTCTTCAATACCTCTTAAACTATCTATATGTTAATAACGTATTTTACTTTGTGTGTTTTTACTTAATGTATATTATTCATTATATTGTATTTAATTTTATGTGTAAAAGATATTTATTAAGATATACCTGGTATAATATCACATAATGCTGTATGCAATACAACAAGAGGTTCTCGTGGCATTGAAGGATGAGTAAAAATATAACATCTTCTATATGGTCCAACTCTTTGTTTCAAATCTAGCCAATTTCTTATGGGATGTATTGCTTCATAATCTGAAATCTTACAATTTTCAAATAATAAAGAATATAAAATATGTTATACTGTTTACTTGCCATTTGTATACCTTTTGTAGAATATCACATGAAGTTTGCCATGTTACTCTTTCTAAGTGTAGAAATCCTACTGAAAACCAGAGTAGTAATAAATCACGTAAGGTAATATTCAATTGCTGAATTGCAATACTTTCCTCTGTGTCTTTAGCTTTTAATATTAATTCCTAACAAATATATTTGTATAAAAATAAGTGATGTACCCTACTTATAATTTTGTATGTAAGATATTTTATTATATTTTTAGTGTAAAATTTATTGACTGCAGATTGTAAATCAATAATTAAATTTTAAGAAAATAACTATTTTTTGAAATATTTAGAACATTAAATATGAATTTTATATAGCATGAAGTAATTTTATCATTAAAATTGAAGTTATGTTATTTATATCATTTTAAATTGCTTACTAATATATCTGTCCTTAAATCAACAAGAAATTTTACACCATTTTGAAGTCTTCCAATTGTAATAAACAACCATTGGTAATCTGGTGTTAAAGCATTTTTTAAATTTCGTTCATAAGAAACTATACGTCTCTCATTATTTGGCTGAAATAAAAGAAAAACAGAACAAAATAATTGCAAGTATTTTTTACTTATATTAATGCGATTTAAAAGTTTTTTTGGATTTTTAAGCTTTAATATCACAAAATTAAATATTTTATTTAACAAAAAATTAATAATATACAAACCTCTGTAGACACAAATTTTTCTGCTATATTGAATATAACAGGATGTTGAACAGCATATTTAAATGCTAAGATGCGCAAAATTTGTTCCTTGTCATTTTTGCTACTTTCTTGGTATGTACTACATAAAATACGAGCTTTGTTCTAAAATAAAATGTTAATTCTATTATATTATGCAATGATTTTATGTATGTTGCATAGAAATATTGTTAATTGAAACTTATAAATTAATATTTTTATTATTTGCAATTTATGTTAAATATTATATAAGTAACGATTTTGAGAAGTATGTTTTGGTTATGTAACTCAAAATAGATTATTTATTATAAAAAATTTAACAAAAAGGTTAGATAATATATTATATTGGAAAATGTAATTTCAAAGATAAAATTACTTTTATTATTGTATTTATATTGTAAAACTTTAAAATAATACGACAATATAAGGTTATGTTATAACCTTACTCTATATATGATAGTACTATAAAATAAACGTAAGATAACATAATTTTTATTTATTTTAATTCGATATATATCATTGTTTTAAAAGATAATATGTGTGATATGCAAAAATTTAGAGATGTAAACCATAATTTTTAAATGTAATACAAAATATCATAAAATTTGAAGAATAAAATTTATATGTTTAACTTATTGGTTTATGTTAAATATGTTTGATGTTCATTTGTCAATTATTGTTAACCATTAAAGATCAAGTAACATTTACGAAATATTAAACAATAATTTATGTTACTAACCTCAACAATCCAATTACAAATATTGCTATTTTTAAATTTGAATACTCCTTTTAATTGATTTTCAAAAGAAATAGTTTCACTGGACGTAGAAGTATCATATAGATTCCGTATAAGAAAAGATCTGAAACTCTTTTGTGTTATATTACCTTTTAAAATACATTTATTACTATAAATATCAACTAATGCTTTCACATGTGTACTTTTGAACATCATGTTTACTATTGACAACTATCATAAATCATGTAAAAAATACTTCAGTTACTTGAAATTACAAAACTAATATCAGAAGGTAACTGCTTCTTTTAACTTAGTTGAGTTTTTCTATAATAGAGATATTTTTATCTGATATGACATCCACACTTTGATATTAACATTCAGCTTAAAGGATAACAGTTAGATAGCATTAAAATATTGAGTACTTTTTATACGTAACATACATTAAGTAAAAAATTTAGCCTATCAGAAAGCTAAATGGTAATTTTTATTAATATGCAATAAACTAAGAAAGGATTTAAATAAATTTTTGCGATATATGAATAAAATCCTCGATCTGTTTGTCACTTTTATATTGATAAAGATGCACTCTTTTAATAACATTGATTATTTAATATATTGGAAAATTTAAATACAAGTTGTATAAAAAGAATGTCAGACAGTGTAACAAACAGAGCAAAATATGAAAGTTCTTTTGATAATAGTTTTTAATCTTTTCTCTATTGCTACTTTTCGTGATAGATACAACCGAGGGAAGGATTTCCTCTCTAACGTAACGTATTGTCAAAAAAGGTGTACAATGTGAAACAGTTGGCAATCATTAGTACTAAAATGGTGCTATAGTCGGAGACATTATGATACGTATTTAATTGCAGATCGATCAAAAACAAATTTTACTAAGCGTACATACTTTCAAAAATAAATGTGACCCTTTATCAACGTACAGAATGCAGATAGTGCATTTTTCTTGGGGTCTCATTTGGTATATTTTATCTACTTCTCAAGGTAATTTGACTATCTGTATTCTGTTTCATGTGACAGTTATTCAGTTTTGTAATTACACCTATTGTTATTATAATTTATGATAAGATTCAAACATTTTATTAGCTTTCTTTTGTGTTACAGTTAATGCTGATTATAACATTACATTAACACATGATGGCCCTGTAGTATTAGGTGGAACTATTACATTTAAAGCTGATATCTTTTATAATGGTATAAGACCATCAGAAACATTTAAATATAAATGGAGTGACAATGCATTAACTCCTCATATATATGAGGTTAGTTTCTTTTTATCCTATAATTTATTCAAAATAGTTTATCAATACATTTCATAATTAGATTATCAATTGAATTGTAAACTTTGCCCTGAAAAGAGAAGTTTTATAAAAGTATAATTCCTTATGACGCGATATTAAATAAATTTAATTGCTCAAAAACCTTTTGTTACAGTTTTAATAAAAAAAAATCAGATTATTATATTATAATATGTTTCTTACATTTCAGTATTATCATTTATAAAACCTTAATGTATAAAACCTTAAATACTAATTTTGAATACATATATAACTTTGACTTTTCATAGACAGGGGCTATATCAAATACAACAACATATTGGAATTTAAATATTGCCCATGAAAATTATACAATTGGAAAATATGAAGTTGAAGTAGTGGTTTATAAATATGTCGTGTTTTGGTGGCAGGATGTTACCAGTACCCGTACCGAGTTTTATGTGACTGGTAAGTTAAGAATTGTTAAAAATCATTTTATAATATATTAACTTTTTGTCTATTATGTATATCATCAGATTAATGTTTTAATAGAATCTTTCAATGGAGACATCAAAGTTATACAGCCCAACAAAATATCAATGGATACATATGTCTCTTCAGCATCTGAAGCAAACATGACAATAAATATAAGAAAAGGAGATATGGATTATTTGATGAAAGCCACATCAGTATCAATTTATTGGTTTATAGATTGCAGATATTTTGGTCAAACGAATGACTTAAATTTCCTCTATAATTTTACAACTCCCGATACATCACATGTGTTAGAAGCTTTGGTCGTTGCATCATACGATTCACCAACAACAACTGTTCCACCTACTACAACGGTTCTACCAGTAACAACAACAATTATTCCTTCTAGTATAACTGTGCCAAATGTTACAATATCAAATACTACAACAGAAGGTGTGATAACTACTACCATATCTAGTAAAAGCATAACTGCAAAACCAATATTAATATCTACAACAATACCTCTAAATAATTCAGAAAATGTCAGTATTTCCAATGTAAATATTTCTTTACCTTATATTTGTTCCAACTCTTCGATAATTCCACCAGATCCTAATAAAACATATGGGCACTTTACTAAAAAAATTGATGTTCGTGGTAAGTAATATATTGTATGAGATCATATAAAATAATGATTTATGTTCAGTATAAGTTATAATAATGTATATTTATGGAATTTCTAGCACCTATAATGAATATATCAGTAGAGGGTACAAATTGGATTCAACCATGGGATATGTTATCTCTTAATGTAACATGTAAAGGTTCAGGACCTTTTAATAAGTGCCTTTATTTTCATAGAGGGAAGTATAATGTTACGGGAAATGAAACATGCGATACAGAAGATAACCTTTATTCTTGTAATTTTTCCATCATACATTATTTCTTGGAACCTAGCATATATACAATATTAATTATATTAGATAATGATGTCAGTAAACAAATCTATCCCTTGACAATAAATATTTATAAAGGTATATGTTATAAATATTGATATCAATAATAATAATAATAATGATACAAATTTTGTCTTTCTACAAATATTAATTGCTTTGATTACATTTTTAAATGTGTTTTCTAGTGACAACAAAGCCACAATTATCAGTGATTGTGGTACCTGTTTCTTGTTCTCTTGCTGCTGCGGTACTCATTATTTTTGGCATTGCATATTACATACAAAGTAAAGCAAGATTTACAGTGGAAGTTGCAGATTTTGACTTTGGTCAAAATAATCCAGAAATGGAGTATAAAACATTTACAGAACGTTTAAGAGATTCGATTAATAACGCTATAAGACCAGGAAGCAAACGGATAAGTGTATGCCAGCCCTATTATGGCAGCATGAATCGCTAACAAGTACAGATTGTACAGACTACATATTCTTTGACTGTCCATGACAGTCTTCACACATTGCAAAATAATGTTAATATATTAGCATCTAACACATAGTAGCGCCTTGATAGAATGACGATCATTCGTCAATTCTTATTACAGAATGATCATCCGAGTAATTGATATACGAGAAATGAAATTGATATTATTTCTTGAATCTCGAATCTTGGTATTATTTCATTAGAATGTTATTGTCAGTGTATGGATTACGTTATTGTATCGATTATCATTCTATACTTTTATTATCTTCATTTTTAAGCACTAAACAATACGAGCTATTCTGCATTGCCATTATTGCTTTTGTATTGCCATTACTGCTTCTGCATTGCCATTACCGCTTCTAACATTTCTTTACTTTTCTTTCCTCCATTTAAATACATGCTTTTATATGCACTTTATTATATTTATGAATTATTTATTGTTGTATTTTTATATACAATGTGTCGAATTTTAATGGAAATAATTAAACATCACCTTTAATTTTCATTTCAATCAAACACGCTTTATGTTATTTTTGACATCATAAGGTAATGAACATTTTATAAATTTCAGGGTTACAAACCTCTTAGTAATTCTCAAACTATTCAGTGATGTTTAAAATGAAGAAAAAAGTATTGAAATTATCAAGTATTTGGATTAAAGACTATGGGAGATTGAACAAGTGAAGAAGATGCTAAACGAAATGAATTACAAGAAGAGTTTCAAAATTAATATATCTTACGACATTTTTAAGTATCAAATAATTTAATCAGGAAGTTATTAATATTATATCATTAATAATACGAATTTATTCATTCCAAGGAATTTATAAACGAAATTAAAATTGTATATAGAATAAATAAATATTGTATATATAGGCTGTGTACATAGTATGCAATGAAATATTGCTTTTGATGTTTTGCGGAAATGAAGTTATAATATTAATTTATAATATTTTTTCTAGAATTTTAACATTGTGAAATTTCATGAAACACATTTTTTCTACTTTTAATGTGTTTAACTTCGGGTTACTGGATTCATGTACTACTTAACTCATTCATCACAAGAAAAATATTGGTAAGCACGTAATTATATAAGCATGTAGATTACCAATTACAAAAGCGTGATAAACAAAAAGATATAATACTTATTTGAATGATACATCTTGTAATGCGAATTTTTCGTATATATATGTGCTTCTACACATATACATGCAATTTGCATATACGTATATAGTATTAAATTTAATTACCCAGATATATGAAAGTATTTCAGTAAGTTATTCAGCTAAAACTACTTATAAAAAAAATTGTTAAGTTAGATTACGATTTCAATGATTCAGTTATAAAGTAACCTACTAAATAGTATTTAATAAATAAAAGTGTTCTTGTAAAGAATTGGTGCTACTGTTATTTTCCATCATTTATTTATGCTTCTGTAATTTCAATAACGTTTAAACGAGGAAGGAAATTAAAAAATAACGCGGGTAACAGGTGGCACCATCTGTACACGATTATTGCGATCAAAAAATCTGCGTGTTCGTGAGTTCGTGAGAGTTCATTGGTAATATCGTTAGGGATTTAAGATGGCGGCTGATGAAGTAAACTTACGAAATTGTGCTCTGTTAAAAGTCGTTTGTGCTTTTGTCGTTTATTGAATATTGTCAGTTGATAGTTTCAATTCATCTTTATGTAATATCGATTTAAGATCTTCAACGAACGAAACGTGTCTCTCGAAAAAGTAAGATATAAACTTTTCCCGAGTCACGGGCTTACAATGTCAGTAATTGCCTCAAAGCCATGCCACGAGAAAGAGAATTTGAAATCAACGGAGGAGGACGATTGGAAAATGCAGCTTGCATTTTGCAAACCACGGCATACAGCGACAATTGAAGGCGTAAATTGCATTACACAGACATGGAGGATGAAAGAACGGGTTTGTTACTTTTTTTCTTTGCTTCTTTGGTTGATATACCCTGACAAATTATGTACTTAATTCTATGATAGAGTTTTATAAATTTCTATTTTCTAGATGAAAACTGTGAGCGTGGCTCTAGTTTTATGTTTAAACGTTGGTGTTGATCCACCGGACATTGTCAAGACGCAACCGTGCGCACGTCTCGAGTGTTGGATCGGTATTTATTTTAGTTTATTTACATCCCCACAATTCCCCGCTGCCATTGCCATTATGTAATGCATTTTGAGGTTATGCATGTGGATGACAGCAGTCTGTAAATGAATGCGATTTTAGTAAATAAGCTGTAGATGGCGTTATATTTATTATTAATTTGAATATTTTATCTGTAGTATGAGAATGTTTTTTTGCTTTCTTTCCTTTGTTTTTCTTTTACTGGTTATTTCAAATGTGCATAATTTCTTTTTTGTGATTGCATTATTTTATAGTTTTGTATAATTGTATAATTATAAACAAAAATTGCACTGGTTTTAATTATTCTATTCAAATGATCTAATTGTGACTTGAAACTTAATTGTTATTGATTACAATTAGAACAATTATAATTTTTAAAATTTTATAGATCCTTTGTCAGTGAGTCCACAGAAAGCTTTAGAAACTATAGGTTCTAATTTACAAAAACAGTATGAACGATGGCAACCAAGAGCTCGTTACAAACAAAGTTTAGACCCCACTGTTGAAGAAGTTAAAAAATTGTGTACTTCTTTGAGACGAAATGCAAAGGAGGAAAGAGTTCTTTTTCATTATAATGGTCATGGTGTTCCTAAACCTACTAGTAATGGTGAAATTTGGGTATTTAATAGAGTTAGTAAACTCAAGCATTTTAATTAGTATAAATAATAATTTGATAAATATTTTTAATATCACATTATTATTGCAGACATATACACAATATATTCCTTTGTCTGTATATGATTTACAGACATGGATGGGTGCACCTAGCATCTATGTATATGACTGCTCCAATGCAGGTATTATTGTAGAGTCTTTTCAACAATTTGCAGAGCAACACGAGAAAGAATATGAGGTATAAATATTAAGAGAGATTTAAGTAAAAGTAATTGTCATATGTAACCATATTGAAAATGTTACTTTATAGATGGAAAAGCAGGCAGTTCAGCAGAATCGTGCAACTGGAGTTGCAAGTGCCACTGCACCATCCTATAAAAATTGTATCCAATTGGCAGCATGCGCTGCTAATCAAATCTTACCTATGAATCCAGACTTACCTGCAGACATATTTACATCATGTCTTACAACTCCAATAAAAATAGCATTGCGATGGTAAGATAGAAATATAATTTGTTGAAGATATACCAAATTTTGTATAGTACCAGAGTTAAACTACTATTTCTTTTGTAGGTTTGTCATGCAAAATACATCAAAGTTGGTACCAAAAATATCACTAGATTTAATTGACAAGTAAGAATTATATATAGTAGGGACAAGTTTATAGTACTTATGTATATAGTATTTTCTTGAACGAAATAAAATGTTGAAATTATGATAAATACATTTCAGAATTCCAGGACAATTGACTGATAGAAGAACAATGTTAGGGGAACTTAATTGGATTTTTACAGCAATTACTGACACTATTGCATGGAACACATTGCCAAGAGGTAAATTTGTATACTATAATTGTTGTTAGAATATATAAATGACAAATACTAAATATATTCGATTTATAGATTTATTTCAGAGATTATTCAGACAAGATTTATTAGTAGCTAGTTTATTTAGAAATTTCTTACTTGCTGAAAGAATACTTCGATCATATGACTGCACTCCAGTTTCTTGCCCAAAATTACCACCTACTTATCAGGTAAATAGAAAAATATTTTAACCTTAATATTTTTCTAAAAATTAGGTATTTTTTTTATTTATTATTATTCTTTCATTAATATATTTATCTCTTATTAATTTAGCACCCTATGTGGCAGGCATGGGATTTGGCACTTGATCTCTGCTTAGCACAATTGCCATCTATTCTTGAAAATGAAGATCAATTTATACATTCACCTTTTTTTGAAGAACAATTGACAGCCTTTCAAGTATGGCTTACACTAGGTTCTAAAAATCGCAATCCTCCAGAGCAACTGCCAATAGTACTACAAGTGTTATTAAGTCAAGTTCATAGACTAAGAGCGTTAGAGTTATTAGGGCGTTTTCTTGATCTTGGTCCATGGGCAGTGAACTTGGCTCTTAGTGTAGGCATTTTTCCATATGTTTTAAAATTACTTCAAAGTAATGCCAGAGAACTACGTCCACTACTTGTTTTCATTTGGGCAAAGATTCTTGCAGTTGATAGTGTAAGTGTTAAGAATTTCAATATCTTAAACCTTTCATTAATTATTTATTATATTTTAGACTTGTCAAGCAGATCTTGTACGAGATGGAGGGCATAAATATTTTTTATCTGTTCTTCAGGATACTTCTATACCGGTATTATATTGTTATACATAATTTTATCGAAAAATTTTTTCATGCAACTTTTTTATACAAATCTATTCTGTTTTAGAGTGAACATAGGACGTTAGCAGCCTTTGTTTTGGCTAGCATTGTCAATGACTATCGACCGGGTCAAGTAGCTGCAAATCATGGCAGTCTTGTCTCAATTTGTCTGGAACAACTTGGAGATTCAAATGCTTTATTACGACAATGGCTATGTTTGTGTCTCGCGAGACTTTGGCATAATTATGACAAAGCAAGATGGTGCGGAGTCAGAGACATTGCCCACGAAAAACTGTTTACATTATTACAGGACCCAGTTCCTGAGGTATAAAATCATTTCATGATGAGGTCAAATTCATTTATTTAATGTATTAATATTTATGCATGATGATAGTAATATATTTAAAAAAGAAATAAAATTATATAGGTTCGAGCGGCGAGTGTTTATGCTTTGGGAACATTCATAAATAGTGTAACAACACGAAGTGAACATGCGAATAATATTGATCAAATTATAGCTATGACGCTTATTAATACTGTGTCTCATGACATGTGTCCCTTAGTTAGAAAAGTATGTAAGTTTGTCGTATAACAATACATATTCTAATTATATACGTAATATTCTTAATATAAAACAAATTATGAATTATTTTACAGGAATTAGTAGTAGCACTTCAGTGGATGGTATTACATTTTGAAAATTCGTTTGTAACATTAGCATTGGCTGAAGAAAATAGTCGAAAAGATCTCGTAGTGGAGACGTTATCGCCATTTAGTGGAATGAGACGTATTAGTTCTAGAGATAGGTTGAAAATGCTTTCTCCGAACAACACGTACAGTGTGGATAGTACAGATGGATTTGGTCAGGATCGTATTAAAAGAGTGTCGTCGTCGTCGTCTATTAGTAGCTTAGGTAAGTGATAAAATGTGTTGCTTTTAGCTAGAGTTACTAGCTTTATTGCCGGATTTTCGATAACAGTTCCTTGTATTGTTTCATTCATGTACCAGGAAATAATTGGGAGTTCGTGAGGAAACCTTGCGAGTCACTTGGTAATAATGATTGGAAATTCCATTGCATGTTCGTACATAGTTCATCCTTCATTTTTAGATCTCGTAATTTTTAATTTATAGCCAATGCTATATCACTATTTTGTTATTTACAAGCACATTATCGTAAGGAACAGATATTTTTCTATATTAAAAATAAAATACAACAAACCGTGTTTTTTATTACTTGTAGGGCACAGTTCTCTTGGAAATTTACCAAGTCTTTCCTATGGTAGTGTATATATGAAATTGTGGCATGGATTATGCAGTCTTGACAATGATCCTCATCCTGTGGTTGCTACTATGTCTCAGAAGGTCACAAATCATATTCGAAATCAGGTAAACACGATGATTTAATAATGATTACATTGATTTATATCAAAATTTAATGAAATAGTACAATATTTCTTAACTGCAGGTCAAAGAATCCTCTGCACCTAAGGAAGTAATTGAAACAAAAATATCTTCGTCACTGTCTCTTCCGCCTTCTCCATCAAATCGTACTACATATTTAAGGTTAGTCATTATTTAATATATTTTTATATATGATTTTTATACTGTTATGTTTAACTTATTCTAAAATAAAGTAATAGCAAAGGAGAATCACCACCTACAGTAAACTCTGGAACAGATTTATTACGTTCGTCGAGAATACCATTGCATGGCAATCGTTCAAGAAAACCAATTCCCAATACAGTAAGAATTACTTGATGTCGTTTATGAGTAATGCTGTTTTACTTATATTTATAGCGGTATTTTATTGCAGATTTCAGAAGAAGCAGATGAAGTTGCTGGAATTAAAACACCATTAACTACTTCACAATTTGTTGAATGGAGTTGTGCTCAATTTGCTCAGCCTGTTAGTTTAGAAATTGAAACTGAATCAATGAATGACATGGAAAGTAGAGCACATTATGAAAGAGAATGGCGGTAAGAATTCTTAATGTAATTACTTACTATAGTATCATTGCAAAGAGAAAAACTAACTTGCAGTCTTCAATATTTAGATACTTAAGAAATAAGAAACAAAGATGTGATGCAAGAGAAGAACAATTACGTGCAGTACAAAGTAGGGTAGAATCACAAGTATTTCACACAAGGTGTTCACATTCTCCAGAAGTTTTAACATTTCATCCTTTTGAACCTCATTTGGCTGTAGCATTGAAAGATTACTTTGGGTATTTGTTTTAATATAGTCTAATTTCGTTACTATCATATGAGACATGATATTACTTAATAAATTATTTATTTACAGGGTATGGGATTGTCAGACCGGTACAAAGTTAACTTATTGTGCAAGTCATGGAAATAAAATGTCTCGTATTACAGCGCTGGAGTTTATTAATGCTCACGATATAACGTTATTAATGGCTGGATCTGATGATGGTTCGGTTAGAGTGTGGAAAAATTATAGTAGTATGTTAAATCGCGATCCAGTTTTACTTACTGCTTGGCAAGCAATGGCTGATATACAACCTGCAACAAAAGCAACTACCGGTATGTATATTCTAGAATATCAATGTATTTATTGCAACTATGTACATTAATTAAAATTGTTTGTAGCAACAGCTGGATTAGTTACTAAGTGGGAGCAAAGATCCCTTACATTGGCTGTAACAGGTGATGTTCGTATTGTCAGACTTTGGGATGCAGAGACTGAATTAAAGAAACAAGATATACCAACAGGTGCTGATTGTTGTGCTACATGCGTTGACGTCGATGGTATAGGTTAGTTTCTTACATACTTTATATTAATTTAATTGCAGAATTAGATATACATGTAAAAGGCGTAAAATGTGATAGAAGTAAACATTATTTTATTTAATTACACATAGGTGCCATGATGGCAGTAGGTTGTGGAGATGGTTCAGTTCGTTTATTTGATAGAAGATTGCCCCCTTTAGAATCAAGAGTTATGATTTGGAGAGAGCATACAGCATGGGTGCTAGGCACATCTTTGAGAAAATGTGAAAGATCTGCGCCGCAACTGTTCACTGGATCATCTTCAGGAGATATTAGAATATTTGATCTTAGAAAAAATTCTTCTGTGAGCACTGTACAGATAACACAAGGTATTACAGCATTGGCAGCACATGAAATGGCTGATATTTTTGCATGGTAAGTTTAGGATATTATTGACCGGAATCATAGTAAAATTATACAGATTATTTCAGATCTGTTTATGCATATTCTTTTCAGTGGATCAACAAATCACTGTATAAGTGTATATAACACTATGGGTCAACACCTAAACACAATAAAATTTCATGAAGGATTTATGGCCACTCGTATTAGTCCAGTAAGTTGTCTAAGTTTTCATCCTTATCGTGTGATTCTAGCAGCTGGTTGTGTAGACAATACTATCACAGCATATGCATCTGAATCACGCAGATGACTAATAGAGATGGAATTGTTGTAAAATTATTTTTACAAATGTAAATCAATGGTACTTGATACTCTTAACACTAATAGTCAGTGAAAACAAATGTTAGGGGCGTAATATTGGACTTTATTAGGAAAATTAGAAGGTGCATTCTTATTTTTCACTTATTTACGATTTTCTACTGCGTTTTTTTCGTATCTACAAACGCCTTTCTTTGGAATTAATTTATGTGGAGAAACTAACAATAATTCTTGTGATTACAAAACCTGTGAAGCAACTAAAGTCTTTTGGGACGACCAAAGAGAAGATAATACAAGCTACATGTGCAAGGGCAATGTAATATTTTGAAACGCAGTTGAAAAAAATTTGATGTTCTTACGAATAATGATGCATAATATATGCGTATGTGATGCAACGAAAAAGATTTGAATGTATGTATGAATGTGTTTAATATTTAATAAAGCTTGTAACATTCGCAAGGAAATAACCTTGATTATTGTGCCATGCAAAATTAGCTCCAATTAGATTTATGAATAATGTTTCATATAAATTTAGGTAATAGAAGATTCAATTGTTTTTCACATCTTAATAATTCCTTCCCTTAATTCTCTTTTTATTTCTTAATATTTTTACAAAATTTTAGTCTTGGAGCTAGAATTTATTTAAATAATTTAACTACATTTAGTTTATGACTAGTATCAATAATAATAAAGATCAATAATAAAGAATAAATATAGTAAAGATTAAAAGGACCGAAATAAATTACTTAAAATGGCAACTGTATGAAACAATGTTTCTGTATTAATGAAAAATTTTTTGTAAATTTGCTTTATGTATATGTTTTTATTTATAACTCTCATTATGAAACTTTTCGTTGCAATTTTAAAGAAAAAGAATTGTTTTTGTAAATATTATGTATCATATATTTATCAACAACAATATTATTTGTTAAATGGTATTAATGTTGCGTTTAAGTAATAATGGTTTATAAGCGTCTCTTTGTAACTTGTGAAAATACCTCTCATCATGTTAAAAATTTAAAAAGTTTGTAAGGAAATGCCTTCTCAGTGACAAATGATTTAAATAATTATGCAAATATATATAATTTGCATTTGACTAATTAAGCCACTATACTATTTGGAAAGTATTTTATGAATATTTATATGTTGTATGTGTGTGTATTTTATATTGCTATTGTAACCCTTCATTGCTACCGTTATTGTTTATGGATATTATAATCGTTTTGAAAGAATGTCACATCGGTATGTATCAAGAAGAAGCAATCTGATTTTATATGTATTAGTAATATGAGTATAATCTAAATTGCATAAATGATAAGGAAGAGCAAGAAAAAATCAGGTAATAAATTCGCGAATAAAAATGTACATAAGTATAGAATATCAAGTGTAATGTTTGAAAAACCGCAATGTTAAAAATATAGATTTACTTCCTCGTATTATATATACAATAATTTTGTTAGTAATATTTAGCATTCAGAAACGCGATAAGAGATGTGGATTGCTATCTTTTAAATATATGTATAAAATAAGGATCTCTGATGTAGTTGCATATATAAGATGTTTCAAAAATTGAGTGCATTCATACTCACGTATAAATGTAAAAGAGTAAATTTTTACTTAATAACGGAGTACATAACAAATAATGTTTATTTGTGGCATAGAACCCTTTGTGCGTGTATATAAAATTTATATATAGATTAAAAACACGCTTTGTGTTTGGAGAAAGAGATATTTATTTAAATGGAAAAGATAAGATATTTTAATCGTGAAATTGATGTAGCATTACAATTTATCAATTTGTGACACGTGTTTCTGCCAATACATTGGTTATTTTGATTGTAAACTTCCGGGACACATTATATAACCGGGGTTGATGGGAATTTTAATGGAGACATCTAAATGGTACTTACTCGTTAAATTCAGCATTAATTGTTATATAAACGCTTAGAATTATTTCTGTATATATTATTATATATACGATGCACCGTCATATTGCTATCGTTAACGATAACTATCGGAAACGTGAAACATTAGGAGAATAATTCACGACAGGGCGAATATGGTGTATTATTTTGCGCTGTAACCGTTATTATACATATATGATCGCCTTGTAACAAATATAATATAATTATGTTATTTCAGTGTAAGATTAATTTGCACAATTGTTTATTTACTAACGCAAATGTTAGGTAATGGCGGAAGGTACGTAATAGATAATATCTTAAAAATTTTTATTACTAATTATGAATAATAATTATATTATTAATCGTATTATTATTATATTTTAGAGAATTATCAAAGTATTTAAATTAATCGTGTGATTTATTTTTGAATAGATATGTTACAGTAATAAGTGATAACTGTCATAACATAAATAAAATGTAACTATTATTACAGAATAAACGATGAATTAACATGATTATATATATAGCAATACGTATTGACTAATATGGTACAAATTGGTTGATTAGTCTTGTAACTGTCATTGATTGGTTTATGTCGGAAGGAGAAACCTACGTATATATATTGTAAATATGTATATATGAACTTAGTTACTTACTAATATTCAGATCATCGTCATTCTTAGATTTGCAGTGTCACTTTGCAAATGTAAGTGTAAATCAGAGTGAAGGAATGGGTCATCAAAGTGTAACTAACGGTTTGTATATTTTAACTGGTTCTGTTAACAATAGAATCTCACCATATCACAATCTCGTTGATTATAGTTGCAACAAATTATTGCTTGAATATAGTATTTAAATGTTAACCAATGAAACAGATGTTATAATGTTATTTCTAGGATAGCTTAGAGATAGATCTATTACTGGATTGCTGTATATCATTACGATTCGTCAATTCCGTTCGAGAGTACTAAATTTCAAATTTCTTATTTCCGCAGTTATTAAAAACGTGCCTTTCGAAAAAATAATTGAAATAGGAATACGATTATACAACATTTGTTTATTTTCATAATACAATTTTTATTATAATCATTACATATATATAGTAGATGTAAAAAACAAATTCTGTATTTTTGGTTTTATGGTTTATAGCTTTAATGCAAGTTCAAATATTTTCCCGCCTCTTAGCGTGTATACAGCGCCGACGTTTAGTTTTTAAAATAACTTTTCGTTTAGCATTCTGATTAGAAAATAGTCGTAGATACAACGTGTAAGATGTTGATGAAGTACATATTTAATATTGCATTTCATTTGCGTTTTAACTTAATAGCAACGTTGCTAAAGTTGCTGGAACGAATTCTGTGCTTACAATTAGTGTAGGAAATGATACAATTCTATCAAAGGAGATTTTAACTTTAAATGTAGCTATGTTCCAACTATAAAAATGACTAAGAAGCTTAGAACGAAAAACAATAAGGAATACAGAATAAAAATGAACAAAAAAATAGAAAGAGGAAGTCACTGACATCAAGAGAAGGTATTTCAATGATTAAAATATTTCTAATGTAAATATAGAAGAAACCATTTCAAAAGTATTTTTCTATATAAAAGATATATTTTAAATAATATGAAATTAAAACTACATACTGAATTCTTTTCCATAGCTAATATACATATTTAAATACAGCTTTTGATCAGTATCTTTATTAAATTCATTAAATTTGAATTTTTAAATAAAATTAAATCCATGTCTGATGATTTGAACGAAGGCTACTATAAATATGTAGCTTGTCGCGAAACAAACGCCTGGAAGATGTGCATCTAGGTATCTACGGTTTGTTTTATGACGGAGCGGAAGAAGAAGAGAGGTATTAAGGCAAGCGCTTCCTTTAAACAATATTTACTCTTACTTCCATATTTTTCTTTAATCTTATCTTCTTTCACTTTACAGAATGTCCCGACTATTTCAACGACCTGTTATACGTATTAGCAACCAGTGTTACTAGATAAAAATAGGTTCGGGTACTGACCTCATTTCATGATATTCGGGAACAAGGATAAAGTAGTTTTCTCCGTGCACTTTCCTGTTATCCTGGAAGTTTAAACGCATTATTAATATTGTAAGTATATATTTTTTTGTTGAAATTACTATTGTAGAATATAGTGTTTTAAATTGTTACTGAGTTATAAATGAAACCATATACAAAATATATTGTATAATAACCTGAATAACTGTGTAAACTAACGAGGATTATGTTTAGTAAATTCGGTTAAATTTTAAGATTAAGTAGAAATTTTTAAGGGAATTCACAATTATGCTCTATTTTGATAAGAAGCTGCCATAATTTATGATTTATTTCCTTGTAAATGGCCTGTTGACGGCCAATTTCAAATTTTGTAAAAAAGAGTTAACATAGTAGATATAAAATTATTAAAAAGCTGAAGATGAATAATCTTCTTTTTGCCATTATAGCAATTATTTTTTAATGTAATGAAATAAAAATTTATATATTTCTGATATTGAAAATTAAAAAGGATTTTTATATCTTCAGAATTAATAGAATAAAATAAAGAAAGATTTTTTTTTAATATTTTAGTCGGCTGTGGATTCCTTTAACTCGTTACAACGTCCGTGTACTTTCCCTTTTTCTATTTCTATACATTTGACGAAAGTTTCAATTTCGGAAGCTGCTAATGAGATTTACGATTTAGAAATTTCAATTCGATGGCAATCCATCTTTGGAAATTCTTTGTATTCCATTCGGATATTATTTGTCTTCCATTTTCCATATCCTCGCAGATCCTCCCAGATTTTTGTGTAAATTGCCTGTCAGTATTATCAAATAATGCCAGGAGCGTTATAGATCGATAACTTTGACATCATCCTTACTCGTACTACTTATTTCATTTTCCTAGAAAATTATTCTGTTAAGATATCCTATATATATCTTCTTCACAAACGTAAAATTTCAATTAAAATTACTATATCTTTTTAAAACAATTTTATTTTTAATTTTCTCAAATTAATCATTTAGATTAATTTAGAACTAAAATACAATAAACTAAAATGTTTGTTAGTATTAAGTTTTTACTGACTACTTACATGAACTCTGAAACTAAAAAATATTGAAAGATCTATTACATTATATTTACTATTATAAACATTTAGCAATATTGAATTGTATTTAGTGGCAACAAAAAGTATTTGTTCAACACTGTATTTATTATAACATTTACATATTAATTAATTAAGTCCAAGCACATTAAGTTTTATATCATTTGGTAGTATTTTGATATAACTGCAAAAAACTTGGTACTATGAAAATAAAATGTGAAAATAAAACCTGATCAACATTTTTTGTGACCACTATATATACAATTTCTTCCATTTACCATACATCTAAATCCATTCTCTAGAAATTCTTTCAACGTCATCCCCATAAACATTGTATACACTTCTATTGACTATTGTCGTACCAATAAAAAAAAGTGTATATATAATTACTTATGTATGACGTTTGATTACTTATGATGGAATCGTAAGAGGCAACGATTATCCGCTAAGACGAAATAACATAATTGTAAAGGTGAACGTTCATTCATGTTTCATGGAGGAGACTTGTGTTTTATGTTTGTTTCATGTTACAATGAGCACCCATTATTAAACTACGGACTGTGATTCAGGCCGGGGTAGGCACGTGCGATGTATGCGCGGACGAGACAGCGGTGCGAGGCGCAAAGCGCAGCCGCAGTCGTCGCTCGGATCTCGATCGGGCCGGTTGCGTACTGTGTTTGTAGGTAGATTCGCGAGCTACCAACAAGCGTCGTTTAGTCCATTCCGAGCCGTGCAATCGAGATGGTCTTTTTCCTAGTTTTTCTATATGACCACGCGTAAGCATTGCTCTTCTGCGTGTGTTTGTTTTGCTCCTAACATTTATCTATCTCGCGACCGTGTAACGACATTTAAGTAACGATCGTTCGTTCGTTCGTTCTTCCTTTTAAGACTTTAAGAAAGTGAGACAGAGAGCCAACGAGATAAAAAGAGTACTATAATTCAAATCATCATGGATCGATCGTCGAAAATGATTCTACGAAAGATCATTATAGATTTCGTGTGCTTGCTTATTGGTAAGTGGATCAACGTATTCATGCGTACGTATAGATGCGCGAACGAATAGTCCGAATATTTCCGTGATTCGTAGCACGAGTGGTAAACGACTGGCTTGGAGAGATTCCTTTGTATCCGCGCCAGAAGAGTACGATGAACGATGATTACGTTATATCGGGCGGCTGTCAGATTGACAGTCGAGGCGCCGCATGCGGCCTGTTTGATCTCTCAGCGAACTAACCTTTAAATTGGCAGGTGCTTACCTCGTACGGAATTAAGAATCTATCGCAATGTAGGGTAAAGTAGGGTTATTTCAGTGAGAAAGATACTTGAGTCAAGCTAAGTAATTTAACTTGTAATTCGTGGAATTTGCTTATGAATAGTTTTTGACTGATCTATGTTTGAAAACAGACTCGTTCAACTTGCTATTAGTGGCGTAATAGACAATCAAATATGTAGATCGTATACATCGTATACATTGAGAGAGCTCGACGGCCATGGTTCTCTACGAGGACATAATTTTTACTCGTCAAAAGGAATGAAGTTTGTCCAACTAAGATCGTTAGTTGTGATTATAATTTAGCAATGTGTATTACTTTATTTCTAGAAATTAGTTTCCTATTTATTCTATTATTTCTTATATAATACCTCCTGACTTGGATAACTTTACCATTATTCGAATTATATTCATGTTTTCCATATTCTTTCACTCTGAATCTAGAGTATGTAGACGATATTTTATGTAGAGTCTAGAGTATGTAGACAAGCCTGACTATTATATACAAAGATTATATACTAAATAACTCGTATACGAAATCGTACGTTGTACGTTACTATAAACCTATAAACAATGTATTGTCATTACTAGACTACTGATGATTATAAAAATCTATATTTTTATAAATATAATTAAGAAACTAGAAGTTGGGTAAAAAATTGTTTTATCTGTTAGATGTTGTAAAGATTTCTATATAGATTACTATACGGTGCACGATCTTCAATTGTATTCACAAAAATATGAATTTGCAGAACTATCTATAATCTAGTCGTTACCCTATTAAACTTTCATCTAGTACCATTAGTACGATTATAATGTCGTGAAGAAATATATACTATTATAAATATACGAGTCGCTTTCTAGCTCAGAGTGTACGTTGTGCGTGTCTGAAGGTTATTGTTTAGGTAGGCGAGCTTCCAATGCTATATGGTACATACCAATTCGAGATTCGAGTATTCTAATGCACGAACGACGAATCGATCGTCTGCTACATTCTCCTAACGTAATTTAGGCGAACCTAAACAAACGTACAACGTGCGTTCGATGCCGCGGCATCGATAATGCTTTTTCAAGCGTTCGAACGTTTTCCGGTTTGCACTTCTTTTTCCTTTGATCCCTTAGGTATGTTTTTATTGCATTATCTGCACGCGTACGTGTCTTCCAAACAAATTCTTTAGTTTGTTGCTGATTTCTTTAGTTCGTTGATTTTGCAATGTTGAATTATGGAAAGGTTATGAAAAATTGTTTAGATTATCTTGGTAAACACAGGAGAATAGTAACACCCTTTAGCTCGATCGATTTAATCTGAGAAGTGGTGACACGGTTTCGTTTAACGGGTTATCTGGTACACTGCAGTTATTCGATATTCTTTCTATTTCATAAAAATTTGATATTTAAGGCAATCCAATAAACTTTTTAAACCAGAAACTTCTTCCTTATTAGACCGTCTTTGTCGCAATATATCCCATGAATATTAATGTAAAATTTAAATAAGGTTTATTAATTTATGGAAAGACAAAGTTATGAGGATTGCTCAAAATAAGAAAGAGCATTGAAACAAATTGTAAAAAATTGTAAAAGTATTCGAAATATTTCTTTGTTTCTTATCTATAATATAATATAAATATGATGAGATGTACAAAATTAGAAATCAGAATTAAAACAAAATGAAGGGTGGAAGATTTCGATTTATTTAAAATAATTTCAGGTGTTGGTCTTTTGTGATTTATATTTTGTAATTCGTGGTTGCAGAATAATATATTTATTTTGAGTTGGGCGATTTTTTCGAAGGTCTCATTTGAAATTCTGTTCTTCTCGAATCTGTCTCGGTGTCGCAATATCGCCTGTAGAATACAAAAATAAGCTGAAACTCGAGAAAAAATATCTTCAGACGTTTCTTCACTAGAAAATCTTTATTCATTCGCAATATACAATTCAATAATAAAAAGATAGAATAAAAGTTTATCATATCGACGATTAAGTAACTTTTTCCTAGTTTATAACCTAATTTAAAGTATTTATATGCAAATTAGATTATCATGGAATACATTTGAAGGGAACTAAAGTTGGAATAGAAAGTTGATTGTCCTTTTAGATATTTATTCTTCATGTTGGTGTAATCATTTGTCAGAAACGAAATTTATTACCGAAAACCAGATTTATTGCTGTTTCTGGTTCACCCGCCATCATCTATGGTCATTCGAAGCAATGCCGCGTCGCGTCGTTGAGACCGAAGAATATTTACGACGTACAAAGAAAAGAAAGAGGCAAAACAGAAAAAGATACTGACTGTGTTAAAACGTGCGAATCCAACTTCGTAGGTGAATTGGACACGTAAGAATAAAAATATATTGTGTGTTATTCAATATTTCGATATTTTAAAGTTATGAACTCATAGTATTATACACGTACAGTCGTCCTATCTGTAAGAAAAAAAATGTAAGATTCATAAATCTGAGTTGCGATGTAAGTTTCTAAATTTTATTCTATTACCGAGTTTCTGACGTGTAAAAAGAATCGGTGATAGACAGAACAGATGATATACAAGAGCGTTATTTTTTAGATTTCGATGAAACTTTATAGGTTAGATAGAGGAACGAAAAATACTGGACTCATGCGTACGCAGGTGTTACATATACAATAAAACTGACGAGAACTGACGATTGTCACGAATTCAAAAGGTTTTCACACGTTCTAGAATTTTTACTATGTGAATTTCTGCTATAGTTACATCTGTTTTATATCTTAGAAAGAGATAGAAGTTAATAGAATGGTATTATCTTTGACATTTTGGTATGATAAAATAGCGAAGAATTCATTCAAACGAACGAGTCAGAAAATAATTTCTTTGTTCTTAAAATTTCCTAAATCTTTACAGCATCAGATATAAAAAACTACGTATTTTCCACTTTTTATATGAAATGGATATTAATAATTACTTATGCTATTGAAGATGTGAAATTTATATTATATTGGTAACTTAACCTAATCTACCTGGTTAGGTTAAACCACATACCTTCGTATTCATTTCTTTTTCTTCTTTTTCCGTGTCTTAGACTACGTTTGTAGCAGATGCATGTTCCATTTATTATTAAAATTAATAATTAAAATTAAATATATAGTTTCTCTTATAAGTGTATGCATTTCGATTTTCAGACGTTTCGTTCGTAAAAACGACATTACCTCAATACATAGATTCATATGTATATAGTTTAATATAAGTTGTAATAGTGTACATAATTCACTTCTGAAATTAAGTTCACGTTTTTGGAAGGCATGGTTCACAAAAGTCACGAGTAAAAGAGAAGAGACGAAGTATTATGTACCTCTTATTGGACAAAGAGAAACGCGACCGTCCACTGGCCACAGATGAAAACCAGATAATACAAAAATGAGTATTATTCATGGCGGGAAGTAGGCCGAGGGCATTTTCGTCTCGAAAGTTGCTCGCAGGTGTCTATTTGTTCCACCTTTGTTTGCGCGTTTGTCTTCCAATTCAACGCGTGAATAAGCTTGAATCGTGCAGGTTGCCTCATTTTTCTTCTTCTTCTCTCTTTCATTAAAATCTATATTTTAATGTATCGCGACCAACTGTGTTGTTAATGAATCGATATGAACGACAGCGATAGGCGAGTTACGATAGCCGCGGCAAATTTGAAATTATATTAAGAACAATAGCGGATCTCTGTTTTAATTAGATACATAATTGTTTAATTGGGTTCCCTTTGTTTAACACTGAATCTTCTAGGGTAGTTGAAAGGACCAATTTGTAATTTCTCATGACAATTTTGTTGATTTATATAAGTTTTACAACATTCGTATTATCTGCATCTTTAAGATTTTTCTCAATTATCCATTTTCCACAATGACTGGAATACGTATAACTCAGTGATTGAAATATTTATTGGATACTATATAGTAATAGTTTATTGGATATTGTAATAACATAATATATTCTGTAGTGTGTAGGCTGTTATTATATTATTAAATATATTGGAGTATATGCTCTGGGAGGTAGGATGTTGATTTAAGATAGCAGTGTGTTTTAAAATTAAAATAATTGGTACGCGTGTAATGTATGTATAACGATGGAAATAGGCGGAGGCAGTATGTGATTATGTATTTATGTTGTTGCTTGTGACGAGGGAGGAAGGTAGTCGATAAATGAAAATGAAAAGAGTATTTTCTTAAATCCATTATGGAAGAAGTTACCGGGCCAATAAGTTAGTAATATATTAAAGAAAATGAGAGTTAAAAAGTATACGCATATATAATACACGTTCTACATACACGTTAGCTCATAACGATATGTTAACAATTTCATAAATTTTCAATAAATTTTCAGTGACACGTTGATATTGCTTCGATGAAAGTAATTTAAAATAAAAGCCAGTCTCAGCGGATTGTTCATTGTTCTTCGAAAAGAACTGTAAGTAGAACAAGAATTAGCATGGTCTAATAGTAGCGTATGGTCTTTGATGACTTTGTAAATAAATGATGTCGATGTGCGAACTGTCTGGCTGATGTCTGAATAAATATCGTGTTATGATCGATGTGGGTCGATAAATACACGTCTAAAAAAATTTCATATTCTTGCCTCGCTAGAATATAAAATCTAGATGTAATAAAATCGAATGAAAATCAAAATTAGAATCTAAATATAGAGAGGAAGTTTAAAGGGAAAGACATCAATTTAATTAATTTTAAAATTTACAACTTTGAACTTGAGAAATATCAAAATATAAAAATCATAAATCAAACTATACGAGTATATTAAAGAATATAACAATTAAAGTTAACAGATTCGAAAGGATGCTTTTCCTTTTAACACCTAGCCGGTATTCTTTGACGCGCTGTTCACTTTTTGCTGGGTATTATACTCGATCCTTCGAAGTATAACTGGTGGCCACCGAGCGGAGCGTGTCTTTTACGATTCTCTCTAATAACTGAACCCTTTCAAACTTCGTTAAGCGGCACAAACAGGTCCGGCTCAGTGTGTAGGGCATTAGCGGCAATTTTGTCGGAACCTGTGTGTCACTAGGCCTCCCTGTAATACATGGTAGATCGAAGCCATTCAACGAGCCGCAAGTGTAGATTAGCCGCTCAAAATCGCCTTGATTCAATGACTGAATGGAAGGTCAGTAGCTCTCTCGATAGTCTTGTTGCTTCGTTTCGTTAGTCGGTGTTAAATACTTCCCACGAATGTCCCTCTCGCGTACAGGGTGGTCTTTCTATATATTAGCTGATATACATATATCAGCCGTATCTCTTTATTACCCCGTTTCTATATCTTTTCTCCTCTTCTTCTACGATAAAGACGAGAAGGGAAATTTTGCGTTTAAAGTGTTTAAAGTTTAATTATTATCGGGGATTTTGCAAATTAACGTATCACATATATTTTATCAACCCCTACTGGAATGTATCTTTGGGCTGGAAGAAAATATTTTCGTTTCTTCGTTGTTAAGAATAAAAATATTTTTAGAATTTTTTTTTTAATTCGATTAAAATTAATATCAGTTAATGGTTGTTCGAGGACTTTTTAAAGTACGATGTTCGATCGTAAACAGGATTAATATTGCCTTTTTCTCTGTAATTTTTACCTATGGATACGGTAGGATATAAAATTTGCAATTTTTTAAGTAAAAGATTGAATAGAGATATTTTGTTCTTTTCCCCCTCAAGTGTATTTTGGTAGATTGATTTACATGAATACAAGAAAGAAGTGTAGATAAATGTTTATTCGACGGATGCATCTACGATCGATTGATGTCTAATTTTACTACGAAACATCAGTCGTGTGTTTATACTCGAATGAACGTGAAGTTCCGAAGGTGTAACATTAATAAACTTCTACACGTACCATACTTGACTGCACAGCTATGTTGTTTTACAAATTGAACATTCATAAATTACCGATAACTACCGATCAAAATAACGATATATCGTGTTATTTGTTTGATGAGATTGCAAGAAGACTATTCATCACGAACTTTTGCTAAGCAGTGAAATTAAATGCAGCAATCAGATTTTTGTCTTATTTATTTATTTTTGTCTTATCATTACGATGTTTTAATAATAATGCAATAATATAATGGTAAGATACAATGACGCAATGCCCAGCAAAATTACGATCAAGCTATCTAATTTCTGTTTATTTCTTCTAAACAAAAAGTTGCTGCTTCTCTTCATAAAAGATAAAATCCGATTAAACAATTAAGATTTTTTTTTAAGAAAAAAATTAGTAGCTATTCGGATAAAGGAAATAGAAATTAGACGATGCAACACTAATACGCGATGATAAAATTTATATAGAACCTTATACGCGATATACAGGGTGGTTGGTAACTGGTGGTACAAGTGGAAAGGGGGTGATTCTACGCGAAAAAAGAAGTCGAAAATATAGAATAAAAATTTTTCGTTCGAGGCTTCGTTTTCGAGAAAATCGACATTGAATTTTGGCTCGGTACGCCTGCACTTTATCGCGTCTCGTTATAACGGATCTCACTGTAGATCGTTGTCTCGATGGAAAAATTAAAAAAAAAATTTTATTCTATATTTTCGACTTCTTTTTTCGCTTGTACCACCAGTTACCAACCACCCTGTATAAAACATAATTATAATATTATACAACTTTGAAATTACATAGCCAGCGTAGAGTTAGAAAAGATTTAAAGGCAACGCACTGATATCGTAATTTCGCCTCGATTCACCATAGGCGCGATCGATTATTGCATATTAAATAATCCAATTGCGCTTCCTCGGATGATATCACTGCTACGGTAAATCTACGGTTTTTATTAGGCACCAGACGCGAGCAATATCCGTGTAAATGCGTAAGCAATCGCGCGTATACCAGTACGTTTGCGGTTAGCCGGCTCTATAATTCATCCTGAAATCACTTTGCACATCGTTGACAACTGCTTTCATTATATTTTTCTCCTCACACCGTGTATACTATGTCATTCTGACGCGTCTGTGGTATTTTCTTTCATCGATCGTTGCCATTTCTTTTCTCCTCTTTAATTTTCTCCCCTCCTTCGAGAATTTCTACACTGTGAGCCTATCTGTCACAGCCGTGGATAAATGTCGAGCCGAGGAACAGGAAGATGAGTGTTGCGGCGATGTGCGCGAGTAGGAAGCGCGAGGGAATAGTATGTCCGCGAGCCATGAAATATCGAGGCGAAAAGGACACGATCCGCGACTGAGAACGCGATACCATGTGAACCTCATTGCCTCGAAACCGTTACCGCTGCCACATAACGTTGGCTCAGCTCTGGAAAGGTCGTTCGTTAAACAGTCTGACCCTGCAATATCTTTGTTTAAAACGTTTCCGTCGTTGCGTACGTACCGATAAAGTATAAACGCGTGCACGTTCTTAAGCAAAGATATTCGCGAATTTACACGTCAACCGTGTTCTCTATCTCGAGAAGTCTGAGTCATTAACTTGTCTTGTAATTATTGTTTATTATAACGATTGCCTCTCGTCTTAGTCACCGTGTTTACGTTCATTTCCTAAACTCTTATCTTGCTAATTACTTCACTCTGTGTATCGGTACCTTGCGTTCTAATAAGTTTGCTTATCTTACATCGTATTGCGAAATAGTACAGTATATTGGCTTGGCAACCAAGTGATCGCGGGTTTTGTCAATACCATCTAATGAGAAAATCCGCAATCACTTAGTTGCCAAGCCAATAGTACACTTATGGTACCAAATACAGCGTGGAGATTTTTTCTCTGTATAGTAAATACGTAAAAATCGAGAAATTATACAGGGTGGTTGGTAACTGGTGGTACAAGCGAAAAAAGAAGTCGAAAATATAGAATAAAATTTTTTTTTTTTAATTTTTCCATCGAGACAACGATCTACAGCGAGATTCGTTATAACGAGACGCGATAAAGTGCAGGCGTACCGAGCCAAAATTCAAAGTCGATTTTCTCGAAAACGAAGCCTCGAACGAAAAATGTTTATTCTATATTTTCGACTTCTTTTTTCGCGTAGAATCACCCCCTTCCCGCTTGTACCACCAGTTACCAACCACCCTGTATAGAGTTGGCGACATAGGTCAGATGATATAACAACGATACACCACTGAGTGTACTCACGTTTATGTCGATTTAAGCCATCGCTCCAATATAATTTTTGAAATTTTCCCTTTTCGAAATTGATCCTGACGAGTGGGATAAAAATGTAGGATAAAATACTCGATCGTTGTTGCGTTCAAGTAAAAAAGAGTATCTCGTCGGAAGACAGAGAATTATGCTTATACTTTTTCTACCGCCTGTAATGTGTACGTAGGTGTACTTTATTCCGAACGAGTCCGGCCGTTTAGATGGAAATTAGTTGATGGATTTTGTTTCAGGTATTCGGATAGGGGGAATTTATTTAAATGTGAACGATGTGGGTGTTTGTATTCACAGGATGATTTAACGTTGTGGGCGTAGAGATTGATGAGGGGAGCAGGTAATAGGGAAATATAGTGAAATGTAGAGAGGAAGATGATTCTGATAAAAGATCGAAGTCGTTGGAAAAGGTTCTGCGCTTCGAATGTTTGTCTATGGATTTGTCATTTTTAAGACGATTTGTCCGAAGAATCAGTTACAGAATTGTATTTTTCTTTTATTTCATATTTATAGTTTAATGGTAGTTTCATAGTAAAGTTTAATTTGTTTAAAAATTTGTCTAAATCACAGACCTATTTAGATATTGTTTCACGTGATTTCTCACTCGTAGCGTTCAGACGAGGAAATTCTACTTGCGTAGCATACCCTTTCGTGGTTTTCTCTTCTTCTTCGAACTCCAGTACCAGTTTACAAAATTACTGGCGCGTATTACGTTGTACTTAAAACACACGCTCTCGAGCAAGTTTTATTATTAAACGATGATAAATAAATGGCTGCTAATCATCGGAAGCTGATGAATTAATAAAGTTGTTTGAAGTGACGAGGTGTGTCGATGATATTATCATGACAGAGCAATTTATTTATTCTATGACGAAAATATAAAAATATTATTATACGTAATAGTACGCGTTACATTATTATTTACGTACATCAAATCGTATAACAGGTAGATAAAAATTATTTTAACTGCCGTTCGAGTTATTTATGCGTATAAAAATATAGCGAGAAGTGGATAGATAGAGAACGATATAACGAGCTACGTATCTGATAAATTGCTTGCTATTTTATTTTTGGAATTTACAGTGGAAAGTCTCTTTTGTTGCGCGTAAAGTAACATATTCCCTCTCGATGGTTCCATCATGTTCGTAGTAGCTAGCAAACTTCTACATTTCCTTTCCGCGGCTCGACTTTATGATGTAATAAAATATGTAAAAGTCATTATCATGGCAGATAGCAAACTTATTTTCGAAATGCCAGACACATTAAGTCGCGTTTCATGTTATATTCATTTACTTATATAAAATATAACAAAACAGTATAGAAGATCTCGAAGAGGATAACACTGTTGAAATCGAATATTTTTACTTTAAATAATCTCTACAATGTTAATATACTATCTATCGCATCTTTACTTATCTGATAAGAAAAATAATAAAATATTCTAACGAAACAAAGCAATGAATATAAATCTAGCCAGAACTTTCAACTAGAATCTCAAGCTTTAATATCGACAAATTTGGTATAAATTTCTGCATATACAAACATATATGGAAATGAATTCCAAGCGATAGTCGTATGCAAATAATTGCCAAGGTAATTCTCCAAGCGACTCTACAAATATCGTCAAGAAGAATACACAACTGGCTCTTTAAACACGTCCGTGCATTTCCAAAAATTTGCGCAAAAGCAACAGCGAAAGATTGTCAAACGATATCGAATGGAATTGTACATTTCTCGAAAAATTGAACTCCACTAAGCATCGCGACACACGTGATATTTCTTTTTGCAACTATACGAGATAGCCTTGTGATCAAACAACGTATCTGTTTGAGTGGAAGTTGCGGCTAGAATCGAGGTCGCTTGACGTACAGCTTCGCCATGGTGACGATCGTGGAATCGTCCGCTTGTTTATTGCCAAAAGAGCACAGAACGACCGAGAGTAAGTTTCGCGTCTCGAATACAAAGAAGAACGTGACAGAGACGCTTGTGATACGTTTTATTATCGGTACGATCGATGAAAAGGATAGGTGAATGGCAGCGTGAAGCAACGGTATAGTTAAATGGTTGGGATGCTTAGTCATCCGGTGTGCAGAAATTCGCGTCGATGACGACTGCTCGAGGTATACCTATGCTTTCAAATAGATGTCAAGGCGGATCTAAATCTGTTTTGCTTAGACTGTACGTGATATGCCCGTCCCGTTCGTAATCGCGAATAATACGCACGTATTGTGTTCATTATCAGTCCTTGCATAACACGCGTTCACCAAGTGCATTCGAACCGCGAGTATTACAGCCAGGAAGATTACCGACACGGATACTGTTACTGCAAATTGTTTTCGTATTCGTATCGATTACGTTTATTGGCAGCGAGAAACGCGAGAAACATGTTGATGCTCGCGATTCTCCTTTCACATTGTATTGTTAGATGAAATAACAGAAAGCATAGTACGTTTATAGTTGGATCACGTACGTTCCGTGTCATTTAAAATGGAATAATAGCTACGTCTCGATGTCTTTAAGATTTTTATTCGTACATTCTATATATATTTATATATTTATTTATGCGTGTGTATATATATATTTATTTTTAACATGTAACAAATAGAAAGAAGAAGATCAATGTATTTCGTCATTATTGTTTTAATTCGTATCACCTGATAAATACGATTTACAAACAGGGATATTGCTAATATTAAAGCGTACGATTTTTAAGTAACATTCCACGTTCGATGGTTCCATTCTGCTGCATTTTTCCCCCGAGATTAATTTAACGTTGGTGGTTACGTAAATTTGACAAACGTATGGCGATTGTATATAAACTATTTGGATTCGAAGATTACGACTCTCCTTATGAGTGGGTAATATCTTCCTTATCTTCGTGTGTACTTTTTGTTAAACATATGTGACGTTATGTAAGTTGCAGGAACGTGCGTATGTTTGGGAGTAGGATATTACGCCGCTTGTAATAATATTGTGATAGTAATAGCGATATTTTTACCAGAGAACTAACGCATTTCATAAATAAATCACGCAAAAAGAGGATCTAAGCGATAACGCATAATTTCTGAATAATTCATGCGTAAATAAGGAGAGGCAAATGAACAGAATAATTTGTAGCTCGGTTTAATTTAATTCGAAACCTCTCTCTCTCTCTTTTTCTCGCCTTTTACATTTAGATAATCGAATGGGAGTTAAAACTCGTTATCCGCCTGCGAAGCGTTCAGACTATCTATATCAATGATTTCAATTTTTCACGAACAGCAGAACAAACAAGTTTGTACGCGCGTAACGCAGAATTAATGGAAGCGTTTATCCAGTTTTTGCTTGTTATATTTACCATAGAGCGTTAATTAAAATTCTAAATAGAGTACTTTTATCCAGAACGGATGTTACGACATCGAGTATAGTGGTTCGGATAAGCATGCAACCCAATTAGACGAATGACAGAGAACGCGCGATAATTATCGTTGATTATCATTAACGGCTGTCGAATAGTTCGAAGTTTAACTTTATTCTAACGAATTGCACATTTTTCAGTCAAATCAACTTCCTTCAACTTGCGATTAAAATAGTAACAGACGTAATAAGACGTTAAGAATATATCAACTCGTCCTAATTCAATGGTCGCCTGCCTACTCTATGTTTAGTTTCAATTTAACGCGAATTCTACGTTTAGTTCGAATTCTATTCCACGTTCGATTCCGATTCGTTTATGTTCGAGCAATATTGTCACGTACAGTTTGTAATTTAATTATACAGGGCGTCGCGCAATGACGGAATGACATCACGTAGCACATGGAACCAAATCGATCGACTGCACTTTCTATCAATTTCTAAATTACACGAGCGCGCGTCCAATGTGCCATTTTCAAAAAATAAATTACTTATTCTCGCTGGTACTGTTGTGAGAAACTCCAACCTGTACAAGCTATTTATCCTTCGTGAAAATGGGCAATAACATTTTTTAGCGTGGAGCTTCATCCTCGGAAAGATGAAGCTGGAAAATTCTGCGGATAATCACCCAACTACGTCTCGGTAGACGTTGCTTCCTCGTAGGATCGATCGTTATAATAATCTTCGAGTTGGCTAATATCATTAGGTCGTTATACCGGTGCGATTATCGCTACGATATTGTAATTACAAAGTGCTTGATTTTACTTGCAATCGCAGAGTTCATCAACGGGCGCGTACAATTTATCGAAGAAGTTCCAAAGTTTCGTAAACGACAAGAAATAACAATTCGACGGAGGAGTATATTTAGCTTGAAGTTGAACAAAAAGCGGAACAAGAGTAAAATGCACGTTACAGCGTTGGAAACGGCTGGAAATGTCGGAGCGATTACCCGCCAAAATTTCACCCCTTGTCTGCTATTCAACGAGGCGATAAAACGGTGTGTGAGTTCTTGGAAAGGCAATCCGTGCGCCATGCCAATAGCTCCAAAAACACACGGTACCTCGCATATTTCTAAATATTACCGGCTGCCCCTGTGGTCAGCAATAAATTCCAGGCACAATCACCGGCGAATGATCATGAAACTTCAAGCAGTGCGTAAAATATATGCAACAGCGGTGAGCTCGAACGTAGTCCGGCTACATAAATAATGACCACGTGTGATCCCGTGCGAGTAGCTACAGTTGTTACAACCTGCTCACCGTATTGCCTCGTTTTGCTTAAAAGCGAGCCTGACAATTATCTTAATAGCTGACTCGGTCGAGCCGAGGTATTTCCAGGTAGCGAAGGCGAGGCATCTCACGATTTTCATCGAGTAAACAGCGAAGGATAACAGCGTCGGCGTTCCACCGGCTGCTACGCCGTAATTTCACCACGCCGGTTTATTCCTGATTTTTCCGCCCCTTTTCGCCTCGCCTTGCCATCTCATATTAGATAGTAGCGATAGATAGCGCGAACGATGGATCCTCGGTAGCTTATCGGCCCATGGTTATCGAAAATTATGGAAACTCGTTGCGCGGCAAACGCAATGCGCCACAGATAAGAGAACTGCTGTTCAATTTTCGAATTATCGTAGCCACGGTTGATCGTCCGCTCGCTCGTGGAATCGTTGCGGGTGAAAAAGAAAAATCGAATCGACGCAACCGGCAATCTCTGCTCGATATCTGGCTGAAATGTGACGCAACCGCGTTGGTGATCGGCGAATTATGAAAATCGACTCGTTGACTTATTATGCCTGGGTTCGGCCAGTAATCGCAACTGATAAAGTTGTACTTACGTACGTTCCGTTGAAACAGGGTGTGCCTTTTAATGTGCTGTATAATCTTTCAACGTGGCGTTTCTAAGCTCGTACAAGGTGGGAGGAGACGCCAGTTGTTAGGCGGTTTTGATTAAGCGTTTTGCAGGGATTTTTTTATCGATTACTCGTGGCAATTGCGACAGCGATGATAAGCATAGGAAAGATCGTCGAGGATATAAGTAGAGGATACGAGGTTGAGAATTTTTGCGCTAGATTTCTGGTAACAAACGTAAGCAGATTTCCGACAAGATGTACGAATCAACGAAGATAATCGAGTGATAAAGGAATTTTAAGCGAAGATCTTGTTAACCAGATTTTCCAATAGGCGAAACAATCTTCCAAAATTGTCAAACTTTGTGTCTTTGTTGAAAGAATTTTCTTGCAATATTCGGTCGTGTACTTAGTGATAGAACGCTATCCAAATATGTCAAATATGAATCACGAGTCGTAACGTAGATTACGATTCGAGTTATAACGTTGTCACGTTGTTTAAAGTTCCGCAGCGAAGGATAAATTTTGCACCTGTTTGTTTCGACATTTCTCGTGCTTCAGCGTTAATCGAATAATAAACCATCGATCGATAGTTTAACGTTTCGTCATGTTTGCACTTCGATTAAAATGCAGACGGAGCACGTGTCAAACGTGCTGTCAGACGATTGTCAAACAAGGAAGGAGCGCACATATTTTGAATCGCGCAGTACCGTAGTTAGCGCAGGAGCGCGCACGAGCAACAAATTTAGTTATCATTACACGGATAGTCATCGCGTAATACGATGATGTCTCGTTTATGTCAAGGACGATGTATGTATCGTTATTCGCAACGAGCGCCATAAATCTCCTTTCTACTTATGCACGTACGATGACACTCGGAATTAGCAAGTTCGGTCACGTTTCTTTAAGGAAGCGTCAATTGTTGTTCTGTACGTTTATGGAAAATCTATCTAATGATAACGAGGATCCGATAGAAATCTAAAAAAATTGGCAAAAAAAGACGCAGCTTTCATTTTAGATGAAGTTTTAAGCAAATTGTTCGCGAATGACCTTCATACATACTTGGACAATGCTTTGAAATAATTCGAAACTTTCTTCTTTTTTTCAATTATTTGTAATTAGCTCAATTATTTTTATCATTAGCTTGAAATTATGTAGGTATCGCGTGTTGTATGAATCGGCAACAACAAAACTGAAATATTTTACAGCGTAACGGTATTCGCGCTGAGTTAATGCAATTGGCCTTGAACGACACAAGTGTACAAGCTTACGCGTGCGAGGACATTGCGAGAAAATATTTGATGTGTAACGCTACTGTCGTTGACACAATAAAATCGGAAATTACTATATCTTCGCAGATTTCTGTTCATTCGTGCGTCATAACGTCAAATCCTAATCTGACTCAAGCGAAACTTGAGACACGAGTACATAGAGAATCCGATGCTTCGTTGATTTAACGATCTCACCATATTTCTTCCGCTTACTGTATTAATTAAGCAATCTTTCGAGTGAGTACATAGTCGTATTCCAAGCAGTCGTGTAAGCGTTACATCATGTTGTGCTGCATACATATAAATAGCTACGCGTAAGTAGCATGAGAAGTAATATGCACACATTATGTTAGATATATTATGCCGGGTTAATGTTGGAATTTTGGACGTTTGACGAACCTTCGCTCGAATTTTCCATCGTGGTTACAGTTGATATTTATTATTGGTACAAATGTGATTATTACAAGAAAGTACAAGTAACATCAGCGATCGGATGGTCGAAATATCGATGACAATGAATTCAGGTTCGATAACGAATCCACGGCCAACGGGACGACGAATGCGATGTGATGCACGATCTTGGGTGTGTCACTCAACGTGCAAGTAGTACTCCTCTGAATAGACTCCATAGACTCTAATCGCAGTCCAAGCGGAACTGCCCTTATATAGTCCTCTCCCCACCTCTCGGGTCAATCTTTGTTTTTAAGGAGAGCTATATAATTATTCCATACCTGTGTTAGGTACACGTCCCTCCCTCCCGTGACCGTGGCTACGTTCAGTGACCCGTTATGTCACTTCGAGCCCAAAAAGCCTATCGTCACAAACCTTGAGCACCCATAATCGGAACATTACAACTATTTCTTAGTTTTATTACTTAAGTGTAGCTATAGTAAAAACGTCTGGACTAGGGTATTGGGGTTTTCCTCAACATTCCCAAAGGGAGGTCCCGATGTCTTTTCATATATATGAGATGTATCGTGTTGTCTGTGATGATTGTAGCTGCTAATGTAGACGTCGCTATAATAAGCTACTGCTGATTTTCTTTTCATTTTTGTATCATGGAAGAAAAATCGGAGACTCCGGTCGCCGGGATTCGAACCCGGGTTCCGAACGTTCGTAACCTGAGGCGCCAACCACTGCGCTACCGTTGTCCGGTAAAAGTTAGCGTCGAGTGGCGGTATTTGTTGTTGAGTGCCGTCACATATATATATACACAAACACATATTAAAAAAATTTGGGAAATAAAGAAAAAACGATGTGCTTAGTTCGTCTCGAGTTTGATTTAGATTTATCTTAACTTTGAAAGAAGTAGAGAATAAATGGACTGCGGATTTTGATGCATTTCTGATGAATCGAAAGGTGCAAAAATGTAGCTATAGATATATAGAATATACAGATCGTGTAACGTGATCGTGTAACATGTACAAGCGAGTACGAGGTGATTTCTTACGAAAGAACGAAGGGAAAAATATAGAATAAAATGTTCTCCTTTCAAATTTAGTTTTCGAGAGAATTTTGGGTATTCGTTGGATATATATGAATTCGGCTAAGTATCGACTAGACAGGAGTAAATAATTACGAGGCTATTCTACGTACGAAAATAAGTGAACCAATTTGGAACAAAATTTTTCCATTTAAAGTTGCATCTTCACGAAAGTAGAGTCTGTTCGTGTTTAGATAATAATCGATCCAATACACGCGGATGGTACGTTTTCAAGTTCGCTTTGCTCAGGAACCGAGCGTCTTATGAACAAATTTTACTCTACATTTTCCTCCTGTTTTCACACGTAGAATAACATCCTACCGATGATTTTCTGCTGTACAGTCATGTTCAAGTAAATTTTCAAACTCGACTTTCTCGAAAACTAAGCTTCGAACAGAAAAGTTTCATCCTATTGGATTGGCAACTAAGTGATTGCGGATTTTCTCATTAGGTGGTATTGACAAAATCCGCGATCACTTAGTTGCCAATCCAATATCATGAGAAAAATTCTTCAGTTCCATTCTACGCGTACAATTTTATCGTGCTGGTTCGAGGTTTTACGTGCAAACCTCAGCTGCGATTGAAACATTTTTCCTTGAAATTCGCCAATATCTCCGACGTCATTTGAAAACAATTCGCGTGACGCCAACGCGACGTAGCGTCATTCGCCTTCGCGAGCAATGACACGATACAAAGGTGGCGTCATCGCCAATCAAAGAAATTGAATAAAAATGGTACAGGCGGCGATCGACATCTGATGGTCCGTTTTCTGTTTGCAGTGGGTGGTGCGGTGCTGATGTTTTTCCTGTTCGGCAAACCGTACAAGCGTGGATTCTTCTGCAATGACGAGTCGTTATATCATCCGTTCCACACGTCGACTGTAACCAGCGTGATGCTCTACGTCATTGGTCTTTTACTTCCTATATGCACGGTGAGTCACCTGCTGCGATTCTTCATTTCCCTGGTCCGAAAAGAAGCGTCAGACGATAGCTCGACGACGTCGCTATCGTTTTTCTTGCGGTCGGTATATTTTGTACGAGGTGTTTCTTAAACATACAAGGGGTCACGCAGTGTGTGAGAAACGCCGACAGGATGAATTTAAATCTTGAAAATGATACTGTTGACGCGCCAGCAATGCCGAAAACGGCTGACTACCATGTTGACTGAATGGGCTTTTTAAAAGCCAGTTTATATTTTTTAGGATTCTTCTGATGATATATTTTAACATTGTTACGGTCCTTAGCGTGTTAGTTTGAAAGAATTAGAACGTAAACGGGGGAATTTTATAAGGAAGACAGGTGTTTTTTATTTTTACGCGACAAATATTTTATTTTATTTACAAATTATATATGTATATATTAATTGTATATCGTGGTGATATTTTATGGGGAAAGGTGATATTCTAATTCTAAATTACCAGAGTTATCGTTCTGTATTCTCTATTTAATTCATTTTAATTATTTATAGCGGCTATTGTAGTTCAATGCTATTGAAATAAGAGAAACAAGAAAAGAAGTGAATATTTTACAGATTAATTTTAAGATTAGTGGATACACTTTTTGGATCTATCTTTGCAACGTTGTTTACGGTTAAGACGGAACAAATATTTTATATTTTCTTGTTTGCCAAACTTAAAGTTTTTTCACATGCCAGTTAATTGGATTTTGATATTTGTTTATGGAATGCCGATGATCTTTCCCCTTTCAAGGCCTCTTCGTAATATCCATTTATTAATTCATTTGCCCACTATTGTGTTTTTTATCTTATCGACGACAGAAGAACTCATTGTAGGGGGAATGTAATAGAATATACATATTATTCGAGTGAATAAAGAGGCACGACTATTGAAGTAAACGGTTAATAGACTCTAAGTTACTTTTTAAAATAATAATTGGAAAAGGAAAAAGATAGCGCACTGAAATTTTCCAGGTTATTTATTTTCCTTTAGGTAATGAAAATTGGCATTTACGCAGTTCAACGAAAACAACGTTCATCTGTTTCATTTAATAAATTAAATATTTTTTGAAAAAATTAATAGGTAAGAAATCATTCCAGGCGATAGTCTTTAATGACTCGGCTTGTGTATCGTAATTAATTTAAGCCAGTTGAGTTAATTATTTACTCATTACGTAATAAACTTTCGAGTAATCAACATTTTACAAAGATATTCGGAAATGTTATGCATGCGAATTTTTTTTTAAGAAACAGCTAATAGAATTTTAAGGAAATAAGCTTTTAAGGAAAGATAGTTATGTTTCGTGGCAAAAAAATTGAGAGATAAAATATGACTCTGTTTTTACATTTTTTCATCTGTGCGCGATTTTTAGCAATGATATCTAAATGTTCTGATATTTTACGCAACAGTGTTCCATGCAAAATGAATCATCGACGAAGGTCAATATTTAATGTTCCACTTAACGTTATCTTTAAAATTTGCCAACGGTATCTGATTTTTAACCATAATTCCGCTTTATTATCGTAATCTCTATCTGGAAATCGTAGGAATAAAATTTAACAAATCGAAAACTCCTACCATTTACGATTCATTTTAAAAGAATTTCAGATCTACGAAATTATATAAAAATTTCCCGGAAAAAAAAGTTATTCTCTCGTTAACGAAGCATAGATCGTTTCTTGGTCGAAAAAAAAGTAATTAGAAGGTCGTCGGGGAAAAAAGTGTTTGATAATAAAATATTTAGATAATAAGAGCATTCGAATTATGTGAGTTTTGATAATGAAGGTTCCACTGTTTTTGATTATCAATGAACGACGATAATGACATCCGTTGATAAGTTATTCGGTCATTATTTTTTCTCGTGATCGTAATATTTTTCGATATTTCTTCCGTTTGTTTGCGTAACTTTCGTGTAAACAAAATTAATCGTACGTACGATTATGAAACTCGCACGTTACGTGTTTCTTCTCGTAATTTCCTAATCTTTTTTTTAAAATTCCCCCTTTAATTGTATTGTACTTTTTCTATTTATCTTTTCTGTTCAAAAGATAAGATTTTATATAATATACCAAAATTTGAAACCGGTTTCACCAGGAACAAATATACCTGTCGTTTAGTTAATTAAAACTAATAAATAGACTCTGAATATTATGAGAAACTTGAAGGCGTGCAAATGTACTGTATAGAATTGCTTGGCAACTAAGTGATCGCGGATTTTGCAATATCGCCTAATGACAAAATCCGCAATCGCTTGGTTGTCAACTCGATAAAATATAGTACAGCAACAACAATAGCAAGCATGCGAAAGATACATAAAAGGTTCGACGTATAGCGATTACGATACGTGAAACGAACGAAATTAATTCCCTCCAGTTATATCGATATAAATATAAATTCGCGTAAATATTCACGGAGAATTTACAATATAAAAGCAGAATGTCGCGTATGTGAAATATCGAGCGTGAAATGGTTAAAGACTGAAATGTACTCCACGTCGAAAAAGACCCTGTCGTCTTCCAGATGTACACAGATTTGTGACGCTCCTCGAAGTAGTTGAGATGTCGGCAAGTGGTAGTCTCGCGAGGAAATAAAAAAAAAAGCTTCCTATCTTTTTATCTAATTTCCTGACGACACCGCCGCCACAGCTGTTCTTTATCTGTTTCTTGCTCTCGCCCTTGCCAGATACGATCCTCCGCGTAGATCTAATATATCGCTAGATATTTTCGACGTGCTTCTCAAGCTCCTGTCGACGAGCCATCAGTCCACGAAAGAAGCATACATGGAAAGCGAGAAAGAGTTAACAAAAAAAAAAGAAAAAGGAAAAAAGAAGGAATGACTAGAGGAGGAAAGTAGAAAGAACCGAGCGAAAACGCGTATATAGGTGTAAGATTGAGACGAAGACACGTATACATATAGGTGTGACCGCATAAGGATGTCGGCACATGTGGGATGCAACGACGAAAGAAGTGCATTCGTTAAGTTTCGGTGGTCGTGGGAATCGATTTACGGTATCTGGAAGTGGTGCACGTGCACACTGATGTATTTTTGCCGAGCGAGGGCAGAAGAGACTGCATCCTCTATTTGCATCCTTGGAAACTGCACTCGGGCCAGGCTCGGGCTACCAAGGGGTCGTTACCCACTAAAGGAAACTGAACAGATGCGTGTGTGTCCCCGGGGGCCTTCTCTTCGCTGCTTCGTCGAATATTTTCATATTTCCTCCGCGTAGTCTCCTATACATAGGATTATGGCGGAAAATCGTTCGAATTCCATAGATAGTTGCATGGTATTTATAGATGTTTGCACGATATGTCTTACAACATTATAGTTATCTTCAGCGATGCGTGATACGGATATCTGTAAACGAGAACCGAAAATTATCGACGTGTAGTTTGCATCTTTCTTTTTCTCTCGAAAGCCAGCGTCGAATTGCGGAATTAGGTATGATTTTTGGAATATGCAACGAAGTAGATCTTTATGGGTATCGTTAGAAAAATAGAAAGCATTGGAACAGTCGCAGATGTATCTTCTCTGGATATGTTACGCGTATCGTACGAAACATTTTGCAATTTCTTTGATACCGTTATGAGATCGTCGCGATTGCGTTATGTAGTTTAGGCCAAGGTTGAAAGTAACAATTTTAGGTCAGCAGAAGATTTCGTCAAAACCGCGTTTGTCAATATATGAGAAATTTAAACACGCAACAATGTATAAAATATTCGAAACGTATTACTCCTCGCAACATTTGATGGACGAGAGAAATGTCCATGTAGGTTCCATTTCTCCAGCTATATCGACAAAAATTTAAATTTGCAAAAGCGTTCCTCGCTTACATATGTAAGTTTCACTCGTATCGCGTTATAAAGAATTATATTAAAACCTCAGCAAATTCAGCGAAGTCTACTCCGACGATAGCATTCCTCGGTAACGAGCAAGTCTCTCAGACGCACAAAGAAAGCATGACAGATCGAATCCTTTACTTATTCAACCCTCGATATCTCCCGGATCTTATTCAACGCTCGCAAACTCCGTCCTGTCGATATCTTGATACCGAGTTACGACGTCCTACCATCGCTGCACAAAAGCTCTTCTTATTCACGTTTCCATGGAATTCGAAGGTATTCTCAAGCGACCAACGCGAGCGAAGGATATCGCGATCGTCGTTCGCGATATCGTTCCGGATGCATGCGCGTGTCTGCAAATTTCCGGAGGCAGCCTATGTCTGAAACGTGTCAGGGCCTATTTTACTTTGGCTTTGCGGCTCGTCGTACGCACGATGTTCGAATTAACGCTGTCACCGCGGGCAACGCGTTACTTCGATCCTCTTTGCTCTTCTTCGCTTCTCTATGCTTCGCTTTAGTCGAACAGTCGATGGAACACGAGAGCAGAAGGACGCTTAGAGATTCTTGAAACTGTGTGGCAAGTGGCAAGTGGCTTCTTCGACCCTCTTTGTGCCTTCTTAAGCCATGGTCACAGCGAATACGTGTTTTGGCGTATTGTTGTCTGCGAATGTATAGATTCTCATGACAGTAACTGTACAAGTGTAAGTAAGTATATGGTCAGAATAATCAAGTATATAGATTAGATGTACGAGAGCGATTATATCGTTCTTCAATTGTTCGGTTATCGTGTTTCATTTATTAGAATGACAGTTTGTTAGAAGACGGATCCACTGTAATCGTAGGATAAATTAGAGCAATCAAATATGTATATATATATATTATATATAGATTCTTATCAATTCTATTTGCATTTCGATCTTCAGACGTTTCATTCGGAACACACATACACTGTTAACCATAGCAAGACAGCAAGCAACAAGCACCGGACCAATTACGTATCTTCGTATGTATATAGATATATAGACTCTTAGGAGTGTAAGCATCTCAGTCTTCAGACGTTTCATTCGTCAGAGCACGCGTCCACTGCAACCGTAGCCTAAGTCACGCCAATCAAATATGCATATTACATTCTTATCGGTGTACGTATTCGATCCTTCTGATGTTCTATTCGTGGAAGCACTCTATCCACGCTGTAATCGTAGCCTAAATCGGGGCGACCAAACACTCTATATATAGATCTCTATGAGTACATGCATTTCTGTCATCGAATATTTCATTCGCAGTTCCCTATATGTACAACGTATCGAAGGGAACCTCAGTTTCAAACTTTGCACAGCGTAGAACAGCTTAGCTTGGCTTTCCAGTGGGTCCCTGATTTCTATGTTCCTTGCACGTTCGGTTTAAACGCGCCTCAAGAGAACACACACTGGATGAAACACCAGAATCGAAGGACCCCTGCAGAACGCCTGGAAATTCCTGAAACCGCGCGGTAAGACGCCTCTTCGTTTCTCTTTGCTTGTTTTTGGCCAACAGTCGATGGAACAGCGGAGCCCGAGGACGTTCAGAGATTGTTGAAACCGCGTTGCCTGCGTCCATTCCGTTGCGTCGACTGCCAGTCAACCTTTCCGAGTGGTAATCACGCTACAAAGGGGCCCTGTAATAACGTAATGAGAAAGATTAAAGGGTGTCGTGCTCCCTAGCCTTTTTCGTTCGCCGTTTTCTCGGTGATAGACACCCCCGAGGCACTGGCGGGAAAAACAAATAGGACGATCGGTAATGGAACGAAGCATGGCCCGGCTAGGTTGTATTTTTGGACGGTTATACGCCGGTTCTCGTGTTCGCGCTGTTACACGCTCCAAGCTGGTTAATTGGATAATCAAGGGGACTACTTCAAGACAGTTACATTTTCGGCGGTAAATTTCGGATAATTGGATTGCACGTCATACAGCTATCCGAGCTATTCTTAGTGCCGTTAAATGGTAACCATTTGCTACATGGCCTGTTCTATTAGTTGAATGTATAAATGGTCTTTAGGGTTGGGATAACGAGTAGTGACGTTCGAGTGACGTGCGGGATAATGCACAGGGAATAGATCTTAGTCGATACGTTCTAGTATATTTTCAATCGTTTTGACTCCACGAACATTCACGTTGCTCGACTTCTTTCTACGAGCGATACGATTTATTTGTAAAAATCAGAAAAAGGACTTTGGCAAATGTAAATTGATTGAAACGAGATTACAAGGAATTGTTATGTAAAGAAGCGTTCAGACGATCGATATTATCGTCAATATTTAAGATTCTCAACACTGTATCGACGATATATATCGATCGTCTAGAGTCTAGAGGATCCTTTACGATAATGTTGAGAATAATATCGATCGTCTGAACTGCAATTCAACGATTCTTTCTCAATGAACAGATTAAACGAAACATTATAAAAGTATAAATACATCTGGAGCGATTATTTTCAACGATATGTTAAATTGAACGAACGAACGACAAAATGAAAGTCATCGCCGTCAATTTGTAATTGTCAGAACCGTTCTAATGTCGTAGATAAATTGACCGTAATAGTAAGAATAAGACGACTGTTACATCAGTGACTTTCCGGTTTGGTCATAGATTATGCATTTACCGTATCAGCGTCCTTTAATGTGTTAATAACGTCGTTCACCTGAATTCCTCGGTTATATTGCTTCCTTTTCCCTTATCATATGGCTACTCGTTAATCTCGTGCTCGTTCATTTTCGTTTCGTCTCGTTGGTCAAACGCGATCGTAGATAAGCTGAAAGAAATATCTCAGTGGTGGTATATACATGTCAAACTGTCGGCGAATGACAGGTTATATGTATGTATTGATTAATGACGAATGGCTGGATACATTGTCATTATGGACTTAAGCGCGTATAGGATGGACCCAATAACTCTAATTGCCTTAATTGTATCTCCATTATTTGGAAGACAAATGCGAAACGATTTTATTTACCAAAGTTGTTACGTATCGGAGAAGTTATGCGAGTAATTTTTTTTTTTTTTTTAGAGGTTTCAAGATTATTTTTATTTCTTTAAATATATTATACCGCTGTGTATCTCTGGGTAAAAGTGGAAATGCAGAATTTTTACAGATGCCACAGTGACTTTTATTTCTTTGAATATACCGTACTTTTTATTAGCGGATAAAGGAGGGAGAATTTTTAAACGTTTCACTGTTATTTCTGTTTCTTTAAATAGACTATGCTTCTTTATCGTTGGTAGGATAGCGGATATTAGGCGATTTGAACGACTCACGGTACAAAATTGCCCGATGCGTTGGCTCATCTGCAGAATTGTGTACTCGCATAGCGCTACAGTCTACGATATACAAAATCTTTTTATCATAAATTAATTTCCTGTTGCGTCGTATCGCAATTCTGAAACTTTTGCTACCTCGAAATTTCCTGCATTATTATCCGTTTTATTCGTGCATTTGTGCGATGAAGAAAATAAGAAAGGGAAGCGCGTATTGTTTTAAAAAAATAATCGATAAGCAAGAAGAGAATCATAAATGACAGTGGAGAGGAAAACATTTCTCACGATTGTCTTCGCGATCAAACACACAATCCTTTCTTGTTCGCCGATTAAATTGCCATTCGATCTGTCCGCGAACGTGTATAGTGGCACTTGAAATAATAAGCAGGCCCTTGTTAGCAACGGATCCCCCTTCTAAGCCGAGCTGTTCACGAGAATTCCATCCGAAGTCGTTTGTTTGCGTCTTGGTCCGCGTGAAACCGTTTCATCCAGCCATGAATTTTCTACCTGTTTCTGGCTCGTCAGGAATCTGAGAAGGGTTCGCCGTAACACCCCTGAAGGCTCGTAGGAACAGAGCTTTGATCCCCTTATTTCTCAAGCTCAAAGAAAGGTAGACAGGCGGATGGGTCGATTGCTTTTACGACGAAACTGATATTTTAATTCACTCGTTGCTTGGTAAAAGAATACGATATGTATAACGTCGAAAAAGGGAATTGACATTAAAAAGAGTTGCATTAATTAACGTAACGAGAATCGGAGTTAATTAACCGGAACATCTGTGTTACATCAAAAATCGTGGACATCAAAGTAATTCTATAAAAATAACTTTTTGTATTCTTCGTAGCGTCGATTACATTTAACATTATTTTTCGCTGGAATACGCCCGAATGAAATAGTACATTTATATTGGACAATGACGTAAAGATATAATTGACGTATTTCATTCAAATTGCACGTTAAAGAAATATGATATTACCCTGAAAAGTATCGTGTAAGACGAATCTGGTTATCTCTGGATCAAAACTTGATCCTCTTCTTTTTTAAATTTATATCGCATAAAATTCCACTATTTTAATATACCTGAGCTGGTATTTAAACGCGTTGGTTTGTTCAATAAAGAGACGAGTGATAAAATCGTAACAGTTCGTGTATATTAAAATCGATGTAAGTACAAGTACAGAGATAGCGTATGCCAGTCGTAATCGTCGTTCGCGCAATGCTATTGTCCAATTCTACGCTCGCTATTCGACGAACTATTCGACTATATGACTGTCCTAGAGAGCACGTTCGTCTATTTACATCGACAGGCGTTGTCACAAAAAGTTGAAACGTAACTTTGGTCGACGATCATAAATAATATTTTGTCCGGAGTTCGTTTATCTTCGAAGCTAGCGCACCAAAACAACGTTGGTATTCCAAGGCGCAATAATACGAGTCTCTCCCGATTCAAATCTTTCGTCGACTCATGTGCCGCTACATATATCGAATTGGCGAATAATTGATATTTTCCATTATTTTCTCCCTTCTATTCTTTCAATCCATCATCTTGCCGATCCTTTCACTGCTCATTATCGTGACACGACGACGTAAGATTATATAGGAATGCACTATTCAATGGAAATCCTAGAAACCGTAATTTACTGCGGCCCACGCACAATGCCGGCCGTGATATCCATTAACCACGTTACAAACGGCAAATAAACGGCTTCATACAATCAGCAGCACTTCATTCACCATGTATCGTCAGCGGAACCATATACTATGCGGCTAAATACATAATCATCCACGAATCAATCAATCCTTTCAGAACCGCCTCGATTTCCCTCGCATCAAACTCTTAACGTGGCCATACTTCTCGTCTTACAATAGCCGACGTATCGATCAAACGATGACAAGGGAAAGTGAAACGTTAAGGCAATTAAAAACACAGGAGTCGAGAGATGCTGCAATCCTCTAGGCTAGGGACATGGTTGGCCATTAATCTGATTTCATATGAAGAAGAACGCCATAGGTGTACATTTTAATATCACAGTACGGTTAGAAATTTTAATACTGCAACACTATTTATTTGTTTATTTATTCTCTAAAGCTACAACTTAATTTACTATACGGGTCAGTGTATTATATCTTCTTGGTATCGTTTCGTTTCGCTGTTCCAGGACTTAGCTGTTGAGGCGTTTGCACACGTGCGGAATATTTTAATGTAAAATCGTTAAAAACGAAGGGAACTTGTGTCAAGTGGAAACCAAAAATTTTATCTATATATATTGTTACGTTCTATTTAATTGCCGACGAGAAGGTAGCGTTAACCGACGTTTAGTGCAACTGGCAATAAGCTCCATTTTCGACTAACCTGCTGTGTGCGGGAATACTGGCACGGGAGAGGATTAAAGTTGTTCAAAAGTAAATTAACGATGTGTAATGATTTATTGAAATCTTACTTGATTTCCATATTGACAATCGACTGATAGACTGACGGATATAAAATTCTTCGGTTGACAAAACGATAACTAACGCTTCGATAGACAGTGGTAATTATTCGGTTGACAAACGGTAATTAATTAATATGCTCGATAGACGAACGATAATTATTACCGATAAACGAACGGTAAATATTCTCACTCGATAAACTCGTGTCGAGTCGAAAGACTCGAGTCTGATGAAGTTTCGTAGGGACAATACGAAGATCATAAGAGGCAAACACGATGAGTATACTTTCGTTGACCTTCTGATTTTAATATCGCGTTACCATTGTACAGAAGAATCTGAATATGACGTTAAGTATAATATTGAACGTCGAATGCAAATATGTTCTTGCTCGTTTCATAAAATTTCATAAATCTTTGGCAGACTCGTCTCCTTGGCAGATCAAATGACATAAGGTTAGAAAGAAAGAAAAGAATTCTATATAACGTGACTTATCGTCCGTCTTGTTCGCCTGTAGTTTTCCTAACCAGTTCTCTTCTCCTTCTTCCCTCGAAGATTAATCGATAGCAGCACGAGGGTCCCGAGGGCATAATCCACGATTAAGAACCCGTGGGGAAAAGGTGACGACTTCGAAATTCTTGAGAGCATTTCCAAGCTGGTAATCTCTCCTCCGACTTGCAGCGATCTGTTACGGCCCCAACAAAAAGTGGGTTAACCGGCCAGATTCCAGATAAAGGTCGCCAGGTGATACAAGACCGAATGACGACACGAATGAATGAAATACAACGGCAGGTTCCCTCGTTTTTACCTGTTCCGACATCCTCTTCTTCTAAGAGCGAGACAGCACAGGGAGAAAAAGGGACTCGCTCGATTTTTCCTATCTTCCAACGATTCGTTTATTTACGGCATGGCGAGGCGAACCTTCGTTTCCATGTGGTTGATAGCTAAGGTAGACAGGCGTGTTTTATGCTCGTCATTCGGTGAAACGCCAGGTTTCAGAAGCTTTCGCTGATTTTGCGAATCATTCTCTTACGGTTGAGAGGGAGAGAGAAAGCCACTGATTTGTAGTTTAGGCGATGCTCGATGGTAATGGAAGGAAAAGATTGTGTAGAACGTTATTGATATAGATGGATCGAGTTTCTACAGCCAATCACGTTATAACGATTTAATGAAACGTCTTGTAGCTTGTGTGATTTCTGTTTAATATTTTTTACCATTTACCGATGTTTTCGTGACATGTGATTCGTCGCCTCGAGGCTTTATTATATTTGGAAATATTATGCGTTCTCAGAGTAAAAGTATCGTTTAGTTTTTTAATTTATTTGCGTTTTAAATTCAGTTGATGAATGTTTGAACCTACTTGCGAGGTTCTTCGCGAAGACTGAACTTGGTTGGATAGTAAATTTAATTTTTTACCACTGAATATTTTAAAGCAGCGGGATATTTTCCTTTCATTTATGTCCATAAAATATCCCGCCACAGTTTGACCGGAAGAAACTGAAATACCTTGTACAAATGACCATCGTGATTTCTAATCTATATCTCCCATTTAAAACTTCGTATCGTCGTAGATATCGTGAAAGTATGTACCGACGCAGATTATACGAGACATACGTAGTAAATGTGTCAAAGAGAGAAAAAAAAATGTGTCTTGGTCGTCATTTAACCATAAAGTGTGATATTTCGTTATAAGGAAAAATTTTGTTGCAGATGATAATCGGAGAGTATCTTTACGCGAGGCATTGTGACGCAGATTCGACGAAGATATTGTTTGGCTACAACATACCACCATGGTTATGGGGTGCATATGAAAAGGTACACCTCTCAAGATATTTTTCTACTATCGTATAAAGTGTATCAACTCCTTTTTGTTCCATAGATATTCAATAGCATACGATGTACTAAGCCTTTTTTCTTCCATAGATATTCAAACTATGAAATAGAAATGAAATAGAAAACAGATAGGATCCTAAAATCACACGGTGGAACCAAGGAAAGCTCGTGACCATCTTAAGAAGAACCTTTCTTCCCACGCTTATTAACACCTTTCTTCCCCATGTGTACCTTCGTGAGAACAGTTCTGAAACGCACGCTTTTCTGTCAATATTTGGAAGATTCTTCGTTATTTGTTGCAAATATATTAGAAAGAAGGAAATCTGCGAACGCATACAGTTCTGTTTTAAAGACCGAACTTATACGATAAGATGTTTATTCAGATGTCTTTAAAATTCCAAAATTCAAGAATAACAGTGATTATTAGATTCAGTAACAATAACAGTAATTATTATATATTAGAAAGATGGAAACGAATTGTATTTCTGTGAAACGAATTTTAAAGAACACTCAAATGTCTCAATTTACTTTAACCTTATTAAAAATTAAAATGCGTTTGTTTTATAACAGAGAATTCTTTCTTAGTTCCTTCGCGCGTGCTATCTGTAAATAAAAATCTTTGTAACATTGTTTATAATCATATTATTGTAATTCACGCACTTTTTAGAACACATTTTTACAATTTTCACAATTCTTATAATTTTGTATAATTCTCATAATTCGTACTAGATTCTCACAGTAATATTTTTGATATTTCAGATTGGCGTATTCGGTTTTGGAGCAGCAACGACTGTTTTAATCACCGACATCGCCAAATACACGATCGGCCGACTGAGACCCCATTTCATGACTCTTTGTGTGCCTAGCATTAATTGTAGCCTGCCTGAAAATCAGCACAGGTATATCGAGAACTACGTCTGCACCGAGAACATCTCGACCAGACTTCTAAAGGAGATCAGGTAAATACTTCTCTCTTTACGCGAGAAATCCAGCGACCCTTTTATTCGACAGTGCGGAAACTACCATTTAAAGCCACCGATAAACTTCGTGTAATACTCGTTCGACTTCAATCGGACAAGTTAATTAGCTTGCTCGAGTGCGAGTAATCTTAATGAAATTCAAATGACATTCAGAAAAGTCTGCGTCGTTTGAATTTTCTATTTCTTCGCTTAGATCTTATTTCGATTCAATTAGATTCTATTTTAATCTCGTTCGAATTCAATTAGATCTCCGATCGAAATTGATCTCTGAATTTTTCCTCGACTTTTCCAATGAAAGGAACAACCCGAGATTAGAAGATGAAAAATAAATGAAAAACAACTTTTGAAATAATTAAACGACGTATGATCGTTAATTATATCAAATATTATCTTTTTTAACTTAATAATATTCTACGAAAGCAATAATAATATTAATAATAAAATCATTATGGTCTCTTGATCTATAATTTCATGAAGAAGTCCTGTAAGAAGAAAAAGAAACAAATAAGTACGCACTCCGATACTCTTGAACGATGGTGTATGTTGCAATACGTTTACCTTTCTCGTTAAATTGCTGTATAATGACCGTCATTATGTACGACCATGCCCCACCTTTCTGGTAATTTATCAATTTCTCTTCCATAAAAATCTTTCACTTCTTCGCTGAAACATCTCTTCAATTGCGCTCTTTACGGTACTTTGCATTCATTTTTCAAACGTGATTTACTTACGCGGATGAGACAATGAATATTGCTCCGTCTGGAAAATTCATAACGTCTTTGACAGTCCATATATCCTCTTTTCTATTTGCTAACATCGAAGGACGATTATTAATTATGGCGATGAATATTGGACGCGAAAAAAGGACGAAAGAAAAGAATGGAAGAAGAATCTCTAGCTGGAAGACGCGAGAAAAATTTCGTCATTTCGATTCATCAAAGTAATTGTATTTGTCGAAATAAAAAATATAAAACTATCGTATTTACATTGTTCAAATATAATAGCGCAATTTAGTCTTAAAGAATCGATTTGCGATTTCACCGAGTCGACCGAGTTCACGTTCAAAAGTGTGAATTCATTAAACACCATAGACTCGAGAATTATTCACCGATCCCCCGCTGAGACTTTGTACATTTGACTGAATTCAAGTAGCGGAAATTTAAGTGTGACCATTCGACGTACCATGGCAGTGCCGCCAGTACGAAAATATGTAGCGCTTGCTATAGGAATTAACTAGATACGTCACGATTAAGGAATTTGATGTCTGTTGTGCAAGGATAATTTTCAGAAGTGGAATATCAGCTGAAACTAACGATTGCTATCGTTCGAGGAAACGGCAACTACTAAGCTGCCATTACGCGTAAATTATATACGATTGAGGAATTCAGATAAATTGGTAGCGAAGTTTCATCGTTTCAAAAGGTTTAACCAAGACGACGAATGATATTTTCTATATCCATTGTATATGGTAATAATCTAATAAATAAATTCCATTGTTCCGAGAGAATTTCGATAAAATTAGAGATCGCAACTTTAGTCTCTTTTGCATGCAAAATGGATCTAATATAATTCAGACGATAATAATCTAATAATTAAATTCCATCGTGTGGAAAGAATTTGAATAAGACCAGAACGTGTAACTTTAATCTTTTCGCGTGCAAAGTGGACGTAATTAAATCTAGATAGCAAGCTTTAATCCACTAAATCTTAAATTGTACTACGTTGTAGGCGAAGCTCGATAAAACCCATACAAATACGAAGCCTCGAATTTGCATGGTGCGTGTTACACGGCTATATACCGGAATCATCGGCACGTTTAATTCGCCATTGAACATCTCGAATTGAGAATCTTCAGGGCAATACCCTTTTGGTATCTGAGATCGGAAAACATCGAATCGCGTGACGGTAACAATTGCGGGCGCAGTTGCGGAACAGCCTACGTAGAATTAAAGTTGATGGAAAGGAACGATCGCTTTCGTTATTTTTTACACACTTAATGACCATGGAATGTATATGAAGAAACGAGAACCGACCAGTCAGAGTCGACCTGCTTTTTTCTCTTTTTAGTTATCGCGTTTTCACTTCGCTTCGAAGTAATTTCAGAAGGTGATACCTTATATCGAAATTATCCATGTAAATTTATCGATGCAACGATTGGAAAATATTCCATCGGCAACGATCCTGATCTAACAAACATATCGATCATACCGATCTTTAGGATCAACTCGACAACTTAATTTTTAGTTTTCATTTTGAATATTTGTCCGAAGTGGTCCATATCTTTTGCCAAATTTTCTTTCCATATTTCGCCACGGTCTCTCCTCGAATTCTATCAATTTTTGCTTAGTTTACGATCAAAGCTTATCGTTCGCGTATTATTTTATTCTCAGGCCTGCAATTTATATTATTCCTTTTATCAGCTTGATCATATTCCTCGTCTTGCTTTGGCTCGTTTTCCAGTCAATAACACCAAGAAAAATAGAATGTAAGAGGAAACTTACCTCGTCTACCACGTTCTACAAATGTTTCACAGATTCTTCCGTGTTATATACGTTCTGCGCATTCTTAAACCTTTAAATTCCCCGTAAACGAGAGGTACGGTTATTCTAATATGTACTTCTGACTAGGCTGTCGACTTCTCTAGGAGATTCATGGGGAAGCTGCGAAACAGAACGCATAATACGAAAACGTATAAAATACCTAAAGAATGGTACTCTTTCAGATATGTAACAACTAAAAGTATTTTCCATCTTTGTATCGACGTAGAAATATGAATTTGCATAAATATCTTACTCCGCGATATTTCTATTCATAGAGCTATGAATTGCCATAAATAGTCTACTTCCGACCAATAACCGTGTGCACCTCATTTCGTCGAGGTCTGGTTGCGATTCGTTGGATCGCGAAGTCATTGCCTGCTATTTGCTCTTCTCTTTGCTGGCTCGTTGCTTCGATAATCACTTTGATCCCTGGCCAGAACGTATTCGATCGGCTAGACATTATTATTTGCCTGTGCGTGCCTGTCTGTGAGTTTGTATGCGCGTATGGTTCAATCGCAACGGAATTTCGTCGGGCTTTTTGCCGGAGCCAGTGGCTCGAAGGCCGGTTTCAACGGATACGAGCAAAAAGGACCACTCTGGTGGCGGCAAATGACAATGAGCAGGGGCCTTGTACCCACTGGCGATTCGCATGCACGGGATTCGATCCGAATCATGACCCACCGGGCCCTATTCGACCCGCAACGGAAACACTGTTACACGCAACAATTACCCTGAACGCACCTTAGTCATTGTCGCGTTGACAACAATGCTACATTTCCCATTAAGCGTTTTTATTCGAATTTTTCACCCCCTGACTCTTTATCCATTGTTAGGTCGACGATTTCTTTCCAGAGATTTATTTCAGTCGAGTAACTTTCAACCTTTTCCTTTCCAGAGATCCGCGAAAGTTCGATTACGTCGTTTCTTGAGTAGTGTCGTATTTGTTAGGTGTACGAGTGAATAATTTCTCAGTGAAGCTGAAAGTTTGTAAAAATAAAAGAAAGAATGAAGATATAGCGACAATTTTTTTTTTTTTTGAGTTTTAGAGAAATCTGAACAAGTTCCGGGGTACGTATTATAGTTCCTAATTTACTATGCAAGCGGTGCTCCAGCCAAATGTTTAAAACTTTTTGCGATAAAAGCGAAGATCTAACGGAGAGTTATGAAAAAATAGGAATTCGCTTGGAGGTAAGAAGTTTCGTGATAAACGTGATCTAAAGAAATTATTCTGGGGTTTTATACATGTACGATTTTTCGAAAAAGTATGAAGAAATTTGCAAATCCTTTGGAAAGTACAATTATTCTGAGACCCGAGTTTCCGGGATTTTTGGGTAGATTATTTATTCATGCAATTATCAAAATTGATAACGATTTATAAAGATCAATTGAAAAATCGCAAACAATAATTTATTACAATTGCAAAGAAGTTAGAAGATACATAAAATGAATAGGCAGCCAGCTACGCTCGTTAAGGCCCAGAACTGAAGACGACGCGTCGCGAGTTCGAATCCTCGGCATGAATAACTGCAAAAAGGGGACGGAAAACCAATGAATAGAAATAAAATATATAAACAAATTCACGTACCAAAAGACAGACAATACGAGTCGTTGAATAGCGCACAATGCTCACTTTACCTTGGAAATTTCAGAATTAAAATTCTGAATCGGATTCAACGAAGTAAACAATAATATTTGGGCGGTGAAAGCCTGGCAGGTGTAAGCTGTTTCAGGCGTGGAAATCACAAAGTCCGACACCTTCGTTTCGGAGAAATTAGACAATGAAAGTTTCACCTGCAACTCAGCGACCCATATCGCTGGCGGAAGGTTAAAGTATTATTCGTCGTTGCTTTCTAGAACTTTAAGCCATGTTTCAGGCAAGTGACGGATTTCACCGTGAAAAGATGCTGTGTCTTTGGACAAGATCCAATCGTCAAGTGATTTCTGTATCTATAATTGAAAAGATGTATCGGATAAAGGTGCGTTGAATCGATCGGAACAAGTACGTAGTAATCGGGAATCGTGTAATGTCTAGTGAATAAACTGACAGCTGCGAGACGTGTCTCAAACGAAACTCCTCGTGATGTCTTCCGTCGTAGAATCAGTGTGTGGTCTGGCGTTGTCACGTAGCAATTTCACAGTACGTTCTCCTTTGTCAGTGCCCTGGCTATTGGAAGCAAAAGCTAAAAAGCACAACATTTTTACCGTGGTGGAACTTGTTGTGTGAAACACTTTTAAATAATAACTTGTACTGAAAAATTATTCGTTATTCGCTTGTACACTTAATACGCGTTAATATATATGCAATGTTTTTAGTATTATTTATGTAATTTATTCATGTAACTGTAAAAGTAAAAATCTTTGTATGGTATTCATTACTATATTATCTAAAATTTCATCTTACCATTTTTATTTTATTATTTAAATATATACAATATATAGTGTAGTAAATCATATATCAATAACATATTGTACATTGTTTTCTAGAACTAGAACTATCCATTGTTTTTGTATTAACTAGAACTACCGATAGTTAACACGAAGCTATTTCTACCACAACCAGTGAAAATGACTGGCCTTTAAAAATACGTAATAATAGAATATTTGTATATTTATTGATTTATTACCTTTTTACAGAAGGAACTCCATGTTACGTAGTGCATTTTTCGTATTATTAATCCATCTGGGACCATTATCTCTAAACGAAGGTTGACACATTTCTAAAATTGTAGAACCAGTCGTTTTAACTGGTGTGGTATTTCTAGCGTTAGCATCTAGCGATCTAGCGATCGATCCGCAATTTTCCTGATAACTGATATCGTCATATCGAACGATAACCAGTACAAATTTTAAAAACGTGTGGCAAATTGTACGAAACGAGGAAACTGGTTAATTGTGGTTCGATAAACAGATTGCAGGACCTTTTTACACTTTGTCAAGTACCGGTCATTTTCACTGGTATTGGTATAAGTAGCCTTGATACAAAATTATTTTCAGTTTCAATACATAACAAACAAAATAAAATTCATTATATTATTCTTTTAGTTATCGCTGCGAAAGTCATTACATCATCGTGAAAATAAAAAATATAACATGAAGTAGGAATTTTCAAATAAAATTGTAAAACCAGTTAACTTGACTGGTATGATAGTTCTAGTGTTAAAATCAGACAATAAAATAGACCCTTTTACACTTTGTCAAGTACCAGTCATTTTCACTGGTATTGTTATAAGTAGCCTTGATACAAAATTGTTTTCAGTTTGAATACATAACAAACAAAATAAAATTCATTATATTATTCTTTTAGTTATCGCTGCGAAAGTCATTACATCATCGTGAAAATAAAAAATATAACATGAAGTAGGAATTTTCAAATAAAATTGTAAAACCAGTTAACTTGACTGGTATGATAGTTCTAATGTTAAAATCAGACAATAAAATAGACCCTTTTACACTTTGTCAAGTACCAGTCATTTTCACTGATATTAGTATAAGTAGCCTTGATACATTATTTTCAGTTTGAATACATGAAAAACAAAATAAAATTCATTATATTATTCTTTTTAGTTATCATTGCGGAAGTCATTACGTCATTGAATTTTCAAATAAAATTGTAAAAGTTCTACCGGTAGTGTTAATGGTATTTGTAATGCTTCCAATCGTTAACTGTAAATTTCAGCTACTGACATTTGATTCTATCCTCGAACAGTACTTTCCTTATTCCCATTTTCTCGTAATTCATCAATACATTTTGGCACGGATGGCATACGTTTCTTCGTACGAAGTAACATGAATTGCGCGAATTGTAGTTGGCAATAGTTGTATGTAAGTTCTTTTTAGTCCAATAATGTATGTATTTAGGTCGTTGAATCAAAGCGAACATACTTCTAATTCACATACGGTTTTGTAGCGATGAAAGGGCTAAAGCTAGTAGTCCCTGACGCAAACGTAGACTTTTGCCACGAATATTATAGCTGATTGACATTGACGTCTTTTGCTAGGCTGTAATTGATCGTGGTACTACCGTCTTCACATATAGACAAGCGCTTGCATATTAATTACACGAGCCAACGTTGTTTGCATGCGAATTATGTTATTAACGAAAGAATCAATAAAAATTCAACGCGTCGAGATAATAAAGCATTTTGATGTTTCCTTACGTTCCGAGAAATATTTTGCAATTTATTACACAAACGACATATCCAATTTTTCTTCCAAGTGTTTTTTTTTTCTTTTTGTAATTTCAAGCAGGAAGTCACATCATAAATAGTGAAATATCTTCCAGGTAATGTTCCTCCTCTGATACTTTTTCTTATTTTCACATTAGACAAATCCACGTTTCCTAGTGTTTTACTAAAAAATTCAAAGACTCGACTATTCAGGAATTCTAAGAGCTAAATATTCAAAAATTCCGTAAGAAATAATCGCGTTCAAGCTAAAGCTTTAAATCGTTGTTTTATAATTGTAAAACTGTCTATGCTGTAAAAATTGTTCTATAATTTTAAAATATCTCTAATGTACGTGATTGAAATTTAATCGGTTAATGTTCGATGCTACATACTTTTTGAGATGCTTACACCCATCGCTACTTCTATTACACTTCAACGACTCGTAGTTCCAAAACAGCCGATATAAATTGACAATTCTTCTTCTGTTCTTTCGCTGTAGGTCTAAAATCGATTCTGCCGAAATCGATCCATTTGTCAAAACACGTCCAGCTTTTAACAAGAGTGATTTATCTACGGTTAGGCGGAGGTCGCTATACAGTCGACGCACTCTATAATTTTGGAGTATAATTCTTCGATTGTAGAAGCTTGTAGGTAGCGTATAATTTTCTGGAAGCGTGTAATTCTTTGCTTGCCGATTTAAAGAACAGGAAGGGAGTATGCGTTCGGCTGGAAGCTTCCGGTTTTCAACGTGTAATTATGGGTCCCCTTTCCGAATATCGCTTTTCGGTATACTTCATCGTTATTTCATTTATTAGAATAATTGAATAAAATGACGCCTTGTTTCTGACTATGATCGTTATATTATATCGTAGACTGTCAGAATTGGACAATAAAAATAAAAAGGGCTTTTGCCCTTATCGAGTATTTTAATAAAAATAATTCGATTGGTATTGACATTGAATTCACAATTTACGTTTGAATGATTTCGTATTGTAATCCTTTTTAACGAAACGGAAAAATGAAAAGAATTTTAATTGTGTTTCATTTTATTCGAATAAATCGTTTGACAGGGAAGAAACAACTTGTTGCAAGAATGATCATCTTGTAATCAGCGTGGAATGAGTTATTCGATCGCAGAGAATCGTTGCGCTAATTTTCAAGGAAAAATGGAAAAAGAAACATTCGAGCGCAAAAGTGTTCGACTTACAACGCAAGAGACAGTTGCGATTAGTTTGAGCTTTTGATAAAGATTTCGCGTTTATGCTCGGCCAAGGTGTTCCGCTTTAACGTTCTTAATAAACATTTGAATCACGCGTTTCGCCACTTTCTTTCCTTTTCTTTTGAATATTTAACAGGATTTAATAAATTGTATCAAGCCCGCAGTTATAATTACAAACTTTTATAACGCCTGGCAGCTCCATAAAAAGGCAAGGTGGCATGAATATTAATATCATGATCTGTTTATGTTGCTAGAATTATACCGGACGCATAAAACAGGATAATGACACGTAATTTTCATTAGCATTTTTACCGGAACTGGCAGTATTTTTAACGCATTCACAAATAACGCGCAACGTTATACGATTACGCGTGAAAGTTGATACATAACCACTTTGTATAATAATTTGCCATATATAATTATGCGTGAAAGTCGATGCATAATATCAAAATGTCAATGATAAGTATGCAGCATAAACATATATATATATATATATATATATATATACAGGCATGTCCATACTATAGAATTATAGAGACCGTAACAGAGAATAAATATCGTTTTTCCCATTAAAACTTAACGTGCAAATAAATTAAGCGAGGAGGTTTATTAATTTATTATCGGCTTATCGATATTTATTGATACTTTTATTCGATACGAGCGATATTTAATCAATATGATATCGCAATCAGAAATATCCCATCGTCACAAATCCACTAACTTGGTATAACGACACGATTCGCAGTAATTAAAGCGAACTATACGCGTTCTTCGATATAAAACGGTGATTGTCGACACGTTAGAAAAACTAAATGACGGAGATAATGGAGGCTGAATAGCGTAATTTCCGGTTCCGGGTAACCCCGTTCGATCGAAAAGGATCGAACTGCAAGGCGTAACTAAACGAACCAACCAACGGAGGAGGAGATTATTCCAGAGGCCCATTATTAAGCCCACAATCAGAAATTATACTCTCTTCCTCCTTTCTTCTTTCATGTTCTTGTACCTCGAGGAAATTGTAGGAGCTCGTTATCGCGCGCACAGGAGAAAGAACGGACCTTTCTTTACCGGTAGCCGCTTTGCTATACACTTTCGTTCAAAAGTTAGGCATCAAGTAGCTCGAAAATAAGGACTCGTGTAACGTGATCTTGGCAGCGAGTCTTTTCTCTAGTAGCTGAGAAAGATTATCTTTTTATCAATTATTAAATTTATTTTATAAATTGAAATTATTCGACAGTATCGTTAGTCCTCGCATTATACAGGGTGGTTGGTAACTGGTGGCACAAGCGCAAAGGGGGTGATTCTACGCGAAAAAAGAAGTCGAAAATGTAGAATAAAAATTTAAAAAATTAAAAAAATAACGTCAATCGAGACAACGATCTACAGTGAGATCCGTTATAACGAGACGCGATAAAGTGCAGGCGTACCGAGCCAAAATTCAAAGTCGATTTTCTCGAAGACAAAGCCTCGAACGAAAAATTGTTATTCTATATTTTCGACTTATTTTTTCGCGTAGAATCACCCGCTTTCCGCTTGTATCCCCCAACCACCCTGTATTACGTTACATTACAGCGCGTTATATCTTTACGTTATATTACGCTCCTTTCGTAAATTACGTGGTTTTTCCTAAAATCTACATTTATCCATCCATGAAATATACAATTTCAAACAATGATAGTACAACAAACAATGATACGTTCAATTGTTCAATAGCGGAAACCTGTATTGTTTGGATAGTTTTATACAGAATGTCCCAATTTTTTCCGATCAAACGTTGTCGCTATATTCCACAGGACAAGACAAGACGACGAGTCAAGATACAAAATGTAAAAATAAAATATGTAAAATAAATGTCATTGGTAGCATTGTTAAGGAGATATAATACAAAAAAAAAAGAAGGAAAAGCGGTATACGAAATGAGCGGTAACGAACGTGCTACGGCACGAGATAAGAATAGATCAGGCATATTTACATACAGTAGTAGTCACGAAGCATTATGTTCAATACTTCTTCTATAGATCCAGCTACAACTCCATTTCAAAATGATTACCATTCCTGTCAATACAAGAGTGACAGCGGCAAAAGATTGAATTTGTTATTCTTCGCAGTTCTCGTTTACTGCGTTGAAGTTGAAGTCGTACAAGTATTATGATACCTTGAGATTATTACTATATGTAAATGTCCCTGATCTATTCGTACTTTGTGCGGCGGCAATGCACGTTCGGTATCGCTCATTTCGTACGTCGTTCTTTATTTTTTTTTTTTTTTACTGCAACTCTTTAACAACGTTTTCAATGACATATACTTATATGGCATTTTTTTCCTTATCTTGACCTATAAAATATGCTGACAACGAAAGAACTGGGACACAAAGAACAACGCGCATAAACACGACAATGGATTAAAAAACGAGAATGGATTATTGTTTGCGCTTATCGTTCATTTAATCGATAACCTTTTGGTCTACTTTAGTCGATCAACGATCTTCTAGTCAAAGTTGAATTACAAAATATTTCTTTATCTTACGAACGTAAAAAGAATAATGTTCGCTGTTAGGATTATCAATCCGGTAATATTTCTACTGATAATTATTTCTGACAATTTCTGTCGATTCGTTCGTGGATGGAAACCAACGAGGTAGTTGCAACCTCGAAACAGGTGATCCCTAACTTTTGACCGACAGTGTAGACGCACCGAAGTGTATCACGGTTCATCCGCCCTTTGCGTGTGCTGGGACAGTTTTATGTATAGAAAGATTTGAAGAATCGACGATAAAAGGCTGACAGAGAATTCATTCATACGTCCCACCCTCCGGCTCGTTCAACCAAAGGGGACCAGCGTTTCCTCATCTTCCGGACTATAGTACTTCTACCACGCTTAGCCTCGTGCTCATCGTGCCTTCTGCGAATTGCCTTAATTCGGTGTCGGTTAGGATGCCAGTTTTTTAGAAACCATTATGTTATTACGTTTGGAACTGTCTCGTTTGTTAGCGTCGAATATGTTTGGAAGATAGCAGGCTTTGTTGAGTTTGCTGCCAGTGCCTTAAATATCAAGGTTATTCAACAACTTCTTATCACTTTTGACACCCGGTAGTAATACGTTTTATCGTGTTTATTTTTGTATATTCCTATCTATATCGTATATTTATTTTGTTTCTCTTTTTCGCGCGTATTTTACTCCGCGTATTTTATTTCTCCACTGACACTGTCGGTTCGCAGGTGATTGAAATTGTTTGGATTAGATTCGAATCAGATTGTATAATCTCAATTTGTACTCTGCGCTTTACTACGGCAGAAATCAACGGTAGAGAAGTAAAGATAAAAGTTTCTTTTATAAACAGATCTTACATTCTGATGACAAATTGACGGAAAGCTTTCGATCTTATCCGCGACAGTGAACATCCGGAGGAACACGCGTCGTTGTCCGACTATAAATGTCTATTCTACTTAAGATTCTTCTTCCAGTTTAGAAGCTATTACGTGTAATACTGTCTTCCTTCTATTTACATGATTATTCAAAACACACGGTATTAAAAGGGATTACATTTTATATACCGCGTGACCAGCAGAATAAAGCGATAAAATGCTCACTACGGATAGCTCCCTGATCTCCACTCCTGTTTATCTTCCAGTAATCTGAAGTGGCTAATAAACGCTGCAATTATCAGCAGGTAAATTAGTTTCCACGACGGATACGCATCTTAATCGAAGAATAAAAGAAAGAGAGCAGGGGAAAGCAGTTTCCCCGAATAATTACTTATTCAAACAATCGACCGGAACGAAACAGCCCACGAGCACGCATTAAAAGGGACTAAAAAGTCGAGCTTGGCAAATATTGCCGCGGCGCCGACGCAGAAAAGAGAAAATAAAGGAGAGAAAGATAAATAGAGGGAAAGGGTAGATAATGTCCGATTAAAGGTGCAGTTTTTTGATGGCCAATTACTCTTACAGATAGAAGCCTGAGTTCGCCCAGCCCCTGCCTTCTTTCTCTTCCTCTTTCATCCTCTCTTTCTCTTTCTCTTTTATCCTGCTGTTCGTCTCGGTACTCCCATCGGAACATCTTCCGCCGAATCTTTACGATCCACGCTTCGGGGTACGCGTTGCTCGATTGTAATCGCCACGGAACACGCCCTGGAATTAATCCTGATAAAATTAATAGGGTCCTATTACCAAACGCGTGTACTGCCTGGAACAGCAGGCTCTTCTTCTGCTTTTGTTGTACATGTGTCGCTGTATTATATTTATAAAATTGATGTATTATATTATAAGCATAATAACTGGCTTGTAACCTCTTTTCGATTCAATTGCCATCGCTTAAGGTTCCGCGAACTTCTCCATCCTTTCTTTGTAGAAACTTGGCTGGTTGAACGTATCGGAGTATTACAACGCGTTCTGCAAGTAATTGTGATAACATAGACCGCGAATTTTTATGCATTTGTGCGAAATTTAAAGGTACAAGAGCGCGCACAATGCGTATAACAGTAGCCGTTATGATATTTGGACAATGAAACGAATTTCTATTTACCTTGAATTTCTTTAAAAGGAATTTTAATTCGCCTAAATATCCGCGCTCCAATGATAAATTTGGTAATTAAATAATAAATGGATCTCATCAGCAAATGAGTGTACTGGCTTGGTTAGACTCTTTTTGTGTTTTTATTATCTTGGCTATCGATATATCGTATTTATAAAATTGGCGTATTATATTGTGACCAATAACGCGATCTTTGTTAGACTAAATCCACGTCATACTAACTTCCGCGAACTTTTCAATCTTTTCCTTATTTCTATCGTATTGGGCATTTTTATTATATATATTCTCAGAATTGATGTATTATATTATAATCAACAACGTGCTTTCTGTTAAGGATCGATTAATAATATTAAAAATACAAACTTATCAATCCTTTCTTGTCTTTTAATTAATTGGTCAAACATATTAATATACCTCGCGAGCACACTGCTAATGTTTATGCAGTTTTTATGGGAAATTTCAATATACACAACTTCGTGGAATGTACGTAATTGCACGAAAGTCTGTGTATAAATATGCGGAGCAAATTCACAGAAATATGTGTTTATAAATATATAAAGCTGCAGGAACATCCGCGATCTATTTATGAGTAGTACAGTTTTTCTGTAGTTTTTCTTTGAGCAAAGAAAAATTTTTTTATGGGAAACTTCAATGTACAGAACTTCGTGGAATGTACATAGTGTACGAAAGTCTGTGTATAAATATGCGGAGTACAGTAAATTCATAGAAATATGTGTTTATACAAATGTAAAGCTGCAGGAATATCCGCGATCTATTTATGAGTAGTACAGTTTTTCTATAGCTTTTCTTTGAGCAAAGAAAAATTTTGATAGGAACAACGTATGAAATTTATTTGACACGGTATAATTTATAACGTTGATCGTTTCAGATTATCCTTTCCCTCAGGACACTCGTCATTCTCGGCCTACACGATGATCTACCTCGCGGTAAGTTCCTCCTTTTCGTTCATCTTTTCTTCGAATTTATGATTATGTACGATCGCCTGATTCCGTTATCGATTCATTTTTTTATTTTTTCTACGATGAGAAATTTGAATGGCAGCAACGGGATATCTGCTTAATGGTTTGGAATTTTTATCTTCTTTCTCAAAGTCGAATGGTAATTACTCATTTTCTGTTATTTTCTAAGTTGGAAGTAAAAAGAGTCGATCCCAAGCTCACTGTGATTTTTTACATTATGGTGCTTGATGATTTTTATAATTACGCGTACTCGTTAGATATGTAAATTCTCGTAAATTAAAACGTAGAATTATTTTCATTAAACGTTATGTGTTTGGAAAAAGAAAATAGTACGCGTAGTTTTATTTTGACCAAAGTTTCGTGTTTTGCTTGCAACGTTAGTTTCACGCAGTGAAAATATCGTTATGTACATTATCGATCTAAAATATTATTCTTATCTTGTACTATCTGTTCCGTGATTCGTATTAATTGTCAATTAAACAGATAACGGATGAGATTTAACGCTTATCAAATTCTTTAAATTTCTTTAAATACAAAATATACACGACAGAAACCATCGATTGAAATTAAAAATCGTATTTAAACAGATGGAGCGAATAAAATTCACATTCTTGTTAATTACGTTCAGCGTTTACTTTCCAAGCTGGTTGCAAGTTATAGGGTATGATATAAGATTCTTTTACTTTGTCATGAGCAAAATTATGAAATGCTTATTTAACGTTTGTGTCGTTCTCTATATCTGAAGCGAAGAACTCAGAGAAATAAATGAGTACCATAACGTAAGTGTGTAAATGACTACTTTTGTTATTTCTTTACACGCGTGTATCATTATGATATCAAGCATTACGTAACGTGCGTAAAAAATCCACCTTATATGACGTCTTTGTGCATATTTATTCCCTTTTTAATTTCAACATCATTGGCATACAGAACGTTTATTATTACGTTAACGTGCCTGTAATTTTTCAATTACTTTTACGAGAATTTAACCAAATGATTATGTATATCGATGGTCACTTGGTATCGACCGTTAACTAACGATAATTGTTTTACGAAGAAGCTGCAATTTACATAATTTAAAGATATAATTCGAAGCTATCGTAATTTTCGTTAAATAGAATTCTATATATTTTTATCTTTCCGGCGTTCTTACGATTTTTTTACTCGAAAACAATTTATATGATAATAGATCGACAAAAGTTCGAAAATAATTACGAATACATGAATATAAATGACGAGTGGTAAGCGGAAAATCGACAATTATTTTCAGTTCGTTGTGTTTCTTTTTTGAGAATAACGACGCTACTGTCACCGCTCGTTTCAACTGCTGTCCGTCGTTTATGCAGCATCCAATCGTCTATCCTCTTCACTCTCTTTATTTGCAGCGACGAATAACCATACAACGTTGTTTATCCTGAAATATTCCCAATAATCTCTTTCGAGACGTTTCCGTCGATGCCACTTTCCAGCTTTTCTCTGCAAGATCAACAATCGAAAATCAACAGTCTCGTGAATTCCATTCACGGATCAACATCGTGCGAACTATCGTTTGATCGATGGTACTTTCCAGCTTTTTCCTCTTTCGCAAGATCAACGATCGAAAATCAACAATCTTGTAAATTCCATCTACAAATCGACATTATTTGAACAATCATTCACATGTCCTAACATTTGTACGTAAATTTACACGATATTCTCTCTTGTCAAGTGTTAAATTCATACTTCCAACAGCCTTTGTAACGTATTTCTCAGATTCAGATTTAGAAAAAGTTTACACAAATATCCCGACGATCGGTACCTTCGACTAACGGAAAACCGAACGAAAAAACTAACAGTTTTACCGTGGAATTTCTTGGCACTGGACGCGCGTCATCTCCCGTTAGATATTTTCTTACAACGTCGAACATCTTTTTCCATTGTAATTAGCTTGGAACCGAAGAGGAAAATTGAGATACGAAAATACGAGACTGACGGTAGAGTTAAATTCGCTGCTGAAAAGATCGACGTACGCGTGACACACGATTGGCTAATTTCACACTTTCGAAAAACCACGTTTCATCATCGCCAACCTACTGTGCTCCGCCTTTATCTCGCAGATTGCATCGCACACACCTTTTACTTTCTCTGCTTTTTTACAGCGTTGACAATACCACGTTACGAGGACAAAAAACGTTCCATTTCCATAATAACTCTTTCGATGGTGTGTGTGCAATTTCTCTATGTTTGTTTTGTTTCTATGGTGTTCTATAGCTGTACTTACAATTAAGGATGACATGGAAGGGTAGCAAGCTGTTGAAACACTTCCTGCAACTTCTGTGTATACTTATGGCCTGGTTCACGGCATTGTCACGAGTTTCTGATTATAAACATCACTGGAGCGATGTTCTGGCCGGCTCGACCCTTGGTACCATCGTGGCACTAGTCGTGGTGAGTATTATTCTCCTTAACTATCCCATTGTGCGATCATAAATTACACGCGATCGTGAATATGAAATATACGATGTATCGAGTTCGAACTTTTACGACCTCCGTTGGCCGTATTCGCTCGTGGAAACTAATCGGCAATACCGAGACGATCTGCGTACATACGATGCAGCTCTAATTCATCTGCATTCTATTTATTCGAGGGAAATTTCACTGGGTCAGCCTGTGCGCGAAAACCACTGCAGAGAAACGCGAATACGTATCCGTTGATTTTTCTATTTTAACGTCGCTTCGCGATTAGGAGGCAGATAATTTTAACGCGGTATAATTGGAAACGAAAAGAACGTTTTACGTTTTAACGTTGTTATATTACGACCAGCAATATTTTGATCGTTTCGAAGAGGATGCGAAAATGTACGTTTAACAATCCAAAATCAAATATAGAGACAATTTTGGTAATAGAAGATCGATCGATATCGAACATCGAAATTTAAAACAGCTTCCCTGTGTAAAACATAAAATGTGATTTATTTCGTTGTATGATATCACGTGCTAGAAAATGAACAAATCGTGGATTATCGTGTTTGCAGCCGTGTGATCTACAGGGTGGTTGGTAACTGATGGTACAAGCGGAAAGGGGGTGATTCTAGGCGAAAAAAGAAGTCGAAAATATAGAATACAAATTTTGTTTTTAATTTTTCCATCGAGACAACGATCTACAGTGAGATCCGTTATAACGAGACGCGATAAAGTGCAGGCGTACCGAGCCAAAATTCAAAGTCAATTTTCTCGAAAACAAAGCCTCGAACGAAAAATTGTTATTCTATATTTTCGACTTCTTTTTTCGCGCAGAATCACCCCCTTTCCGCTTGTACCACCAGTTACCAACCACCCTGTATGTATGTGACATATGCGAGCCTCCCAGAAGCAAAATTGATCGACTCTATTTTCTGTCAATTTCCTCAATTTCACCTGCACGATTAACGTCCAATTCAAAAACGAAGAGAAACAAAACAAGAAAAGAAAAGAAAAGAAAGAGTACTTCCGCAAGTTCGCGGACAAACTTGAAAAATAGCGTTTGGTAAATTTCAAAGACAAGTGACATCGTCGCTTTCTTTCGCTTTTCAATTTACCCAGTTGATCGATAGTGGCCTTTGAACGTCTCGCGTAATTCCCGGACAAATACACGGCTAATAATAATCAGTCGATCTTGGAATGATTTTTTTGCAGGCGAACTGCGTGGCGAACCTGTTCAAAGATCGGAGTCGTTGCTCGATGGATGAGAAACGCCGTGCAGCCGATTACGAAACAGGGGGCGGTACACAGGTGAATAATGGCTCTACTAATCGCAACTGTTGACCTAACGAGCTAGCTCTTCGCTTGCTGACCACACCAAGACCGTGACTCGTCTTCTAATTGTCTCTGGGGAGCTAGTCTGGTCTCAGGGAACAAAAGCACATGCTACTGGCCGCCTGAAGTCGAGTTATACGAAAAACATACGGTGTCCGAATGTTGGTGTCGCGAATTTTATTGTTCGACAGCGAAACTGCCTTACGCGCTGCTGGGGACCCTTCATCATCCGCCCACCTTCTCGGCGATTCTTCTAGACGTAGCCTGTTTCAACATGATCCATCATAATCATCATAATCATCATCGGCTGGTGTTCCATGCTGATCGTATTCCAATTAAAAAGAAAAGAAAAACAAAGAGAAAGCAGCAAAAAGCAGCAATATTTCATGGGATGGAACGGATTATTTGACGTACGAATTTCTCTTTTTCATACTAATGCTTCGCGACGAAGCTTCTTTTATCAACGTTCTCTACTTTCCATCGAGCTTCTGTGGGCAGTTTTAATACAAACTCTCATCTTTTATTATATGTCCCAAGTGTCCCTTTAACGATGCAATCGATAAGCAAGCGATTCTACGTGGAAGAACAAATGGAAAGTGCAAAGTAACATTTTCTCGCATCATGACGATGATGATTCGTTACCGTGAAAACGAAATTCGGAAGTTTATCAATTATCAATTAAACACGTGGAAACTCTGTTCTCGCGAAAACGAGGCCGGATCGATTTTATTCGAACATTTTTCGCTCGTTTCCGCGCGTAACGATACAACGATCTGCCATCGATCGTTTATTCGTATTTATCGGTAATTAGCTAAGCTCGTATATCGGCACGTTCTGAAATTCCATTCTATCGAAAACGAAGCGCCGTATAAATAAATTTCGTTCTATATCGTCGACTTATTTCTTCCACGTAGAATCATCCCCTTGCCGATTGTATCATGGTTACCGGGACAACCTGTATTTCGTTTCTTTTTTTCTTTTTTCCTACTTTTCTCTTTTGGTGGAAGCGAAGAGCGAACTATACATATATTATATGTGTCTTGTCGATGTCCTAGCTTTGTTGAAGGGACGTTCGTGTTATCGATACGTCGTCGTTATCCCTTATTTCGTCCAAATTGTCCGTTCAAGGAAGATCTAGCACAGGTCTGGTTCTTGTTATTTTATGTCTATTTTAGATGGTGATGTTTCTCTTTATTTTTTAGCCGATTTTATCGACGAGTAACCGAATTATTGCTTATACGTATAATTCGTTGTTGGCGCAATGATAGGCAAATATCGTTAATCTCTTATCGATAGTCGCGTTTAATGCGAGAATTTTTGTACAGGCAATGCAACCGTGTTTGTAGTTTCAGCGAAGATGTATTTATTTCTTGTTGAGCGTTATTTATTTATAGACAGGGAGAAAGAGTAAGCGAGCAAATATTTTCCCCCTGATTGTAGAGGATATATTGCTCGTTGTTCGCGAGAAGGCACGCTATATTTTTTAATTGGAGAGCAGAGCAGGCAAACGCGGTGTTAACGTTCATTTTTATTCTTGTACTATATTTTCGTAGATATTCTTGTTGGTATCTGGTGCTCTTGATCCTACTTACGCTAAAGTTGTTTAACTTTAAAAAAAAACGTACTACATATGCTAAGATACGAAAGGCGATTTTATTTTCTTCTTCTTTCCTTTTTTTTTTTTTTTGCGCTTAATTAGTCTCGAATTTCTTGAAAAGGTCGCAGAGGTAGCAAAATTTTCAGTATTGACCATTTTTTATCCTACACGTATACTATATTATAGTATGTCATTGAGGATGCACGATGAAGCACGCAAATATCATTCGTTGCTTGTTGGACGATTATGGTACGTATTGTTAGGTTTGCAAGTTTATCGTAGATTTAAATATAGATAATTGAGCGGCTCAGACGGAAAATGGTACAAGTGAGATACATAGAAATAAATTTCTATATAGAAAAGTCTGTATGCGTCGAACAATTTCAACAAATTATCTTACACAAAGTAACACAATTGTTTTTGCATTTTATTATACGACTAATATATGTATAAGCTACTCAGAGGCAGAAGAACGATAGAAAGAAATAACTAAAAGTACAGATACGTTTCGCAAATTCGCAACTTGGGTTGAATTATTTCTTTCAATCTGTTCGTTTGCTCCATACAAATAATTGTATCGTTGTTAAGAAAGAAAAGGATACGCTTGTACCGCTTTTCCATCGAGTCTGCTGATTCTTCGTTCAATGTGATCGTTTACGAATACATCTGCACAATATTATCTTAAGAATATGTTTAAAAAGAAAACATAGAAAAAAAAAAGATATCTGTAAAGAAAGATCTCCGATAGCGTGAAGAGATTCGCATTTATTCGAATCTCCGGTTCCCCGCGAAAGCAATGGAATCTGTTATAATAGCAAATATATGATGCAATAATAAGTGGACTGTTCGTTACGAACGTTTAATGCAAAGTATTACAGTAAAGATGGTTAGTTAAATAAAAGGAAGGAGCAAGTAAGCGAATTAGTAATAAAAATTAGAAAAACTCCACGGAGCTATGTATAATCCTATTTGAATTTACAATTGTAGATCGTAAAACCATTTCGAATCTGTATACATTTCTAGATTATGAAAGTATAGGTTCTTAAATATTATACAGTAGACGTACGTGTTTTAGAGGACGAGAGGAAAGAGTTGGAAAAAGCAGAAAAGTTAGGAGACGACCCTCTCGTCCATTGATTTTCTATTCAAACTTTTTACGTAATTCGGATAGCCGACGTACTAGGTATGCGTGCTAACGTCTCTAAATCATTTTCGATATAATTATACCGATAGTACCTATATCGTACGATTTACGTATGATGTACGCGTACTAACGTATGCATGGTGCTTTGAAGCTTCACAAGGCGAGCCACGTAAACCGTTACAACAGCCAAATATCTTTCACCGTTTCATTCGATGGAACGAGATATTATGGAACTATAGGTTGGACAATTTATTTAAAAACGTATCGAAAAATAACAGACAGGCGAACGAGAAGCGAACCTCTTCGAATATTTCGGGTTTCCCGTGAAACAAAGTATCGCCAGACTGCAGCGTGTGCCAATCTCTTTTACAAGAAACGACGTTAGAATACTGCATAGGTAAAAATAAGAAAAGAATGTCTTAATATGTCTAAATAAAGAATGTCTAAATATGGACTCTTAAATGGTTTATCGAATACAGAATGTTAAAGAGGACTCGAGGAAAATCCATTTAGGAAAGGTTTTTAAAAAAGTTAAGAAACAGAAGAGACGATCCTTAATATTCAAGGTCTACCCTATATATGTATAAAAGAATCGTATGTACAGTGATATGAAAGTTTCAACGCGATAGTTTGATTTGTAATAATTGCGTGACTCGCCTTGTGTAGAAGTAGAACCGTGATGTTCTACTATACGGCATTGCTGTATCATCAACTGGAAGTATTGTGTACCTGTACACTGTTGTAGTAGACAAAACCGTGTACGTTTATATGTTAAGATAGAAATCTTTATTTATTTTATAAAGGATATATATATATACATCGTATATATATCGTATATTCGATTCGTTAACGAAAAGGATGTCAGAAAGAGACCAATAAGTGATATTTCAATTACTGTCTTCACCCATGGCCACTACTTTGCTAACTATAGCGACACTATCACGATAATCGAAAGCAAAGATTCTTCGGAGCAAATCTCTCCCTCTCTCTTCATTTTTCTTTTCATTTCAAGTAAAAAATCTTGTGTAAATGCATTATTCGTTCAGGTTTTCGTCATTCCTTTCTAAATCGAATCGTTGTATTAAGATAAAATTTGTGCTCGATGCATCCGGAAAATTCCTAGCAAAATATCCGAGTTTCGTATGCAGTCTCGATCGAACTAGATGAATCGTTAAACGAATTACTATTTCCTTCGCAGCATTTGCTTTTCTCTAATCTATTTTTCAGACAACCAATCGCAAAGCAACGTGATTGTTCTTAATCGAGACGATCATCCTCGTACGTCTTTAAAATTATTTTGCTCTCGAAGACAACGCTGTTGCCTTTTTTGCTGGAATTGCAGATGTATAGGGTTGTCCGTTAGTAACTTTACGAACAGCCTAACGTGTATAATACTCTCATAAGCGATAGCTTTCATCCGCAAATAATACCGCAATCGTAGCTTCTAATAACGCACTCCTACGAATTAATTACCAAGAATATTATCGCTTCATGTTCCTCTCAGACTTATTTCAGATACTATTAATGATTACTTACAATCAACCGTATGTATAACGTAACAATGCTTACGCGCGCATTAAACGGAAAAATATGGAATTGCTCTGCGTTTGCAGACCGTATCATACTAATCCAACGAACTTTCAGTGTCGCTTTTTACCACTTTTATCTATATATTTTAAAACTTAAAGATCAGTCGTACGTAGTTTATAGATACGATGACCATATTCTCTGAGAGAAAATAATTTGCCTTGTAAGCTAATAATAATAATTTGCAAGCTTTGTTCCATCATATTTCCAAGCCGATTCGTGTCTGTGGTAGGAGTCCACGTATTGTAGAATTCGTATCATTTTTATCCGGCTCGATATCATTGGAACAAACTTTCGGTTTAAATCTGTAAATGCTCTGGAACAATGAGAAAATAGAAATAGATAATTGATGTGGTCTTTACAGGAAACTACATTTACGTTAAACGGAACGCTGCTAAATAGAAAAGAGTTCTCCGTAATGTTGTAAAAATGAAAAACGAGATGGTGGATTTTTTTTTTTGGGAGAGATAAATAAACGAAGAGAGGAGCTACTCGAATTACAAAACTGATCTTTACGATCAACGATCGTCGCTGTACTTTGTTTGAAACTTAAAATTAAGAGACAATGTCAGAGGAATTTCTGCGAGTTTCGTCCGTGCAGCTAAGCATTACGAAACTTCGTTCTGTCTGAAATGAAAAGTATTCGATTAAAATAGGAAACATAATTAAGAAACGATAGTAATAGAGATCCAGGAGGAGTGACACAAGATTTTTTACGTGCAGTACATTCCCAATTTATCGATGAAACAAATGTAACGCTATACTCTTTCGACACCTTTTAGATTTAGCGTATTATCTTTCTTCTCGAATCGAAAAATCGACGACGAAGTATGTGGTTTGTTTCTTTTTTTTCTTCTTTTTTTTCTTTCATACATCTGCAGCCAAGCTCGAAAACATTGTCGGAATTGACCGATATGTAAATTATTGTATCGTTCGAAACGTGCTACTGTATTCTGATTTACGATTAGAATAACGAAGCACTCTCCTTGTTATTCGTATGAACGGTTAATTTTATGTCTGCGTTAAGATATAAGTCGAGTGTATTATAATATCTTTAACATATTATATGTGTATATAAATATGTTATATTTTAATGTCTTATTGACCGTTGATCTTGTTCCTATGATTGTATTTCGCAATTGAAATTCGTGCGTATGACGCGCGTGACAAATATATTCTACTCTTTTTTTTTCTTTTTTCAAAAATATCAAATTAATAATATAAAACACACCTTTGCCTTTTGTTGAGTTGTTGGCAATTGACATAGTCTGTACGTTGCTTAAAAAAAGAAATAATATTGATTCCTTAAGGTGAGCTGATAAAGGGTGTGACGAAGGATATTTATATATTTTGAAGGAAACGAGACATTTTTTAATACATGTTTTTAAATATTTTAACATTACGATGTTAAAATTATTATGAACTTGTATTGTAAATATATGTATAACGTAATTTAATTGCAAGAGTTATTTTTCTTTTTTTCAGTAGATTTTATTTTAGGTATGTAATCTCGTGTGAACTTTTATTTATAATTTTTCGTACTCGAAGCAAACGACGATGAAAAATTTAGAAACAGTTGATAAGCAATAATCGTGAATTGACATAAGTATATATCACTATGAAATAATATTTCAAAATATATTTCATTAATCTTTGTATTCTTTCAACGTGTTCTCGAAAATGAGTTTCCCTTTCTATATGCCCACATTTGTTCAATTTCTTTTTACGCGTCTTTTACATTTATTGTGTGTATCGATACGTCATTAAATGACGTTCGAGTATTTTGTAATCAAGAAACGAATTGTTTATATGTAGTGTAGTTATACGACGATAAAGATATAACTACGTTCAAATGCGAATAAAATTCACGAGAAACATGATTCATGGGATAAGTTAGATTAGATAATTTATGAATACTTTTACATTCTACCGTACTTCCAACTTCGAACTATAAAATGTAATAGAAAATAAAAATTTACGAACAAGGGGTGGTATATTGTATTTTTTAATTGTTAAATTTCTATTGTTATACATAGATAATTTTATTATTAACGTTATTAGATGTTTAGTATTAACTAAGCGATCTTCTGATAATTACGATAACTTTATCATGGAAAATTAAGATTAAATTACGATTACCGTTGATGAAACAAGCTCAAAACAATTAAATGGAATTGGTAAAATATTTATAGATATTAATGTGCTCGTGGAAAATATTTTACGAACATTCCAAACCACGAGAAATCAAATAAAATGTTTCTACTTAATAAAATACCAGCATCTTAATTGCTGTAATGCAAATTGGCGGTCAATAAGATGTTAATTGTTAAATATAAAATACGATCGATTTCGTTAGACGATAATTTAAAAAAAAAAATAGAAAACTCTAAAGAGAAGACGATAAGCCTTAATTTCACAATGTGTCTTTCATATTCTTTAAATATTAGAGAAAATAAAAACAAGCAAAAAAAAAAAATAACGCGAAGTAAATTGAATCGATTGTTAAGGGGCTACATAAATCCAGGAAATTATCAATTTCTTTCCATATCTTTTGTATCTTCAAGCCTGTCAAATATTTAAGCGCTTTAAACGTTTTACCGTGAAGCGATTACTGTCAAAAGCGATACCAAAAGTATTAAAATAATCTGCGAATTGTTGCATCGGCAAATAATACTTTTGCAATAATAATAATAATATTTTTGCAAAACTTGCACGACTGTAAAACCTAAATATCCACTATTTTGAACAATGAGCATTTTTCTTGAAAATTACATTTCCTTGGATCGGAAACATGTCGAAAGATACGTAGTTTTTAATTTCCTAAAGATAAGTAGCTCCTTAATTTGTTAACTGGGCAAAGACGAGTTAACTGGTCGCTGGCATTAGTAATATTTTGTACTTAATAATTCATTTATCTCCTCCTTCTTTGTCTCATAATTACTCTGATATTAAAGATAATAAATATATTAATCCATTTACATTTGCATAGAATTCGATCGTAGGATTAATTCGTCTTTCATTAATTATTTAAAAAATCGCCCAGTTAACGAGTTAAAACGACTGAGTTGAATATTACTAGCAGTATAAACTATGTCTAACGCGATTTATCGGATTTGCACGATGGATCATGTTCCCTGTGCTCGTTCATACAGACGAAGGGATCGTTAATCGTTGCTTAAAGAGTTTCGTATTTATTCTAGGGCAAGTCTCCTGCTATTACTTCGAGCAAAAATGTAAACAAGGGGTTTACGATATACAACGCAATAACATTGATTAAAAAGAAAAAATTGTAACACGTGTACCGTTTTATTGTGATATCATGGTCGTTAAATTCTGCACAGATCGAGAATGTATACACCAGATCGAAGTAATAAGTTCGCTCATCTTTCGATGAAATAATATCGAAATTTCGATCGCTGTGATAACAAAGATATTAATAATTCTAAGTTTTATTCGATGAAAGTAACCGTTGGCATTGGTATATAACGTCTAATAAATAAAATATAAAAAGTGATGGATACTGTTGAAAAGTTTATTTGAAACGATAAAGCGTCATTGTATCGTAATAATTCTAAGTTCTATTCGATTAACATCGATATACATATAACGTTTAAATACATGAAATATATTGAAAGTGAATAAATATTCTTCAAAATTATTGTTTCCATATATTCTAAGGCATCGTTGCGCATACTTACTGAGAGATCATCGGAGAACGATCAAAGGGAAAATACGATTGAACGTAATTAAAAAATTCAGCCTTAGGTGAGAAGAAGACAAGCATTTCGAACGATCTCTGCTTCAGCTTACGAGCTAAGATTTTGTTAAAAAAAAAAAAAAAAAATCCGAAGAGTCGATGCATCTAGAGTTTTGAAGATTACACACACGGTAGCGACGAATTACGCTCAATTCAATTTATGTGAGTAGATAATTTACAGATGCGATAAATCATCGAACTGGAATTACTTAACGAAAGAAAAAGATCTTTAAACCCGTTCCTTTAAATTCGATTCGTACGGTAATATGTATAAATAACGATGGCTTCTCTTCGTTGAGACGAAATCGTTCATCACTGGTTCACGAACAGTAAAATGGACGAGGTATAAATACATTATAGTAGCTTTGACCAGTGCACGCCACTTAAGCAGAAACAGTGGCACACGTGATCCTTCTTGATCGGCATTTCGTATCCAAAGAGAGGATACAGCACCGATAAAATCTACTCTTTCTACCATTAATAATACCGATAGGTATCTGGTTATAAATGATAGCCTTTATTATCTTGTATACGCAAGAATACGAGGAATCACGTCGAAAGTATTCAAACACGAGCGTAATGCGAAATTAGTCTTGTACTACTCGGAACTGTCTTGTACACGAAATGTTGAAATAAAACTTCCTGTACGTGCGTCTCTGACGTTATTGATAAATTACCGATTCGGAGGATATCATCGATTAACCGGATAAATTGGAAAATAAAGAAAAATATGTTGTTATTTCTGTATTTAGAGGTAGGATCGTAACAATTATTATTTTATTCTTTGGATAAATCTATCACACCGTTCTGAGCCGAAAAAACTTTGTTGCACTTTCTTACATGGACTAGGGATAAAAACAAAAGAACATCTTACACCTATCGATTGTATCTAGAACTATCTTCTAGTTATTATTTACTGTAACTAGCGCATCTGAATATGGATGGCGAGCACAAACTCGCGTTGTCATTTTCAACAAAATATATGCTACGTGTTTTATAAATTTCCTTGAAATTCAGATTTATTTACGTCGACTTCTCGCAATAAATAAATAAACTGATCTAAATTTGAAGTTTAAAAATTACCAAGTTCGACAAGGGCTACCAATGTATTTACATCTCGAATTTAGTTTAATTGTAACGGAACACGATTTACGCAAATGTATCCAGGGACAAGATGATGTACATAATACAGGGTTACCGAAGCTGCCTTTTACCAATAACTTCTCATTCGTGTAATGGAAGATGACATTCGTGAAACTGGTTTTAAAGATTCGTTCATTTACTTCATCTAGATTAATGTTCCCGGGCGACAAAATTGATCAGTGAAAAAATTTCGTTGCTGCTATCGTTATTAGCTCAATAGCAAGATAGTTTTCAGTACTTGCTATCGTCAGTCGAAGTCATTAATCTAGAGATAACTGAAGGATGGTTTTGGTGAGGGCCAGATGTGTAACCTAGAAGAGGCGAGAAATTCTGGTTGAAAGAGGAGGTGAAACGATAGTACGTCGTGTGGAAAAGGGGAAGACTCGTTGATGGATTGGAAGGAGGAACCTAAAGTCAAGGAAATTCCCGGTGAAGGTGAAAATATGGAAGGTGGCAAAAAACAAGAGTGAAGAAAAGTTCAATTTTTGAGAAATAAAGTACAAGTTAAATAATAGATAGGTAATGAATAGCGGAATAAATAAATAGATGCATGAACTGTAATGGTGAAAATGTTTATATAAAAATAAAGTACTTAGAGGAGACGAAACAGATAACCAAGGAATTGATATATTTTTATGTTATTATTATAGTTATTTGTAAGTTTAGTCGTAGTTTTCTTTTATGTTCATAAACTATATAAAACTAAGTCCAATTTCTAGACCATCAGGCTGAAATAAATATCTATATATGTACATAGATAATTGGATGGCAGCAGAGTAGTGGGTAAGTTACCCAGTTATAAAAATAATTAAAAGGCCCGGATTTGATTCCCTGACACCCCCATAGTCCGTAATTTAATTAGCAACCAAAAATCAACCAATCTAGAATGGAGTGTTGTTTGGAAAAAAGTGAGATATAAAGCCAAGTTCATTTTAAGGTCGACGAGCTAAAATGGTGTAATAACTATATGTACTAATGCTTCCCTTAAACTCTAACAATGAAAAACGCTAGAAATTTATGTACACAAAATACATAGATTTTTGGTAGGAAATGAAAAATTTCGTTGTCTTATTAATCCAGTCGAATTAAGCGTAAAAGATCCAGGAACAAATTGATAATAAAAATTTTTTTGCATATAATTCGAAACGATATTTAGAACAAAATAAGCGATTTTGAAACAATTTTCCTTTAACGAAATATCGATTGACGAAAGAAACAATTTTTTTTACATTTTGCTTTATATCTTTGAAACTATTTATCGTACGTGAAAAAGCTTCAGTAGAATGTTGTAGCTAATAAAATTATCTGGAAAATGAGACCTGTTCGTTACGGTAAGCACAATTGCTAGGTTGAAAATTAGTAAAAAGCGAAAAAGAAGTCCTTTTTTATTAAGTTGTTTGCAACATTAGTTAAAATTGTCGTACAATATCAAGGTTCTGTAATAAATAAATACTAGTCATACCAAAGTAGTGTTCCAAATTTCGAATCTTCTGTTAATTTTCGTACAATCAATTTCTTAACTTACGAAGCGAAAAATTTTAATTTGCGATAAAAACATATCAGCTTATCTCGATTTATCCTCCGACCTTCTACGCTATCTGAAAGACCTACCATATATTTTGGTATTCAAATGAACAAAAATTTTTATATTCAAGTGCTTGACTAAAATATAGCAAAAATAAACTTTTGTTTAGTTGTAAAAAAAAGAAACTTGCAGTTTTCATTTTATCGTAATGGAACTTGTTTCAATCGATTTCTGGAGTCATTTTATGTAATTTAAAAAAAGAACGTTTCTCTAGGACCGATTGCCGTTAAGATAGATTGGATGCCCATAAAGGTTTAAAAAATGTTAGCAAAATTGTCTCATTTTCGCAGCAGGCGATTAGAGGCTTTCAAAGTAGCGAGCGAAACTACTTAAGGGCACCACGAGTCGTTTTTAACTCGATCACGCGAAAATTAACTGTAACTTATGGAAAAAAATCGCATTATCTCGACAACTATAGAACTAATTCTGTTTCCTAATTTGAGGTTATTCAAAGAAAGAAAAACTAGGACTTCTTGTTTTACGTTACTTAAGGGCTGAAAATAAGAACAAAATTTTTATGTTCCCTTTTTCACTCATCGTTATTGTTAAAATTACATTTATCGTTGCAAAGTCATATTGTCACGGATAAACAATCATTTCTATAATGTTGAAGTTTAAAAATTATGTTATTATTTATGTCGTTATTTATTTCATTTTTTATTAATTATTTTATTGTTTATTATTACGTTATGTTGTAAGAGAACGCGAGTCATATGAGAAAAAGAACCCCTCTGTCCTTGTCTAATTAAGTATGTACACTAACGCCGCTCGTTAATCGGTGTTAGACTTACACGTTATACTTTACTGCACGAATGTGCATGATTTATTAGACAAGGACACAAGTGGCCTCTATGCAGTGTTGTCTTCCTACTCCTATATCACTTTTTGAGTTCGTTCACGCATTTTTATGGTTATTAATCATTCATCCATATTGTTTTATGTGCATTTAATTTTGTAAGCTTATCTGCGTTTCGTGGAATTCAAAAGTTAGCTTATTTGTGCTTTACCTATCGTTCCCTGCTTTGTTATAACTCACTAGCTTTGTAATGGAATATTCCTAAAAGAATAAAATTCTATGACACATGTATAAAATAATAATTTATGTCATTGGAAAAGAAGAACAATGGTTATTGAACTGACATAAAATTTATTTAAATTTCAGAACGATTCATCATTACTTCAAACAAGAATTACATTTTACAATGCGATTGAAAGAAATGGAGACAGCACTATTTAAAAGCAGTCACACAATCGAATTAAATACTTAATAGAGAAGCAAATGCGAGTGTATCTGTACTTAATTTACCGTGTTTATATGAAACTTAGCCTTAATACCCCATTATTTACAACTATGTTATTTCCCCGTCACATGGGATATTATTTATTTCATAGCCAATATATCATAGAATCCGTCATTTATTTCAATAGAGTAAGTGTATTGTACCATATTTTAGATGTCATATATGTATGTCATTTTCAATCCTTTCATCTCTTCTATTAAAGATCTTTGGTACATACATTACATGTGACATGCATTACTATTCGAAAATCATAATGTGGGGGACAATATTGTTGTATACGTTTCTTTATAATAGATAACTGACAGAATGTTTTGTTATATATTAAAACAAACATTGAAGTTAATAAAAACATGTATTTTATTTATTTAATGTATATACATCTCTTAATTAAGAAAAAACAAGCTAAATAGTGTTAAAAATTCTTGAAATATCTGAATACCAATCTCAGTCACTACATGTCTTTCGAATAATGTTCAATTATTCAATTTATTTCAGATACATATCAAATCAGTACTGTCATGATAAATAACTAGCTTAATAAATATTATTTATGAATTTCTAATTATTTCATTTTTTACAATTAATTTCATAAATCAATAAAATTGATAAAGCGTTTAAATTAGATAGTAGAGACATCAAGCGCTGAATATAGATACTATCATGGCCCAGTTCGACCCAACTGATATTTTAAACTATAGTCATTACGTTTCCTGCGATGTATAATGTGTTAGTATAATTGTTTTAGATGCGAGATATTTGCAAATATGTAATGCGACGTGAAATTGTTAATTTCGATACCACCACATTCAGATAAAAGTATTTTTTAGATATATTTTACGTGTCATTGTTCCGGTTAATCAAATTTTTTAAGTATAAAAGTAACCTCAAAATCAGTGATGCTCGTTTTACGTAGCTTTCAAAATACGAACTTGCTCGTGTTGCTTGGTGGTCTGTTAATGTGTCTTGTTTTTATGATACAAGTGAAACAAATTTACAATAACAATCAGAAATACAACAGATATTTAGGATACAAGGAATACGTAAGACTTTCAGAGACAATCATATATATTCATGTTGCGTTTTCTTATGAATTTAAATCGATTCGTTTGGACTTTAGATGAATGAAATATCATCGGAACTGAAAGCAGTAGAAAAGTCTGCGAATAAATCCTCGACGTATGTTCGTCAATTAAACGAAATCCTCTTGAAACATCGTGATAAGGATTTGAAAAATATGACTGTATCACGTCCTGTTCTTTGATTAGAAATTTTTGTAGTAGGTATATTTAGAGAGAATTATTCAATATGTTAACCGTTAATACTTATGTATATGTTCAAATAATTAGTATATTTGAACAAGTATGTTAATATTTTATTTCTGTTAGAATAATGAATTTGTACATAAGATTGCTATTTGCATAAGAAGGAGAAATATACAAGTTTATACTTTGTAAATAATATATTTGTATTTTCGTATATAAAAATCATTAATATTTTTATTTGATATTAATGTAGTGGAAGAATTCTGTTATGTATGTTATTCTATTATTATATAACAAAGAGTCACAAACTTGTAGCATAAATGAAATTTATTTAAATACCCCAAAACCGTTTCTACAATATTATGTAAAAAAACATAATAATTATGATAATAAAAATATAAAAATTATAAAACATAAAAATTATAATAATTATGAATATAAACTATAAATATCCTCTATATTGCTGTGTCATGTTGGCATTAATTATTTATTATATTTTCATATTGTAAAAAGATTGAAATAATCAATATGTCTTAAATAAGATTTTCAAGTGGCATACATTGTGGTTCTTTAGTTCCAATAAGAACTCCTCTAGGTGCACAAAGCCAAGGATCTTTGGTTGTTTTCTGCCATTTTAATAATCTTTCTTGTAAATCAAAGAATATTTTCTGAAAATAAAATTTATATATGGTTTAATATTTTAGGATATATTTGTTCAAGTATAGCAAGTGTTTCGTTTTTAATTACTTTTGCAGATGATTTAGAAGCAATATTATTTTTTTCTTCTGGATCATATTTTAAATCATACAATTCCCATTCTGGTCTTTCATAGTAATTTTCTAATGTCTTGTACCATGGAAGTGATTGTTTATTCCTGGTTCTATTCAAAAGATCCTTTAAATAAAAGAAAAATGTATGATTTATAATTTAAAAAATATTACATAACCTTTTCTCATATTAATTTTTATCTTTTGCAGGTTACCTGAAAGGTTGGTGAGACGTAAAAATCTTGATCAATAGGGAATGGCATTTTATAGTTAATGTTATGTATAAGCTTATATCTTTTAGTTCTAATAGCACGCATGGGATAATACATAGTAACTTCATGATGTGTTTGACTGGCAAAAACAGCTGTGTCATTTTCTATAGGTTCTGGAAACACATAAGTGTGTAGCAAGATAATGTTAAAGGTGTCTTAATCCTGAAGGTAGATAATTTGAATTTACCTTCAATAAGAAGTGGAAGGAGTGATTTTCCAGTCAAATGAGGAGCTTCATTTGTATCAAATGAAGATTGATCTGTATATGGTATGTTAAACCAGTCTAATAATGTTGGTACAATATCCAATAATGATGTTAAACTGTGTGTTACACTATTTCTCCTATGATTAGGAATTGGTGACCTAATCATCATAGGTTCTGCCAATCCTAATGTGATAAAGTTAATTATTTTTCTATAGTAGATATCTTCAATTTTATTTTTAAAAAAAGAAGTTTCTCTTTGCTTATTTATATATTTTAAATAATTTGACTAGTACCTGGTTCATATAAATTTGTTCTACCATTTGGAAATGGTATACCATTATCAGAAGTGTAAATTACTAATGTATTATTTTTAAAACCAGCATTCTCTAGTTCTTTTAAAACTAATCCTACACCTATAAAAATTTCAATATTTATTAGTAATGGTAGTTTTGAAATTGCATCATTGTTTTTAATAAAATACCTTGATCTAAGCGAGAAATGGTTGTATATTGAGCAGAGATATCACGTCTAGCAGCTTCTGTATTTTGAACAAAATATGGTACTTTCACTTGCTCCCACTGATAGTATATTGGATACCAGTCAGGGATAGTACCCATACCAGTGTCTCCATTGCCAAATTTTTCACAAAAATTGCCATATTCTGGATGTGTATGACCACATCTATGAGGATCGTGAAATGCAATATATAAAAAGAAGGGCCTGGAAATGTAATACTTTATTTATCTTTGTCATTCTTCAAGTTGAAGTCTATCAAATTCATACTTTGTCTTATTTTGAGATAGAAATTCTCTGACTAAAAGTTTAATTTTAGTAATGTTTCGACCAACTTGAAGTATAGAATTATTTTCTTCTGTATGGGAAAAATCAAATGGATACACACTACCTGGGCCTACATGCTTTTTACCTATGATACCTGTAAAATATTTATAAATGATTTTTGAGTTTTCATAATTCTTAAATTTAAATATACCTGTCCTTATATTGTTTTTTTTTAATATTTTTGGCAAACTTTGGACAGTTTCAAATGAGTTAAAGTGATGAATTCCATGATGGAGACCATACATCCCATTTTGATGACTCGGTAAACCAGTGAGTAAGGAGGAACGACTAAAATGTTTACAAATTGTGAAAGTAACACAAAGTAATAATATTATACCTACATTGATATGAAATATTGAACAGCAAGTTGGACAATAATAATGATACCTAGGAGAACAACTGCTGACTGAAGAATATGCATTATTAAACAGTAAACTCTCTTTTGCCAAGTTATCTAGATTAGGTGTTTGGCAAATATTATTTAAATAGGATCGCATTTCAAATCCCCCATCGTCAGCTGCACAAAAAATTAAATTCTATATTTATAATTCCCTAAGATTGTAAAATATGAAAAGATATTTTATTTTTTAATTGAAGATATACAACACAGATGAAGAATATTAACTAAAATTTGATTTTTACATGAAAATATAAAACAAAATATGTATTTTAATTTTTAAAAATTTTATTTCGCATTTCATAAGATTGAAATAACAAAATTTTTGAGAATAAAAACAGTAGTATATTTTTACCCAAAAGTAAGACAGCATTTTTATGCGGCACGATGTTTGCATTTATCTTATATAATTCTAATAAGATAAGGAAGACAAAGCAGTATAATTTATTCGAGCAACTTCTTCTTAACATTGCAATTTTGCAGATAAGAAGAGTACCGATAAAGAACACGTCAAATAAGCCACGTATCAATCTAACCACCGTCTGTATTTTTGTTTTTTTTTCTTCGTTACTTTGTATGCAGTATTTAATTTATTTCGTGGTCGATGAAAATAGAGAAAGTAGAGAAAATGAAATATCAACTTAATTACGGTCGTAATATTGTGTAATAAAATAGTGTTATCTTTATTCATATGTTAATGACTTGTTGTCTAGACAGGTTATATTCATTGTGTATTTATCAATAATGTTTTAGATACATATCTATATGTTCTGATCTTTTCGATAATTTTTACAAAAGTGTTATGATTTTTTATTAGAATTGTAATGTATTTTGTTTTTCTCGTTCTTTTTCGTCTATTTATTAATTATTTTTATTAAGATTGTTTTGATATGATTTAATCTGTCAGGAAGAAGATCATAAGTGGTGGGGAATTGTTAATATATAATAATGAGAGAAACGCCTTGCACGTGACTTGCGTGTGACTTGTTTGATACATACGATAGTTTTTTAAAATAGTAATAAATTTTTTATATCAAGCAATTTTTGATATTTAGTTATAAAAATTTCTTAATAGCTATATTTATATTTTGTACAGAGCTTTTAACATTTTTTCCTTATTAAAAATTTAATGTAAAAATTTATGTTTCAGGTAAGCAGATAAACAGTATCATTTTACTATGACTAAGAAGATAATATGTTTATTTGATGTTGATGGCACACTTACGGATCCTAGACAGGTATAAATATTTATATTAAAAACAAAATACATTCTGATTGTTATGAATAAGTTTTAATTTCTTATTAGGCAATTAAACCATCCGTGGAGAAGTTCCTTTTGGGGACTGTTAAGAAAGAGTTTGACATAGCTATAGTTGGAGGATCAGATTTAAATAAGATTAAAGAACAGTTGGGTGGTAAAAGTATATTTGAAAAGTACAAATATGTTTTTGCAGAGAATGGACTTATTGCTTTTAAAGAGGGTAAACAATTACCTACAGATGTAAGTGATACAATTAAGAGACAATATTAAATTGTTATAAAATTTTCTGTTTCTTACTTTTTATTTCTTACTTCAGACAATTCAAAGTATTATTGGTGAAGAGGCATTGCAAGATTTGATCAATTTTTGTCTGAAATACATATCTGAATTACATCTACCATTCAAGCGTGGAACTTTTATAGAATTTAGGACAGGAATGCTTAATGTATCACCAGTTGGTCGTAATTGTACTAAAGAAGAGCGTATTCAGTTTTATGAATACGATCTTGAGCATCAAATACGTCAGAAATTTATTCAAGCTATCAAAAAGGAATTTCCAGATCTTGCTTTAACGTACAGTATTGGTAAGTGAGATTTTTATGTTTGTATAACATTTGTTCTTCATATAGATTGTTATTGAAAATGTGTCTATTATATGTGTAAAGGAGGTCAAATATCTTTTGACATTTTTCCTATTGGTTGGGACAAAACATATTGTCTAAGACATATTCAAGGATATGAGGAGATACATTTCTTTGGTGACAAAACAGCAGAAGGTGGCAATGATTATGAAATTTATGAAAGTGATTTAACTGTTGGACATCGTGTAACTTGTCCAGAAGATACAGTTAATCAACTCAATATTCTTATAGCATTTATTAAAGAAAAAAGAGAACGAGAACAACTGGAGGTTCCTATGCAATGTGCATAATGCAATGAATATTTAATGTATTAAATAATTTACTTAAAAAAGAAGATACTTTTATATATTTATGTTGATTTGTTTTTCTGTTTTATTAGTAAGCATTCCATTTATAGTATTACATTTTCAATATCAAAAGAATTTTTGATACAATTAAAAAATTTAGATTATTCAATCTTTATTTTTATCAAATTGATTATTTCAATTTGTTAAAATAATCTTATGGGAAATTGAATTGTAAATTTCGTTTTTAATGTTTTATAAAGAACATGTGTTGAAGTATAAAATTGATGCAACTGCTTGTAATATGCATTTGAATGAAATGAGAATTAATGTTATATATATAAACAGAATTATTTTATTTTTTAAAAATAAACTTATGTGTTTACATAAATATATACATATTGTGTATTAACAACAACAACAACATTGTTATAAACTATATAAAATTCTGAAATTGTTTAAATCACGTATAAAAATACTTAAAACTATGTACCTAACAATATTATTTCTGTACTGTATTAAATATTAGTTTACTAATTTCATATGTTTCTATTTAAATACAAGTATGCTTGAACTTTCATAATGATGTGTCGATGATCGAAATTAATCACATTACAATGATGTAGTACAAGAAAGGCATGTTTCTGCATTTAATCTCGATTAAAATGCACTTTCGTGATATGTAGATAATTAAGCGTAACAAACTTATAAAGTACGTTGTATTTTATTTTTATATGTTTAAACTCCCTGATAAATGGGCATACGTTTCGTCCCAAATGCTGCAAGTCCTTCGATTCTATCTTTTGAATCTACAACTGTGTTGTAACATTGTTTTTCAATTTCAAATCCATCTGTAATAGGCATTTGTAGACCTTTCGATATCGCTGTTTTTGCCATTCTAAAATATGATAAAATAAGAGTATTATTTATTATGATGTATTGTTTGTTGTGTATTATATTTATATAAACCAAATTTGTAAACTTATACTTACTTAACTCCAATTGGTCCATTAGGTAAGATTTCTCTGGCAATTGTTAAAGCAGCTTGATAAGCCGCATCACCACTTTTATTTTGTGGAACTACTTCATTTACTAAACCAATCTTCATAGCCTGTTCACCATCAACGATGCGTGCAGTGTAAATAAGTTCTTTTGCTCTAGCACTTCCAATTATTCTTGGAAGTCTTTGAGTGCCTCCTGCTCCAGGAATAATAGCCCATTTTGTTTCTACAAGGCCCATTTTAGCTTCTGATGCTGCAACTCTAATATCTGTGGCTAGAGCAATTTCTAATCCACCACCTAGTGCAGCACCATCAATAGCAGATATCACTGGGGTTGGTAAAGTTTCTATATCATATGTCATATTTCTCAAGAATGAAACAAATTTTGAAATTTCTGCTGTGTCCATTCTTGCTCTTTCTCTCAAATCTGCACCAGCACAGAAAACTTTTGGGACCAAACTACGAATGATTAATACTCTCAACTTTGAGTCTTCTCTGATGGAAGAAATGGCATCATGTAACTGACTAGTTATAGTTTTGCCAAGAGCATTGCAAACTGTGGGTCGATTTAATCCTAATACTACAATGCCATTGTCTTTTCCATCCAAATACTTAAGTACTACTTCTTTCACATCTTCTTTTGGATTTAACATTGCGTTGGTAGACATTGCCTTTGTAGCAGTTGTACAAAGAGAATGGAAAGTGTGTCTGACACTTGTCGTTAAAGACCCCATTATGTAAAGTTTATGTGTAAACAGGCTTTCACTCAATTAAGTCTTGTGTGAACACAATCTGAAAAGAAATCTCCATTATTAAAAATATTACAACAAGAAATATTAATAATTATCTTATAAATTATTCATAATATTAATATGCAGTTCATACAAGAGTTTAATTCGAATTACTTTTAACACTTAAAAAGTGAATAAACATATCCAATATACCAATGATGAATTATAATATATTAGTAACTGAATATCACAGATTAAAAATATGGTAAGTTATTTTTAAGAGCTTACATGATATTTTAGAACTCAAAGAATTAATTAAAATTACTTTTATCTAAATATTCTCCTACAAGCAAGTTTTAAAAATCGTTCAATTCATAGTCAACAAAACATTATAGCCATCTAGCGGTAAAATGAATTGTTTAGAAATTAAATTAAAGCTTGCGCTTTTAGAAATTTTCTATGCATATTCGATTTCTTACGTAATTAATTAATTACATGCAATTAGTGCAAAGTGCCCTATTTTGGGCCTGCTTGCGCCGTCTACAGGTGAATTAGTGCAACTAATAAGAATCAAAATTTCTAACTAGTAAATGGCACCACCACATTCAAAATGCATGTCGGTATATTATATAAGTCTGACCAGAGAGGAAATGGGAGTACTCGTGTTTATAGATTTGTTTGTTCCTGGACTAGTGCTGCACTATGCGGCCAAGTGCTGAGGTTAATTAAAGTTAGCATACACAAAAACCTGTAAAATTAGGGATCTGCCCTGTTTGATTGCATAAAGACATTGTATTAGCCAATACGAATGATTATGACTAACAATAAATAAATGACGAAAGTAGAAAATTAAGTATAAACAAATATTACACATAGCAATATTATATATATATCATAATCATTCGCATTGCCTACTACAATGTTTTTGTGCAACCAAACAGGGGACATTCTTAACTTTAAGCTTAAATACATAGATTATTGTATATGCTAAATTGCAACCAAACAGAGCAGATCCCTAATTTTATAGGTTCTTGTATATGCTAACTTTAGTTGACCTCAGCATTTGGCCGCATGGTGCAGCACCTGTACTGCGAAACAACTAGAACAGGCGTCTGACTGGCGCCTTGTCCTTATTATCAAATATCTCTATAGCAAGTACAAAAACAATGATGATTAAGTATACTAGGTATATCAAGTATACAATGAAGTAATAATGACAATCAAATTCCTGAACGTTGGGTACGACGTACAAGCGACGTACTAACGACGCGTACTCGAGTCGGCACGGTATGTATGTTATGTATAGATATATACGTGCATATATACTTTTATGTGACATATGAACTAAAAATCCCTGATGAAAAAATATTTCATTATAACCCATACTAAATACATATGTCAAGTTTTACAATATGAACACAGATATTGTATAAGAATTTTTTGTTAGCATAGAATATTGTAAAAATTGTAAATCGGATCAGCAACGAACTTGTCAAAGAAAGAACAGCATCGGCATGTTTACAAATCTGACTTCTGTCTTATTCTTATTATCAAACATCTCCATAAAAAAATACAATAATAACAATTATCTTCCTAAACGTTGAAAAATGAAATTATAAAGTAATTAACGAAAGATTAATATACTTAATATTTAATGGATAAATAGTATCGGTTTGTTTATATTATGTATACATAAGTCTGACCGGTGACTTATTCTTATTATCAAATAGAAGTATAATAATAACGATAAACAGATTGAAATATATTACACCGTAGAACTGTATTTTCACACAATATTACACATTTTACAGTATACTATGCACATTTTCTCAGCAAATGTTAATTTAAAATCTGTCATTCACATTTTTGAAAATTGTTTACTCCAACAAATTTATCTTATTTTAATCACCCTAAAGAATTTAGTGAAACGTAGGTCACTGATGACCACCGTGCCAGTCAGCGTGTTAACTTTTTAAATATTGAAAAATCATTCCAATAAAAGTGTAAAACACCCAATAAAAGATTAATATTCCGAATATTTTAACACGGTCAAGTCTGACTTGCGTCTTACTCTCACTAACAAATATCACTATAAAAAATACAGTAAACACGACTAGTTTTTAAACTTTGAAGAATTATTCAAATGAAATTATCAAATAATTAATGAAACGTGTAAACGTATACGTATAAATGAAGAAAAATAGAAATACCGTGTCTTCTTTCGGAAGCGTGTAGGAATGTCTCTGACGACTCCTTGGACTTTACGCACCGTCGCGTTGCACCAATAGCATTTGTGGTAGGGAGGCCCGAGAAAAGTTCAAATATAACGTACTAACTTCAGTACTTCGACGACGACGTCGCAGAGTCGCAAGCGCAACTGGTTGTTGTAGAAAATGAAAGGAAAATATATTCTTCGCGACCTACTCAAGTTGTACGTGTATTTATACACTGTGTGTCACACGCACACAGATAAGATTCAAACATCCATTTTGCGTCAGTCGATACGTTTTTCTATCTCTCCTGTTAACTTTACGAAGCGCGAGTTGCTGCTAGAATGGAAGAGAAGCCAATATTTCGAGGTTCTCAATTAAAACAATTAATATGCATTATCAGTATTTATATTAATAAATGTCTGAGACACCCTTAAGTAGGTTTCGAATAGAGTAGTACGTTGTTGAATGGTTTGTATAAAGCTAGACCTGTAACTTTAAAGAATTAAAAGTATGGTTAGTAAAATACATATTATGGATCTCGTAAACCGATAATTTAATTTAATTGTGATTAATTGAGATTAATATAAAAATGGATTAATAAATTTATAAAAGTCACGATAATGGCCTTTTCATAAGCAGCGTAGTCTATATAGATTATAAGTTACAATATAGTTATGTAATATAGTATATAAATTAGAATATATTCGAAACTACATACGTACCTACTACCATTAATAATCTGTGTCTTAATAATAATTAAATAATAACATATGTCGTACAAAGATAAATAACTGTCTTATCAAACAAAATAGGATTTTATCTAGCAAAATAGCAAAAACTATACTTTTCTATTTGCAGGTAATCGAAGTTTTAGAATTTTTATATAAAATATGAAATATCTATTTTCACCATTATGAGATGGTTGATTTGTAAATGTTATACAATATTTCCCCAAATTATCGACAAATCAACGGAATTGAATGATTTTGAAATTTAAGATTATCTTATTATTATTATCTTATTATTGTTACGTGATTTGTTCCTCCCTCTTTTTTGTACTCGAATCAGTAATAATCTTGTTTACAGTTTTTATAACTATAAAGAAGATAAATAAGCCAGATTACAGATGTATGCTTTTTGACTGATAATTTCTTTTTTTTAATTTCAGTAAACAGCTGAATTTAATTACCTACGTTACGTTACAACGATGACGTAAATATGTCGCATATGTCTTTTTTAAATTTGTAACGAATTGTCAAATAGGAAGATATTAGATGAAATATTAATAAACCGAATTGTAATAAAATTTTACCGGAACTTCCATTAAAAAAAAAAAAGACAATTTTATTTACTGAAATTAATTTTATTAAAGACGTCAATTTAAAGATTTACAGCAAGCGGTATTTTTGAGACGTAACTTTTCATGCAACAAATTGTTAAACAAACTATTTCATTCAATAATCACTACGTTAACAAAGTATCATTTGTATTTAATCAATAACTGCGGTACGCGATTATGCATACCATAAACGAAGAAAATGAGATAATCTAAAATTAGAACCCCCTGCTCTTAATCGAAGCAGAAAGCAAATCATTGAGTAAATTGTACTTAGTTAAATTTTAATATTTGTACGTTACTTACTCACCAAAAGTAGAAATCGTGGAATAATTTTAAGTCTCTTTGTTCAAATATCCTGCGTTTGTCATTTTTTAATATGTTCAGATATTAAATACATGTGTCACGAATGTCATAAAATATTAATAACATTCTGCGATAAAACTATTTAGTCACTTCTATTTTTAGTTTAAACTGCATAAAGAAGTATGGAATATAATTAAAAGAGAAGTCACTTGTGCCTTTTGCATGTCCATTAGTTTCAATGACGATATGTCACAAATCATTTCCTTATTTTAAAATGAATAAACATGATAAAACAAAATGAGAATTATAATTTTGTATTGATAATCCTTCTGGGATCTTTAAATTTGTCTTTAACAGGGTTGTCGTTTTAGATAAATTAGAATTCAACGGTGTAAATCTACTTAAAGTACTTTATTGATATATAAATATTGATAGAATATCATTAAAACAGTATAAAAAGTTGACTTATTCATTTTACAACGAATCTTTTTATAAATGTAAGCTCAATTGTCTTAAGTATCGGGTAACATAAAACAATAGGTATAAATGCAGATTACATCGATATCGCAGCATGAAAATGTTTCAGACTTTGCAAATGATTCATAGAAACTACTAGAAATAAATAAATAAATTAATAGCGAATATTGGTCTAGAATGAAAATGCATAACTCTTTCAAAACCAGTTTATCCTTCGTTCTTTCTTACAAAAATTGTTATTAAAATGAAGCGAAGGAAGGATAAGCAGTTTGCTATTTGTTGACTCTTAAAATTCCCAGTGTTTAAAACAAAAAAGAGATAAATGAATAAATTGTACCTTTAAAAATATAAACCAGTGATATAAAACTGTAACATTAAATCCTCAAACCATATCTAAGCCAAAACACAAGATCTGAGTAATAGAAATTTGTCAGTTTTTAGATAATAATAATGGAAAGCGAAAAGGTACGAAAGTACGTTAATTTTGCCGCAACTCCACACTCTTCTACATACGGTTTATCAATATCTATCATCGTCCAATTAATCAAACTATTATCTATAACGAACATCGTGAATTCTATCAATGACGCACGAAGCATAACAGATACGTATACCGAGATATTTAGAGAGCCAATCGAGAATTGAAATGCATTCATCGACACTCTAATTTTTTTCATAACATTTCAACCAATAAATTTGGTTACACTTCTACTTACTATGTAACATACTCCGTTAACTAATCTATTCAAAACGATTCAGAATCAATTATTACTTAAATTCTTATCCAACGAAAGCATCCAATTCTCGCAATTCGAAGCTAACGAAATTACAGAAGATTCTCTTTAGATTCGAGAAACAAACAGCCATAAAACCAAACGCAAATACCATAAAGAGAAGACTGCTCTCACGAATAATGATTCACAGACTGTGGACTTTTATGCATTTCTGATAAACATTTAAAAATACAAAAATCCACAGAATGCGTACAATATGCAAAAATATATAAAATACACTAAGTATGAATGATCATAGTTTTTAATAGGCGAAACATATTACTATTACTACTATTACTAGATATCGTTTCTTTAGATCTCTCTTGGTAAAAATATGAAATTGCATAAAAATCCGCGGTCTAATAATTTAAGAAATAAAGACAAAGAGAGAAGTCCGCTTTCATGGTGGATGAAGGTTTTCATTAAGACCAACGATGATGCGAAGGAAGATTTAAGCGGCGGCGACTGCAACAGGTGGAGGTCGAAGCATCGACCTCGTGGCCGATGATAATTTCTCCGAGACTAAATGAGCGATGTGCGATGATCTTTTCCAGACGAATTCGCGCGTTCTGTCGTGATCGTCCGCGCTCTCCACTCGCACCTAATTAACAAATAACATCGAGATTAACAAATTGTTCACGTAATCGTCGCAGTTATTAAGTTCGAGTTAACTTCAGTGTCTTCGGATCTGAAACTTCGATGGTGATGATATTAGATTGCATCGGTTTGCAGGATTTACAGATGAAATATCTGTTTTTTTTTTAAAACCATTTATAAAGTATCAGTTACCTTTGAAAATTTGAGTATTTTTAGTTCAGTGTGTAATTGGTTTCAAATTGGAAGAAATGACATATTTACATATTTGGTTTACGTCATTTTCGATTCTTTTCGTCGATTGAAACGGGAACGAGGGCGAAACGTAAAAATTAGAGAAACTCCATCTTCCGACAATTTCTCAAACTTTCCATCTCTCTCATCTATCGGACATCTTATTCTCTTTCGTAAGATATTTCCTATAGAAATGAGAATCTACAATATTTACGAGACGATCTGGAATCCGCGCGTGAGACGTGCTTTCTTTCGAAGCTGAATTCATTAAATTTCGCGCTGTCGTCGACTGGTGCACAGCAGATTAAAGAAGGAGAAACTTTCTGTAACACACGTGAATTAAATGCTAACAATGTTATCGGACGTAATTCTTTCGAACGTGGATAATGTATGGCAAAAATTGTTGGCAGTTTTAAATTTAGTATTTCAACGGGCTTATGTAAATGTTAAGACAATTCAACAAGCTGGTTCGTGAAATCCAAGGATGATGATTGTTCGTGAAACAATGAACGAAAAGAGGAAGTTGGAAGAATACCATTGACGATAATTACTTGTACATTAACTAATACACGACGAACAGCAAGAAAAATAGCGCTTCAGACGATGGTAAGCCATTTTATCATTATTTATCGTTTGATGGTAATTAGACCGCGCATATCAATACAAATACATATTTTCATATTTTAATATAATCGAAAGAGTGGAACTTAGGTAGGAAATTGTTTTATTCATTGAATATCCTAACTCTATACTTTGTACGTTTTATACGTTTTTCATATTACGTGGATTCCGTGAATTTTTGCACTTTCAGATATCCTGCGCATGCGTGAAAACTTATAGTCCCATGATGGTAAGAAAAGAAAGTGGAAAATAGAAGGACGAGAAAGCGAAGAAAATGGAAAATGGAAAAAGGAAGAGAGAAGCAAGTGAAAGGTAAGAAAAGAAAAGAAAAAGTAGTAGAGGTATAAGTATAATTATACTTATTTCTATTTGACATTATGCTTATTGACAGGATTAGAATTACTTATTAGATCACGTATTAGAAAGGAGAAAAGCGTAAAAAATAAGGAAAAGAATGAAGAAAAAGGTAAAGAAAATGAAAAATATGAAGGATACCGGAAAATTGAAAACAATAGAAAAGGTAGAGAAAAATGAATAAATTAAAAAGAAACGATACATAGATACAAATGAAAAAGTAAAGAAAGTCGATAAATGGATCCACGTGAATCAAACGACAAACAAAGGCTTAAACGAGAGTCATCAAATAGAAGATAAACGGAAGACAGTCATCAGAGATAGGTTTTTAAGGCAGTTTTTTACTCGTGACAAAACTCGTGGTATTATACAATATTCGGAAACGTGTTTGAGAGATAGCGATGAATATGTAGTTGCTAAAGAGGCAATGCTTGATAAAGATAAACGTGCAAAACACGTGCCAAAAGTACTGATTCGTTTGAAGAAGATAATAATCGTTTGGTGATCGTCTGCAGAATGGCATTACCATTTCTTACAGACAAAAATTATAATTACCTCATAAAAAGAACCATATTGTAAACTAGATAAGATGCATATGAAATTGATAAAGCAACAATTCACACCCAGTGACACAATTGGAAATTAATTCTATTGTTCATAAAATAACGTTTAAGAACAATTACGTAATCACGTGTAAATATTAATAATATATAACAGTAATTAGATCAATAATTATATCAACGATATTATTCGATATAGTAAATATAGTAATACTGTTGTATTAGCTTACTATATTAATATAGCGAATAAAATTTAACTTTTAAATTTAGCGAACGATAATAAAATGTAATGAATTATAATGCTTAACTTAACTGCTTAAATTATATGCTAATGTATATAAGATTGCTTAATGGTATTCAGCCACGATTTGAATAGAAAATATAAGAATATTTGTTCTGCCGGCACGAAGACATCTTTAATGCATAATTGACAAAAAATATTGAGAGATATTCACCGAGACACTGAACTTAGAATGCCACATGCTAACAGATAACCTTAGGGTAGATATAATACTGTATATGTTATTATAATCCCATTGATATGACAAAAAGTAAATGTATTATTTATCATTTATTTTAATAAGATGCTGACGGCAGAAAGTTGACAGCGATCGAAAGTAGCTTACGAGGCTCGCAAAGACTTTCTCAATGTAATCATCGAAATGATTAAGTTATGTAAGAAAGTGGCAACATTCGAAGATATAAACTTTTAATCGGACGAAGCTCGAATGAATGAGGCAACAGGTCGAACGATGACACTTCATAGTATATTTCGTTCAACGTGTTTCTGCACTTCTGATCTAATATTATTATTTAATATCGACGAGATATTACTTTGTAACGTTTAATACTAATTATTTGGTATCTAACGTTACTTTATAATCTATATATTATTTATATTTATCGTACCAGCGTACGATAAATTATCAAATCTTTTTTCCTCGCAAGCAAAGCGTCTTGTGAAAAATTGCTATTCTATATCTTTGGCTTATTTTCGATCGACATAGCGTAAGAGAAGACCGACGATATATCTGTTAATTTTGTCTCCTAGTGTGTCTCATTTTTACGGATATAGAAACGAAACCGATAAAAGGTTGATTCTATTATGTAACGAATTTTTTGCTCATTTTTTCTCACTTCAGCGAGTGGCTTGTGCGACAGTAAAATATTCAACTAAGGCGAATGCATTATTAATTTTTTATACGAAAGTTCTCGACGAATAAGAACTCAGTGGCGTGACATGTATCTGATAATCCGAGAGGCCGAAGAATTGGCCCACCTCTGCTTATTCATGATCGAGGTCAATGCTCATTTACGACCATTCTATCAAACGAATTTTCATCTTTAACTTGAATTTTAAATTATAAATTATTGAATATTAGCTTAAAATGTATATATTCGATGAAATTTATCAAATTATATTTTTTTTAATACCTTATAACTGTTTCTTTTCATATATTTCTTTTAACAAGTTTAAATAATGCTTAAACAATACCTAATATATCATAACTTGTAATAAGGAATGTTTGAAAGATTTCACAACGAAATCAATTTACGTGGAAAGACAATAGGAGTGATTAAATAACACAGAGCGTAATGGTTTAACTATAATACCTACGCAAGTAACTTTTCCAAGTATTCTGTCATTTAATATAATCGAGTATAAACGACTGTAAGGGAAAATCGAATACTAAAATGGAAAACTGCCAGTAACTTTTCCAAGTACTCTGCCATTTAATATAATCGAGTGTAAACGACTGTAAGGGAAAATCGAATACTAAAATGGAAAACTGCCAGTAACTTTGCTAAGTACTCTGCCACTTAATACAATCGAGTGTAAACGATTGTAAGGGAAAATAGAACACTAAAATGGAAAACTGCCAGTAACTTTGCCAAGTACTCTACCGTTTAATATAATCGAGTGTAAACGACTGTAAGGGAAAATAGAACACTAAAATCGAAAATTGCCAGTAACTTTTCCAAGTACTCTGCCATTTAATATAATCGAGTGTAAACGACTGTAAAGGAAAATAGAACACTAAAATGGAAAACTGCCAGTAACTTTTCCAAGTACTCTGCCACTTAATATAATCGAATGTAAACGACTGTAAGGGATAATAGAACACTAAAATGGAAAACTTTAACATCAATTTTGTTGTGTATCTAAGCAGATAATTTGATCGATAGTCGGATCTTTAAAATGACATTTATCTAAATTCTGATTCAGCTATGTAAATATCGATAAACTGCGTTTATTCGCTTATTTGTAATCATAACAGTGATATCGAAAAAAAGACGAATATGATAAGAATAAAATATAACGAATGATTTGAAATCAGCACAATCTACAGTTAACGATAAGTACTTGTTCGATTGTTAATTTCCGATTAACCGTTAAGAATCCACTACTTGCGTTTTGGCCCAACTACCGAGGTCCTCGAAATTCGATCGTTTAATCAAACGAATGTTTAATCATCTGAGATATTATCACTTATCGAAAGAAATCACATGTCCCTAATATTTATCGATTTTGACGTATGACGTTGAGGCTTCCTATTGGAACATGGTACGATGCATGCATTGATCCTTAGATTTCGTGATATATTTTATAATGTAAATCAGAACCCTGTCTTAATCGGCGAGCAACGCTCAACTGGAACGCAGATCTCAACGTGTAGAGGATGACACGGTTCCTAGACTCTCATCATTGTATTCTGTTCCTTGATCTTCGGGCAAATCTTACCCAATAGACGTTGAAAAGCAGAATCATCCATACGCGAATGATTTCTACGATTCATTCGTCTGGAGTTCTTTTAATAACGCGAAATTAGAACGTCCGTTTCTCTCGACTAACCATCTTTTTGTCTATTTCTCTTTAGTCTCTAAGTCTTAATTTTTGTATAATCAGCACCTATTATAGTAATATATTTATATTATAGTAATTGCGTTAGACATAAGTAAAGGCAATATAAGAGATGTAATCTGGAAGTCGTCCAAAGCCGAAAGACTAAGATTAAATAAAATAAAAATAATAAAAATATTATAGTAATCCTGTTATAGTAATACTGCAGTTGGAAGATAATCAGACATCGTGGAAGACGTGTCCCGATGTTGGTATCGCGGCAAAAATTCAGAAGAATCGGTAACGCGGAACTAAACTCAGACTGATGCGGATCTTATGAAACCTAAGCAGAAGCTCATGCGTCGTCAAACATGTTTCAACGCGTATAGAAGCCTTCGTCGTTCGAGTAATCAGTGTAATAAATCACAAAGTCCGATTGTTATGTGCTCTAATCTTCATTCGACTTAACGAAGATAATTTTACAAATTTGAAAACAGTAGGTTCATTGTCGTACTTTTAAACGGATACTATCGTTACAGCGCGAGATCATAAAACCATAAGTTAGAAATATTACAACGTTAAGCGATAGACGACCGTTTATAACGGGGGAGACCGCAACGACGCGGATGTTAGGAATTAGCATAACTTTTCTTCCTTTCCTTGAACTCGGTGCGCTTTATTATCTTATTGCCTGCGAACCGTTAAACCCGGTGCAAACGAACGGTTTGCGACGATATCACCGCCGCGAGGCAGTTTGCCATTGCGTTTTAGGTGCCGTTGTAAACGAAGGGTCGCTTCCTAGATGCATGTTAGACGCATCGATGCTGTAGCTGAGTATACACTGAAAGACAATTGTTGGCAGATACGTGTCAATACGCAACCAGTCGGTATTTGCCTTTCCTGAAAAATCCGTAGAAAGGCAGGTGCTAATTAGCTGCGACATGTATCTGCGGATAATTGTTCACAGCAAGTGTACACTTAGCTTGAGAATACGCTTCCATGCAGTGGTCATCGTAAAGTAATATACAGAGCTGTCCACGAAACAACAGCGAACCGTTTTCATCGCTACGCATTTGCGTCATGACAAGATGTATTTTACGCTTCGTTTTACACATCGGCATAGACGCATCGTCATATCCAATAAAACGCTCCTATGAAGCGGCAAAGCTTCGTGGAACTCGTGGGCAGCGAGCTTAAAACGCGGTAGGAAATTGCTGCGGTGAAAACTATTGAGGTATGTATAATTTTCTGTGCTGGACTAGGTTAAATGCGTAGTAGAGATACTTGTATGTGAATATCAGTGTGTGGAAGTATGTGTGTCCGAAGCGTTTCGAAAACAGATGAATGTAAACTCTTCAGTCGGTTAAGGTCCGTCGAAGGGTCGGTTTACAGTCGAGTATAGAAGAAAGTGCTGAGACGCGTGCAAATGTGTATCGATGAATATACAAGGAATCGTCCATGAAATAAATATATCATTGTTTTAATATTAATCCTCAGTATAAATTTAGCGTTCCTATAACATTATTTCGGATCTCAAAGATCCACAATTCTCAACAAAAACGTTACAGCAAACCGCTAAGAATTGCGTCCCGTGCGAACTTCTTAATATAAATTGACGCTACATTTTGTCTGAGAAACGAGGACGTTATAATCGTAATCAAACTACGGATTTTTATGCATTTACGTGACATTTGAAATATACATATAAAACACAAATTGCAGAAATATGTAGAATATTATATTTGTCATGGTTTTCGATAGACAAAACAAATCTCTGTTTAATCCCTGTTCTGTTTCTTTAGTTGTGACCATAAAAATATAAATTTGCATAAAACACCGTGGTCTAATTGTAACTTTCATTTCTAAGTACAATTGTTATTGAATATTGATATTATAAAAGAATGATGTCCTTTGAAATCCTAACATGTTTCAACCTCTCCAAACTTTTATCTACACAAAGTGTTTGATAAAAATTGAAACCCGACAAAATCCTATCACTCCTGAGAATATGTCGATTCACGATCCATAAATATGAATGATCTTGGGAATTTGCCGTATTCAGACACGTGCTATTTAAACGTCCCATTATTCGAACGGAGCATGCCTCTGCTGTCAATATAAAGTGAAATTAGCATTCCATGTAATCATGTAAATGTAGAAGGCAGAAAAATTGGCGCAGACGTCGCGAAAAGTCGAAGGCATTAGTGAAGCATTTATGATGTGAGATAAAGAGCATTAGATGATCCAACGTATAAACAGAATGTAATTCAATACGATTCGACGCTTTAAAAAATTAATGCGACTCTGATAGTAAAAATACACAACCCATAAAGAATTACAGATATTGTTGAATATTGTTGAAGTCTCGATTTACCATCGAATACAAAATTATGTTTTACTTCAAGAAAATTGATTTTAGATTCAATGTTGACGAAGTATATTCTACCATCTAGTTAGAAGATTCTTGGTGTTTCAATGACCGATTATCTTAATTAAAAAGGTCGTTATCCTATGTATATTTGTTGATATGAAAAAAAAAATATTACGAAGAGAACGTAAAGTGCGATTATGAAATTGGTAGATGAAAAGCAGCCAGATGGCAGATGTACATATAAATAGTTTTGTTCAGCTGTATCTGCTTAAAAATTCCGCGATAAGAGTCACGTAACGGAATAGTTAAAAAGTGGCGAGAGGAAAAAACCAGTTGAAAAAATTATCTAAATCGTAGCTACTGAAGAAAGTTTTGACCAAATAAAAAAGCAAAACAGAATGGAAGATATTCTTATATTGTTCGAAGCACGTATTCACATGCTAGTTCAAGATAATGCGATCATTCGGATGACCATGTAATTTGCATGAAAAGAATTTTAGAAATGAGCAAATCATGAGATCGCTCTTTAAATATAAATTATATATAAAGAGATATTCTGTTTTACCAATAAACAACAAAATTTTCTGTTTAAATTCACCAGTCTCCTAATAATAAAAAATTGAATGCATCTTTTCGAATACGCTAAAGCATAAGGAGTTAAAGACGAAAGATTGGTTATTCTTTTAGTGATAATTAAGATTATTTGCTAGTTACCTGTTTAGGTTGCAGAACGCGGATGGAATTGAGGGTAGCTGCACCACCATGAAGAACTCGAAGACTCAGTTTACCCGACATTTCGGCAGTGGTAGCAGTCGCGCTTCTCAATTCCTTCTTTGCAGCCCTACCAAATTCCTTTTCAACCTTTAGTATCAAAGGACCGAGAGTAAATCTCGTTTTGATCATGGTGTGATCGCTCATCATGTTCACAGACACGTCTCCGGATCTTTGTAGGCTCGCGAGTCCGTAAAGTGTGGCTCTCGCCTTTGGTTTATTTTTCTTTGTCTGGAAATTGATAAGAAGTGTTATTTGATTTTATTCGTCGTAAAAGTTACTTCCTAGACTTTTAAGTACACGTGTACGCGTGCATATTCGGTCTACAAGAAAATGAACTATTATATCTTCTGCAAAGCAATTTTGCAAGAGAATTGAAAATAATATTTTATAAAAAAAGAAAAGAAATAGGACCGCTTATGTACACAGCGAATGTAAGACAAAAATCTACAAAGTGGGTGTTACAAGGAGCAGAATCAACGACTGAATTTTAAGTATATTAAACTAATTAAGGTAACGGTATGATTGTTACCTTATTTTTATTACTGCTAGTCTGTTTCGTTTTGTTCTTCGTTCCAGCACGAGTTTTATTTGATTTTTTGCTATTCGAATTAGATACTCGTTTGTTTGTAGATTTTGTGGTTGTCTCCACGTTTGATCTACTTGACACTTGAAGTTCAGATACGATAGTAGTTGCTTCCTTTTCAACGGTAGCAGCTGACATAGTCGTATTTTCAACGGCCTCCAGAGTTTTCTAGAAACGAATTTAAATTAGTCAGTTTAAAATTTACTTTACAACACCGATGATTAAATTTTCAACGACAGGATTCTGTTTTAGTAAATATGGTTTCTTTCAAATGAAAATGTTGTTCTTAATAGCGTAATTCAAGTTTATTATACCTGTGTGTTTTCAGGAACTTCTTCGATAATTTTCTCTGTGGTCACCGAAACTATTCCCATATTGCTCTTCTTTATTCCAGTCTTGCTATTGTTCTTCTTCGTCTTGTTTTTGCTCTTCTGTTTACCGGACTTCGATTTGGCATTCGCATTGGACAATTTCACCGTCACTGGGTCATAATTGCTACGTAAGATTTTATTAATTCTTCCTAAGATGTTGTCCACGAAACGATTGTATTTCGCCACGTAAATCGCCGATACGTCGTTGCTTGGTTCCGACTGCATCATTCCTGAAATTTATCAATTTATTGTTGTTGTCTAATTTTCATTTCTCTCCAGAAACATCTATTGAAACTCGACACGGAGAATGTTCAATTTATTAACGCACAATTTAGCGATCCACGATTTAAGTCTTCTTCTTATTATTTTAATTTATTATTCGTATTTAAAGTTCTCAAATTTAAAAATCCGCGTTGTATACAAATTTATTTTTAATATTTAAATATTTATTTAACATTTGTAACGCACAATTTAGCGATTCACGATTTAAGTCTTCTTCTTATTATTTTAATTTATTATTCGCATTTAAAGTCCTCAAATTTAAAAATCCGCGTTGTATAAAAATTTATTTTTAATATTTAAATATTTATTTAACATTTGTAACGCACAATTTAGCGATCCACGATTTAAGTATCCTTCTTCTTATTTTAATTTATTATTCGTATTTAAAGTTCTCAAATTTAAAAATCCGCGTTGTATAAAAATTTATTTTTAATATTTAAATATTTATTTAACATTTGTAACGCACAATTTAGCGATCCACGATTTAAGTATTCTTCTTATTATTTTAATTTATTATTCGTATTTAAAGTTCTCAAATTTAAAAATCCGCGTTGTATAAAAATTTATTTTTAATATTTAAATGTTTATTTAACATTTGTAACGCACAATTTAGCGATCCACGATTTAAGTCTTCTTCTTATTATTTTAATCTATTATTCGTATTTAAAGTCTTCAAATTTAAAAATCCGCGTTGTATAAAATTTATTTGTAATATTTAAATATTTATTTAACATTTATAATATTGCTCAAATATTTGCATTTCTATTTATTTATATTTATATGTTACTTAGATTTTGATTTCGAATAGTCAATCAAGAAAGAATCATTTGACCTACGAGAGCTCCCAACAATGTCCATAATCGAATTAAAGTCCAGCTTTCAACATCTGCCAGGTTATCGACCACAATGGTGATTCAATGTCAACGACCCATTTTCCACGATCAACTTGTAACAAACATTCGCACATACTTTCAGCCATTTAGTAAATAATGCAACGAATTCGAAATTCGAAGAGTACGTCGTAACACTTCTCCGTAATTTAGAATTTCAAATTATTGCGAATCGATTTCACATCTATCCGTATATCGGACAATTACCAGATCAATTTATCCAAAGTGAAATCGCGTTAACGATCGCGTTTCTTGGCAGCGAGCTAATGCAATTTAATGGTCGAGCATCGGGGCATTCAAATCGCCGTGCATTTGTTTTCTAAGATAGTGGCTAGCGTTAAGCTATGCGATGAATCGACACGAGAAAAAAACTTCCGTGTGGCGACCTCGATGAATTAAGTTCGTAAGAAAGAGCGACAATGTTAACGGTATATCGGAATCCTCCTGCGGAGCTGAACTGGTCTTCGATCTGGGCCACGACCTGCTTCCTACTCACCTACAGATCTATCTAGTCAGCGCGTGCAACCATACGGACAAAAATTCCTCGTGTCTATCTAAAAACTCTCCCCGGTTGTTGATCCTATTCCAGCCACTTTCTTCCGGACGGTTGGTCATTCGCAAGGATCCAAATACTCAGACCGCGGCCAATTAGAAATAGACGCGACGTGAAGTTTCATTCAGCAAAATTCCGTGTCGAGTATTTTTAGAAATATCTAGTAAATGTAGTTTATTTGTAGGTTATGTTGAGTTGCAACATAAGTTGTATGTTACCAATAAGAGCTTCGTGCTTTTAAATTTATTACAATATATGTCATTTACGTTAGGACTTAATGCAACAACATTGATTAATTATTGTTAACAAATTTGAGATGCGGAGAAAAGTTCAATCTACCGAAACCTGTTCCAAATGGAGAACTTGTAAATCTGTGAAAACCTCAGTACTCTCTAGAAGCAAAATTTGATCCAATCAAACTCGCTGGAAATGAAAAAATTCGAAGTTTCTAGAAACAGAATTGAATCTCATGAAACTGGAACAAATTCTAATAACAAACTCTAAAGCTCCCCGAAAAAATCGAAGAACAAGTAACAATCCGACCAAAGAAGCTCCTTTCAAATTGAAAAATCCCGAGCTCCGTCAATTAAATTTCGTCACAGTCTACTAAAAAAAAAAACCTCGATTCAATTAAACTTCTAACATCTAAATTAGAAAATTATAAATTAAACAATTAAAAATTAAATTACAAAATGTGAAGTCTCCAAAAAATGCAAAAGCAAAATTTAATTCAACCGAACAAAATCTTGAAACTTAACTAAGCCCCGTTAGACTGAAAAGATTCAAAAGAGATGTGATGTCAATGATCGATTGCAGCTGATTGGGAATGCGAGAAGAAAATAGAATGACGTGGCCGGTGATCGGGGACGAGAGACAGCCATGACTTTGGGTGTGGGTCAGGGTCATGGACGAGAGAACTCTTTCGCACCGCCACGCACGCTTACGCTTAACGTACTCTGGGTCAGTGGCCTCGTTCTGTTTTGGACCGAGTGCTTGGTGAAAGCTGAGAAAAAATTTCAACCCGGTCACACCTTTATTGGATCTGGCCTCTCAGCCGGAGTCCTGTAGAAAGTTAATTGGCCCCGACCAGCTTCGTTTAATTAAAATTTTTGACGCGTCACAACGTACCGCTTCTTTCGTTACGATTCGTTTCGTTTCGCGTCTATCATTCGCATTCTTCTTCTTCGATTAATTCGAATGAAATTAATTGAAGCCGAATCGAACGATCGTTCCACGACGAAATTTAATTCGTAGACTGTGTATGGAAATTCGTATTTTTTAAGTACTTCGATAACGAGTATTGTACTTTGGCTGCTTTGTATATGTATGTATATGTACAGGATGTCCGAAAAAATCGGGACAAAACTTATGTTACGTGGAAATGAGGTCACGTAGGTGAAACAAGTTCGTACAAACTTATGTTCGAAAATGCTTCATCGAGGAGTTACAAGCGTTCGAAGAATTTTTATTAATTTTTTTGTCAGTTATAAGATATGTTTGCGATTTCTTTCTTCTGTAAGAACGCAGGCTACCAATCGTCGAACCCTTTCGAATAATCCTACTGTTATGAAAATAATAGTAAATGCATTTGCGTCTATCTGCGATTTTGTGTAACTAGTCATAAGAACAACTTTCACGGAAATCTTTGAACGCTTACAACTCTTCGATAAATGAGCATTCCTGGACATAAAGTTCATACGAACCTTTTTTACTCAGTTGGCCTCATTAACGCGTGATTAATAAGTTTTGTCCCGACCTTCTCAGACACCTTGTATAGTTTGGTATATTATAAATACTGTGCATTTTTGCACCTTTAAATTTCCTATAAACATACAAACATACAAACATTCGGAATTTATTACTTAGAAAATAAAGATGCGCTTAATTACATACGCCTCGTTTATTCAGTATAGTAATTGAGCGCTATTTTGTTGGAACGTTTGATGATGATCATTACGTTGGGAAACTTTTTATAATTTTTAAAGATTAATATTTAGTTCTTCTTTGTAGTTTTACAGTCGCTAGTTTGAAGTTTTTAATTAAATTCCTTTTAATCTTTTCGTTACTTAATTCGATTCAATTCCGTTTTAATTAATTTTTTTCTTTAGCTGAATTTTTTCATTAAATTCTTTTTAAATTGCATATTGCTTATTTAAGTCTTCCAGCTTAGTTACATTTGTTAATTAAATTCTTTCTATTTCGTCTAGGAGAAGACGCTGTGCTTTTATAAACGAAATGTAATTTTCTGAAATTAAATTCCTTTTAATTAAATTCCTGAATCGAGCTAATGCTTGTGTTTTTTGTTGAGAATTTTTCATATAGAGTAAATTATAAATAAATGAAAGGTGATTAACGTAACGTGAAAAATGTATCGCTCCAGGAAATGGCTCTCGAGAGTAGTTTGAATTATTAATGTATCATTAAACCAAAGTAAATGAACTAAATAATTTTAATTTAAATTTTACGAAGTTTCAAATTTAGACAGCATTAAGAAAGATGATTGTAATTTCTAACGCTAATTGTAAGAGAATCTCTCATTTTTCTAGAAGATTCTTAGTCAAAACTCTCGACCAACGTCTTTAATAAGAAATTCTTTCGTTTTCCTAAAATGTAAAAAGTATCAAGCTATCCTACTTTTATTTCATGAAATAAATTATATTAAATAATTACACGCGTATATGGGAAATAATCTACTGATAATTATCCAATGTGCCATGAATGTTTAAACACACTGCTTGCAAATAAATACACGTACAAGCATGATATACCTATAATTATATAATATGCTTATATTAATTCCACTCTAACTACAACCTTTCACTTAGAAAAAGAAAGACGATCAATATTCGTTCCTTAATTACATTTAAAATTAACCTGTTCTGTAATAACGTTACTATGTGCGCATAATAAATATTTAATATTATGCCATCTAATTGATCTACTATTTATGCATTGCTCTACAGATACTATGATTTTACACGTACTACTACTACAAGGTAAATTTCTACTACAAAAAGAAAAGGAAAAAGCGGGAAGAGAAAATTAACATCCATCGTACGTTCAATACTCAATGTAGCACTATAAAGTGTTGTGTGCTAACTTCACCGTGCACGTAATAGGCAGATGTAATTTTTAACACTACATTATATTGTGCATTGTTCTGGTGATGCTGTGCTTTGGTACAAACGAGAAAAGGTGTGGAATGCGTGTAAAAAGGCCCAAAGTTTCGTGCTACTGTCCAGTAATACGTGACCGTCGGTCGTCATAAAGCCGTCCACCAAACACGTGCATCTACTCGTCAAGGATAAGGCAAAGAAATTGCAAGCAAGGGGTACATTAAATAGTTCTACGAACGAGTGACAAGACAAGCAAAGGATTCCTAAGTAAAAGGAAAGGCTTCCGGCAACGATCATTAACCCTTTGAAGAGCAATTAGTTATAACTATAATATCAATTGCAAATGACACCAATTAAGAGGCACATTATATGGTCAAACGTAATTCGTCTTCTTACAGTATTTTATAAATAAATACTAAACATTTAGTAATATAGATATTTAATAATACTACATATACACTATGATTATGAGTATAGAAAATTTTGGACGTTGCATAGTTTTTTACGTATTATTAATTTTTGAATTCATATGTTATTATTATCTTTCTCTCTCTTTGATCGCTTCTTTTCAGTTTATTAGGAAATCTAAAACTTGTTCTGTTTTTTCTAATAGATCGATTTTACTACGATTGATAAATAAAAAAAAAATGTATTCTCAATGTAATTTCATTCAAGATATTTTAGCTTCACTATTTTAAATAATACTTATAGAAAAATTGATAACCTAAGCCCAACCTAACCTCTTTTATACCTATCATTTCTAAATAAAATTATATTTTATCTAAAAGCTTTATAGAATATAAATATTAATAAATACTATCTGAAGTATCAAACTCCAAGAAATTGAATAATTGTCCAATGATAGTAATTCAATGAAAAGATCCAATAATTCAAAACTATAATAGGAATATAGAAAATAATTGCTCCAAAGGGTTAACCGAGCTAAGTGACACAGCACATCACGTATTAAATGAAGAAAGTAGCTCTAAACGATTAATACCGGAGATTATTCATAATTAGAACGGTGTATCAAGACGTGGAAAAACAAAACGAATAATCGTTCCTCTTCTCGTTTTTCCCTCGATTAACGAGGGAAAGAGGAAAAGAGAGGTTATCCTCTGGATCACGATTAACCTGGACAAATACACGAAACTGGTTTGAACACGGACGATTGGTGACAGAAATAAAAAGGCGAGACACACAATTTATTTTGTTGTTTTTTTCTAAAAACAATAAGTTATCTGTATTTTTGCAATCCAGAACGGACAATATCTCTGTACAAGCTTCTTTTCAAACAGAATTGTTACAAGTCCTGCGCGATAAACAACACCGTTTCTCGGCCACAATTTTATTTTACAAATACACATTTTCTCTTTTTTGTTTCTTACATTATTTGAATTAAAATAATTTTAATAAAAGATTATATTTATAATGGAGACTTAAATTATAAGATAAATTTGATTTGAGTCCCAATTGTTTATATATACAAGAAAAAAGAAAGTTCATTCATTGAAAATAAATGTTGAAGAATTGAAAGAAATCCAGCGTTAAAAAATTAGAGTGGCCAGTTGCGGTATTGCTTACTCAGCGAATGAATGACATCGTTCACTTTACGGCTCTCTTTCTCTCATTCTTACGTAAAGACATACGGATTCTCTCCTTTACTCCTCGTTTTATCGTTAGTCGATAAACGAGTAGAAAAAGGAAAAGAAATACGTGACGTGAGGTCACCAAGCTAAGATATTTTCAAATGATACCTATTCCTTCACATCGCCAAAGTACCTTTTTCCCTTCATTCTATGTCGACCAATAAATATCCAAATTTCTATTGTACAATTTATGTTTTCCGTAAAAAAGAAATCTTTTCTCGCACATAACTATTCAACATCGTAAAACGTCTCGCTTTTTCTGCAATCCTAAAGTTCACATGAATTAATATAATATAGACTGAAAGACAAATAAATATAATAAATATGAGAAGGAAGCATAAATACAGCTTTAGAATCACACGATTCACGGAACGCTCTACTGTGTTGCAAATAATTGGAAGTGCGAAATATTTTTTTCTTTTATTGGAAACAGTTGGAAGAAAGAAAGAAAGAAAAGGAAAGAAATGCAGGTACAGATCGAAAGGTACTTTGAATTCTTCGTTCCGTTGCTTTCTTGCTATCAACAGCTTCGTTCAACAACGCTTACACGAGTTTCGAATGTTTTTTGATTAAAAGTAAATGTTTTTGTTTCTACTAATTAATGTTAATTACGACATTTTATAATCGTTATCACGCGAATATTTGTCTATCAGAGGTTTGTAATACTTCATTTGTAATACCGTTATCGATCATTGTTTTGACATAAAAGTTAGGGTTTTGAATGTGTATGAGAGGAATACTTGCAATTGTTATAGGGAATTAAAGATCTATGTACATATGTTCTTAATATACTTAAGTATCGATAAAATAATATATTTTTAAATCTGTAGCCTCTACTTTACAGATATATATATATATATATATATATATATATCAATACTACTGTGGCTGTGTAGATTTACTCATGTGCTTAATTCACGAATATTAATTCTTTTACTCTGTAATGAGTGCTAATTATTTACTGTTTTAACGTTATATCTGGACTTAATATTATACACAATTTATATTCAGTAATCCTGTAATTCAACATTAAAGTCGACATGAAAAGTGAACTATGATGTATACAGGTTACCTTTGGTGTACGTCAATCGAGTAGCTATTAAAATAGGTAGAGAAAAGATAAATATGTATGATAAGTGCCGATAAAATATCGCGTGTATAATTACTGGATGTTTAAAGCAGACAGTTAAAATAACTAATGAAAAAGTTAACAAGCAACGTATTTATAGATCTCTTTTCAAATGAAGATTAAAAGTGAAGTTAAGACTGAAAGGTTAAGGTTAAATTATATTAGAAGTGCCACTCGATCGATATATAAATAGTATATCAAGAAAGATTCAAACAGAATAAATAGTGATAATAAGAGCTTGAATCAACGGTCAGTGTCAGTAATTACGAATATTATAGAACTTTCCTATCTACTGTTTCAATCACGCTTTCACGTGACTGCAAAACATTCCCACCGCGCTATTAATGATTTCTTGACGTATTGTCAGCAGATGCAATAGCCTAACGTCATACGCGTCTACATCATTAACCTCACTTCACCTATCACTAGAAGAAGAAAAAGAGTGAATGCAATATAGCAAATATTGAAAAAACAGCCTATCTTAGGTAATTTTTGCTATAACTGTCATTTCATTATTAGTTACTGTTGTTAGCGACTTATTGTATCTACCATCTATAGTGATGCTTGAAACCTGAAATTCACTCCGCATGAATACGGAAGTCTCATCGTATACATATATTTTGTATCTACTTGTAATTCTCTATCTCAAGCTTCCTACTTCACCCCGATGTCTTACCTAATTTACTTTTTCCAATTGTGTACTTTTCAAAAAAAAATATAAATCTATGTGCTTAAATACAGATATTGAAGTTTGTAATTATATACGTGTATATTAAAAATACGGATTTTATATTCTCTAATACATTTTACAAATATTTCTTCAAAACACATTCAAAACTCTAATCTTTAATCAAAATGTTTATGTACATTCCATCTCTTATAATTCGCACGATGTTACTGGTTTAACAGTTAGAATTGAATACCGTAAACGGAAATCGTGTAAGCTCCGTTGGAACAACCGAAGAACGCGTGGTTGGGAGTTACGAGAAGGCATCAGGATGTTACGTATTGACTTTACCATGCTGTTCGACCACGTGCGAATCGCTTCGAGTAGAGGTATCCACGTTAATAAATAGAATAAATATACTACCGCTACTTCTACTAATCTAGTGTTACATGTCTACCACTACAACTGGGCGTTTCAATGATTTTCAAGCGAATTTTCAAATCGAAAGCAACAAGTAGTTAGTCAAGAAAAGAAAAGGAATCTTCGACGATCGATTTTAATTACTTTTTAACGATCGACCAAAATTTTCTTAAGCGTTGACGCTTTTATTTTTTGGAAGAAAATTTCAGAAACTACTGTCAAGAAAAATTCATTATGGCAAAAATGAAATAATATGTCGAACAGCATCGGTGGATGAAAACTTCTCAAATCGGAGCTTTGCCTTTTTATGAACGAGTGCGCAAGCTCTAGTGGTCGGCAGATTTTAGGCTAGCTTTTGCTTAGATTACTTTTCTTCTTCTAAAGACTGTAGAAAATAATTAACATCTGATTAAATGGACAAGAGTAAAGTGGATCACATGTAAAGAAATTTTAATTTTGAACAAATTACTCTTGACCGTTCATATGTTTCTATATGTTTATGTTTTATGCAAGTGCTGCTTGAAAATGTGCTTGGTGAATAGGGTCCTTGGATTGGTGTCTCGTTTTTCTTGAACTTTGCAATTGTGTAGAACTTCTATGAAGTTTTGGAGCTTGTTACTTTTGTTTTAAAGAAGAAGCTTTATATGTACATATATGGTTATTTATGTTTTTCCTAGGGAATATTTAAACACGTGCACACAAAAAGAAACTAAATGCTTGAACTTTTCATCTATAATACTCTAAAATTGCCCCATATAAAATTAACCCTGAATTGAAACTAGGAAATTCATACTACATAAATTGAAAAATGTTACAGATATTATTTTTTAAATTACATTTGGTATTTGCTATTGTATATATCATCTCCTTACGAGAAATAAATCTATAAAAGTAAGTCAACTATTCTTTAAGAAATTCAATACTAATCATGTACTTGCAGGTAAAAATAAGCACAGTTGGTTTCTGAGAGATTCGTACAAATCAAAATAATTTAACCCACAAAGTTCCCATCACGAGACAACATTCCCAAATATCCTCTTCCAAGACAAACAAAATAATAGTACACGTAACCTCAAAGCAAAAGTCTGACCTAGAACATCCACACGACCCATAGAAAGCATCGACCGTTTCGCAACGGCGCGAAGAGTCGAATAATTAATGAATTGAGCGCGTGATTGTCAGGAATCGTTGTACGTGACTTGCCACTCGTTTCCCTCCTCCCTGGTTAAACGACAGCCTTCGAGGAAGGGGATGCAGCACGCGTGCGAGATTTACGCGCGTGTTTACGCCCTGTACTGTGTTTCTTGCTCTTTCCCTTGAACTCACGTGCTTGCCTGGCGCCAGCGATGTCGGCGATGCTGTCCTCGTCATCCTCATCGTCCTCGTCGTCCTCGTCCTCGTCATCGTCGACCTCGGTGTATACCAGATCGACGTCGTCCTCGTCCTCGTCATCGTCGTCATCGTCATCATCGTCCTCGGTATCTGCCTCGTTCGTTGATACGGCTGGGACGTGGACAGGATTTGACACGGATTCCGCACCTTCGAGCCCGGTTTCGTGGATACCGGATACGGCTTGCCCCTCTCCCACTGCGTTTCCTTCGTCTTCCTCGACGGCTGTCGGCTCGCTATCCACGGCTGTGCTCTCCGCAGCGGTTTCTGCTGCATGCTCCGCTTCCGCGGCGGCGGCGTTCAAATCGGCTTCGACAGCCGCCGGAAGTGCAGACGCTACTGGCGCCGCCACTGCTGGCGCCACTGGTTCTACAGGGGTGGCTTCATCGTCGTCGTCATCGTCGTCCTCCTCACCTGCAATTCATGGTTTGTTGGTTATAGAAGCTGTTTTTCACGTGTCTTTCCGATTATTTATTTCTGTTTAAATTGTGTTCCTTTGGAACTGCCGAAGATTGCACATGATAATATTATTGCAATTGGTAACATTAGTAATTTTATATTAGTAATTAGTATCTTCTTCTTTAAACGTCTGAGATTTTATGTTAAACAAGATAATCAAATGACTAGCAAAGTTATTACTGTTATGCAAAAGAATTTATCAATATTAGTAACTTGTAATTTATGAATTATACAATTTTGCTAATAATATTATCATTGAATTGTGCAAGGGTACCCTGATGATTGAATGAAATATATTTTAGGGTTATTTTTTATTTAATTAAGGATCAGAGTGTTTAATAAAATTTTCTTATTTCTTAATTGTATACATGATTGACTAGAATTCTTGGCAGTATACCAAGAATGAATGAAAATTTTAATCAAAACCAGCAAATGGATTAGCAAATAAAATTAGCAATGGATTATAAACTTGTTGAAATATTATGTGTAATACTATATATAGTACATATATATAATATGTATAAATATTGTGTATAATACTATATATAGTACAATAACTGTCGTTTTCTCCATCTTTAATGATCGTGTAACGAAAAATGTTGGCAGTTGCGATTTATCTTTTCGTATGTGGGTCGATATGAAAGAAGTAGCGCGTAGAAATTCTTTTCGAACTGGAGTCGCCGTCGATTTATGTTAATTCGGGCGAGTTTGAAGTATCTTGTACCGTTACAGCTACGTGAACGCACCAGAATTTCCGTCGGACATGTCGCTAACCTGAAGTTTAATGTTTGTGTAACGGCTGACACATTCGCACCGCGATCCTTCCCATTGTTCGATTCAACGAAATCTTATTGACGGATCTCCGATAACCGTACGAAGAAAGCAAAAGCCATTAAATGGACTAATCGGCCAGTGAACTCGAATTCTATAATTAACTTGAACTCGTTATAATTAAATATCACGAGCCATACTTTAAAAATGAAATTTCGCTACCAAATAAACCGATGTGATTATTAAATTCCTGGCACATTTTTATAGGTTCCGAATCATGTTTTTCAAGTCTTGAAAGTAAAATTCAACAAAATTTTTTATGGTGATTTGTTCCTGAAAAAATGACTAAACATTCCTTAATATAGAAATTTCAAGCGTGCTACTTTCATAACAGTATAATTTCTATTCTAGAGATACTTTTTTAAATTATTTTTATTACTAATCAAAAATTTGCGTATTCAAATTATTTTGAATGTGGTTTTTCTATGATTCATGGATAAGACTATATTTATATTTTGTATTGACTATATAAGTAAATATTTTAATTATATTGATTCTATTATCCTTTCAATTAATTCTTATTTTCCAATTGCAAACGAAGAAAATGGAACCTACCTAATATATCCTCGATGAAACGTTCGAAATAATCGGAAGCATCATCGTCGTCGTCGTCATCGTCGTCGTCATCGTCGTCATCGTCGTCGTCACCCGTGATATCGAAGTCGACGTCGTCGTCGTCATCGTCGTCATCGTCATCGTCTTCGCTGACTGCTGCTGGCTGCTGTGTCGCCTGTCTTCCGGTTGCGACCTGATTCGACGTAGAAGTCGCCGCTGAGATTTTTGGCAGCGGCGATGCGGTTCCGATTGCCGCCAGGCAGCACAATACTCCCAACGCTATCACCAACTTCATTTTTCTGGAAAACGAAAAGTACATTTTTTAATAATTCCTTCCATTACAATTTTGTTTACGTTTTTTAAAATAATTCTTATATTCTTAAATGATCTTTAATTTGATTATTCGTAAATGATAATTAGTAAAGTATTATCAAAACAAGATAGTTTTTATTCTTCGAATTTTCTGTTAGTTTGAAGATTGTTTCTAACAAAATGTTTAATTTATATTTTCTCCTTTTTCGAAGTTCTATTTGTGTAGAAACAAGAACCTTTGTGTGGAGACAACGAGAAGGAAATATTTCACTTATTCCTGGATACGGTGGGGAAATAAAAGAATCCTGCCAGCACGTAGGAAATTTTTTAAGTTTCCATCTGTTCGATATTGTGGAAAACGGGGTCACGTTCAAATTGCAAATTACTGTTGCTTGATAAACCGCGTTCTAGATATCCGAATGCATTTATTCCACTTATTTCATACTCTATTCTGCTTCGACCTTAACTTCTTCTATAAAAAGATCTAAATAAAAGTATAAGGATTATATGAATCTATTAACTTAGTTAACTAAGAACTAAATTCCTAATTACATTTTCAAGTCTGAAGAAAATAATATTTTTTACAGAAAACTAATTGAGGAAAGTAATTAAGAAGAAAATATCAGATTAATCGATTAATGAAAGTAGAGATTTTACAATAGATTACTGTCGTTACAATTCTATTTATCCTCATAAGAATGCAAGCATCGTTGCATAATATATGAAGATATCGTTAACTGAATTACGAGAATAAAGGAAGAACGTAACCACGAGAAACATAATTTTCCCAGGACCAACAAAGAGTTTCATTTGACACTGGAATTATTCTGACCTTCGACTGGCGACATCAGGATTCCCATGCAGTCGTATTCTCACGGCTAACGGTAGGCAAATAAACGTTACTTGGCCATCGTTCAAAGAAACGCATTCTATTATCTTTTTCCAGGAATAGAGAAATCAAAAGGATAAGGGAAGAAACCAGGAAATTCACGACTAATTCTCTTAGTGTGAAAATGAAGAAAGTAAATAGGGAAACAAAAGAAATAAAAATACAAACGCATTGATCTTTCTTCGAGAATAAAGAAAGAGAGGAGAAAAATAAGAAGAAACGAAGTGCCCATATACGTATAATGTAATTCGATGTTCCATTATCTTTCTCCAAAAAGAAGTGAGAGAAAAGAGGAACATGAAATTCACGAGAAATTCATCATTAAAAAGTGCATCCATTTGTTTCAAACAGAAAGAAAAAAAAAGAGGAAAACTGAAAGAACGAAGACCACCAAAAATTCGCTTACTATTTATGTACGAGATAGATATGCAGTATTTAGCTTTTATTAGAAGTTTATACGAATGTTCTAGTTATTATTTATAGCTATTTTAGTTATTCACGATTGCAGATAGTGGAGTTCCCTATTACATTAATCCATAAGAAGTATCGTTTCTTTACATTAGATATCTTGGGTGCAAATAAGCTGTCGATATCAATCTTCATTTTGTATAATTGTTGTCATTGTTCTACTAACTTTATCAATACATATTTTAGAGTAATCCCTATCATAATGAATCTCATTCAAGAATTCAAAGAAAATTCACCATTCAAAAAAAAAGCCCAGAGGAACCATGCATTGCTTATTAGATAATAATCTAATACTGAACCAAACTCCTGTTATATGTACTTCCAAAATCCAAGTAACTTCCTCATCTTCGTCCCTAAATCGCGTTAGCGCAATGGATCGTATTCAAGCTCTGGTTGACAAAATGTGAGAAATATAATAAATAAGCTATGGGTGTTTACGCGTTTAAGAACATTAATGTGTAAAAATGTACAGAATGCACATAGTGTGCAAAAATATTGCGAAAAGTGAAGTTATCATAAGATTTAGACGTTGAAACGGATCTCTGTTTAAGTTCCACTTGCTTAGTTAGATCCAGAAAAATACAAATATCGATAAAAATCCGTAGCTGAACAGTAGAAGGTCCCCTATGCGATAACAACTAATATCGGTTCGCAAACTATCACAACGAGTTACCGAGGTTACCACATGACAAGAGCTAAGCCACTATCGTTGCACACAGCATCACTGCTAAGATTCTCTCGAAACATATTGGTAGAGTCTTCGATCCGTGACATTATACGTATACATCCACCGATGGAACCGAATCCGTTTCGATCGTCGAAAGAGGGTAACTGCGCCACGTTTGCCCACTTGCTCCACGAATTTCCACGAACGTCCACGAATCGAAGAAGAGGGTTGAAGATTAGAACTCCGATAAGGGAGGTTCGTTAAGCTGACTTCCTTCGACTCACCTCACTTCCCGCTTCTTTTTTCGTTGTTCGACGAAGGATAATGGTTCCTGTTCAAGTGAAGCGTATGTGTCCAGGTCGTTCAACGACACGAGTTCTCCGTGATATCCACCGAGCGACCCGGTGAGAGTGTTAAAACAGACGAGGCGGCTCGCAACGACCCTTTTATACCGGGCTCACCTCTCCACCTCCTTCGTTCTCGTTCGCCGTCCTCTTTCCTTGGCGACGACATGGTGTGTATTACACCTTCTTCGTGTGTTCTCTCCACGTGGCTCTCGTTGCGTTTTCTCCCTTTCTTGAGAACGTGCATTGTGCCGTTGAGTAAAAGGATCGGGCCGAGGCGTGCACCGACTTTACTACGCTGCGAAAACATCCAGAACGTTTCCCATCCAATGAATACCCGGAGCTGCAAGGCTATTTTCCTTAGATTTCGTTTGAATCGTCGCTCCTCGATAAATCATTTTCGTTGCAATCGAAGGGCTGGGTGGACTGGTTTTCCTCTTGTTTCCGTTAGTTTCTAGAAAAGTTTAGTGTCAATGTTTATTGAGAGAGATTCCCGTAAATTTTCTATAATAAAATGATCCAGAAGGTTTATTTGGGCAAGATTAGATTTGATTAGAATTTTGGAATGATTGGAATTTATAATATGATATTGAATTTGTAATGCAGTAGGATGATCGTGGAAGATCTTCCGTAGCTTTTAAATGAAAGGTATTTTGCTCTTTAACCCTTGAAAGACTAGTGAGAGAATACGTTCCAAAGTAGTTTTTGGGAAGGCTATTACAATTTTGCTATAATGACATAAGGTGGTCATTAGGCTGTTATAATTTTTCTGACACCAATGCGACCTATTGGAACACAGGATCGATAGTATTAAAAAAAGAAAAATCCGCCTTGATGTTCATTGATAAAAAGAATCTGCCTTAAAACAGTTGAGTTATTTCTTCTCAGGATCTAAGCAATTTGATAAGTTGAGGAGAAAGATTCGGTTTGGTAAAATTAACGAACAATATAATTTATTGCTTCTGTAACATAAATTAAATCTTAACGTTGTACGATTAAATTTAATTTAAATTATAAATTTAAATTCTAGGTACAATCAATTACTCCCTGTCGGTAATTAATCACTTTTATCACAAACGAGGTGCAACCTCGTCTGTGCTTTTATCGAGCTTCTTGGATGCTGTGATCCATTTATACTTTTACCATTCTCGGACGATTTAATTGCCAAGCAAAGCACAGGATTTCTTGGATATTAATAACAGTATGAAGGCTAACTCGCAATTTACACAGACGTATAAAATTGCAAAGTTACGTTGATGACTGATTCGGAATTATTTTCATCCGTAAAAATTCCAAGTCGTTCACTTTACAGTATTTAATAAATCTCTGCAGTGTATCGTTGCACTTCTATCAAATTCGATAAACGACAATAAATTACAAAATGACAAATTATAAAATTAATTTGACTAGTTGAAAGAGTTTCAGATTAAGGAACAAACAAAACCAATCAATCCAACAAAATCAATCATTGTAGTATCTTTATAACTTTTCTTTTTTAGCTAATCCATCATCGAAGTTACGAGCGCCACAAAAAAATTCAGCTTCAATGGACCTAAAATTTTTTCATTCAGCATTCAACCGTCATATTTAGTGAAAGTATTTCTCTCGTTTGCTATTCTCAGCTTCCACTTCTCACCTTCTACATATATAGGCTGTCTCAAAGAAAGAGTCGAAGACTTTAAAAGTACATAAATTAGTGAAAAATTTACTAATTTATTATTTAATTGTCTAAACGCTATTGTCTCCCTATCAGTTCGGAGATGGAAGATTCTACCATAATAAATATTTTATAATATAAAAATCTGCTGTCTAATAATTACTGGATTTTTATATTTTTCAATCTCATATTCTTATGTACAGAACTAAAGAAGTGGAACTTACATAAAAATTTGTTTCATCCATCAAAAATTATAAAGAGTATCCTACTATGAATGTTTTATGTATATATTTTTATAATGTAATCTGTGGATTTCGTTATCACTAAATTTATCATAAAAGCATAAATACCTGCAGTCTAGAAATTACTACATATAAATTCTTAAGCTTTCAGATGTCCAACTTTTAACTCTCTCTAACACTTTCTTCCATTTTCTCCGTCTCCGTCTCCGTCACCGTTTTCTCAGGGTGTTTCCAATTTTCGAAAGAAGCGGTAACGATAGATTAAATCGAAAGTATAGAATGGCATGCGAATGGTGCGGATATTAAACGAACGAAAAATCCGGAATTCCACTCGAGGACGGGTTGGTCATCGGAGCGATCGTATAACTGTAAATACTAGACAGTTTCCTCTTTCAGTCTAACCACTGATAGATCATACTCCTAGCATTCGTTTAGAATCGAACGCTTCAAGCGATTCGACATTTTTGTCAGACATATTCCACTTTACTCATCTCATCGCTTTACTAGTTTTTCAAGAAACCACTTCTGAATAAGTTCCAGTACTCAATAGGCTGGTCGCAAGTTTTATCCAAATCGTTACAATATGATATGAAGATATTTCATTTTTTATACAGTTTAGGCAAACATCCAAAATGTTTTATGTGACTTCATTAAACAAGATACGAATGTATTATGTATTATACGTTACGTTTGTTCATTTTAGAAGTGGAAGTGTTTTGAAAATTTAGATAAATAAATATTAAATAAGGAAATATGTAACGATAATGAAGAAAGTACTTCTCTGGTACTTCTCTGTAAATATTCATGAATATCTTAGTCCAATTATACTACTTATGCAGTGTGCCAGGATCAGTCCAAATACGTTACACCATCCATATTAAAGTTAACTCAACTGCACGATTATCTACACAAATTAGCGAGTAACGAAAGGCAATTAAGACATAAAGTATCATAAACGATACAATTCTGCTAGACGACTTAGTATTAGATGTAATACTAATATCAGCAGAAAATATCGGATAAAAAAAACCTAAGGAACAATAGAAAATATTACGAAATCTAAAATGAAGTAGCTTTATGATCTTAATAATTACCTTCGTCCCATAAATGTTTGCGAAAATTAACAGGATCGCACAATCGGTCAAACTTTCAGGTACAAAAATTCCAACAGCAAAATAAAGGAGTACAAATAGCAAATAGAAAATAAAAGAAACTCCAAACCAAAGTAAGACCTCAACTGCTCGTAAAAATATCCATAATAAATCGTCTTACGCTTTACGGTTTTAGGAGCCACATCTGCTCTATAAACATTTCTAGAAACCAACGAAATCAAATCACTCGTGCAATCTGCAAAATCATTCAAACTTTCAACGACGTAGCTCCAACAATAAGATATAAAGGAACTCAAAGAATAAAAAAAGAAAAGAAATACGGAAAATATCCTATATAAAGTATTTTAGGCATTACGTTCTTACCGTTAGTAATTAAGTCTCCCCTGGGAATATTTTGTAAAGCCAGCGAAACCATATTATCCGTGCAGTCCGCAAAGTCATTGAAACTTTCAACAGCTCGGACGACTTCTGAATTACCCTAAATCATTGTTTGATCCGATCGATCAGAGATTATCATAGAATCGCCGGTGTTCAAGTTCCCTGCTGGTTGTCGTGCTAGTTTTTAAGGATCACCGTGTCCGTCTCGACTCTCCATTCGGCCGGAATATGGGATTTGGTGTCACACAACGCGGCAAGGAAGTAGTCCGCGGCTTCGTGAATTAGTAATCAGGATGTGTGTCTGCGACTGACGAACACATTTTCGTGTATACAGTATAGCCACAGGTGTCTGTTCGAGCGAGCTGAAACGAAAGAATGAGAGAGTGTGAGAGAAATGAGACGATCGGTTGATCGAAGAGGGGTGCGATGTGAGGGGGATAAAGGGGGAAAGGAGAACGGAAAGAAGGAGAGAGAGAGAGAGAGGAGGGAGGAGGAATTGATACGAGAAAGACGATGACAAGATGAAAAATTGAAAGAGAAAGTAAAAAGGAGAAACAGAGAGAGAGAGCAGATAGTGCTATGGTCCTCGTAAAATAGAGACACGTAGAAAGATCAAGATTTAGAAAGAAAAGCAGAGATGAGAGAAGTTATGAGAATTTGGTTAATTAGTAGAAAATTCATGGCTGTTCATTTATGTTAAATATAAATGAAGGGCTTTCTAAAAAACTATATTGCGGGATATTATTTAATTTGCCAATAGCATTGTTATTATATAAAATGTTGGAATAATGTACTAGAGATTTCACAATAATGTATCGAAAATAAGAGATCCGAATGTAGTATACGTGTAACTAGAGCAATCAACAAATCTCTTTAAAATAAAACTATGTACTTGAGGTTAGAATTGATAAATGATTAATATCCATATCTTCCATCTATTGCTACTGTACCATTGCCCATTTAAGCTATTGAAATCTTATTTTTAGGGATACACAGTTACAAGATGAATTTCTTGAAAGAGAGATTCATAGGTATATGGAAAAATGTTAAATTTTAATAATTTAAATAAATAAAGCTCTTTAAGAGCCACTGCAATTATCAACTGGAACAGCTGATACTAAAAAGTTAAAACTAAACTAATGTAACTTTCTCGGTTTCTCATTAATAGTTAACGTACATGAACTGCCATGAATCATATATATAACTAATAAATATAATCATAAAAGGGGTATACGATAAAATAAGAAATAAATTTTAGAATTTGTATGCCAGAGATATATGTACACAGAGAGAGGAGAAATACAGAAAGAAAGAAGTATGACGAAGAAAGCTAAAACTGAAGAAGGTGTAAAAGCAGAGAAAAAGAAGGGGGAGACGGTAAAAACCAATATGCGTGAATCGTTTCACGATATAAGGTTCACACTGGCATTCTTCTCTGTGTCATTCGCCCCGGAATTGTAATTCATTATTCATCGAATGAGCGAGGACGTACACTGTCCCCGAATTGCTTCGCCAAAAATTCAAGTTCATACTCTACACACGATTTCAGAGGTATACTGTTGATGTTATATAGAAATATACATATGTACATACGTGTATTATGACCATTAACTCTAATTATGTATATAATTCTAGGCAAAGATTACTATGGATTTATGCAGGATATCTAACCCTAAAAGTGTAAAACTATCAGTGCACCTGTGGGAGGAATAATTAATAAATTAATATGTATACTCTATTATAAACATTGGTTTCTAAAAAATAAAATTGATAAATATTAAAACACTTATAGAAAATTGTAAATCCGAAAAGTTATTAAAAAGATATCAAAACTTTCAAAAGAAATATTATTTATGTTTTTAATAAATCTTAAAAAGTAAAGAATGCATATAAAACTCTTACCCGTTATACATGTATTTATTATGTTTATTAGAATTGAATATTTTTCTTCCTCTCCCATCTATACTGATATTTTGATCACTGCTTTAATTAATTTACTTTGAAAATGTTAGTTCTTATATAGTTCTTAAAAGCTTTAGTTTTTAAATTTTAGTAACTTAATTATCCAAGTTTGGTATTTATGTTATTAAATTGTTTATATTATTTACATCCATGGATGCTATAAATGATTTTACAAATTCAGATCGTGGATAAACTCAGCAATGTTTCCTATTCATAAATCCATTAACTATCGAATAAATCTTTTTGTATGTGTTTTGAATCACAATTTTGCACGAGTTGAAAATTCTGATTGATTTTATTCAACTATTAATCTGAGCCAACTGTCACGTTTTATATGAGATCAATTGTATTACACGAAGTGTGACCTTAAAAATTATTATTTACGCGTAATATATGAATTTACTTCGCTGAAAAAAACAACATTTTTTCTTCTGATATCTTTATGACTCATCGAAAGCAATTATTTCTATCGGTGGTGCTCAAATTATATAGCTTCCTAAACATTACCTTAAATATACTTGCATTTAAATAATCTCTGAAAACATTTACAGTATGTTCTTTTATATTATGTACATAATAAGTCATAAAAGTAATTTTGCATAAAAAGTATCGTATATTCGCGTACTGATACATCAATTTTTTATATAATATTTTTGAGAAAAATTGATTACCACTTCGTTCGCTAACGTAGATTTAGTGTTTACGGAAATTTGCAGTCGCCATACCGTAAAGCTGACGTGACAACTTGTTCGTTTAAAAAATTTGTTTTAAAATCAAGTAAAATCGCGCGCTGTTCTCTTCCATAGCATAACAAACAGCTGTTTTATTTTTTGACAGGTAGTTACACCATATCTTTTTTTACACTTGACGCTGATTAGACTTAACCCCTTTTAATAGTCATTTTGTTTCTGGTATTTCTACGTATCAGAAATAAAAACATCTTTATTCGCTTTATGTATTTGAAAGTTTTGTTTTTGAAGCATTAATTCCAGTATTATGCAGTGGAAACTGCAGGGAAAAGAAAATAATCAGAACAATATTAAACATGTTGACGTTATCACTGAATCTTTATAATAACAACTATTATTTTTAAATAATATTAAACTCTTTACAGTATTAATATTGTACAAAAATAATGTCATTCTTTATAATATATTCAGGTGATCATTTATTACATGTTACAAAATATTATTATATTTGTGTATATGTAATTATTGATCTATTCAAAATATTTTAAAATTTTAATAAAAATCATCTTTACCTTTCAGTATTAAATATTTACATCATAATTACAATGGCACAATTGCCTGCAGATAGCAAAGATAATATAAATGAAGATTTGTCTACATCTTGTAATGATTTCACAAGAGATTTTTATAAGGTGAGTAAGGGTTTATATTAAACATATTTTGTTGATATTATAATTATTGAATTTATTTTAGGAATTATCTTCTACCAGTGTAGAAAATATAATTAATTCACCATTAAGTATACATATGATATTGTCTCATCTTTCTCACGGCGCTGAATCTACAACCTTAAATGAATTGACTAAGACTCTTTGTCACTATAATAAAGATTTGATACAAGAAGGGTATAAATCTTTAATAATTCAGTTAAATGTAAGATGATCATAATTATTTAAAAAAAGTGATTACAAACACAATTAATATCTTGTATATTTATAAGGACTTGGGAAATATTAAATTGTACATTGCAAACTCAATGTACGTTCAAGATGGATTTGAATTACTGGAGGAATTTTTAACAATAGGAAAGGAATTTTATCAATCTGAGATTTCAAAAATAGATTTTAGAAGTAATGTTGATGCAGCTGAGAAAATTAATAGTTGGGTTAAAGAGAAAACAAATAATAAAATATCCGATCTTGTATCTTCAGGTGAATTATATTTATTAGTATTGATTACAATAATAAAATAATTACATATAATAATCAGTATGTTTTGCGTAGATGATTTTGGTGAGGATACAAAATTAGTACTAATAAATGCAATCTATTTTAATGGTAGTTGGCTTAAAACATTTGATACAAAGAATACAAAGGATAAAATATTTCATGTGACAAAAACTCAAACAAGACTTATACCAACAATGTTCAATAAGTCTCAATACAGTAATGGTAACATACCAACGCTGCAAGCAAAATTTATTGAAGTTCCATATATGGTAGGTTTATATATATGAACTTGATATATCAAATTCTAACAGAAATATTTTGCAGAATACAGACATAGTAATGATAATAATATTACCAAATGAAATAGATGGGCTTTCAAATTTGCAAACTAATTTTTCATGGGAAATACTTGCAAATGCACCTCGATCATACAGTGAAATTGAGTTATATCTTCCAAAATTCAAAATTGAATTTACAGTAGACCTGAAAAATATATTAAGTAAGGTATGAATAGCAAATTTTATATGTTACATCATTAAAAAGTTTATATTATATCTATTAGCTTTATTTATTAACTTTCGAATTTTAGCTTGGGTTAAGCACAATGTTCAAACGTAGTGCAAATTTCAGTCGTATTTCAAATACGCCACTTATAGTTGATAAAATTTTGCATAAAGCAATTATAGAAGTTAATGAAGCAGGTACTGAAGCTGCGGCTGCAACAGGTGAGCTTAATTTTGAAGAAATCTAAATACATTTTACATACATTTTTAATAAAATGTAATTTATTTTCTGTTAGATGTTCAGATGAGACTTCGACGTATGGCACATTTCAAGGAACCCGAACAATTTATAGTCGATCGGCCTTTCATGTTTATAATTGAATATAAACCGAAAAACATACCTCTTTTTATCGGAAATATACGGGATATACAAATTGCTCCCCAAAAAGATGAATTATAAATTATTTCTACATCAATAAAGAACGTAACACTGGATCAAAGCAAATATTTCTGTTTATACATACATATTTATACATACATATATAATATAATACATTTATTCTACATAAATGTAAAAATTGTACAAAAGAAACCTGATTCAAAAGTTATTTTTCTTGAATTAAAATTTTGCCCTATTTTATATAAAATATATTATAATTTTGTTAATTAAAGCAATCTTTATAGTATATTTTTTAATAAAATTGCATAACGAATATAAATATGATTTGCAAGTAAATTATATTCTTTTAATGAAAGTTTTTAACATTGCATTGAAAATGTACTTTAATCCTATTTATCAATTCATCTCTTTCATCAAATATTTTTAAACTTAATATTCTTTAAATGTTTTTTTAACTGTGACACAATATAATTTTTTATCTGTTAAGAAGAAAATGAACATATTATGCATTGTATTTAAATATTATTTAAACTGTACCTGATCCCTTTATATGAATTCACTTGCTTCTATTACTTTTTAACCGTTTGTCCTCTTTGTTCGCTCTTCCAGTACTTCAGTACTTACAATACTTACATTGTCTATTTATGCAATGAATACTTTATCATATTTGCCTACTAAACCGCCTACGGGTTTATGCGTGTCGGTTTTTAGAACCAAAGTAAAATCTTAAATTGAAGTATCGTACAAATGTTAATGTGTGTAATCTTATAATATAACTTACATGTATTACCAGGTAGAAGCACAGGTTTCTTCAAATCTAAAACTAAGATTTTTATAATTTAAAGTTGAACTTGTAGTTTACGATTTGAAAACAATTTCAGATTATATTCGATACTTAATTTTTTTATGATTTGATATGACATTTTCTTCCATTATCATACAATGTATAATCTGAAAAATATTCACTAATGTTTTGTACATTTTTTAGTATAATTAAAATTAAATGTCAAATCTTTTCCAAATCTATTTTTTTCTATTCTTATTTAGGTATTAAAGTACTTTAAAAGATAAACATCTAAATGGTATTTTATACAATTAAAATCCATTGTTTTTTGCATTTAGTACCATACTATACAGATTTAAAATTGAATGTTCTTTTATTGTAACATCACATATCATCATTAAACTTTTTGCACCACATTTATTGAGCAACACACTGAATAATAATTTGTTATCTACAATGAAAGATGTGTAATAATTTTATTACATATTTAGATATGTTCATTTCTTTTAACGTCAGATTAGAGTTACCTTTATGATAATTTTTGCCTGGTATGACAAAGTATAGTATTTCAAAGTAATATAAAAGACGATAAGAAATATATTTTATACAAATTAAATAAATACCTATGTCTCATTTTGCATACAAAGATTTAACTTCTACTGATGTAAAATATATTTTTTCATTACTAAATGTTTGATACTTTTCAAAGATGCATGTATAACAGATAATAACATTTGTTCATTTTCTTCATTCTCTACGTTTTCCTATAACATCAACAGGAGAAGACTGAAAATTATCAAATCATATAGAATAGCAACAAGTTATTATAATATGTACTGTATTATCATTTTCATTCATTATAATATAGTACTTATGTGAACTCAAAGGAATATTGTTTCCTTCGCTTGTATTTTCAAATCTGATATGTCACTATAACTTGTTGCTGATACTGTTGTTCTATGCTATTCATTGTTGTCTGTTGTTGATGGATTATCTTGACATATGAAAAGAATTAATTTTCTCAATGACATAGTACTATGGATAACAGATGATACTTGTGCTGTATGTCACAATACATCATATAATGAATAAGCACTAGAGGAAGCAAAGTCCCTGCTATTACTTCCATTTTCTCTAATTTTTAATATCCCTAATGATAACTTTTCTCAGCATTCAATATATAATATTTACTCTCTGTAACAAAAATTGCTTTGAAATTACTTTAACTTTCTGCCTGACTTATAATAATACATGTAATATATATTATATATATCATGTATACTACATCGTATATCATATATATTATTATATATATAATAATATTGATTATTTATTTCTATCATTTCTATCATATCTATTTCTATAATTTCTCCAAATTTTCTGTTAAAGGAAAGCTTAATTTTTGGACACTCAATACATATATATTTTTTGTTTCGAAGTGTATGTCCCATTTTTCAGTCACAAACAGGGTTAAACCTATCTAGTCTTACTTATTTCATACCAATTTTTACTTAAGAACCTCTTCGCATAGCTAATTTAAGAAAAAGACATAACGAAATAAATTAATGTTTAAATCGTAATTTGTATAAATTAATCATAATGTAATATCAACTACATTATATAACATCTTTAAAATTAATATATGTATATTTAAAAGGAAATAGATGTATAGAAAGAATTCGACCTCTCCTATATCGATGATTTTTTAATATGTGGTAGGGGGACATGATTGCGAACAACTTTTTCTTATACATATTAGTTTCCGAGATATTCGCAGAGAACTGTCGGTAGCATTGAAATGAATTATACTTATAGTTGCGTGTGTGCAGCACACTGATATATAATTACGAAAGTTAAGAATGATTCATTACCGCGTCGTTTTCCTTGTTAAGTGATATTAGTATTTTCTGTTATATTGCAAATCAGGTAGTTTTTCAATTGCTCTCTACGCGTACAGTTTCGTCTGCTTTCCTTTCTCGACTACTGTTCACTTCGTGTACCCTTCTATTCAAAGGTGATTGCAATTTCTCTCAGTATTTCTGCTATTTTTTCAATTTGATTATGAATGACGATATTTAATCATCGAACTTCTGAAAATTAAGAAAATATATTTAAAAGCCAGATTACAATATTATTTAGTCTTATTAGAAATTTTAGAAATATATTTTTTTCAAAATCCCTAAGAAGTAGCAATAATAAAATAGTAGCAATAATACAAAAAAAATAATGCACTTCTCTGCATTAAGGGTTCTCTTAGCACTCAAAATATCAATAATATACAAGATAAAAAATTATACAGGTGATCATATATTATATAACTTATGAACAAAACAATTACAACTTTTTAAAATTAGAATTATTTTAAAATTTTCAGCTTTATAAGAGACCAAAAAGTAGTAAACATTGAGGATTCGTTTTCCATGATGGCGAACCTTTTTTTATATATATTCTTCGTTTTACTCAACCTTTTGCTAACAGGCGAGTATCCTAGCTTTAGTTGTAGGCAAAGACTTTAATTGTAAACGGCGGCAACATTAAGAGCTAAAAATGAGATGAACTTTCATTGTATTAGTAAACATTCCATAACTAATTTTAGTGAATCTAATACCACTACAATAGTATTACCAATAGCTATTGATGTTTAGTCAAATTTTGCTATTCGATGTTTTATTTTAACATAAAGAACGTTAATTCTTTAAAAATATTATTTCCAATTGATAAAAGTATTTTTCATGTTATTATTATTGAGAGTACATACGTAAATGTTTTTAAATATACTTTTTAATATTAAGAACAACTATAGACTAGGTTACAAATTTATCATTAATAGAAACATACAATAATACGTATTTTTAATTGTTTGTTCATAGATGCTACTAAAAATGCTACAATTTTCTTGCGTTTATTCGAAAGGTAATCATATATACGCAAAATCAATGTAATTCCTATTTGTGTATTTCATAACTATAATTTATTGTTCAAAAATATGCTCATTTTATTTACTGTAATCTACATACATATTTTAACTATATTATTCATGTAATCAAAAAATTGCTTTTTTTCAGGGATGGCTCTCATTTGGATGCGCACGTATTAAATATAAATGAATTGGAAAGAATGGCAAATCATTTGCGAAATGATAAGAGCATAGCAATTTACATTCATGGCTATCTAGATAATGTAACTACTGATGATGTGCAACTTGTAACACGTGGTATGTTACGATTCGAAATTTCGCGCGACGGTAGAAGATAACTTTCAATGGAAAATTAATCTTCCTTCATAAATTATTGCAGCGTATTTAGAGGCCACGGATGACAACGTTCTTGCGATCGATTATCGAGAAATTGCTATGGTCAATTACGTAATCGGTGCTTCATTGCTCAAGATAGTCGGCAAACATTTTGGCGAAACTTTAAACTTTTTTGTGAGTTCCGGTGTGAATCCAAAAAAGATACATTTAATTGGACATTCAATGGGCGCACAGGTAGCTGCATTCACTGGACGTAATACGAACTTTAGACTTCCCAGGATAACAGGTGCCATTTAGAAATCTTCTATTTCATTCAATATTTTATGAGACTAACTTTTGAGATTTTTCTTTGAGATTATTCTTTGAGATTAACTTTTGAGGTTAACGAAATAATACCAAAAAATTCTGTTTGTTCGCAGGATTGGATCCCGCTGGACCCTTATTCTACATTCTCAATAGTCGATTGACTCGTAACGATGCTGACTTCGTAGATGTTATCCATACCGACGCGGGCTTTTACGGAATAGCTTTGTATAGTGGCCATGTGGATTTCTATCCGAACAGTGGCCACAGACCGCAACCTGGTTGCATGCTATTCGGTCCACTTTTATCCGTAACAGGTTTGGATTCCTTTATTTTGAAATTTTCTATTTTTAAGATGGTAATTTTGGAAAACAAGTATAAAATGTGATTACGCGTATATGTCCTGAAGCAATGTCCTGAAGTTTGGTTATTAGAGTCTACGTGTTGATCTACTACGATTATTTACTTTGTAATCATGATTAAAAAAAAGATTAGATTTACTACAAAAATAAAAAGACTTCAGTTCAAAGACATTTGGAAATTAAAGAATATCAATTTGGAAGTCTTTATTTATCGAATTTAAATTCAAAATCATGTAAGTTAAGAAAAGAGATTATGACTAGAAACGTATACTACGTGCATTAAATGATTATATAGATGTATTTGATATCGTAAAAATTGTGTTTTTCAACGTTGTACATTCGAAGCATCAAATGATTAATATTCGAGGAATGTATTTTTATATAAAATTCCTGGTTCACTTTTCTGTGTGATAATAGTCACACATATGGTATAATAGATCTGTTAATAATGTTAAAAATGCGGTATTATTGCAGTTATTCTCGAAAATGCCAAGAATCTTGTACAAAATATCTCTTGGTTAATTGGGAATATTGTCAGCTGTTTGTCCGATGATAACAAATACATAACAATATTGTATGGCCAGATAAAGCCGGAGCGATAAGCTTGGAACGAGAGTTGTTACAACAGACGTCGTTTCGTATGGTCGCATGTGTACAACGCACTCAAGTGTGGAAATGTAATGTTTATTTCGTACGGACGTAGGAAATATAGCCAGTGACGGATCTACGAGTCTTAAAACGGGGGACGAAATGTGTGAAAGTACATAAGTACTCTCCATGTCATACTATAGCTTACATAATTAAATTCACATTAATTATGTACAAGTTTTTTAGAATGTGATAATATTGATATTTTCATATTTTATTACTCTTGGGGGGCCGATCTCCTCCCCCTTAATCCATCACTGGGTATATCGCACGAGTGTTGATTCTTGTCGCGTCATAAAACAATAAAAAAATTTTTTTAAATGTGGATTGACTTTAATCGTCGAAATTTGCAACAAAGACGCTTTTTTACACTAACAATAATTTGCAATAAATAAAATCGACAATTTTTTCTAACGACTCTACCAGGGAAATATCCTCTACAAAATGCAAAATATGTAAAGAGAAATACATAAAGAGAGGACCTTTGCATTAACAACAGCTCACAATAAAAAAATCAAAACTTATTGGCTTATTGTACTTAGAAGCATATTTATAATACAAAATGTGCGTTCAGCAAAGATATGTCGAAGAGAAAGGTTTCAACACAGCACAAAATGTAGGTTGCAACATAGCGTCAACACTGACGCAACCCGCTCATGCGCGTATTTCAATAACGCACGTTAGGCAACGAACATCGTTCCAACGCTCGTGTGGCCGCAACCTAAAATATAGTATTCACTTTTGTCTGCTACAGATCTCTGCAGTCATCACAGGTCGTGGAGATTTTATGCAGAATCAGTTAAAAACCCTAACGCTTTCATTGGTAAATGTGAAGTCGACTGCAGCAGCAGCGATCTTATTCCAATGGGTATTGCTACACCAAGTAATACGTTAGTATCATTTTTTAAATTTATGATAGCGTTTAATTTATTCAGGACCAACGCTAATTCAACGTTTCAACTTTGTTGTGAAATTGTAAAATTTTCATAAGCCTTAAATTTTTATTTATTTATAAACTATGAAATATCCAAATTTCCAGGATTTTGAATTTTCCTTAAAAAAATTTACTACGCAATAATATTACATTTATATATCTTTCGCAATGGCTCAATGAAAGCTATTTCTTTTATAAATTATTCATGATTCGTCAATAAAAAAATTTCTATCTTGTTTCTTAGAAAAACATTTTGGAAAAGAAAACAAAGTCTCTTTAGCTGTTCCTTCTTTCGTTTGTATTATTTTTTCTATTTTGTAATTAATCGCTTTTGTTCTTTTAGGACAGGTAAATATTTTCTGTCAACAAACGCGGAGAGTCCTTTTGGTCGAGGTAAAAGGAGTATTTCTCTTCATTAGATCTTTAGTTAAAAATCCTCCATACCTATATGAGACGATTCAATTTAAATAAAAGACATACGTTTTATTCATGAACTAGAAAATGAGCAAACGAGCAATTAATCTAGAGAATGCATCTATGATATGCACTTTATATCTGCCAAAAAACTAGAATACTTCTTACGCCTTCCGCTATAATTATATTATTAATAATTATTATATTATTAGTAATAGAATTATGTAATTTATATAATTTATGTACTTGTATATTTTTAAAAGATTTCAGTAAACCTTTAATTAGATTTATTCAACTGTTTAATCATTTCTAAATCTGTCCGGTGTTCCTAAAATGACCAAATCCCTTTAACGAGAAGTGGCTTGAAGGAACTTTAAAACAGTTCTACAATCTATGTACTATCTAGTCAAGATACGTATCTGTTGAACATTACTGCCTTCTCCGTCTAGTACCGTTTATATAATCTATCCATGACCCCTTCTTTGTCTCCAGACAAACCTTGTAGTGCCATCTATCTTCACACGCTCCAAGTCACTGTTCCTTTCGACTTCAATAGATGTCAGCATATGGTTTGTCGTACAACCTCGCGTTCTTTGCTACGGACAAACCTTATAGTGCCATCTATCTTCACACGCTCCAAGTCACTGTTCCTTTCAACTTCAATAGATGTCAGCACATGGTTTGTCGTACAACCTCGCGTTCTTTGTCTCCGGACAAACCTTGTAGTGCCATCTATCTTCACACGCTCCAAGTCACTGTTCCTTTCAACTTCAATAGATGTCAGCACATGGTTTGTCGTACAACCTCGCGTTCTTTGCTACGGACAAACCATGTAGTGCCATCTATCCTCACACGCTTCAAATCGCTGTGTGAATTTTCTTTCAAATAGTACAAAATTGGCAGTCATACGTACCTTATTATTGAATATAAGCTTTTGAATACAAGTTCTTGACAATATTAAAATTTCTTTTTGTTATTGAGCAAGTAGAGACAATGTTCAATTATTGATTCAGTGCTCGCGAGTTTGTCTTACAGAGACGATCACCTTCTGCAACTCTTAAACGATGCAGTAGTGAAGACAACCGCACGATATTAACAGTAATTCGTTTATCACGAATTTGGGCTTTGAAGATTTTTGCATGGACGATCCAGCATACAACATAAATCTTTGATGGCACCAAGTCATGCTACGCGCCTATCACTAGGCAACACTTTACCCACCCTACATTTTTACCCCGCCTCGCTCATTTAAATATCTATACATATACATACATACTTTTAAGACAGATTATAAACTGATTTATAAACGTTATTTATAAGAATTTTATTATAAAAGTATAGCAATACTTTCGTCATTAAGTATATAAGATAGAAACTATTGATATAAAATAAAATGACAAGAAAGGAGGATGGGAGGTGGACAGAGATGAGAGTAAATCATTTATGGCACTCGTTACCACATGAATACATTTGTAAATCTTAGACATAATTACAAAACACGGAATATAATGAATTACGATCTTGACATTCTCGTCTAAACAAGACGCATCTTTTGTGTTCTCTTACTCCATTCTCATGCAACAAGCAGTTCTAGAAAAAGAGAATGAAGGAGAAGGTCTGTGAAAGATTGAAGAAAATTTGTTTTGGTTAGTTTATAGTTACTCTTAATAATTTAAAAACTGAACTTACTAAATATTGGAAAATATTAAGAATATAATCACTATTCCAATCAGTCGCGGAAGTATAAAGTTTTATACTTTCTTTGCAAGCTGTCCTATTTTATGCCTTATAATTTCATAGGGAAACTTAATTTTAATTCAAATCATTGGTACACTGAATCGATAACGTCGCATGGGACATGGAGATAATATAAGGGCTGAAGTAACTTCCAAAACGTGAGACACGAATAAGGATTGAATGTTACGTCTATTCTGTAACTCGTTAGTGATATAGTATACATTTTTAGTTGTTTTTGTATATTTGTTATTATTGTTATAATTAGTTAATATTTTATGCACGCCAGCCGCCTTATGATCCCGCACAAATGCCAGATAGTGGCGTCGCCATACAGAGTCCGCTGAAAGCAACTACTTAGCGGCTATTCAAAAATGCGCGGCAAAATGCTGCGCTGTACAACGAGCTTTTTGTACAATTTTTGGTAGTCATCTTCGCGCAAGAAAAATCGTTTCATCTTTGTCGGTCAAGCAACAAACAAATAGCACTTAGAAAAGGATTGATATTCATAGCTTAATGAAACTATGATATCTGCAATTTACATATGCTCAATGTAGTCTATTAAATTTCCTATTTTAGTTACAATATCTTGTATAAGTGTAGTTGTAAGTAAAGTTAATTTAAAAGTACTATTTATTAAGCAACGAATCTATGTAGGATAAATTATGCTTTATATTATTTATTAGTAAGGGGTTACAAGTAATGAACATTCATTTTTATCAGCTTTTATATATATGACAGCCAAACATTTCATTTTGTAAAAACGCCAAATACAAAATTTTTACGATTTTTGTAAAAATATGGAAATACAGTATCACGAGGAGGATCAAATAAGTCAGATAAATATATTTGTTCTCGTATATATACAAATTGTTCTACAATAATATCAAGGAACAATATACTCATTCGATTAATGATTTTTAGTTGATCTATTCTCATATCACGAATCATTGCGAGTTTGGTTAAGGCCGCCTTTCGAAATTCTTGCCTTCGTATTTACCACTCTTATAATCCTATTTACTATTAATTCCGTCGGTATTGTACATACAGTAAAAGATTGACAACCACATAATATAAGATAGCTCATCGAGAAACAAATGTTAAGTTTATATAGAATGTGTTCCCCAAAATATGTTAAAAATATTTTCGACATCGATGCTAACATCGATGACAATAAATGCTACTATAAGTTTGAAGAATTAAAGACAGAATTAACAAGAAAATATAAGTCAAACTAATACAATATATAAGTGTAATAATAATTTATAAATATTTCACGATGCTAACTTTTTTAATAACAAAAGAGTCTTTCTTTTCTCTTTACCTTAGACTGTACAATATTTGAAAGAATGTGTGAGGTCTATCCAGTTGTATTAAATGAATCGTTAAAGTTTAAATTGAAATAATCTTCACTTTAAAAAATATATCAAAGAGCTATAATATTATGGATCGAAACAACAGCAATTTTATTACTGTATATCAAAACCAACAGTATCGTAACGCGTATAATACTTGTTTTTAACCATCAAATTATAGTTACAAAAATATGTATATATTGTTGTATGCAACTCACAAGATTCTTTTATTTCTTTCGACGATACGTTGTCGAAAGAAGTCACAATAATTAAGCGAGTAGTAAATATAACCGTATGGCGTTAAAGCTAGAGGCAGCACTTATCTTTAAAGCTACTTTATTTATTTGTCACTCATACATCATGTTTCCTGCTAATTTGACAAATTCGTGTAGATTTCAAATTTTTGTCAATATTATCATTTATATAAACAGGCTTGGCCAATACACGTATTAAAATAATTTCAAAATCCGATAGAAAAGATAAAACTGACAGAGACATACTATCGAACAATCTTAATGAAATTTGCAATTGTTTCAAGACCATTCTATAGTATGTCACAATTTTTTGAACAATGTCGATATTTCCAAGTACATTACAAGCCTATTATGTATACACTAATTCATAACTTCATCGAATTTTCGAATTTTCATTTTTCATAAATCTGACATGAATAATTGTAACAAGAGGAAGACCTTAAAAGTTTTTACCGGCACATTAAGGATACAAATTATTAACATGTTTTATCTCACGCATCCTTTCGGAATATACATAATCTCTATTTACGCGAATATTTTACAAATCTAAAATCGAAAATACGATACAGTAGTAAATTTCAACGTTGTTATATACAGAGTGATAATCCAAGAAATATTGGCTCCCCTTGCACGGAATAAATATATCTCTAAGACGATTACGGTTTCTTAATCATTTCGAATGAACAAAAGCCGTATATCTTCTAGGTTTATAGCTTTTGGCGAAACACGTTAAAACGGATATCAAAGTAACATGATTTCGCATCTCAAAGCTTCCAATATATTTATGCAACGAAATATTCATATCGATAATACAATACTTTAGGTATTATCCCACCTCATCACCGTTTGCAAAAATATTTCCTTACAATTAAACGCTTATACTTATGTTTCTTGTCATTAGTGCTGCTTTCTTCTTCCCTATTTACCACCTACCTAACGATAATAGTCCTATGTGATGGTTAATAATACATTTTGACCGGAAGCAACGCTAATTTACCAGCGACTGCAAATGGCACGACTCTTTCAGCAGCCGCGCAACGCAAAAGCGCTTCTATTTACCGTTCCGTTACATATTTAAGCAAACCCCATTCTCAGAGAAAGTCCGTTGCTCCTCCATCGGCAACTCTACACCGTCTAACACTTCTTTAATATTCACAGATATCTACCATTATTTAAAATAACTTGAATTATTTGTGCGATAATAGTATTTAGAGAAGATGAACACAAGTGATGTGTCAGATCATTCCATAAGTTGTATTGTCACTAAATTAATTTTTAGGAGAACAGTTGATATTCGTTTATATGCGCTATTTGCTTCAAATTTCCTGAATAGTAAAATATTCTTAGAACATTTTGGCCATAAAAAGGAAGACTTGTATCGTAATAGAACATTAAGAATCATTGGGAATCAATAGTTAAAAAAAAGCTTACAATCACGATAATTAGCATTAAAGATCATGTTCCAAAATATTCATTACATTTAGATTTCATAAAAGAGAAGGTTTTTGTTCTGTTAGAATGTAAAAAACTTTTAGAAGCTAATAGTTAGGAAGGAATAATAGAAAAGAAGGTTGCAATCACGATAATTGATATTAAAAATCATCTTCCAAAATGTTCATTGCTTATGGAACAATCTAATAGTTGTATTGCACGACAGACATTATTCTTTTTCTTAAATCGTCCGGTATAACGCCATTGTTTAGACTAATTGCAACAATATCATCCCGACAGTAACGATAAATAACGTAATTACAGGAAAAGTATGGGAATGAATCAAAGATGCGCAAGAACTTCGACAGCTGCTACTGGAGGTGTTTGATCACCACTCAAAATGACTGGTTCTGATTCTGTCTGAACGATCCTGACCAGATTCGCGTCCTTCTTCGATGGCGTGACATTCGTGTTCGATGCAATGTTCGATCTAGTGCAATAGCTCGGCGGTCTGCTTTCTCTAGTCGTGCCGGGAGTCACAATGCTTCCAGCGTTGGATCTGTAGGTCGGCGGAGGTGAGGACGTTGGCTGCAGTCGATCCAGAAGGAGCAGTCGAAGCCTGTACTCTTGCATACTCGCCTGGAATTAAACACATCATGTTTAAGTTCTCTATTTTCTATGGTATTTGTAGGCTGCGGATTTTTATACGTTTATAATAAATTTAAAGATGTAAAAATCTACAAATTTCGTATAATACATAAAAATATACAAAATATCCAAAATGGTATACCCTATAATTTTTAATGCATGAAACAAATTTCTATGTAGGTTTCAGTTCCAAATATATGAAATTTCATAAAAATCTGCAGTATAGTTATCCGTAATAGATTTTTGGGTTTCATGTAAAACAGTAGTATCCAATCTATAATGTATTATTAGGGAAACGATTGATTAATGTGAAAAATAACAATTTAAAACATATAGTAAATGTTATAGGAAAAACATAATAGCAAAAGTCAAATGTTGCAGAATAATAATTAGTTAACAGTTGAACGTTTCAGAATCATAGTGATCTGTGATGATATCATAGTGATGATAAATCACTATACTAGTTCATAAAATACAATTTTGCGTTTATTATTATAAAAAGTTCATTATATTTCTTCGCTCAGTGAAAAAGAAAAACAAAGAAGATGGGAAATGAAGACGTTTCATAAATGGGTAACATAAATCTAATTTGAAAAGAAGATAGGGAACATCTGTTGGAAATCGATCAAGCGCGCAAGTAGTAGAAGACAATTTTAGGGTGTCACCTGATAACTCGGAGGTGGCGTTCTAAATTGGAATTCCGGATAAATCATGGCAGCGTACGGATGAATTGGCCTCGCCGGCGGGATCCTGCTCGAGATCCCCGTGAAACCAAAGAAACTACCACAATTTTCTTGACTGGTCACTCGCCACGCTACAGCGCTCACAGTTACCAGAATCACTCCTATACCTGGAACAGAATACATATATCGTCTCAAAATATATTCTTCTTACCGAAATTAAATGTTTGTCTAATTATTTCGAATACTAAAAGTTTGTTAAATGTCTTTATTTTATAAATCATCTAAACATATATAACGACATCGATCTCGGTTATTTTTGTATAACATTAGCAAAGAAGCATTGGTTAACTAAAGGCTTGATTAAAATCACAATTGAATAAATTATTTTATTATAAACATGACAGTCTTTTTAGTAACTAAGCAACGAAGAATTTAATCCAGCTATTGAATTCAGTTATACATACATATGTAGTGAACATGATCGATCGTGTCTTTAGATTAACGTAATTTTTTTATATCGAGCTTCGCTGAAACCGGTTTGTTTAACATAATATATTTCTATGTGTATTGCAGAACATAAATTATTAATCCTGAACACTGATCGATGTATTGTAGAAGCACTCGGAAATGGATGCGCTTTACAAAAAAAGCGCTCATTTTCAGTGTGTAAAATAGATTCCTCTTACATCAAAAATCAATTTAGTAAAAACATAACGACGCGGACTCGCTGCTGGTAGCTACGAAAATTTATAACTACAACAGAAGTGTGAACAGTCTCTAATAATTTATCTCGCTGGATATAAATGGCATGCGATAAAATCGAAATATCGAAATATCGAAAAAATATCGAAATATGAAGCGTGACTCGAACCGCAAAGAATTAGGCAATGGACGAACACGAAGGATGACAACAAAAAAAGAACGAGGGTCAGAAGCGGAGGTTTAGTCAAGTTACGAGCATACGAACGAGCGAAAAGTCGAGTGAAATGCAACGGGCAGGAAAAGCAAAGATGACGTTGGTCGTTAAACATTGTCGCGTGTTCTCACGAGTCGTGGCATGTGAAAATAGTGAGAGCTAAGAAAACATCCTTGGAAGAAACGAATGATCCAAGCTTTCGCGGTTCCACACCCAGCCGCGCTTCCCTCGCGGCCATCGAAATATCTTTTCCACTCTTTTCGTCTTAATCCTTGTAATTTCTTAACTCGACCCTGCAATCTTCTTTCGTCTCGCTCGACTTATACAGCACTTTACTACTCGCATTTCCTACCATTTGCATTTAAAATTTTATTTTCTCTTCGATACGTGGCTTCCAGGCATTTACTTTTTTAATTAGATACGCTACCCTATAGTGTTCATAAATGCATATATAGGGTGGCTCTATCTAACTTTATCACCTGGAATATCTCGTTTGTTTTTGATAACGTTAAAAAATATCGTTTAAAAATCGGATACAGGTCGAATGGTTTCGAGATGGACTTAATTTCGCGTGTGATTAAATTTTCATAGTTACATAGTCACCGGTGTGTTCCTAAGTGGAATTATATATTTTTTAATAGATTCATCTTGACATTCCCTATTAAAAAATTGTATCAGACTACTTATTATGTCGAAGAAACATAAAGTTTCGTAGATATTGCTGACTTTAGTTCGTGGAATTTAACGTAAAATACCGCTTTGTGTCTTTTCTTGTATTTCGTACGTTGAATCTGACAAATTGAAGTTAAAGTATGTTTTATAAAATCCTTTATTGTATTTCGTACGTTGAATTTAACAAATTGAAATTAAAATATCCGGCAAAGTAATAGATCTTCGACATAGATTGGTTAATATCTTTTTGCAGAGAATGCCCAGCTGCACCGATTAACGTATTAAAAAATATATGATTTCGTTTGATAAAAGAAACGTCTGCGACCATCGTATGTTCTCTATGCGTTCTACGAAAAAATTAAACGTGTCAAATTATGTTCCTCTCAAGGCCGCTCAACTTGTATATACTTTTCAACATTTGAGATATTTTTCGACATTTTTTAATATCATCGATATCAGACATTTTTCAATATCATCGATATCCGACATTCCTCAATATCATCGATATCAGACTTCTTTCAATATTACCGATATTAAACATTTTTTAATATTCATCAATTCATACCAAATGTCAAGCGTCCGAATATATCTGTAATTACTGCTGTCACTCTGAAAATCCATTAGTCCGGGAAATATATTAATTCCAATATCAATTGATCGACGACCTCGTCGAATGACAATATTCAACCAAACAAACTTTCAAAACTGTATACTACATTGTACACCTACGTACCCATTATGAACGAAACTATGCGTCTAACTAAATAACCGAACAAAAAATCCATATTGTTCCACTTTCCGATATCAAATTCATTTAGTGGCTGAACGAAAAAATTCCACGGAAGCGTAACGAATAATAATCGTGATCTCGTTGAAACAGTTAACAAATCGATTCCCACGGCGGTGAGCCACGGTGGTGAGCCACGTTGCTAAATTAGCACGATTAGATTAAGATAAATTTCACGGTCTAACGAATTTTCATCAACGTACGGGATTTGGATAAAGTACGCGAATACGATATATAGTATATAGTATATTCAGGTTCCTAGTATCTGCTAGTTATCGATATAAAATTCGGGTAGCAGTCGGCGTGTTAAAGATGAGAAAGCAACGGAGAAGAAACGAGATAATAAAGAAAGAATGTTAATGGCGCATAGAGAATTGAGGGAAGATGTTGTGAAACAGGGGACAAAAATATAAAGAAAAATATACAGCACGTTTCATTTTTATCCCGCCAAACGGTTTCGGCATATTTCACGATTAAGAATGAGGAAAGAAGGTTACATAGACATAGGATCAAAATTATAGACGACTGGTTTCTCGTTTGATTTATGCTGCCTTCCGTGAAATACGAGAAAATCAAAATGAAATTCAGATGGCAGTAGAATCGATTTATCAACGATGGCAATTTACGAGCATGGTCGACACTTTGAAGAAGAACTTCGGTAAACACGAGCAATCGATCGATCGAGAATCCAGTCATTTATCGTGTTATTTTTATCGTGACTTTCTACTAATGAAGCATTTACGACCCTGCATTTGTATAACGTTTTCGTTTTGCTTTTAATTGTAGAATGTTCTGACACAGGATTAGCAAGGTAAAAATGAAATGCTCTGTATAAATGTATAAAAAATATATATTTTTTGTACGTATTATTGTTGAAAATGACAACGTGAGTTCGTGCTCGCCATCCATATGCAGATGCGTTAGTTATAAGAAATAGTAACTAGAGGATGATCCTAGTTACAATCGATAGATTTAATCGATAGGCTTAAGATGCCTTTTTTGTTTTTATCCCTAGTTTTTGTAAGCGCGTGCAATAAAGGCTTTTTTGGCTCGGAATGGTGTGATAGATTTATCCATTCAATAAAATAATAACTATTCTGATCTTACCTCTGAGTATAGAAATAACAACAATTATATTATTGTACTATTTATCATATTATTACATGTACTAGGTTGTCCCAAAAGCGTATTTCACTATCTGCACGCAGTTGCTTTACCTGGCAACGTTTCTACAAACGTGAAACCTAACCTGCCAAATGTACATAGTGCAGTGTAATAGAACAAAAAGGATCATACATAATTCAATAAAATAACATAAAACAAAAATGTTGTGCATCTATTATTTCCTTATAAAACGAAAGAGACTTTTCGGACTACCTAATATATTATGTAATATATTATACAAAATATATTATATATGAAACATTCGCGGAGAAGTCAGAAGAAAAGCACCAGGAAATAAGAAAGATATGTTAAAGGCACACGGAGGATCGAGGGAGGAAGTTGCGAAATACGAAGTAAAAATATAAAAATATACAAAGAATATGTAAGGTATATAAAATTTGTGCGACAGTAAACGCGTTGAAGGTGAAAAAAGAAAACACGAGCGACCAGAAAAAAGATATGTTAGAGGAACACGGAGGATCGAAGAAAGAAGTTATGAAATACGGAGCAGCGGCAACGAGAAACCGCAAGGGACCCGTTGGTCGACCAGATCGACCGATCGTGGCGCTATACGAAAGAAGGGAGAACCGTGCTGGCAACTGGTTACTTTCTAAACGTGGGCATGTAACCTGCGACCCGCATAGAATGCCTCTCACAATGGGAGAACGCGCTAACCTACAGGGATCGTACGCCTACACTACACGTGGAGGGACCGTGAGATTCGCGGAACATAAAATTGAGAAATCTCCAGAGAAACGGATCGATGCGATGCGATGGTCTCGTAAAATGTTCTTAACTCGTCAGCTACCACGCTACCCATTTACGGGACCATAAGATCGAATTTGTACGAATTTCATGAAATCGAGCGGAGATTCTTTTTAACTCAAAAAATATATGATGTACGATATTTCGTGTTTCAAAAATCTTTTTTTTTTTTTCATAAAATCTCGATTTATGGAAAACCACTGTCGAGGAAAGATTAATCAATATTCTCGAGTGGAGATTCTTCTTTACTCGCGTATGTTAAAAGCAGTATATTTTTTTTAATTTATAGAGTACCAATATACATAGAAAATCAAGATCTGAAGATTCTTTTTAACTCGCGAAACATATACGTACAAATGTTTCGTGTTTTAAAAATATTTCTCTTTTGTAATTCATAGAAAAGCAATATTCATAGGAAATCAGTAGGAAACGTTTATGGTATACGTTAAAAATTAGAAATCAACGAATTATTGCCATTAATGATATCCATACCGTTGATACTATTAATTAGTTAAAATATTCTATCTAGTATTTTGTTCATTTTTTAATACACCTCGCACGTATTTCAAGCGTGTTACAACACAGAATAATTCAGCTCGCTGTTAGAAGAACATCAAAACTTATAAATATAATATTTCAGTAATTTAATCCGTCCAAAATTTAGTAAGAGTAGATATTCTGGATATCTCTAGATTTCCCGTTGTGAAAGTGTTGAACCAATTTCACACGATAGTACCCGGGCTATGAGGATAGAGATTGCTTACTTTCTTCGATTCAATGGCATTAACGAACCGTTAAATCCAATGGGTTTATTAAGTGGGTATTGAGCCGAGCTGAATTTCGTGTTACGCGAAAACGCAATGGAATTCGAAACCTTGTTATTGTAGAAAATAAAACGGCAAGACAGAACTTAGATAAATACATTTCCTTATGTAAATATTAAGGGTCAAATACTTTAATCCCATACAAAATATAATTTTGCCAGATTACTAAAAAAATGTTCCACAAATGAGATAAATATAGGAAATGACGTATGACATCAGCTTAATTCCATATGCCATAAATATCCTAATGCTAATGCCTAATGCTAGCCTTTTTAATACTGAATGTATTCGTTAATGTATTATAAAGTATAGTATTTGATCTTACGGCACTGTTCAATTTTTATTTCAAATATCTTCTTATACAGCAAGTAGCTTGTTAATTATTTGACGAATTAAAAAATTCGCTGTGTATGAATAAAAGTTTATAGCTTCATGGTGCGTCCAATCGTATTCAATAAGTCTTGTGAATCGTATTTTTAACAAATATTATCGCGTACTGCGCAACCTAACAAATATTTTTGTTAAATTTGTCTATATATCTTCCACGAGATTATCCACTTTTACTTTTAACATGAAATGAACTTCCTCGCAGATGTGTTATGCAAAGCATTGAGAATATTCCGTAATAAGAGAATAATACTCGCTTCTTTCCATACGCTTCATTCCCTAAGAAAACTTTTCTCTATTGTAAACAATTTTTTTTATTGGGAAATATCTCTGTATATCCCATTCAATCTTTATACTTGAAAAGAGATTTGAAGATTAGAGTTGGGAAAATGATGAAAGATTTTCCAAGTCTTATTTGACCATGTATTCTCCGAAACAGATGTCCTTCTTCGGTATCGTTACGCCAGGCTTAGAACAACGTGACGCGAATACACGAAATACACCTGTCGAAGCAATTGTTTGATAATAATAACATTAAATTTGTGAACAAGTACAAACTACGATGTTTCTTAGGAACGAAGACAAACCGTCGTGCCTATTATTCGAATAAATTATATGCTTGCTATTTCATCGCAGTCTTGTGCGATTCTTTTCTATCTTTCAACTATGACTGTATATAATTCCTAAAGGTATAATATTTAAATAGTTTCAAGGGAATTTGTGAACAATAACGCTCTTAAAAGCAGTATTTAAGTAATCTCAAGAGATAATGACACAGTAGCATCCATACTTAAACATTTATCAAACCTAATCTGGAGTACTTTGCAGTCTATCTAATGTATCAACAAAAAGATTTTATCAACATACAAGATAAATATTATTTGCTTATCCTGATGATAACACTGTACTGTACTGTAGAATAAACGTAGAATGGAAGATTAGATAGTACTAAACTTTTGTACGATAATGTATGCATGTTCTCTTTGGCTATTATTCAGTTCTTTACCGAAACGGAATGTACTTTGTGAAAAGACTAGTTGGAGCAGACAAAGAGCGAAGGATTCTTTTGTACTAAAATATGCGATATTTAAAACCGCTAGAAATCATCGGTCGACCGAGGCCCAAAAGATATAAAGCATTGTGAATATAGCTTCCAGTATTCCCTAGCCACCAATGATAAAAATAATGAAAAGTAACGGGAAGCTTAAATATTTATTTAACGTCTTTAATATTAAAATTATTTTCTAATTCCTCTCGGATCTTTTAAGTAAATTTCCCAAGTAAGTTGTCAGAATTATCTAAAATAATCTAGTTGTAATTAAACGCTTTCTACATAAGAGAATTCTCCTTAGTAACAGTGTTATTTAATAAACAACTCTACCTAAGTCCTTTTCTTACACATACAAGATTTTCCTTCTAAAAAATACTTATCAAATATTCTTTGTAACATAAAATACAAAACAGAGTAAACTTTGTTAGAACGTGCCAATAAATGTAAGGACTAGATATACAAATACTCATAGATGACAGTACATACAAAAATATAACATATACAATGCATAAATTTATACATTATATAAAAATATACGTGTGTATAAATTTAAATGCCTGTACAAATCAAACAGATGCGAAAAGATTATTCTAAATTCAAGCATCTTTCAGGAGAATACAGTAGCTACAAAAAGTGTCTTCTTATCAGATTCTATACGTTCCACTTTCACAGTATCAAATTTTTGTAGTCATATGCAAGTGCTATTAGATCCTACAAAATGTAATACACTTGAACCTAATTAATTAATCCTGTAAATACTATAACAAGTGCAATAGAGTTCTATTGTCACTGTATACAAATATACAAACGTAAAAATTGATCGTCAGGTAATAAATCAAGTGACATGAGAAAAGTATGATTCGTTACCGATCATAAGCAGCGCGACAGCGATGTGATCACGACCAGAAGCCCTGAGGGCCCCCAGCAGAGCACCAGCACCCGCGCACACCAGGCCAACTACTCCGACACCCAGTATGGACCAACGTACAGGAGGGGAACCGAGGCCACAACACTGCTTCGGTACTGCATCCCTGCAAGACAAGAACCAACCGTTGGAATGACCCACTGACACGTAAGTTTACTCCTGGTAAGTTGGCAAGTCGCTCGACACGCTTGTCCTCTACTATGCTTGGCTTACGCTCCGCTACGATCGTCATACAGCCAGCTATGTCCATCTTCTCATCTACCAAACTAATTTTTATCTGTTATTTGACCAGCTAGCTGTTTTTGACGAGTAAATGACGAAATAATTCGTCGTGAAGAAATGGCAATATTTTGCGTTATGACGAGCTCTGTCAGTGATAAAATTAAAAAATAAGACAGTCATTTCGTTACAACTTAATCCTATATTATAACAGTCACGCATGTGCTATGTTTGACGAGTATAGTCGTCGTCGCTTACTTATTGCGACGCATTTTAGGTACACCATTTTCAGAGAGGTCGCAACGGCTGACAGTTTTATGAATAACGCGCGAATGTTCCAATTAACAATTATGTAAATACATTGGATGACAGTCACGAAGTCTTATATTCGTAAAAGCAAGTGAAATTTGAATATACGTATACACATGTGCTTATCAGATCGCTGTGTAACTTTATGAAAGTGTAAAATTTATTACATGAAACAAATTTATTGAAATTTCAATACCTATATAAGATTTTGCCGAATTAGATATATATAAATTACATCAAACTTTATAATGAAATTATTACATGAGATTATACAAATTGTTAATTTTATAACACAGTGCATGCTATACGTTACATTTTATTTTATATACAGGGTGGTTGGTAACTGGTGGTACAAGCGGAAAGGGGGTGATTCTACGCGAAAAAAGAAGTCGAAAATATAGAATAAAAATTTTTCGTTCGAGGCTTTGTTTTCGAGAAAATCGACTTTGAATTTTCGCTCGGTACGCGTGCACTTATCACGTCTCGTTATAACGGATCTCACTGTAGATTTTTAAAAAAATTAAAAAAAGAAATTTTATTCTATATTTTCGACTTCTTTTTTTGCGTAGAATCGCCCTCTTTCCGCTTGTACCACCAGTTACCAATCACCCTGTATATAAGTGTTGAAAATGACAACGTGAGTTCGTGCTCGCCATCTATATGCAGATGCGTTAGTTATAAGAAATAGTAACTAGACGATGATCCTAGTTACAATCGATAGATTTAATCGATAGGCTTTTAACATGCTTTCTCGTTTTTATCCCTAGTTTTTGTAAGCACGTACAATAAAGGTTTTTTGGCTCGGAACTGTGTAATAGATTTATTCATTCGATAAAATAATAACTATTCTGATCTTACCTCTGAGTATAGAAATAACAACAATAAGAATAGCATATGGTACAATGAAATTATTAATAAAGGACCATGTCAGAGGAAGAGAACAGATCCTACAACTGTCGATATGAACAGTGACGCTATAGCCTAAATGCAGAAGATACTTGTTGTTACCCTAGTAGCTAGTCTCTAGAAAGGTTTCTTGCGTCTGAAATGGCTACTGTCCATGTAAAATGTAAGACATTTACTTAACACTTTACGTGTTTTAACTTCGTCATAGTGCAACGGACATAGCAAAAAACATTCGTTTCACACTTGGCGAAAGTGCTGCGACTGTTCGTACTTGTTATCAATGGATTGCAAAGTTGTCTGCCGTGACAGGCTTAAAGTATATAGGCGAGAAACATACAACTAATTATTTGTAACATTGGATGTAGACTCGCACTACCGACCACAAGTATTATGATAGGACATTTTACCAGCCATTTATTTTATTTATTGCGAAAACTCTAACAAATTTTACTTTATGCTGTGTATATGTAAAATGACGAAATATCAGATTTATAATAAAATAGCGAGAATTATAATAAATGGTGCAATACCTGTGGCCGGCAATGTGAAATTCACAATTCATCAATGTATTAACAAAATTTTAAAAATAATGACAGAAATGTGTGTAAAAGATATAAATAAGCCATATGTACATGGTTTACTTATCTATATGAATATCAATGCGTAATAATGTAAATATCTATATAAACTATTCTGATAGAATCGTAGAAAACGTTCTACATATAGTGAAAACGTACATAGCAATCTAACATTACACAAGTTGTACAAGTTATACAGGTTGTCTTCCGCAACCGGTTAGAAGCGGCGGTTTTGTTACTAATTTTAAAAGCTAAAGTATCAAAAATTGCCAAACGATAGTGAAAGCAATCAATTTCAAGATCTAAACTCTATTTTACTCCTTTTTCCAGTCGTAAGAACTGGTTAATCACATAGTGGGAGATGAATACATTGATTGCTATGAATCAAGTTAAATTGGGTTTGCTAGGATAATTTTACGATACCAGTAACATATATATTTAGAAGATGCTGATGTAATCTATACGATCTCCTGTTCAATGAAAAACACGCCACAAATATTCAAAAGTAAAACTGAATGATAAATATATTCTTCACAAACTGTTACATACCCGGTTTGTATGTATAATGCATAGACAAAACATCAATGCAATATTCACCATAGAGGAATCCTTTGAGATAGTAATTGGTATTAGAGTACGATTATTCAAATAAATATTTTCATATTCCTTCCTCTATGATTAATTTTGCATAATTGTTTTTCCTTTCGGTTAAGATCCGCTTTCATTAGAGTTCACTCATCGGGTTATTTTTAGTTTTAAGTTTAGCAACAAGTTACTATTAATGTAAAAAAAACAATATTCATTACGCGATTTATAAATATTTATGCCCTCGCTATACCATGACAAACTTAAATAATTTTTTTAATCCACGATGATGCTAATAATTTGTCACCAATCAAGAATATACAAAACCATAACAAATTAAAAAAAATCTATTCACTCCATTGCATTAAAAGATAGTAAAATTTTGCCCTTTCGTATGTTTCTCATAAACTTACCATTTACAAAAAATATACTGGAAAATAATAATATGTACAAGCTGTATACATGTGTTTAAAGCTTATGAAATATGTATTTGTATTTACATATATGTGAACGTAACTTTAGAACGACTCGAACAATAATTGACAAACGATGTTTACGCAACATCAGGAAAAAGATGAAACGTTAGTTTTCAGATGCAACTACACAACGTTCGATTGCGGAAACATATTTTTATGATTCCTTTGACGTCAACAAATAAATAAGCAAGTATAATTTTATACGATGATCGAACGAGCGTCCAGAGTTCAAAGGGACGTTGTAATATATATAGGAATGTAAAAACGGGGCGAGACTCGTGCGACAAGCATCGAAGAACATACTTGAAAACGTTTCAAAAAGAAACGTTCGTAATGGAGCAGCAAAGTGCACAAAGTCGTGTATCAGAAGCGTTCGCACATTGTCAAAAGCAAGCACGAGAAGAATTCACGAGTGGCAGACGGTAGACAAAACCGTCGTCTGTTTCACTAATGTACGAATCTGATTGCTTTTCCAAACTCATTTTCTACGCTTACATATTTTAATCTTTCTATAAGATTTATTCTATATACACACAATTATGAAATATCAGCATTGATTTGTCCAGAATTTAGAAAGCCTGCAACGTTTTTAAAACAAATAGTTAAAAATGCTCTTACGAGATATTGGCGTATTATACACGATACTATTATGAGGAATTATATATGTAACATTACGATAAAAATATACAAAATTATAGAAAATCAAAATCCTGTGTCTCATTATGCGTGTTAAAATTCAATTATTCAAACAATATTCATCAACTTTCAAGAACCTTCGAGTAACAATGAATGTTGAATTTTAAGAAATGAAATGTGTAGAACAGAAATTGAAGATGCTGCGATATTCCTTTGCTTTCCTGAGGATATGATAGACATGGGGGAAGATCGTTTTCCAAGAAAAGGAAAATATTTTCACGTCTGCCTTGTAGAAGCGAACTGGAATGTTCACCGAACATCGGGACAGTGCGCAACGTACTAATAATAATACTATCGAAACCTGAAGAACCACAAATATTCATCGGCATTTATCAGCTTTCAAACTTGTTCGAATAATTCTGAGCAATATAATACGAAACGAATATACATTTGTATATTTACCGTCCAAAAGCAGAGACGCTGGTAGAGACCGGAAACGGTAGTCCAAGACTAAGACCCCTAAGGCCCAAATGGGGTGGTGGAAGATGTAGAAATCCTCTGGTAGGGGTGACCAAAGGTACACCCGGTGCTGTAGAGGAAGCCTGACATCCCGTCGACGTCCCAGGATAAGATGGTGGCATCGAGCATGATCTCAAGGCTCGACGATGTTGCCTTCGCAATCGCCTCTCTCTTCGACGAGCACCGCGAACGCCGTCGAGATCCTCCAACGCCTCTGGACCATTTTGCAGCGGTAGCTCCGTTTGTGCCTCCGTTGAAGTGAAAGACCGCGCATTGTCCCGCGACTCCTGCAAAGTTCACGGAAACATTCAAATTATTCATCTTCTTTATTCTCCTTGCCAATTCTACTCTTCCATTATTCCAAGTGTGCAACGTTACTTTCAGGATTTTTAACAGAATGTATGATTTTGCTTATGGAGAAGAGACGCGACAGGGATTATCAATGGCTAGACGAAAATTAGAGAATTATCGGTTGCGCTTAGATTGCGAATGTTCAGGCGTTTAAAGGAAAATTCAGAAATGTACAAATGAACGTAATACATGGCGTAATGGCAAAAGTATATAAATATATGAAGCATCCAAAGTAGAGTGGACGTTATGATATTTAGCGAAACAGACGGTTTGCTATTTTGGTTTTATTTCTTAGTTGCAAAATATGCATTTGCGTATTAAATATTCACGATCTAGTTATAATAACGTTCTGACCTACCAATGAGTTTATTCGTGTGTTTTACTTTGTAATTTATCTATATTTGTTGGCACGAAAGTAAAATCTATTATATACTGTCTTTCGCTATTCAATGCGTGGTATTTACTATCTTTCACGTTTCTAGTAACTTCAAAGACGTGGCTTTCTATTTAAAAAAAAGATTTTCCTAGCCCATTATCCATTTTTCTCCGCTAATTAGAGGAAAATACGACTAGCTGTGCGAATTCGCGATAATAATCTGAATTTTCACCTGTGCACATAATACGGCATCCTGCATTTGTGACAGCCGGCGCACTCGAAATTGTTCCTTTTGCTATTCTATATCTACTGCACTTTCGCGCGTTCTCTCCCATTCTAATCACGATTTCGTGATTTCCGTTCCTTATTACTTACTACGTAATCACTCACTTTTAACCTTTAAAATACACACGTATACGGGGTGACAACGAAATAGGTGGTCGAATAATCTCGTTACATTAAAATATCAAAAAGTCTGCTCATAGAGTTAATCAGTCTCTTAAAGATGATAAATTAATAGAAAAAAAGAGAGAGAGAGAGTATAACGATAAAAAGATCTTTCTCCTTATGTAAAGTATTTTCTTTTTATCCATGATGAAATATTGTAAGAATATTAAAAAATTACAGTTTCTAAATTTCTTTCGACTCTAAACACTTTCGAAATGTTTCTCGAATTATTAATCAATCTTTTATTCGATTACGAATATAATAACAAAAATAATTCTAGAAGAGTAATGAACAGCGAAATTATTAGTCCGCGTATTTTTATGCACTTGTGGGAAATTTAATTCACGGAATGCATGTAATATGCAAAAATATAGCAGCTATTGTTATATTTGGTAGTCAAGCGTAAAAGATCAACAGATCAATGATAAACCTTGATATGTGTATGGAAAACATACTTTCATGTAGAGATACATATAGATGCAGATATAGTTACGTATATAATATACCACTATATCGCATACGTTAGGATAGATACGTACTAATTATGTCCACAGAAAGAGTTAAGTAATATAATATAACACAATAAAATAGCAATATAATACAGTAACTAAGAACTCGATGTAAGAATGCAATATAGTGTAAGAAACGAAGAATAAGAATGCAACAATTTCCTTGTAATAGGCTACGGATCCACAGTGTAAATAAATTTGTTGTTATTTCTATACTCAGACGCAGGATCACAATAGTTATTACTTTATTGAATGGATAAATCTATCACACCGTTCTGAGCCAAAAAAACCTTTATTGCACGCACTTACAAAAACTAGGGATAAAGACGAGAAAGCATCTTAAACCTATCGATTAAATCTATCGATTGTAACTAGGATTATCGTCTAGTTACTATTTCTTATAACTAACGCATCTGCATATAGATGGCGAGCACGAACTCACATTGTCACTTTCAACAAAATTATTATTATTATTATTATTATTATTATATTTGATAATCGAAAGAAATATCTAACTAGATGCTACTCTTTTAGTATTTATAAAAATAAGAATTTATAACTTGGTAACTTTATAACTTTATAACTTAAGAATTAATAACTTGAATATTTTATCCAACTTGTATCTTACTAATTAACACTTTACCCAACGCAAATTAACTAATTATTACAAACTGTTTATCCATTTCTGAATAAATTTCTTGTTCATTAATCAGTGAATTTTTTAGTAAAGTCGCTGTATATGTAAAGTTAATGAGAGTTAATGAGATCACGTATCTGGTCTTTTCTCTTCTTTCTTTTCGCTTTTCAGGAACTGGCGACACTATACGGGCAAAAGTACATTAGAGTCTATTACGTTGTGAGTCTTTGACGCGTCAAGCTCGCACGAAAATGATGGAATAATTTGAATAAATATACGTTATGGTGACGCTTCGTGCGAATGAAAAATAGAAATACGGAAAGATATCAACGCGATTAACACGGGAACACGTGGAAACTATAGTCGTCGGGCGCCATAAAACTGGCATGGAAAGTAATATTCAGGAAAATATTCGATACGTATCGGCAATGGTTCGTATTATTGAAAATAAAGGGATGGAAATATATATCTCATAAAATATCTTTATTGAAAACTATGGGGCGCGAAAAATGGTTTAAATAAAAAATTCCACCGTGTCGAGAATTTACACGGGTGAAGCTGGTAAAAATAACAATTTAAGGGATGATAAAATAAGATGAACGTGACGAATAACAAAGTTAAAAATCTGTTTATTAATTACCGATATTTAATATCGCAATTGCTAACTTGTATCGGAGAAATTGAAACGAATGAGAAAATACATAATTTAAAGGGAAAGAACAAGTCTCCACCCATATATATGGTTTATAAAAAATGATGCAAAGCTCTAGAGATTCTAAAATCTTCTCACAATTTGCTGATGAATTTTCATATTTCAGTCAATAACATATTGTTACTAAATTCATTTATAACACAGAGAAGAAACATATTTTATGTATATTAAAACTAGAATAATTCTAAAATTGTTTATGTTCACGTATATGTTTGTGTTCAATATGTTTAAGCTCAAATTGAGTTGAGTTCGAGTCTTTAGTTAGGTTTGATTTCATTCTAATTCCAAATAGTTAATAAATAATTAAAAATGATAAATTCAAATTAATTCTAATTCAGTGAGATTATTATACAGATTAGATAACTATAGATTAGATTATTAGACCATTAGACATTAGATAGATTATAAAACATAATATAAGGTATTATAAATAGAAATGTAACCGAAAGCCATCCGAAGGCAAGTGATATGGATCACAAATAAATAAAAAAGTGTATATTAAAATTGAGAAGAATCGGGTGAACATTATAATGTAATGATTGATGAGATTACAAAGAATAATCTAAGGTGGGAGGGTGATGGGAGGTTGGAAGTTGCAGTAGTTTTAAATAAAATGACACAAAATCCATCCACAGATGACGTTTGCAACCTGAAATTCAAGACCTTTTCACTTTAGGATCCATTCGGATTAATAAAGGAGCCTACACGCGTCCGGTATGCATATGACTCTAATTGTGCTTGAAATGGTTGAATCAATTGGTGTCTACATATTTAAGTACATTTACTCCTTTAATTTTTGACCTCAGTATATATATCAGGGCTACATACATGTACGTATTAACGTTTACTATAATACCAATGTATTATATTACATTAACACTTCTTCAAACGTTGCTACCAACCACAGATTAACAATTTATTTATAGGTCCTAGGTCTTACGTTCACGGTTTAAGAATAATTTAGGTTCAAGACAATCGATCGTATCCAAAATCAGCAATACATGGATGGAGAAATAAATATAAATATACATTTACACTTCCGAAATAATAACATTTTCTTTTAGATTAATTTGTAATCCAGGTCGCGACGATTGATTACATAAAAACTTCTTTAACTTGCATTCAAAGTACGAGAATATAATTAATCGCATTCCGACCCTAATAGTATCCTAGCGTTTGAAATGTTGCATAAATCCTCTTTCGAATATGTACGTTCGAGGTCGGGTTGCTGAAACCCGTGAGCTAGATCATCGTTTTCTCCTGCAAACGTGCATTGACGAGAAACGCGTTTCAAAAGGTGTTTCGTTCGACTAAAAGTTTTTAGGTGCACATACACTGTCACTCGCAAGTATTAGAACATCTGCTGATACTTAATATAAATTGAATGCTTTTCGCTATTTTTATTTTCTAGTTATTCTATTGGAAATCATATCTTCCAACGAAGCGTTTTTTAATCAGCGTCTGCATATAATTTTTTTGGTGTCAAATTTTTAGTCATATGAAAGTACTATTAAATCTAATTTGTACGTGAATAATATAGTAAATACAATTATTTGCAGCCACGATATTTGTGCCGTAGAATACTAAATTGAATAAAATTTGTTAAAATTTGTAATAAACGTAGAAAGTTTAACCTGTAACGAGGTTTTAATGGATTTAAATACTTATACATATAAACTAATGTGTACTAATAATATACTATAATACTAATAAATACTTATGACCGATACGTATCTTAAAAAATGTACTTCTATGGTAAATCATAGACATAAACTTCGGTTTTATTACATGTATTAAACAAGTGTCATTATCGTAATGGAATATTTTGCAAAAAGATTATGTCAAGTTACGAATCTTTTTACCAATAGCCTTTGGTAATAATGCTTTACGGCGTTTCTCTAATTAGGTTGGAAGAAACAAAACGAAGTGTTTGGCGTATCGAAAACCGTAACCGTAACCGCAGCCATAACCGTACCCGTAACTGTAATTATTTCTTCGGTTTCGATTTCCTGAGTCGACATATTTTTAGGAATTATATCTTAACCGCATTACGTCCCTTCGATTCTTACATAATTCTCGACTAGCCGAGTAATTCTAGTTATACGCTTCTTAAATATAGAATACGTGTATTTAATATGATAATACGCGTGTTAACGCTTATTATTTGTTGGTGTACCAGATAGTACTATCAGCTTATCGTATTCGCTATCGAATGACCGTAATCTTCAAATATTTTCGTTCATTATCTTCAAAACAATTGGCTCACCATCCTTATCTCATTCTCAATGACCTTTATTCTTGCTCTACGATCTCTGACAGCGAGTCACCATGTCCTACATATCCTTTAAAACTTTCTGAATTTGACTATCCTTATCATCCTCGATCCTAGTTCTTCCAAGGCTTTTGAAATCTCCAATACTTTCTACCAAACAGTTTCTCTTGCTTCTAAACGTAAAATCGTGTCAACTATTATTAGTACTATAACCAGTATTGACAAGGAATATTATTATTATATGTTCGATAAATCAGAAAAGTGGTTATTATCTATTAAATATTATTATATTCGCACAATTTATGGATTTTATAACCGCTGAGAATTAAAAAATAATTTGTAATGAAACTTCGAGTCTAAAACTTAAGACTATTTTGCTGGAAAAACGTAAAAAAATCAATATAACGTCACTCTCAGACGCTTTTCTTGGAAAAGGGAATAATGGTATTATCCTTGTCCTCCAAGACGCATTGGCGCCGTAGTGGAATTCTACTGAGTTGTTTACGAATATGCTCATTATGACACGAAATGAATATTCAACACTGTAAAAATAATACATGCTGGAGAAAATAACGAAGATCAGCAGACTTTCGATAAAAGAAGATCGCGGAAATTGGAATTGTAATACAATCGGCAAAAAAACAAGTAGCATTTAAATAAATTTTTTACGTGTATCCATAGTATTTCCAGTAGAGAACTCTACCGTTTTATACGTGGATAAATGCAACTTAGCACATCGTACACAGTTCGAATTCTCAAGTGAAATACGAGTACATACATACATGTGTCGAACTAGTTCCGAAAAACATAACCTAAGTCCGTCTAAAACTATCTTTCTCTTAAAAATATAAAAGCTTTGAATTTTATCTACATTCATCAAACGCGAAGAAAATTATTGTCGAGATCTAATTAATGATATTTTGTATGCGAAAGGAGTGCGATTTAAACAATAGAGGCATTAAAATGTAAAAAATAATAAAATTCTTGTATATTCGTACCCAGTACCAAAGCGTTTAATAGACCAGTAATGGAAGAAAATGAAATATAAATCATCATAGAAAGATCGACAAATCGCATTCCAAGTTTAACACATAACAATGTTACAAATAAAAATATAAAAATAACGATACAAACCTGCGGTCTGCTAAGCTGGTTACTCCTTGCATTGTCAACGGTTGCACCGCCTACCGCGACGACACTGACAGGCCTTGGGGCATTCTCGGACAGAGCCCCGGCCATCGTACGACTCTGAACATCGGACTCCAGGATGTAACGCACCTTCCTTCTTTCTTCTTCAACCTCCCTTACTATCTCATACACTTCATCCAAAACTTCACAGTTCACGCTTCTTTTCTTTCTGTTCCTCCTCTTCTTCCTTTTTTTTCCATCCACGTTCCCGCCTCTCGCTTACCACCACATACGTATATAATACACCTATACGTGCCTTTTTCACTGCACACCTTTCTCTTTCCTCTGTTTCGATCGAGTACTCTTTTACGTACTACGTATCTCTCTTTCCGTTCATTCTACGTGTACTCTTTTCCTCTTTCATCCTCCATTTATCGCTTTTTCTTTATGTCTTTCATACTCTTTCAGAGTTCTGTTTCGTACTCTTCAATCTAACCCCACCACTGATTCACCAATTTTTCCCCACCACCCCCTCTCACCCTACCACCTAGTAATGCTACCCGCTAGTACAGGTTTAAACGTGTTCTTTATAATTCTACCTTTATTTTTGCCTTACAGACATTTCTCCTGTCCTCTGGCTTTCAACTTCAACTATTCGTGTCCTCGCCTGCCTCTCGTTCCCCATTCGTGCTATACTTTTTCCCACCGCTTGCAACGCTCGCTGACAGTATCTAAAAACCACAACCGCGTGCTTTTGTCCTCCTCTAACGTGTTTCGATCTTCTTCCCCCTAGATGTCGTCTTTTATTTCCCTCGAACGTGTTTCGACTTGAACGCGCGGCTTTGATTAAGATTCTTTTTGCTTCTGCTCTCCTTTTCCCTACACTGTGGATGTCACAGATTTAGAAAGAGAAAATGAATTCGTGTCAATGATACCTTCCTTTTTTTCAATTGTCTGAGTTTCGTAATCCATCGACGATAGAAATGAGTATTACAGTCCATTCACGTTACCACTCAACCTATATAGAATGTATAGACACCTGTTGTTCCATTCTTCTTCAGATATTTGTCACGAAATAAGGTTTCTCGAATAAGATTATTCGACAAGATAATGTTAAAAGAGCTTTTTCATGGTAAATGTTCGGAGAGAAAGCGATAGAACGATGATTCTTGTTCCTTTTCATTAAATAAGAAATCGCGATATTCGATTTTGTTTCTCCTCCGTGTCACGCGTTTCAAACCTGTAAATAGGAAACGCGCCGTGATATATGTTTTTCTCTCTGAGTTTCATCGTCTGTCTTTTTACATGATCTTGACTGTAAATATTGAAAAGTATTTAATTTATTTCAAAATCGTTCCTCCACGAGATCGATTCGCTTACAAGAATATGCAATGAATTGAGATATTTGCAATTTCTATGTCAATTTCTAATAATTCCAATACCTATTGATCTAATCCAAAGAGATAACGAAGAGCTATTTGGAAGTTATACCACGTTGAAACTTTATTGTTAATTGTGGAATACACTATTTGTCAAGGCACTATCCAATTTTAAACATTAATACTTGCATTAAATATGACAATTTCTCCACCGATTTGAGGAAATCTCCTTTATTTTATTAATTAGACAACCAAACGTGCTGAAGATAATGAACTCCTCAAATGTTGATTTCTAAAAATAAATTGTATCGCGCTATGATATCGCAAACTAACTCTAGTCAATCGTATACTCATCCTAACCTTTCCTATTTATAATTTTATATCTAAACTACGTTCTATTAAAAGTAATCATGCAAATACTTTTTTAGCGTCAATATGCATTAATAACAAGATTATCATATCTCGAAGTATGTGCCATTAAAAAGAATGATCTATAGAAATCGAGGACGATGTTTATTTGATCCGAATGTAAGACCGAATCTAAGTTGCGACAAGATTGCTTTGTTCTCATTTTCTACTTGTTCCTCGCGAGTAGAGCGAAGAACGAATCGACCTCGATATCGTTAACGCTACATGAGCATAAAATTTCCGTAATATAATTTGGTATTTTCTCCGTGATGAGCGTCGACGATGAAACTCGTAACTGACCTGAAACTAACTGTATGGGAACGTTTACGTTGCAAATTATCATCGCGCTCGCTCGCGACCGTTTTGAGAAACGGTACTTCTGGCGCTTGTGTGTTTCTACATCTTCACACGATGATTCACGTGATCTGATAGTACGACAACCCGTAGCCCGAAAATTTGGACGTCATCGAACAAAATTACAAATATTTACGAGCCCGCGCCTTCGCGCGCCATTTTCAAACTTTTGTTTATTTACGAAATGGTGTTCATGGAATATTTCAAATGTTTCGCTCATCTAGGAATGATCATTTATAAAATCATTTATTCAAGAGATATATTTAAAAATCATTTAAGACTTCGATATCAATAAAAGATTGTTCGCGTTAATTTCGTTACAAGCATGTGGAAACAGCCTATAATATGGAACATGAAATGGTTTTGGATCTTTAATATCGAAGAAGAGTCAAATTTGACAAAAGAACAAAAATAAAAAGTTTCTAACAAACTACTATTTGACAATTGTTCAAATTTATCTCTCGAACTGTTTTGATTATCGACTATAATATTTCGAAATAGAAATTTTTTCATGAAATTATTTTTTCTGTTTTAAAATCAATGAGAAAGATGCAGTATTTGTGGACAAATAAACGATTGATTACATTCAGCAGAGAAAATTATTGACAGAAAAGTGGATGGTACGCACGCACGTATACACAGTTTTGAAACAACAGATCACATTCGGAGGTGCGTCGAACACTTTCACAGCGAAGACAATGGGAGGATCAGTAATCCTTTAACCTGATTCTTAAATCACTGTAAGTCACTGGGGAAGCCTTGACGATCTGCTTGAAAGAAAAAAGACGCATCTACACGAAACGATCTCGTGGCAACCAGTAGTAGCTATGGAAGGCAGTCGAGTAGAAAGAAGCTATCCTCTACCTCGAAATCACGCGCGGTCACACCTTGCACTAGTTAATTTACCTTTCAGATAACCTGGTCACGTCTGATAAAGTCAATAATTATTGTTTTCCACATATTTACACGCGATTTACATTAATGTCTGTAAACAAAAAATAGGTCGAAACGTGATATCATGATTTCGAAAAGGACAACACTAAAAACGACGCATCTCGAACCGCGATAGCGGCTCCACTGGTGCACAGGCTGTACAACATGTCCTGTAACAAAGTGCGAAACCTCCACCAGCGCGCTCATACAGCTGAGAGTTGAACTCGTCGACTGAGAATACCAATCGTCTCTCAGATCCATTTGAACGTCAGAAAACTTTTACATTGAGCATTAGATTGAGATAAATGCAATAGAGAAAGAGTGGGAATGAGAAGGATTAAGCAAAATGGAAATATTTCTTTCGCTTTTCTTAATCCTCTCTTTAATAGGTGGATTTTTCTATTAACATTTTTTCACTTTTATTATGTCTTTTAATATCTCAAACCCATTAATATAGTTACATATTTTTTTGTAGCATTTTTTTTATTGAATATCGAATAACAAGTAGAGTGCGGATGTCTATGTAATTTTAGATTGTTGTAAATATGATTGAACCTATAGAATACCAATAGAAATGTTTCATCTATTAAATCTTATAAGCAATCTATTTTGAATATTTTATATATTTTTGTAGAATTTTGCATCTTTAAGTTCCAAAAATGTATAAATATCCGCAATCTAATAACAAGTTAGAACTGAAACAGAGTACGAAATGCAATTATTTGTTAGGGACTTTATATAAAACTGTCACGTTAAACAGTTAACTTTAAAAAAGTTAAAAATTTAATAATTTGGGAAATAAATATAAACTGACAGTAGCTATTGCTCAATGATTTTTATATTGAAGATGCTACAGTTACACAAACATATGACTGCTCAAATATGGCATATACAATTTGCACCTAAATTTTTAAGGAAACTTAACATCTAAGAGTGAGGAAGTTCAGTGTATCTGTGTTTCATGGACTTCTTTACTCTTTCTCTTACAAGTAACGTTACTTAGTTCATAAAAATTATATTACTACCTATCTCGCTTAAAATCAAATTTTCCACAGCAGAAAATATTTGATTTTCCATAGCATCACAATGAAATGATATTTCCTTTACTAATTAAAAAATAAATCTTGAATTAAAAAATAAACTTATATTCTATAGAAGAAATAAAAATTATATTTTATAGTAAACGAAATCAAATAATATTTATTATTTCCTATATAGCCTACTTCTTTTTTCCCTACTCCAATCGTCTCTTGCGAAATAATATACGACAGAGATGACATATACATATGATGTTGCATCCTGCTTATGTTATAACAAAAATATGAGAATCTCTGTTTCCTTACATAATGAGAATCTCATACAACAGGATAATTAACAACTTATTTCGGGTATATACCAAAAAACAATGAGAATGGAGTCTGTCAATTAGTTTTATTTAATTATCTCTTTCATCATAGTCGATAAATCAAGTAATGTATTTAACGTGCATTTAAACAAATACAGAAAGTAGGAGAAGGTCTCAAGGACTCGTAAAATGCAATTAGGCGGGTATTAAATTCGCTGAACAAAACTGCAGCGGCGCATACGTTTGTACAAAAACTATGACTAATTTAATACAAATATAAATATAAATATAATTTATATATATATATCTATATTTATATTTGTACTTATCATTTATATTTATATAATATTTATATATGTATAATATGTATACACCATGTAGAAGCAATGTCTTCAGGAATTCTGAATTAGCTGCCTAAAAATCAGCCAATAATTGAATTCTTTTCAATATTATTGATCATTATCAGCTATCTGTAGAAATGAAGAGGCAATCGCTTAAGAATAGTAGATAATATACGTTTTAACTACTTTAGGAATGCCATGAACTGCTTTAAAGCATATAGTCTAATACATAGTTTCTCAATTTTATTACTCGAATGTATTATTTTAAGTAAACATCTCAGTAGCATATTTTATGCATCTGATCTACATTTTTTACTTACATTGATACTGATAATTAAAATAATACTTTTAGTTAAATAAAGTATTTGTACATCTTTTTATACATAATTTTCTCATCATAGCTTGTTGATACTATATCAATTAAACTTTTGTAAAGTTTCACTTAAAATAATACTTTCAAAGCATCAATGAAATTATTCATAATATTTTTAAAACATTTAATAATTTTCAATTTAAAAATAAATAAATATTAAATAAATTTAATGTTTTAAGTGCATTTTATGCACGAATTACTTTATGCAATATCTAGAAACTTTATTTATTCACTTCTTGATCTCATGAAATCGCTGAATTACAGTATAAAAGTCGGCAGTGTGTGCATTATTACCCTCTATTGTATTTTTCAATGTGTATCATAAAAAAGCAATTATTGTAAATTGATCACACGATCTCACAATTAGTATAAAATGTTTCATTTCCTACCAACATTTACTAGTTACTTCATTTTTTCTCAAATTAACATTTATTTTAGTTAAACACCTGCATCATGATATTACCCTACAGCTTTTATCTTCTTACGTTAATTATTGTTGTAAAAACAATTGTTTAAATAAAATAGTACGCTTCTTATTTTAAATTGTTTTAGAATATTTATGATTTTGTGGTCAATTCATAACTTTAGTGTAAAAGATCAAGCCTAAAACTTAAATAATTAATCATAAATATGAAAACTTACTGAATCTTGATTAATCTTTGGAAGATTTAAAAATGTTCTGTGTTCAAATATATAGGGCAGCACAAATGATTATACTTGTAAAAATAACTTCATGTAAAAACATTTCTAGTAATTAATAAAATATCTAAACGTTATAAGCCAACTAAGTAGTAAATTAAAAATTTGCATTTAAATGCAATAAAAATAAATGCCACATTTATACCTATGTAAATGTATTAAGAGCTTGTGCCACCTTTGATTATTCATATATATGACTTAAAATCAGTTTGTTCTCTTGAAATATAATAATATACAATAATAATAAAGAGTAAAAGTAAATAATAATAAATTCATAAATTTGCAGCACCGCAAAACAGTTTCCCTAAGTACACTGCTTAAACTGATATATGTATACCTACTATATATACCTACAGTAGTTAACAAGTCTGCAGGCTACAATAATGTAGCCCCAATATTTAGTTGATTAACCTAGGTTTTAAGTGTGTTTCAAAATCTTGTATATATCCTACCACATTTTCTTTTCTTGTAATGATAGAGCGTAACTGGATTTGAATATTTATAACGAATCATATAGTTAAAAATAAAATACATTAGAATCATGATAGTGAAATTGAATTCATTGCAATTAATTTATGATTTACTTGCGAAACTGATTTGTACAGAGACAGCAATTTGTACTCCTTAAAGAATGTAAAATAAGGAGTATTTTATTAGTAATAACGTCATACTGAAACCTTATATACATTTATGTATGAAAATTCTACGTCCATTTACACATATAAATCGAAAAACCTTTAAAATTTTAATCCAAGTAAGAAGTATGTACTATTTACTTGAATGTACCAAAGATAACTGATATGTTAACAATGACTTAAATTGTACATAAGTTTTAAAGTAGATCACAGACTTTAAAATACTTAAAATTTTAAAAATAAGCCATATATGTATATGAACTCTTATGATTCATAAAGAATCTGGAATTATCATATATAAATGTACATGTGTACATGCATATACAGGATAATTCATATAATCGAATACAAGATACAACTTATTGTTAGCTCAATCGCATGATTCACCTTGCGTGTGAGGACTGCTACATACAATTCTATGCACAAGTCTCAGTACATATCAGTATAATACTTAAATTTGGAGTAAACCTGAACACCTTTTATCGACAAGATTCTACTACGACGATTACTTTGATTTGATACATGTGGATACTTTGCACCCCACATGTTTTTGTGCACCATATAACAATAGTGAGTTACATACATCACTATATTAGTACGGATAATAAATATAAAATGTTAATTGGCATACAGTGCATATGATTCTGTATTTAAACTGTATAATCTTGAAATTTAATTGGCAGTCAAATGTTTATGTTGATTTTGTTCTCAGTCTTATGAGAACTATTTTTCAAGTTCAAATAATGGAAGATGTAAGTTTTTTCATACAAACTATCGTAAACTCTTATAGAAATTGTACCATAATATAGTCAAAGATATAATTATGCTTCATCATCAAAACAACATGACTCAATAATATTTTTCTTTGACGTTACTGGAAGAATTATTTTACTCTGGAAAAAGGATACAGAAGTTTACTTCTTTGTATCATACTAATCTCAAAATGTCTAACAGCTCCAACAGTTATGAAGGTCCCAATCTAACATGCTATCGTTTTAGCAAAGGACGGAAGTGGAAAAGGAAATATACTAGCTGGAATGTACATATATCGGTAGCAATGAAGTTTCCAGAGAAAGCGAATCAGTCTTTATGCTATATGAATATAAAATACAAGTGACGTGAAATGTGCATTAAGAATTAGACTACACCGATGTATTCTGCAGTCTTTTTATCATAAGGCATAAGTCCATACTTCCATACATACTTATTTATTAAGTGCAATTCTCTTTTAGCATAATTTTCCTCGTCTATCTATCCTTGTTAAGTTTATGCTTCTACAATTTTATTTTCTTTTCCTTATATAAATTTTATTTAAAAGTGCAAGTTCAAAAGTCTGTAATAGAAAACGTTTGTGTGTAACATTAGTATTATTCAGAATAATGTACTGAAAAAAATTGTTCTTTAAATATACTGAATAAAAATACTTTAGAGAAATATAAAAATCGCAAAGATTGTGCAACATTCAAGTGTCTCTGGAAACTCCATAGAAAGCTCATAATATTTTGATAGAAAAATAAGAAGCTTTGTCCTATAAAGAGAGAAAGAAGGAATGAAGAAACTGATAAAAGTCAAAATTATGGCGTGGAATACTATCCACTATGTTAACTTATACAATTATAACAGGATATTATTATTTGTGTAATGTAACTTGTTGTAAGCCAACACAATGGAACGTGGCTTAACATTCGTCCAACACCGAACATTCTTTCCTCTCAATACGATCATTGCAATGTATCAAGCTAAAATTTATCGAGTTCATATATGACGTTTGTCTATTTAATCTTGCGAACTGTATGCGTTCATGGTCTACAATATTATACGTCATAGCGTAAGATATCTATGTTTTCGTCATCGACTTTTGTTGCTAAAGTTGTGTTCTTCGTGGTAGTACTAGTAAATAAAAAAGAAAGAAAGAAAGAACAAAGAAAAATGAGAACAGACGCAAACAAAGGTAGCGATGATTATGAATTCAAGCCTTGACGTTTTTCTTCCTCGAGCATAGCGTCAAGTTCGTCAGTAAGATTTGCAAGCATATTCCCAATATCGTTCAATACATCCGCTGGTTCACTGCCACCGGTGTGATGACTTATTCCATGACCTGACATGTTGTTACCAGTATTACCACTTGCGTATTCTTGTGCGCGTGCAGCTCTTTGTTTTATTGTTCCGGCATTTTCATTTGCAAACGGTAGTGAGTCGGATTCTGTACTGGAACTTGACTGAAAAAATACAGTTAATATTAATATACAACTTACTATTAGTGTTAAGCTTGAGAAATGTTTATGCTCAATTTAACAGCCAGGGTATATATACCCAAAATTTAAGGGTTATTGGAAAATAAGTTGTCTGAAAGTCAGATGTATCTAATCTTGTGCTTATATACTTCGTTTCTCAGATATCCAATATCAGTGGACTTTATCAAGTTACGTGTATGAAACATATAAAATTTGAGCAAATAATTTCATGAATATCCACAGTAACAATATTATATTATTGTCGTATGAAATATAAATGAAATAAAACTACCTTAAAACTGGCATCAGAACCATTACGGTGCTGCAGAGCAAGAGAAGCTATTAATTCATGTTCTTCGTTAACATTGACACTGACACTACCCCAAGAACGAGACATAGAAGAGGGTGGTCGATTTATTTGTGGAGGAGTCGATGGCACTGGCGCAGGTGCTGGTGGCGGTGGAGAAGGATGATGGATCAAATGATGATGTTGATGATGATGTATGTGATGTTCCTCGCAAGAGGCAGTTGGAACTGGTCCGCTGCAATCTATCACAACATCGCCAACTCCCGATCCTCCGACCCCTACTCCAGAACCGCTATTGTCTCTAGAGCTTTGACGCCTTGGAGGAGACGGAGGGCAACGTTTCGGAAGATGTGGACTACTCTCGAGTCCGTAAGTTAATTGATATTTATTATCGAAGTCTCTTGGTAGAGACTTAAATTGGCCTGGAGTTGCAGTGACCTATAATGAAGAACCAACATGATCATATTTTTACGAATAGTAATATAAGTTGTAATTATGCGATTTCTTGTGTCTTTTAGGCTAATACTAAACATTTTTCCCCGCTTCTTTCGCTTATCTTTATATATAAATAATCACTGACTGCGGATATTTACGCAAATTCATGTCTTTATGAATATCCCTTAACTGGTATCACTCTTGCACTGATTATATTAGAAATTCTTTGTACATTTAAAATTATATTACCTTAGCTACAGGTCGTGGACGAACAAGACAATGTCTAGGTCGCGGAAGAGTTCCGCCACCTGCATCCACTACGGAAGTATCATTTGTAGGAGTCACATCACCGTCTTCGAAGCTGCGTGGACGCCATTCGATTGGCTGTGGATGCGTGGATGGTGCTGGTGACGGAGGATACCCAAGGGGTGCGTCTTCCAAGCTTTCTAATGATTTTCCTCGTGAACCAGACCGACCAACAATGTTATAATCGGCTGGTAAAGCAGCGTACATACTTCTCCACGCAGCTCCAGATGTAGTATCGCTTCCGCCTCTCTGAAAAGACCTCAGAACAGGAGAGGAACAATCCTCATCAGGAGATGGCAAGTCAGGACCTCCTCGTTGAATAACTACGTCCTGAAAATATAGTTAAGGGGAAACGCTGAGGGTACATAGCATTTGCTAAAGAAAATAAACATCTAATAGTCGACTCGTGTTCCAAGACTAGTATTTTTGGAGTTATGGGTCATAAATGCTATCACGACTCACATATCATGTGATACATGTTATATCATCATCATCCGAATGAAAACACAGAAGACGATTAGACGTTATATTTTAGCAACTAATAAGATATTATTAAAATATTTCTTTACCTGTGTTTGTCCAGGATGCGGCGGTAGCCGAGCAAGATCGAGCGGCTGTATACGTTTTCCAGCACGAATATCCTTAACTCTCTTAATTGCCAATAATAATTTTTTCTGATGGCCAAGACGTACAATACCAATGTCTTCAAGATCTTCCCAAGTGAGAGTCGTCACATCTTCAACTGAACGCATACCCTGTTGATGAAGAGCACCAAGATATTCTTCGAGTCGCAGAAGCCTGAGCCACTCTTCTAACGAACCAGGAATATGTTCTGGCAAGCCATCTCCTATGTTTAAATTATCTATTTCCGCCTTCAAACGTTTCCGATGATTAGGCTGCTTAATTCCTGCAAGTCCATAGAGTCTTAAATATAGTCTTCTAATCATAGACATAGATAAATTAATCGGCAAGTATAAAATATAAAGGAATATTTAGAACTTATATAATTAACAAAGCCATAAATTTTGTAATATCTCGGTGCATCATTGTGACTCATGTACATATCACAATGCAGATCTCTTAAAGCAGTATTATTTAAAATTTTATTTTAAATTTAATTAAAGAAATATTAAAAAATTATTTTAAGATCTTGGAAAATAGTAATATTAAAAGAAATAAAAGTTCAGATTTATTTTTATCATGAATACTTTTCAAAAATATACGGAATTCAGACATGAAAATATTAAAACCAAATTTTTTTTTATTTGTTGAATGCATTTAAATTTCAGTTCTCAATTTCTAATACACGTTTAAGGTATATAACTGAATTGATTATATCGAATATAGATTTACCTATCCCTGTCAAATCTTCTGGCGTCATACGCGTTATAGTAGCTAGATCATAACCAGCGGAAGCAAACAATGGAAAGTATTCCTCGAATTGGAGTTCAGTCAACCAAGCATGAACGACGTCGAGATCCGCCGGTCTGTCCGGATGACTGCCAAGTGAGCTTATAGAACACCTGGGAGATGAAGCAAGAGCACCAGGTCCTCTAGGGCCCAAATGATATCCGGAGGCTCTTCCAGAATCTAATGAAGCGGTAGAATGCCTGGAACCCGAACCTGATCCTGAACTACCTGGGCTATCTCTTCCAGGACTTTGAGTCATATCGATTCCTAGGAAGAATATATAAAAATTACTTTCTCCTTTCAATTAAACAAAACATTAATATCAGTTATATCAGTCATATCACAATTTACAACAATGTAGTATCGTGGAAAAAAGGCCTGTGGCGGCACTCGACAACAAACACCATCACTCGACAATAACTATCGTAGGACGACGATAGCGTAGTGGTTTGCGCCTTAAGCTACGAACGTTCGGAACCCGGGTTCGAATCCGACCGGAGTCCGATTTTTCTTCCACGATACAAAAAATGAGAAAAAAGCGGCCGTGCCCAGCAGCGACATCTACTACACCCTAATAAGCGACTACGATACTACAACAATATTGAAGATTTAATTCTTTAACTAAATTAATACCGTACACATTTCTTTCCTTTGGGAACTTTATATAGATTTACAGTGGCTTCAAACTAATCAAGTACTAATTATTAATTTTCTATTAAACAAATTGTAATCATTTGTATATATGTATTTTTGTGCTGATCAAAATTCTATAAATTCACGCATTTGCTAACAATTCCATGTTTCATCCTCTTCAATGGTAATGTGTAATATCCAAAATAATGTATGTATATTTCATGACTTAAAATGTATCTATCATCACCTTACAGTTTGATCAAAAAACAATTACAAATTATTATTTATACGATAATCATAAATAAATACGAGGGACTACTTTATGTTTAACATAAACACAGCGGAGATATAGTCTGATAGAAGGGGTGGATAAAGGACGGTAAAGGAAATAACATTATCGCGAGCGTGTAGCGATATTATCGAATTTCGTAAGCCAGTAATTCGATAAGGATCGCACCTTGATCCTCGGCGTGGGCATATTTGCCGACGACTGGTGGAAAGGCAAAGCCAGGGTGGGTAAAAATAGGCCCCGGACTCTTTCCAGATGGCACACCGTAAGAACCCTCGTCCGTTGTTCCGCCTGGTCCACTTCCGGGCAGGAAACAGCTATCTTCGCTGCTCGCATATCCAGCGGAACCGAACGAGGAGCCAGAATGTCGAAACACATCGGGTACAGCCGGTGGTGCCACTTTCTTCGCCTGGGTCACAGCTTTGGACGGCCGGTTCATGCCGCCAACTGCAAAAAAGCAAAAACATTGAAGCTTAACTATGGGGTGAATTACGAGCGCAAATAAAAATCTAAATATATAACGAGGAAAATACATTTCGATTTATTCTCTTGGTTCAAAATGATATTTGATATATGCATCATGAGAAACGTATCTGACAGACGCCGTCCCAAATCATGAGAATCAATAGTGTTTCTCAAGACTATAAACTCGTAACTTATATGTTATGTGTTTAATAAATCCATCTTTTTTCATTTCTTGGCTTTTATAATCGAAGCTTAACGCTTTGACAACCGGCTTTAATTCGCATCAAATATTATTTTCGCTACGTTTGTAACTTTGACTACTTAGGAAATGGTAGTTCGATGTTCGAAAATTGTCAACAGCTTGGAGTATGTGGCAAATAGAAAGGTGGGAGTAATCATTTTAAAGGAACGAACAGATGCGTATATCGTGCGCTAGTAGTTAAGTGCGTGCGTGGCGCTAGTGTCGCGTCAAAGTGAAGATGGTAGTGCAGATCTTACGAATGATTTCTTTTCGAGTTGCAATTCTTGAAACTTGCACCTCAGAGAAAGCGTTTCGATGTAGGTTACTCGAGCAAGAAGATAAGCTTTGCTACGTTGTCTCGTTCGATCGAGAACGCGTTCAGAAATTTCTGTTGCGCCTTTAATCGAGACGTGTATTATAGATAACACTTTATAAATTAACATGTAACTTTTGATCAATTATCTTCGATGAAATTGTAGATCTTCGTTTAACGACTATGTTAAATATGTTAAGAGGGTTAAATAAGAAAGGAATGCGATTTCGAGAGGACTTTATATCCTATATGCATACGAAAATAGAAGGAAATTTGTGAAATCGTAGGTATATTATAAATATTTGTAATCTCTTCCGCGATACGAATACAATCAAATTATAAATATTTTTCCTATCTTCGTACAGTAGAATATAGAAAAGCGCAAGAATATGAAGGCTTCCTTTAATAATTAACAGAATTCCAGAGGTTTTGAAATTTCCGGGATCAAGAATTACACGTTACACTTCTGCGTGGAAAGTTTTTGCAAGTATTCCGCATATTATAACGTTTTTAAATATTTCAAGTTTGCTCTGGTTTAGCCTTTGGTTAGGTAGCAGAGATTTATTGCTTGATTTAAATATATCTACGTGTTACAGGGTATAATTTCCACGCCTCGGCAAACGAACAGAACTGCGAGATTTATTGAAGATAATTTATAGAATTTCAGACTAATAAATTTGCGAAATTCGAAAGCGATAAAGGAAATGCCATCGTGCCGCAACGCCGATAGAAAAAGCAGGCGCGGCAAAGATTTTGTTAATGTTAATAGCCATCTACAATTAAATTAAAGGAAAAATATTCAACATGGATAAATGTTTATCGATATACTTGCTGTTAATAGAGCTACATTTTTCACTTTAGAAAGATTAAATGTGCACGGTAAAATCCGCCGATACTTACATATTGTAAAAATCGATATTCTAATGGAAACTATCTCGAACGTACTTTCCTTCTAGTTAGTTTCACCTAAAGTAAAAACTTAATTTGACTAATCGATGTACTTTTTTATGATTATATTAGCCACATCCATATTCATGAAATTGTATCGTGTAAAATATCAGAAGTTGAAATGCTTTTTAGGCTTAACGAGCCTGCCGGACTTTGCATTTAAATGATAGATGAATGAGTAGGAAATGTATGAATGTAGGAAAACGTCTTAATCAGCCCGGGGCAAAATTACAAAACCTTTGATGCTGTAGGAGTAACAGGTATCGAGAGCCACGAACAGAGGCGTTCTACATTAAGTACATACAATTAAAGTAGGCCAAGACATACTAAGGTATGTAGAGCAGTGGTCTGGAGTAAGCACAGAGATTATTTTATCAGCGAGATTGTTGGTGTCAAAGCAAACGGGACGTTACGTGAAGCGCCAGATGCACCTATTATCGTTTCCTTTGAAAGTTGCTTCTTGGTACTATGATAGTACGTTCGATATCAAAATTAATAGGAAGACATGGATGTTCAAGCGAGAGAACGTTCATTTTTTTCTCGCGTTGAGAATTACATACCCGGTATTTTTTTCGTGCTAAATCGCTAGATTGAGAATCCTTATGCAACGCTAACTTGCAACGCAAGTAGAGAACTAGAATGTAAATGGAGATTTGTTTCATCTGCTAATAATAAGAATTCCAACTAAGCTACCACGGCTTGGATATTTTATATGTTTCTGTAAACTTATGTGCATTAGAAATTCCCACATTGACAACTGTACAGTCAATATCTTTCTGATACTGAATCACTAGATTATTCGTTTTTAAGCAAACGTATACTTTTATAACGCAAATAGAGAAGTAGGATATAAATGGAGATTTGTTCCATCTACTGATAATAAAAATTATAGTGGGCACTGCAGTTTCAATATTTTATATGTTTCTGTAAACCTATGTATATTAAGAATTCTCACATTAAGAATTGTACATTCAGTATTTCCTTGGAGTTAAATTATTAGATTGTGAATTTTTGTGCAAACCTATACTTGTAGGACTCAAATAGAGAAGTAGAATATAGATGGAGATTTGTTCCATCTACTGATAATAAAAATTAGAACAGGTACTGCAGTTTCAATATTTTATATGTTTCTGTACACCTATGTACATTAAGAACTCTCACATTAAGAATTGTACATTTAGTATTTTCTTGGAGTTAAATTATTAGATTGTGAATTTTTGTGCAAACCTATACTTGTAGGACTCAAATAGAGAAGTAGAATATAGATGGAGATTTGTTCCATCTACTGATAATAAAAATTATAACAGGTACTGCAGTTTCAATATTTTATATGTTTCTGTACACCTATGTATATTAAGAATTCTCACATTGAGAATTGTACATTCAGTATCTTCTTGGAATTAAATTATTAGATTGTGAATTTTTGTGCAAACCTATATTTGTAGGACTCAAATAGAGAAGTAGAATATAGATGGAGATTTGTTCCATCTACTGATAATAAAAATTAGAATAGGTACTGTAGTTTCAATATTTTATATGTTTATGTAAACCTATGTACATTAAGAATTCTCACATTAAGAATTGTACATTCAGTATTTCCTTGGAATTAAATTATTAGATTGTGAATTTTTGTGCAAGCCTATATTTGTAGGACTCAAATAGAGAAGTAGAATATAGATGGAGATTTGTTCCATCTACTGATAATAAAAATTAGAACAGGTACTGCAGTTTCAATATTTTATATGTTTATGTAAACCTATGTACATTAAGAATTCTCACATTCAGAATTGTACATTCAATATCTTCTTGGAATTAAATTATTAGATTGCGAATTTTTGTGCAAACCTATACTTGTAGGACTCAAATAGAGAAGTAGAATATAGATGAAGATTTGTTCCATCTGCTGATAATAAAAATTATAACAAGTATTACAGTTTGGACATTTCATATGTTTTTGAATTATATGCATTCTGTGCAGCTGTGTGTCTTTAAATTTGTTACAAACGCATACAAATTTATGGTATACCGATAATTATATATTTAATCCTTTCGCTACCATGCGTCACGCATACGTGACGCATTCTAAAAGCCGCTTGGATTATCTACTTATCATTTTTTATTATTATATATGTCATAATGTGTAACACGTGAAAAGTTTGTAACCTGAGCTGTGAACAGCAAACCTTTCCTTAAGCGGCAGTACCGAAAGAATTAAATAAAAAAGTGATACAAAAATAATACTATACAACGCCAATTATATTTTATTTTATTCCCAAAATGTTTAAGATAACTACAGGATCATTTTTTGTATCGCTTTGACTTCTTTTTTATGCTTCTATTCGTTCTTTCTTTAACGATTATCTTAAAGTGAACCTTTATGATAGTATCATACTCTGAGTAACGTTTCAATTTATCAGGCCTATATAACTTCTCTGCTTTCATTCCCTTAATTGATGCAATAGAACCATTCACGTTAGTCCACTAATTGTTTGAAAAGCACTGTATACGTATACTCTGCTCCTCATCAATTATCGTATGAGAATTTTCAATTAATTATATATATATATACACATAATTATTATGTTTGTACGTAAAATTTTTATTCAGTTAGAAAATGTTCTCTGCATAAAGTATACAGTATACATAGTATTTTAGAAACTCGTGATCCTGATCGATAATGTAAACATCTGCCATTACACTATTGCTTGATTTTCCTTTTATACAATCTTTTATGAGAAAGTCCATATTCTTACCACATTGATTCTTGATCTAATCTGCAGCTTTCAATCTTTCACAGATGTATCATACCTTTGTGTTACCGTAAACTAGAGTTTCTATTGCACGTTATTAATAATAATAGTAATAATAACGATGACGAATCCAGGACGAGTGTTAGAAAAGATAGAGAAAATTCGTGTAGAGATCGCGATGTTCGCTATAAAATTCACCGCCTTGTTTGTCAAATAATATCAAAAGCCTTGGGCAAAGAATCGGGAACACGGCAAGAGATTAACGTCCCTTGCGTCTACTACTTCTCGTATCTAAACGATGGGAAAAATAAATAAAAATCCCGCAGATACACACGTGTACTGAAAGTTGAATGAAGAGTGCCGGAACACTTTGAAGACTGCAGCGAACATAGCATAGAAACGACCATTAATGCGATGCTAAACAACCGGATGCATGTCGAAGATACTGAAAGATGCAGCAAAGGCGACAACAAATAACATATAATCATCAAGCCGATCGTAAAATCAATCTATCCGGCGTATTTTGTCTGCTGGTATGGTCGACGATCATCGAAACTAGAAAGCTAAGCCTGTGCAGAAATAAAATGAATATCGATGTTAAACGCCTGGTATATTTTATTACGTATAACATTTATACACGATATAAACAACGTTGAGAAGATGAATTATAGACGTATGGATACTTAGATATCGTTAGATATCACGGAGTACCAAAAGAAGATATTTCATTAGTTGTATTTAAATACATTTATGCGTTCGTCACGTTGCATTGTGTAAAACATCAAAAGCTTTAATGAACGATAAATTCTTTACGTTTAATGAATAAGCGAATTTGCATTCTAGTAGCCGATGAAAGATAAAGAAATTTAATTATGTACGAGTAAAGTGTATAAATGTAGAAAAACATTCTGATCAGTGGGAAAGAAAATTACGAAAAGAAATTGTAATGCGATACATTTTTTATTTTTTTTTTTTTATTTGTCTTCTAATACTCTGTAAAAGAGGCTAACTGTACAAACAAATTGTAAATTATTTCAAGGAGAAAAAATGGAAAAATTCTTCTTACAAAAAACAATACTGTTCCTATAATTTGTATCGCGAGGAAATGAGATGCTGTTGGTGAAAGAAACGGTACATATTAAAGGCAAGACATTCTAAAGTTGGACTATAAGGCAATGTTGAGGCACCATAAATTACAGCAAGAACTACGTCGAGCGAATTGCAACACAGACTACTCTTTGTACTGACTGTTGCTGGCCCAAGGAAAATGGGAATCAATTCTGGAACATTAATCTGTATGCGGATACTGGATTGTAACATTTTGCGAAAAAAAAAAAAAAATTGAGATATGGAAATATCCTGATAAATAATTCTAAATCCCTTCTCTGTATTACTACTGCATCTCAACCAACTATAGCGGAACTAGACTGAATTAATAGGTTATGTATATGATGTATGTATTCAAATTTAGCAAACATACATACCGATTTCGTAAATGTTTGTATTCATTTGGAATATTCAGTATAATTGCTTTACATTAAAGCATACGTGTGATACGACTACTTTTATACGATCCTTATAATACATGATTTCCTTAGGAACTTAATTTACAGGATAGGGGCTTAACGGGGAGTAGAAAAGTTACTAGAAAAATGACGAACAATTTCAGAATATCACTGACAATTAATTCACTGATGGATAGTCGTATATTTGCAGCTAATATACCAAGAAATTGCATTACTTACAAGATCACCTAATAATTCAGTGTTCAATCTTTTTGTCATATTAAAGGTATTAAAGTTATGAGATCTATGTAATTGTACTAGATGTTAAAAGCTGTTTCAAGTCATAAACAAGTAAATAAATAAATGTAAAATCTCATCGAGACAACGTGTACTGTGAAATCCCTTTACAAGGTTTTTTATAGGTTAGGTCCATATAACCATGCGTAAATGACGATTACGTCAGCTCGTGATTAGCCGAGACTTTGAGTGGCCATTTCTATTCACGATAAAATCTATATAACTTTTATGCTCTACATAAAATCGTATCATAATAAGACAGAAACATCGATCGACTCTCGGTAAAGGCTATGTAAAGAGATATCTACGCGAAGCCATTAATATCACGACTATTTTATCGGTCGATAAAACAGCGTATCGGAATTGATTCCTATATAAACGTCCTCGCTTTCGAGGGAAGAAAAAGTTTCCGAAATTACTTCGCTACAGTTTTTTTCTCTTTTCTTTTCTTTTTTTGCTGTTGCTTCGTTCGGTCTGGAGTTCATTAGTAGTTTAAACGCGAAAACACTTATCGCAGAAAGCGGTGGATTTATTACGGGTAGAGGCTAAAAAGTTTTGTCTGCTCAAGGTCGGTATTCGACTGCGAATTATACCAACCACGATCCCCACTTTTTTACGGTTTTGCCACGTGCCTGGCCTCTTATCACGTACGCATCGCGGATACAAGGCTGGCCACGTTCGAACTTTCAACGGTGTTAGTCACTGAAACGCGATCTCTGCCTCTTTCTGCTTCTGTGCCTGTATATTCCTTCCGTCTAACGTTCTTTCTGCATTCCTATATTTAGTATCTATTCCTACACGCACGTACTTCCGTCTCTATGCAGCGGCTAATGAAAATATTTAAACGCTTACCATAGGAAACTTGTACATTTGTATTGCACGTGTCATACAGAACATCTTGAATTTCTTCAGTACCGTAATCAGACATGATTGTTTCCATCATATCGGTCAGATTTGAGATCAATCGCAAAATTCATATAGAAGTTACAGTAAGCTTATTGGCATGTACGAAGTTATTTCCCCTGTTGGTCTTCCTGGTCTAGGGATTAATATGATTTAGGTTATCTTCTAATAAATTGGGAAGGAACTTACTCTGAGCAATTTACTACAAATATATACTTAGTAAGGAATTAATACGTTGTACGAACAGCCACTTTAAACATATAATACGTGTTAAAGATGGCCACACAGAATATTTAGGACTATTTGTACAATGAATAATTGGCTGCTCAAATACTTCTCTGTTGTCTGTGAAATATATACCTGCATTAAATATTTTGTAGTTTCTAATGTATATTTCCAGATCTGTTTAAACTTTACCAATACGATCATGGCGGTCGACCTTCGTTACAGCGCTAATGAAATTTCAAAATGTTTTATATAACACGTACAATATGGACGTAAAAGTTTTCTATGGTAAACGTACAAATACTTTGCAACTATAGTTGCTATCTCATCTGTTATTCTCCTCTATTACTGTACTTTTCTGTTTCACGTATGGTGTTACACGAATTTTCATGTACAATGAGGAGCGTACAGGACCGAATCTGGTATAGGGACTTTCTCTATTTACAGGGTAGCCAACAGGGTGCCAACTGATAAAAGGATTTAATAGCTTGAACAATGAAGTACGTAACTTCAATTTGTTTCCTTTCTAAGAGAATTAACGAGACCATCGTGAAGATGGCTATTATGAAATTTTTATTTAGTTTGTAAATAGAAAAAGGAAAAACTACTTGAAGATCACGAACATCCGCAGTCCATTCGTAACTCATACACTTGCTACTGAATACAGTTATTCGCAAAAATCTTCTTAACTCCTGAAGGAAGGTCATTTTTATTAAAGTAAAACAACTAGCTAATTTCTTGGCAAACTTAGCGCGTCCCAAGAAGATTAAAAGCTGTGAAAACGCGAAACGAGCAAGGCAAAAAGTAACGGCTCGATGGTACGTGCACCTTAAAAGGAAATAGGTGTTTGGTGAAGTAATTAATGTCATTCCGTTGAATCATTCTAGGAATTTAGGTGTACAGAGGAGACACGTGTAGGAGTGATGGAAGCCGTAACACGGAAAATACAGAGGGCGAGAAGAACGAAGATAAAAAGCCGAGTAAAAAAGAAGAGGAGGTCAAAGTCAACTAACTGTGTAAATTCGTTAGCGTTTCTGTAAATACAGAAACCTGAAAGCGCAAGGAGACCAAAGAATCTACTTTCTGGTGCTCTTCTTCTTCTCTTCCGTGGAGGAAAATTCTAACGAAGTTTACCATCGATGGGGTTTCAGAAGCGCGTGATTTCTATGCATTTCTAAACCTTCTCGACATTTGTCTTAAAACATCAGAGAATAGAAATCTCCCGAAACACTGGAAATAGTAAAAATATTAAACGTAAAGAGGTCAGTAAGTATTGTATGCCCATGGAAGATATAGAAAAATATCAATATTATTATTATCGTTATTATTGAATTAACACTATAAGATAATAATATTAATTATATTTTATTACAAAGCAAAGGAAGATTGTGTACGAATTTTTCAGTAAATTCCTCAAGAAATGGCAATACTAGAACATCGAAGATATATGAAAAATATAAGTTGACTTTGGTATTTCTCAGAATAATAATTGCTAGGTATATTTTCTGAAAGTAATTTTGCACAAACATCTGCAGAAACATACACATATGCAAAGTGTTTGTCCAGGATAAAGATACAAAGCGAATGTGCCAGCTTGAAGATAAGTTCCACCAAGGTCTTTCTTACGGTGCACATAGCTTACACAACGGATGCTTACCGCGCGAATGCTTCCTGCTATGATTCCTACTTATAATTCATGACGGTAATCTGAACTTAGATGACACAAGCGTCAATTCATACAGCGAGCCCAATGATGCAGAATATTATTCCACGACGAATAAGATCAGGTACGCGATACACCTATAGAATGCAAAATCTATTACGCGAATCTTCCTGCTATGTTATAAGCTTCAGTTTGTATTAAGAAGATGCGCAATTATTTTTCGAAAAGAAATTATATTAACAAAGAATTGTTCAACCCTGCTGGATCCGTACGACAGAAAACGAACGTTATATTTCGATAGATGTTGCTAATAAAATAAATATCGAAGAAACGATACTCTACTACGCGATACCAAAAAAAGAAGAATAAAAAGAACGACAAGATGTACAAGTTTGACTTGGAAATATGAGGTACACGTTCAGATATTTTTTATTTTTGAATAATTTTCAGATAAATGTAACGTTCAAAAAATTATCTAAATTACTACTAACAATTAAAAATATTTTATAGGTAAATTCGCTGTAATAAAAAAAAAAAGATAAGGAGACATATTCCTTTGCTGAATTTAGCGATTTAGGCACATCAACCTTTTTTGCATCCTATATCTTCCATCGTTTTGTTTCTTTCAATAGGACACGTAGCTTACAACAGACTCCCGAATCGGTTAAGCAGTTTTTAAGTTATGGGACACAAACAAACAAACAAACAAACAAACAGACATACAATAAGGCCAAACACAGTACATACCCTGCACTTAGCACAGTCAGGTAAATATTAGATAGTTGTTTAATATTTAACTTTAATGTTATTCTGTATTTGTTTTCTATAGTTGTTTAATGTCTTTTGCGTATTCCACGCTTTTTATGAATCAAGTATTCCAGAAAACAAAAAGAAGATATCTGAAGAGACGCGAACGCGAGGAAGAATCGAGGAAAACTAGCTGCAAAATAATATTATCAAGGCAACTAATAATTTACATAGGAAATGAAACAATGAAGTCGCTGGTAATAGAACCGATATTACAAATTTATTGGCTTCTTAAGAGCAATTGCGGAAGAATTATTGAATCAAAATGATCGAGCAGCGAGAGACGGAGAATTCTTTGGTAATTGGAAATGTATCTCGGTTTCTGAGAACGAAGAACACGTTACGTTTTTAAAAACCGAGAATATTCTTCTACTTCCCTATATGAATAATTACATTTCCAATTACATTTTATAAAAAAGGTCATTTCTATCGAAATGAAAGATGCTACAAAATTTCATTGCGAAATTAGTGCAATCTGTGTCAAGATTACTACGAGATGCTTCGCGGTTATTGTACACGTTTAAACGTGAATAATTACCTATATAATTAAAACCTACTACAAAGCATATATATAAATACAATAGATATAAATTATTACATAAATTAAAAAAACAGTTTCTTTATGTAACATAAAGAGAAAAATGAATATTATAATTGTCGCAACACAATGCAATGGATAACTATGTAATCAGACTAATTGACTGTTAAAACATTGGTCTAAACAAAATCCATTCTCAAGCACAGACGCTCAAATCGATACAGATTTATCTCCCTAGCGCTATTCTAATGCGAAGCTGGAAGTTGCACAAGCTGTAAGACACGTACGGACTCGAAGAGACAACGCTAATTTATAAATAAAATTATAATCAACTGCGAATAGATGGCCGAGAGCAGGCGCCTTTTGTGGAAACATGTAACGCTAATAAAATTGCTGGTACAATAGTTGGACGTAAGTTTCGTAAGTTGATAAAGCATGCGGATAAATTGTGGGAGATCTCTGCGGAATTGAATCTATTAAAGAGCTAGAGAGAGTGTGGGCGTTTCCGTGACTCGCATTCAACACGTGTCATTTGATACGTAAGATGTTGTTCCGTGTCATAAAGCTAATGCTCATCGCGCTGATCTTATCCAACTTCTTAATTAATTTCGCTAATTACCCTGGACGATCGATCGAAAGCTGAATCGAGCGTAATACTGTGCGCACAGCCGGCGTAGGAAGTTCGATTAATCTTGAAATGTTTTGTTACCGACGCTGTATGGTACACGCTGATATTGCATATCGGGTGACTCCAAATCGAACGATTCATTTGTTTAAAACGTTCTATTCTGCTCGATCAAAGTTCGAATCGACTTCGTATTGTCAGCAACGTTGTTTCAGCGATAAGTCACGCTGCTCAAGTTATTCTAATCTAAATGACATTTTAATGTACGCAAATAAATACGTGTTTAGCCTGCTGTGATTATTCAGTTCTTTATGCCTCAAGATAGCGATCGAAATACGTACTTTTGACGTTTTAAGAGATAGAATAAAAAAAGAGAAACATAGAAATAGAGTATAACGTAATACGGTAAAAGTTGGACGAGAAGATCGCGTATATCGTATTTTTATTTCTCTCAAGCTGGAGAAATTTTCGAATGAAGAAGAAACGCTATCGAATTGAAAATGACTGGAGATTAAGGTGTACTGGGAACGAATCATCGAGACATATAGGACCAATGACGAAATTAAAAATACAAATATAATGTAATATAATAATAGAATATTCGTGCAGATGGAACGACGGTAAATATTCTTATTAATATCGATGAAAATATTCTTCTTAATATTAGTCATAGATTCTTTTCTTTTTTCTTTTTTTCTATGCTACATAAAGATACGTTTCTGTGTAGAAATATGCGAAGCGGAGGTTGAATTCATATGCACACGAGGAGAGATAGCGAGGAAGGTTATATGGACACGTAGCAGATAAGAATTGGCTTGCATTCGCAACGGTACTGCGGCTTTTAAAAAGAGCTATTGTATCTCATAGAAATAAAACTCTGGCAGAAATCAGGAAATTCTCAGATAAAGAAAGGTGGTACGCGATTTACAAATTTCAGAAAATTTACGACAAAGAGACGAGAATTTTTTCAACGATAATACGTACAGGTTTAGAAAGTCGAGTCGAGCTGTAAGGAAAGTAAGATCGTCGAAGGATCGTTTAAAATAGAAAAATCTGATGAAACGAAGATGCAACTAGTTCCTACAAAGGTGTAAATTTTGCTGGAATTTACCAAAGGAAAAGCAGAACGATGAAGAAGTATTTCGAGTGTTAGCTTAGCTGTAACGTTCGGTTAGAAGTCTATTTATTTAGATCTCGAATGTACCACTCACGCGCTTTGTATAACTGTCGAAATATCTGATAATAGGATTACGAGAAATTCATATCTTGATTAAATATCGTTGATAGTTAATGGAGTACGCAAGACGCGTACAAGCAATAACGTAAACGAACAAGGAATATGTGTATTAATTGGTTTAATTATTACTGGAATGAATTTCACTAATGATATGCAAACAATACAGATGCCACTGTTACATTATTTCATATATACGAGACTAATGAATCTAAAATAAAATAAAATGAAATAAAACAAAATAAAATAAAATTAAATAAAATTAAATTAAATTAAATTAAATTAAAATAAAATAAAATAAGATAAAAAATAAAATAAAATAAAATAAAATAAGGCAAGGGAAAAGCATGTTAATTATTTGGATAATTGTTATATAATTTTCTAATTTATAGTAGCGTGTAAATTATTGATGTATTTACAACACGGAGGGACAGGAAAGAGCTAAGACACAAGGTGGTTGCATGACAGTAAATGAGGACAATGGGGAAACAAGTACAGAAGATGGCTAGTAGAGCGTAAAAATCTATTTCCAATAATCAGCAAACGATTAAACGTGGCAAGCACAGTACAAATAGCGTTGGAGTATTGAGGCGCATGGTGGCGTCACAAAGTCTTGAGGAATTAGATACAAGAGTACTTTAAAAACCTCAAGAATCAAGTAACCCAGGAAGGAACGAGGTTTAAACAATAATAGAACAGTCCGGATACGAGGAACAATTGATTCTTCAACGAATGATAAATGATAAAAAGAAGAAAATAGAAGAAGATAAAAATGAGAAGAACTGTAGGGAAATTTTAGTGAAATAATTGCATTAAGATTTAGGCGCATTTAAGAAAAGATGGGATCTAGATAGAGAATCGCTTTACTCGTTTAGGTAGAAAATGAAAGAAATGAAAATTACCGGAATCTCGACGTATCGGCTTAGAACGAGAAAATGCAAATTTCATTTGCAGAAATAACAAATTATTGATATACAAAATCATTATTCAACATATATGAATGGATTGAGAAATGTGGGTCATGGCAGTCAAAAGTGAAACATCAAAATATTAGAATATCTCCAACACTTCGTGGTTTTTATCAGAAACTGCTGTACAAAGAAAACCTTAAAAACTCCCACAGTCGAAGAAGGAATTAGGCACACCAAAGCATAAATAACAATAAACAGCCGCACGAACCTACTAGCTAAAAAAGCTGCTGCACGAACTTACCAAGAAGACTCGAGATAAAACGCTCCTCCGACTTACTCATTCTCACGCTTCATTCAGTGATTACCGATAACTGTATCGAAATCCACAAGATTCGCTTTAACTTCTCAAAAGAGGTTCTCAAAAGAGGACGTTTAATAAAGGAGATAAAAAATGAGGACTTATTAGACATTATGAGTCTCATAAAGCATTACTATAGTATTCGTACATTTCGTACCTAGATACCACTGTAATAATAATTCCTCGTATAACAAATAGTTTTATAGCACGTCGAAAATCGCAGTATCGAGTAAGTTGTATGGATAGATAACACGTTATATGAAAACTTTCTGACACCGTGTGCATCGCAACATCTGCATTGTAAAGTAAACTCTCGCACATCTTGTCATTGATAAACTTGCTATCACTGATAACGTACACAAACACCGAATATGCCCGTGCAGCGGCTGGGAAAAACGACGACTCGTTGCCACGTGTTTGCCTAGTTTGGTAACTGTTTCATACGCATGCACGTACGATTCACGCCGTTAAATAAAACGATAAATTACGTATAACGCAAGAAACATTACTATTTGATATATATACGCTTGAGGTTGGTGGAAGGTAAATTTATGTATGGAAGTATGTAGAAGAGAGTTAAACAAACGAAGGCAAGTGCCGAGGTGAAAAAAACGTGGAATGAAAGAAGAAACCAGAAATAGATCCTTGCTCTCTTTTAAAACAAACAGCTCTCACAAGTGCGCCATTCGGAACAGCCCCTCGACATAAAAACACGTGTTTATTTTCAGCGTGCGCGAGTTTCTTTCGCATTCTGTACAACAATGTCCGACCAATCTCAAAGGATTCACACGCAGCACGATATGACAACGAGAGTGACAAGTCGCCCGATGATTTTTCTCCTCTTCCTCTTAGATCATAGATTTTTTTTTTTTTATTTATTTAATATTTCACATTCACAATTTGTCCAATTTGGACATTTGGTAGAATTTTTTAGCTGCAGATCATAGATGTGCAGAATGTTTTATGCGATCGATTCGTCCTTTGTAACGATATTGTATGTTTTTATTCTTGGAGATTGGAAATATGATACTACACGGGATATCCCAGCTAAATGGAATCACCTAGATATCTGATTTACGACTGTATAAGAAAGTTTCTTTAGCAAAGTTACGCTATCTCAAGTTAGTATTTACATAGTAAAAAGAATCTTTTTCCAAGATCCTTTCTTCTTCACGAGATTCCAACGTCGTCTGTATGTTTTTAAATGGAATCCTATATTCTTTTCATCCATCAAATAACGTGTTTTTTTATTCTATATACAAAAGTACCGAGGTATTTGTGGCTGGAAGAGACGATCGGTTTAAAACATATTTTAATCTTAATTTTGTGAAAGTTGGCGTACAAAAGACAAGGAAAGACGCAAAGTGATGCTTTCGTGTTTGTCTGTGTTTATCTATCTTAAAAAATACCGATGACTTTAACTTGAGAAAAAATTGAAAAAAAGACACGTGCCTTTTGACACGGTGCAATTTTCTTTTGAGAAGCTGTTTCGTGCAACAGTACATAAGACAGATATTTAAGCGATCTCATTTGACTGAGAATAGTCTGTATAATTATTTTTCAACGCATGAGTTTTGATAAATTTTACATTCATGTATGAATAGCTAGAAAAATTTAGCGAACGTCCAGCTGGACAAATTGTAAAGTATAAATTAAATAATAAAAAAAAAATTGTACGAACATCGATCTCTCCTCGAACGATTCACTGAACATCGTGCAGTTTTATTTTTGGAAGGTTTATTGAACGAGGAAATTTGGAGGAGGTGTCTAAATTTGAAAAACAAGCAACGAATTCCTACATCGATTCTCGAAGAAAAATTCTAATTTTGTATAAAAGACATTTCTTTCCATCTTAAACAAAATTGTCTTTTTTATCGATACCTTCCCCAATTTTTTTTCTTTTTAACATCATCTTAACGCGATATTACGATACCTGTGTTTCATTCAATTTTATATTGTTACATACTCGTCTTTTTACAAAACATTACGACTGAGATATTTAAACAAATACGTATATTTCAAAAACTTTGTAAAACGATAAACGCAACGATGACTCGATCTTTTTATCGATCGTGGATGGAAGCAGCGCGAAGATCTTCGATCTGTTACGCGAGAAAAAACCTAAATAGACTCTTCCCTGTTTCGTTGGAACTAACCGTTTCACAAATATTCAAAGTATGTTCCGTAGCTAAACATGGGAACAATCGTAACTTATTGCATAAAACCAGTTCGAATGAAGCAATGCGATGGCGTCAGTAGAGTCGACATCGACCGATGAAATCGTAGTAGAAAACCACCTATCCGGTGGTAATCGTTGTCGACAGACCTGTGGAACTAGGTTGGACTTGGCCTGTTGTCCTAACTCGTGGCTTGGCAACTGGTTAGTTGTGTACACCACTGTGCAGAAGTTTAAGATTAAACACTTTTCTATTTTTCTCACGAATCCAATACGACATAACAAAATAAAATATACAAAGGCGACTGATATCAAAATATATGTAGAATGTATCAAAGCGACGCGTTAAAGCTGTAAAATCTATTTTGGAAGTAAACTTTCTGCCGCTAAATCCTACCTCGATAATACCCCTTTTACGAAGAATAATTGCAAAAATTGTAATCCACCAGCGAAATGGCTAAAATTCTTCCAACGAGGTAACAAATTTCGAGACGCTAACGTAACGGCTGAAATACTTATAAAATAATTTAAATATTTAAAAAGCATTATATCCTTTTCTTAATTTTCTAATTAATCGCTCAATTGTTTCCAACCACTATAACAGTGATTTTTATAGGAAATTTAAAGATTCCAAAATGCACAGGATACGCATGATACATAAAAGCGTATAAAATATCCAGAGTAGAATATTCGTTTATAACATAGTGGATGAAACAAAACACCGTTTATGTTTCACATTGTTTAGCTGTGCTCGTAAAAGCATAAAAATGCACGAGTATCCAGAGTCCGATCATTGACTGAAATTACAAACGGGAAAGAAAAAGAAACAAAATAGCTGGATATTTGTAGGAATATAAAAGCACAGAGCATTCCTTGCATAGGAGACAATAGAGACATTTATATAGGAAAATCAATTATTCAACGTAATATCGTCTTCATAGTGGTTTATGGGCCCGTAAACTGTCGGCTGTGACTATTGTTCTAATCCCGCTCGTTAAGCTCAACCGTTATAGTCGCCATGTTGAGTGGTCTCGAAAGTTAGGTTATAATACTGTGGGACCCCCATGCCTGTTAAGCGAGATGGTCTCTTTGCGCTTGCTTTACTTAAGCCTTAAAGCGTTGCTGCGTAACCCTGCGTTCGATCAAAGCCTTAACCTGTTCGTCTCGAAAGACCCTCAGGTGGACCCAAAATAGGTATCGGGGTGATAAGTGTGTTAAGAGGGCATTAGTGCGGGTAGATGGCACGCTCGTTGCCATGTTTTTACAGCAACGGGCCATTCACACTCAAGTATCATCCTCGTGCCCTTCTTTGTTATTTCTTTACGCTTCGCGTTCAGAAATTTTGTAAATATGTACGATAAAATATTACTTTCTGTGAGAATTGTAATATTCTACCCGATAAAAAAATATATATATATTTATAATGTATGGATTTATTAATTTAAGCTGTATGCAGTCAAATAGAATAGTAGTAAAGTGGGGTTTTGAATTAATTTTAAAATTGTTTACGCATATATATCAGCCGCTATAAGTAGGATTAAGTTTCATAATTTTTGGGAAAGATTGAATTATCGATAGAAAATTCAATTATTTAACCAACTTTTCTAAACAGCGTTTGAGTATGTGATTCTTCGAACATCTCTTGGATCATTATCATCGATGTGAACTATCATCCCTGACTCATATACGTCCTAATTTTTGTCTAACGTTTTCTAGAAGAATATCAATTTCCCTTCATTTCCAAGACCATTTCCAGATCTCTTTCTACGTTTCGGATTTAGATGGAAGGCATTTGCTAATTTTTGTACTGGTAGGTGTTCGTGGTTTTCAACAAATTCCAAAGGCATCGAACAGCCTGTGTGATAACTACAGAAATTGTAGAATATAACGAACCTTCGGATCGCGTTTTTTCGAAGAACAATAGCCATATCTCGGTTAATATCGTATATTACGTACGTACGTACATATCGTAGACTGGAAATGTCGTATAAAATAAATGAAAGATAAAATATAGATCCAATATAACAGAGTGAAATATGTCGAAGATAAACTGACAAACGAGCCACTTAGAAGCAAAAGGACCCAATGGCATTTTTCTGATATCGAGTTTGGTATTCAAATGCGTTAAAAGAATTCCACGTAATGTCTCCATGAAAATGAACTTATATTTCATGCTTGACATATGGTAAGAAGCGTATACGAAAATCTCTAATTCATGTTTTTTTTTTATTTATTTATGAATTATCAAATGTACGAAAGATAACATCGTGATAACGTTACAATGGCACTACTTTCAATATTCCTTGCTTAATTGACCACGGTCAATTTCTCTAGCCTTCAAATGATACTTTTACACGACGTCGGATCGTTCGAATTATTCACGAACGTTACATTTAACGATTTAACCAATTCTAATTTGATCGTCTTTGTTCCGAATTGAAAAGTTTCAAAAATACCACTTGCATCCGTCTGGTTCTGTAAGCGCAAATATCAACCGTGACGAAAATATCCAACAGGTGTAGTACGTTACTGTTTCGAGAACTAAATTCGTTTCTCTGTTATTCCGAGCCATTTGTTCTTGTCTGCATCGTGTCGTTATTTTTAGAGAAGCGTGGCTAGATAGGTACAAACGAGACGGCTGAACGTTGAATACCATTAAAAGGATAAAACCATAGAAACCGCTGGCAAAGAAACGGAACAGGTTTCTGGAATTAATTACAACAGATTGTATTCCCGATGCAATTTATATGCCATTTGCATCTTCAGCGTCGATATACATATACGTAGACCATTATTCTGCCCTTGATGGAATTATTCACAGGTTTAATGACATCATTCCAACGTTTCATTTTCTACGTAAAGTTGTAAATAAAGCACTAGATAGTTGTAACGTTTGATAATAGAACCTCTTAGTGTATAACACAACTCGATTCATTTTTTAACGACAATTTTTGTCCCCGGTATAAGCCATTTTTTTCTTTCTTTAGATTCTATATTTATCTGTTCATAAATATGGAAATACTTTGGCCATTTTGCACAGCTAAATTGATATTATTAGCGAAGCTTTACGAATCGCAAATTACGACTCGTCGAGTATTAACCAATTAGCTGTTGCGAACTGTTTGGAAACTTTGAAAAGCGTGTACCTAAAATGCGTCGCAAAAAGTAAGCGACGACGAGTATATTCGTCAGACACAGAGTATACGTGGCTGTTGTAACATAGAATTAAGCTGTAACGAAACGACTGTTTTATTTTTGAATTTTATTGCCGTCGTAACCACAAAATATCGCCATTTTTTCGTGACGAGTATACTCGTCAGAAACAGCTAACCGGTGAATAAACTATCTTGCACGGCAACAAGAAGTTCGATAGTAAAAATAAAGAGGTCCGTAACTTGTAACTTGTCCACTTGCAAATATTACTAACATTATAACTAATAAATTATTCCGTAAGATTATTCCGAAAGTTTTATACCGACAAATTAATAAATGTCTTAATATCCGCGAAGCGAGACTGTATGTTGCGATATGAGCAGGGTAAAAATGAATTTTACAAAACAACCTCTGAAACTGACTAAAAATATAAATTTTAATACGAAACGAAATACGAATTTCATAAAAATACGAATACGAATGCCGTGCAACATGAAATAGGATTTTTGTTGTACAAAGGGACTGATTTCAAAATCGTTTCAAATATTATTTCAAATATACGATTAACCCCTTAACCTACGATTTACGTTCGAGAATTTTCGGCCGAAAACGTAAACAAGCTATTATACAGGGTGGTTGATAACTGGTGGTACAAGCGGAAAGGGGGTGATTCTACGCGAAAAAAGAAGTCGAAAATGTAGAATAACAATTTTTCGTTCGAGGCTTTGTTTTCGAGAAAATCGACTTTGAATTTTGGCTCGGTACGCCTGCACTTTATCGCGTCTCGTTATAACGGATCTCACTGTAGATCGTTGTCTCGATAGAAAAGTTTAAAAAAAAAGAAAAAATTTGTATTCTATATTTTCGACTTCTTTTTTCCGCGTGTACCACCAGTTACCACCACCCTGTATAATAGTAAGGTTATGTGCACACTTCTACCTTCAATTATACAGGATGCTTGGTAACTGGTGGTATAAGCGGAAAGGGGGTGATTCTACGCGTAAAAAGAAGTCGAAAATGTAGAATAACAATTTTTCGTTCGAGGCTTTGTTTTCGAGAAAATCGACTTTGAATTTTGGCTCGGTACGCCTGCACTTTATCGCGTCTCGTTATAACGGATCTCACTGTAGATCGTTGTCTCGATGGAAAAATTAAAAAAAAATTTTATTCTATATTTTCGACTTCTTTTTTCGCGTAGAATCACCCCCTTTCCGCTTGTACCACAAGTTGTTATCAACCACCCTGTATATTATATTTGGTCCGATCATCGTACTACGGGCTATGTCCGTAATATTTACGTTTGGCCCGATCATCGTACTACGGGCTATGTCCGTAGTTGTAGGTTAAGGGGTTAACAATACATCGCGACCTTAAGATAGCCACAGTTAAAGAAGAAATATCCAAATTCAGTAACAGATATAATACAAGAGTTAACAATCACCAAAACCCATTAATTACCCAACTACTTGACACGACGGATCAGATCCGCAGACTAAAAGGACAATACCCTTTAGATCGAAGCATTGGATTCAATTAGAATCAAATATACTATAAGCTCTTATAATCCAAGTTACAGTACCACGCCAAAATACTTATAATTCTCATAATACAAAATTTACTTATAATTCTCAATGGGAATTGATTGCAAAAAGTCTGCCAAATAAAACAAGAAAATATATATATATATACGATTATATCGACTATACTATATATCGACTATATATCGACGTGTGTTTCACGTTAAATATCGATATTCGCATGGTTCGATCTATACCATCGAACTCGCATGAATGTGCTTAGAAATGGTGCAACACGTTGTAATTTGAAATTCCACAATTACAATACAATCGAGCGGAGCAAATTGATTTCCACGCTTTCCATCAATGACGCAATCTCTCGTCCATACAATTAAGCAAAGGGCGACCCATCTCGCTTTACGATCGGAAAATATCGAACATATGGATCTGAAAGAAGTTCGAGTGGCCCATTAAAGTTAGGTTAGAAAACTCGATAGCTAAGTACCTGCGCGATATTCTAAGGGCAATGCTTACTGCATAAGAAATTATCGACTTTTTATTTTCTCCAATGCACGGATAAGCAATATAATTAAATACATAACGTGTTCTCTGTTCGCAGGTCTGCTACGCTATAAATAGCTGGCCTAACTTCCGATTCGAAAGACAGGCAACAAGTTTCACCTATGCATTCGCATTCACTGTCTTTAACTCTAAAGATATTCAAATTGAAGAAAGATTGAAGAATTGATTGAACGAGATAACAACGAATGTACAATGTTTAATTAAATTTAATTAAGTTTAAATTTCAGTGTTAACGTTAGAACTACCACACCGGTCAAATTGACTGGTTTTACAATTTTATTATAAAATTCCTACTTCGTGTTATATCTTTTTTCCGCGATAATGTAACGACTTTCGCAACGATAACTAAAAGAATAATATAACGAATTTTATTTTGTTTTTATGCATTCAAACTGAAAATAATTTTGTATCAAGGCTACTTATACCAATACCAGTGAAAATGACTGGTATTTGTCAAAGTGTAAAAGGACCCTGCAATGTGTTTATCGAGCCACAATTAACCAGTTTTCTCGTTTCGTACAACTTGCCACACGTTTTTAAAATTTGTACTGCGTATCGTTCGATATGACGATATCAGTTACCAGGAAAATTGCGGATCGATCGCTAGATCGCTAGACGCTAACGCTAGAAATACCACATCGGTGAATATCACTGGTTCTACAATTTTGTAAATGTGTCAACCCTCGTTTAGGGATCATTTTAGGGATCATCGTTAATAATACTAAAAAGGTACTACATAACGTGGAATTTCTTCTGTAAGAAAGTAATAAATCTATTATTACGTATTTTTTAAAGACCAGTCATTTTCACTGGTTTTGGTAGAAATAGCTTTCTGTTAACTATTCTAGCGTTAACCTTATATTGTATCTGTAAAAATATGAATTTCCATAAAAACCGGTGCTCCAGTTATAACGTTGCGAGCGATCAGCTTATCGCGTAATTTATTCGATCTATTTTGAATGGCGACTAGTCGACCAACGTCTCGCGAACAGAGCGTCACACTTACGATGCATGAGATTCTTCCAGCTGCCATAAATCGCCTGGATGCACTTATCAAGAGGAGTAGCGGATAATAGTGCACTGGTTTTACGTGCACTTAAGTTGCCCTCGGAGCAGCTTCTGAACAAATTGCCGTTGCTTATCTGGCAAATCACCGGGCTACGTTCTCGTCGTGGATGAAGTTTCGTCTTCGACATGTCGAGGACACCGCCAGGGATCCAGGATTCGACGGCTGGATCGCGAAAGCTTCTATAAGTGGAGGACAATTTTTTCGAGGACTTCTGCAGAAACCGCTTGCCAGGTGGTAAGGGCGGGGGACCCAAGCAGCTCGTGACGGCAGTGATCGCCATTTATGGCCGAACTCACTTTTATTCCAACGACTTTGAGTCTATCGATCTTTTACAACCGATTATTTCGACAACAGCTTTCCCTATTTGCTTTTCTATCGCATTGGTATTATTATGCGTGCGTTTTATACTTCGTATCCGTACGTTTTACGCAGCGACTACGAAACTGATTCTGTTGCCCTGGAAATGAACATTCTATTCGGTTTCTATCTCTGTTAGATATTTCTAATTACGGTTTTTAAATATATCGTTCGTAGCTTAAACGAAAAGGCGAGAAAGATGCTGGCGGGGTTAAACGAACCGGAGGAAATTTTCTGTTTCGATCGACGTACTAAACGTTAAGAGAAACATAATCGCATAGTCACGAATATAGTTGATAACTGGACAGAGATACAGTTGAAGATGCTTCAACTTCGATTTGGTAATATGTACGTAGGAAAACTAATTATACGATTGAAGTGACCAGAAACGCGTGAAATTTCACATTTTCATTAACCTCGTCAATTTCAAAGGAAACGCGCTCACCAACGTCTATAATCACGAGCTTGAAAAATATCGCTAAAGCTGTTTCAAATTGTCTATAATTTCCCCTACGACTTTCAGTAACTTAAACATTGTATATAGATATCATTTCTAGATACTCTGCGCTATTATCGCGATGTTAAAAAAAAGAAAAAAGAAAGAAAGAAAGAAGAGAAGAAGAAAAAGCAGAAGCTAACAACGTCCTTTTCCAAATTATACGGTAGCTACCAATTGCAACACCACTTCGTCAAATTAATCCTACAGCTACCTTAGTCTACGTTAACGCGTCTACGAACGTATCCCGATATAAATTAGATTACAGCCACTTTCTATCGAAGAGAAGACGCACGGTCGTAACGAAGCACAAATTTTCCTACGGATTCTCAAAGTGTACGGTCGCGGAATACAGCGAAGGAAACGGCGGAGATAACCGGATAAGACTGTCAGAAACGTTCCGTGTTAGGTACAGGTTTCAGTTGGCGACACCAGCGGAGTCGTTGGTGTGGCGAATGCAAAGAGGCGAGGTCGAAGGTGGGTGGACAAGTTTCCGGAGAACGGTGTAGGCCGCCCCCGGTAATGCCTCCGCGCGTAGGTTTCCAAAAACGCGACACGTGAAACAACTTTCCACGTGAAAATACCCTGGCTCGCCGAAGTATTCCGACACTTACCATAGGAAACTCGTATGCCCATACCGTGCGCGTTATATAAAGCATTTTGAAATTTCATTGGCGCTGTATCGATATGTTGTTACTACATTAGCCGAGAGAGCATGTTAAAAAGTGGCCGTTTCTCGGCTCCTCCTTGTTGAGGAAAAGTTCTTGCTGAATCTCTCTTTCTCTCTGGGTAGACAGAAAACGTTAGCAACGTTTGCAAAAAAAAAAAAACAAAAGAAAAAACCAGCGACTGCTGGGTAGGTCGAACCTACCCACGCGTTGCACTTAATCTTCGTGTTCTTCGGATGAACAATTTATTGTTGAAATACACCGTTGAGGTAATCGTCATGGGAATATAAAAATCGATTCGAGTGTTTGGATAGAGGTATCGAAATTAGCAGGTTGTCTATTTTAGTTTTATATGATTTTAAGATAGCTTGTGACTGATATACCGAGTAACACGTTTAAATCGCTATCTACATCCCCTGTTGGCCACGATATTACAAATGGAGTTCTATTGTACGCTATTGGAACGGAGTTAATTATTTATCTCGATTGACACGCGAAGAAAACGCGAAGTACGATACAAGGCGAGTTCAATTTCACCGCACAGAGGTTGCTCCATTGGAATTTTTCTCAACGCCAAGTCATCAAGATCTTCGTTTGCATGCATATGGCGCGTATCAAATGAAACAGCCACCTGGATATTACGCAGACTGTATCGACGAAAACGGAGACTTGGAATAGCAAACTGCGGTAGCGCGCTGCTCCACATCGTCGACTACCAAAAAGTATCAGATTGAAACACAAGCTAACAATGGCGTTTTCGTTGAAGTAAAATTACTCTTCGGCCGTTCGAATAATTTCAAATATTTTCTTTACGTATTAATTGACGAAAGTGAAACCGGATTGCAAGCTATTATAGCACACGTATGCGGGTGCGAAGTAGGAGAACGCGTTGCTGGTTGCTGTTCTCGCGTGGCAACGAGATCTCCTGGTGCTTTGGATCTGCTCGAGTGCAAACATCCACCGACACATCGGCAGAATTTGCAAAGAATTATTTCGCGGATGGATCTATCCATATCCGAAGAAGATGAAGATTCTTCCTAAATTTCTCATCGTTTCTCGGATAAATATCAGTAACGTATCTTTTTATTCCTAGAGAGATGCTCTTCAACGAACCGGACGAGGTCGAAAAATGGCCATTTTGAAGATTATTCGATCTTGGAAATTTGTATGCAGGCAACAGGATATTTATCGCGAACAAGTCGCTGGGAAAATTACTTTTTCATTTAATACGAATTTACTTATAATTCTCAATGAGAATCGATTGTAAAATTCATCCAAATAAAAGAAAAAGTTTATTACAAAGAAGAGCTTACAATGTTGTTAAAGAAACTAATAGGTTGTGTAAAATGATTAGAAGAATCGCGTACTTTTTTCTCTTCTTTTTTCTTCATTTAGCTCTCAGCACGCCGTTTTCGAATGGAAGTAACGCGAAGTATGTAATATTGGTAATTTCGGCGTGCAAAATGCCGTACATTATAACGTGAAATTGCCATTATGTCCATTGGTGAATTGTCTGGTAGCGTGCGCGCGTAGAAAGTACAGACAGCCAGGGAATCTTCTCCTAGAGGAGAGAACGTGATTTTCGGCGCTCGTGTTTCACTTCGAAGGGTTGTTACAGCGTTACAAAATACGTACGCGTTCGACACGGAGTCGAACATATCTCGAAGAGAAGGGAATTTTCTTTAATATTTCTCAACGATCTAACGCGTGTTCCGTCGATCTAGGACACTTCGAATTTTTGAAAAGCTCAAGCTTAAAGGTAAAGAAAATAATCGTCGATATTTTTCCTCGGGGGATCGTACGAATCGTAGAAATTCTTGCGCATCGAACGTGTTAAGCGTATTAACGAGAGAGTTCGACGAATCTCTGAGAAGCGACGAATACCAAGACCGAGACTCGGAATTCGAATATTCGCCGAGAAATATTTTAAACGTGGAAAAGATGAAGAGGAAGGGTCGATGTGTCGAGAATGTTGCGGTAATGCGTTATAATAATACGACGATTCCAATAATGTACCATACGATGATATGTGAAATGGGTCAGAGAGAGCGAAGCGGACAGTGTGGTATTATAGCGAGTTAAAGAATATGAGATAAGCAATTACTCGTAAGCAGCGTGTTGGTAATTGAGTGGGTGTACGTTGCTGCAATTTTCATCAAATCACACGGAAATAGATGCATTAAGGCTGAAACGCGGGGAATTTTCAATAGCAGACGTGCCAAACATTTTGATAACGTATCAAAGTACGGTGGAATTATTTTTCAATAAAAACCTGTCCGTCGATTTCTCTTCTCTTTTATACCTTCGTTCTACCATTATTTCAGCTTTCCACGAATATTTAGTTAAGCGTCGCGTGGAAGAAATTTCGATAACAAGATTTCGATCGATCTTCAAACATTTTTCTACTTTGCAAATACTCGAAGATCTTAGAAATCATGACGTTACATATTCGATGCACGAAGACGGACTACGTATTCATAGAAATACGCGAGATTATACAGGGAGAGTCATCCGCCGGTTGAACACGGCCGGACAAATAATTGCCGCGAAGAGAAACAGAGACTGAAGAGCGTGTGTACTGTTAAGGAAAGGTCTGGACCCCACCGCTTTTCTCCAGCACCTTAGCGACGAGGAGTCTCTCGCGGCGGTATTATTATAGCTTACTTACAACGAATGCACGTAAAGAAACGATGGAAATCATTAGTGGCTTCCCTTGCGTCTCGCAAATCCGCCGATTCAGCATCCACGTCGTAAATACAAAGGAACGCTCGATTCACATCGAGATAAGGGATATTGCTTGCGTTCTTGATAAAAATAAATGCAAATGTTAGGTAGAAAATGCTGGCTCCGAGCACACCGATACGGCTAAACCGTCGTACGTGCGCAATCGTAATAAGCTGGTTTTATCGAAATTCAAACACGGCCAGAGCCGCGGATAGAAGCGAGCCAGTGTTTCATTAGAAATTTAGAAAAGATACGTATCGACGAAACGAGAAGGTGGGGAAAGTTGGATACTTGCCGATATGGAAATGAGATTGACGTTACATTTACTCAACGAATTATCATTATCGTTCAGATATCAATGACAACATCGATATTAATTCAGTTGCATACATTAACAGAGAGGATACTACTGTATTTAATCTTCTATGTTTGGTATATCGAAGATAAGATTTTTTATTCGGAGATCTCATACATTTTTGATCAAGCCGACTGCTGAAGGGAGAAAAACTCTCATAATAGGAAGATTTTTTTTATTATTCTTTTGGATAAGCTTTTGTCGAGGTTTTATGAACTCAACGAAGAGAAATTGAATTTACAATGTAGATGTAAATATGGCGTGAACCGGAAGCCATCCTAAGCCGAAAGAATTATAATAATAATAATGACATTTAACAAACAGAAATACAGGGTGATTGGTAACTGGCGGTACAAGCGGAAAGGGGGTGATTCTACGCGAAAAAAGAAGTCGAAAATATAGAATAAAATTTTTTTTTAATTTTTCCATCGAGACAACGATCTACAGTGAGAACCGTCATAACGAGACGCGATAAAGTGCAGGCGTACCGAGCGAAAATTCAAAGTCGATTTTCTCGAAAACAAAGCCTCAGACGAAAAATTTGTATTCTATATTTGCGACTTCTTTTTTCGCGTAGAATCGCCCCCTTTCCAAAGAAAAATTACCAAAGTACTTAGAAGGGAGGATGAAGCGGAAGGACAGAAGAATACCGGCAAGATTCAGATACGGAAACGAGACCAAAGCAAGGGAATACTGGAAAGAAGAGGGGGAAAAAAGATGCAGGCTATGCAGAAGGAAAGAAGAAGACCCGAGACACGTAACAGAAGAATGTGAAATAACGGGAGGACCAAAGCACATAGGAAAAACGCTAAACGAGACTGGAGAAGGTTTAGCAGAAGTGAAAGCAATAACAGAGAAGAGAAGGACAAACGACAAGAAGGAGGCACAGCAAGGAGGCTAAAGACCAAAGTTGCAATAGTTTTTAGTCGTTAATTGCTAATTTATAGTTCCTAATTTTTAGCTTTTAGAGGTAGAATAAGCAAGGTAGTGCAATAGAATAGAGTGGAAAGGAGGGAAGGTAGACATATAAGAAGAGAAATAGACATAAGAGATGTAAAACCGAAAGTTCGTCCAAAGCCCAAAGGCACGGACTAAGCAACAACAACAATAATAATAATAATAACAAACAGAAAATATAATCGTATAACATTCGCAGTGTCTTTAGTAGCCTGTTCTTTGTTGAAAATAATGGTCCACATGAAAATAATGTGTAACGTCTGTTTCGTAGATTAATTATGCGCCTAAACCAGACCTAACTAGACGTAGGTTCAAGTTTATCCGATAAATAAAGTAACATGCGTGATAATTATCGTTGCGAAGCACTTGAAAAGATGTACAGTTAAACGACCAGAGAATAGAGAAGTTGTGCTACATTTCGGAATAAAGCTACGTATGTAAGTACGCAGAGTATGTTTGGAAAGTAGGTAAGAAATGGTTGTAGAGGCGTAGAAGGATGCAAAGAGAAGAAAAGATGAGAAACTCGGAGAAACTTAAAATAAAGAAGAGAGAAAGGTGGAAAGAAATTGCTAACTCAAAATCTGCAGGAAATGAACGAAAGCATTTAAGATTATAATCGTAAGCCATAAGTGCTATTAAAAAGAGCATTCACCGGTTTAACAGCAACTCGAAAAAAGATAGCAAACACGTTCTGAATTAGTATACATCAACGAAGTTAAACTAGAACTTTTCAAATAAAATTATACGCGAAGATAAGCCAATTAACCATTAACTTCTTCCTCGGTTGTGCCAATATCCAATGTCTCGTGGATTAAAAAAAAAGTCGAAGATTTATCGGATATCCAGGTGATTGGAGGACTTTCGAGCCGAAATTATAGGAATTCGAAAGCTTGTAAATCTGTGGCGGCAGTCAACAGCAAATACCATCACTCGACACTAAATGGTGTTGCACGACGGTAGCGCAGTGGTTAGCGCCTTAGGTTACGAACGTTCGGGACCCGGGTTTCGAATCTCGGCGATCGGATTTTTTTCCGATTTTTCTTCCACGCATCTAAATTAGAAGAAAAACTGCTGTACCCCAGCAGCTACAATCGCCACGGACAAACACCTCGCCCTCATATTGTTTGAATATAAAAAGGACAATGAGAATAACATTGCAAAACTATTGTACAAAAATGATATATTGGATATCTTATTGTACTTAATATTATAACTATATTCACGAAACTTGTATCAGAAATAGTATAGCGTTACTTGACTATAATTTCTATTTCTTCGTTTACGATTTAAATAGAAGGAATATTTGAAGAAGATCGAAGAAGCCTTGGGAGATAAATATCCTTGCAAATATAATTTATCTCTTCAAACATTGAACAGACATCGTGGAATACAGAGAAAAAAAGGAATAAAAACATTTAAATACACGCTTTAAATAGACGCAATAATGTATTAAATACAGAAAATTATAGTATAACTATAATAACGCAAGATTAATGCTGTCAACTACGACACTACGCAAAATAGATAAACGCATGGAAATTAAACTCTGATAAACTTTGATGGGAAAAAACGCTATGTGTATCCTGCCGAGAAATTACCATCTAATTACAATTTAAATTCAGTCTAAGCCTTCCGATGTACAAGTTGGTTCCAATGAGATGATCCCCCTCCCTTCTCCCTCGGTCAACGTAAAATTAGTTTTACACCAAAAAAATGTCAATTCTACCGCGACTTCTATTTCAACGCAAAGCCTTCTAAAGTGACTCTAAATGAATTGCGATAACCGAGAGATGAAATACGCCTGCACTGGATAACAGAGAAGCCTAAGAGAATGAAAAGATGGACCCTCGTTAGGAGAGGAGATATTAGGATGGTAACAACAGTGGGAGAAGAACAGGGAAGACGCTACTTGGGCTCATTATCTTAAAATCAGTCCTAAAAGGTGGAAGAAAAGTGAGAGGAAAAATACACGGACACCGACAAATGATTACAGTCAAGTTAAAGAGCTACCGAGGCAACAGGCCGAGATAAGAATCTTAATCGAAAGAAGATAAGACGTAGGGGGGATTCTCTACTCAGGAGAATGGAATTTCACGATATATACTCCGTATTGAAGATATATACCTGTAAATCACGGCGAACAGTTATTAGTTTCGAACACGACCTTCATTGAGGTAGGTTGTTAATCCAATTTAAGTAGAAGGACGGTATAATTGAATTTCCTTTATGGACGCGGATAATTATCGTATTAACGGTAACCACGCTTTGTAACTAGTATTTTAACATCTTATTAATCGATATTTGTAATAATATTATTCGTTGTAAATAAACGAAGCAACCTCTGTGCTCGGCTTCCAAAAGTCGTTTGTAAGACGTAGTTACCGTACGTTGGAATTCCTCAACTTTTAGAATTCAAGAATGTGCAAATGACAAAGCAAGAAAGATGAAAAGGAGCGAAGAACGAGGGGGGGCGAGAGGGGAAAAAAAGGAAAGAAGAGAAGTCATAATGATCTTGCGTGTATCCTTCGATTCATTCTTATTGCGTTATTTACTTGAAAAACAGGAAATACCTCTAATATCCTTTTTCAAGGCATTAATCATACGGATCGAAGAATAAATCGTATATCGTGCTAAAAGTTTATACTTCGATTTTCCAACATTCGTGCGAACATGTAACAAAGATATTTGCCCACCATTTACTATTCTAATACTATTCATAGAAATTCAATATTCTGTAATGTGATACAATTGGATGGAATATCAAGAGGCTAGAGAATTTCTTTCTTCTCTCAACGTGTTTATTTAGCAATTTCGATTTGTTGCTATAATTTTATTATCTTTCCTAATAGGCTCGAGCAAGCGCAAAACATGGCAACTTCGGTCGATGTATTCGATGTAATATAACGTTCGTATCGCGCTTTCATTGTAAAGGAGAAAAAAAGAAAGGAAAAACCTTAAGATGAACGCGGAATTGTACAGGAGCACGTGACACTATATTCAATTGACCTAAATAGTACAATGGATATAAGTGGACTGTGTTGTCTTATGCGTGGCGCTGTTTGCCGTTGTCTCGCTAAGAAACTTGAATCGAGTTTCATTTTTTTTTTTCTTTTTTCGTTTCACAGTTACGTACGGAAAAAGAGATATCTAATATCTCATGCACGCTCAAACGCCTGCACAGTGAAACGAAACTGGAGGAGTACTAACTTTTATGAAAGATAACTAGACTTTTTATCTGCACGATAAAGCCGCATCGTAGTTTACTACGTTAAATGATATTTGTATATTTTGCGTCATGACTCTAGTCAAGAATTCTATTGTAATACGTGTTACGTATTAACACGGTTCAACGCTGGCTCTGTTCAGTGAAATTTCGCCAGATAACTCGCTAAATTTTTTGTGATCATTCTTCCAGTGTATTTCATCGTACAAGATGGTCCACTTCGTCTTATCGATTAACTGGAACGTCTTGATATTTTTTTTAATTATTTAAAATATGTTTAATACCGACGATATTAAAACATGTTAAATATCGATAATATTAAAAAATGTTTCACGTGTTAAAAAAATGTATACAAGTCGAGTGTTTTCGTGGGGGACATAATTTAACGTGATTAGTGTTTCCGTATGTGAACGCGCAGAGGACACGTGAAGGTCGTTAGGCGTAGAGCGATGTTTTTGTAAGTGGGATCACACATTTTTTAATACGCTATCTTATACATTCTTATCTTGTTACATTCTCTACAAGAAGGTATTAAGCTATTTATGTCAAAAAATTATTAGCTCGGCAGATATTCTGGACTTAGATTATTTTAACAAATGTTAACTTATTTTATTCCAGCAGAATTTCACTAATTTGTCAAATTTAAAGCATAGAAGGACAAGGAGAGACGCGAGGCGGTATTCTCGTGTTTTGCCTTTGGTTTTCATACGTTAAATTTCAAAAATTAAAACTAAAGTATATTTAAGTAAAGTAGATTTTCGATAGAAATAGGTTAATACTTTTCTACAGAGAAAATTGCATTAAAAAAAAAAACATCGGTGACCTTCGTATCTCCTCTACTTGTTCTCCCACGAAAAGACTGATCATGCCAAATGATGTGCCTCTCGATACTGCTTAACTTGTACACGAAACACTTTTTAATGTTATCAAAAACGAGCGAGATATTCCTGGTGATAAATTTAAGTGGACCACCTTGTATAATTTGGTATACACACGGTATATATTCGATATAAGGACAACGAAATTTCCTTCGGTACAGAATCTGAAAATTTGTAGAAAAACCAAGGTATAAGAGTTAAAAAGAAGTTTATCTTGCATTTTACATACAATTTACGATACTATGTGGAGTATAAAGAAAGCAAATAGCACCGATGCACAATAAACTGTACATTAGATAGAGGTGTAGAAAAAATGATAAAATCGTTCCTGTTATCTGCTAGTGGAAACTAGATGATAGTATCCTCTATCGTATAAAGTCTTGTCGATGAATTTTCCAACGTTAAAGGAAGAAAAGAAAAAAGAGAAAAAAAAACAGATTCTGCCGCATGTTTCAGATAAATTGACTTGTAACATTTTATGCGATTTGTGATCATCTCTTTTGGAATTTTCTTCGTAGACAATAACAGTACGAGGTTAACGCGTTTAAAAGATAAATCAATGTTTAAAGCAGCCTTAAGGATGCAACATGACTGAAAGGCAAGCGCAGAAGAAGATAAAATCCAATCTCATGACTGGATCGAGTAATTTGCATAAGATATCAGGATGGACGTTCATCCAGATACATCCTGTCAAGGACGGACGTGAACGGGTTGAACTGAACGGCAATTACGATCGATAAATTTCTTTTTTGTTACGTGCAAGCTATACCTGCATTCAAATCGCGAATCTTAAAAATATGTAATATATGTAATATATATGTAATATTTTTCATTGAAAATCTTTTGTAATTCTTTGTTTTCAATGAGATATCTTATCGAAGAATGGAGCATGATACGAGCATTCGCATTAAATTCTGAATAGAACGTCATGTTTTATCATGTTTTATCATGTTTTATCTTGATATGTAATTTATGTTCTTCGTTTCTTGTTGAACGAAGAACCGCAATTGACAATGAATGAACCAAATAGCGAAAGAACATAATTTAGCGATTAAATCGTCCGCTTTTTGACATGACAAAAGCCTAAACGAGGATTAAGGAAAATTGTATACGCAGGAAAAAAGTGATAATTAATAGTAATTGGTAGTAGTAGTTAGTGCGATAGAATTAGTATACCAATAAGTTGACACAGACATAACGATATAATTAATATTGACAATTAGCACAATTTTCTAGACAATCTATCGATCGTCTAGATAAAATATTTTATATAAATTGGGAAATATTAAAACGGGGAAACATGTTAAAGAACGTAAATGGAAGAAAAATTCCTTTCTACGGAAATACGATTAAAGGAAGAAGGTATTGTACGTGTAAACAAAGAATAACAAAAACAAATGTAATACTTTTTGTAACACTTGAAAACGTAGTAATCGAGATTGAAGAAAGGCAAGCTTTGTGAAGTGACTGGGTTATTGACGTACGAGTTTGAATGCGACAAGTGCAGGAAAGAACACGAGACGGGAGAGCGAAAAACAAGCGGTAAAGAGAGGAGACGGAATTGCATGGGGATATAATGAGTAGCAGGGAAGAACCACGAGCTTAAAAAAGCTTAAGTAAGAATGTTAAGAGAAATAGGCTGCGTCCAAACAGAAATTTTACTTTATTCTTGCGCGATATTTTTGTTTAAAAATATAAGCATCGTAAAATATATTTGCCTCGCTAATTTAATCAAATTTAATATAAACTTGAAAATCCAAAAGTTTATTCGTATGTACCTGTCTAAATGGGAATTTAATTCAAACTGATTTTCCAATTTCAGTTTTAGTAATCCTCTGATTTAATTTTGAAATAAAACAATAATTTTAATGCTCTGTTTTCACATACCTTTATGTTGCGTATAGTTACTGGAGACGTAAGATACAGACGTTTCGAAAATATCGTAGTCCTTAAAGAAAGCTTAAAAATAATTTTTACTCGTACGTAATTAATTACATAATGAAATATTCGAGAAGTATTTTTTAAGACAACAATTCAAGGCTAAACGAAATGTCAAGCGGCCGCAAGTTTTTTCGTCTCTGCCAGACTTCCGCTACTCTGGCCACTGACGTCTTATTCTTTCATTCTTAATAGCAATTGACATGTTGTAAATTTAACACGAGTCAATGGACCTTAACAGATACGCATCTCGCGAGCTCATGTTGGTAAGTACTTAGTCTGCAACATTTCACGTTATAGCTTACGAATCATATGTAATGAGACGATCAGACCAATTATGTTATTACTTGCCCGATTCTATTTTATACGATTGATTTTACGAAGCAGACAAAAAATCGGAATATGTACATTACGTAATTGAAGTTTCCAAATTTAATAATTAACGAACGAATAATTCAATAATTAAATCGTTGTTACTTGCATATTTTAGTCAATAGTATTACAAATGACTTGGAACGCAATATTACGACGTTCCACGTAACGAACGCTTCGATGAAGATTTTTATAAAGAAATTCATATTTGCCACGAAAGATTCTTTTTTCAAGTATTTAAATTTTTGCTAGGTAATACACACAAAGTATAGGAATCAATTTAAAAAATGGAGCTATTTTCCACCAAATTATACAACGGTTACATGTTGGCCAACAGTTAGAATATTTCTCTAGGCGAAAGTAAACAGATTTAGGAATAATTGATTAAGACGCTGCAACCACTTTGTCTACAGCAACGACCTTGACTAACCTTCAGTAACCGTGGTCATTGAACCCATTTCAATAAGGCGAAAGAACTTATTATTCCATGAGAAAAAAGTAATTTAAAAATTACCTTTACGAAGTCTAGGAATAAAAATAACTAAATTCTACCAGCATATACACCTTTCAAAAATCGTTAAACGAACTTAACTTATACAATTGCTTAATACCAAGAAATATTTTCAAAGACATTTGTATAATTTGGTATACCGTAACTAATCTAAAAAGATACATATATACATAAATATTTGTATGTGTATATTAAATACACAGATGGATAAATAGAAAATATAGAAAAGAAAAAAGTGATTTTAGCAAAATATTCTATGCAGGTGTTGCTCAATAAGGCTGTGGACGAGAGCAAGGTCTAGAGGGCTTGCAGTGTTGCCACGCTTCCCAACTGGCTTTCGTGTAAACAAGACATATTGCGGCAACATTGTGCCACGTTTCGGGTAACGTGGCATCATCTCGTGTTACCTGGTGTTTCGAACCCATAGAACCTTTAGACTGAAAAAATCCGCGAAAGCAATCATGCTGCAAATAACTGCGGTCCTTTACTGTCATTTCATATGCTAGAGTCGACGCTTCGAACATGCTAAATGTTCCATTTGTTTGAGCGTTAACTATTCGTACGATGTAAAATATTTTCGAAGGTTGGACAATTTTATAAATTTTACAATCTGTTAAACATTCTAGAAATGCAGATATCAATTTTACGTATCTGTCACTCTTGCTTGTATCGCTTTCTGATAACTGTATTCAATGAATTATAGGTTATGATACGTTATATGTAGGCTGGGAATTTCTATGCATTTATGGTAAATTTAAAGATGCGGGAATGCATGGAACATCCGTGACATGGAAAAATATATAAAATCTTCCAAATACAGCACCCGTTATAATATCTAATAAGCGAAAGAAATTTCTCTCTCTCTCTACTCTTTTAGTTATCTTTATGAAAATATAAATTTACATAAGTATCTGCAGTCTAATTACGTGTAATATTTTATATATAACAAAAAAGGGAGAAAAGATGTTATATTACAACTTTCTAATAAAGCTTCGAGCAACTTACGCGATATACCTTTCTCATTTACAAAATAACCTCGCAGAATTTTGTTCGAAAGAAGTAAAGTCACTTATATGATGTCATTAAAAGAATAAAGCAAACTGTCACGATGTTAGAATCACCCAGCTAAAAAGAATTGAGAAATTTTGCCGATTCCTTTCTGAAACACGAACGAGTAAAAAGTGTTTCAACTTCCGCTGCATGTTATTAAATCCCAGGTAGCGTTTAGTGAGAAGCGTTACGCATACACGCTTCAAATGACAGATAAATCGTATAGATACAAACTATATACACGGTGTCGCAAGTTTTTACTGCAAAATACTTGTCATTAATATATATTGCGTGTATGAGTATATAAATAAGAATAAGAGAAAAAGTCGTATAAATGTGGGCCTGTAAATCCTTTATGAGGAAATTATAACAAAAATACGAAATAACCAACTGGTTCCTCGTTGGCGCAATGGTCGACCGAACATTAACCTCAATGATGGACAGGTCGAGAACCGATTCTTTGCTCCTCAAGATCACCAGATATCACGCTACCGAATTTTTACACGTAGGGAATTTTGATGGAAAAAAATTTATTAATCAAGGATTAATATAAGAAAGTCCGTGACGCATTGCTTGAAATTAAAGAAAATGAACAAGCAATTCTTAAATGTAATATAACCAATTTCTCACGAATGTTAATTCATAACGTAAAAATAGCGTTCGTACATTAAATGACATTTTAACATGGATATAGAGTAAATATCCCTAGTCTGTTTCTACGCTTTATCGAACAAAAACACTGGCTCCTTGTTATTCCACATTTTTGTTAGAGACTTTTGATAGAACGTTTCTAAACCTATACGTATACACTTTTTTCTCATTCTTACTGACAGAATCTGCTAATTTATATCGTTCTACAGAAAATACCTAGGACACCCTATATCGTTGGTAGTACAGGTTCGAATACATTTCACATAATTTATTCTTGCACTGACCTTAATAATTCCTCGCGTGTTGAAACCACGCATTACTTCCACTTTCATGCTTTTAAATATATTTAACATACGAACGCTAAAAATATTCTCATTTTTATTGTAAAAGAATGTTCTACATAGTTTTATCTCTTGTAGCCTTACGTAAAAAGGAAATAGCGCGGGTTAACAAAGAACAGTAGACGCTAATGGACGCATATTGTTCAATGACACGGATAGTATTCGTCTTTGTACAATCCGATACACAATGGAATGTGATACACCTTTCGTTCAATGCACATCCTTTATCCAGTGTCAGCATTCGAACTATGTAGTCGTATACAGAGTGTCCCAGAATTGACGGTACACCGCGACTAGAAAGAAATCGAAGAAGAGGAAAAGAAGAAAATTATGTTTTCTTTCTTCGACGCCTCGTTTTGTAGAAAATGCAATCTGAAAACTGATCGAATATCGGTTCTATCAGGCAACTATCGATGAAGAACGTGTCCAATGTGGCTATCGACCGAGTGCCCATGACATCTATTGTGTATTTCAAAGTCGATTTTCTCGAGAACGAAACTTTAAACGAGGAAACTTTACTCTACATTTTTTTCGCTTATCTTTGTTGGTAAAACAGTCTTTCGTCCAGTTGCATTGGGTTGGCAACTAAGTGACTGCGGATTTTTTCATTAGATGGTATCGACAAAAACCGCAATCGCTTAGTCGCCAATCCAATACGTTTCTTACTTTGTTTAGAGTCAAGCAAATGTGTGTACGTGTAGTGGACGAACTTTTAAACTCGATTCTCTCGAAAACGAAGCGTCAAAGCAAAACAATCTGTTTTCTTTCCTGTTTGATTTATTTTTGCACGCACAGTAACTTTCCGCTTAAGCGTGCCACACATTCTGCAACATTATATCGCCAATGGTACTAAAGTTATACTAATTATATAACGAGAATCCATCCACCAACTTTGCCCATTGAAAAAAGCATCTTGAAGCTGGATTTCGTAGGTTTGAAGTTATCGAACAAATTTCATCACCGCTTCGTTCAATTTCGGAGTTGCGTGTCAATCGAACCGGAAGCAACCGTTCTCACTTTCACTGGTTTTAAAAGGACGAGGCCTGAATTTCGCGCTGCCTACCCGTTCTTTTCATGTTCCGTATAAAACGTTTAACTACTTAACACAGCTCGTAATTTGTTCTTTCGCCATTACCTCACAATACCTCGACGACACGTTTCAATCGTCGCTTCGTTTCATAATTTCAATTTATGTTTCGCATCTTACGGGATAAATCGCGACCGATCGCCCTTATCGCGTAAAATACAAAATACAAATTGACACGAACTCGATGATACCAGTTCAACGATGAACGCATCTAACGAACAACAAATTTCACAATTATATTCTAAAAAGAAAAAAAAAGAAGAAACGAGCAAACCTAAAGACATCAAACGCTAAAAATGTACGGGGTGCAGATGAATTCTGTGCACTGAGAACATCAAAAGAAAACAATACGATCGTTGCATCGCTATCGATTAATCAACGTCTTAACATCAAGTGAAACAGCGAGACCATTCAAAAATGAAAAGTAACTGAAATCAACTAACACTTTCTATTAAATACGAAAGTGTAATACGTACGATGTAAAGGATCTACGAATTTTAACATTTAATAATATACAAGTGTCTGGTGAAGAAACTTAAACTCGGTGATTACGGTCTAAAAATTCCGCATTCCTCTATATGTTCCTTCGCATTCTCTGGCTTGCATCGATTATGAGGCGTGGTCGCTTCAAAGCAGTGCTATCAAACTTCGATCTTAAGAATAACGGAAACTGCGCAAATTCCCAATACATATATATATATGTGTATATATACATATACAGGGTGGTTTGTAACTGATGGCACAAGCGAAAAGGGGATGATTCTACGCGAAAAAAGAAGTCGGAAATGTAGAATACAAATTTTTCGTCTGAGGCTTTGTTTTCGAGAAAATCGACTTTGAATTTTGGCTCGGTACGCCTGCACTTTATCGCGTCTCGTTATAACGGATCTCACTGTAGATCGTTGTCTCGATGGAAAAATTAGAAAAAAAATTGTATTCTATATTTTCGACTTCTTTTTTCGCGTAGAATCACCCCCTTTCCGTTTGTACCACCAGTTACCAACCACCCTGTATATACATACGTATACACAATAACGTGGAAAAGTTTCTGGTCAGATTTCGATCTTTCGCTTATATGCCAGAAGCGATATTTAAAAAATCCTGAAAGATTGACATTGGGTGCGATTGTCGTACTATCGTGTAACGTTAATTAATTCCGTTGTATCCTTCGGCACATTTTCCACCGAATCGTATTATTTCAGCGATAGAAAATTTCTAGGTTTGCGGAAGATACGAGAGAATTGCTATTGATGTTTCGTTTCAACCGAAGACTACAGGGAAGCGAGGTTACCAGAACTGTTCCTTTGTTCGATTCTACGGCGAAATATGTTTTCATAATGTTAAAACTGCTCTTTATCGTAACATTGTACGTACGTTCCACTTCTACGAAACTTCGTTAATCGAGTCTTTGAATTTAACACGCTCTTTCTGTTCTTTGTCGGCTGCTATTAAAAAAGCATATCCTTCCCTGTCGTGAATCGTGGTTGAAATGAAAAGGACAATAAAAATCTACTTATCGTGTTCTTTCCCTGTGATCTTCAATCGTATTTAAAACATTGAACGTCATTTGAAGGTATTCTTCCGCAGTTGAGAGCAAAGCAAAATCGGGACGTAGCAGAGTTGAAAGTCTTTAAAATATCGCTTTCACAATATAAAGTGAAAAATCCATCTGACCGGAAATTTGTACACACTACGATATATATTATGTAAATATTACGATATTATATCAATATTATATATATATATATATATGAAAGAAGATAAACATAGAATATAAAACTGTTAAACGATATCATAACCGATGTAACGCGTTTAAAGTGAAAGTGAGATAAAAAAAAAAGAAAAAAAAAAGAAAGAAGAAATGCCAATTGTAAGACTATTTTGACATGTATCTCGTTAGCTGAACGAGTAGGTTACAAAAAATACTTCCCACAAGCAACCGTGTTAAAGATGGAATATTAAAAAAAAAAAAGAAAAAAAGAAAGAAAGAGAGAAAGAAAAAAAAGATAAAAAAAAATCTGTCTGCAAGAAGAAAGCACCTGCGCTGCCTAAAATGGAGAGACGCGAGAGATGTGTTTGATGCTGTTAGCATGCCACACAGCTTCTACAACTTACGTTGTTGTGCGGTCACAAGAAGAGCCAGTTACAAAGAGACAAAACCAGACGTCGTTCTTGATTACAACATTCACAAAGCAGGGATGAACAGATCAGATCAGGTGACTGCTTATTATCCTGAAATAGTGGAAAACATTGTTCTTTCACCTATATATAATTAACGCTACAAAAACGACTTGGCATTATAGAAGAGAAACTAGGAATATCTCGAAGCCACTCGTTCCATTGACTTGGATCGTGTCGAGTAAAGATATTTATGCAACTTTAACCCTTTCGTTAATGAAACACGCGCGCGTACATCAACGCGATAATTCATTGGCGGAGAGAACGTCTCTTCCGTTGTTCGTAAACCAGTGAGAACGTAGAAACAAAGAAGAAAGCTAGAGTTTCAACGAATTTACAAATATACATATATATTCGTAACTGTTTTCTTTCTAAAGCAAAACATTCCACAACCTTGGTCCTTGGTTCAAATTACACCGTAGGTTCCTCGGTTTCACGAAGTTTCGTCGTAAGATCGCGATGGAGTTACAGGTTGATCGTACAATAGAAGTTTTCAAAGCGTTAAAAGAAACTTACCTGCGGGCGCGTATACCAAGAACCTTCTCAATCTGAAAGTTGCCATAACGAAAGGGTTAAAATGAAAGAGTAGATGCTTCTTAGAGAAAGATTATTAAAAGAAGTTCAATCGCCACTCGTATTTATAACAATTTGCTGACAAGCATCGGCGTAAACGTGGATATCGTACATATTGCCAGCTATGCCTGAATAAATCGAGCATATACTTTCTTCCTCTATGTGCGAATTCGACTTTCGAACAAGGTGCTTCTATCTCGTGTATTACACTTAAATACACGCTAACGTCTAAATGTACACCACATTACTGTAACTTTCATCCGTGAATCAATCTTCGAACGTTCACTTTATACATAGCGCTTTACACAGCCTGCTCGTATGCGTGTACGCGTGCACTTTCATCTCAAGAATGATAACGTTTTAATAACTACGTAATTGCGGAAATTGAACTTTGAATAATTTTCAGTGAGGACGACGTAAAGTGTTTTTAATAATTTATAATATAAGACCGGTTAGATATATTTCAACGAGAATTTAAAATGAAATATTTCAACAGAAGGGGTATAAAGGGGGAGAAAAAAGAGACTTTCATGAATAATTCACGGTCTTCAAAGAAGACCAAGAAGTGCAAGCTGTAAGGAAAATAAAGGACTGGTTTTACTTTTTTAAATGTATGAATACGACACGTAGCGCATTATATACACAAGCTATTCGGTCCAAATCGAGTTTTACGAAGCACGTAGCGTCTATAATACGGTTCTATAATATTTAGTTTTCCAATCAAACATCGTGCTAACTCTAATGAAACTCTTGTAAATAATCGTTGCAGGAAATGGTAAAGGAAAATATATTCTAAGAGTTCAAGGGTTAGCGACTCGACTTCTTATACGGCAACTTAATATATATTTCTTTTCTTTTTCTCTTTTCTTTGCTTAATGTGCTCTTGCATGCGAGAGAGAAAAAGTGCGCTTCTCGAACAGGATGTCACTGTAACCTACTTTTAGTTAAAACACAAGCAGAGTTAAAGGATGTATTTTCAAAGCACGAAATAAGTTCGATAACTTGACCATTTTCGCAATTTTACATTCGGCGTATGTTGTATTTATAAGATAACGTCCCTTCACTCGGAGTGCAGCAAAGAAATATATTTTGGTAGAAAGAATATTTATTATGTAAAAAACGTTTGAAATACACAATTTCTCCCGTTCTCGAATAAATTTCGTAAATTCGCCAAATATATCAACAAATGTTCACACACAAAAAAAAAAGAAAAAAAGAAAAGGAAAGAACATAATAAAAAAAAGAAAAAGAAAGTACAGCCATGGATGAAATAATTAAATTAGAGTGCATCTTTACAACAATGATGGGAATGATACAGAAATACTCTATGTACAATTTATATACAATCTATATACAATTTATGTACAGTTTATCGAGTAAATAATCGAATATACAGGGTGGTTGGTAACTGGTGGTACAAGCGAAAAGGGGGTGATTCTACGCGTAAAAAGAAGTCGAAAATGTAGAATAAAAATTTTTCGTTCGAGGCTTTGTTCTCGAGAAAATCGACTTTGAATGTTCGCACGGTACGCCTGCACCTTACCGCGTCTCGTTATAACGGATCTCACTGTAGATCGTTGTCTCGATGGAAAAATTAAAAAAAAAATATTTATTCTATATTTTCGACTTCTTTTTTCGCGTAGAATCACCCCCTTTCCGATTATACCACCAGTTACCAACCACCCTGTATTATAAAAATAACAGGAAGAATTGTACCAAACTACGTCGAATTGACTTTATACAGGATCCTAGCGTCGAAGCACGCGTTTCTGTAAAATCTTGTTATTTTCTCAGTATTAATTTCGCTGCCATAAAATTTTCCAATTAATCTGATCGGTTCGTCTGGTACCCGGAAAATGCAAATTAACTACTCCTGCAGACACGAACATTTCTTCAAACTTACAAATTTCCCATTTCCTACTGCGCTATATAGTTGCTATTTTCTTATAAACAAATTACATCCTTCACGAAAAGCAAAACTAACCTTGAAATCGATTTGTCATCGTTAATCAATTCCATAACTATAGAAATTTTCAGTCAAAACGAATAACCCGGTTACGAACTTTGTTTACACGATTAACAAATTACTTATTTGCTTATATCGGCAGATCTGGATATTCCGAAAGTGACATTGGACAGCGTGGATGGAAAAGGTCCGATAAACGCAGTCCCACGTTTCTTTCCATCTTTCTTTGCCTTTTTTTTCACCTCCGTCTCTTCCTATATACTTTCGTCCCTCCTACTCTGTTCTACACTTCCTCGCCTTAGTCCCACCTTCCCGATCATCTTTCATCCTCCCCTCCAATCGCGCAATTCTTTCGTCAAACGGCTAATATCGAACTATAACGAATCGATAACCACGTTCGTTTCTTCCGAATCGAAGAAATCACATATTCGAGATAGCTGTTGGATAATTGCACGCTAGAAACTCTTGTTTCTCTGTGTAAATTTGTTTTTATACGGAGAAGAAAGTACAGAGGAAAGGACGTATAGAAAAATAGCTAACATCTTTTTACGTTTTCGCTGATGTTCGAAAGTGCATCGATTCGTTGAAACTTAATTTTGTTAACTTCTTGTAACGTTGTATGTACACGCCTCGATATTTTTTTAAGACATCGCAACGAGAGAACAAATTGGACGTTCCGTTATATGCAAAGGCGATGTAATACAATCAAAGGGGGCTCGTTTAATCGCAAATGATAATTCAGGCACGCGCATAGGAACATAAATTAACCGAACAAAGCGTATATTTAGTGTTATGCAAGACGAACATGAAATAATAAGAAATTAATTATGAATCACTCGTCGAGATTTCGCGGTAATAATTAAAAGAACAACTCTTTTCTCTATGTTAATTTTTATGTGTATTTTTCTGAAGATTCCTTTACTGCTTCTTATATATTTAAAAAGAAATGTTGTAATATATACCTCGTGCATGTACAAGTATGTGCACATTATAAATAAAAACTCTTTTTCCGATGAATAATGTATAGGAAATAAAAAGATAAACGGAATCTTTGAAGGAAATTTCTCAATGAAATTTTTTCACAGTGAAGACACACCTTCCTGATAGTTTCAAGAAATACTGTTATTCTACGTTTAATCTACTATTATACTGCATTCAATGTATAAAATGTGAAGTACATAAAGATTCTCTTATGAACAGTATATATATCACGCACAATTTATTTTATTAATCAATACCGAATATCAATTAAAATATCAAAATAAAAAAATAAATAGAGTCAAGTAGTTTTTAAGCATTCAAAATTCCCGCATTTATTACGTTATACGTTCGAATGTTGACCAAATAGTTAATGACAATTTTCAAATCGCACGTACACCAAAAGAACTGTCACAAAGCAGAAGTCACAGAAATACATTTTTATGTTTCCATTTGCCTGATTTGCTCGGGAGAACGAACCTTGTATTTCGCTCAATGTTACGAATGCGAAAATATTCAAGCAGCTTCTTTCAAGTAGAAGGGGAAAGGTTCAAATACGTTTGCTGGTTACAAGCAACTCCACTTTCTAGCTTTATTATTCCCTACGCCAATTCTGTAGAGCATAGATTAAAAACACCTGAGGATTTATTATCTTCCATTCTATACAACATTCTTGAATTTGTTCGCCGCTTTCTGTATTAATTGTGACTCGTGAAATTATACGAGTAATTTTCAATGCTAGATAAGTCTTAATATTGTCAAATCTAGTAATCAAATAGGAAACTTATGAACCGGTTATAATTTTTCTTTTACCATCTTTGGTACATATATCTTATTCTAAAGGACAACGTTAACCAAACAACGATACGTAGCTCGAAAACGCGTGAAACATTAAACGTATTGTAAATAGTTACGTAAAGCTTAACGATTTAATGCAAAATGTAGCAGTGAGTATAGTTTGACCACTGAGTTAATCCACCCGATAGATCATAACGTCACTCCAATAACTTCGACTCTTTCCCAGTATTCAAATATAGAAATTCATCCGATATTACATTCGATTTATAATAAATTTAAAAATCAGTACATTTCAAAGAGAGAATGTGAAATAATTGGCAAACACAGCGAAATGAGCGCGTGCGCAACCTTACAAAGAAGTTGAAAATCACGTTCTAATATACATATCCTTTCTTCGAGGAATTCTTTGTGATGCCACTCGATTAACAAACGTAAACAATGCTTTTCTATAAGATTATACGTGGATGGTCGATTCGTATCGAAAAAATATCGCTTAAGATGGCTTAAGAACGTATTTGGCTTACCGCTAATGCGCCTCATGGCGGCTCACGACACGGCTCGTATCCAAAAACCGACGAGGTGGTCAATCCAGCGAGGTATGTAAATCTTCCTGTTCGCTATAAACACCATGCCACATGTACAAACACCGATCATCACCTACGCCATGCACACACCGATTCTGGAACGTAAGGTTCCCGCGCCATTGCCCACTGATGAGGCTTTTCTCGAACAAAGAAGATAACCTGCCTCCTCCGACACCGTACTTTTCCCTGTTACGTTAACGCGAATAAGTAACCAGTCGCCTCGAGAATGACTGACATACTGTTAACCGCGATCAGAGTGATTCTCTCTACGCGGCGACCAACGGATGCACTGACCGAATGTGTGGTAATTTTAAACGTACTTGAACGCGGGTGAGAAACGGCGACCAAACAGGGTATAAACTACTCCATCACGATTTCTCACGTAGCACTGTCGTCCTCTAGTATCCAATGCCACCGCCAGAGCGCTCGACCAACCGGTAATGATAAATCTCCTCCTTGTATGGATTTAGGTCCCCGAGCCGCACTGTTGGCTTTTTAAATCCATTCATTCTATCGCGTTTTCTGTACATTGTTTTCCTGTATTTCTGGTTGATATAATGTCGTTACATTAAACTATAAATGTAAAGCGTTATATAGAAAGATTTACAGTGTGACATATAGGATAGTATATTCGCTTTGTATGTAAGCCATACAAAAGGCAAGTTAATCAACTGAAATTAAAATTCTTTTACCATTATTAACAATATTAATCCTGCAAAAGATACACATTTATAAGCCTATGCAGTACGATAATTAACGCATAATTTAAATAACGATTTCTGAAACAACTTTAGAACACTTTTACGTTTCAACTTTCTACTAATTAACCCTCCTATTTTCCTCGGGTCTATATTAAATTATAAATAGTTTTTAAATATTTGTTTTGGTATTCAATATTTATATATTCTACACCTTCCATGAATAAAGTATTTTAAAAAAAGAAGATATCTGAAGAAATACGAACGTGAAAAAGAAATAATCATGGTTAAAGTCGAAAGTAACATGAATGTAAGCATTGAATGTATATCATATATTAGAAATTATTTGCAAGAATACAAATTTACATATATATTAATTTCGGAATATATATAAATTGATTTATTTAATCCTCGAAGCCTATATGTATTATAATTATAGCAATAACTTCGTTACTAAAATTTGTTTATAAAAAGGAATAAAATACATGTCATAAATAATTTATATGTAGACTTCAAATAAATAAATGTTTGAAAGGTAGCAATTACGTTCTTGTACTACATAAAAGATGATGTAAGAACAACACAGTACAATAGAACTAATTATACTTAATTACCTTGTACCATCGACTTGAGTTTATGAGCACATATGCGCGTGCATGCACAGATATAATGCGATGATATAACCATATTACCAACATTTGTATACTGGCTCAATCGAAAGTAATTGTACTAATAGTTTTGGTCTCGCATCTTATTTAAGTCAAAAGTATTCTACCATCTACTTAATGTTAATAGTATATTCCTCTTTCGTTATAATTCAATGTAAACGTGAGTTATACATGTTCTTTTTAATTGATTCACGAATTATAACGAAACAGATGATTTAACATAAATGTATAACATAAAAAATTATTAATTCTGTATAGTCTTATAGTATTTTTTTCAAACCTAACAATTTCGTTCACCTAAGATGATAATTGTAAAATTTGTACATTTCAGCAATTTAAAAATTTAACTATAAAAATATTGTTTATACCAATTTAAATAGCATACTCGACTGCTACGTTTAATTAAAAATACAGAAGATGATAGGTTCAAAAAATGAAAAAGATAGAAAATATTTAAGATGTTTTGTATTTCTAAAAACTTAAAATTAAGCTGTAAGAAATTAGTAAATGATATTTCTCCTATTCGTTTATGTATGGTTCTTTATTGGCTAGGAAAGTATTCCGATGTCATTTCTAGAAGAACAGCGTAAAAGGAGTGGAACCACATGCTTCGCAACGAGATCCCGTTGTACAAAGTCAAGAAGTCAATGAGCGGTCGACGTACACTATCGTAGTATCGGTAAAGTACTACGGTAGGCTTTACAATAAGTACTGTCGAAGCTGGTAATAGGGTGACGCTGTACGGGGTTACCATGACAACAGACTGTAGGCTTTTTTAATCTCTTCCCTTCTGCCAGCATTAGCCCTTATACTTCTCTCCCTCTTTATATTCCTTTCGTTCTCATTTCTATCTCCTTTCCTTTTCTTTACCTCACCTTGATGCTGTAACTCTTATTCTACCTACACATATCATACTATATACATATCTTCGATAACGTTCACTCACCGCCATGTAAGTTGCGTTTATTTCTATCGAAAGTTTATCCCTTGATATCTCTCGCCCATTTCAATATATTCTTCATATAAAAGATTTCTTCCTAATTTTATATAATATGATCTTTATTTATATTGACATCTATGTATTTATTTATTTCTAATTTATTAGATAATATTTTCGAAACCTACGTTATCAAAAATCATAAACTTAAAACATTACAAAAAAAATTAGGTACTTAATAGTAAAAATGAAAAAATTTACTTACGAATATTGTTCCACACAGATAAAAAATGTAACGTGAAACGCAGTTAACTTTAAATATTCAATGATCTTCTCTTTTATTTATAAAGATTTTTTATTTTCTTCTGTCTATTATCGTTTTAATAATATTAATAATTAATCTTAGAAATAGTAATGATTATATTGTCTCATGACCTATATATATACGCATCACATTATAAAATATATACATATCTTGTTTTATTATTAAATTTGAGCTTGGTAAATATCATGCAATAAAAATTATCAAATGGATAAGGAATTTTAGAACTATATAGTTATTACATATTGATTTGTCTATCAGTATATAATTAATTAATAAGCTTATAAGTAACAGTCTGTTTTATCCGAAATACCGTGACTTATTTAATGTTATTTTTATAGCTGCATCATTTTAAAAAAAATATATTATTGCATATTTTTAAAAAATTTTATGTTTTTCATACATTACATGTAGTCTGTATTATTAAAAATCACCATATAGTTATATGTATAATACAAAATAGTAAACTTTTTAATGATATAAAAAAATGCACTGTGTGTATAGGCACGCGCATGTTTATATATCGCGTTACGTTTGATTTCATAGTTAATAAATAATTTCAGATATACCTCGTTTATATCTGCTTCATTTTGAAATGGCTATATAAAAAAATAAATAAATAAATAAAAGATGGATGTTTATATTTTTATATAAAATGTTGTATTGTTTATTGCATCGTTTAGTAAAAAAAAGGAGCTAATATACTTCGATACTTATTACAAACAGTCCTTTAATATTCATAGGATTAATTTTGTTCTAACTCCTAGTTCATAAAACTGGAATGGTAAATCAATATAAAAAGATACAAAAAGCTTTACACGTATACTACTTATGCATACATTCTTTTTTTTTAAATTATGTTACATTCAACTGTACAAATACAAAGTAAAAAATTGTAATAAAAGATATATCACTTTGGTCACTATAACTTTTGATGATTTGCATAACACTTTACGAATCTTACAACTAAAAATCACAATACAATTAGCCTGTACAATAGTAAAAACATTAAATCGAGCAAATTTCATAATAAGCACTTGACAATGAAATTAACAATTTTCAAGTTAGATATTTGTAGATGTTCTTAAATATGTATTAATTGTTTCATTCTGTAACTGAAACTTTAAAATTAAATAATCACACAACTACTAAACAGGAATAATAGAATACTTCAGAGTATGGAGATTTAAGTTTTTTAATTTTAAATACTTTAATTTAATTAATTGCTAAAATTTTGGGTACTGGAATTAATTTCCTACGCATATCTAAATTGTGTATACAGATCTCATCATGATATGGAGAAATCAAACATTTACATACATTATCATATCATATATCATATATCATATACGTATTATAACAGAAATGAAAGAAAGGTCGTATATGAGAAAGAGTAAATGCTACCGTTTCTTTTTCATGCCTTTGCGATATCCTTTACCAAACCACCCAGGATTTTTAGCAGCTATTGGAGGATCTGAATGGATTACCAATGTTTTTGTATCTTTTATCTGCTTACTTTCAGGTCCTATTAAATTAGAATTATCTGCGTCTCGTTGGTAATAAAGGCAAGTAAGAGAGCCTTCGTTTTCCATGCAGAAAATACACGTAGGTTTAGGTTTTGGCACGTCTGAGGTCATATCCGGTACTTGCATGAATGGATAATAAAAAAATGGTGTTAGTTGAGGGCACATATACATTGGTGGAAATGGTAAGCCCATGGACAAAAATGGTAATGCAGTAAAAAATGGAGCTGAATAAGCAGACATTGATTCGGTTACTCTTTTGGATGAAACACATTCTTCCTCTTTGGTTTCGGATGAAACATCTTCGTGAAAATTGTCATTAATTTGATTTAGTTCCTTATGAACAATATTGGATGGCTCTTCCAAACAAGGTTGACTTGTTGTGTGCTGTTCATTATTTCTAAGTCGTACAGCGTGGAAAAAAATAGGATCCTTGGCACGATTATACTGTGGTATTTCCAACCCAAGATGAGCCATAATTCTTTTCATAACTTCGTCGCATTTTCCATTTATTTTCAAAACTGCGTTTTCGTCCTTCGGCGTCCATTGTAAATTTACAATGTACAGTGACGGACGTTTGTGTATCGGCCTATCCATCTGCCACAACCATGGGTATTTCTTCAGAACTTTTAAGCTAGAACCTAAACACAATATAACATCTGCTTGTTTTGCTGCTCTTGTTGCACCATTCCAATTAATTGGCCAAGGAAGATTGCCTCTTTCACCAAAATGAACAATGGAATCTTGCAAACCAGAGTTACATCTATGGCATAATCTTCCAGTACCATGAGAATATCGAGCAGTTTTTTCAGTAACATCGAATAGTCTCCAATATTCTCTATATGGTTTACACATTCTACAAACTTCTACATACATATTGCCATGAACTTCAGATAGAAGTGTACGAGGTATTCCACTACGCAAATGAAGTCCATCACAATTTTGAGAAACTACATGTTTTAAAACCCTTGCTTTATATAAGGCATAAAGAGCCATATGTGTCAACGTTGGTTCTGCTTGGCTAAGATCATGATTTCTGAAATATATAATAAATTAATCAAAATACCTAGTAATATAAATAGTAAAAGAAAGCTAAATCTGATTAATTATCCTTTAACACTATTTGATTAGTTTTAACATTACCCGATATCTTTTCCTTGTTGTAAACGAGTCCAAACACCATTTGTTCCTCTATAATCAGGGATAGAAGCAGCTGTACTAATACCAGCACCAGTATAAACAGCAAGCGATGTCGCTCTGCTGATAGCTGCAGCCAACCTCATACACTTTTCTTCTAAAATTTCTGGTGCATCTTCTACCTCTTCAAGCCTTGCTTTTACTCTATGTCTTTTCTCTTGTCTAAGAAATTGGTAAATTTTTTGTTAACATAATTGTCAGCATATTTATTACTAAACTACATTTTTTAAATATTTATTTGTTCATAAAAACGATAAGAAGATTCATATATTATGACAATTTTCCATATTATGTTAGCAATAACAAAATAATTTGACATGTTCACAGTGTACAATCAATGATTTCCAAAATGGCTATACCTTAAATTAACCTCTTTTACTACATCACTACAAGATACGAGTATCCCTGTTTCTTCTGCAGTTCTGTCTCTTTCAGATTTTTGCAAAATCGCAGCTACCTAAAAAGACGTAAAAATGTAACATTCCCATTGTTGTTTACGATGTATCGAAAACAATGCCGGGAGATACATTGAAATTTTGGATAAAATTTACGACTAACTAACTATAATAGAATAAGTAGTATTAAAAATTATGCACGTACCTTTTTAAAAGTTGCTACTCGTTCGTCTTTAACTTTGAAAGCTTTAAGAGCTGCGGAACGCCTCCTTGACAGAAACTTCTCATTACCAGTCTCCTCCATCTTTAATCAAAACGACCAGCACGGCACTGTATCAAGTATCTAAAATGATAGAAATGTCATGATCGCTTAAAATTAATATTTCTAGTATATCAGTAATATATTATCTATTATCGTTATTAATAACGTACATTTTTCACTTAAAATATGATTAAAAATACGTTGTGAAGATGTACATGTGCATATTACAATCTTTTACAATTAAATTTATAACTATGACAAAGTTATAAATGTTATCGTTTTAAACTATGAATACTTCATGACATAGAATGACAATATTAAAATGGCAAAAATACATCCTACATTACGAATACTCCAATTTTGTCGAATATACATAAACCATTGTAACCAGTTTTATTGCTAACAAAAAAAGTAACATGTTTTTTAACATAAATTTGTAGACTTAAATTAATTTATATAACACAAAATTTGTCATTTATTTTGCCAAGAAATTCTGTACGTAGAAGGCGACTATTCTATATGACATTCTGTACGAAAATATTCCTAAACTTAATATTAATAGAATCAATGTAATCAATGAAATCACGGATGCATATATTTAACAATATTAAAGCAAAAATTATACATAACAAAATTTGATATTGCTGAATACTTATTTTACAATTTAACATTTAATTAATACATCTTACATTTAATCCCATAAACAATTAATAGTGTCGTTAAGGAATATTAACTTTTTCTAGATTTTTGAATTACATATAGATGTATGTTATCCATGTAAACTATTCATATACATTTATAGCATTATATAAATCCAAACATTTTTTTTTAAGTTTCATACAAAGAAAAAACGAGTAAAATTTGGCAATAGTAAAAATAATTTGTATTAGCGATAACAAGAAGGTTACTAAATATACAATTGAAATTCTTTCGAAACTTGTTCCCGCCATTTGAAAATTTAAATATTATCTACACGTTTGTATTTTCTATTGTGGTGTGAATCGACAACTCTGGACAAAATAGCGATTATATTTTCGACTTTGATTTTATTTGTTGACAAAGAAAATTCGAAGTTTATGATTTCTATTTGCAACTAAATAATTACAGTCAGAATGAATAGGTACTAGTGGAAACGGTTTGATAATTAGTCATGCCAGGTTTAGAAGAAAGTATTTCACGCGATACCAGTCCACCTACGCACAGCCTAATGTCCGATGGAATCGTCTCTGAGCAAGTGAAAAAATTTTTGTTTACTTCTCGTAAGACTCAGGACAACATACAGTGCAACGAAAGTTTAGAGATTTATATCCTCGAGGTACTACAATTTTTCAGTAACTAATACATTATTGATTCATTTTTTTATTGTATGTATATCACATGTACTCTTTTTGGTTATGTATTTTTTTGTATATTGGGTTGGCAACTAAGTGATTGCGTATTTTGTCAATACCACCCAATGATAAAATCCGCAATCACTTAGTTGCCAACCCAATATTATTGTTTGTAAAATAATTGTGTTAGTAATTCTTTTTTTTTTAAATGGAGTAACGTAGATAAAGCGTTTAATATTTGAATTCATATTTTAATTAATCATAAAACATTAAATATTAATAAGTTTTAAAAGATAATTTGATTCTTTAAAGTATATTGTGAGTAGGTTAAAATTTATGATCTTATTTAAGTATTTTTTACCTCATGTATTATTGTCAACTTATTTTTTGTTACAGTTACTTCAAGCTAATTATAGTTTTTATACATGGCCTTCTGCACCTGTGTTAGCTTGGTTTCTTTGGGAACATAAAGAAGAACTTATTGGAAAGAGAGTTTTAGAACTTGGTTCAGGTACAGCTCTTCCTGGAATTTTAGCTAGTAAATGTGGTGCTATTGTAACTTTAAGTGATTCTGCTAGTTTTCCTAGAAGTCTGCAGCATATAAGAAGAAGTTGCGAATTAAATGGTATCTTATCTAAAGTTCAAATTGTTGGCATTACATGGGGTCTATTTTTGTCTAGTTTATTTTCAATTGGGCCATTAGATTTAATTCTTGGTTCTGATTGTTTTTATGAACCAGCGTTATTCGAAGATATAGTTGTTACAGTAGCATTTTTATTAGAAAGAAATCCAAATGCAAAATTCTTGTGTACCTATCATGAAAGAAGTGCAGATTGGTCTATAGAACATCTATTAAATAAATGGAATCTTACCTGCACTCATATATCATTGGCTGGACTCGGAACAGATTCTGATATAAACATACATGAATTAATGCAAGATCATACAATTCACTTATTAAGTATACAGCGTGCAGCTTAAGTGTCTTTTGCCATGATTCCAAGATATTTAATTTCTATACGTAATATTCCATGGACTGTTTCTCACTCCCAGCTTGAAGGATACTTCTCAAAATTTGGTAGTGTGAGAACTGCAAAAGTTATATTTGACAAATATGGTATAAGCACAGGTTATGGATTTGTAGAATTTTATGATAAAGTAGTAGTAACCTCTGTGCTTAAGAAAGATCATGTTTTGGATGATGGAAAATTATCTATTACTAAAGGTCTTCAATATTTGCACGAAGACCCTGTTAAAGAGTTTGTAGAGCCACACATATTAAATGCTGATACATATCGCCAATGAAAGTATATGCACAGTGAATATACACAAAATACTGACAATAAAAAAATAATCACAATTAATATAAATCCTATTATTAACCAAGCCTTTGATCATAGTTTATTAAAGTAAATAATATAAACAACATCAAAATGAATCTTGAAAAAACGTTCAATAAAGCAACAATCTACTTACAGTCACTGGCATCGGAATTAAATTCCACAGAACTCTTAAAATTCTATGCTTTATATAAGCAGGCTACAATTGGACCATGTAATATTTCAAAACCCAATTGGTATCAAATGCAAGCAAGACAGAAATGGGACGCATGGAAAAGTCTTAATGATATGAGTTGTGATGATGCTATGAATAATTATGTACTTGAACTATCTAAACTTAATCCAAACTGGGAACAAGATGCGCAATCTGAATCTAATAACTGGGTTGCTATTAGTCGATTAATAAATATGGAAGATGAAATAAGTGATACGGACAAAACTTTTTTGGATTGGGTGAAAGAAGGACATGATGAAAAAGTACAAGAACTACTAAACAAAGAACCAAAACATGCAAATTTAACAGATTCAGAAGGTCTGTTACCTATACATTGGGCCGCAGATCGAGGTCATTTGAGAATTATAGAACAATTAATTAAAAAAGGAGCAAATGTAGATTCACAAGATGAAGATGGGCAAACACCATTGCATTATGCAGCTTCATGTGGGCATCTTGATGTTGTAAAGTATTTACTGTCTATTGGAGCTGAATCCATAAAAGATAATAATGGTATGACACCCAAAGACATTGCTGATGAACATTTAAAACATATATTGTGATTAAATATTAATATATGTAATCATCATGTAATAATTAAATTTAACGATGAATATTAATAAATTGAATTAATGATTTTCTCATAGTATTTTATATTATAGTTTAATTGTTTTTAGAAACTCTTTATTTATATACAAATAAATCTTCCATTAGCATTTTTAACTATATTCACAGCCTAAGCATTTCTTAGGTAAATGTATAATTTATCAGAGACAATGTTAAAATGTTTTTACATAGTAGTACATTTTTAGGCACAAAATATAAATAGTATTTTAACATTAATCGAGTACACAGAGACTAATGTACTCACTTTACAAATATTTTTAAATTAGGTAATGAAGAAAAAATGTATAACTTATAACAATAAAAGATATTCAAGAAATTACATACTTAAAATCATTATTTCAAATAAGATGTAAATGTTGTTGCATTAGTTGTATCCTTATTATAATTAATATATCAGTCAAGTATACATATTACTACAAAAAAAGAATGTAGAAACCAAGAAGTTTAAAAAAATGTATAAAATATTCTGCCATTTTTTGTTTTTTTTTTTACTTAACCAATATAACAATGTTTAATATGTAAATTTCATCTAATATAAATCCTGATTATTTGATGGAATGGATAAAAGTATGTTTATGATGTATTTAAATATTGTTTTCAGCAACTAAAAATTTTATCAATTCTATCAAGTTTTTTAATAAAATATATTGAAATTTTATATCTATATCATCAAACAATCAGTTACAAATGTGAATTATTGAAGTGAGAAATAATCAAACAAATTTATAACATTTTCCTTAATAATGTTGCTTAAAGAGAGTTCGCTAAATCGTATTTTCAACATGCAGGTGATTTCATATAAAAAAACAAATATAAAATTAGATTTGTTTTTTATTATTGCATACTTGTAAAAACAAAAAGAATTTTTTATATATGAAATTATTACGTGTTATATACAATATGTTTATCAATACATATATTTTCCTTTACATTTAAAAAATACTCCATTTTCAGAAGGTACAATTTGTTAATATATTGTAACATTTTTATAAATCACAAAATAAGTATTCCATTATTAAACAAAAATAAAACAATTTTGTAATACAATAAAATAAATTTTGAATAATTAGATAATGTTATTAAACACTTTTTTATTTGAGCTAAATAACTGAAAATTTTAGAATTTTTGGCAATATTATAAACTCTATATTATCACAGTATTGTTATTTTGTAAAACAAATACACGCAAAGGATGCCTATTTATTTACATTAAAGTCAATTGATATTAGTTCATCCAAAATTCTTTGCAACAACTTAAAGCTAATTCGAAAAATTCATCCCTTTTCTGTGTTTTTTTTATAAGTAATCACCTTATTAAATGCATCACAATCTAGCATATACTCTGCAAGTATAAATAAATAACATACAAATGTGTTATAATTAATGCCAAATATATACCATTTTGTATTACATAATAACCATACTGAAAGTTGTGTGCTTAAAAGGTATGTCAATCTAGAGACATTAAATGCCACGTCTTTTTATACATTTATGTTTTCATTATTCTGATAACAAGTATAAAAGTCGATAAGTTGCAAAAATATTAGAGTTAAATATGAAAATAAGATGTATAACTTTTTTAATTATCTTTAGTATATAACTATAAAAACTTAAAAATGTTTAATTTTAAAATACAGAAGAAAACATATTTTTTCACCTTCTGCATAATTTCAAAAAGTTAAAATGAAATTTTATCTAAGTGTGCTATCAATTTCAATGTAATTATCGAAATTGGAACGTTCATTATTTAACATCAAAAATAGGAAAATTTACATTATCCTGTTAAGAGTTTCCTACAGTTCCATATTATTTTATGAGAAATATAGCCTTCATTTTTTAAAAATATTAATTTCTATAAAGTTCTCTTATAAATGTAATAATCACTTTTTATACAGTTGATTCTAGAGATTAGTACTTTCGTGTTCCGATTTAACACGCGCGGTGGGTGGAGGTGGTGGTGGCGGTTGAGGTCGCGGAGGTCTTTGATGAAATCTTGGAGAAGCTGGAACAGGTTGTTGCGGTGATTTAACAACTACCACCGTCTCAGTCTGAGTTTGCACATCGATAATATTCCCTTCTGATCTGGTTCGCACGTGGGCTTTCGTTTGTTCCGGAGCGTTCAATTTGGCTGGTTTTTCCGGTCGTTCGCCGTACAAGGACATAGACGAAGGTCGACTACCTACACTGGGGCTCCTCTGTAAGTTCGAAGCCGCGTTGCCATTGTTGTTGCCCGAGGTGCAGAACACATTGCCACTGCCACGCACTTGTATTATACTGACCTGTTGTTTGTCCACTGAATATACATGAGCTCTTTCCAAAGTTAAAGGCTATAGGTTATTAAAAAGGAAAAAGATATTAATAGCTCTGAAAAATTATTATGCGATTCGACATTTTTTCATGAAAATAGCTATTAACACGTTTATTCTTCATCTTTATTTATAGCTTACGTTATTGTATTTCAAAATTGCAATATCCAGGCAGTGATATTTGTTGAGTCCATTGGCAGTAACTACATTTATTTTAAAGAATTATCTTACATATACTGGGACTAAACGTGACGTTTAGAAACCCTTAATACTCACTCCTGCTTCGCTGTCTAAGTTTTCGTTACTGTGCCGTGGTTGTTGTTTAATAAGGCTCGAAGGTCGTATTAATCCGGCTGGTCGTTCTGGAATCGCCGGTTTACTACTTCTATCAAGTGTGCTTGTACATACAGGATTATTGTCCGCCTTCTTACGTAATTCAACCGTTTCTTCTTTAAGATTAAGACACATATTAAACATTTCGTATTATGCTTCTTGATAAAAAAATTATAAAAACATTTACCCGCATTATGTACTATGTTGGTTATACTTCTTGGGGCAGCTACTGGTCTACGTCTTTCTAATGTAGTGGGAGGCGGTCTTTCGATTGGTATTACCTTTAATTTTTGTGTAGAATTTTCTGAATTTTCAAGTTCCATAAGAGACTTATTGCACGATATATTTTCCATAGTGTTCCTTTCAAGAGCAATAGGAACATTTAATTTCTTTTCAGCCTTTTGAGTTTCTTGATTAATCTTTTCAGTTTCTATGTTTGCATTATGTAAATCTTCCTGTACCTCGTCAACGCGTTCTGGACAATTAACTAACGAAGAATCAATAAGTGCATTTGCTTCAGTATTTTGTTGTTTAGTTTCTGTTTCTGTGCTTCCATCCTGCTTATCTGTACTAGTGTCATGTTTTGTAATTGATTCGGTATTTGTTGTTTCATGTTTTTTTATGCGATTAAGAGTCCCTGATGTTAAAGGTCTAGGTGGTTTATCAGGTGTGGGTGGTGGTTTATCATCAGGTTTCTTATCATGTTTATCTGGAGTAGTGATACTTGGTGGTGTTGGAGCTGGTTTGTTTTTCCTACGAGCTGCTGGTTTAGGACTGCCTTGTGGAGGACTTTCTCCATGATCACTAAGACTACTGTTAGAAATGCAACGACGCATACTCGTAGTTTGATTTTCCGAACCAATTATAATACCAACATCTAAATCGCGATCAAAATCTATTTCACCAGGAAAAAACCAATCTGCATACGTGATCAACTGATCAACTATAAGACTAGAGTTATTAGCTGTACTCATGTTCATTCTGAAATAATAAATATTACATTAGTAGAGATTATCATATAACTTTTTCTATGATGATCAATGATACAAATAATGTAAATGGATAATATTCTTACACCATTGTATTTGCATCCTCTTGTGGACTCCATATTAAATTGGGCGCGATTACAATTGCAATATTTTGTGGCGACATTTTGTTCACATCTTGGTTTTTAGTGAGAACAGCTAGAAATTTGATTAGGAACCGCAGATTTTCTAAATTTACAGCTGGTAACTTATGTAACACCTCCCATAGAGCCCTTAATCTTGTTTCATTCTGAGTTATTTTTGCAGCTGCCATCCATTCAGGATACAACCTTTGAAATAAGATAAAAATAACGAATATAATGTTATAATTTTCTTTGTCATCATTATGGATAGTAAATATTATTTTTATATTTACTTGTAAGTTAGGAGAGGTTCAGGTAGTTCTCGAAGATAAGATTTTAATGCACCAGCAATGACATGTGGATCTTTATACTCAAGAGCAGTTGGTAATGTAAGGCAGCATGCATCTAAACTCAATTTAATTCGACGTGATTTTGACGCAGCGCCAGCTATTCTAAAAAGGCCCTCTTCTTCCATACCTAATCTTAGCAACGCAGATACACACAATTGAACGGGTAATGCAATTTTTCTGTTAGTTACTCTGAGATGTTCTTCCAAAGGATAACCATAAACTGGTTTCATTTCGTTATCATCTACAATTATGAAACAGGGTTACATATTAAATGAAATTTTTTGGTAAGTCTTGGAAGTATTACATGATAAAATTCGTCAAACACGCCAAATGTTTTTGTTTCATAAATACGATTAAATACATACTAATATAGCTTTCTAATCCAGGAATAAGGTCTTCGAGGCAATGTAGCGCACTTTCATGATAAGCTCTTTGAAGTTTTACATATTGTATAATAGTATGTGCTAATTCAGTTTCACGTGACATAAGTTGAAACATTTCTGCAGCTAGTTGATCTCTACATTGCTCAACTTTAGTTTCTGCTTCTTCCAATTCTTCTCTTAAGTTATCTACCTTTGTTGCACCTGCACCTATTGCACAATATTAATTTCAAAATATAAACATAATTCTTGTAATACAATTTAAAGATCAGATTAAAATTTCTTCTTACTAGCACTATGTTTACTGGCTTGTTGATATCTTGTCCTCACACTATCCATATCTAAAGTTAATCGGGCTAAATTTCTTTTATGTTTTATTATGTTTGGTACATCAGTATCTAAAATATGTTGAAGAGGCATTGCAACATATTGTTCAACTTTTGCTTCATGTTCAATTGCCTCATTTGCTAAATACATCTGTGCACGTCCACACTCTGACAAAGTAAAACCCATGAGACCATCTTCAGGAGCATTCTCCAACATTGTTTGACCTAATATATATTCTGGACACTTTTTCTGAAAAGATATATATTTTTAAAAACGTAAAAAGAAGCTATCATCAAAATTTAAACATAAATTTCATCATCATGTATTACCAAACGCTTTTCCTTCAGTGCAACATCTTGTGTCATAGCCTGATTTGGTGGATTACCAAGTCTTTTGTTTAATCCAATGAGAGCCATTCTGATTTGATCTACATGTTTATCTGCAGCTTGTAAATCATCTGTAAGCACTTCTGTTTTGCCAGCTCTATAAAAACAAATATTTAGTTCGTTAATTTTTGAAGATTGACAAATTCAAATTAACATAACGGTCTTTAAAGTCAATCCATTTTGAGATAGTCTGATTCATAAGCTATTTTGGTATATCATGTCTGCTTCTATCGAATGTTATGGTGTTTTGACATTGCTCAAAGTTATATTGTTTAAAAATTATACAGAAAAACAGAGATTCTTATCTTTTATTATGATAGATATATCAAAATATTATATTATTATATGCTTTATTTAAAAATGTTTAATATTTTATCTACCAATCGTAACATTTAGAAAAAGCAAAATTTTCGTAGACTTTTAAATGAAATTAAATCACAATTACCTAGAAAATGTTTGATCAGCAAGCTGTTTAACTCTGAAGAATTGTTTCTTCATGATTGATAAACACCTAACGCTTATTATATAAATAAAATTACACGATAATCTACTAAATTATGATCACTTATCACTTGTTAACTGTAACGACGTTCACGGGCACACATGTTTAGTATAATTAGAGGACATAAAAGAAATGCGGACGATAAAAAAAATAGAGAGAATCCTTCGTATCACTCGAAAGGCAGCAATTCGTCATAATGTTTGTATAATGATCCCACACCCTCTATGAACAAATAGAATGTCCCGATCGATATATCCTTCCACAATATCGACGAGTTTCCACTCTCAAAAAAGTTTCAAGATTCACTTCTTGGATCTTAAATTTTGTAAACGTGTCAAAATCATAGAAATTTTAATCGCGGCATTTTATTTCCTTGTTCACCATTGGTTGTTTAATGAAACCGCGAAACCGAGCAAAGATTTTCACGTTGTTCATTATTTGACAAAACTTGGATTACGTGTCAATTTTGCTTTCCTTTTTAAACAGGCATTAAATTTCTATCAAAAGATTCGATAACGGGACAACCAACAACTTTTTACTGTTCTTGGTCAGCCATTCTTGTTTCTCACTGTGATTCAGATTTCGTTTAGAACGAGAAATCGTTTCAATCGCGCGAAATTTGAAATATAAAATTCGCGAAACGCGTTAAGTAATTGTAACGATGTGACCTATAGTAACTCACGAAAGTATTTCAATATTTATTATAAAATAATTTTATCTATTTATTGTGTCTATTACATATATAAATTGCGGATTTTTATGCAAATTTATATTTTTATGCATACAACAAAAGCAATAAAACTAAAGTAGAATTTCGTTCTACCTATTAAAAATTATAACGATATTATTTTATTACTTTTTTTATATTGTATGCATTCTGTGCATTTTATATAAAACAATTTGAAATTTTATTAGCGCTGTAATGAGATACGACTATCATGATTATATTATTCAAATTTATGAAAGAAATTCTGTTACCATAGATTACCTAGCTAGGTTTTAAGAATATATATTTCAAGTTTTAAGTTGAAGGTTTATTTGTAAGCTTAAGGTGTAAAACAAGCAATGATTTTATCCAAAAACCATAATATGTAGATGGAGAAAATAAAATAAAATATTGCTTAAATTTATAACTTATTTAGTTACAAGATATTTATTGCAAACATATATTTAGTAAAAACTTAGTATGCAGCATGAATAATTATCTTAACCATAGAATAAATATTAAATATGATCCCACTGAATATCAGGATTTATCAATGAATACTTTTATGATCTCTGCAAAATATAAGAAATAAATATATATGTATATTTTCAAACTTGTTTGTATAAATTACATTTTAATACAAAACCTTTTTCGTAAAAAGTTTTTATACATGTTCGAATCAATGATATTGAAATAAAATAAATATTAGCAAAATTGTATATAAGTTTTGATATATTTTTCGTACTACGAAATGTTTTTCGAAAAAACGTTATTATACAATACAAGCGTTAAATAAGTATAGCAATCATAACCTATTCGTATTGTGTAAGGTATCGATATATCGATATTTATTGTAACGTATCATGTAATCGATAACTATTCAACCATATTTTGACGATGACTTCAAATCATGTCAATTGAGAAAGGGAAGAAGGGAATTATGTATTGTTAGTTGTCACACGTTGGCCTTTATTTCTCAACTAATCGTGACCATCTGTTGACTCTTAATACACAATATCGGTTAACGACACTTGAAGTGCTCGCGCGGAAGATTTGTCTGGACTTTTTCCCATTCTTTTCCTCTATTTTTGGTAAATTTTATTCAAAGTGATCATCATGACAATAGATAGAGGCTTTTTAAATGTGTTGATACTAAGTTGGGGATTTATGCTGGTATTTACCGCGTTTCAAACAATGGGAAATATCGAGGTAAGTTTGAAAATAAGATCATCGCAATATTTTAATGTTGATCTGAATTTTTTTATCTTTCTTTATTACATATATTTTACAGTTTTGTACGAAATATACATATACATTTTATTTTATATAAATCACTGTTCAATGTGGTTTATATGGATAACATTTGATACAACATATACATAAATTGAATAGGTTTTGTATATGCATGAGTTATATTTAATTTTATCACAGAGGAAATACTTCTCTCTCTGGTTTCATAATTATTCATTCGTTATACGAAAAATTTGAAATGTAATTAGTGAATAAACTGAAAATGAATAAAATTTTTAATATTTTGCGGAAATATTGTCACTATGTAGCTAAACATAAATTAATGTTAAGATAAGGTTTAATGGAACCATTTAAATGGACAATGTATGAAACTGTCTTTTTTAACTACGTAAGGTTAGCATATGTCAAACTTAAAAAAAACTTTCATTATTCTTATAGCTTTGTTATATGTTATAGTAATAAATAATATTGTAAGTTGAACATTTAGTTGCAATATTTATCATAATCAATTGAAATTACCTTAAACACTTTATTTACGTATTTTTTATTGTATGCTTAAAACATATTGTGTTCATTATTACGCATGGTTTAAGTTGTGGAGCCATTATTTTAAGTGAAAGTTATTTAGTATTAAGTACTGCAAATGTAATAATTTTGGAATCATTAAAAATCAATAATTAAATTGACCATTAATATTTTCCTTCTTTAACTATATATCTTCACTTATATACCATTATGTTAAGAAATATAGAACGCTTTTTATGTATTCCATACCCATAATGGTTCTTTGTTGAAGTTTTAAAATCACATGATTATTATATTAACATATTTAACAATACACTTAATAATTTGGAAACATAAATTAGCGATAAATATAATAATATTAATTATAATGTAATCTAATATAGATTAACTATAATAATATTATTATTATATATATAATGTTGTTATATGATTAACAGATAACATTTCTTGTCATTTTTATATGCGCAGTACTTTTTACGTAAGAATCTGTAAAATGTTTTTCACAATAGTGTAATTCATTAAAGTGATTCATTTATGTTTCATTAGAATAAAAGCATGCATCATTATTATCATAGCGTTCATTTAAACAAATATAAACATGTGACTTTGAAATTTTATACATACAATGTTAAAAAGAATGTTTTCATGAAAGAGTCAGTTGTTTATATAGGAGAAAGTTAACAAAATATTCAGATTCGTTTTTTCTTTTTAATTTTTATCTACAAAGATTTCAATATCAATGTAATTTCTTTAAATGGAATTGTACACATATTTTTATCATTTAAGGATGTTTATAACAAGTATATTTAAATGATAATTTCTCGAGTATCGTTATAAAAAATTAGTGACAATTGTCACATTTCGTTAGCATCTATTACATAAAACGAATGAGCTGCGAGAAGAGAAACAGTTAAGTCGAACCGCGTCAGTCTGGTTTGAATCCAAATGTAAAATTATTATTCTTTGTTACATTCTTAATATGCGATAAACATAAAATTACTTTCAGCTGAAATTTAAGCTGCTAATATCACTATCAGCCATTTATCAGATCTAAGATAAAAGTAGGAATTTTTATTATTATTATTATTATATTCTATAAGTATGTATGATGCGTAAAAATTGTAGATTAAAGTATTATTTTCTTTTAACAATAACATATAATTTTATAACTTTAATGGTCGTCATTGTAATTGTTGTAACGATACAATAAAAATGTTATTCCACTCTGTATTAAAGTATAAACTAAAAGCCACAATATGACATATATGTCGATAAGATAATATTATTTCTTTCATCTTTATAAAGACATACATATAATGTTATAAATACAGAATACAAATACATATTACATTGAATATGGCACATCGATATGTACATATCATATAGAACGTGTTTAATGAATGATTCAATGCACAGCAAGAAAGAGATATCATTTAATTGTCAAGCCCTGATAACTCCTATCAATTTTATCCCGCAATGAAGATGAAAGCAAGGAAGCCGTGTATGAGTATAAAATCACGAGTATAAAATCAAGCGGATAATGACTGTACAAATAAAAATATTTATTAAAACAAAGTCGGTGTGTAATCGAAATATCTATCTCATAAAAAATAATATTTTTAAATTGGGATCATCGTGAAGTTCTGTATGTTGTTTTCTACATTTATCTATAAAAATATCAATGATGATATTGGCATCTGTAATCAAATTTGTTAGTATAAGAACAATTTACAATAATTGAAATTAATCTGTTTTTAGAATACATTCTTGCAATATTTTTTTATTATAACTTATTGCCTATTTTGAAATTAACATTAAAAATGTACTATTAATAAATTATTAGCGCATTTTATATTTTTAAAAATCAGTTGATCGTCATCATATAATTTATTCTAAAGATGGCATTTATTAACGTACGAAATCATGTTGACCTGTTTTATAAACAGTGAACTAAAGACTTAAGTAGTATGCAATGAAAGGATATTGGTGATTAATTAAAATTAAGTAATCTTGATTGATTACTTGACTTAACACTCTACTTTGTTAATTATTCCATAGTTTCTGGTATTACATGACGCGCTAAATTGATTTTCAACGCAATAAAGTTTATCTCTTTCTAAGCTATATTCTCTACTACATAAAAAGAAACCTTTCACTTTTATTGAAAGAACAAGATTAAAACGTCTCGGTCTCGAATTAGATGTTAGATTCTGATCATGGGCATCAGTATATCTATATATACTTTGTTCATCGTTGCTGAAATGCAAAAACTTTCAAATATTAATGCGATCCATGCAAATGGCCAATTACTTCTTTCACGTTAGGATAAAAAAGAATGTTAATCATTTATAATAGTCATTCGTAATCAAAATCATTTAAGCTAATATATATTCTTATTCCACAATTTTTTAAAATCGGATTCTAACAATCATGGTCCTTATAGTTCTTCTTAAAATAACCTATCGACCATATTGTAACTAAGTATGTCGAAGTATTTAAAAAGTAACAAAGATAACGAAAGTCCAATTTACTAAAAACATAAACATGTTATATTCTATTATATTAGGCTTATTTTCTGTGCAGAAAACAGTGCTACAAAGTATTAACGAGGATGATCCGAATTTCACCGGCGAGGCCTACACTAGCTTAGCGATAATCTATGCCGTGTTTGCCACGTGCAATTGGTTAGCGCCGTCGTACATTTCGATGACAGGGCCGAGGATCGCTATATTGACCGGCGCTTGTTGCTACGCCCTTTTCATAGGATCTTTCCTCTGGCCTCAAAACGTTCTGCTTTATGCTGCTTCCTGTATCCTAGGTCTGGGAGCTGCTTTGATATGGACTGGACACGGACAATACCTAACGGAGAATAGCGACTCGGACACGATGTCCAGAAACGCTGGTATATTCTGGGCGATTTTTCAGTGCTCCATGTTTGCTGGCAACCTTTTCGTCTACTTCATGTTTACCGATTCTAAGATTAATGCGACGACCAGGAGACTCGTTTTCGGTGTGCTCACCGGATTAGCGATTCTCGGCACGTGTTTACTGGCTACCTTGAGAAGGATATCGAATAGCCTAGTTTTAGGCGAAGCAGAAGGCGTCTCGAGCGCCGACAAAGAACTTCGCATACCAGAACCTGCAAGGAAGAAACCGTTGTTAGCTGCCTGGCATGCTTTAACCGATGCGATCGATCTTTTTATTACAAAAAAGATACTTTTGCTATCTTCCATGTTTGTGTATACTGGACTGGTGTTGACGTTTTATTCGGGAGTCTATTCGTCCAGTATCGGATTCACCAAAGCAATGGGTGACTCGCGTAAGAGTCTGATTGGTCTTTCTGGAATTTTCATTGGAATCGGAGAAGTGGTTGGCGGAGCTCTCTTTGGCATCTTTGGCTCGAAGGTATCTCGCGTCTGTGGCGTGTGGTCGGTGGTGCTTACCGGGTTCTGCGCACATTTATTCGCTTTCGTTTCCATTTTCCTGAATCTACCGAACGACTCGCCATTCGCAGATACCGACGGCATAGGTTATATCACTCCCTCGCCAGTTTTGGCAATGGCTGGAAGTCTCGCTCTGGGTTTTGGAGATGCCTGTTTCAATACCCAGGTCTATTCGTTATTAGGCATATTATTTCCACAACGAAGTGCACCAGCTTTTGCACTGTTTAAATTTTGCCAATCGGTCGCGGCTGCGGTAAGTTTCGCTTACAGTAATGTCGTTTACCTCCATATACAGCTCCTAATCTTAACGATAACGATCGTTATTGGTACTAGTACTTTCTGTTTCGTTGAGTACAGTACAAGAAGGGAAAGAGAGAGTAATCAATCAGAGAGCGACGTGTCGAGCGAGTAACCTATTTACGGACGAACGTTGCGTTAACGTAACATTTCATTTTTTAATCTTATCGTGGTTTTGTTAATTCACATTATCCAATCTTATCGAATTTACATTGTGATTATGAAATTCTAAAAATTTATTGGATGTTTTTATCTTTAGTATTTCTTCTCTCACCTAAATATCATAATATTGCCAATTTGAAAAAAGTTGAGCTTTTCAACATTATAGAACTTGTTCGGTGTACCTTTTTTTTAATAATGTTGCGTTTACGCAACTTTTACACGTTATTTCATTGTTTGGTTCTGAATGGATTATAAATCGAGAAAAAATAGAATGGTGGAGGCTTAAAAAATGCTCAAGCAAATGAATTTATTTTATTGTTATGAGAAGAGTGGTAACAATGATATATTATTTTATAAAAATAGATAGTTAAGACTAAAGATTTTGTTACATATATATAAACATACATAGTTTGTTCAAGTTTGAATTTCGCGCGCTAATACCACGCATTCAATTCTGTCCCATTATTAATTATCAACCACGTTAAAGAAGGAATTTATTATATAAGTCACGTGTATTCGATGTAAAGATTTTCTTGCGAAATTTAAATTTGGGAAAAGTAGTGGTGTTGGAAGCATAAAGATTTCTAGAAATCTAAATATAGAATTTGGGGGAGACTAAAGATATTTCCAATTCCACGTAAGCAATTTTTTAATGCGTAAATTATTTCAAAGGAATTTATAAACGAAGAAATTATATTAGCTCTATTCGTAGACTTTTTGAATTCTATAATTGACTAATTACAAAATTGTTATGAATCAGAAGTAATGACAAAAAGTAGTTAGTTTTCAAAAAGCATATCAAACGATACTGAAATTACTACGATCAAATACGACACATATGCAGAAACTACGTACAACTAAAGCTTTATTGTATAAAACGGCATTTAATATGCATTAATTCAACGTAAACAATTTTTGCTGCTACTGATGCAACATTGCGTCGCTTTAACTACATATTTAAATAACGCTGTTCGTTTAACTGTTGCGTTTTTGTTTTTATGAGCTTTAACGAAAGACTTAGAAAGACAAAAACCATAATGAACAGCGTGTTAACAGATATCACCTAAAGTAAAGACATTTCTGACGACAACTGTGTAATTTCAGAGGTAGAGAAACTATATTTTTGTAGCAGCGAATGTGTTAAGCCTTAAACAAAAATGAATAGCGAGATAAGAATATTAACGAATCGTGCAATTCCAATGTTTCAGTACCATTTCGTAAAAGACTGCGTTTCTATTAATTATTTTATAATAGTTACCAACTAAGAAACATTGAAACGAAATAGATTATACATTTTTGTTGTATATTTTGTTACTACCGTCGAATAGTAATTTTGCACTTGTAAAATAATTCCAAGTAATTCTACTAGATTCTGGAAGTTCGTGACATTTTCGAAAAAGCATCACATCTCTTTATCTATATATATATGTATTAAAGATAAATTTATTTTTTTTATGAATCTTGTTATTTGTAAGTATATTTTTAATAGTGAATGTTATCATAATTATAGAAAAGAATTATGATGGTAGAGAGAGTATTTAAGAACTTCACGGCTATATTAGGGGTAGAAAATATATTTAATCTATGTTTGCGATTAAGACGCAGAAAATATGAAATAAGTATGAAATAACCCCAGCCAATGCGATATCTTTTTTATACCGTTTGCATAATAATTCGTGCTATTGTAAGATATATAGTATCACTATAAAGCTAGGATTGTTATTACATGAATTTGCAGTTACAGATTTTTATAAAGCTTTTAGATGAACGAACATTTTGTTTAAACGAGTTTATATATATTTTATAGATATATTTTATTTCTGCTAATCGAAGTTAGGAGAAAGATTCTGTTGTAAAGAAATTAGGATTGTGAAATGTTATAATGTAAGATGATATAGATATTGTTTGAACTGAGTATAAAGCGAAAATAGCTATATTTTTTTAAAAAGATTAGTGATAAAGAGAACACTGTGCTTCCGTGTGAATAAATAGCACGAACTTCCATTAACATAAATGTCTTATAATTTCTATTTATACTATACATGTACTGACACATGTATAGTATATACATTGATATATGTTCAATGGAATAGAGTTCTCGCGGTTTTGAAATGTGGTAAGACTGTAATATGCAAAGTTAGTTTGTTGCATTCTTGATAACTGCGACAGTAAACGGTTTTCTATCGATATTTTAAAAAACGTTGAAGAAATGATATTTTCTAGTATTTACAGCAATAGTATGAAAAATAATAAAAACATGTATTATCGATTATGTACATATGTATGTACATTAATATACGAACAAAATAATTTTGAACTTATTTTTCATGGTGTCGAAGGAAATAGTCAATGATATTGTACTTTGTATGAAAATATTCTGTACATAGGAATAACCTGTTAACTTTGAGACTAATTTAAGACATAATCCTACCGTTTGGTGTATGTACCGTATAGATATAGAATAAGTACATTTTTGTCCATTAATAAAATTCGTCTATTCTTGTTGATCAATTTCTGTCAATTTTTAAAATCTATGTAAATGTCAATGTTCACAAAATATATAGAAAATTTATCCAGTTTTCAAACCGTTCTTAGTTAAAGTATTATTGTAAATATATTACGACCAAATTTGTAAATATGTGTAATTTGAATTGCAATATATGATACAGAAAGCATAACACTTCGTATGATTCCTAATATTATTAGAACAATAATCGATGTCATCTAAAAATATTTGTAAATTTCTAATTTATCAATTTAGTATTCATTGATACATATCGAACATTTAAATTCTCTTACATTTACTACGTAGTCTTTACCTTGGCATCAAGACATCAGTCACATATACATATATATACATATTTGATCAATCAATGTTTGGAATGTTGGAAAGAGAAGATAACTTATTAATCAAAAATTGGGAATGAAATGAACAGAAAGTATGCGACTTGACCGACATTAGAACATTGTGTACCGTATGCAAGTAGCTTCAAGTATTCCATCTACTATTGGCGTTGTAGTAGTATTCTATGCTGAGTCGATAACATATGGAATGACACTAAACCGGTAAAGCAGTTGTAAGTTCCTCGCAAGACGTAGAAACTTCAATATGAAAATACATTGGTGGTAGAACACCGTACATTTCAATAATTCCTATATACACACACATACGCACAACAATTTATTATTTTTATATAATTTTACGATTCTAAAATATTCCAATGTTGCATTAAACAAGTAACCATTTATTAAAAATTTTCGGTTAGAATATCAACGACGCGTTGTATACAGACACTGTTCAACTCCCGGGCAGCCACCTGTCGCGCGCATGCGTACTGGCGGTAAAACACCTCGCTGGTCGTTTCTGAGTGTCAGTGTAAATCAAAATGGCGAGTGTAACGACGGTTTGTGACAGCTCTCGGCCTGTTTCGCTCGTGTTTTCGAGTATTTGAACGGGACGCGCGTAGTTATGTTGTTCACGTGACTGATCTAACTCTGAAGGGTGAGTGAAGAATGATCAATTATTCGTGGCAAACATCTAAACGCGATTTTTCCCAATTTCTTCGACTGGATCGACACCCTCCTGTTATTCCATGGACAGTGGCGGGGTGACATTGACGTTACTCGTTGAATTACGTGCTTTTTAAGTAACTCGTACGTCTGAATTTTTTTTTCTCTCTTAACCAACGAACAGTTTGCTATTCGTGTCGAACACGAATAATTCTGGAAAATCTTTTTATTGGGTGTGTATCGTCGATCGTTCGAAAAATGAACCAACGTTAGAAAGATCGTTTGATAGTGTTGATTATTATTGTTTCGCGGAAGTGTCACGAGGTGTGTATTGTTTCGAAAGTCGGAGTTGTGTGCCGTGCACGTTCGAACGTGTATCGCCCGCGTTCCCAATCTCGTTGTGCGTGCCTTATTTTTTCATTCTAACGCTCTGTTCCGTTTGGCCACGGTGAGTCGATATTCCATCACGATGACATTTAATGTCATATAATAATACATACAACGCGATTCCGATATCTGGATCGTTGACTCGTTAACAATTTCTCCCGGTGTTTACGTACATTGTTTAAATGTTAGTTCACGTTAAATGTCAGGGGTCGACTGTCATTCTTGAGATTTTATAAATATATGCTCTCTTCTACAATCTGTTTTGCTCTCTTTTAAAAGATCGTAAACTGGCAATTAGACGAGCAAAACTGTTTTGTAGCATAACGGATATAAATATGCTCTTTCTTTTCTCTTTCCTTCTTTTCTTTTGTCCGTTTTTTACTATACTTTAAGTAAATCATGTAAAATTTGAAGATGTCTGTTAGTATTTAAGTTTTATATTCGCAGTTTTTTCGATATACGATTTATATGTGTACCACTTATATCGAATTTAAAGATAAAGTAAAAAGTTGGTCCTGTGGCGCAACGGATAACGCGTCTGACTACGGATCAGAAGATTCCAGGTTCGAATCCTGGCAGGATCGGAAAGTCATTTTTTTTTATTTTTTTATTTTTTATCACTTTATATGTATTTTCCATTTTTAGTCTTCACAGAAAGCATACAGATATTTAAGGATTTTTTATGGCTATTTCGTGTTATAAAGCATTTAACATATGAAGACTACACGGGAAAGATATGATAAGTTTATTTTTGTAAAAAAAGTATTTTAACTCATTAAGGACCTAGTACTGTATATATATAGTTTCCATAATGTTACAAATACTTCAATTTCTTTATTCTAAATTAATTAAGAAAAAAAATTGCAAAGTTAATGTTGCGTTAATGGAACATTGCCTCTTTGTGGTTTAATATTAAGCAGTTAAAGGGCTATAGGATTTATTATGCGAGAGCTACTATTGGAAATATCGAAATGCACATTAAGATACAGTGCATGGGGATTTTTCTTTGGTCAACGAGTTGATGCAACGAGTTGCTCAAGAATCTCCAGGAATAGTACGCATTCCAAACAGGCCAGAACGATGCTGGTGCACTTTGTTCCTCCCTTTGCATTCTTTACCTCGAAAGTTCACCCGGAAGATAAACACAGAGCATCGAGTTTCTAGAAATCTACTTTTAATCGACTACTCAACCTACGTTCCAAGTTTCAAATTGAAACACGCTAATTCAAACGGAGAAAATTGAAAATATTTAATTAAAAAAGCTAAATGTTCGTTCGCCATCCAAATTCGAGTAGCTTCTAGAAAACTAGAAAATCATACTAAAAGTAATTGCACATTCTTTCCGCTTCCTCATTTCTATCGTACGTTGATTGTATTCAAATTGCAGTCAAATTGCTTTTCTTTGCGAATAATTTTTTCTTCGTGAATAATTATCGACGAAGAGAACAATTATTCGGTTACCAATAACCATCCCTAAATAATGAGAAATATTTCCTGTTATGAATAATGCTTACTGTTCATTGATACGTATTTTCATCGCCGATAATACGATAATAATATTAAAAACCAAAAACAATTCCATCGCCGATAAATGGTTAATCACCAATAATGGTTATTACAGTTATCATACAGTAGTCGAGAAATATTTGCGTTACCCATAATGGTTATTCATAATTCGTAACCGAAATCAATTTCGGCCCATCGATGGTGGTTAACGATAACCAACGAAATTTTCACCATTTACGGTGGATTTGATTTTCTGGCTAAAATCAAATAAGTCTTTTATTTCATGATATAACTAGACCGCGGATATTTATGCAAACTTATATTTTCACCAATATACATAATTAAAAAAACTGTAACTTGGATGAAAAATTCTGCTCTAGTATAGTATCTGGGTCGCAAAATATTCGGCTAGAATGAGATTTTGTAAAAATTTCGGGTCGTTTGTCACGAAAATAAGGTGTAATAAATATCCGTCAACCTGTTGATGTGTGACGTTCGCGTGGATTTTGACGATACCTTTTTTAAAATTTGCTACTCAACCTACTGTACGGTTTGTTCTGTATGCATTTGAATCGCGAGTATTCGATTAGGTTCGAGTTATTTTTTATTATGCGGCCGGTAAGACGGTGATTATACGAAGAGCGGTAAGCGGTAAACGGCAAAATTGATATTCGAAGCGCTGGGCAATGGCTGTGTGCCATCGCTTGTTTCACCGCTTACCGCTCACCGCTCTGTATGATCACAATCTTTCGCCGATTTCTAAAGTTACGACCTTTGTCGGCTAGATGTTCGTCAGTACGATTGGTTAGAACCAATTTCGTTTCCGCGGGATATGCTGCACATTGCCCGAAATAAAATCTAAAACCAAAAATTGTCATCTATTAAATATTATAAAGTACAGAAGTGGATTTATCTTGACGTTAATGGCGCTATATAAGCGACAAACATCGGAAGGTTATGGAGGCCCAAACGTACTTGTCGAAAAGATTAGTAAACAATTATCAGAACTTCTTTTTAACTCAAAATAAATTTGTTAGTACGCGAAGAAAATGTTAGCTTGGTTAGAACGATATTTGTCGAAACAGTACGTCGTACGAATATTCGGGACGCCGATCGAGAGCACTCGATAGGCCCATTACGAAACATTCCGGAGGATTTTTGCGTTTTCTAGAATGCGTGCAAAATGCGTAAAAAATAATCGATTAGTATCAGGCCCCCGAAGGATTAGGTCCGTCACTGACAAACTGTACCATACTTTGGATATTTCATATATTTCTGCATCTTATGTGTATATTATTCTGTACACCCCTTGCATCTGCAGATTTTCTATAAACGCATAAAAATCTAGTTACGTATACTGTTCCCGTATGCTTGGAATCAGTTCGAATAATTTCCTGGTTCCCCGTACGTCGGTTACGCGCGATTACGCATTGACGAACGTGTATTCGATCCGACTAATTGTCTTTCGCTTATCGGTTATATACTCTATGGATGATGGTTGCGAGGCGCGCCACGTCCAACAAATTGCGCAGATCTGGTTCTGTGCCTGCCAGTTCGAATTATCGCGTACGCGTCGCGCGAACAATCCGTGCAACTGTCGGTCCGACGACGTATCTCGTTCGTGGTCTCCCTCAAACTTCCGTCCGGAGACGTGAATTTCCATGACAGGATGTTCCCCTATTCTCTCTCTGGCTCTGTTGCTCGTCGCGGTGCAAACTAGTGGAACGGATCGCGATTCTTCTCTCCCTCTCTCCCTTTTTCTATTTTTCTCATTCTAGTCTCTCCCTCTCCACGGCTAGTGTGCACGTTCGTTTCCTCTGACGTTCACTTTTCTTAGCCGCTCGCGGTAATTCGACACTTGTGTATACATATTACAGAGGCACAGTTATCTTCTTAAGATTTCGTTTTCATAACCTGTTAGATCAGAAGAGGAAAGTTCGTCCGGATCAGAGAACAACGCCCTCTATGAGTTTCTGTAAGTTTGTCAATCGTTTGGTTCTTTGTTCGATATTTGGACATGCCTGCGACGGTATTAGTATATACGGTCTATGATACCTTTTATCTTGATCGTACCGCGCGTGTTGTACGAAACATTTGGAAATTTCTATTAGCGCCGTCGGCGTCGCTATCATGATCTTGTTGGTAGAGTTTCGAACAGATCTGGAAATGTATGTAGAAATTAACGAGACTCGTTTAGTGAATTTTGATTTAGTGAAAGTATATAATATTTCACGGAGATCGCAAAAGCGTTTAAAGAGACAGTTATCTGTTGCATCAGTAAACTTTATCAGCCATATAAATCAACCATTGTTGACACGTACGGATATCAGCAGGTAAGGCTCGATTAACTTAAGAACAACTAAAATAGTCTTTTTTGTGAGCTACGAGTGTGTTTCTATGAGAGTCGTCAGCTCGAAGAATATCGATACCCGTTTAAGTTTATAATCACTACGAATATCGTATAAGAAATTTTGTCACGCATTTTGTCCGGTAAACAAACGCAGTTACAGGAAGAAGAATAATAAGCCTCGATATTCAGTGGGATTACATTTAACCTAACCTAACTTAACGCTCATTGTACGCTTAACATTGCTATTCACGCTGTATACTAATTCTTTATGAAATACACGTTTGCAATAAAAATATCTTGCAATTTCTATATATATTCTCCGATTGTTCTCAAATTTCACCAATATACGAAATCACGATGCTGTCTCGTTGCAACTGTGCTAGCGAAATTTCCAAACGTTCAACGATAAACGAACGATAAAGTTTGAAATTCGATATTATCGAAAAGCAAGCGCCGCGCGAGAAAGGAATTCCATTCCATCTATCTTCAATTTATTTTCACACGTAGCGTCACTAAGATTACCGAGACACCCTGTATTCGCGTTTTATTTCGCACGAAGATCGACGTTATCCATTCAGACCTTATTTGAATAAGCAGGTTTTTATCCCGTTTCCGCGACACACGGTCAATGCAGAGTCTATCGTATTCGCTAGTCACGATTGGTGTTTCTTTATCCATGACGCGAGTGCAAGTGAAAGGAAACAAGACTCTTCTTTCGGCTATCTCTCCAGCGTGGACAATAAACAATAGCGCACGGCAGCAGCGCATCGCGAGATCTCTCTATCGTATACTTATTCCTTTGCTTTCCTTTCTTATCGACACGAAACATCGGCTGGCTATGAGAAAGACGCGGTACTTACTTAATCACGGTAATTTATGTACCTCGCCAATTATCGCAAAATCGCGTTACGCTGTCACGTGTCTCTGCCGCTTGTTTATATTCTCTTTTTCTCGATCCCGAAGCTATCGTAAGTTACGCGCTAATTGAACAAATTCTTCGCTTCTTCCACCTCTGTTTCGTGGCTTTTTCGTTCCAATGGATAGAATTTCACTTTCGTATACAGGGTGTTCACGTGACTAGTAGTTGGCGTTTTTTCGCCCAACGATGAGTACGAGGAGGAAATGAAAGAGGAAATTCGACGAATAACGATAATATCTTCTTCACAAGCGCAAAAATCAACGTTCTTTTTAAACGATGCGATCTTCCCGTTCTTCTTGCGTATCATCGAACCCTCTTGTCGTTCTACGAGAAAAGAATAACATTGTCGAAAACTTAGTGTAAACTTAATTAACAACTCGGATTAATTCAGAAGATATTCTAACTTTAATTTTCTACATGTCGTTTGTATCTATGTCTTCGTCTTACCGATCTTGTCCGACAAATTTTATAAAATTGAAGTTGAACTACCTTTCGAATAATCAATTTTCGACCGCGTTAGCCTAATCCTTTTTTTTTCGTAGAACGACGAGAGCGAGCGTGCAGTTCACTTTCAACCATTTGTTTCGTTCCTTTCTCATTTTTTCCTCGTATTTATCGTTTGCGAGAAGAACGTTAGCTGGCGATGGCGTGGACACCCTGTATACAGGGTGGCAAGAATTAACGCTTGACTATCTTCGTTGTTTTTGAAGATATAAAAAAACTTTATGAACAGAAGTTGCTCGATATAGAGAGAACTATAATATGGTGGTAGAAGATACGGTAGAACTTCGTTTCTACAAACCAGTTTTTGTTTACCGTCGGTTGATATACGAACTCGTAAATGATCGAATTATTCGAACTACGCTCGGCCGTATATTCGGTTACACGAACGCGTATTCTGAAACAGTGTTGGGCAGAATTTTATAACGAATAAAGATAGAGAATGAAATTTTATTCACCACCGATGAACAAATATAAATATTCAGTCGAACGAGTATTTATTCGAGCAAGCAATTATTCGTGTTAAAAATTCATCGGAATAAAAATTTAATCGAATAGCCACGGTAGAATTATGTTATCCATTTATTGTAATGTTGACTTTTATAATTAACTTTCCTCGAAACGGCGGATTAGAAAGTTTATCGTTACTTGCTAGATTATTCGTCTGATAAATTAATACTAAGAATTGTATCTGTATACAGGGTGGCTGGTAACTGGCGATACAAGCGGAAAGGAGGTGATTCTACGCGAGAAAAGAAGTCGAAAATATACAATAAGATTTTTTTTTTAATTTTTCCATCGAGACAACGATCTACAGCGAGATCCGTTATAACGAGACGCGATAAAGTGCAGGCGTACCGAGCCAAAATTCAAAGTCGATTTTCTCGGAAACAAAGCCTCGAACGAAAAATGTTTATTCTATATTTTCGACTTCTTTTTACGCGTAGAATCACCCCCTTTCCGCTTGTACCACCAGTTACCAACCACCCTGTACGCTCGTAAACGATTACGCGATAACGAAAAATTCTTCGTACTATTATTCGAATAATTCCGCAAAGAATATATTTCTTTTATTATCTTCATTTATTATTATAAAACCATATTTCTATAATAAAATTCATCGTCAATTTTTCTCGAAAATCCCTACATACAAATATACGTACTAAACAGCTGGCCACAGAGAAGGCTAATCACGAGGACAAGAAATTAATTAAAAAACAATCGATTTCGCTAGATATTCCAGTAGATATTAAACACGTACTAGCAATTTGTAAAACTTGCATAGTAAAATATTAATCGAATGATGTAAGTTGATGCGACGAACAAAGTTCGGATAAACAGAATTCCAGCGGACATAGCTAACCGTCTGTTTCGCGTATCATACGGCCAATTTCGCTCTTTCCGAAGCTCTTTCGCTTCCCTCTCTGATCTATATCAACCGGATTACCTGCAATTCTGCTTCTTTTTTCCAATTCGCGCCACACTCTTCAATTCGAACGTTTGATTCGATCTCCGCCGGAACTACCTAATCAACAGTCTCTCCTCTGTCGCCGTATTCCGCGTAGAAATTTCCGCCCGCTGATTGAAAGATACTCGCGTTACCGTGCGCCATGAAAGCGTAATCCCAGTGAAAATCGCATTTACGGATCGCGTTACATCGATACCAGTTGAAAAGCGACGCGTTTTCCAGCCGCGCCGCGGCGACAAGGCCATCGCGCCACGTTAAAGATCGGATGGTTCAGCGAACGAAAACAGGAAACTGGTAATTAATGCATCCTCCAGCAGCCGACCTCGATGATCGTTTGTATCGATCCGATGAGCCGAGCTCGCGGAATCGCGAAATCTCGCCACAGATATCCACTTTGTTTCGCAATGATCGTTGGTTCGCGAATCGTTTCGTTCGCCGAGTCGGACGAAGTATGGTCGGCTCCAAAGTTCTCAGTTTCCTTGTTTCGTTACGTAATTCAGCTTTGTAGAGCCGGTAACGTTCGATATTTTAACTCGAGCGTGGTCTCTACTCGTCGTCAGACGGTTTCCAAAGTTACGCGTTGGTTATCGTTTCGCGAACGTTTTCTTCGCGAATTTTTGCAATTAGCAATTGGATGGAAGATGGTTACTCGTATTTTCGTAAATAAATACGACTAAGGGGGAATTATTTTTGTGGGAACAAGTAACGAGGTACTGGAACAGCAATTGGTTTCAACTTTCAAATATTACGAGAATTCTATTTAATATTTCTATTAATGTACCTTTCCTATTAATGTATTATACCTAGTATTTCTATTATGTACCTATAATACGCAGAAAGTGTGTAAAGTATTCAAAGTATTAGGTTGTCGCGAAGGTTTCTTTGGTTTCATAAAGAAACGATAGATACATGATACTTTTCGTTTTATATTATTTTTACTGAATTACGTACGATGCGTTTTCTTCTGTTTCTATTGGCATGGCAACTAAGTGATTGCGGATTTTGTCGATACCACCTAACGACAAAATCCGCAATCACTTAGTTGCCAAGCCGATATTATTACGATCATACGTAGTTCGATAGAATAATACGAAACAAAAGATGTGCTGTATCTGTTGTTTCTTATAAAACCAGAGAAACTTTCGGGACAACCTAATACCTTGAATACTTTACACACTTTCTGCGTATTATAGGTACTTATTTTTCCATATGCAAGTATCTAAAGATAGAACAGAGACGATCAAAGAGTTTGAGAAACCAGACATTTTCCTCTCATCGTATTTATTTGCAAGTTCATGTTTCGTGTCTTTAGCTATGTTCTAGTCGTGATTTATTTTTTCTAATTTACGAAGAAGAACCAAGCTCAGTTTTTAGATCATTGGTAAATAACTACCATAATAATATTATACAGGGTGGTTGGTAACTGGTGGTAAAAGCGGGAAGGGGGTGATTCTACGCGGAAAAAGAAGTCGAAAATATAGAATACAAATTTTTCGTTCGAGGCTTCGTTTTCGAGAAAATCGACTTTGAATTTTGGCTCGGTACGCGCGCACTTTATCGCGTCTCGTTATAACGGATCTCACTGTAGATCGTTGTCTCGATGGAAAAATTAAAAAAAAAATATTTATTCTATATTTTCGACTTCTTTTTTCGCGTAAAATCACCCCCTTTCCGCTTGTACCACCGGTTACCAACCACCCTGTATAATATATAATCATAATATCAGAATAATAATAATAATTAATAAATAACTGACATACATATCTGTTCACATTATACACGCATCGACTACGATTTTGCACTTTCAGAATTTCCTACAAATAAATAAACTTGCCATGCATAAACGTTCACGGTATAGTCGTCTTCTTATGGGTCGTTGGCGCTTTAACTTGTGAAATCGATCAGCGAGATAAGTTGTGCTTGATCCAGTTTCCAATAAAGAAAGGAAACGAGGGTTTACGAATTCGCTTTAATCGACGATAAAGTCGCAGGTGGCCCTGACGCGTGCGTGATTTTCACGTGTAGCCGATCATTTCGAACATGGCAAAAATAGATCGTGATTGCCTCGAACGTTATTGCTGACACAAGCTGCTTTCGATGCAGAACCTTGTACGCTCGATGCGGTCGCAACGCTTTCGGCGTCAAATAGCCGACTACAGACAAAAGGAAGTTTGAAACTGAAGGGTAAAGGGTGGGAAAGAAGGAGTAATGGGCATCGCTGGTGATTTTCCATTTAATGGAAAGTGCAACTGCGAAATGATCAAACAACGACGATTATAACGTTCGAAATGTCTCCATAAGACGAGAATTAAAGATTTTAAAGACAGAAAGGTGTATTGGTTGTTAAAACCAAACCAAACAAAAATTTGACCACATTTGGCGAATTAACATCTTCCTTCGTCTGTCTTTAAAAAGAGAAAAAGTGATCACCAAACGAAAATGAAAAATATTTCACCTCGGTGTTGGCCCATGAAGCTTCTCTTTGATTTTTAAGTGGGTTGAGATTTGTCCAGGTTTTTACGAATTTTCGTTCGTCCTCTCCTCGAAAAAGAGTTATCGTCAGATGAAAATTAATGAAAGAGCTGACTATTTTTATTTGCAGCGTAGCAGAACGAAAATTTTTCGTAGACAAATGTGGTTAAATCGTGGGCGGTCGTATGGCATTTAAAAGTCAACGGAGAAGTTCATAGGGCACCGATGTGAAACTTTTTTCAACTTTCATTTGGTGATCCTTTTTTTTTTTTTTTTTTTGAAGAGTGGACAAACAAAGATTTCGATTGGACAAAGCAGTATCGTAGAGTAATAGTAGTAGTAGTAGTAAAGTACTGTTTGGCTTTTGTACAAATTTACCCTTGGGGGTTGACAACTTCACCTAGCTCGCTCTGCACACTGCAACGAAAGACAAATGAAAATGATCGACATTTCATTAATTATTCTTTCTAGGACGTCTAACAATATGTAACGCGTGAACTTCATTTCATACGGTTGAATTCATCGAATGTTATTCTTTTCCTAGTGGACGAAAATGTTGAAAGTTAATTTTTTCGAGAAAGCTACTTCGCGATGTTCCTTGAATCGATCCCTGCGCGAAATATTTCGTACTATATCGGTAACAGTCGTGCAGCTTTTCTCGATTACATCGCTGCTTTTGTCAGTTACAGTTCTATTTTGTAAAATTGTACCTCTGTTCCATCGCTTGTCCTTTCGTTGTTCTTTCGTCTGCTATTCTATATACAGGGTGATTGGTAACTGGTGGTACAAGCGGAAAGGGGGTGATTCTACGCGAAAAAAGAAGTCGAAAATATAGAATAAAAATTTTTCGTTCGAGGCTTCGTTTTCGAGAAAATCGATTTTGAATTTTGGCTCGGTACGCGGGCACTTTATCGCGTCTCGTTATAACGGATCTCACTGTAGATCGTTGTCTCGATGGAAAAATTAAAAAAAAAATCTTATTGTATATTTTCGACTTCTTTTCTCGCGTAGAATCACCCCCTTTCCGCTTGTATCACCAGTTACCAACCACCCTGTATATAGATATACAGCCACGTTTCAATATACTTGATAAATTTTCAAGGTCGATTTTCTCGAAAACTGAACCTTCACCGACAAAAGTTTACTCCATATTTTGTTCTAATTTTCTGTCGCACCCTGTATATATTATCATCACACATCCATAATATTACACCTATTGGGTTGGCAACTAAGTGATCGCGGATTTTGTCAATAGATGGTATCGATAAAATCCGCAATCGCTTAGTTGCCAACCCAATATTAACCAGTTAGCCGCGGAATTTAGTTTTAGACATTTCTCATGGGCTTAGGACCATGCATCTGTGTATGCACAGTTACGTAAATCGTCGTGCTAAGTCAGATTAGGTTAACCCTATTGTTAGGTTAGGTTGAGTGGGTAAACAGATACAAATGGCGACGAATGAAACACGGTGAGATAAAGTTTTTGTCCGACGCGTATACTCGCGAAACGCAATTAACTGGTCGAAAGACGATAATAATTGTAGCGTTGGAGAACGATCGTTTTCTATAGGTTTTCTCTTTCGAATCTGCTGTTTCACTTAGATCGGCTTGGATAGGCGTGGATAGGATTAATTATTTGACCAAGCTGCAAAAATCAGGATTTATCGAGCATAGTGTGGCGCTTTAATAAACAGCGAGGAAAGCGAGTCCTTGCTTTCTCACCGGTTTTGCACGAACGCAAGCGTGACCGGCCGTTTTGCATTAGAAGCTTTCGCTTTCAGAAACATATACATTACGAGTTATTATAGAGACACGACTATAGCAAGAACCGTGTGTGTCGAGACGCGGCAAATTATATACTTTTGCTTTAGGCTTTTATGCGTTTCTCTCCGGTGTTGGGTCTTGCCAGATGTTGGAGCGATTTTCGCGAACTCTTCCTCTTTCATAGATCCATCGATCGCTTGTAATAGAAAGCCACATGACATTAACGGATGAACATATTCTATTTATAGTCGCAGCCGATAGTCAATGATACACCAATAATAGTTTCTTTTAATATTGTTAGCACCGGTGTTGTTCAGATCGATGTCTAAAAGTCACCTTTACGTTTCCAAGAAGACCTTACTACTTTCTATCTTTGTATCGGTATTCTTGTCATTTGTTTCCTGTAAAGGATCGATCGCCAAACTTTGTAACGAGAAGAGGAGACGCGTATTGATTCGATTGGACATCGTTCAGAGACATTGTTTTTATTTGCAAATGGATTTGTATCTGTGTGTGCACATTTACATCAATCGTCGTGCTAAGTCAGGTTAGGTTAACCGTATTGTTGGGTTAGGTTAAATCCAAAGGATCGTCAAACTTTGTAACGAGAAGAGGAAACGCGTATTGATTCGATTGGACATCGTTCAGAGACATTGTTTTTATTTGCAAATGGATTTGTATCTGTATATGCACAGTTACATCAATCGTCGTGCTAAGTCAGGTTAGGTTAACCGTATTGTTGGGTTAGGTTAAATCTAAAGGATCGTCAAACTTTGTAACGAGAAGAGGAGACGCGTATTGATTCGATTGGACATCGTTCAGAGACATTGTTTTTATTTGCAAATGGATTTGTATCTGTATATGCACAGTTACATCAATCGTCGTGCTAAGTCAGGTTAGGTTAACCGTATTGTTGGGTTAGGTTAAATCCAAAGGATCGTCAAACTTTGTAACGAGAAGAGGAAACGCGTATTGATTCGATTGGACATCGTTCAGAGACATTGTTTTTATTTGCAAATGGATTTGTATCTGTATATGCACAGTTACATCAATCGTCGTGCTAAGTCAGGTTAGGTTAACCGTATTGGTGGGTTAGGTTAAATCTAAAGGATCGTCAAACTTTGTAACGAGAAGAGGAGACGCCTATTGATTCGATTGGACATCGTTCAGAGACATTGTTTTTATTTGCAAATGGATTTGTATCTGTGTGTGCACAGTTACATCAATCGTCGTGCTAAGTCAGGTTAGGTTAACCGTATTGTTGGGTTAGGTTAAATCCAAAGGATCGTCAAACTTTGTAACGAGAAGAGGAGACGCGTATTGATTCGATTGGACATCGTTCAGAGACATTGTTTTTATTTGCAAATGGATTTATATCTGTGTATGCACATTTACATCAATCGTCGTGCTAAGTCAGGTTAGGTTAATCCTATTATTGGGTTAGGTTAAACCTAGTCCGGATGATCGACTGCTGTTTCTATATATTTCTCGCGATAATTTTGTATTTTTAACGACATTCTTCCGACGGTGTTAGGTCGATGTATGGACCGATAGTTTGAGGTTATAACTCCGTTACCAGAGCAGTTACAAAAGAGTGTCAAAGGAGAAAGACGAACGCTTCGAAGAGTACGTAGGACGTCCGTAGGAGCGTGATTTTTTAAGAAGTATAATGTGGTGCATATGAGATGGACGATTGTATCATTTCTCTTAAATGCAAATGCATATTTTTTTTTACACGTAGATAGATTCCTGCCATCATTATACGCAAAAAGATATCGGGGTATAAAAGATATACGGTGGCAAAAAAATTATTAATCGTCGAGATATTTCAAAAGATATGTCCTTATTGAAGAAGATGCTCAAAAGCTTCTCCGTTATATCGTAAACATCTCAAACAGCGGTTAATCAGTATTAT